>NC_086321.1:336457150-337827150 GCF_036172605.1 Pelobates fuscus | reverse complement strand
GTCATTAGAGAACGGTGCATCCTCAGAGGTGAACTCTATTTATGGTCTGGGATTACGGTCTATACAAACATTTCTGAAGGGCTTGAAGTGTCCTTGACTGTAGATGTGAAAGGTTGGAGGGATATTACTTTTTGCAATTGGTGGTGTGAGGGGGGATTTGATGGGCTTTTGTATTAGATTACATTGCAGGGTTTAAATGCCTGTAGTAATTGTCACTCGAACAATAAAACAACCCAGTACAACACCCCATCCACCATGAGATCATCTAAACTGAAAATCTTATGGCCAGTCAGTTGCCTGTCAGATAAGTACGAAATAGGATTCATGTGTTGCAGTCACTACACTGTTCTGGCTCTGCATCTCATAGAGAAGCGTTAGTCTCTGCTCTGTTCTACGTCAAAAAGTGATCTGAAAGCTTTGCACCTTTGTAAAATGTGCCATTTTCTCTTGATGGCTCTGTTATAAAAGTGTGAAGAGGGGACCCTGTTAATACCTTCAAGTACTTTAGGAGTTTGGTGCAGGGTTGTGGAATTGTTAGACAAAACTTTCAACTCCTAAATTTATGGTACTACACACGGACTCTTTTTATGATATACTACTGTTTTTAATTATATTAAGATTCCCACATTAACGTTTGCAATATAAGTAATGTAATTTTTTTTTTAATTCTTTATTTATTCCAAGGTAGAACAGTACAGTTAAAGCACAACAAATCAGATCGTATCAAAATATACTAACATTACACATGCCATAATCCCATGAAATCTGCAAGAGCTGAAAAATGGTACGCCTTACACACTCTCACTGCATCAATGCATTCTGAAGTGCGAATAACATCTAATACAATGCTGATACCCTGTTCTTCTTGGTGATTTTAACGTATAACATAAAAAGGTATAACAAGAAATCCATAAAGATGCTTCAAATTACCATACATATAATTCTTTTAAAGAGAAGACATGTCCTATCCTTTCCATGCAATTATGTGCGATTACTATATATCTTTATCTGAATTTCTTTCAAATCGCTATCCGTTTGTCGCTGTGGAGACATGTCTATATCCCCATAAAATGTAAGTTGTTTACACATTGCATGGTGTTATGAACTTAACGTGAGGAGATCTCACGTGGAAAAGGAAAATAGGAAAAGAAGAAGAAGAATAAGTAGGAAATCAGAAAGTGTGAGAGGTAAAGAAAGGGATGAGGAATAGGTTCAGGGGGCGTCAGGCCAACCCATGTCCAAGTGAACTAATCCCATCCAGGGAAATCTCGTTGGCGTGTACATCAAGCACTTGCTGCGCTAGCTACCCAGGGGCCCCAAACTTTTTCGAACTTCTTCGTCGTGCCTCTTACCCGGGCAGTTAGATCATTCATGAGATAGTTATCCTTAATCTTCCTAATTACC
This sequence comes from Pelobates fuscus, assembly GCF_036172605.1. NCBI lineage: Eukaryota > Metazoa > Chordata > Amphibia > Anura > Pelobatidae > Pelobates > Pelobates fuscus. Next base: position 337,825,746 of record NC_086321.1, on the reverse strand, counting down.
ACAGTAAGTTCAGCAGCTTCACCTCGCAACCACACTTGTGCCAAAGCTCTCCTAGCAGCTAGATTCACCTTATGCAATAGGGTCTGCTCCGCTTTTGTCCAGTTATCTACAGATCTAGCTAGCAAGAATACCCATGGGTCTAGTTTAACCTCTCGCTCAAAAATATCTCGGAACAGCTGCGCAATTTGCCTCCAAAAGACTTGTGCTATTGGGCATTCCCACTACATGTGAATGTACGTGCCCTTGAGGCCGCACCCCCGCCAGCATAAGTCCGTAGTAGTTTGGTTCATCCGGCTTAACTTAAAGGACCACTCTAGTGCCAGGAAAACATACTTGTTTTCCTGGCACTAGAGTGCCCTGAGGGTGCCCCCACCCTCAGGGACCTCCTCCCGCCCGGCTCTGGAAAGGGGTAAGGGGTTAAAACTTACCTTTTTCCAGCGGTGGGCGGAGAGCTCTCCTCCGCCGATCCTCCTCTTCTCCTCCCCGTCGGCTGAATGCGCACGCACGGCAAGAGCTGCGCGCGCATTCTGCCGGTCACATAGGAAAGCATTCATAATGCTTTCCTATGGACGCTTGCGTGCTCTCACTGTGATTTTCACAGTGAGAATCACGCAAGCGCCTCTAGCGGCTGTCATTGAGACAGCCACTAGAGGAAATAGGGGAAGGCTTAACCCATTCACAAATATAGCAGTTTCTCTGAAACTGCTATGTTTATGAAAAAATGGGTTAACCCTAGAAGGACCTGGCACCCAGACCACTTCATTAAGCTGAAGTGGTCTGGGTGCCTAGGGTGGTCCTTTAACCGGTGTAGCATACCAACGAAATAGTGTCTTATATGCTTGTTCCTGTAACGAGACACACATAGAGGACTGCGCGGTCGCCTCCCATATTTCCTGCCATTCCACTCCCTCCAGCGTCTCACCCAAATCCGCCTCCCATTGGTCTATATAGGAAAGACCTCCCCATTCCAAAGTTTTACTGCACAACTGTGAGTAAAGAAGAGAAATCATTCTGCTCGGGAATTGTTTCTTTGCGCACATTCTTTCAAAGAATGTCATCTGTGTTTCTGCTGCTTTTTTAATCTGAGGGTCCTGGGCATAAGCTCTGATCTGGAGGTATGTAAAATAATCAAAGGGTCTCAAAGGCGTTTTGTTTTGTAAATCCTCAAACTTAACAAGCGACCCTCCCTCAAACAGCTGATATACTCTCTGCAGCCCAGCCCTTTCTATGCCTCTGAAATCCCGGGCCGTCATTCCTGGTAGGAATGCCTTGTTCCTCAAGAGAGGAGTCATTGGAGAGGGGGAGGACACTAGGTCATACTTAGGAGCGGCCGCGTCCCATATCCTCAGGGAATTGAGAATCGCAGGACAGGGCACCGTGGTAGTAGGTCTGTGCTCTTTAGGGGTCCACATATAAAACTGAGGCATATCCATTCCCATAAGGGACGCTTCCAGGTCCACCCATCTCCTTTCCTCCGGTGGAGAGTGCCACAGAGCTACCTGAGCCAGTTGGGCTGCCTCATAATAAAAATGTAAATGTGGAAGGCCCAGGCCTCCCCTGTTTTTGGCTCGGTAAAGAATGTTACGTGAGACCCTAGGTTTCTTATTCTGCCAGATAAATTTACCTATTGTTTTCTGAAGTGGTCCCAAGTCAGACCTGTTAACTTTAATCGGGAGTGCCTGAAACAAGAACAATATTCTGGGGAGTACATTCATTTTCACGGAATGGATTCTCCCTATCCAAGAAATTGCCTAATCTGTTCAATTCTCCATATCCGTCATCAATGTCCGAATCAGCTGGGAATAATTCTGATGAAATAATTGGGATGGGTCTGCCGTCAATCGTATGCCTAGGTATTTTATGTGGTCTCTCGTTATTCGTAAGTTATATGTCATCCCTATGTAATCGATGTCTAGCTCTGGCATACATATAGGCAACAAGCTGGACTTGTCCATATTTACCTTGTATCCAGCCAATTCTCCAAATTCCTTTAAGACCTCTGTCAGCGCAGCCATCGATTCCCTCGGTTCAGTCAACGTCAATAAGACGTCATCCGCAAATGCCGAAACTACGTATCGTTGCCCTCCGATGTCTATCCCTTTTATATCCGAGGTCGCACGAATCGTCTGGAGGAGAAGTTCTAGCGATAAAGCGAATAACAAGGGCGACAAAGGGCAGCCCTGTCTAGTGCCGTTGCTCAAACCAAATGGATTTACCCTGGCACCCGAAATGCGAATTTGCGCCCTGACGTTGGTGTACATGGCTCGTACTGCCGTCGTAAACTGTGTTGGGAAGCCAAAATGATCCAGCATTGTAAACAAGTAAGGCCATTTTACCCTGTCGAACGCCTTTTCGGCGTCCAATGACAGCAACATGGTCGGTATTTTTCTGGTGGTTTGTCTCCATATGAGGTCTACATTACGCCTGGTATTCTCAAAAAGCTGTCTATTCGGTATAAACCCCACCTGGTCTGGGTGGACCAAGCGAGGCAACATCGGGTTTATCCTGGCTGCCAGAACTTTCGCCAGTATTTTGGAATCGTGGTTGAGAAGAGATATCGGGCGGAAGTTTTCTGGGATCGACAGATCCCGACCCGGTTTCGGCAGTAAGACAATGTCAGCTAGCGACATGTCTCTATCAGGAGGACCACCATCCAGTAGTTCGTTGAGCCAAGCCTCCATATACGGAACCAGTTCTTCCCTAAAAGTTGTATAATAAGACCCATCAAAGCCATCCGGTCCCGGCGCCTTGTTACTCTTCAACGCAGAGATTGCCATGTCCACCTCCTCCGTCGAGATGGGTTTCCTCAAGCTTTCAACGTCCGCCTCTTTTAATTTCGGCAAGTCCAGCCCGGAAAGAAAAGTGTGTATTCTGTCCCGTTCGCTTTGTATTCCCGCTGGGTCTGTTGTTGAATGATTGTAGAGTTCAGTGAAGAATTTCGTGAATACCGTTGCTATGTCTGTTGGGTCTGTGCGGCATTGACCCGAGGTATCTTTGATGTTAGTGATATGGGTTCTATGTTGTCTTGGTCGGAGTGACCTTGCCAGCAGAGTGTCCATTTTGTTAGCCTTTTCAAAGTAAGTTCTTTTAGACCCTATAATAGCACGTGCTGTATCATCCAGCAGTGTTCCTCTAACCGAGGCTCTCAGGTCCTGAACCGCCTGTAGATTGGTGGGCGTGGCATCAGTCTTATGTTTTTGTTCAGCCTGTCGTAAAGACTCCAGGAGGGTTGATAGCAATTTGGCTTTGCGTTTTTTCTTTAATGTGGCTTCACGAATCAAAATACCTCTGATCACTGATTTATGAGCCGCCCTCGACAGGTCCGATGCATCTTCTCTGGCAAAATAGTCAGTCAGTTCCCTCCTCACCGCCTCGACAATCTCAGGGTTGCGGAGCAGAGACGTATTCAATTTCCAGGACCACGGGGATGCCACACTTAGTTTATCCAGTGTCATGGATACGTCTGCGTGATCCGACCAAGTGATGGAGCCTATAGTCGATTCCGATACCTTGGGGACTGAGGAAGGATTAACCAAAAACAAATCGATTCTCGAATAGGTATCATGAGGTGCCGAATAAAAGGTATAATCGTTAACATCCGAGTGTTGCGCCCTCCAAACATCAACGAGGCCCGTATGTTGCATAAAAATGTGTAATAATTTGTCCTGCCCGCCCCTTTTATGCGATCTTGGGAGAGTTTTACCAGGTCCCCTGTCCCTCGCTGGGCACGGAGCTGAGTTAAAATCGCCCCCTACTATCACCATTCCATGTGGTAAGGCGTTGATTACCTGCGTCAGTTCCGCCCAGAACTCCTTAGTAGGGTCGTTCGGGCCATACAGATTGAGAATATGTACACTGTGGGAATATAGTGTTCCCGACAGGAGTACAAAGCGGCCTCCCGAGTCCGTGCGTACCTTCGAAACAGTGAGTGGGCATCTCACGGATGAATCAGAATAGCAACCCCATTCCTTTTATTGAGAGCTCTAGACTCATATGTGGTGCGATAAGTGTGGTCCTTAAGCGCAAACCTCGCCGACGCCCGAATGTGTGTCTCCTGCAGGAAAGCTATATCGGGGTTTAATCTTTTTAGGTCTCTAAACATGAGGCGCCGTTTTTTAGGTGCATTGAGTCCTTTAACATTCAAGGACAATATCTTCACTGGCATGGACCTGCCCTATGGGTTACGCTATGAAAGGTCACATTGTTAAGCAAGCGCTCTAAATAGAACTCAGTTATATTGGTAGCGAATGGAAGGAATACCCTGTGCCAGCTCGTTCTAGCCTGTTCAGTATACATGGCGCCAAGCAATGCTTTCTTACCAGTCACCCTGGTCCCTGTCTCCGATTGAGCTCTCTCATCCAGCAGGTGGACTTCAGTTAGTCTCCGGCCAGTCCATATGGGTACCGCCCCTGAACCTTCCTCCAAGGAAAAATAATAAGTTGTAATTTTAAGCATAAAAAAAAATAAAATCTTCCAAAAACTAGGGGTCAGCTAGTTGGCTGAACATAAAGTTGTTGATACGTAGGGGAGAAGAGAAAAAGGCCTAATGCCTTGATACATGCAGTGTTTTCACCCTTACATGAAACAGGACTATTTGACTTCTGCAGCCTAGCCTAGGCCCACATGTCGCACATTATATTGTGGGTTGACTTATCTGCTGAAAATAGGCCTAAACCTTTTTCACACCTCTAAGTGTGGGGGTCAATTTATACGCTGCATCAAATTTGCTGCCAGATATATGGTACATTTTAGCACATTTTGCGGTACATTGACATCTATGTAGAGATGACCTGTGTATTTCATATGAATACAAATCTTTTTATTGCCTGTTTATCTTACAACCTGGTTTCCTTATCAAGCTTGTGAAATCATGTACATAGCCAAGAACAGTATGAGGTTACTTTACTGCCCACATATATCCTGTTGGTTTTTAAGTCAATAGTTTTAACCTTATTACTCATTCTTAACTTGTCAAATATCTGTGCAGATTGGAAAAAAAAAATTTTTAGTCCCTTCTTCCAGTTGGTCTAAATGGAGACTAGTATAAAATATTAAAAGCCGGCCATGCATGCGAGCTCCTCTCAGAACAATCGCAAAACTTCAAATTTCACAAAATCGATAACCCACCTTGACCTATAAAGGTCCCAGCGACAACCTCCACCGTCTCCCGAAGCGATCGATGCCATTTTTCCAGCCAAAGGCCCTGCCTAAACGGAGACGGAAAAACGGGGCCTACCCCGCGGTGTCCCTCACAAGCCTGGAGGCCCTCCTCGCGCAACAGGCGAGTAGCGACGCATACCACCCAGCACCCGACATCCAGCCCCACATGCCGGCAATGGGCCGCCGATCGCAAAAAGCGACGGTGTCGGACCACAGGGACATAGGGACAATGTTCCACCGACCCGTGCAACCTCATCCCGCTCCGGCGGAAGCCCCGAGGCTTACCACCACCATGCGGCCTATTACCCCAACACCTCAAGTAAGGCAACATGAGGCGGAACAGTCAGCAACTGCTCACCCGACGACACCCGATGCCACCACCGACTCCACACCGACGACCAGACATGACCTGAAGGTCCTGTTGGCGGACTTTCACAAAATCCTAGCGACTGAATTAGCCCCTATCAGCAATAACCTGAAAGCCGTCACAGACCGGGTACAGGCCTCGGAGAGGGACATTGCAGACATCCAAACACAGATGACCGAGCTTCAAGCTACAGTACACCAGCTCTGGTCTCATCAAAGGAACATCACGGCACAAGTTACGGCGATGGAAGACCGACACCGCCGCACCAACATTAAAATAAGGGGCGTCCCGATGGCAATCAAGGCGGAAGAACTACCCCATTATGTCAGACGCTTACTGACCACCATCTTACCCCATGCAGTAGCCAAAAAACTGACCATGGAGGGAATATACCGCCTGCCAGGACCGGCGGGACCACCGTCCACAGTCACCAGAGACGTCATTCTCCGGTGCTCCACGACCCATGAGAAAATCTTAATCATGTCAGCCCTCAAAGGTAAAACCCCGATTCGATTTGAAGAAGCTTCCTTAACATTTTACCAAGATCTCTCGAAGGCAACCCTATTATGGCGCAAAACATTCCTTCCAATAACCAGTCAGCTTAGAACAGCCAACATAGACTACAGATGGGGTAGGAACGGCTCCCTGACAGTATCACTCAACGGTACCGTGCATGTCCTCACCTCAACAGAGGATGCATCCCCATTCCTGACGGCCCTGGGCCTGGAACATCCGTCGGACGACACCCAACCGAGAACCTCCACCGCAACGACCAGCTGGGACCCGGCTCACACAACGCCCTTCGTCCCGAGATCTGCGACAGTGAGGGCAACAGGATCAAGCCCCAGTAACGACCCAACATGAGATACCGACGCACCCTGCCTGCAGTTCCTAAGCACGGCAAAAGACTATCTCACCGGGACTTTACATATAGCTCTCTATAGTTCAAGTATAACCTTATGTTTTTCCTTCTTTTTTCCCTCCACTACTATATCTTATCTATATGATTTTTGTGATTAACTCACACGAACACAGAGGACAAATCAACATACAGGCACCACACCCAGGACTAGATTTATAACGGGATTACAACCCCCCGAGACTAAGCAAGATTCTACCCAACCGCACATAGCCCTAGGGACAACACCAAACTACAAGGAACACCCCCTCCCCCCCCCGCTACTCCCTTGGTTAGGAGTCACCACATACAACACATAATGGTGGACGAGTCACCCTACGCACACTGGTCCTTAGCTCTCCTCTGGGCAGGACACATACCACCCGAATCCACCCAATATGTTATCAAACAACACAAAGACGAACATACACGCTGAACGCTGTAACCTCAGCGCGATAAATCCACAACCATAAATCAGCGCAGATAAGCAACACTCGAACACCTAGAGCATTAGGGCAACACGCAAGCTGACAGGTATCAGCAAACATGTTATTAAAAACAGAAAAAAGGTGCAAGACTCTCCTTTGAACAAGCTTACACACTAACAGCATATTACCTATTTTTTTTCAAACGTTGTAACGATTCTGATGTGCACTGAAAAATAAAGAATTTAAAAAAAAAAAAAAAAAAATATTAAAAGCCCTTCGGCAAATGTACACATTTGTTTGGTTACTGTACTCTGTGCTACTTGATGGCTCCTATGGATTTGTAAAATTTAATCTCATTGGAATGGTGATGTTATTGATGGTAAGTGGCAAAAGTGACTATACTATATACCGGTTTATTATTATTATTATTTTTTTTTTTAAGCCAAATCCTTGCTTGCCTGATTTATCTACCTGCAAGACCAGTAGCAATATAATGGGGTTTTATTTTGTCAAACTAGACATGTTCTCTTAAGGGAGGTACTTTGTGAACATGCTCAGACAACACGGTTAAAAATGTGTGTTCTGTGTAAGAAAAGCTCATGTTAGGCAGACTGCTTCTTAAAGTATTTTGCTGTGTCAGGATTGTTTGCCTAGGGCACCTTGTATATCGACCTACATTAAATGTAAAACCTGTCTTATTTCAAGTTTCTTCACTTAGGGCTGTTTGAATAAAATGTATATTTTCTTTGATCTGAATTCCGGCCATGATTGGAATGCTTTAAGTCCTTTTCATTTAACAGTTTTTGTGATGGAGGGTCAAAGCATTGCACTTAACCGGTGTCCTGCATTACACTGAGTTGCTAAATTTGAACCAAAACTGTTTGATTTAACCAATGTGCAAGATTGTTTGCGCTTGGATCACCAAAACTATTGCTTCCCCCTCTTTCACTTTCTACATGCATGAGGTGGTGTGTACAGGCATCCTGGAGAAGTACTGTGCAAACCATATTTCTAAGTTTCGCTTTTACGCTGTATTCCCACTGGTATCAATGTGGACTTAGATTCTTCAATTTAAAGCAAAACAAAACTTGGCTCAATACGTAAATATTTATTTATATTTATAATTCAAATGTGATTTATTGGAAACAGAATGCACAAGCCTAGCGACAACCCTCCTTTCACGTACCCTACAGCAATCTGTCAAACTTCATTTCTGAATTCTGCACTTTTTATTCCCACTATTTCTGTGGTAAAGATTATATTAATAATTAAGTTTAATTTAAAATAATTTTTATTTTTAGTTATCTGAGAACAGCAGTCTGAGAACACTAATATGATATTGTATTTGTGCTATTTATGCACTCCGTATTAAGCTTTATAAATAATGGAAAAAACCCTCATATTTTAGACATAACTTGTTTGTCAGTTGCGTTTCTTGTTCTAGTGTTTTCTCTGTTGAACCACATTTCCCCTTTCATTGTTACCAGTTTTGCTTAGAGCAGTAAATACCACAGGGATTATTGGTGAACTGACCAGTGACTATATTATGTTTGCCAAGGGATAGCAGTGATTGAAATTATGTTTTTGCAAATCCAGTCATTGATACAATGGAAAACATAATAGGATTCATGGCGATACAATGTACTGCACAAGAGGAACTTTTTTTTTTTTTAAATTTACCTACCTTTTTAAAAACTTCTATTTTCTCTGAACCTATAAAATTAAAATCCTTGTTTAAAATAGATATTGTTTTAAAATTCTTAATTAAAGACACAACAGGTGCTAGCGCTTAAGGAACATTATAGGGTCAGGAATACAATTCCTGACCCTATAGTGTTAGAACACATGTATGGTTCCAGGATCCCTCCCATCCTTAAATAATAACAATACAAAATTGATCTCAGCCAATCACAATGCTTTCCCATAGGAAAGCAATAGATTGGCTAAGATCGTCAATTCTGATGTCACCCAAGGGGGCGGAGAGGACAGATGCTGCCCTTGCCAATTTGCATCTCCTCATAGAGATGCATTGAATCAATACATCCCTAAGGGGAAAGTTTAGCATCTCCATGCAGAGAATGGAGACTGAACGACAGTGGACCCAGTAAACGCCTCTAGTGCCCAACAAAGGAGTGGCCACTAGAGGAGTCCCAAAGCAGTAATGTAAACCCTGCCCTTTTTTTTTTTTTTTTTTTTTTTTTTGAAAAGGCAGTGTTTACATTAGTCTGCAGAGACTGACATGCTCACAGTTCTGGTAACTATAGTGTCCCTTTAAAGACAAACTTCATAGATTATATCACCTTTTACATTATCCAGGCTTTAATCACTGGTGTCATAAACTGTTCTATGCCAATCACAGACTTACTAAAATGTCTACCAGACAGCTACTAGAGGGACTTCCAGGGGGTATGAGGACATCCAGCGTCCATAGACTCAATATAGGAAAGCATTAAAACAATATTTTCCTATAGGGAATCCTAATGCGAGCTCTGCGTTTGCTGCGCATGTGCATTAGGTCCCCCCCACCTGCTGATGTCTGCGCGGGAGGAGTGTGACCCGATGTCCCTCTGTGCTGGATTCAGTAAGTGGGAGGGGGGCACGCGGTGGTGGGGGTCACTGTAGCTACCTATAGTGCCAGGAAAACCGCTTTTCCTGGCACTATAATATCGGGTTAATTTTCTAAAGATCTTCAGTACTGTATATACAATAAGATTCATCAGAATAGCCAGCTAGTGTATCAAAGTTCACAACCAGTTAGGATGCAAGGATTACAATGGTGTATTTATACCTTTTGTTTCACATTCTTAATAAAACAAACCCTAGAGTGCACCTACCTTCAGTGGATTCTCGGCTATTGTTTTGTACAGTGGTTTGGAAGATATACATACTCTGTGTCTTGCCTTTAATTTTTTGTACCTGATATACTTGTTTCTCTTCTATTCCAGATGGCTCAGTGTGTGACCAAAGTCCAGCTGTCAATCTCCTGTACAAACTTGCTGGATAAAGACATTGGTTCCAAGTCAGATCCTCTCTGTGTAGTTCTACAAAGTGTTGGCGATGGAAAGTGGTCAGAGGTAAAGAGGAGGAGAGGGCAGTATTAATTCTTGTATCTATGGTAGGACTGTATAGTCTATTACCTCTGAATTTTGTCAACATGTATATTTTAAGTTGTGTAAATAGCGGTGGAATCTACCATAATTTTTTTTTACAGTGATATAGACTAAGTTTTAATCAGTGGAAAAAAGAGAGATGGACTGGAATATGCACGGGAAAGTACTTCAGAGACAGGTGTGGATAAGTCTGGGGAAGCAGTGCAGGGAAAGCCTCAAGATGGGTAGCAGTACAGAGCATGTGATCAGGCAATAGGGAAGACTTGCAGAGCGCCCGGGGGAAGTTTACATATAACCTAGTTTGTTTTGAATCTAAAAGGGCCTAGTTTAGGATGGAGAGCTGTGTGCAGAGATATCTGTGATCTGATACAGGAAAAACACTGCAGAGGGCATGGATGGAGGTAATTTGAGGTATACAGGAGGATAAAAAAAAAATAAGATTTGTTTGATTTAAATTATTACTTAGTTCAGTATAATGTTATGCATTTGTTTCACGTTCCACTTTTTGGAGATTTGGATAATGTCTAATCTGTAGACAGTTCTCTATATTGCGGAAGGAGATTGTATTTTTGAAGTCTGACATTTGTAAATTATCTGGTAAACTCCGGCTGGAACTGCTGCAAAGCCACTGCCGTAGAGATGTACTAGGAATGGCATATTGCACAGTCTGTTGCTCTACATTATTACATTTTTAGCACTTTCAGAGTGTAATGGTGTCGTGGAGACGGGCTCAGGCACTGAGGGTAGTGGTGTCGTGGAGACGGGCTCAGGCACTGAGGGTAGTGGTGTCGTGGAGACGGGCTCAGGCACTGAGGGTAGTGGTGTCGTGGAGACGGGCTCAGGCACTGAGGGTAGTGGTGTCGTGGAGACGGGCTCAGGCACTGAGGGTAGTGGTGTCGTGGTGACGGGCTCTGGCACTGAGTGTAATGGTGTTATGGAGACGGGCTCAGGCACTGAGGGTAGTGGTGTCGTGGAGACGGGCTCAGGCACTGAGGGTAGTGGTGTCGTGGAGACGGGCTCAGGCACTGAGGGTAGTGGTGTCGTGGAGACGGGCTCAGGCACTGAGGGTAGTGGTGTCGTGGAGACGGGCTCAGGCACTGAGGGTAGTGGTGTCGTGGAGACGGGCTCAGGCACTGAGGGTAGTGGTGTCGTGGAGACGGGCTCAGGCACTGAGGGTAGTGGTGTCGTGGTGACGGGCTCTGGCACTGAGTGTAATGGTGTTATGGAGACGGGCTCAGGCACTGAGGGTAGTGGTGTCGTGGAGACGGGCTCAGGCACTGAGGGTAGTGGTGTCGTGGAGACGGGCTCAGGCACTGAGGGTAGTGGTGTCGTGGAGACGGGCTCAGGCACTGAGGGTAGTGGTGTCGTGGAGACGGGCTCAGGCACTGAGGGTAGTGGTGTCGTGGAGACGGGCTCAGGCACTGAGGGTAGTGGTGTCGTGGAGACGGGCTCAGGCACTGAGGGTAGTGGTGTCGTGGAGACGGGCTCAGGCACTGAGGGTAGTGGTGTCGTGGAGACGGGCTCAGGCACTGAGGGTAGTGGTGTCGTGGAGACGGGCTCAGGCACTGAGGGTAGTGGTGTCGTGGAGACGGGCTCAGGCACTGAGGGTAGTGGTGTCGTGGAGACGGGCTCAGGCACTGAGGGTAGTGGTGTCGTGGAGACGGGCTCAGGCACTGAGGGTAGTGGTGTCGTGGAGACGGGCTCAGGCACTGAGGGTAGTGGTGTCGTGGAGACGGGCTCAGGCACTGAGGGTAGTGGTGTCGTGGAGACGGGCTCAGGCACTGAGGGTAGTGGTGTCGTGGTGACGGGCTCAGGCACTGAGGGTAGTGGTGTCGTGGTGACGGGCTCAGGCACTGAGGGTAGTGGTGTCGTGGTGACGGGCTCAGGCACTGAGGGTAGTGGTGTCGTGGAGACGGGCTCAGGCACTGAGGGTAGTGGTGTCGTGGAGACGGGCTCAGGCACTGAGGGTAGTGGTGTCGTGGAGACGGGCTCAGGCACTGAGGGTAGTGGTGTCGTGGAGACGGGCTCAGGCACTGAGGGTAGTGGTGTCGTGGAGACGGGCTCAGGCACTGAGGGTAGTGGTGTCGTGGAGACGGACTCAGGCACTGAGGGTAGTGGTGTCGTGGAGACGGGCTCCGGCACTGTGGGTAGTGGTGTCGTGGCGACGGGCTCCGGCACTGTGGGTAGTGGTGTCGTGGCGACGGGCTCCGGCACTGTGGGTAGTGGTGTCGTGGCGACGGGCTCCGGCACTGTGGGTAGTGGTGCCGTGGCGACGGGCTCCGGCACTGTGGGTAGTGGTGCCGTGGCGACGGGCTCCGGCACTGTGGGTAGTGGTGCCGTGGCGACGGGCTCCGGCACTGTGGGTAGTGGTGCCGTGGCGACGGGCTCCGGCACTGTGGGTAGTGGTGCCGTGGCGACGGGCTCTGGCACTGTGGGTAGTGGTGTCGTGGCGACGGGCTCTGGCACTGTGGGTAGTGGTGTCGTGGCGACGGGCTCTGGCGGGAGGTGAAAGGTCAGTGTAGGACCCTCCTAGGGGGGTCTGCCTTGACGTTGGCAGGCGGGCATTCCTTCCAATGGTCATTGGAGTAACTAAATGACCTCCATTTGTGTAGAGGCTGAGTTAACCCTCAGTGTAAACATAGCAGTTTCTCTGAAACTGCTATGTTTTCAGCTGCAGGGTTAAAACTAGAGGGACCTGGCACCCAGACTACTTGATTGAGCTGAAGTGGTCTGGGGGCCTATAGTGGTCCTTTAACAGGAGTAGTCCCAGAAGATTGGAAGTAAGCGAATGTTGTGCCCATTCACAAGAAAGGTAGTAGGGAGTAGTCGGGCAACTATTGGCCAGTAAGCCTTACTTCAGTAGTGGGGAAAGTAATGGAAACCATGTTAAAAGATAGGATTGTTGAACATCTAAAATCACATGGATTTCAAGATCAGAGACATCATGGGTTTACTTCAGGGAGATCATGCCAAACTAATCTTATTGATTTTTTTTTTTTTTTTTTTGATTGGGTAACTAAAATAATAGATAAGGGTGGTGCAGTAGACATTGCTTACCTAAATTTCAGTCAGGCTTTTGACACTGTTGCACATAGAAGGTTTATCAATAAACTGCAATCTTTAAAGGGATACTCCAGGCACCCAGACCACTTCTGCCCATTGGAGTGGTCTGGGTGCCAACTCACACTACCCTTAACCCTGTAAGTGTAATTATTGCAGTTTTTATAAACTGCAATATTTAGCCTGCAGGGTTAAGTCCTCCTCTAGTGGCTGTCTATCAGACAGCCACTAGAGGGACTTCAGTGTTCATAGTACACGAAAAGTGTTTTAACGAACGCTGGTCGTCCTCAAAATCCCCATAGGAAAGCATTGAATAATGCTTTCCTATGGGGAGGTCTAATGCGCCTGCGCAGCCATTGCTGCGCTTGCACATTAGGTCTCTACCGCCAGCTTATGTCGGCGGGGGAGGAGAGTAGGTGGAGCCTGACCCGCGCCGAGGGACCTCGGACTCCAGTAAGTCACTGAAGGGGTTTTATCCCCTTCAGCAACTTGGAATGGGGGGTGGGAGGGAGAGGGGCACTACAGGGTCCTGCAGTGCCAGGACAATTAATGTTTTCCTGGCACTGGAGAATCCCTTTAAGTTTGGATTCCAATATTGTTGAATAGGTAAGGCAGTGGCTGAGTGACAGTCAGAGATCACAGTGGTGTATTTCTTGCCCTTCTAAACCTTTTCTTTTATTTATAATGATATAATGAACAGTCCTGTTCAAAGGGCTAACTCACAGAGCTGCAAATTTGAGCAAAGTCTTTAATCCCTTGACTTGAATATTCAGCTCGCCAAATGTATTAAAAAAAATTAAATTAAAAAAAAAAAGTAATTCTGTCTTGGGGATATGACCTAAGTGATCATGTATTCAGTGCAGAAAGAGTCAGCCTGGCAAAGGATGCAAGATTGCCAGTTACATTCTAAAAATACAACGCTTTTGTGCTTTGGTCTGATACGGTCTATGGAATTCAGATTCTGACAGCAGTTTTTCATTCCCTTCTAGTTGACTCGGACTGAGAAAATCAAGAACTGTCAGAGTCCTGAGTTCTCCACCAAGCCAGTCATAGACTACTATTTTGAAAAAGTGCAGAGCATAAAATTTGGGATCTACGATATTGATAATAAATCTGTGGACCTAAATGACGATGACTTTCTTGGAGGATTTGAATGTACTATTGGTCAGGTAAGATAGGCATATGTGTCTATTTGTTGAAATGCTTTGCAGATTTGTGGCTAATGTTAACCACCATTTACTTCCTCTGGTTTATCATATGCAGCAAAAATCTCTGTTACCAATGCGTCACACCAAGAAGTGTGTAAAAAGAGGGCCTGTGCACACAACTATTCATTTATATGGATCTTTTTTGTGCAAAAACCTTAGCTTGATTGCATTTGGAAATTGATACATTGGTCATCAGTAAGATAATAAACATTAGAATAAAGTTAAATTACTAATCCTCTCTAGGATAGCTATAGACATACCATATTATTTAGATGTTTTTAAATAACCCTTGTAATGGAATACAATCCACTTGCTAGTTCATTAGTAAGTCATTGCTTTATATAATGCTCTATATCATACTGCAATCGTAGTCCACTAGAAGTATTGATTATTTTATTTAGAGGTGTGCTTATGTGTGTTATTTTTGAAAAAATTTTGTACTATGTGGGTATTTCAAAGCTGAGGGCTTTTAAACCAATCTTATCTACACCATCCATGAGGACAGGTTAGCCTTGCAGGGTCATAACTAAAGTAAGAATTCAATGTGAATCTTGAATTTCATGTCAAAACAGCTATGCTTTCAGTTTAGCTACTCTAGACTCCTATTTACTTTAAATTCTCACTTTACTAAAAATCGCTGTTGATCTTTAACATTTTCACTTTAACTTCCATCGTCTAAACACATTGAGTAAATGTGCTGTTCAACAAGTTTGGGGTAGATTTTTCAGAAAGTCATGTCCTCTTGTGGTTCCAAGTTGTGAAGGACCTTAGCGTGTTTTCTCAAGGCTAGAGTTGCTGCTGTCCCCATTGAAAACCATTCATTTTATTTTTTCTTTTTATTAAAAAAAAAAATCTTTTTATAGTCTTGGAAGTAAATCACTAGTATTCTGCTTGTTTAATTTTCTAGATTGTATCAAATCGCACACTGAATGGCCCTCTGGAACTAAAGAAAGGGAAACTTGCTGGAAAAGGAACGATTTCTGTAAGTTATTGTACCATTGCGCATAGTGTATTTTTTTTTATTATAAACACCAAAACAACTTTATCTGACATTTTATTCTGCATTTTGTACTGTTTGCGACCTAAAATCAGGTGGTCGTGCTATTTTAGTGTGTCACAATTGGTAGGAACACACTCATCATTCTTCTACATTACTGGCCACAATAAGATAATAGTTATAGATATCAATTATTCCTGATTTAGTAATGTACTGAAACCTGTGCTAAGTGAAGCATTTAATAGGCAGCAGACATGTACAGCTAAAGCAGTGTAAGATCTGCTCATTATTCCTTAAGCCCTATAAGTGGCACTTTTGTGTTTTATGCCTCCTCAATACTCACATTACCATAATACAATTTGTGTAAAATAAATAAATAAAAAATATGCTGTTACCGGGGCACACGGAGCCCCCCAATGGGGAGCCCCACCAATCCGATAACACCTCCCTGTACCCCTTCCCCCCCTTTTCCTTTTTTTTTTTTCCTTTTCTCTCCTCTCTTGCCCCTATCCAGATCTATACAGACACCCAACACTAAGCCCACGCAAAAATAACCAAAAACGTAATCACCTAAGACCAACGACCACAAGAGAACCTAACAGCACCAACAACACACCCACCTCAACGACAAAGGGGAAAAATCAAAAAGGAAACTCAGGACGACACACACTAACCCCCGACCCCCACCTCCATCCCCCATACCAAATCAAACAGACAAGGTACGACCAAAGTCGTAAATATCCCAACACTCAATGCCCATAACTAAGAGGTACATGGCACACAGACCACAAGACAGGACCAAGACACACAAAACACCTCAGAATGTAAGCAACATACCGCTACGAGAGGGCACTCCTCCCCCATCTCTTTTAATTCTGTACCCCACCCCAAACCTTAGAGGAAATAAGAATGCAAGTTACCACGAGAATGAAAGAGAATACTAGACATGTAAATACGTTAAAAATGTTACAGAACTGTACTCATCACCAACAGCCCGGGTAGTAAACGGGGGTTTTATATCAAAGCCATTCACTATCTCAAATGGCTCCAGGCAAGGCTGCCCACTCTCCCCGTTACTCTACATATTGGCACTGGAACCCCTAGCACACCTCATACGGGAACACATATCACTGTCCAACTTCCACAAACTCCTTGCCCAATACAGCAAATGCTCCTACTACAAGCTAAATATCACAAAAACCCTAGCACTCGGCATCAATATCCAACACACAGACCTGACAACCCTAAGAAGGGATTTCACTTATGACTGGAGAAAAGACCACATCAAGTTTCTAGGGATAAACTTCACTCCTAAGGCAAATGCATTACATGCAGCAAACTACATCAAACTAAAAGCAGAGGTCCACAACATTCTACAAAGCTGGAGAGGCAAATACATTTCATGGACAGGCCGTATAGCATCGGTGAAAATGGGAATTCTGCCGAATATCCAATATTTATTCCGCACCCTGCCAATCAAACTCTCCAAACAATACCTCCTAGACATACAAAACACTATAAACAACTATGTCTGGGACTACAAAAAACCAAGAGTTGCCAAGACGACCTTGTACAAACCGCCTGCCCAGGGTGGAATGGGACTTCCAAACATTACAGGATATTACAATGCTGCCCACGTTACTCCTTTGGTAATGATCTCCAATCGACCAGAACCCGCAGCTTGGGTTGAAATAGAAAGAAACCATGCACAAGGGATACCATTCCCGACCCTGGCATGGCTACCCAAATCCCACAGACCAAAAACTTCAGACCTATTACCAACAACGGCATTGACCCTTTCAATTTGGGACAAGTTTCAAAAGAAAATGGGAACAACAGCAACTCTCTCCCCAGCACTTCCAATAGACGCGTTTCAGGTATTGATACCGGATTTTAATCACTCACTATGGAGAAGACATGGCGTGCACACTGTCTCCCAAATCATGCGAAACAATATACTTAAACCATTACAGGACCTCCAGACAGAATTCAAACTCTCGGGCACGGCAACCTTCTCTTACAGACAGCTGAGCTCATGGATACGCGCCCAACCACCCTCACAGCCATTGCTACCACCAAACACACATTGGACAACAATAATTAACATATGTACAAAGGCGAAACCTGCTGTGAAATTAATCTCCACAATATACGCCTCTGAACACACGCGAACATGAGCCTCACCGCCTACTTTCAGCAAAGCTTGGGAACGAGATATAGGCCGTCAGCTGACCGCGGAACACTGGCAAACCATCTACAGTGCCAACAAACGAATGACCCTCTCCACGACACACATGGAGCTATCCCGCAAAATTCTATACAGATGGTACCTGGTACCTACCAGACTAAAACATAGCTTCCCAAACGAGTCAGAAACATGCTGGAGATGCACGGCGGACAGGGGAACCATGATACATATATGGTGGCACTGCCCGTCACTTCAACACTTCTGGTCACAAATCTCCACACTAATAGTCCAATGCACAGGTGTGCACCTACCGAACACACCAGAAACATTCCTACTCCTCCTACTCCCACGGACACCAAGCATGCACACACGGTACTTAATATACCACATAGTCATAGCAGCCCTTACCATCATTAGCAGACATTGGAAGCAAGCGGCCTCTCCCACAATAAACCAATGCATAGAAGCAATAGAATCAACCAAAACATACGAACTCATGGCAAGAAAATCACAGCGAGGGAGACCCTACTGGATCGAAGCATGGGAACTATGGGACACAACCCAACACAGCTGCCCAAACACGATGGACACGTATAAGTCACAACCATAAGTTATACACTGCAAGATACTCCCCCGAGAGGAGAACCACATCATAGATGACACGATCATATAGGGATCTGCGCAGAGACACCCGCGAACACAGCACATTGCAACAATGACTACACTCCCAGCATCTCCTTTACTCCCAGTCATTCCCCTTTCAACCCCTCTTCCACACTACCACCCCTTCCCCACCCCACGCAAGAACCACAAGTACCAGTTGCTAAAAGCCTGCACAGTGCCCACCCCACTTCCAAGCGTACCCATTACTGCCACACTTATATGGACACAAATCTACGTGTTTTAAGGATGCTAGGGCACCGGGAAAATTTACAATTCACAATTGTCAATTGGTTAAACGACTGTATCCTCACCTGCATGTTTGGTATGTGCAACACCTAATATCTGGTGACAGAACCCAATGTGTAAAATGCTCATGTTGCATTAAACAATGTTCCCTCCCCCCCTTTCTCTTCTGGACCCCCCCCCCTCGTAATTTTCTTTTACAAAAATAAAAATTGTCAAATTAAAAAAAAAAAGTTACAGAACAACTTCCACTTGCACGTGGACAGCCAATATAGTATGTACAGTACCTGAATGTGATGCAAACCTGTTCCACAATCACTACCCCCCTACTTTCTTTCTGTAACCCCACCCCGAATCCGTACACTAATTAAAATTCAAAATAAAGAATTAAAAAAAAAAAAAAATATGCTGTTACCAGGCTTATCTTTACCGCCCTGTGCATTTTAGGATCCAGTTCAGATTACGGATCCTAACCTTCAAACCCCTCAACAACCCTATTCATCATTAGATTTCCTCTCTGATTCAAAAGTAAATCCACTTCAGTAAATCAGTCCTGTTAAACCATCATTTCCCTTATTTGTGCAGTGAGATTGCTAAATATTTTACAGGACTTCTCAAATACTTCTCCGTATCATTCCTATAAATGCCCTAACGCCTAATTCATACTTCCCTAATCTCCATGCCTTCTTTCTTCTCTCTTTAATAGTCATTGGTCTCTCTTTATAGTTTCTAGTGCTTCCATAGTCTCCTTCACGCTAAACTTCTATTTTATGGCTCTCCTACACTACATTTGTTTTCTTTAAAAACGTATCTAGATAAAGCTGCCATAGCAGTCATTCTCCCCTCTTCTTTCACACATTGTTCTTCCCCTTTCTCCTAGATTGTAAGGTCATTTGAGCAGGACACTCTTCACAATATAAACATTAATGTAACATTATTAGAACTCCGTGTTTCCGTATACACTGTCACAGCTCTGGACCTGATTGGTAATTACTGTGTTTCTCTTCTAGATCACTGCGGAAGAGCTCAAAGACACAAGGGTTGTGAATTTAGAAGTAGAAGCCAGGAATTTGGACAAAAAGGTACGATCTAAAAATGAATCGTCCGTTTTAAATGTGGAAGTAGTAACTGTGTCAACGTAGCCTTTTTTTGATCTTTATTTAGACGTTTGTTGTATTCTTAATCAAAGCAATAACTGAACAATGGGAAAAAATATATTGACACAGAACAGGTAAGTATAAATGGTTCCCTCAACCGTAAGGTTGTTTTGTTAGCTGTCCCTTCTTGCCGTGCTCTGGTTAGTTAAAAGGAAGTTTCTGTATTTCCCCAGGCAAATTTTGATTGCTGGTCTAACTGGCTTCTGTCACAACAGGAGAAGGTTGACCTCGGTACAGAGCAAACAAGAACTCCATTCTGAATATCTTAGTTTCCACTCATCTCTGCAAAGTTGAGTTCTGAATTGCAAATAATCCTGTAATCAGGGGAAAAGCGCTAGCTTGATTACAGATCTATTTACTATAGAAGTAGATGGTGAAGAAAAAGAGTGGACATTGCAGTGGTGGAAAGTGTGGGGAGAAGAGAAGAGGAAAGACCAGGAGGGCAGAGAGTTGAGGGTGAGAGCATGAACAGAATGCATAGGGAGAGTGTCAAACCTGGTCAATGTTTCTGTGTTTCTAGCTGTATGAACGAACGGTTTGTTCCATCTTGAGGTATTCACAAATCTGGGTCACCATTTGGCATTGTATTTATCATATCTGTAGTATAAATAGGCTGTCCGCTCCTATTTATGTTTATGCTCAACTCATGCTATGCATTTTTAGAGTGACAGAGGACTTTTATTTCTGTAGAGCAGTGGTCCTCAACCCTCTCCTCAAGGCACACCTAACAGTCCAGGATTTAGGGATTACCCGGTCGTGTCTCTAAGGTGTTTAAAAAAACTAAAAACGAGGCGGAGCCTAACCCTTAATGGAGACGGACGCGTGAGCCCTTAGCTCTCCGACCCCGGGATTACAATCCGCGACCATCAGCGACAAAAACGAGCATCCGACTACCATACCCCTACCCACGGACACCCTACACCCCCCTCCACTACCTACCCCATGGGAGGCAACAGAAAGAGACGGGACACCACTCCGTCCGTGGCGACGATGTTCCGCAGCAAAAACGACGGGCGGCCATCTTTATCACAAGGCCCCACGGATTCAGGCTCCGAATCCGACGGGTACGACCCGACAGAGGGGCAAACACCCCTCACAAAGGCAGACCTGAGGAGTATGCTCAGGGAGACCTCGGACGACATAAAGGCCTACACCACAGCCGCACTGGAGAAACAAATCGCAGGCCTCAAAGAGGATATGGAGGCCTTGGCTTCACGCACCAGCCGCACAGAGAAACAACTAACTGAAACACAGGCCACAACTAAAACACACTCCAGAGTGATTGAAACACTACAAGACAGGGTGACATACCTGGAAGATGGACTCGAAGACCTCAATAACAGATCACGGAGACAAAACATCAGAATCAGGGGCCTACCTGAATCAGTCCAGCCTGAGGCAATATTAACCACAGTCCACACAATCTTCCAATCCATCCTCCCGGAAGCAACAGAACAGGAGCTCTACATAGAACGCGCACACAGGGCCCTGCGCCCCCCAGCCTTCAACCCAAATGCGCCCAGGGACATCATCACCAAGCTCCTGCACTTCCCAGTGAAAGAACTACTCATGAAAACAGCGAGAGATAACCCCCCAACCTACCAGGGGCACACACTACACTTTTACCAAGACCTGGCACCGACTACCTTGAAGAAACGCAGAGAACTCAAACCCCTTACGACCGCACTCACGGAGAAGGGCTGGCGATACATGTGGGGTCATCCCTTTAAGCTTCTCGTCAAAAAGGGCGACCAAACATATACCCTTCATCAAGTCTCGGACATGCAAGACTTTGCCGCCCATATCGGCATCTCACTTCGCCACCCAATACCGACCACCGACCTACCTGCGGAGAACGGCAAACACAGCGACCCGAGACCCCGCCTGCCCAGATACCAGACCAAGCCGAGAACCTACAGTGCACCCAAAGGCCTACCCCAAACGGACACATGAACTGACCGGCACCGAAAGGTTCAACCTTGTCCAAAGGGCTTTTCCTAAATTGCCACAACTCTAAAACCTTAAGTACCAAGTTTATTATTGTTATTAATATCTGTTGCTCAGTTATCAAACTTATCACTAACTGTTGTTTATAAAAATGTTTAATGTGTAGGATTTAGCCTAAGAGAACTGCATAACAAACATGTAACAATAGACATAGGCACAGACACCACTGGGACCCCCTTCCTACCCCTGAGCCCAGCGGCAGCCCACACACTTGTAGCTGAGCTCACCAAGCGAGAGCCAGACCCCCGAGAACTAGGCCTATAAGCCTTCCCATACCTAACCTGTAACAGAAAACAACCCGGCAGCCTCTACACGGGCACGCTACTCCCGCCAAACAAAGCTCCATACACAATGGCACACCTCTAGGCCGGTCATGTAGATACACAATATAAAGGGGCGAACATAATCGCAAACCAAAAACCCCCTTCAGCTACATAACCCGGGGGGAAAACAGCCCCTAACCATAGAAGAAAGAAGGGACCACTATGGCCACCCAACAAAGGCCCGGATACACTCATATAAAAACATACTTAAGCAACACATAACTAGAGAGCATAGGACCACGGACACTCTAATTCCCAGAGACAATGTGGCATACAAACACAGAGGCGGAAGGCCACGGGACCGGCTGGCAGCTACACTAGAGTATCCCTTATATGCTATAACCCATGCCTGATCCAGGAGGATCCCACCGTTATACACCACGCTCCCATAAGCCTACACCTGGTCACACAATATTGTTATCACTAACATACACACCGAAGGGGCATACTGAGGAGAGGAGGGCGGGATGTAACACGAGAATTTAGGCAGTGAGCGGTCGATCTCACCCCTGCCCCTTACTTGGTAAGTGAGGCACGACAAAGACCCCGCCGGCTGAGCTGTAAACCCCAAAAACTGGAAGACTTTAGAACCCCAAGCCCGAACAATACAACGACCCCCCCACTACTATCGCAGGCGACCTGAGAAGCATAAAGAATTCACCCCCCACCACACCAACACCTCAGAGAACCAGCACAACAGGGGGACTGAATGCTGGCTAAAGTCTACGACACCAGGTTTATAATATAAGATGTAATGCACACCCAACTTAATGCACTACTGTTATGGAAATTACCGCAATTCACTGCTTTTTGTTACATATCGACCTCCAAATGTATCTGCTGCACTATACTAAATGTTTTATTGTTATGTACTTGATTACAGTTTAATGCACATTGTTACAGGTTAACTACCTGCTGTGTCCCTTACAACCTACTACGGGCCCATTGACACAGTTAACCCGATCACTGACGCCACCCACGCTCAACGACCCCCAAGACCACGACCTGACACCTGACCAACCCTTCAACGGGACCCATAACAGAGACACACCTGAATCCCCCGCCCAGACAACCCACGGATGGAGCCACTACATTCCCGCTCATTACGACCCCAGACGAATAACCTAGAAAAACGACCTCCGACCCATTTCAGTAAGCAGACAGACAACCCCACAGCCCCCTACCTGACCACCCCCGAAACACGCCATACAGCAAACCCACCGCAGGTGGACCAACAAGACGGTATGGAGAACCACCCCCACCACGACACAGAAAACAGCAAATCAAAATAGCTGAAGAATCCCGGGGAGGACAGCGCCTGGTACTCCAGCCGCCTTCCCCCCACGTCCCCACACAGACGAAATACCACTGGACCTCGCTTCAACCTAAACGAAGACAGAGGCCGCGGCACACACACTCAACAAACCAGCAAACACAAGCCCACAGACGTAACTCCCTCCGCCCACAAGACACCTGGCAGCTGTCAAGTAAGACCAGGTACGCTCACCCCAGTACCCCCATTTAACCTCTAACCTCTCTCCCCCCCTCTTCTCTTCCTCCCCATATCTCTTGATAGTCACTACCCCCCCCTCCCCCCCCCCCCCACACACACACACCCACACACCCGACCAACAGAAGATGCCGGCCACTCTGACCTGCCTATCGATCAACTGCAAAGGCCTCAACAACCCCTCCAAAAGGCACCAACTCATGAGGTGGGCCAATAACACTAAGGCAGACATACTCCTACTCCAGGAAACGCATTTCACCCGAGCCAAACAGTTCCCTCTCCTGAGCCGACACTATCGGGTGAACCACTTCGCCAGCTCCCCAGCAGGCAAACAAAACGGAGTCGCCATCGTAGTACGGAAGTCATGTCCTCTCTCAGTCACTACCACCATAGCCGACCCACAGGGCAGATACCTTACAATAGCGGGCAAAATCGGCCCACAACAATATGCGTTTACCTCAGTATATGCACCCAACTCGCCTACCAGCTCATTCTGGAACATTCTCAGAGCACACCTGGCATTATTCCCCTCCCACCATAAGATAATCGGAGGCGACTTTAATGCCACCCCATCACCCGCGGTAGATAGAAGACGAGCCAGAACCCACTCACAACGCCGAATTCCAACGGCAAAAGCCGACAAACTCTTCGCGACCTTCCTAGACCAGACCCACCTAATAGACGCCTGGAGATCTCAACACCCCACGACACTAGATTACACCTTCTTTTCCCACCCACATCTATCACACTCCCGCATAGACCTTATTTTAATTTCCCCGGCAATGGCACCCTCACTCAAGAACACCTCCATCGGACAGATTACCTGGTCTGACCACGCGGAGACCACATTAACATTCACCATCCCAGGCACGAGTCGACCATGGACATGGAGACTTAACCCCACTCTCCTCCATAATCCACAGATACGGTCCACAATCTCCAAGGCCCTAACAGAATATTTTGACATAAACAAAGACTCGGTGGACTCCAAATGCACTCTATGGGCAGCCCACAAAGCGGTCCTAAGAGGGACAATAATAAACCAAGCAACTATACACAAAAGAAAACAGCTCTCACACCTAGAACAAACCTTGGCGACACTTAGAACCCTGGAGACCAAACTAAAACTCGAACCCACACCAGAATTGACGGCTAAAATCACAAAATGCCAAACCGACATAAAGGAGTACATGAAAAAAGACTCGACAAAAGCCTTACTGTGGTCCAAACAACTATTTTATGACAAGGCGAACAAAGCAGACACCCTACTAGCGAGAAAACTCAGACAACGCACAACCCAGAAACAGATAAATAAAATAGCCATGCCAACTGGGACCATAACGGAGGACCCCAATAAGATTGCAGAAGTCTTCCAAAGCTACTTCACGTCCCTATACGATCATAGCCCTGAAATACGGCAAAACCCACACGCCACCAAAACACTCATTGACCACTACTTAACTGAAACCCCGCTACCGTCCCTGTCAATCGACGCGGCGCAAAAACTAGTAGAACCGATAACCCCGGAGGAACTCGCGGGCACCATGAAAACGCTCAAACCAAACAAAAGCCCAGGCCCGGACGGGTTCACAGGTCTATATTATAAAACTTTCGCCCCCATACTTTCCCCCCACATATGCAACTTATTCAACGCCATCCTACAAGGCAACCCATTACCACAAGAAATGCTCCAGGCCACAGTCTGCCTCCTCCCCAAACCCAACAAAACGCACTTGGACCCAGGTCACTACAGGCCCATCTCCTTACTTAACGTGGATATAAAATTATTCACTAAACTCATGGCAGATCGGATATGCCCCTACTTACCTCAACTCATCCATCCCGACCAAGTGGGCTTTATACCCACAAGACAGGCCAGCGATAACACCAGAAGAACATACGACCTCATCTGGGCCGCAACCTCAAAACAGATTCCCACACTAATACTATCACTAGACGCGGAAAAGGCCTTTGATAGGCTACTATGGCCTTACCTATTCGCGACCCTCCAAAAATTTGGATTCCCCACGAGCTTCCTAGAAGCCCTACAAACACTCTATGCCTCACCAAGGGCCAACCTCCTTTTACCCCTCACACGATCACCCATGTTCACTATACACAACGGAACACGCCAGGGATGTCCCTTATCCCCAATTCTATTCGCCCTATCCTTGGAGCCGCTCCTGCAGAACCTCAGACAGAACGCAGCCATAAAAGGCCTCAAAATCCGTGAAGACGAATACAAGACCGCAGCCTATGCGGACGACCTGCTCATCACCATCACAGACCCAACAGCCTCCCTGCCGCTACTGATCCAAGCCCTAGAGCAGTACGCCACAATATCCGGTTACAAACTCAACATAGACAAAACCGAAGCCTTACCCATACACATTGACTCCCCCACATTGGAGCACCTACAGAAGGCTTATCCCTTCAAAATAAACTCCACCCAAATACAATACCTGGGCGTCACCTTAACAACAGACCTTACCCAAATCTACTCCAAGAACTACACCCCAATCATACAAAAAATCACACACGACCTCGCCAGATGGCAGAACATGTCAATATCTTGGCTCGGCAGACTGGCTTCAGTAAAGATGAACCTTATGCCCAGACTACTTTATTTGTTTCAAACCCTCCCAATCCCTCTACACACCCCAGACTTTAAACAGCTACAATCACGAATAGACAAGTTCATATGGTCCAATCGACGTATACGTATAAAGAGGCAGACCCTATACGTCCCGAATAGGGCGGGAGGCCTCGGCCTCCCCCACCTTATTCATTACTACCAAGCAGCACAGATAGCACAAGCTCAAAACCTGCACGCCCCCTACGGAGTCAAACGATGGGTGGATCTTGAGCACGACATGTTCGGCAGGGACCACCCATCCCTGTATATATGGCTCCCAAAACAAGCCAGACCTCCCACACCAAGAACTACCCCAGCACTGATCAATACAATCAAAATTTGGGACAAAGTCACACATAAAAGTGGCTTAACCACCTCCCTATCCCCTCTCACACCAATACTCCGCAACACAAAATTTCCCCCAGGCATGTCACCTAAAGACTTCACGCGCTACGAGGACAACAACCTCACACGCCTGTACCACTTCTTTCAGGGCCAACATATCACCCCATTCCCCGATCTGCAGCAAACGACACCGTTCCGGACATTTGACCTGTTTAGATATATACAGATCAAAAGCTTCCTCGCACAACCAGAATACACAAAGGCGGGCACAACGGCACTAACTTCCTTTGAGAAACAATGCATGCAAGCCCCAACTCAGAAGGGGCAAATCTCAGCACTTTACACCCGTATTATTCAAAATGTCCGGGGCGGAGCTCTCACATACGTGTCGGCTTGGGAGAGGGACTTAGGCCCAGCAGAAGACCCCACCGACTGGGTGGAAATTTGGGAGGCCACAGCAACGGTCTCCATCTGCGTAAATCACAAAGAACAGGCCTATAAAACCCTCATGAGATGGTACACCACCCCCCTTAAGCTAAAACAGATGGGCAGGTCAGACACCGACTTGTGCTGGAAGGGATGCGGCCACAAGGGAACCTACCTCCACCAGTGGTGGGAATGCCCCCCGATCAAACAAGTCTGGCAACAGGTTGCAACCATGGTCTCTAGAATCCTGCACATAGACATCCCACTAAACCCGTGGATCTGGCTGCTATCAAAACCACACACTGATATGCCTAGAGCCCAAAACAAAACGATAGCAAAGATCGCATTAGCAGCCAGACGGGCGATAGCCGAAAAATGGGGCAGCAACGAAATACCGACCATGGAAGCAATTAAACGAAAGATTACAGACACAGTTAAAATGGATGAATTATCCGCATTACTTCACGACAATACCAAACACTACCACAAAATCTGGGACCCATGGTTATACGAATACCCGAACATCACCGGCACACACTGAATAAAAACCATACACCCGACACACCCCGAACCAAGACACACTAAATCGCCCAACTGGACACCCCACCACCCCAACAATTCCCCCCCTCCTCCGTCTACACGCTCCCTATTCTCCCCCTCTTATCCCAATCATCCCCTCCTAAACTTACAAGGCCATCCGACGCCAAAACCACGCAAAACCTACCAAACCCCACACACCCAAGACCAACGACAACAAGAAAACCTGATACCACAAACAACTCACCTACGCCAACGACAAAAGGGAAAACCCCAATAACAAACCAAAGAAACCACATGTAGACCCCTACGCCCCACCAAAACCCCCCACACTAAACCCCAAAAACCAAGACCTGACAAACTCGACCCAAACCCCAACAACCGACACCCGCAACACAGAGGTACCGAACAAACGGAATACATGACGAGTCCAATGTACAGACATACCTCTAGACATAAGCGATACACCGTCAAGTCAGGGCATCCTTCCCCCAACCCCTTTTTACTTCTGTACCCCATACCAACCCTTAGCAGAAACAGGATTGCAAGCTAATAGGAAAACGACAGACTAAAACAGTCACGCACAATTACTAAAGATGTTTTGGCAGAATCCCCACTTGCATGTGGACAGCCAACGCACAGCTTATGTAACTTGATGATGCCGCAAATCTGTACTGTTAACTAATCCCCTCTACTTTCTTTCTGTACCCCTACCCTGGAAAAATATATATCAAAAACTCAAAAATAAAGAATTTAAAAAAAAAAAAAAAAAAAAAAACTAAAAACAAGTTAGACTCTAAGGTGTTTTTTTTTTTTTCTTCTTCTTCTTTTTCTAAACACCTTAGAGTCTTGAGTAACTTACCTGCTATTAATTTACCGTTTGCTCTTTTAATGCATTACCGTAATGCATTGATATAGATCTGCTACAGGCTTTAGTGCCCCTTTAATACAAAGGATTATAGAATAAAGCAAGATTGTTCTTCTTGAAATCATTAGGACACACTTGGTCTTCAAGGGTTTTTGTTCAGCAGCGCCCAAATTGTATGTTCTGATCATATACAAGATCATTAATAGAACATCCTCAGATGCCTCTTCTCATAATTGCAGAACCATTCACAATGTAAAAACTATTGTATAAGGTTGATATAAATAATGTATGTAATCTTTTGTAAACAAGTCTGTGTTTTTTTTTGTTTTTTTTTCTTTAAATTTATTTCAAAGGATTTGTTTGGTAAATCAGACCCATTCCTTGAAATCTTCAAACAAGGAGATAGTGGAAGCTGGCAGCTGGCCTACAGATCAGAGGTATGATTACAAGCACTTGAAAACTGCATTATTTACTCTGATGTTGGCCTAGTAATGGCTCTTATTATTTTTTGCAACGGTTTTCTCATGATGCATCAATCTTCAGTAAAGGCATGGGAGGAAAGAATGCATGCTTTGCATAATACTGTTGTGAAACTCCTGGATTTCTTTTTAGGACACCGACCAAGATGTAGTACAAAGAACTGACCATGTTTGTTCATTAAACAGGAACTTAACAGATAACAAAATGTAACTCCAGAATATTCCAAAGCTTTGCTGTTAATAATTAGGATTAATTTCCCTTTATTCTGTTAAACATTCTGCAAAATAAAAAAAATCTTAATGATTATACAGACTCCCTTTCCCCATGCCCAGCCATCCTTTGTTTTATATATATAATAGAATTTTTTCCCCTTGAGTCAGATCTCCGCATCTGCGTGCCTCCATTTTGTTTTAATGCAGTTTGCGCTTCTGAGGCATGAATTTTTATTTTTTGGGGCCTGATGGATTGTGGGTGCATTACCTTGACAACTAAAAAGGAACCTTGCGTATGCTTCGCCCATTGCAAAAGATTGCCAGAGAAAATGCTCTTCACAACAAAAAGCAGTCCCTACTTTTCCTTATCTATAGAATGAAAACTAAGATTTAAAATAAAAAAAACGTATGTGTATTTATACACACACACGTTACATTGTGGGACAAAAACATTGAAGGTGATAGTGCTGCTTTAAATAATCTGCCTATTTTAATGTTAATGTGTTGTTCACACATGGCTGCTCTTTTTCAGGTTATCAAGAACAATCTCAATCCTGTCTGGAAAAAGTTTAGTGTTCCATTGCAGACATTATGTGGAGGAGACTTGAATAAGCCCATCAAGGTATGCATTTGAGTACCTGTGCTTTGCTGCTGACTACAGTTAATTGCTTAATGGCTTGTACATATGAAACACTAATTTTAAGAATTCAGTACGAGTTCATAGCCTAGGCACATTAACTGCAAGCTCAAGTGTACAGAATCTCTGATTCACATATGTATTCTGCTGTCAGGTGTCAGTTAGTGATCATGATGACAACTCCAGTACTGATCTGATAGGAGAATTCGAGTGCACCACTGCCAAGCTACTGGGAGCTCAAGAGAATGCGGTGAGCCATGTAATCTTTTCTCACTCCATGCCTCTCTTCCTCTAGGTTCATTGTTCTGATTATGATAGCGATGGCTCTCATGACTTAATAGGGATCTTTGAGACTAACTTGTCTCAGCTGCAGAAGGCTGGAGGAGGGACTCCGGTGAGCTGGATTTTTCTTTTTTGCTTCCTGTTTAAACCATTGCAAATCAAACTAATTTCCCTTTTCCTGTCTTAGATGCATCTAATGTGCAAGCATCTGATATGATTATTTTTCAGCTCTGAAATGCATGTATGGTAACGATTATGTTTGCTGATCACTTCCTTTGATTATGGTGTAATGGCGTTGTTACTACACAGGTGTGGGGAGGTAGCATGTGATTTAAAAATAAATGAATAAAGAATATATATATTTACAATTTAATATACAAGTATTTACAATTTCTTTTCATTGTGTTCAGGTGGAGTTTGAATGTATTAACCCAAAGAAGAAACAAAAAAAGAGTTACAAGAACTCTGGAGTTATCCGTGTCAAATCATGCAAAGTAAGTGTTAGTGCCACAAGTCAAATCTGTAGTTTGTCACATGGTCTCAGTTATTTAGTTCCATGAGCTTATTTGTAAGTCTCTCAACGTCTTGGTGAGTCACTTACGTAGAAGAGTGTTGCTATTTGCTTATGTTTTGGATAAAAAAAACATACCTTAATTCATTTGTAACAGACACCTTGTGAGAATCTGCTCTCTAAATACCATGCTTTAAAAAAACTCTATTGAAAAACAAGTCTTTGTAAAACCCAATTGTAATGGCAGCTAGGTGGTGTTTGGAGGGTAACACTAAGGAAGAAATCTCTATTTGTATAAAATATACATAGCATATTCCATAGACATCTCGAACCTTTACAGGCTCTCTTAAAGCTTTTAATGAGAGAGCCTGTTCTGTCTAGTTTCATTTATCAAAAACTATTAGCTTGAATATTGACTATAGTAAGGTAATAGATGCTCCACTGAGGCTTTGGTTTTTACCCTGGTTTCATTCATTTCCTCAGCAGTTGTGCCATGACTGCTGAGCTTTGTCTTTTTTTTTTTTTTTTGAATTCTTTATTTTTGCAGTGCGTATATTGGTTACAGGCATACATATGGTACCCCAACGGCATTCCATATGCAGGTTTCAAGACATTAGTTTCATTCGGGGTTAGACAAACAATACACTTTTTTTTTTTCATATCACGTATAGATATCAAGCTAATAGATGTCGCTTTATGGCTCAACATGCGAGGTCAGGATTGCGAGTAATTATAGTATAATAACAGGTTATACAAGACATTGCAATGACATAGTCGTGTTCCATGCTTAGGGAGAAAACAAGTGTGCTGCCAAATACTGTGAGTTATTGATTAAGCACTAGAGAACAAAGTGAAAGCAGTTAAGTTATACACTATATTATGTGCTATGTAGTTGCTTATCCAGGAGTATTCCCAGGTTGCTCACCCGAGAGGGCAGGCCACATGTTGCAGGTACAGGCACAGTGGGAGAACACATAGGTAACACTAAAGATCAAAAACATTTCAGATGCAGGTTAGGCATGAGTGATGGTAGGTTAACTATATCTGCTTGGTTAGGGTGCTAGCAATTCTATCAATTGTGTGTGTTTATAGCAAAAGGGTTTAAGGTGGTAGGGCTCAGTGTCTAAACTGAAGTATGCCAAAGTCAGACAGCTATCTGCAAGCCTAACATAACATCACCCTGGCTGCTTAAAGTTCGAAGGTCTGCTCATACTTCAGGATCTGTCGGCATGGTGGGTCCGCTGCTGCGTGGGTGGTAGTGTACATATGGTCAGCCATTGCCTGCTCCAGCATGTCGGCGTGACCCGGTGTTAGCGTCATTTCGGCTCTAGCAATGACTCCCCAGGTGCATCTCAGGTGGGTGACTCTGTTGGGCGTCGGGAGGAGTGTTCTCTGAAGTTAACGCTGAGTGTTGCTCATGCCGGCGTGCTGCTGGGTGGCTCTCCTCGCTCGGTATCCGGTTTGTGAGAGCGAAGCTGGTGCATCCGTCGCCGTGGCTCCAGCGGGCCTCCTCTGCTGCTTGCCTGCCTCGTGGCCAGCCACCCACACGGGTAGGAAAGTGCTTGGTGAGCTGTAATGCAGTGGAGTCTTCAGCTTCTCTGACCCTGTGGGCCCTTATCTATCAGCTTTGCTGGGTGTTCCAAGCTCTGCCATTATGTGCTTCCCTCTGCTGACTCCAGCGCATGTGGCAGCCGCCATCTTGGGTGCTGGATCATGCGGTCGGGCCTACGGGTTTGGCGGTGGTGCCCCTGCTTTCCGGCTGCCATGCCTGCGGGTGAGGACCGGGATCACCCCCCCGGTCCATGGGGGGGGGGGGGGACAGGGCCGGGTCCGCACAGGTTCAAGCCCCAGGCTGGGCGATGAGTGGCAGGATAGTGGTGCGGCGGCCGTCCGCCCCACTCACCGCCGGAGAAGGCCCCGGTTAAAACATCAAGGTCCTCTCCTCCAGGGGACTGCAGCGAAGTAAGCCAGCCTCTCCCTGGCACCAGCAAGCCTTCTGCTGTGGGCCCTATTGCTGAAGGTCAGTTTTTTAACGAAAGAAGGGTATTTTGTCCAGGTTTGGTGGTAAATTGCAGGAGCTCCGTCTGCCTGCGACCGTCTAGCTCGGCGGTCCGGCCCCGCCCCCCTGAGCTTTATGTCTTGCTGAAAGGAGGAGGGCATAAAAAATGATATATGCATTTATCCACCTGAGGATAATTAGGCCATCATACACAACGTATCATTGTCCCTGAAGAAACTGCAGATTTGCAGAAAACAAGGACATTTCAATTTTGTAAATGTTACCTTTGTTTTCATGTTATTTAGTGATGTACCGTATATACTCGAGTATAAGCCGACCCGAATATAAGTCGAGGCCCCTAATTTTACCCCCAAAAAATGGGAAAACTTATTGACTCGAGTATAAGACTAGGGTGGGAAATGCAGCAGCTACTAGTAAATTTCTAAATAAAATTATATCCCCCCAAAAATATATTAATTGAATATTTATTTACAGTGTGTGTATATAATGTGTGTGTGTGTGTGTTGCAGAGCCTTGGTGGGGGGTGGGGGCATTTTTATTATTTTTTTATTTATTATTTTAATAATTTTTTTTATTTTATAAATATTATATATATATATATATATATATATATAATTTTTTTTTCATTCCCCCTCCCTGCTTGATACATGGCAGGGAGGGGGGGGGTTCTCACTCCCTGGTGGTCCAGTGGCATTGGCAGTTCAGTGGAGGGGGCTGGCAGAGAGCGCTTACCTCTCCTGCAGCTCCCTTCTCCTCCGCGCCGGTCCGGTCAGCTCCCTCTGCAACAGTGGCGGATCCAGAGCCTGATCTCGGGAGGGGCACTTGTAGATTATTTAAAAAAAATAATCCTAGCACAATAACCACTACAGCTCAGTGTAGTAGTTATGGTGCCAGTAGTGCCAGGATCCCACCCCGGAGTAAGTAGTCATACCGTTTAAGAACAGTTTGACAACTTACCTGGGGTCTGCTGGGATATAGGGCATAGGAGAAGTGGTGTGTGTTAGGGGTGAAGTGTGTGTGAAAGGTGCAGTGTGTGTGTGAGCGGTGAAGTGAGTGTGAGTGCGTAAGGGTGGCAGTGTGTGTGTTAGGGGGCAGTGTGTGTATGGGGGCACTGTATGTCTGTGTGGGGCAGTGTGTGTATGGGGGGGCACTGTATGTCTGTGTGGGGCAGTGTGTGTATGGGGGGCACTGTGTGTATGGGGGGGTCATGTGTGTGTGTTTGGGGCAATGTGTGTATGGGGGGGCAGCAGGGTGTGTAGGGCACTGTGTGTGTATAGGTGTGCAGTGTGTGCGGGGCAGTATGTGTATGGGGCAGTGTCTATGGGGCAGTGTCTATGGGGACAGTGTCTATGGGGACAGTGTTTGTGGGACAGTGTTGTATGGGGACAGTGTTTGTGGGGCAGTGTGTGTATGGAGGCAGTGTTTGTGGGGGCAGTGTGTGTATGGGGTCAGTGTGTGTAGTGTTTGTATGTGGGGCAGTGTTTGTGGGGCAGTGTTTGTGGGTCAGTGTGTGTATGGGGTCAGTGTGTGTATGGGGCAGTGTGTGTGTGGGACAGTGTGTATATGGGGACAGTGTGTATATGGGGACAGTGTGTATATGGGGACAGTGTGTGTATGGGGGCAGTGTTTGTGTGTATGGGGGCAGTGTTTGTGTGTATGGGGTCAGTGTGTGTAGTGTGTGTATGGGGTCAGTGTGTGTAGTGTGTGTATGGGGTCAGTGTGTGTATGGGGTCAGTGTGTGTATGTATGGGGTCAGTGTGTGTATGGGGTCAGTGTGTGTATGTATGGGGTCAGTGTGTGTATGTATGGGGTCAGTGTGTGTATGGGGTCAGTGTGTGTAGTGTGTATAGGGACAGTGTGTGTATAGGGACAGTGTGTGTATAGGGACAGTGTGTGTATAGGGACAGTGTGTGTATAGGGACAGTGTGTGTATGGGGACAGTGTGTGTATGGGGACAGTGTGTGTATGGGGACAGTGTGTGTATGGGGACAGTGTGTGTATGGGGACAGTGTGTGTATGGGGACAGTGTGTGTATGGGGACAGTGTGTGTATGGGGACAGTGTGTGTATGGGGGCAGTGTTTGTGTGTATGGGGGCAGTGTTTGTGTGTATGGGGTCAGTGTTTGTGTGTATGGGGTCAGTGTGTGTAGTGTGTGTATGGGGACAGTGTGTGTATGGGGACAGTGTGTGTAGTGTGTGTATGGGGACAGTGTGTGTTGTGT
Organism: Pelobates fuscus; assembly: GCF_036172605.1. NCBI lineage: Eukaryota > Metazoa > Chordata > Amphibia > Anura > Pelobatidae > Pelobates > Pelobates fuscus. The sequence continues at coordinate 337,791,253 of NC_086321.1, read as the reverse complement.
GTATGGGGTCAGTGTGTGTATGGGGTCAGTGTGTGCATGGGGTCAGTGTGTGTATGGGGTCAGTGTGTGTATGGGGTCAGTGTGTGTATGGGGTCAGTGTGTGTATGGGGTCAGTGTGTGTATGGGGTCAGTGTGTGTATGGGGTCAGTGTGTGTATGGGGTCAGTGTGTGTATGGGGTCAGTGTGTGTATGGGGGCAGTGTGTGTATGGGGGCAGTGTATGTTGGGCAGTGTGTATGGGGGCAGTGTGTATGGGGGCAGTGTGTATGGGGGCAGTGTGTATGGGGGCAGTGTGTATGGGGGCAGTGTGTGTATGGGGGCAGTGTGTATGTTGGGCAGTGTGTATGTTGGGCAGTGTGTATGTTGGGCAGTGTGTATGTTGGGCAGTGTGTATGTTGGGCAGTGTGTATGTTGGGCAGTGTGTATGTTGGGCAGTGTGTATGTTGGGCAGTGTGTATGTTGGGCAGTGTGTATGTTGGGCAGTGTGTATGTTGGGCAGTGTGTATGTTGGGCAGTGTGTATGTGGGGCAGTGTGTGTATGGGGTCAGTGTGTGTATGGGGTCAGTGTGTGTATGGGGTCAGTGTGTGTATGGGGGCAGTGTGTATGGGGGCAGTGTATGTGGGGCAGTGTGTATGGGGGCAGTGTATGTGGGGCAGTGTGTATGGGGGCAGTGTATGTGGGGCAGTGTGTATGGGGTCAGTGTGTATGGGGGAGGGGAGGAGGGAAGGGAGGCTTTTTAATAAAAAAATAAAAAAATAAATGTATTTAATAAAATATATTATGTCCCCCCTCCCTTCTTACCTTTATTGAGGAGGAGGGGGGACATTTCTGGATCCCTGGTGGTCCCAGTGGGGAATCCCTGGTGGTCCAGTGGTTCCAGTGAACTCTAGCCCGCGCTCCAGGGCTAGAGTTCACTCTCGCGAGATTTGGAGCGTTGCCGTGGTAACCGCGGCAACGCTCCAAATCTCGCGAGAGGAGGACCCGGAGGAGCTGCTGGTAACAGCTCCCGGGTCCTCTCTCCCTCCCCTGCCGGTCGGCTGTCAGTAATGTGCCTGCGGACCGGGGAGGGAGATCACTGATCTCCCTCCCGGTCTGCAGGCACAATGCAGGGCTGGCACTTGGGCAATGTCAGCCCTGCACTAGCCGGCAGGGGAGAATCTCGGGGGGGGCAATTGCCCCGTTGCCCCCCCCCTGGATCCGCCAATGCTCTGCAAGTCCCAGTGTAAGTCTCGCGACAGCCGCACTATGACCCCACGGCTCTCGCGAGACTTACACTGGGGCTTGCAGAGGGAGCTGACCGGACCGGCGCGGAGGAGAAGGGAGCTGGCAGGAGCTGCTGTGAAGGTAAGTAAGCGCTCTCTGCAGCCCCCACAGCCCCTTGTCTGTATTATGGCAATGTAAATTGCCATAATACAGACAGTGACTCGAGTATAAGTTGAGTTGGGGTTTTTCAGCACAAAAAAAACTCTACTTATACTCGAGTATATACGGTATTTAAAAAAAGATCGTTAACCTCAAGCCTAGAACATCCTTTAAATTGGTGGAAGCAGAAGGCTGCTGAATTGTGGCTTAATGCTGCTGCAAAACTCAAACACAAACTGCTGGCTTTAGAGAGAGCTTAAAACATTACTTCTGGAAATTGTCAAAAATAAATATGTAGTAGACAAGAACTGTATTTTCCTCAGGAGATTTTTATGCTTTATTTGGTCTAAATGTTTGACGGTATTAAAAACAAAACAAAACAAAAAAAACACACACAGTATGAAAGACTAAAATCAATAAACGTGCGTTCGGTTTCCTTGTTAGATCGATGTGGAATATTCCTTCTTGGACTATGTGATGGGTGGCTGTCAGATCAACTTCACGGTGAGTGATTCTTCCATTGGCAAGAATGGATATTACTATACTGAATTTACTGATAGCTTTCTGGCAGTTTAAGAAGATATATCCTGTGAGAAATAAAAACAAACTATATTGATGTTTCTTTACCATGTTTTAAAAGAATGTTTTGAAAAAAACACCCACAAATATTCTCGATGGTGTATTTGTTAAACTCAAAGCAAACAGTTGTGCCCCCTGGTGGTATTTTGTTTTATGCTATCTCCAGTGCCTTCTGTTTAATACATATATATTAAACAGGCATATGATTCACGAATCTATGAAAATAAAAACGGTATCTTAATCTAGAGCACTTAATTAACTTTATCAAAAAAGAGTAGCTATGAATTGTACAAAGATAATGACAGACTGATATTGTCAGTGAACTCTAATAACATGACTAGAGTGGTAATACCAGAAGTGGGCTGTAATTACTTAAAGCTGTAAGCTATGGAGTCACACAAGACATTGACTGGTCATGGCACTGAAGTGCTATTCATAGATTTTCACACTAATTGCTTTTTTTTGCTCCTTGTATCTCAAATAGGCCTATAACAGTAATTTTCCGAGTTAATTGTTTAAATTAGGAATGTGTTATTGTTAGGCTGCTGGAGCCTAAATTTAATAATTTAACACTAGGAGATGCAGATTTGTCCCTGTGATTTTATATATACAATGACGCCACACAGCATGTTGATTGTTATTGGTAGAATGGTCACTGTTAACTGTATGGTCTTATAACACAGGTGGGCATAGACTTCACTGGCTCCAATGGGGATCCTAAGTCTCCAGACTCTCTTCACTACATCAGCCCAAGTGGGGTGAATGAATATCTGACTGCAATCTGGTGTGTAGGCAATGTTGTTCAGGACTATGACACGTAAGAATCCTAAATACATTTGATATCCAAAATACGTTGATCTACTCTCTTCTTTCTCAATATAATTCAGTGAGCAGTCAATAAAATATGCAGTGTTAGGACAGCTAAGTAGACCCTGCAGTCTAATTACAGATGACTTATTTTATAGAGGGGTGGGGGATTCGGTGACAGAAATTACTATGGCGTACAAGTCAACAGAACAGGTTTTTTGACAGCCAGTGGGATTAACAAGTCTAATTAAAAAAAAGTGTTAATTTCTATTAAAATCTGTGCTTTTTGTAAAATGAAAAGGGTACACTCTTCACATATAAAGCACTTCAGCAAGCTAAACTGTTTTAGGTGTTTGGAGTGTTCCTTTAAATGTGCTATTGCTGCAAACGTTTGGGGATTTGGGGGTGGGGGAGAATATTTATAAAAATACATGGGTCAACCAAATTCACATTGCCACTGGCAGTGTCAAAGTTGCATTAACAGAAACGAATTATAAAAACACTGCACATTTAAGATAAAAGCTATACTTCTAAAAATATATCTTTTTGCTGCATAAAACCAGTTGGGTTTTTTAAATCACTCACCTGCAATGAGACAGTTGCAACACTTTATATTTTTTTCCTGCTTTAAAATTCTTAAAATAGTTCAGCTTTCCTATTGTGTACAAGTAATGTCTCTCAGTGGATAGGTTGTTTTTTCCACTAGTAATATTGCTTATTTGAGACATTATACTGTTTGACTAGCCACCAAGTCGCACGTGTTTCAACACTGGACATGCACGTTTATAGGGCCCAAATACTCTAAAGCATTTCACATTTTGTGATCTGTATTGAACTCCCTGAACCAAAAACAAATAGAACTTCCCTCTTGTTAAGTCCGCTGCAGGATGTGGCATTATTTAGAAGTCTTAGAACGTTTCCTGCTGAAGTAAATACTCCAGTATAAAGTGGAACGTTATTTTTAGTTACTGATGCAAATTGCATTATTACACATCATACTTAGCTTTATTAGGTCTTGGCTCCATTCTGACTAGGCACTTATTAAGCTAGTGTAAAACAAAGAGAGCGGGGTTGTATGAAGTAATATAAAGATGCGATTCACTAAAAGGTCTTTAACATAGACCTTTACAAGGCACAGTACTTACAGTATGCATTTTATCCACAGAGACAAACAATTCCCAGCATTTGGATTTGGTGCTCAAGTGCCTCCACAATGGCAGGTAAGGGTCATGAGTTTTTTTTTTTTTTTTGTATTTGTATTACATTGGCTTCCTTTAGGAGAGTCCTGTACTGCATGGCAAAGGAAAGATCTGGACGTCTCATATAGTACTCTTCTCCAGCATAGATTATTCATGGAGCGAAGTAGCGTAGACAAGTAATGATAAGAGTCTTGCAAAGGCCTGAAGGAATGTGGCAAAATGTACATGTACTGTCATAAGGAAATACACCATAGAGCGGTTTATAATTGTTCATAGAGCTTTACAATGGTGAACACTTTGCTATGTGTTAAGAGTAAAAAACATAACAGTAATTATTTTGTTTACATTTATAAAATTAGCATTTTTAAGATTTGAACATACAAAACGATAACTAAATAACGATACAGATCAGAATCCATGAGCTAAATACAATGTGCATACTGACATGATGTTTGATTTTTAATTCTCAGGTTTCGCATGAGTTTGCCTTAAACTTCAACCCCAACAACCCCTATTGTGCAGGTACGATTCTAGTCTGCACATTGTAACTATGATTTCACTTGCATAACACCATGAATATTTCAATGCTGTAAACCAATACAGAAGTGCAAAAAAAGAACACAGGCTTGCAAAAACAAAATAAGCTAGTCAAGCAGGTTGAAGTAAGATTGTTTATTCAGGGTTGCTAGTACGTACTGGCACCGTATACTTTCAAAATGCTGCACATGCTGGCACAGGAATATTATTTATTCATGGTGTTTATTTCTTTGTACAGAACTCTGTAACGCCTTGATCTAGCATTGGGATTATCATCCGTTTGGCTGGATTTACTGTTGTTGTGTACTTGTGTGGTGCAGAGACCTCTGCAGGGACAATTTAAAAGTGCACCAATGCTTGTATAACCACTACAGATAAGTGAAGGCCTTTCATTCTCCCTGCACCTAAGTGGGAAATAAGCTAAGCTCAGGGGCAGTCTGACCACTCACAGGGCCCTCTGGCATTGGGTGATCAAGGGCCCCCCCGTCCCGGTACAAGGTTTTTTGGCCCCCTACTACTCTTCTCCCCCTTATTTGCGTGTGTGGGGATGCTGCTAGTGATGTGTGCCTGTATGTCAAAGTGTTGTGTTGGATTAATTGTTTCTCTTGTTTTACCTATTGTACAACGCTGCAGAATATGTTGGTGCTATACAAGTCATTGTAATAATTGTGTGTGTGGAAGCTGTGTGCAATATTGCTATGGTGGGTATGCTTTCTGTGATGTGTATTTGTAGCGAGGCTGCATGTGGTTTTGTATGTGTGGGGATGCTGCTTGTTGGATTGTGTCTATACAGTGAGGCTCCTTGTGGGTTTTTGCGTTTGTTAATGGGGCTATTTGCAGTGCAGTATGTGAGTGGACGGGACTGGTTGTGTTGCAGTGTGTGTGGGATAGAATCTGTAGTAGGCATCTGGTTGTTATTGGGGCTGTAGTGTGTGCGTGTTTGGATAATAGAGGCTCTACTGTGTATAAGTAGGATAGTGGCTGTAGTGTGTGCGTGGGGGCTAGATGCTGAAGTAGGCGCGGGGAGGCACGGGGGATGGAGTGGGTGTGGGGCTGGATAGAGTATGAGGTGGGACAGAGGTGGTGAGCGCAGGAGGGGACATAGGAGCTGTGGTGGGTACTGAAAGGGATAGGGGCTGTGGTGGATGAGGGTAGACAAGGGGCTGTGGTGGGTACAGGGATAGGGATGTTTTTTTTTTTGCCTTCTTTTGGATCAACAGCAAAAAACAAAAGTCCTGTGAAAAGGGCTGAACTTGATGGGCGCAATTCACTTTTCAGCTATGTAACTATGTAACCACTGTCCCTGCCTATAAACACAGGTATTTCCCAGTTTTCTTAGAATGTGTATGTCCATCCTGTATGCCAAAACTAGTGAGCACTTTAAAAAGTGTCTGTCAGGTAGTTTTGATTTATTTTGGTAAATTTACGTCCTAAGCAAATACATGTTTATTTGATAATCATGACAGGTGTTCAGGGCGTAGTGGATGCTTATCGGCAAGCCCTGCCACAGGTCCGTCTCTATGGCCCAACAAACTTCTCACCAATTATCAACCATGTGACACGATTTGCATATAGTGCAGCACAACAGAAAACTGCATCTGTAAGTATGTAACCGTATTTGTATTGTAAGTGAGACTTGTACACAGCTTTTAAAGGAACACTCAAAGTGCCCTCCCAGAAGTCAATCTATCTAAGATTAGTTTGGAAACTTAACTGCCCTTGGGCATCTGCTGATACTGCCCCCTGCAAAGAGAACCAGTGTAGTTCTGCTGAACTAAGCAGAGCTGTTCAGGTCTGCTCTCCTTGATGAAGAGCGTTGAGTGAGTGCTCCTCTGTATTGGGCAGTTCTTGGCTCAGGGGAGATATCCAGCTTCTCCTGCTGAATTAACCAGATGCAGAATTTTGTTTGACTACTCTAGGAGGGTTTAAAGGCACACCAGGCTGTTTATATTGCATTGTGTTTCAAGATGTGCAGGTAACTTTCATTTCTCATGATTTCATAAAGTATCTCTCTAACCCTTTGCTACCAAACACTTTTTTTTTGTTTTTAATAAATGTTACACATATATTTGTGTAAGTATAGAATGCATAGCTATAACATAAACGCATAATAAAACAGGTGATTTGTGTACAGACTGCTAGTCAAACATATATTTGTGTTAATATATAAGTATTTTCACATTGAAGTGGTTAATATGCAAGTCAGGTTTATTTAGCCTGTGATCAAGTAGAAATGGCATTAAAATTAAGAAATTATTTTCTTTTTGTTCTACATTTCACTGTTAAAAACTAAGGTTGCCCTATTAAGAACATGTTTGTTTTGTAAAGCATGTTTGTAGATGGCATGTTATGGTTTTTGTTATTTTATTTTATGTCTTTTCTTGCTTTTCAGCAATACTTTGTCCTTCTAATCATCACTGATGGGGAGATCACTGATCTGAATGACACCCGAAATGCCATTGTCCAAGCCTCAAAACTTCCTATGTCTATAATCATCATTGGTGTTGGAAGTGCAGATTTCAAAGCTATGGAATTCCTGGATGGGGACAATGGGGTCTTGAAGTCTGCGAGTGGGGAAGCAGCTGCAAGAGACATTGTACAGTTTGTCCCATTTCGGAACTTTCAAAATGTAAGCAGATGGCTATTGTATTAATATTCTGGCCTATACGGTTTTGTTCTAATATTTTTATACCATTATTACTAAACGTCATCTGCTGCTTAAAGGCCAAGCAGGCATAGAATCGAGAGATGTTTTGATAATTTCTGCAGTTAATAAAATAGGATGAGTGCTATCACGCTATAAGCGGACTCTGACTCTAGATTCACAGCCTGAGTCAAAGTTTTGTTCACCAGATTGTGATTCACTGTACCTCTGACTATGCAGCCAAGTTTGAGTGCTCAGGTTTGACAGGTCTTTGAGGGCAAAGGTTGACTTTAAATTCCAAATCACTGCAGTTCTGTAAGCCATGGTATGCAGTGTCAGAGGAACAGTGCATCATTGTGCATAGTTGGTTTGGTGCTTAGAATGACCCTTGAACCCCTCAAATGGGGAATCTACTCAAATATTTCTGCTCTTGTTTAACTTCTATTTTGGTACTCTTAAATATTGTTTAGTCAGTTTTTGTTCTACTGCTATGCATATTCATTAAAGGAACACTATAGTCGCCTAAATTACTTTAGCTAAATAAAGCAGTTTTAGTGTATAGATCATTCCCCTGCAATTTCACTGCTCAATTCACTGTCATTTAGAAGTTAAATCACTTTGTTTCTGTTTATGCAGCCCTAGCCACACCTCCCCTGGCTATGATTGACAGAGCCTGCATGAAAAAAAACTGGTTTCACTTTCAAACAGATGTAATTTACCTTAAATAATTGTATCTCAATCTCTAAATTGAACTTTAATCACATACAGGAGGCTCTTGCAGGGTCTAGCAAGCTATTAACATAGCAGGGAATAGGAAAATCTTAATTAAACAGAACTTGCAATAAAGAAAGCTTAAATAGTGCTCTCTTTACAGGAAGTGTTTATGGAAGGCTGTGCAAGTCACATGCAGGGAGGTGTGACTAGGGTTCATAAACAAAGGGATTTAACTCCTAAATGGCAGAGGATTGAGCAGTGAGGCTGCAGGGGCATGTTCTATACACCAAAATATTAAGCTAAAGTTGTTCAGGTGACTATAGTGTCCCTTAAACTTTTTTTTAAGCCTCTGACTAAATCCTCTGCATAATGTGTGGCATACATTGTCTGTTCTATTTTTTTCCCCACTCTGAACTTGCACTGTAAGTGATCAAGTGAGCCTGACTATTGGGTTATAGAGCGTGTGGAAACCACAAATGGAAATACAGATTTTATTTTCTGATTCATATGTTCTCACTTATTTTTAGCAATGTGTCTGCATATTGACATATGGGTAATTTTAGGAATAATGCAGATTTACAGCAATGATTGAACGGAGGACATCAGACTAATGTGTGGATGCCAAGGTCTACTTATGTTTGGTATTAAAATGTAATGTTTTCATTAAAGGGTTACAAATTACAGGTACATGACAAATTCTAAATGCAGAAGTGGTCATAGTGGTTGAAGTATGTGTGTGTTGTGTGTGGGTTTTTTTGTTTGCCTTTTTGTGCCTTTTTTAGTTGCACCCCTGGTATATGTGACTTAGGCAGCCTGGCTGCCTAATGTTGTGTGCAAAAATGTCTGTCATCAGCACACACTCTGCGCTGGCAACAGACCGCTTCTACCTTTGCTGGGAGCACATCTGCAAGTGGAGGCATCATTGTCTCTCTCGTCCTCTCTCCCCTTTTTTGCTCAGAGTGTGCGCATGTGCTCTGAGCTAATGAGAACTGTCAAAAAAAAATGCATCTCTTTAAGAAGCATTTGATTGGACCATGGGTATGGAAACAGTGATGTCAGATGTCTCTTAAGGGGAAGATTGAATGGCACTGGATTCTAGTTAAGTTTATTTATTAATTTACTCTTTTGGAGCTTAAAAAGGGAAGTGGACAGTGGTTAGTTGTGCCCAATAGGGCAGTATAGATAAAAAAATATATATATAGTAAGGGTTATAGTAACCCTTTAAAATTACCAGCATACGTGTAGTTTAAAAGTTCTATACATGTGAAATGTTCTATACCAATACAGTACCTGCCTGTTTTGGCCCTATACATTGTACAGCATATATAGCCACAAGCTAAGCACTGTGGCAAGAAACATGCACACCCAGCTGACTATGCCAATGTATTCATTTTGTAGGTTTTACTACTGTGCCAAAGTGTATCTTGATATTCCAGGCCTACTGAACATTTATTACATACTTTCCAGACCGCCACCAGCACTCAGTGCACCTCAAAACTTTTCCAGAAACGCATTCTGTCTAAAAGACAGAACTGCAAAGCTCCATAATCCTCAGATTGAGTTAAGTACGAGGCACAGTAGAAAACACAACACACCAAAAGCAATATAGCGTTAAACTATGCATACAAGCATAAAACGTGCAGTTTTAAATTAATATATTTCATATTTAAGTGCAACAAACTAAATCAGACATCTGCTTGTGTATGGTTCAGTTTGAAAATTGTAAGAATCCCTTCAATGACTTTTTTTTGTTTTTTTCCCTCATGGATTCCACATGCGTAAGCAAGCTAAAATGAAATGTAGGAATGTAATCAAAGTGTACATTTGGTAATAATTTAAATATCACAATGTATAGATAAAATGTTACTACTTTCAAACTGTCACAATTTCATATTTGTATATAACAAGTGCTCTAAACATGTTTTTTTGGAACAAAAACCCTGAATGCATAAAAAAAGTAAGATGGCATTGTTTTTTACTGTGATTGTTTTTTTTTTTTTTTTGCTCCAGGCACCCCGAGAAGCTCTAACTCAAGCAGTTTTGGCTGAAGTCCCCAAACAGCTGGTCTCTTATTTCAAGTTGCTGGGACTGACCCCTTCGAAGCCTCCACAACAGACAACCATTTAGGCGATTTAAACCAGGAAATCACGCTGCTCCTCTAGTCATAATACTTATAGCATTCATAAATCTTTATATCATTCCCTTTTCCTAAACCTCTATATTTTGGTGAATTTGAATCCTATTGCAACATATAATTCTAGTAAGACACAAGCATTTTAACTTGGTGGACCTGACAGGAAGGGATGATTCATTCTAAATCCACGCTTGAAGCTGCTTTGACCTTTCCTGTAATTTTTCTATTTGTATGTATAGCTTATATGGGCTATATGGGTGTCCCATCATCAATCTCAAGATATTTTTTTACATTGTGGTAGTAGCACAATCAATTGTTTAGAAAGTTGCACTTGAAATCCCCCCCCCCCCCCCCCTTCTTCATTTTGGAATATGTATGAACAAGTAATTGATCCTCCATTGTCTTTTTTCCTAAAAGATTCTGTACACAAAAGATGGCATTTTATCAAATAGAGCTGCTATATTGAATTCCCATCTCTCAACAATTCCGTTAAAGAGCCTGTGACCTTGAATTCTTATATATATATTTTTTTTACACTCCTTGCCAGAATTATTTTTTAGTAAACACTTGGAATTTTGTGAAAGTACTTGGAAATGGATTGGATATCCCTTGTTGCATGAGCAACTACTAAAACTTGCTTGTTAACTAGTATCTTACAAATAATGTTCCAAATGGGTAAACTGATAAGTGTGATCTTCTGTGAGCTAAAATACTATGTATGTTTCAAGGGAATTAAGTTTAACTGGCTTCCTTAATAGTGCTATTTGTGCCATTAATGTTAAAGCAAAGAAGTGATATCGATTGAAAAGGGTATTCTAACTAGAATTTGGAGTACATTTAAACAGTTTTCTGTTTGGTTAGAGGCTCGATTTAGAATTTCGTATCACCACTCGTGCCCAAATGCAAATTAATTCTACCATTTTGCAGTGCTATATTTGCATACATTGCTGTAAGATTGTAATCACCTATAGAATTAAACACCCTATTTTGTCCTACTAAGCTTTACATACCTGGTATTGGTTACAACCTAAAGATTTTTTTTCTTAAGCATGAACATAGTCCGTATGATGAGATAGTTTTGGAATGGCTGTTAAGATGCATCTCAGTGAGATATGCCTAAAGATACCACTCAGGAACTGGTTTTCTTGCACACGTACACTGCAATTAGTCACTTTGATCAATACTGGGCTCTGAAAAGACTTGGGAGTATAGATATAAAATGTAGACTCTCTCTCGCCTGCATATGCCATGAGTTTTTTTTTTTTTTTTTTTTTACTTCTACCTTACCCGGATATAATTTGGTGATGTAATGTTTGAGCCTGCAAATGGCTCAAAGACGTTAAAATATAATTAGGTAATTAAAAAGGCCACGCAGATATCACATTCAATTGCTATTTGAAATAACAAAGTAGGTGCCAAACTATTTTGCTTTGTCTCTTCAATCATGTTGCTTGCAATACCATATTCCTTTGGTGCAATATTTCAAAACTTGGTCCTTGATGGTGCTAGAACTTCATCCTTCGTTTAGGGCTCCTGCTCCCCCCCTCCTCCTTAGACCAAAAAAAATGCACGAAATGAATGTGGTGTTGCAGTGGAATGAATAAGGAAGATGACCCTTTCTGATTGAATCATGTAATATCACAATTTTTTTTATTTTTTTTATATTGAATCCCTGAGAGTACAGTTAACCGAATCCGTTGTTACCCAATTGGTTTGTACGCACATAAAGCCTTTAATGGCTTGCTCTTGGTGTACAGAGACTTTTATTTTCTTCAAACAAGTTTTCCAATTTACAGGAATTGGGCACTTAATCATAATCAAGTCACTTATCTCGAAGCCTTGTCTTGCAGTGTTCCCTTGAGGAAAGATTTGATGCCATATATTGTTTTCTTCAATCTTTGATATTCTGTTTTGTTGTGTTTCAAGCACTTTAGATCTTTTTGAATTAATTGTCAAATTACAACATTAGCTAATTGCTAAGCTTTTGCCGTGGAAACCAATGTAATGTTTCTGGTTTTTGCATATTTAGCACTTTACACACAATTTATTCTTGTTTTCATAACTCTGGCTCTTAGAAGTTTATTTCCTACACATGCTTAACCTCTGAAATCTATTGTCTTCCTATGCTTGATAGGTTAAGAGTGCCTTATTTCTGCTGTGCCTGCTACCAGAGATGTTGGCCAATGCCTTTCTTGTTCTGCTTTGCATTGCATTGCAGGGCCCCTGTTACAATTGACCTATGCAATATTTTGCTGTGATAAAATGGCTGTTATTGTTTTTGCCAAAGTACATATATTTTTATGTCCCTTGTACCTTGACATGTTTGTGTTGCAAGCAATATAGTAGTTACAGAATCTATTTCTACTTGTCAGGATCTGCAATATAGAGGAACATGTAATCCAGTTTTTCTGTACATCTATGTATGTATTCAGTTGTCATGTTTTTGTTTTTGTAGATTTTTACTTTTTTTGTGAAAATATTCAAATAAATCTTTAAAAACCTCATGTATATGTATTATTTATGTAAACTTCATTTGTATTATTTATGTAAACAAGCAGACTCCTAAGACCACTGCTTTAAAATGATGGGCTATATTTATTTTTTATTGATGATGACATCAACCAGACACATTGTGAACATTGGGCCACCACTTTCTGGGTGCATTCAGATTATATAGTGGGAGAAAGAAGGGATGGGCTCCTCGAGCCAGAGGATAAACGGATCAGCATATACCGACTCCTAGGACTCAATGAGCATCGTGAAATGAGCTGTTCTAGGGGTTCAAACATTCTGATGGACTCTGGTTGTAAACTTGTCCTTCAAGATTGTATTCCTAGTTTTATTGAGATCTACTAACCAAGGTGGAGAGGATACAGAGAGCCTTTCTGGCAGGCAATGTCATTTTACTAATTTAACTTCTTACTGTGCGTAATGAAGGATACATTTCCTTTGGAGAAAAGGTAAATCTGTGGACACATCAATAATATTGTGTATTATTTCTGACACTTTTTTTTTTTTAGTTTGACATATCTTATTCACTTTTGGACATTCCCATCACGTGTGGGAAAGTATCCCTTCCGCCTCACTCCCTCCAGCATTGATCCATTAATATGGGTCTCATGTGACAGGAGTGAAATAGCACTGTATTAACATTTTGTACACCTTTTTAAAAATATTCTGTTTCATTGTCTTCTAATGAGGCCCTATATTTGTTCTTCAGAAACATAAGATAACAGTAGCTATCTTGGACCAAAGGTGTATAGTTGTGATAGTCTTTCTGTAATTCCCTGTAGACTGATTTACACCAGGAAGTCTGTCACTTCAGGTTTACCAGCTAAATTGCTAATCTGAATAGATTTTTGGGCATAAGGTGCCCCCTCACTGAAGGGTATCCTAGCAGTCCACTTCTCCTTGCTGATTGAAGTCCTGATAATTTTGGATGCCCATTTCCACCAGATCTCGGAAGGCAGCATTCCTGGAGGAAAGGATGTATTCTGTAATAAAGGGTACGTTGGAGATGGACACAAGTTTAGAGTGTAGGGCAGCCTCTCTGTGTCGTACGGCTATCTTGTGCTGCTGGGCACTTGACTCAATGCAAGGCTCTGGATGACTTGGGAATGTAGAGTAGAATATGGGGAAGGTCCTGATAAAATATCATATGCCCTATAGGAGCATGACAAGCACACAGTGAGGGGGAAAAAAGTATTTGATCCCCTGCTGATTTTGAACGTTTAATGTCGCCATTAAAATGAAAGACTGATCATTTCTTTGTCAGTGGACAAACGTTCAAAATCAGCAGGGCATCAAATACATTTTTCCCCTCACTGTATATTGAGCGGGTCTAACATAGCAGTAATACAACTGGAGGAAATGTCCAAACCTCTACTAAATTTGAGTGCAGTCGGGATATGCCCACTATTCTTGATCTTCTACTTTTCCATGTAAAGGAATTAATCAAGCCTTGCAAAGATTACACCTGGTAGAACCTTGAAATAATTTTAATGAAGTAGTGTCATCTAGGTCGGTTAATTACTGATGACACTAAGTGTCATCTTAGTGTCATCAGTAATTAACCGACCTAGACCATGTCTCCATGTCTTGAGTTTTAAGAGAATACATCCGATGTATATACCGCTCTCCCTATAGCTGGGTCTAGATTCAGAGAACTAACTATATATTTCAAATGTTTGGATTTTCTTTGCAGCACAGAGATGCCATATTTTTATAATTTAGCCTACAGCACATTCGGTTACCTTTTGATACTGTTCTGGAGTACTTTTTTCCAGACAGCAGTTCCTAACATGTGGTACGCATTTTTAAGACAGCAGTTCCTAACATGTGGTACGCATACCACTGTGGGTACAAACCTGTTTAGGGGTACGCGCAAAATATATAAAGTGAAAATCTGTAAGGACTCATTCACTTAGGGCCACCCAGTTGACATGTGACATCAGGGGCTCAGTTGTGCGCTGCGATGGTTTAACAGCACGACCTGGCCAATTTAATCTGTTAGCGGGGAGGAAGTGACTGGTTAGCGCACTGCGCGGGAGCGAGAAAGTCAGAGAGGAAGGGGCATTATGGCAGTTCAAAACCCTAACTCCCAACAGCCCCAGGCAGCAGAAGCCACCCTCCTGCACTAACATTGTAGGGAAATGGAGGATAGCTAGACCTTTGACCTGTATGTAGTTTGTATCTGTATGTGTCTGCATCTGCATGGGTGGCAGTTTCTCTTTGTGGTGTCTGTGTATCTGCATGGGTGGCAGAGGAGGAGGAGTAGTGAGAGCCTAGGGTGGAGAAAAAAAGTGATGGGGCAGTAAACTTGTACATTTTAAAATAATAAAACAAAAAAAATTGTCATTCCTTTTTTCCTTTTTTTTTTCTTTTATTGAGGTTATTGCACAATACAGATCGTGAGCATTACCAGAAATTAAAGAACATGTTTAAAAATGAAATACCTTAATCTTATAATCTCAAGAGATATACAACTAGCTAAGCAACAGCCATATATTGGGTCGCAAAGTAGTAGAGTGGATTTTAGTTTGGATCTAGATATACAATAATATCCATTTCGGAAAGACTTTGTATGAAAAGGGATTATGGTTCCTAAACATATTGGCGGTGGGTAGTTACAGTTCAGGCTGATTGGAGCCATCTTCTTAAGCTCAATTAGCATACGTATTGTCTGATATCTAGATAATGGAGAGAAGTGCCAGCACTGAAAACAAATTCAGATGACAAAGGTTATAAAAGCAAAGTAAAAAGCATAAATGCAACAGATGAGTACGAACTGGTTGAGGCAAAAACAATTAACTGCAGGGACAGGTTAGACACGGAGCTCTTCAACCATTTCTATCAGCACTTCTTCGTGTAAACAGCACCACATTAGCAATTTCCCAAGTAAGCAGCTAAGGTGCAAGCTTGTGGAAAAGCGTTCAAGTAGGCCTAGAACCCTAGCGAGGGTGTCCAACCTGTTTTCCTTGCCCTCAGGCGATGAGTAGGCCCATTTATGGTGACCTGGAAATGCTGAGTGTCAGGGTCGTCCTCAATGCGAAAGTTGCCCTGCTAAGGTCTCCAAAGAAGGACAGACTGGAGTTTTCAAAGTCCAATGGTTGCTTAGCTTGGACTGTGACATTCACCACCCTGTTTTCGGCCACAAAACAGAACAATACAACATTGTCCCGCAGAGGAGCAGCTGTGGGTCCTAAACAAGCCTACTCGGAACACTCCAGGAGTACCGATTTCGCCTGTTTAGATGGCAAGAAAACCTACTGGAGCAGTTCATCCATACTGGCAGTACTCTCCACTCGACTGATAGTCATATTGCGCCGTCTCATAGCATCTTTCAGGCTAGCCACCTGGTGAGTGAGGCTGACCTATTGCTGTGTTAATTGCTGGGTAAGTAAGGGGTTGTTAAACTGGGCCTGGCAGGCATCTGTAGATTTCCTCTTCCACAGCCTTTATCTGGCCTGTGATGGTATGCACTGCTCGAATCAATGCACAGTCAGCATGGAATATTTTGCTCAGATCTTCCAGGAGGCTTTTAAGATCAGCCTTTGTTGGCGGTCCAATTTTGCTATCCAGTTAGAGCAGGCCTTTCCCCAGTCACCACAGCAGGCACCTGGACCATAGGGATCGGGTCCAGAGCGTCGTACTCCTATCCTCAGAGGCAAATCCCCAGGATCCATCTCTTCTGTCCGGTTGAGGCTTATGATTTTTTTTTTTGTAGAAAGTGTATTTCTACAGAACTAATACTTACACAGCTGCTACATGTAATGCTTTTAAGCGTTTCTATTTTTTCCCTTTCTTTTTTCTTTTTAATTATAAGGATAGCCGCAAGAGGGAGCTCTATATCTATTGAATTGGGGACTATGGTGCATATGCAGTCGCTCTCCCACTCCAGCTGTTTTAGAGGCAAAAACATGCTTTTTCTCCCACTGCTTAAAGATCACTTGGTCTGTCTTATATTTAACACCAAGAGCAAAGAAATACAAATTAAACATACGCAGAGGCCTCTCACCTCCCTGTTTTTGCAGATCTATGTGCAAACCGCTATGAATCAGATAGGTAGGCATGCCAAAGCCCACAGGCTAATATGTACACATCGTGTATTGTTTCTTTAAATGTAATTGTTTAACGAATGGATTATATTATTGTAACATTTATGGAAACCAGCCTTTCACCACAGAGAGAAATAAATGTGCTTTCTTAATTGCCTTTGATGAGACGTTTAAAACTCCATACCATATGGTTATTAGCATGAACCGTTGGCCAAAAAACATAAAAAAAATTCAAGTTTGATATTTTGGCCTTAAAGGAACATTATATTGTGTTAAATGTTTTTTTTATTTCGTATGCAAATTTATAGCAGACATAAACCGGGTTTAACCCCTTAAGGACACATGACATGTGAGACATGTCATGATTCCCTTTTATTCCAGAAGTTTGGTCCTTAAGGGGTTTAACAATTAATGCACCGATGCCTATACAGAGGCTCCATACGTCCAGCAAAGGTAAGTGTATATGAGCCTACACAGAGGCTAAAGAAGGCATTACTCTGAAATATCATAAATCTGTACGTAGTGAGCATGCAATATCAGAGTTGCTTACGAGAAAGGCATATTACTTAGAAAACCACAGATAACCATCTCCCGCACGTTAGAAATTTGAATTATGGGTTAAACAAATAGGAAAAAGCATAGTTGCTATAAGTAGACATATATAGGCATAACCTCTTTAGAGGATTGCCTTAAAAAGTGATGAAGCGTTCAGGAGTATCGCTTCAGTCATGGATACTACTCCGCTTATGTTAGCCTGGGGGATCCAATTAATGGCTTAGCTGTACAACCTGGCACTTCACTGTTTAATCGTCATGATACCAATGGGTAGTAGCACCCGGAACATTTGTGGTTAAAACAATGAGGGGAGGGTCTTGTGGTAGAAAGCATGGGTTTAAGTCCCTACAAGTAGGATAGAGACTAAACTATACAATAAGTGGTAGAAAAGAATACATGTACATGGATACTTATCGTCCAAACATTACGGTACCAATGGGTAGTGTCATCTGAAACATTCGTATTTGGTACAATGTGGGGAAAAGCATGGGATTGAGTCGTTACTAGTAGGGTAGGAATTAAACTGTACCATAAATGTCAGAAAGCAATACACATACATGGGCACTTATCCTGGGTGGACTCCCTCTCCGAAGAGGGACTGGAAAAATGGGGGGTAAGACCTATTGCACATCGGTTCCCTCTTGGGTACCAAGTGGGGTGTGTCTTGGTGCTCTTATGGACCATTTTCCATCTCAATTTGTTGCCATCATGTAGATTACTGAAAGTGTGTCTGGTAATTAGTCAGAAACTGGTAAGTGTGTTGCTGTGGATACCCGAAGGTTCTATTTCTTGTCTCGGGGAGGTGGCGGTGTGTAGGATATGGAACATTATATTGTTAGGAATACAAATATGTATTCCTAACGCTATAGTTCCCTAGTCACTTTTTCGTGACTGGGCCAACGCTGCCAGGGTTAATAAAGAAATTTTAATTTTTCTGCCTTGCAGCGTCCGTCTCCTTCGTGTGAAGCTCCTCTATGACGGAGTTTATCAAAGTTGATGATCTCAGCCAATCCAATGCTTTCCTGTTGGAAAGCATATGAAGGCTAGTGCGCATGTGCAGCAAAACTCTGAGCTGCACCAATCCAATATCTATATCTATATAGCTTTCAAAAGTAAGGGCAGCGCAACTCTCTCACATCCCATTCATGAAAAAATAACAGTGATGAAGACAAATACATGTTATATCTGTACATAATAAAAGAATGGGTGATATTTTTACAGGTAAGTGGCCAGGGCATTGGAGAATCCTGTCCATACAGTGACCTGTACAGGTTAGATTATTCAGAGCAGGAGAATGGCCAAACCACATTCCAGTTACATCGGGACTTCTAGTGATTTGCCAAATACTGTAATTCGCCTCCCCCCCACTCCTCCTTCTTCTTCATAATTAATGGAAGCTTTGAGAGAGCTTGAAGAAATAGTGAGGATTGCTGGGACAATTAATACAGTGTTATAGTACATACAGTTTGAATGCAGTCTTGGCTCAGCATACATAGTCTATGCCCATCTAGAGAACGAACCAGTAATTAATCATAGAACCATTCTGAGTAATTTATTGGGATTTATTGATTAGCTAACCTGTGACAATCTGTGGCTAAACTGGAGACGTTTTATAATTCAGTGATTGACTAGGTTTTGCGGTTCTGTGTTTAATAAGTAAATCCTGTTAGATCTTATTTGAGTCGAGCACAGATTCTAAACTGTGAATATCTGAGTTATAGATCTCCTTGTTACAGTGGCCTTTCTGGCTATCGTTAGCTGGGAAAACTTGTTCTCCTGACTGCATTTCTTCGTTTTATTGTTTTAGAGATTACTGTATCCTATCCATAAAATAACTTGGTTCTACGTCTTGCCAAGACTGACACTAGCGGAAACTCCCTTTTATCTTCTAGAGATTTTTCCTCTCAAGTGCTTCCTTATTTATTTTATCCTCCGGCAATAGTAGGAGATGATTGAGTTGTCACTATATAACCATTCATACCTGGTGATTAAAATGGCTTGTCTAGTTTATTATGTAAACCACGAATGCATTTCTCATTAGTTACATCTGTTGAGATCTTCATTCTATTTCATGCAGCAGAATAATACATTTTTTTAATCCTAATGCACATTTAAACCAATAAAATGCACATTTAAACCAATATATATATATTTTTTCTTTAAAGTCTGTTTATTAGGAAAAGTCATAATCTGCTCATCCAGACAATTTAAAGTTTGTAATGAACATGGAACACACAAACCCCACAAATTAAGCATATATCTAAAGCTTGAATAAAGAGGAACACACAAACCCATTCCTAGACATTGTGATACTACAAGGATTTATTCCGCATGTCCGTGTATTAAATGGGTTCAGCAACACCCCAAACCTTCTATCAGGTTTGGGTACAAAAGTCAGACTAAATAGTTCGGCTTAAGGTTCATGTTGGACTTTAAATGTTATCCCATCAATATTTAGAAGGGTGGTTCAGTGGTTCATGTTCCAAATACAGACCTTTAAACCCATCAAAGAGAGAAAGGAAGGGGAGTTGAATTAAAGTGCACAGCCTTCCACACCATGTACAAGAGGCTGAACAAGTCGATTGCAGCTAACATGCAATAATAGCAAAGTGACCTGGCTAACAAAGTATTGTCTTGGAAGAGCAATGTACAGAGTCTTCCTTTAACCCCTTAAGGACCAAACTTCTGGAATAAAAGGGAATCATGACATCTCAGACATGTCATGTGTCTTTAAGGGGTTAAAGGCCATTTCTATCAGTTTTTCCTTTATGCTTTTCAAGCCTCTATACCAAGGATAGGCAACCTTCGGCTCTGCAGATGTTTTGGACTACACCTCCCATGATGCTTTGCCAGCATTATGTGTGTAAGAGCATTATGGGGGATGTAGTCCACAACATCTGGAGAGCCGAAGGTTGCATATCCCTGGTCTATACAGAAGAGATCATGCAGACTAAGCCTTAACATATAAAAGTCAGAAGTAGCAACCCCCCCCCCCCCAAAAGCTGTTTTTTTTAAATAAACTTTGTTGCAACACAGAAAAGGGTGATGTATCTGCATCAACACAGAAAAATCATGTCTGACAACAGGAGAAAACAAACGTGGATGCTTTAATCGGTAAAGCACACAGATCACACATTTATTATAGTAAACGTAAATCACACAAGATTACAATGGTAAAAACAGTTTCAGTATCTGAATAATTAAAGAAAAGAAAAAAAAGAATTGGACAATACATGTGGCAAAATTGCCTGCTGCTTAAATGATAAGCTGATGAATTGTCTATTATAAACAGAGCAGTGAAACTAGTTATTTGGAACATTTCTTACAGTGTTACAGTGGCAGGCAAACCAATTCACTTTTCTTTGCACCATTGATTCTCTTTGCGTACCTGTGCCTCTTCCTCTTCAGTGAAATCATTTTTTATATTGAAGGTCTTTCGATTTTCTTCTGGTGTTTTGCCTTTGATCATGTTTGCAACAGTTTTGCAGGTGACATCGAGCAAACCTTTGATATCCAGGTAGTTGGCAGCAAGAATGAGTTCAAAGAGTGTTCCTTGGTCTATTTTGAGAAACTCTTGGTCCCATACAGGGATATCATCTATCCTCTTATCTTTGTTCTCATCATCCTCTGGTGGAGGTGGATCATCTTTGTGATGTGTGCACCACTGGATCACTTTTTTAAGTATTGCTGCATTCACATTTGGAAGGGGCACAGGATCATCATCACCTTCATCATCCATGCCTAGATTGTGCCGAACAGCTAACGCAAACACCTCACACACTGAAAGCTCGAGCTCCGCGAGATCAACCGGCCGACTCTAAACCAATATTTTTAACCTCAAAATATAACCATCTAATGCAATCATCAAAATATAGGCTTCAAACACATTATTATTATTGCCATTTATATAGCACCAACAGATTCCGTAGCGCTTTACAATATTATGAGAGGGGGGGGGGGGGATTTAACTATAAATAGGACAATTACAAGAAAACTTACAGGAACAATAGTTTGAAGAGGACCCTGCTCACACGAGCTTACAGTCTATAGGAGGTGGGGTATAAAACACAATAGGTCAGGAAATAGCAATCAAATAAGGTGGGAGTGAATCAGAGCTGGAGGAGAGAGTAGAGTGCTGCCCTTTAGGAGAGAGCAAGAGACAGGTATGTGAGGTAGAGGTTACTCTGGGAGGCCATAAGCTTTCCTAAAGAGATGGCTTTTAAGGCACTTCTTAAACGATTGAAGACTAGGGGAGAGTCGGATGGTGGTACATTAGTATTGCATATATTACTTGTTTAACACCAACATGGAAATGCAGTTATATGGACAGTAAGTAGCACGTAGGTATGTTAAGCCATTATAGAGCCATGCCACCTATTCCATTTTAACAATCTGATCTGTATAGATCCTTTTCCACAGTAGTGTCTCCTAGTCATGTAGCAACAACATCGCTCAATAGGGCTTCCAATGCTAAACAAGTGGTGCATTCCATGATAGTATAGCATTGTGGCAGATCAACAGAGTATCACCACCAGGGATTCCCTTTCTCTCTGTGTTTATAACTCTCCAGAGTAGCTTTAATAATTATAGCTGTAGTAGTATCGCTCCCTCCCCCCCCCCCCTCCCTCCATACATTAGACTAGTCTTAATGCTGGGAGTAGAACAGATTTGTTGTCACAAAAGATCACCTTATACCTAGGGTCTCTCAACAAGAGGATCGCAACATCCCCAGCACCTTGGTGTCTGTACTTGAGCAGATCATTTAATTAGCGGCCAGACAACTTGGCACTGGGGCACAAAACACAAAATTACTTGGGTTCCTGTGTCCACATCCCCTCACAACCGATGTCCGCAGGAAGCTTGTGTTCGAATGCCTACTCTGTCCAAAAAGCACCTGGATGGTATATGGCTAGCCGGTTTTAGATGGATGTCAAAGTTTCTATGGTGCTGGGTGGAAAGTCCCAGTCACCTAAAGCAGCAGCACTTTCTGTAATACGTGGTAGCTCCTCCAACTCCAGGGTACCGTTGGATGTCTCACCCCCTCATCTATCTCCCTACCAAAAAGTGCCTGTTAAGTGGTGTTGGAACCTAGAGCGTTTAGTTCAATGTTTTAGCGGACCGCGGCTGACCTGCAATCCGAGACATAGTTCCAGGGCAATAAGCTGTTGCTGTTAGGAAGGGTGCTTGATGGCTGGCAAGTTGGGAGGGAAGGCAATAGTGATTAGGCACTTTGGGGGGTGAGGTGGAGGGCTATGGCGCTGGTACAATTCCTATTTTACAATTTTACTGATGACTATGATAAATGTCTCAATTTCAGTGGTTTCATTCAAAGCCCCTTATCCAAGATACATTCCACTTGTTCCAATTAAAAATATATATATATTTCAGCTCGCAGGCTGTCAATCTGACTTCACATGTCAAAACATGTGGATGATATATGCATGTGAAGTGTTGAGTTCCACAACTTTTACATTTGTAGCATTTATTGTAAACTGTTGAAGAACGTAAGAGGCAGGGCTTTGCAGACAAAGCATAGCTCATATGCAGCTCCTCTGAAACTATTACAGTTAAAAAAAAAAAAAACACAACAAAAATAAAAACATTCTAAAGGGAATTTTTTACTAAAATAAGACTGTCAGAGGAGTCAGATCCAATGTAGAGTGATTTTAATCACTAGCTAAATGAGGAAATATCAGCCACCAAGAAAACTGCAGATATTTCCATGCACTATGGAAATGGTGACATTTAGAAAGTGACACTTTCCTCTCCAGTAATTTTTGCGAGATATATCTGTAGAACGAGAGCAGTGTGTACAAACAGGAGTCTTTTCATTAATCAAGCTTAATGTTCGTGTTTGTGCGGTGTGTAAATGTGTAAATTCTCACACGCCGTACAAGTCTGTGTCAATGTGTACTATGTACTGAGATAGAGTCATTGTAAGATTTGAATCGTGCTTCGCCACAGTCTGTTCGTTCCCTCTAGTGCTGGGACATATCACCGTACATCAAATGAACAATGAATTAAAAGTAAAGGTGGCTTCCTCGCTGGTACTCTAGGAAGGGCTGTTGTTACCAGTTAGGGAAGGTTGCAATAACTTCGGTGACATAATGATTGTAAAGGAGCAAGTTTAACTTGAAGACAAAGCCAACAATCTAATGTCATAACAGGTTTGCAAATAAAATCACAAGAGATTAACGAGTGTTGCTGGCTAAGAATCATGGGACTTGCAGTTTGACAATAGGTAGGGTAACATATTTTGGTCTTGTGCGTAGGGGTCAATAGACCCCATAATCATATTGCATGGGTGAGGGGCAGAGAAGGGGACCATATTAAATAATATTAAGGCCCCGTCCTATTGCATTACTCTACAATTAACCTATCTGCCATAGCAAATATTTTAAGGGAAGGGGAGACCATTGGACAAATCCACCATCCTTCCATCCAGTGGATGTAGAAGGATACAGTGAGTCTTAAATGTCCCTTTCATCATTTCAAGCTGGAAGGGGACTGGAGAGCTTTTTTGTATAACTGTCTTTCACCTTACCTGTAAAATGATAAGCATACCTAAACATTTTCAGCACTGGATGGCATCATGACGCAATGGAACATCACTGCTTGTATTCTCACAGCTAGTAAAAAATATAGCATATCTCTAATTATAATTCAATTGGCTTAGATACAGTTGTTTAGGTTTTGGCGATGCACTTATAACTCATCAAATTGCACATTGCTTTAATAGATTAGTAGGGTGGCTTAGGGCTGGACATCCATCACAAGCAACTGTAGATACAGGATCTTCAAGTGACTCCCGATCCCCCACCATTCTACACTAATTAAAAAAATAATAAAGTTGACCGTTTATATTACAAATAGTTGTGTATACGTGCACATATAGAGTGAGTGTGTGCATGTGTGTATGAATGTCTAGTGGCGTGTTTAAATATGTGTGTAGGGGGGGTCTGGATATTTGTTTGTCAGTGTATGTTTGTGTGTCAGTGTATGTTTGTGTAGAGTGTGTTTGCAGTAGTTTGGAACAGTGTGGGTTGCAGTGTGTGAACACCTGTTATTTCTGAGTTTGCCATTCAGGCCTGACTCTGTCAGGCACCACTCCCTCCACCAGAGGGTGCACAACTCCCTCTATTAGTTAGGCAGTGAGATGGGATTGCGTTGAACACCTGGATGCAGGTAGCATGTGCATATTTCTGGCAATGCCTTCAATGAAATCCTGGAGTGCACCAGCAGCACACTGTTCATGGGTAGAGAGGAGATGACAACACGGAAAGGCCGTCTGTTTGTCTAGTGGCCGTTGATGTTGTCTTGAATCAAGCCCCATTTGTTCTGGACCCTAGCAACACTCTTAACTTTTAGGATAAGAGAGACTATCTTTATGCCCAAAACAGGGTTATTTAATAAAGTGAGAACTGGAGGGAATTCAAAGTGAGTTTCAAAAGTTTAGGCCAAACTGGAAGCATAGCTGACTTGGACAATTTTACCAATGTAGCTTTTTTGGCCGCAAAGGATTACTCCAAGCACCATGACCACATCAGTGAGACATTGCATTCATTGGTGGAGAGCATCCAGCCGATGCTCTAAGCCAATGACTGGTTTGCTGCTTTGCAGAAGCAGGATGTTGTCACAGCCACTGGGAGTGGAGAATCAGTGTTCTGTCACTTTCCAGGACCCATCGTAAGTCTGGATCGCGTCACTTTTGGTGACACAGAATTAGAATTTTCACCACAATTTCATGCACTGTGTATGTGCGCATGCACACTCTTCCCTATAAACATATATATAAACATCAATCTCCCTATCTTAATCAACATATTAATATTTTGATTCAGCACTTATAATAAAATTAGGGAAATCAATGTTTATTATTAATACATAAATTGGCAGGAGGTGTGTGTGCTCACGCGCATGCGCAGTACATGGAATTGTGGTGGATAGGCTGATTCTGTGTCACCAGAAGTGGCGTGGTCCATGAAAATGACAGAATACCGGCACAAGCTAGGTAAGCGGGTAAGCCAATGCAAAACAGTGCCATGGCATAGTGTTATGATTTTTGGAGTAACCCTTAAATTTTTAGTTCACTTTGAGTTCCTGACAATTTCATGTTAGTAAATAACCCAAAAAGTGTGTGAAAATTTACAAAATCCTAATTACATAACCTATGGTTTGTTCCCCTTCAAACAATATTCTATCTGTCTGTATGTCTGTCTATCATTAACAACATAAAAGAAGGTTCCGCACAGACATAATCTGATTATTAAACATTATTTAAGATTGTTTGGTAAACTTGTATAAACAATGATCCGTCTGTCTGTCTATTTCCCTGTTTGTTTGTCTGTCTCTATGTTTGCTCCCCCCCTCACTCTCGGTCTGTCTATCTCATGGTTGCATTTGTTTTTTGGTATGGTTGAAGGAGTGGCTAGAAGGTGGGACTGTTTTGAGATGCTATCTCTGGCTGTCCATCAGTAGTAACTATAATGATAATTATGAGGTCAGTCGTTGTTAATTATGGCAATTAAAATCCTTTCATTGAACAGTCTGAATTGTTTACCTTGAAGTTGAGAGGCATGGGGGTAATGTGGACTGTATATCAAAAAGTACATCTTAATGCTAGACATCATAATAATATGTACTTTTGTACTTTCAGCTTATATTTCTTTTAAAGAAAAAAAAAAGAGTTTAATTGCACTTCAGCACAGGACATCAAACAGGTTTGACAACTTGTAGAGTAGTTCTAGTCTAAAATCAAAGTTTCAACAACTAGGTACAGGTGAAATGAAATTTTTTAAAAATAATTTACATGTGAAAGTAGTGCTTAGATCTTGAATGATAAAATACTTTTTTAACCCATAGTTTTTCAGGCGATTGATAATTTCTCTTGAAAGCACAGAATAACGTACGTTTGTAAAAAGCCCTATAAATAGTTTGTGCTTATGTGATAAGACTCCCTGGAGATGTGTGCTTAAGGGAACTATTTGAGAAGGTGTGAGGTGGGCGGCTCGTGAAGGAGTTGTGTGTGGAACCTGCTCTGCAGGTCTCCTGTGTCTTGTAAAAGTTGCAGAGCCAGTATGAGGTCAGATCATAGCAGTGAATGGTGGGAGCAGGGACTTGCAGCACCTCACAGGGTCCTCTCCATATTGGCATGAAACCTATATAAACCACTTTGGACCCTCTGTGTACGTCTGGATTTGGACTAAGTGGACATGTCTTTAAGTGTCAATCTGAAGAGGGTCACCAACCTCCCAGGAAAACATGAGAGACTGGTGTCGATGACCTTTCGAGGTGAGTCCTCTTATGTGCATTCGCTACGTAAAACATGTACATATGTATTTATTTGTATCTGGACCTGTTGCCTGTTATTGTTATCAGCTTTCATTGTTTGTTAAAGCTATTTACAGACTCATGTTTGATAAAAACCTATACACTGCCTGGTTGCATCCTCAGTCTTATAGTCTAGTGGTTCCCAACCTAGTACTCATAGACCACCAACAGTCCAGGTTTTGTCAGTATCTCCATTTGAATAAGAAAGGGAAATACATAAATCCTGGACTGTTGGTGGTCCATGAGGACTGGGTTGCGGACCACTGTTGTAGACTACGTACAAACGACAAATCAGTCCAAAACAAGCAACCAAAAAGACTGACATTTTAAGTCTAGAATATGGATCACCTATCTTGTGTGTTTAGTTGTTGCCAAGTCTGAAAACCCATATGTGTTAACCTACATAGGTGCATATGTCTTGTGTTGTCCTATGTTTCAAATGAGTACTAACTGGAGATGAGGTTTAACATTGTCTCATAGTATTAGTGGCATAGTCTTGCTACAAACATACTCTCTATCAAACAGAAAAACACACTCTCTTATGTATGTATGCAGGCACTCTCCTATAATAATGTATACACACACTGTGCATTATTTCTATTGTTCCACAACTTCATATTTCCTCCCACACTTCATAGCTCCACATCCCTTCATTCCCCAGCTGCATAACTCTTTCACCACTTCACAGCTCCATGACCCTCTAATCTACAGCCCCACAACTCTTTTACCACTTCACAGCTCCATGACCCTCTAATCTACAGCCCCACAACTCTTTTACCACTTCACAGCTCCATGACCCTCTAATCTACAGCCCCACAACTCTTTTACCACTTCACAGCTCCATGACCCTCTAATCTACATCCCCACAACTCTTTTACCACTTCACAGCTCCATAACCCTCTAATCTACAGCCCCACAACTCTTTTACCACTTCACAGCTCCACGACCCTCTAATCTACAGCCCCACAACTCTTTTACCACTTCACAGCTCCATGACCCTCTAATCTACAGCCCCACAACTCTTTTACCACTTCACAGCTCCACCACTACACCACAGCCCCACAACCATTCCACCACTTCGCAACTCCATGCCCCCTACACCACAGCCCCACAGCCATTCCACCACTTCACAGCTCCATGCCCCCTCCCTATCGAACCACTTATGTCTCTCTGAAAGAGAGACACCTTTAAATAAGCATCCTCGGGTTGTAGTAAGTTTTTGTACGAGTTACAAGAAAGGTAGTAACAAACAGAATTAAACCTCTCATTCCAAGGTAATGACTAAAGCCCATTACCTTAGAGACCAAGTTGTCTAGTTCAACTGCCTAGATTGTGTCCCAGTTTCTGCAAATATTATTAATATTATTATTATTTATAGACACCAACCAATCCCGCAATGCTGTACAATGTGTTGACCAACAGATACGTTAATATCAACACACTTGTATCACGAGAGAGTATGGCAAAAAGGATTCAGTAGTTGACCCTACAATCACCTCTGATATTAGTTGGGTGGCTGGCACCCTTAAACAGGCAGAGGCACATTCAACACTCCCTGCGTACATGTCAGTGTACATATAGAAACAGTATAAGAAAAGCTGTGTTTATTGTCAACATTCTGCCTACGCTAATTTTTCTATATATTAAGGCCTTTATTATCTGCATAAATTGAGATATTGACCAAAGATGCGAATCTTCCCTGTCTAGGCATCTCGACAATTTATCAGCAATGTGTGTGCATTTTCTGTTTGTTAAACTTTGTGTATGTGGGTTTTTAGGCCACTTTAAGAAATACCAGTTTTATTTGCC
The DNA here is from genome assembly GCF_036172605.1 of Pelobates fuscus. Taxonomy (NCBI): domain Eukaryota; kingdom Metazoa; phylum Chordata; class Amphibia; order Anura; family Pelobatidae; genus Pelobates; species Pelobates fuscus. Next base: position 337,763,026 of record NC_086321.1, on the reverse strand, counting down.
TTATAGTCACACATTTTCAAAACGTCCACAGCTTGCGTTGCATACAGCGCTACGGAATCTGATGGCACTATATAAATAATAAAATAATAATAATATTAACACCGGTTTATGGCATGAAGACTCTGTAATGCATTTCTGAGTGGTGTAATAAATCATTTTTTGGGGAGATAAGAGTGCACAGATGTAAGTAGTCATAATAAGCTACTGTAGCAGTTTAGACTGTAGGGTTAATTCAAGTGAAATAAAGTATATAGCATTCCATTTGCCAAAATGTTGTACCTTTCGTTAAATAAACTGTTCCTTTGATTTTTTTTTTATGAAAAACTTGTACGTTAAATAAAAGGAATCCGTAAAAATTTATTTCCCTTTCCCTAATCCTAATTATTTCTATATAAAATAAAGAAATGAACAAACACAACCCACCTCATACCGGGTACCTAAAATATAACCCCCACTGGCACCTCTCTTTACTTTCGTCCTCGGATAGTGTTACATTTTTGTTATGGAATTTTTTAGATTTTTTTTGTACAAAGCTATCCTCCAGGGTTTTGGGGTTCACATCCATGATGCTTCTTATGATAAAAAGTAATTCCACAAATAACCACGCTGGCTCAATTATAATTAAAGCCAATATTATCATATTGCTTACCCTAAATCCGAGGATCGCAAACCGTTCTCAGTTCACACCAGCAATCCATGTATTGTTAAGTATTCCCATATGAACAGATTTAGGAAATGCCTATATCCTGGTCAGCACCCGTTTGCGGTTGTCTCTGCCTTTGTAAATTCTTTGTTGTGGTGTTCATTTATCTCGTCCAGTATCTAAAAACACCCCTCTTTTCATACTATAGAAAAGGGATTTATTCCCTTTGGTTTTTATTTGGTTTTATTGTTTTTATTGGGGCTTACGTGTACTATGGTCATTGCTGCCGCCAAAGAGTAGTGGGAGTTTGAGCGCAGAACTTATTTTTGTATAAAATAGGGATAGGCAACCTTCGGCACTCCAGGCGTTGTGGACTACATCCCCCATAATGCTCTTTCACCCATAATGCTGACACAGCATCAGGTGAGATGGAGTCCACAACATTGATAGACTATATCATGGTATATGCAGAATCGAAAGTAAAGGTCTACATATACCCAATGTGACCCACTTTAAGTTTACAACACAGAATTTGTTTTTAAAGGAGAGTATTAAAGGTAAACTGTCACTTCCCCAAATTTAATATAATCCCTATAAAATCCTTATACAGAAAATGGCACAAATACTAATGAATAACAAACTCCCTTTTGCATAGATCAGAATTCACAGACCACATGCGAAAAAAGGCAGACAAAAGCATAAGCGTACACAGAACATTTCATTCGATTGTGCACCCATAAGATATTTTTTTTCCTAATAAAAGGCAAACGTTTATTGATTATTATCTTATTTTAACTCAAACAATTAACATTTTTTACTTTAAAAATATACTATTATAAAAAATATGCCACAAATTAACTATATTTTTTCTTTAACCAGACAGATAGAAATATACATCGAGTGTTCACACTCTTTATCCACCAGATAATAAGCAACTAAAAGATTTAAGAGTGCAGGTAGGAATCTACAGCAGAGACAAGTAATACAAATTTGCTCTCAATTGGGGTGTGCCAGGGCACACCCAGCACACCCCTTGCATACTCATTTGGGCAAAGGTTACTGACAAAATGTACGGACTGAGAAGGTCCTTACTTGTAAATGACAGATGTTATGTCAGATTAGGTACAGTTGCAGAGAGCTTAGTAGGTGGGTATCAGGAGTTAAGATTAAGTTGTAAAGTATACAGGAAGGCAAGGTAAGGCTATACGGAGGAAAGTGGTGTGCGAAGAGCAGTGAATGATGGGGCAGACTGTAAAGGGGTAGATCAGGTATGACCAAGAAAAGTAAAGGGAGGGTTACTGTAGTTCTAATGAGAGATACCTACCAAGTCTCTCATCTGGCCTTCACCTGGTCTATCATTTCCATCTTCACACTAGACTCGGTGTGTCCAACTCACTTACTATGGAGTGATACATTTTATATAAAGTAGAGATGGAGGTCAAATCCACAGACAGCAAGTTCTAATACGGAATGCTAGATAATAATTGAGCTAGGACAGGTTTTGGACTTAGTCCTTACTCAAAGGCTTGCCTATAAATAAGACCTAAGTAAGTCCCGTTTTATATATGTTCCTTCTGAAACTTTAAATAAGGGTTTTGCACTTGTTTTTGTTGAGTGCTGCTATTGCCAACCAAACCTTCGTCACTAGCAGTCATTACAGCAGGTGGTGATGGGTAGTCCTCAATTCACCCCTTCCAGGCCTTAAAGGAAGTGATCTGCCATACGATAGTATAAGAGAAATTTAGGGACGTGTATCAAAAATCTAAAGAATATCACATAGAATCCAGAGGGAACGTGTTTCAAGTGCACTGTATGAAATATCAAAAGCTCCTTATAACATAGGAGCCACCGGTCTCAAAAATATTAGGGATCAAAAAACTATCTTATAGACTTTCTAAAGAAGTCTTGGACAGCCAGCAAGTGACGAATACTTGCCAACTGGATTCCATTTGTCACTAAAAGGGCACAGTTTGGAGTCAAACAATCCATGGATTAAACGTTAACAAATACTTTCATTTATAAGGAGGACAAGGATATCCCCCAAACTATGCTTCAAAGGACTATAAGCACTATAACAAGTTATTATAACAAGTTACTATAACTGAGGTGATTTGTAAAAATCTTTGCAGCTATTGCCACTCTATAGTGGGCCTCAAACCACATCAATGTGTGCTACAAGCACATTAATTGTGAGGCTGTCTCAGTCTGAATGCAGTCCTCTGTACCTCGTATCTCCAGAGAAAAGTTGTGAACCAGTCATTTATAGGCCATTACTGGATTAGGAGATTAAGGGGCTCAAGGTTTATATTACAATCTGTCTAATAACATTTAAATTAAAAAAATGGGAGGTTTAACACAACATATTATCCTTTTTTTCCCCCGAACCGGTGCTAGACTATTTTGCACTCTAAGAAGGCCAGCTGCATGCAGTCCCCCCATAAAAAACAAAATTTCCAATTTTGTATGTCTTTGTCCCCCCTCCAGCCCTTCTGTGTGTCTGTTTGTCCACCACAGCCCCTCTGTGTGTCTCTTTGTCCACTACAGCCCTCAGTCTGTCTCATTGTCCCCTCAGACCCTCGGTGCGTCCTTGTCCCAAGCCCCTCTGTGTCTTTTTGACACTACACAACCCTCTGTGTGTCTCTTTGTCCCCAGCCCTTTTGTGTCTCTTTGACACTAAACAGCCCCTCTGTGTGTCTCTTTGTTGCCCTCTGTGTCTCTTTGTCTCTCCAGCCCTTAGTTTGTCTTTTGCCCCACCAGCCCTTCAGTGTGTCTTTTGACACTACACAGCCCTCTGATTGTCTATTTGACACTACGCAGTACTCTGTGTGTCTCTTTGTCCTCCCAGCCCTTCTGTGTGCCTCTATGTCCCCCAAGCCCCACTGTGTCTTTTTTTTCTCCCTGAGCCCCTCTGTGTTTCTTTTTCTCCCTGAGCCCCTCTGTATCTTTTTGCCTCCTCTCCCTCCCCAGCCCTGTTTCTTCTACCTGGTCTGAAAGGAAGCTGTAAGTTGCTCTCGCTGAGCACTTCTTGTCAGACCAGGTAGAGAATACAGAAGATCCTCTACCCGCGGTCTGCTCGGAGTGCTGCGAAGTGCACTCCCCTCCTGTCAGCCACCTGCCCTTGGTGGCTACCTAAATCGCCTAGTGGTCGCACCGGCCCTGTTTGTAGAACGTTCTTTCACAATATTTACTTGGGTTCTCAGATCCAACCTGTTTGATGGACACACACATATACATAATGATGGCAGCACATGGTAAATGCTATATGGCTGTTCGAAGAATTCAGTTGCTGTAAGAGGTACATAAAGTCATAGGTTATTGAGATTTTTAGTAGCACATGAATTCTATAAACAGAAGGCGGCACTCTTCATGTGCTACTATTAAAAAAGGAAATGTGATGCGCAAGGAAAACAACAGCAGAACTGGCTGCCCCTATATTTACAAATCCCACTTCACCTCATGTACTCATCCCATTTTCCCCAAGATCCTTTTTGTTATTTACAGATCCCTCATCACTATATTTTACAGGACTGTTTTAACCATGTCTTTTCGCAGATACTCAATTAGCACAGCTATTAACTTAATTCCTTTTGAGGTACTAGGTAAGCAATGCAGTTCAAGGATGAAATTACACACACTAATACTGTTAGCAGTGTGAGGAGAGTTTAGCCAGCACCAAAAACCGTATAGCATAAGTTATCCCTTTGTGTCCCAGAGGCATGTGCATCTAGTTCTTAGTGAAAATGGGTTAAATCACAGGCAAATTAATACTGCTCAAGTTAAGCATTAGTTGTTAAAGGGACACTCCACTGCCCAAATTAAAAACAATAAATAAATAAAGTCACTGTTTTGTAGATATACCCCGAATGAAAACATGCATGCATTTAATTATGCATTTTTGCTTTAGAGTTAAATATAAAAACATCTTGCAAAACCTGCAGTTCTCTTGTCTGAAGCCATTGCAAGCCCTCCCCTTCTTCCTCAGCTCAGACTTTCTGTGGCTGTCCAATCACAGCCTTCCCAAAGTAGCTCAATGAGAAGTCTTTGCAAGGCAGGTTCTCTGCACATTTGCCCATTTCTTGAGTTTTGCTTTACTGAGTTTAACTACCAGGAAGTAGAAGGACTGGTTGTCTGATTGAAATCTGCACTTTTTTTTAATAATGAAAAAAAGATACATTCTTTCAGAGTGTCCCTTTAATTCACTAAATCCACAAACTGTAGCAAAATTTAAATATGAATGACAAAATAGAGGCTAAAACAGCCATATTGTAACTAAATGAGTTGGAGAAAATGTTCAGATTATTTAATTTTTTTTTTTTTTTCATAGGTGCTATTTAAGCCTCCATTTTGTCATTTAGATTTTAATTTGATACAATTCAGTAGTGAATAACTCTAGGAGTCTTTTAAATATTTTAGATATTTTTCTTTTGAATTCAATTTCAGAAGGGATATAGTCCTTGACCTCTAGCTGTGCCCACAGGACAGCATTATAACCCACAGGACAGCATTACAAAAAGGCTCTACAAATGTAAAGAAAATAGTGTATTTCAATGTTTAGAATCTTAGCTATTTTATCATAGATACGTATGAGTTTTTCATTTATTTGTTTATCTTAACTTATGTTTGGTTGTGCTGGCAACTATAATGCATGGTGATTGAACAGGTTTTTCAGGTCTTTATAAATATCATTTCCTGTAGTTGTGTCTTTTTGTATGTAAAATTACTAGCTTGCATCCAGTCAGCAATTACTGCATGCCCCTAGAACACTCTGCCATCATCACAACAAATGAGGATCATTCTTATTTTTTTAGAATAAATTAAAGTAAACAGGATTATACATAATATCACACATTTCGAGTAGAAGAAAGGAGATTTGACATAAGGCAAAGAAATTTTTTTTTTACAGTAAGAACAACAAGGATGTGGAAATATCTCTCATGAACAGAAAGCCACAAAAAGTACCCCATAACATAATAAAAACATACAGTAACCTCACATGCCCTATATCCCCAAACAGCCCTGATCTGAGCACCAAAGTTGTCCAAATAGCGCTCAGATCCGTGCAGTGTAGAGGAAATGCCACCAGGGTAAAGTTCTGACTGGCCGCACACTTGGTACATTGCCCAAAATGGTTCCAGAGCAATGTGTGCTTTGGCTTGTCAACTTGCAGGAGTTCCTGCGGCCAAAATATGGGGTGCTCCACCTGGTTCTTAGGGAGTGTTTGTTCCTCATAGTCTCAGGTACCTTCCTTCCAAAAGGTGCTTTCCTGGAGGGTCAGCAAGTGGTTTAAAACATTGGACCAAGTTGACCGAGAACTGCAAGGTCACATAGCCGAAAATGGTTTCATAACAGTGACGGCTAAGTACCACTGAGGACTGTTCGTGGGTTTGTTTGTGTGAATGGCCACCAGGGAGCGAGCATTCGGTTCAATTCGTTAGAAACAAAAGTGCCGAACCAGGGGCACAGAGGGAAAGCTGCTAAGGGTGGCTGGGCAGGGTAGCTGCCGAATAGGGTCTCAGTCCCAGACCATAGTCGGTGGGCAGGAGGCCAGCTTCCACATTCCTTCAGGAGTTCATGGCAAACGTTCATGGGAGGGAGCGTTTGTCACAGTCATTATCTTGTTCTGTCCATATTGAATTCTCCAAGCTTTAAATTTGATTCTTTGTTTTGTATGTTGTTTATGTATCTAGGGTTTGAACCACAGCAGTTAAGTTCCTGACTGTAAATTTTACTATACTGTGTACAGAGTTGACTCTATCCATTAATGTCTTTGGAATCAATATATCATCAAAATTTTATTATATAGTGTCAACATATTACAATTTTAACGTGGAAATATAATAGAAAACATATAAGTGATTTAAGTGATTACACATTTAAACAAGAAACAGGAGGTTATTAAATACCCTGCTCTATGACCTTAGTATCTGCTAAACATATCCGCACACAGATAAATAATATGTGGATTTATCTCAAATAATAATAGGAATAAAAATAATAAAAATGTAAAGGGGCACAGATACCGTCTTTGCAGTGTAAATTCTGCCTTGTCTGAGAAAAGGCATGTTTGTGTTACTGTCTAATGTCACCTCTTGTGGCTGTCACTCGCGGAGCCATTAGAGGGGCTTCCTGGGTTCAGAACACTAAATGCTTCCCACATAAATGCATTGAATCAATGTATTTCTATGAGCAGAGATGCCGATTGGCATAAAGCAGCAACAAGTACAAGTGCACTAAACCCTCCAATGATCCCCTATGGGGAAGCATGGAATTGGCTGAGATTATCAGTATTGATGATCTTAGATAGCAGAAATGGGTCAACTGCTGGAAGACCAGCGTGCTGGGATAAATAAGTTAAGTAAATAGTTTTCATTTGCTTAAAGGGGAACTATAGTGCCAGGAAAATAAACCTGTTTTCCTGGTACTAAAGCTTCACCCTTTGTCAAGGCTTCACCCCATGGTGCAGATGGGTTTTAAAACCCCTAGTTTTAAAACCCCCTTGGGGCTAGTAAAGTTACCCCAAGATACACTCTGTACATGGTAATGCGTAGGATTGTATGTTATTAACGGTTGTGTAGATTGGCTTTATAAAAGAAAAATAATATCAGCGAAAGCTTTGTTTTCCCCTCTACTTTCTGTTTGTGAGGGTAGTCAGCGGGGTGCTAGATGCGCCCGAGAGTTCAGGCCCGTACTGCGTCAGGCCGATACCCCGGCGGGTCTGCACAAAGTCCAGCTGTGAGGGTCTTAGTGGTGGGTTCTCTCGCCCTTTGGTCCATGCTCTCTCTACCATGGGCTGTGGGGGGGATCTCCGTCCGTGTCTCCCGCTGGTGTTAGGCCTCGCCGCCTCCCGGTCAGCCCCACAGCCGGCACTGAGGGTTCTCGTGTGAGGGGTAGCGCCCTGTTTCGTGAGGGTCGTTGGGGCCGCTCGGGGGCAAGCAGGTCACGCTCATTGGTAAGTCCCATACTGAGGCGTGAGGGTGTACTTGCCAGCGTCTAAGGTGCATGGCGCTGTTTCCCACCGTGCAGGTCTTTGATTTCGGTTCCATTGAGGGGCCGCTTTGGAGGTGCGAGGGGGGATTCCCTCATAGGTGGTGCCGGGTTGCCGCTCGGATCCATGCCGCCACCGCTTTCTTTGTCCTCTTGAAGGCCTGTCTTCGGGCATGAAGCTTCGTCCATAGGCTGGCACAAAGCCTATCGTAGAACTTCCCTGTGTACTTGGGAGGCTTGTTAAGCGTGCGGTTCATCATAGGCTGTGACTTGTTTGGGCCTGGGCTGCCCTGTCTTGAGGTAGGCGTCGTCGCTTGAGCAGGCTGTGGTGCGGGGGTGATCGTCCCCAGCGAGGACCGGGATATCCCCCGCCAGTCCGGGAGGGAGGGCGGTAGGGCAGTGTCAGATCCACGCTTGTGAGCGGGTCCTGTGCTGGAAATCGTCCGTCTCCCCCGGGCTTCAGGCTTCGCTCATGTTTAGGCTGCATAGCCGGTCTGGGTTGTTCCTCGTTGTTTCGGTCCCGGACCAGTATCATTCTGTTGCTCGTTCGTTTTTGGGTTGGTCTGTGGTCACCTTGTGCTGCCAGCGTCAGTGGGTCGGTCAATAATTGCGTATTTATGTGCTGTATGGCTGGAGCTCTGAGAATGTGCGACCGGCCATCTTGGCTGTCAGGCCCCGCCCCCCTATACTTTGTATTTCAAGCTTCTTCTAACTTATTTTTAGGGTAGAAAGACTGAAATTAATCCATCAAGAGGCTAAATAAAAATGGACTGTGGCATGCTGGAGGGGGATCCTTGGCAAAACACCCATGGAAAATTACATAGTTGATGCAGAGTCTGGTTTTAATCCATAAAGGGCATAAATCACCTAACATTCCTAAATTGTTTGGAATAACGTGCTTTAAAACATCAGGTTTGATGTTGTATCGATCAGGTAGTGTAAGGGTTATGCCCGCTTCACAGTGACAGACCAAACTCCCCGTTTAACGCACCGCAAACAACCGCAAACAGTCCATTTGCACAACCGCAAACTCCCCATTTGCACAAGGTTGGATACGAAGCTAGCCATGTCCCGTACCTTGTCCTCACTGATGTCATTGAAGGTCTCTTCCTCCACCCAGCCACGTACAACACCAAGGGTCCCCGAAAGGTGACAACAAGCCCCCTGTATTTTTTTTTTTAAATGTACACTACTGTTACACCAGTTATGAGTTGCACTGGTGCAGGGGTCAAGTCCTGGGGAATAAAGTGTGGGAACTCACTCGAGTTCCACCCTCACCCCACCACCAGAAAAAAACAAAACTTGCATGCATATATAAACATGTACACACACACTCAGGTGCACACATACACTCACAGACACACACACACACACTCACAGACACACACACAGACTCACAGACACACACACACAGACACACACGTACACACACACTCACATACACATACACTCACAGACACACACTCCCAGACACATACACTCACAGACACACACACACTCACAGACACACACGCACTCACAGACGCACACTCCCAGACACATACACATACACTCAGGCACACACACACACACATAAAATAGAAAGGTGAACAGCGCTAAAGATCAGAAATTGTACATACGTTTAGTAGAAATACTGGCCAGCGGAGTAACTTAAAAAAAAGGAGAAACAAAGATACAAATAATGGTACAGTATGTATGAACGATATAATTCCACAAGAACAAATGGGTTATATTCACACTCACACTTTGAGGAGCTATATCAGCTCGGTGTTAAGAGCTTGGACGGAATAATCCCCATCTATGGATTTCTTGAGGTTCCAGATCGTTGGTGAGTTTATAGGTGTAAGTATTCGTTATATGAAAAACAAGAGTAAAATACGCCACATGGTCTAGTATGTAAATATAAAATATTGTAGTAAGAGTAGATGATCCTACTTACATATACTAGAGCAACGACCTGCTCTAGTTTGGAGAATTTCAGGTGGAATAATCCCCACCTCGGGATATAGTGGACCCAGGTATAGCAGCAAAGCAGTATTAAATAGGAAGGAGGACAAAAAAAAATGACTGGATAGTTTAAAAATTATATATACTTTAATACAATAAGTAAAAAGTGAATAATACACTATAAAACCAGTCCTGTATAAAAGTCCAAAATTCTTCCTCACTTGACGCGTTTCGCCGAAGCTTTCTCAAAAGTGAATTTCACCGAGCTGATATAGCTCCTCAAAGTGTGAGTGTGAATATAACCCATTTGTTCTTGTGGAATTATATCGTTCATACATACTGTACCATTATTTGTATCTTTGTTTCTCCTTTTTTTTAAGTTACTCCGCTGGCCAGTATTTCTACTAAACGTATGTACAATTTCTGATCTTTAGCGCTGTTCACCTTTCTATTTTATCTGTCCATTTATCACAAGGTAGAGGGAACACCTTGTTGGTGAACTGCTGCTCACCCTTGAGAAGAGAGCGCTTATTACCCTTTTGCATTACACACACACACACACTCCCAGACACATACACACACACACTCACAGACACATACACACACACACACACACACTCCCAGACACATACACACACACACTCCTAGACACACACACACACACACTCCCAGACACATACACAGACACACACACATACACTCAAAGACACACACACTCAGACACACACATCCACTCACAGACAGACACACACACACCCAGACACACACACACACACACACACTCACAGACACACACACACACACACACTCCCAGACACATACACAGACACACACATACACTCACAGACACATACACACTCCCAGACACACAGACACATACACACTCCCAGACACACAGACACACACACACTCCCAGACACACACTCCCAGACACACACACACACACACACTACTAGGGATAATAAATCGTACGGAAGGCTATCTTTAGTTTTGTGAGGTAAACACTGGTAGACTAAACAACCTAGTACACTGCTGAAGATAATACAATAATTTTAAATAATTTTAAAAATGTGCCATCAAATGGATCTTTTTAGTACTTAAGCAAAAACTTGATATTCCTCATTGAATGGTTTGTAAAGGTATTCACGTGTCTTTACCTTTAACCTCTGTTTGATATTGCCTAACCCTATTTATTAAGCTACAGACAGCCTGCCGAGCAGTTTACGTTACCAGGTTCAGATTTCCGTTTAGCTAGACCAGCCACATGCCCAGGTTGTCACTTTCCAAGGAAGAGCAAGAAACAAGTAGGACATGTGTTGAGACACCACCCATATTTGGACTGATACCGTTGACCATATCTTACATGTTTTTTGTAATTCTCCTTTATTTTTATACACCACACAGAACCCCACCCATCCCAACCCAAAAACTTTCACACACACACACCCAGACACACACACACACACACACACACACTCACAGAAAAACACACACACACTCCCAGACACAGACACACACATACACTCACAGACACATACACACTCCCAGACACACAGACACACACACTCCCAGACACACACACACATACACTCACACACACACACACATACACACATACACACTCCCAGACACATACACAGACACACACTCACACTCACAGACACACACACAGACACTCACAGACACACAAACATACATACACTCACAGACACACACACTCACATACACAAAAATTATTTGTATTTTTTTTTTTAAATTTAAAAATGTCCACCCAGCCTCCCTACCTGGAGAGCTGGCGTGGACCTGTCCCTGGGGTCCAGTGGGGCTTCAGTGCGGCCGGCTCTTGTCTTGCTGTCAGACGCGGCGAGGGAGCTGTGTGCTCTCTGCTCCCTCTCGCCGCGCGGGCTGTCTGCTGATGCCGGGAGCCGGAAATGACATCAAACGGCGCGGCGAGAGGGAGCAGAGAGGACACAGCTCCCTCGCCACGTCTGACAGCGAGACAAGAGCCGGCCGGGGGGAATCCTTCAGGTGGCCATTAGGCCACCTCTTGGGCCCCCCATGACAGGGGGAACACGGGGACATTTGGGGGCGGCATTTTTTGCCGCCCCCTGAGTGCCTGCAGGACCATAAACGGGAACGGCGTTCCTGCACTAACAAAAAGTGCAGGAACGCCGTTCCCACGCGTTCCTGCAGGACTCGAGCCCTGCACTGGTGTGACACTTTGCCCTGGCAGGCCCTGAAACGCACACGTGTGAAGGAAACTGACTGCTTTATATTACAGTCCAAAAAGGTTTTTTTTTTTTTTTTAAGTGCAAGCTATTGTGACACCAGATATGAGTGGTGGCACTGGGACCACCTTAAAAATATTGGATATCGCTAAAAATCATGATCACTATATACTTTCTCTACAAACCTTTAAAACGAACCAAACTACTCATCCATCCGCTATACCACTTTATCCCACCTAGAACTAGTGCCCAGTTAAAATACTTGACTCTTACTTACCCACACTCAGTCATGCCACACACATTTCACCACTACTCTCACTGAATCACTCTGACTACGGCTAAATTAATCTTCTACATCAGAACACTACTCCTAAGATTGGGTTGTATCCATGTCTCAGGTCTTTCATTTAGAATAGGGGCAGCTTCGGTCTCCTTCAACACTGACACTCCAGTGCATATTATTAAAAGATTGGGCAGATGGAAATCCTCAGTCTACAACCGATATATTCCTCATCCCGAGAAAGAAATGAGGAAAGCTTTTAAAAGTTTGGCTTTGTAAATTTGATGCAATAAGTGTGTTTTTCTTTAATACCTTTTCACCCTCTTTGCATGAACCCAATTTACATATATTACTAATATGTTTCTGAACATATATATTATATTATTCACTCATTCACTCACTCACTCACTCTCTGGGCCGGCCTAAGACATCATGCTGCCTAGGTCCAACGATAAATGACTATGGGGGATAATATATAATAAACACAGGTTACTGGCTATGGGGGGGGGGGGGGGGATAATGTATAATAAGCACAGGTTACTGGCTATGGGGGGATAATGTATAATAAACACAGGTTACTGGCTATGGGAGGGATAATGTATAATAAACACAGGTTACTGGCTATGGGAGGGATAATGTATAATAAACACAGGTTACTGGCTATGGGAGGGATAATGTATAATAAGCACAGGTTATTGGCTATGGGGGGATAATGTATAATAAACACAGGTTACTGGCTATGGGAGGGATAATGTATAATAAGCACAGGTTATTGGCTATGGGGGGATAATGTATAATAAACACAGGTTACTTCCTATGGGGGATAATGTATAATAAACACAGGTTACTGGTTGTGGGGGGATAATGTATAATAAACACAGGTTACTGGTTGTGGGGGATAATGTATAATAAACACAGGTTACTGGCTATGGGGGAGATAATGTTCAATAAGCACAGGTTACTGGCTATGGGGGGGGGGTAATGTATAATAAACACAGGTTACTGGCTATGGGGGGATAATGTATAATAAACACAGGTTATTGGCTATGGGGGGATAATGTATAATAAACACAGGTTACTGGCTATGGAGGATAATGTATAACAAACACAACAAAAAATAATGAATGCAGCTTCAGAATTAATCTAAATTGTATTCTGTCTAGGAGGTGGGAGGGTCTGGGAAGGAGGGTCTGCTGCTGATTGGCTGGAATGTGTCTGCTGACTCTGAGGTACAGGGTCAAAGTTTACTCAATGATGACGAATAGGGGGCGGACCGAACATCGCATATGTTCGCCTTCCGTGGCGGATGCGAACACGCTATGTTCGCCAGGAACTATTCGCCAGCGAACCGTTCGGGACATCACTACACTCTCTATATGTACCTTTATACCTCACCTGCTTAACTGTGCTATTTCATTGGCTATGACTAGGATATATTACTAATTACTACTATAGGAACCAGAGTTAAGGTTCCACAATTAATTTAAAGGTGGCAAATCCATGTTAATCACAAAGTTTATGCAAACTGGCAGGGAAAAAGGTCAACTAAGCTAAATGGCTTTACACAAGCCTCTAAGGCAGCTTTTGAGGATTTAAACAAAGACCGTGTGATAGTTAGGACTGGCTGCTTTGACAACATACATATAAGACAATAACAAAAGAAAGGGACAAGTTGGTTTAAATGGAAATTGGAGAGAAATATCCTTGAAGGGGACCTTGATTCGTTTGAGTTTGGGTGTTTGAGCACAGGACTTAGGTTTGTGTTTTTATTTTGTTAGATAGTTATTTCAACAAAATATTATTTGGCAATTTATACTGTGTTCCAAACCTTATCTTATACCACCTTTTGGTTACACTTTGGGGCACGAAAATTTGAACATTTGCTGAAGAAAATATGTAAAATTGAAAGTAAGAACTGATAATACACAATTTATTAATGCGGAATTTATATCAACTAGAATGGAAATTACCCACAATGCTTCATTTTTGTGTTGTCTGTGGACTTTGCATAATTTTACATTTTCTTTCCTTCTAAGGTTTCACACATAAAAGCAAGAAAATCCTTTCATCGCACACTGCAGAATTCAGCGAGGTAAGAAAACATTCCCTGTATTGTTTATTGACAGTATTATCTTGTGATAATTGTAATTGTATAGGTTTATAGTGTTAGTGTAACTATAGGTTTATGGTGTTAAACAGGACATGATGTCTCATTGGGTCTTGGGTTGAGTACATGAGTTAAGTGGGCAGAGCCAAACAAGTCAGGGGGCAGTGATAATTACTACTGCTGCTGCTTCCCTCCACCCCCCTCCTTTTTCTTTAAAATTGATTTACAAGATTGGAAAAGGAAAACCAATCATTATAAAACTAAAGGATGAAATTCGGTGGGTTCGCCGGCGTTCTGTCTAAGTGACAGGACGTTCAGGAATACTGACAAGAAGCATCGCGAGATCATGGAGGAAAGGTAAGAATTGTGGGAAAATTGCTCTGACCACAGGAAACGGAGCACACTTTGCTCCTCCGTTGGTCAAAGCTGGTCAAGCGTAGGAAACCTCCATAAGACAAAATAGTCCCTACTTTGTTTTATGTTTTAAAGAAAACTAGAGCAGACAGGAAGAAATGAAGAACAGATCTTGACAGAGGGAGAGAAGAGGAAGAGATTGGGGAAAGGTAAGTTAGGCATGACAGTGCCGCTTTAAGGCTGTAGATAAAGTGAATATTAAGTCTTTACCCTCCAGGTGCTTCCATCAGCAAACCTTACCAAAGTTCCCATAAATATTTATAAAACTACTAGCTAAAGTAGAGCAATTTGGTGATGGTAACACTGAGTATATTCTTCATCCAACCTGGGAGTGCAGAACACAACATTCCGTCCACAAAGTAGTATTCTGGAAGATGATTCAGATGTGGTGTAATGGGTAATGTGTGCATTGCTGTTAAATATGACTAGAAAAGGAAGCGGACCATGTTTTTCGATCTTCATTATTAGATTTTCCCTCCTTCTGTTTCACTGATGCAAAACAACGTAGTCCTAAATTTTCATTTACAGTCATCTGCTCTGTCTGTCAATCCAGTTTAATCCATTGAGACTTTATCCCGGCGCGTTCCGTGTTAAAACATAAAGCTATGATTGGTCACCTTTTACAACAGCTGATACAATGGAAGTCAAGGCTTTCGCGCAGAGCAATCTGTTTTTCATTGTTGGAGCAAAACTGAACAAATATTACTTTTACTTTTAGATAAAATTTTAGTTTATGCTCAAGTAATCTGGAATCTCATAGAGCGCAGAAACATAATAAGTTAAAACAGTTTCCCAGGATACATGTTAATCCCTGGGTCTCATTTGAGGTTGGTGAGAGAAGGTCCGGAGTTGAATGTGTAATACAAACTTATTATGATGTTGCACAAGTAAATATGTTGATGTAATTAAACACACCTATTGTATTAGGTATGAGTCCCCTAATTGTTTTGTTTCAGGCCACCTAATACCTAGAAACATTTATCTACATATGTCTAGTTCAAGGGCCTATATCTAAAAACTGGTGTTTTTTGACCTTTTTTGGACCAAGACATACTTCAATGAGAGAAAAAAAAAATCCAGATCTTACCTTCTTTATTTTTCATATTACCTTAATCAACGTCTTATACATGTCACATTTGCGTAAAGCCTTCCAAGATAAATTTGCATACTTAGAAACAAATGAAATAAATTAACTTAATAGTTTTAATGAATTGCCCAATGGTAATCCTAATGTGAATGCGGACACTTATTAGGAAATATATCGGAGGACTGCATTCAACCTATTGCAGCCATGAGGTCAACGGCACACTTTGAGGTGGTTTCAGACACTCTGGTTAAAAACCACTGTTCTACATTATACGGTAGTGTGGCATATGTTGGTAATTTGTGTATAACTGATAATTACATTTTAATAATAATTCAAATTAAGAGAATATTTACGGTTTTAAAATGTATATAATTGTAATATATATAATCTTTTTTTTTAAGCATGATTTTTCAATCTTGTAGAATTCATATCAATAGAGGGCTTGCTGTTTTTCCATAGGTTCTAACTGCTTCTAATTCCATATTTATTATAAATAAAAATGATTAATTATTAATAACTACTCTTTACACAGTATTTAATGTAAATTGAAATGATCATATCATCAACTGATTGACATTTTAGTGTCAATCAATCCATTATTCGGGGGGGGGGGGGGACGGTCAAAACTGATGGCCCCAATGAGTTGCTCCATATAAACTTGGTTGAATTGTTTGCTGCTTAGGCCCTGATATATTTTTCAGGTATTTTATCAAAGTATGTACTTTCCATAATATAGTGAATGTCAATGTTCCCTGTTGACTGTGTGTCACTTTTTCAGTATTCCATTAGATATCCTATAGTGAGACAATCTTTTAAAATCGCAAAACTAAGGCAAAAATAGCCAATTTGGAGTATAGAAATGTTAACACATTTTACAGTATTGGGCCTTTTTGAGCGAAGATAAATTGTCTTGGGCCACACATCAAGTATTTAATATAATTAATTTATATAATAAATTCATTTGTTTAGTATAAAACTCCCCTATTTGTTATCCTTATGTGGTATTGCCATATTTAAGGGTACCAAATTAGGGAGCGATCTACTAAACACATACACATGTACATACACACAAAATCACAGATATACAAACACATATGATGACAGACCTATACACACACACACAATCACAGACTTACACATAATCACACACATACACATACAATCACAGACAAACACAATCACAGACATACACAAACACAATCACAGACCCAGAAATGCACACATACAATCACAAACCTTTACACACAATCACATACATGCACACAATCACAGACACAAACACACACATACAATTAGATATATACACACAGAGAAACACAATCACAGACCCATACACGTACAATCACAGACACACATTATTACTGGCACACACACACACAAATCACATTCAGAGGCCTCCCTACCTTGCTCTGAGAGGGCTGGAGCAGATCCTATCTCTGGTGGTCAGTGGTTGTTGCTGTAATGGGATCACTGTGCTCTTCCAGCTGTGCAGAAAGAGCACAGTAAGTAGGGAACTCCCTGCCTCCTTCGCCGTCTGGCAGCACGGACGGCAATTAGACCGCATTACAAGTGGTTCAAGGCTGTGGGTTGGACATGCCTTTTATAATGTAATGTACATATATATATGCATTGGTAATTTGTCAAGAACATTACATTGTTCTGCAGTTCCTCCAGAGAACGTAGCTAGAAAATATAATTATTATGAATTAAAAGATTTTGCGGGGGGCGTGGCTAAGCAACTGAACTGAATGGCCGCATGGTATCCGAGCTCCGGGACACGGCTAGAGGTTTTGATATTTTACCGAAGCAAAACCCGATCGAGAAAACTAAAGAGGCGGGAGTGAGATCCACACCACATCATGGGTCGGAAAAATAAAAAAATAAAAGCCGACAAGCCTCATCTTAGCCAGGATATTGGCATTCTCCTCAGACAGGCTCACCAGGCCAGCAGGCCCAATATGGCCGACTACTCCGGGGCCTATTCAGACCTGTCCGACGAACTATCGCTGGATGAGGAGGTGGACATGGCGCCGGCGAGACCACCGCCAGCCGTAACACCGCTCAGCCCAGACAAGGATCCGGTGACAACAGCGGTGCTAAAGGACCTACTGGCAAGCTTGCAACAAACCATACTGGCAGATATGGCGAACCTGCGTGCGGACCTCCGGGGCCTGACAGGCCGGCTGGGTGCGGTGGAAACAACTGCAGGTGCACATACACAGCAAATAACCGCCATGCAACAAACCATACTGGGGCTCAAAAGGCAAAATGACTTATATGAAGCCAGATTTGAAACGATGGAGGATGCCAGACGCAAAAGCAACTTGAAAATTAGAGGGGTCCCGGAAACCATACAATCTGAGGAGTTGCCTCATATGCTGAGACGCCTCGCAGCGGCACTACTACCCCCGAGACAGGCTAAATCCCTGTTCGTGGAGGACTGCTTCCGCATCCCGAAGGCACCCCAGGCTCCAACAACAGCCCCAAGAGACTTAATAGTCCGCTTACGCAGCGAACGGGACAAGGCAGCAATGCTCGTAGCCCTCAAGAACAAAGACCCCTACACCTTCGAAGGAATGCAGCTTACCTTCTACCCAGATTTGTCTGGGGGTACCTTGGCGTGGCGGAGAACCCTTAGACCCTGCACCACCATTCTCCGGCTGAACGGCGTACAATACCGCTGGCGGCACACGAGAACCCTGCTGATCTTCCAAGGAGAAACGCAACATACAGTCCGCGACATCGCTGAAGCAACGGCCGTATTGCGCACACTGGGACTACCGATAGAATCACTGCCGTCAGGCGAACCTCACAGAGGAGGCACCGCAAAGCAACACTGGGATCCGGCGAAGGTGACCGTGTTCGTCCCACGTCAGTCCCCTACGGCCCGACGACCAGAAGGGGCTACCTGAACTCTCAGTACTGCCATGTTATTTAAACTTATATGCAACTACCCTAAGTTACCCCTCCTTGACAAACTATATTAGCCTTGTTGATGTTTTTCTAGTTTCAGCAACCCAGCAGCACACACTCACTCCCATAGTCAGGTTACATGACCCCCAACTTGTTCTCGACTGACCCTCCAGCTGACCGGCGCAAGCAGCCCCTACACCAGGCGCTGCACCTCTAGTGCCAAGGACAGACCAAACTCACCGCACACCGAAGCTCAAAAGGGCTCACACTCAGATACCATGGCTTTGACGTGCAACACGAGCATAGGTACATAGGCTTTACCCGCGAGACGCAACCGGTGGTCAAGACTGGCACTTAGCACACAATAGGTCTGTTAGTCATTATAGACACCCAACTCACACCCTGTGGGGCAAGCATAATCTCTTAGAGCGGCAGCCACACGACTCACACTCATACAAATAAAAAATGTGCAGAATCTCTCTATGCCACTTTGTACATGTATACGTATGTTGAACCCTGGACTGCTATTGTGGCACCACGGGCCCGTGTGTTAACCTGC
Organism: Pelobates fuscus; assembly: GCF_036172605.1. Classification (NCBI taxonomy): domain Eukaryota; kingdom Metazoa; phylum Chordata; class Amphibia; order Anura; family Pelobatidae; genus Pelobates; species Pelobates fuscus. The sequence goes on along the minus strand of NC_086321.1, from coordinate 337,743,864 downwards.
GCACTACAAAAATAAAGAATATTAAAAAAAAAAAAGATTTTGCAAGCTATGTCACAGTCCACATATTCATATTTCACTTTCTTGTACGATACATCATGGGCCAATGTTGTTTCCATGGACATGAACTACTGTGGATGTGTGTTTTTTGCTTATTTTCTCCGTACTCTTGACCCAAGTAGCGTTTAATGGGGTTATGGAATGAGGAAGGAACTGTCATTTTCAGAGAATTTATATTTCTTCTTTAAAACCGTGATTTATTATTATTTGTTTTTGCTTACTTCTTTTACAAGGTATAGCCACTTATGATACAGCAAATCAGGTGATTTGAAAATGACTAACATATTTTAATGATAATGCCTAAATGAGTGCCTTAACCCCTTAAGGACACATGACATGTGTGACACATCATGATTCCCTTTTATTCCAGAAGTTTGGTCCTTAAGGTGTTAAATAAACACTATAGGATCAGGAACACAAACATGTATCTAGCCCCCTGCCCCTCTCAACTTACCCCCATAAATATAGTTGTGAAGAAAAAGGGACTTTATTCGACCTTTTCTTCTGGTTTATTGTGTTTTGTTTCAGTTTTCCTGCCTACAATGGATTATTAGTTCGGCAGTTTGCAACTACCGAACCCAGACCTCCCTCCTGGCTTGTTATGATCAAAAACACCGTCAATCTAAGGTTCCCTGGGTGGCCGCTGTTCGTATAACCGAACGCCACGTGGAAAAGAAAACGGCGGCCATCTTGTTCGCACGAGGCGAGTCAGCGGGACTTGGTCGTCGAGTGTCTGGAACTAAAATCGGACACTCGACCGCACGAAGTACCGCTGAGAACTACCGAACCCCCGCTTCTCCCACTTACCGAACAGCCAGAGGAGCGGTATTCGGTAGTTATGTTTGTACAGACCAGGGGAACAATCGCTACTATGAGCCAGGAGGGTATATTCGGTATTTTGACCGTTTTTCGTCTTTTTCCCAATTGACTGACCGCACACGCTGAATTCGTGGAACTGTTTTGGGCAGGAGCCTCGTGTGTGGTCGGTAAAACAGGACTTCCACACTTTTTGAGAACCCCTGAACCGGTCTGGGTGAAATTTGGATATGTTTACCACCCAGATCGGGGCTATCAGGGGATACCTTGTGGGGAAAGGGGTGTTCCAACTTTTGGGGGAAATGTGTGCCCTTTGCCTGGAGATAATTGATTTACTCCTTAACTTATCTCAATATCTCCCAGGCAGAGGGAGGGCGTGTATTAAGAAAATACTGTACAGTGATTGGTAATATGTTTGTTTGTTTTGGGAGGTCCTCTTGCATGAGGATCCCCCATAAAAGCCAGCCTGTTTCAATAAAGCTTTGGTTCTGTTACACCCTTCATGAAGTCTTGGCTCATGTTTGGGGAAGGAATATTCTATCTACTGGGAAGAATTGTCTGGGAAGCTGTATTCATCTCTACCCCCTGCTGGAGCTATAATCACTTGTACTCAGCAGCTGGAAAGGAAACAAGAGACCGCAGCACCATCACCCCTGCAGGTCTTAACAATAGTAAAATCTTACCTTTATTCCAGTCTGGTGCTGGCTCTGCCCTTGATTTACCTCCATGGCTGACATCATCAGAAGTGATACTCTCAGCCAATCCCATTGCTTTACCATAGGAAGGCATTGGATTGGCTGAGATTGTGAATTCTGATGATCTCAGCCAAGGAGACGGGCCAGGGGACAGATCCAAACATCACCCTGGCCAATGAGCATTTCCTCATAGAGATGCATGAGGCTGTAATGTAAACACTGCCTTCTCTCTGAAAAGACAGTGTTTACTGCAAAAAGCCTGCAGGGACTGACTATACTCACCAGTACAACTACATTAAGCTGTAGTTGTTCTGGTGACTATAATGTCCCTTTAATTTAAAGCAACTCTGTCAGCACAATAATTTCAGAGTATTTTGTTTAAAAAAAATATCGTTATGAAATACCCATATTGAAATTCCAACAGCCAAAAATATATCACAAGACAAAGTAAGAACTGGCGTAGAAGAGGTTTCCCTCACTGTCTCTCTGGATCCTTCATAGACCTTTCAAGAATATAGCAGTGATGTGGGCAGTGGGCTCATGTCAGATAAAGTTCCAGAAGTACTTTATGTTTATGCAAGCACTATTATATTTTTTAATGTATTCTTTTTTTTTTTTCAATTGAATTTTTATTGAACATTTTACAGATAATGTGGTACAGAATAAAAGAAGGGAGGGGAATGTTTACAATTTTTGTAATGTCAGTGTTCAGGTTGGGTACATAGGAACAAAGTGACAAAGGAGAATGGGGTTAAATTAAAGGGGTGCCAACACAAGGTGGGTATATCAACAGTATGTGTACAATCAGAACAACATCACATCTGGCAGTGCAGTGCCTTCATAACTTGTTTTAGTGCTCAAGCCCTTGTTCTGTACCATTGGTTGATTTCTTTTAGTTGTCTTAGCTATGTACATTTCCTTCCTCCCTTACGTGGTTGTGCATCCTACCAGGAGTTTATTTACTTAATGGCGTTTGCTGCGTTACACCAGTGTACCTTGTTTTTGGGATTGCGTCTCCTTTACCCCGATTTATGTCCCTACACTCAGCGTTGTCTTTTTGTTTTTTTTTCCATTATTACGGTGTGGTGTCCACCATGCTCTCATTCCCTGCCACAAATTCCTCCCATTTGTCTTTGGCCTCTAGCGTGTGTCAGGTTGTGCCATGTTGTGTAGTGAGCTTCGTTTCGTATACCATGTTGGTGGATATTTGGTTAAGTAGATCGTTTTTTGTAAGGCTAGTGGTTTGCTTCCAGGCTCTTGCTATCAACGTGTTTGCAGCTATCAATATGTGAAACAACATTGTCGCTTGCGATTTGTTGTATGAATCGAGTGTCATGAAGAGCAGCCTGCACTCTGGTTGTAGGGTAATTCCCAAGCGTAAGGAGCCATTAATAATTTCCTCCACTACCTCCCAGTATTTCCTTATCTGTGGGCACGTCCACCAAATGTGGAACAAAGTGCCCTCTTCCTTTCCACATCTCCAACACTGTTTTGATGTTTGCAGGTAAATACCTGCCAATCTGGTCGGCACCATGTGCCATCTGTCTTGGATTTTCCTCAAGATGGGAAGAGCATCTGGATCTTCCTTTGTGTGCCGTGAATGCTTTCTGCCATTGGGTATCAGTGAAGTGTTTGTGTATGTCTTTTTGCCAGTGCTCTTTAAATTTATCTACTGTTGCAGTTGGTCGTTTGTCATTTAGAGAATGGATAGCAGTTTTTTTGGGATTGTCCCTGTTTCACATATATTGTACAGTTGTTCTAGGGGTTGGGGGGGGGGGGCTCTGCTTATCTTCTCTAGCAATGATTTAATTTGAAGATAGGAGAACAGTGTGCGAATAGGTAGTTGGTACGTCTGTCGTAGGTCAGAATATTGTTCTAGTTTGCCCTTTCGGTATAGGTGTCTGATCAATGTGCATTCCTTCTGGGTCCATGGGCGGTAGTCTAGTGTGGGATTTGCAATGTGTAGGCTGTGTAGTGGTGTTGGTAATGCCTATTGTTCAGTGTGTCCTAAGTGGCGTGTTGTTGAATCCCAAATATCCAGCAACAGTGCCGTGGTTGTGAGCATGCTTGAAGGTGTGGGGCGTAGTTTATGGGGAACCCAGAACATGTATTTAATACCCCCGGGGCACACTTCAGCAGATTCCATCTCCACCCATTGAAGTCTATTCCCTGCTTTGTGTGTTAGTAGGGCCGTGGACATTATGGCAGCTCTGTAGTATATGTGTACATTTGGTAGGCCCATGCCCCCTTCTCTACGGATTTGCTCAGGACTTTTGATGCTACTCAGATTTTCTGGTTCGCCTATACGAATCGTGTAAATATCTATTGTAGTTTGTTTAAGTAGGTGTTTGGGAGGAAGATCTGTAATGTACGTATCAGGTATTGGTATTTGGGTAGCAGCATCATTTTGAGGGCTGCCATTCTCCCCACCCAGGACAGGTATTTGTTTTCCCATCCTTTCAGCGTTACTCCTATCTCCTGCAGTAGCCTGCCGTAGTTTACTTCCAATAGTTGTGACAGGTGTTTTGCAATTCTCAGCCCCAGGAAAGTGAGGTGGTCCTCCCTCCAGTCAAATTGGAAGCTGTCTTTTAGTTGGGTTAACATATAACTACTTTTGCCAGTTTGTAAGCCTAGTGCGGGTGAGTTTCTTGATGTGTGCCGCTCTCCTAATCATCAGTCCCCTGATTACTGTCTTATGTGCCTGCCAGACTGTTGCTGGTGTTACCTCCCCTGTGTCGTTTGTTGTGAAATAGGATTCAAGATCCATTTTGAGTTCCTCTGTGAATGTCCTGTCTTAAAGTAGTGTGTTGTTAAGTTTCCATGGGCTGCGGTGTTTGAAATCATACATGTTTTTCATGTCTAGAAGTGCGTGATCCGACCAGGTGATTTGTTGTATGTCGCAAGCATGTAGTTGGTTTAGGTGCGAGCACGAGAGGAGAAATCCATCTATCCTGGAATATGAATGATGGACAGTGGAGAAGTGAGTGAATGTTTTGGTCCCCGGGTGTGCGATTCTCCATGTGTCGTAAAAATTATGTTCGTTGAGGAGTTTTTGAATGGCCTTACACTGCCTTGTCAGTGGTCGGTGTCTACGGCTATGTTGGGGCAGTGTGGTATCTAGTTTGGGGTCTAGTATGTGATTGAAATTCCCGCATATCACTGTAATTCCCTGTTGTACACTGCTTATTTTTTTGAATATGCTATGGAGAAAATTCAGCTGGTTAGTGTTAGATGCTTACTAGTGTGTAGGGCGTGTCGTTAATTATACCTGTCACTATAACGTATCTGCCATTCTTATCTGTTTCATGGTAGTGTGGCGTAAAGTTAAGGTGTTTGCTTAGGATTTGTTTGGTGAGGTAGAGTGATATTGGTGTGGGAAATTAACTGATTGAATCATGGGGTGATCATTATGTCTAAAATGCATCTTCTGTAGACACAATATGTCTACATTTAGTGATCTGAGGTCTCTGTTAAGCAAATGTCTCTTTGTGGGGATATTAAGTCCCCATACGTTATAAGTACAGATCCTCACGGTGGCTCGTTATAGCGCAGTTTTGTGTGGTGTGTTGCAAGATCTATTCTTGCGGGGGCCATCACTCTCCCCAGCAATATCAAGCCGAGTGATGGTTCCCCCATGTTCCTGGGTAGGGTGGATGCTAGGATTATGCAAAAACAAGGAGTATACTTACTAATTACAGATAAAGGATTTTGATCTCCCTTGGTCGTGTTACTCCTTTTGGAATCGTGCTGTTTGTTCCATGCTGCTCTGGAGTTCCACATAGAGTGGAGATATGCGCAGAATTGCCTTCTGTTTGTAAGTGTATCCAATAAATCCTTTTAATAATTTTTATTACATACTTCACCATGTATGGTTTTCTCTTATCCACTTCTTAAAGATACTTACCTTCTCCAATTGTGCATCGGAAACGGCTACCAAGGTTCATACTCCATATATACCCCAGGGGGGTGAGAGGCCTGATTTCTACCTTCGTTTGTGAGTTTAACATCACTATCACGTATTCACTCAATACATATAACAGTGTTATGCTATGATTTTCAATTTATGTTTTTTTAGATTCTACCATCATTGTATATAGAATATTTCACTCTGGTCTAATTTCCAGGTTGTATACATATATTGTATGCTCATTAGATGTGGGTTCCACTTTGTTGTTTTTTGATGCTAGGATTATGACCCTCTGGGGATCGTAATTTTCATGGGAGAGGGGTATCAATGCGGGGTTTCTCGCGTGCCCCCCTGCATGTTGTAGAACAGAGTTGGCATGAACAAAGAAATGTAGCAAAGGGGTAAAACATAACAACAGCAACAAAAGTATATACATAGATTAATACTGCCCTAAGTATGGCTAGGCACTGCATCTCCGTGCCTTGGGGTTGAAGCTAAGCTTCACGTCCTGGTGGATCCCCAGCACTTGAGCTTCTCTGTAGGCCCTATTGAGGCCTACAGGGTTTCATCGCGTAAGTTTAGTAGTGTGGTTAAGGAGTGCATAAGGTCTGGCGTACTCACAGTTTCTGCTATGCCTCTTATGCGCAGATTGTTTCTGCGGGCCTTGTCTTCCATGTCCGCTAGCTTCATGTCTTGATCGTCCAGTCTATTGTGTCTGCCATGGAATTGTGGACTACATCATATTCAGCTAGTTTGTACTCCACCTGTGAGGTTCTTGTGCCCAGCTCCTGCAGGTCTTTACGAATATCCTTCATCGCTGTGTCCAGCTTTTGGAGGATTTTATCGGACATTTCGTCCAGCAGCAATTTCAGCATGCCTTGTGTCAGCATGGGTTCTAGTTCTGCGGTCTGCTCCGTGTGGTCCGCGCTGTCGTCTGCGCCATCTTCGGCCTGTTCATGTGGCTGTTGGTTTTTAGTTTGGCTGGCCCTGGAAGTGAAGATGTTTGTTTTTTCCAACAGCTCAGTGGTCCTCTTCCCTTTGGGCTGTGACATATCTGCGTTTTTTGCATTTTTTATTCGTTATTTTTCGGGCTTAATTGCTCATTTGAAGCTCATAAGGAGTGGAGCTGCTAGCACATGCGACCGTTTTGATCCTCAGTCAGGACACCCCCCCCCCCCCCCCCCTTTAAATGTATTCTTACATTGCATACAAAGTGCTTAGGGAAATTACATGGGTTGATTTACTGCAGTTAATGTTTTGTAATTATTTCAGTTTGTCTCACTTTTTTTATGTGCTCTACTTTACTTTTAGACTTTGTTCTGTGAATGTGATGAATTTGACAAATGGCTTTTATATCAGCATCCAAACATGTGTTTAATTCAATAAATTGTTTAGATGGCTGTCACTGCCTATGGTCTGTTGTGTTAATTAGACGGGTGGTATGGATTCTAAATTAGGTTATAGGTTTAAAGAGTTCATTCTGAGTTGGAGGTAGATCCTGAAAGGGCTATGGTCGATTTTGTGTTGTAAGCAAGTATGAGTCATTCACTCTCACAGACTTGTGAGTCTTTAGCAGGGCAAGGTTTTTGTATCTTGACCATATTTATTCAGTCTAGTCTATTAAACCTCCTTCCCGTTTTCCATTTTACAGAACAGAACCTTCTCACCACTGTGTTCAGGCCAGAATAGAATGAGGGTGTAATAGTGAGGTAATCATTTTGGATACAAGTTATTTTAGAGGCCTTAAAGGATAAATACATGTTTGGTTTTAGAAACAGCTCAGTAAAATATACTTGTGTCCCACCATCTCTCGACTACCTTTGTTTTTTTTTAGGTGATGCAAATTGAATGAGAGATATATCGTTTAACAGGAAATCTCATATTCACATTCATAGTAGTTTTGGGTTATATCCTGTCACATGACATTCCAGTATTGTTAGTTTTGTGTTCTAATGGCATTTAAAGAGGGACTGTCACTTCTTTATACCACTGAATAAAACATTTTAAAAAAATCACCTACATGCTGTGTTAACGTGTTTTTTTCCCTATTCAATTTATTTTAAAGATTTTGCAAATTATATCATAATCCAGTTGAGACAAGGCAAAGCCAGGGCACATATTGCAAATGGGGAGGAGAAATAGAAACATTGTTTCATTTCTCCTCTTCTCTGCCTGCTTTCTCTATGCTAACGGCCAGGTGTACAAGTCAGAGCTTAGGTCAGTGATTGACAGTGAGCTAAGATGGAGGCCCCCACTTGAAGGATAAAGAGGTGTGAATTTCTATCTTAAGTTTCCACACCTTACAAATACGTTTTTAATAAATATATAAAATAGAATTGTAAATATCCTGAGAAGTGACAGTTACATTTTAAAAGTTTGGCAATATATCCTGAATTTTTGTTTTGTGCCATTTGTCCCCTTCAACCTGCTAAAATATTGTGTCTAGTCGATCGTTATATAACCTTCTTCCTGGTCGGTAAAATACCACCTTCTGAGTCACACATCGCCTTTGAACTTTTTATGTCTGTAAACAGTGCTCAGCCATGTTTTAGTCCTTTCTACACGATTATTTGTCTAGAGGGTGAGTTAGGAGTGACAGCTTGTGAAAACTAAAATAGCCTTAGGCAACATTCCTTCTGTTATACAGAGAAGTTATTTAATGTGTGCTTTATCTACCTGTTATACTGAATGTTTTGCACGCTACGTCACATTCCTTGTCTTATGCACGCACAGTATTTGTGCATCTGTGTTCTGACATTTAAAGAAAAATGATTTCCTTATTTGTCACTTCTTTAACCCCTTGATGACACATAACATGTATGACATGTCATGATTCCCTTTTATACCAGAAGATTGGTCCTTAAGGGGTTAAATGAAATGTAGAATTGTAAGGATCCAGCGCTGTAATTTAGATGGATCTTTGTTACTGGTGGCCCCAGGCTAAGATTCATCAGGCACCGGCTGCTCTTGTTTCTTCTACCGGTATACATCAAGATTGCTAGACAAACCCACAATTTTTTTTTCTTTACATTGTTTTATAGATGTTAATGGATCCACGGCTTTACTTTAGTTGGTACAAGTTGCTGAAATACAAATGCTTAAAACTGTATTACTTAGTTGTCTGATCCTTACTCAGGTTTGGGTACCAGACCTTTAATAACCTTTGTACAGAGTCACTAGTTTGGCTTATAGATAGACAGGAAAGTGATATCAGGAGAATGGCATTGGGACTTGTTCTTATAAGCAGCACAATGTATGCAAAGTAGACATTTGCAATTCGTTTCGGTCGGAATGTAAATTCGCCCGAATTTCGTCAATTCTGACATATGGATGCTTCCGAATGTCCGAATTGCCAAATTTCATAAGTGCCGAAATGAACCGAATTGTCGAAGTGCCAAATTTCGGAAGTGCCGATCCCAATTGCCGAAGTGCCGAAGTGCTTCAGATTTCTGAAAAGTGGCAAAACAGGAGAGGGAGGGAAAATTAAGGGAATGATGACAGGAATCTAACCCTTACCCTACTCCTAGCTCTAGCCCTAAGCCTAATCCTACCCCTAACCCTAGTAGGATTAGGGTTAGGGGTAGGGTTAGGCTTAGGGGTAGGGATAGGGAATTCCGTAGTCCCTAATTCCTAAATTCCCGAAGTCATGAATTTCGGAAGTGCCGAACCGAACCGAAGTGCAGAAGTCCCGAATTTCAGAAGTACGAACCAAATGTTTTGCCCATGCACATCCCTAATGCTAAGTAACTATAGACAATATGGGGTCACGGCATGTAACAAATAAATGTGTTTTCCAGTCATTTGATCCTTGGACTCATATGCCCTAAGCTCCATGTACAATTATGAATGGTAGAGCTAGCCTAGTTGACTTGTTTTTATGGTTCATGTTATGGTTGCTTTGAGTAGAAACTGTATTTTTTTCACTCATAGTTACATATGTGCAATCCATTACGGCTATAAAGATTGTACCCACGCCCAAAATCAGCCCAGTGCTTTACAAAAGCCCAAATCCTTCCTTCCTACACCATGACTTTAGCCATAAATTAACCTCCTTAATCTACCGTTGCCTTTCTACAGTAACGCGTAGCACTGGTAAAATCTCTGAAAATCCTACCTATTCCTTTTCTTCAGTTCACTTCTTAGTTCCCAGAACTCATTCTTTAGGACCTTGTTTACTCTGACTTTGTCATTGATAACAATATGGACCATGACAGCTGGGTCATTCCCAGCCACTCACAATAATCCACCCACTGTCAGCAACATGCTGGACCCGAGCTTCCGGGAGACAGCAAACTGTCCAGTGAAGATGGATCAGAGCAGCAGAAGGAACAACTTCCTCCAGTACAGCTACTCCTGGGCTGATGCTCCCGGCATCTTCACTCAAACAGGCAAATCTGTTAGGAATAGATAAACATATCCTCTTCCCTCGCCCAACTGGTACTCAGCTACACGCCTGTTTCCAGCGGTCTTATCTAGTCCCACTACACTAGAGGTCCCACTAAACTGTGCTCAGTGAATAGCAGGCCCCTTTCAAGATTGTCAATCTGTCTCAATGTTACAAATTACATCTCCAGCTATCCAATACTAGCTTTCAGAGTCACTCGCTCACACCAGTCATAGAGATATGGAACCTGTACGGATTCATCCAGGCATGCATACATGTTACAAGATGAGCACTGAATCGAACCTTCAATCTTACTAACACCCATTTCCATAGTTACCAAAAACAACAAGTACAGGATATAAACAAAACTACCTTGTTAGTTTAAACCCCTTGTTAGTTTAAACTCCCGGTTTTAAACTCCTACTTAAAAATTGTCTTCTTTTAAGCAACTCCAAGTGTTTGCAAAGGTATACAAAAAACTAAACGGTTGGAAATAAAGAGACCACTCCCCTAATTAACTCAGCAGAAGAACACAGAGTAAAAAAACAAACAAACAAAAAAAAAACACCCCCTGCTCACCTCCCCTCCCCCTTCCCAGTTAAGCTGCTTTACTGAATATAGACAGATCTTGCAGTTTTCCAAAGGAACTCCACAATCTTGCAGTTTTCCAAAGGAACTCCTACTTACAGCTGTAGGTCTATATAGGTACACAAAATCCCACACTGGTGGGGAGGGGGCACCTGCTTTTTAATCCTTTTGAAATTAACTGCAGATGGCTACAGATGGCTAGGGAACCTATTGTTACCAAATGCCAGTAGAGACAGTAAGTAGTTATTGTGTGTAATAACAAAAGGTTATTTTTTTTGTTTTTTATTTTTTTTTTATTTCCGCATGATAATTTTTTAAAGCCATAAGGCATTCAAATTTGATCACTGACAAATTAAAATGTATATTAATATGTCCACATTCATGTACCTCCAACAAACAGATAAAAAAAAAATCAAGGTATCTTATAAGACCCTATAGAGTTTGTTTAACACAAGATCATATTGCTGAATAAACACTGTGAGAACCTAGAATAGGAAGAAGGTGTGCGTGTGTAAACAATTACACATATCCTCAGTTAGACCTACAGTAACTAGCCAATAGACTGTGGTTAGTTCATTCCACATAACAAGGAAAAAACACAATACATCCAAGTACTTTTACGACCAGATTTCCTTCTCCAAATTGTTTGACTAAAATATTTAATAATCTTTATTAGTGTAAATACAGCAGTCACGCAAAGCAAAGATAAGTAAACAGAAAAAAAAATCAAACTCCACCAGACCTCAACAGGAAGGTTATACCTTACCTACTGAAGGTACTGATCCAGATAATTATTAGTTTTCAACAAAATTTGCAACAATGTGATATTCTTTTTAAAGGGACACTACAAGCACTCAGGCCACTTCCTCTCATTAAAGCATACCTCCCAACCTATACGGTCTGTAAATCAGGACAGGTGGGCGGAGTTTGGAAGGGGCATCAGCAGCGACATGAGCCAGGTCATTAGTAAAGCCCACCATGGGCGAGGGTCGCTTGGGAGAGGGCAGTCTTGTTCAAAAAGGTGGTGGGCAAGCCCCCCAAAAATCTGCCTTCTGAAGCACGCCCTGTGTGAGTGAGCACTTCTAATGATGCGCTCGCGTTGGGCTGCCCAGGGACAGTTCCCTTGTGTCCTCAGATGAGGGAAACTAGGGTAGTAAATCGGGATGGTGGTATCGCACCACAAAATTGGGACTGTCCCACCAAAAGTGGGACAGTTGTGGGGTATGTTGAAGTGGCCTGGGTGCAGTGTCCCTATCCCCTTACCCCTGCAATGTAAAGCATTGTAGTTTCAGAGAAATTGCAATGTTTACATTGCAGGGTTAAGACTGCATCTATTGGGTGTCTGGAAGACACCCACTGGAGGCACTTGCTAGATTTTCATGGAGTTACATGCTTTGCATGAAGATGTACAATATAAGTACGTTTTATATCAGCAATAGATACATTTTAGATCAAAGAAATGTACAATTTCAGCAGTACATGTATGTGTAAAGGCTATTCAAACAGTTCAGCCAGCTTATGCAAATATTTTTTTACACAGCTTAACTTTTTGCATCCAGATCGGAGGAAAAATATGTCATCAATGTACTTTGTGTACAAAATTTATCTTTCACGACATTTCTCAATAATGTTAGTCATCTGTTAAACACACATGCAAATATTTGCATAAACTGGCTCTATTGGGCAATTTCAGACCCACCAGAAAGCAGATTAGTCGGAGGCAGGAAGAGAGAGTGAGTAGGAACCAGGAATCAATTTTGTTGTTGACACTTTTCAGTTTGACCAATGTCAGACAAGACTGAAACTCGGTGGGCCCGTGGCAGTTCTTGAATTGGAATCAAAGGAAAATTGTCAAGCCTCCCCAAGGTTTTCAATCTGCACTGGTTGTTTAAATATACCAACTGGAATATAGATTTATTTCTCAACAGATTAAAAGATTTTGAATTACGGTACTTGACAAAGGAAATGTGTTAAAATGTATCAATCATAATATGGAGGATTTTAAAGTAATGTTAAATAGCAGTTGAGCAATCTTATCTAATGGCCTAAACAAGAGAATGTGTATGGGTAGAATAATCCAATATACATTTCCACCTTCTTTAAGGTCTATGTTGGGTCATTATCTTGTTGAAGAATGAAGGGGATCCAACTAGGTGTTATCCCAATTTAGTGTCGGTCATTTAGACAAGTTGATTGTATTTGCCATGATCTTCATGAGGATCACTAACTCTGTTACCAGCAGAGCAAGTACTGTCAAGCAAATGTATTTAAATTTCTATTGAGTACTATGTATATTTATGGATCCAGAAAAAAGGCTTAATATAGGATTCAGAATCATGGCTTACACAACTTGACCAGACATCTGGACACCACCAGCTACATTTACACATATCCGTCGTCCGCTGACAAATGAAAAGTATGCTTTACATATCATGTAATGGTCTCCTGTACACTGACATAATCTGTTTGTTTTTTTAAATCCAGCTTTACCGATGGCCACACTATGGGAAACTTGTCTTCGAAGAAGTTCTCTGTGTCAAGGTGTATAACTGCAGTAGAGTGTTCTCTAACCGGTAAGTCCACGTCTATGGAGTACTCCAGATTGGGACTTCGGACTTTGCAATATTATGTGTGCGTAATAATGTTATGTAATAAAGAGTATTACACAACATATGTAACAGAAAAACGGGTAAAATGTATCTGTGCTTGCAATGTACTGATTTAATACCGCTTTTATTGTTATGTCTATGTATTATGATCTTTTGTTTTTATACGTAAGGACACTTAGAAGACTATTCATTTGCTAGACTTTTAAGAGTCCCATATTTGATAGGGCATATTTATTTATTACTCTATGCACAGATGAATATGGGGTAGAGAAAGAAGAAAGACCACTCCCCTGGAACCCTCTTTTTTCTTAGAAGTCCTTGGAGACCCCAGTTAATTTATATATTTACTTAATATTTATGGAAAGAAATAGTCAAGTCTCTCTTATTAGATGTTGAGCCAGTAAACTGTTGCTGCACTGGAAGGCTTAATTTTACTTACTTGGCTTACCTAGCAAGAATTTACGTATAATCTCACTGGGTATAGTATTCGATTCAGTAAAAAGGCTTTTTTTTTTTTTTAAATCCTGTGAAATCACACACCATTTAGCGAACTCTAAATAGCAATTTCTATGGTTTTCTTTGGAGCGCCCCACCTTGTACCCTAATTGGCGTCACAACAAAATTACGCCTGTTAGTGAATGCCTTTTTTTTTAGCATCGTTTTACTGTGAGGAATAAAAAAAAAAGCTCTTTGAGTTTTAGAGAAAAAAAACAATCATATTAACCAATAGGAAACAATCATATGTCCATATGTTGTGTTAACATTTCAATTCTGCAGATTTCCTAAAATACTTAATATATATATATATTTTAACATGCCTGTTAGGTTGGAACCTTCTTCAATTTGCTGGTTTTAGCACAAGATCATTTTTTACATTTTTATTACAAATATTTTATATAAATTCTTTATTTTTGAGTGCATAAGGAAAAATAACAGTTGCAAATGCTTGTGCCATGCCCCAACAGCATGTACCCGCGATATAGTAATAAACATCAATGTAGTAAGGCATGCCAAGGGAATACAATGCACATTTTTTATATATAATGACGTGAAGACTGTTTTTAAACTTAGATAGTTGTGAGGTGAGAGATGAGAATGCAACAAACAACATACTATGCTACATGGCCAGCATTACATACTGATTGCACATTTTAAAGTTTATGTAGAGTAGGAGACCGGTTAGTCCGAGCTGTCTATGCAGTAAGAAACAATCTGCAACCACATGCGAGATTAGCGTACTAGATTAAGCTGTGTTCCTACAATTTTTTTCACCTTAGATACTGTTAACCAGATAATTAACTATGGTTTATCTAAGACAATGCGGAAATATCTGCCTACACGCCATTGGGTCAAGACAGCTGAGTCGTCAATGCCTGTATTGCCTTAACAGCTTTAACAAGCGCAAGTAATCAAGGTATGTTAGGACTGTCTCTATAGCAGAGGCTAAACTTATGTGAATGTTCAACTAAAGTACTTAGAGGTACTAGGCAATAGGCACCTTGCCTGTCTTAGAGTCCCCAGCTTGATTCTCAAGTCAGCCAATGCCTTGCAGGGGCTGCATGTATCCACACTGTCAGGGTATTTATATCGGCAGACATTTGTGCTATGATAGAAATACAAAGTGTATATTCTGAAGTCAATCTAAATAGACCAGACTCCATTTTGTATCTTCAAGTTAACAAAGAGACACAACATTTCTATCCTTTCTCTTTGACTGACTGCTTTGCCCAAGCTGAATGGAATGTGTATATAACCAAACCAAATAGATAAGACATTGAGAACGGGGGATGGACAGACTGTATAAATTCTATTCCTAGACTTAGGTGACAGAGGATTAAATAATTAAATTTTACTTTCGATATTGTACAACGTCCCATTATAGTTTAAGGTGAAACTTAGTTCACAAACTATCAATTTTAGGAATTATAGCAGAATTTGCAGACGCATAGTCTGAAGAAATCCTCTTGATCTGACAGATAAAATAAGTTATAGCCATAATAAAGATAACGTAAATGACGTCAAAAATAGCCACCAGGAAAAGTTAACTCTTTCCTGGATAGGTATGTGTAGTGGAACAAGGCTGCCATCTAGAGTCCAAATATTAAAATGATTACCTAGAAGGCAACCACACCCCACATTTGTGATTGGCTATCACTTAGAGGAATTTCCCCTTTAAAAAGTTAAGACAAGGGAAGAGTCGAGAGATTCAAAGAAAGGAGATTCAAAGATTGAAGAGAGACACATTACGACACTCTGGGGATTCAACATTCAGAGAGATCCAGGCAGAATCGGGCGATCAGAGTAACCAAGAAACTCTTACACTCCATGCAGAGCAAGAGAGAGAAACATTCCTTGACACTTAGCTACCTGAGAATATCTGATGAGAAAATATCTACATAACTGGTAAATATACAGGCATTTAATTAATTAATTTAAATTAATTAAAATTAATAGCATGATATATGACTGGATAAATCATGTTTGATTTCATATTTAGAAATCTTAATTATTAAAGAATATATATATGGTTATAGCATCCCATCTGCAGCTGGGATCAATATAATCATTAATGTATTTGTGTGATTAATATCACGTTAGCATATCATGACCATTTATCCAGCTGTATTGATTGGCTCTAAAATAAGATAAAATATCTATTTAGACAAATTAATTAAAATATCAGCTAACATAACATAGTAGATTTCTCTCATTGGATAAAATCAAGGAAATGGTTGATGACTGGTTAAATGTTATTTATTTAATATTACATAGGAGTAAATCTTAAATCCCTAGAAGAGGTTTAGCCAGCATTGAAAGGGTTACTCTGCCAGCTAAAGTTTTTTTTTCCTACAACTTCACACTGCAACTCTAAGGAATGCTCTGTCTCCCTGTGAAACTTTCACATTCTCTGTAAAGAAAGGGTCGTAAATCAATCTTGACACCTAATGCTTTAGATCTAAACTACATCTTAGTCATTAGGAAATGTTTGTTTTAAATTACCATATTGTATTGCATATTGCTTTATACTGAAAATTCCATTGATTATTATCATGCATGTTACTTATATTATTATCATTTGAATATAAAAATAAATATCTATTTTTATAACAATTTGTGATTTTTAATTACCGGTATATGGTTTTACATTTTCATTTAACACGATAAACGTTCTTAGGGATCTGAGAATTGAAATCGTGGGCAATTCTCTCTGTTTACAATTATTATCCCATAAATATCCCCACAACACTGTGCAGGGTGAGGCATCCAGTTCGGTTGCCCATGGGTTGAGATGCGTATAGACCTTGTGCCGTGTGGACGTGATCTTGGACGTGATCTTGTGGTTGCGTGGCCTGTCTCCCAGACCGATTGTGGGATGCCACTGCCACGGGAGGATCTGCTTGTGGCTGTCGCTTCATGGGGCCTCGCGTCCCGCCATTTCTCCAGCTTGTTCATGCCCGCTTTGCCCCTCCGGGGCTTGTGTTGCATCTCCACTCGCAGGTGAGGTAGCCTTGGGCGCCCTCTCCTGGGTTTTCCCGGGTCTCTGGGTGCGGCCCCTGGTCTGCTGCTGCGCTCTGTGGGGCTCCAGAAGCATGACCCCAAGATGGCTCCTTGTTGGTGCTTGCCTCTTGTGGGTTTATTTTGAGATGGGGTTAGTGCTACCCTCCGCTTGACTGCCTGATGTAGGTTCTGTGGCAGGTCTGTGGGCAGATTCTCCCGCACCGGAGGTTGCATGCAGGCCTCCAGTTTCTCCCAAAAGAAGGCGAAGATTTTATTTAACCGGCGCTCCGTTTCCAACGCTGCACTGCATGGGTCAGTAGCGTGGGAGGCATCCGCCATTTTGTTGGCCTTGTCGGTAGTAGGCCCGGGATTCTGTGTTGGTGTCATGTTTCAAGTACTTTGCATGGGGTTCGGGTGGGGATGGACCGGGCCCCGGTTTAAGTTTTCGCCTTGTTGTGGCAACAAGGGAGCAGCCGTCTCTCCTGCGCCTGCCTTGCTTGTAGGCCTCACCAGGGTGATGGGTGAGTATTGCTTGAACTGTCGCTTAAGTGGTGTCATTTTGTTCACCTCAATGTTCCCTCTCGGTTGGTGACCTTGCTGTATCGAGTAGCCGCTGTTTTAGCCGCGATATTCTGCTTTGTTTGTTCTGGTGAGCAGGAGCTGCTGTCAGGGTACCTGTGGTCTCTACCTCCGAAAGAGGTAAAGACTTAGCAGTTCCTCCATCCGGACGGTCTGATGGCTCCCTTCCTCGCGGTCTATCCGGTCATGCAAAGCCGGCCGCGAGGGAGTGACTGCCTTTTACAGCATCACGTCCGGAAGTACGCTACCGGAACGACCTGTCAGTCAATTGCTGCAGGACCAATCAGGACGCCTCGGAGGCGTGGTTACTTTTCTGAACAGGGTATTTAACGGAGCTTCTTTCGTTAGCTCATTGCCCTGTCGTGGTTCTAGCTTGTTCTAGTCACTCAGTGCTTGTATTCTGCTTATCCCCTTTGGTTTTGACCCGGCTTGTTTATTCTACTCTGCTTACCTCTGTATCCTTGATTCGGCTTGTCTCTCGCTCTCCTGTCTTCTGTTACCCTCGACCTCGGCTTGTCTTTGACTATTCTCTCAGTACTACTTACGTTAGTCCGGCCATTCTAAGGTCCGGTATACGTATCTGGCTACTGTTTGTACGCTGCGTGTTGGATCCCTGTCCCGATCCTGACATTACGACAGGGCCAATGGATCCTGCAAGTACAAACAGTCAGCTTGCTTCTCCTGATCCTAGGTTTGAAGCCATGGATCACAGAATGGATCAGATGGCACTTGCGCTACAGGCACTATTATCTCGTACCCGCCTCTCTGAGGAGGAAAGACAGTACAGAAGAAGAGAGGGTTTGTGTATGTATTGTGGAGCCAAAGGTCATTTACTCTCGAACTGTTCTAACCGTCCGGGAAACGCTCGCACCTAAGTCTCTCTAGAGGACAGGCCTTGGGTGTTTCTATTTTGTCCTCTACTCCTAATTATAAAGATCACAGGCTTCTGCTACCAGTTTCCTTGACTTGGGAGAGGGAAGTAGTAAGGGCTATGGCATTGATAGATTCCGGTGCTGCTGAGAATTTTATCGACCAAGCCTTTGCGATTAAAAACAACATCCCATCCCAGCTAAGGGAGACACCCTTGGCCGTTGAGGCCATAGATGGTAGACCACTACTAGACCCTGTTATCTTTCGTGAAACCATACCCATTGATTTAAATGTTGGTATCCTACACGTGGAGAATTTATCTCTTATGCTCATTTCGTCCCCTTCCGTTCCCATAGTTCTAGGGTACCCATGGTTGAAGAAACATAACCCTATTATTGATTGGGAGTTAGGGGAGATACTCTCGTGGGACCAGGGCTGCCAGGATAGGTGTTTAAGCAAGGTTTCTCCATTAGCTAATATTAACATACCGGAGAATCCTACTCAGTCCACAGAAAGACAGATACCAGACCTTTACCTAGACTTAAAGGCAGTATTTGACAAGAGGAATGCCGATTCTTTGCCGCCACACAGGTAATTTGATTGTAAGATTAAGCTTCTACCCGGGACGATGCCTCCGAGGGGCCATGTATATCCTTTGTCTGTTCAGGAAAACTCGGTTCTAGAGGAGTATATTCGGGAGAATTTAGAAAAGGGATTCATTAGGAGGTCTTCTTCTCCGGCCGGGGCTGGGTTCTTTTTCATTAAGAAAAAGGATGGCACGCTGAGACCTTGTATCGATTACCGAGGCTTGAATAAAATAACTGTCAGAAATGCCTATCCTATCCCACTGATTACCGAGTTATTTGATCGTCTTAAGGGCTCCAAGATCTTCACCAAGTTAGATCTTAGAGGGGCATACAATTTGGTGAGAATCCAGCATGGTCACGAGTGGATGACGGCATTCAATACCCGGTATGGCCACTACGAATACACGGTTATGCCATTTGGACTTTGCAATGCTCCTGCAGTATTTCAAGATTTGATTAATGAGGTACTTAGGGAGTTTCAACATGATTGTGTTATTGTTTACCTGGACGACATACTAATACACTCTAAGGAGATTGAGACTCACCATAAACAGGTCAGAAAGGTATTACACAAACTTCTGCAACATGGTCTATACTGCAAATTGGAGAAATGCAGTTTTGATCAGTCTCAGACAGACTTTCTTGGGTACGTGATTTCTGGGGAAGGCTTTAAAATGGACCCTGAAAAACTCCAATCTATTTTAGACTGGCCTTTGCCCAAAGGACTCAAGGCTATCCAGAGGTTTATTGGTTTTTCCAACTACTATAGGCGCTTCATTAAGGGATACTCCTCTATCATTGCGCCTATTACCAATATGACCAAACAAGGGGCTGATACTAAGGTCTGGTCTAAGGAGGCTCTTGTTGCTTTCAAGACTCTCAAGGAACTTTTTGCCTCGGCTCCCATTCTAGTTCATCCTGATACGACTCTGCCTTTCTTGCTCGAGGTCGATGCCTCTGAGACAGGAGTTGGGGCTGTTCTATCTCAAAGGTTAGGGGTGGACAAACCATTACACCCTTGTGGTTTCTTCTCTAAGAAATTATCTGGGCCTGAGAGCAGATATGACATCGGGGAGAGGGAACTGTTAGCGGTCATTAAGGCTTTAAAGGAGTGGAGACATTTACTGGAAGGGACATTACACCCTGTTACTATATTAACGGATCATAAGAACTTGTCTTATATTGGGGAGGCTAAGCGTTTATCCGCCAGACAGGCTCGCTGGTCCTTGTTCCTCACTCACTTTAATTATGTACTTACTTATAGACCTGGTTCTAAGAACTCTAAAGCCGATGCTTTGTCTCGTCAATATGAACCATCCACTATAACTGAACCAGTCCTGTCCTCCATAGTTCCTAAGGGAAATATCATCGCAAACACGAATCTCAGGATTCACTCTCCATTGCTTTCCGAGATCATGAAGTCTCAGCATTTGGCACCCAAACAGACTCCTGGGGATCGACACTTTGTTCCTGCCACTCTCCAACTGGAGGTGCTACGCTGTCTCCATAACAGCAAAGTGGCGGGGCATCCGGGCATCCGCAAAACATATGCTCTGGTCTCTAAAGATTTTTGGTGGCCTGACTTACGTAAAGATATTAAAGAATTCATCGGGGCATGTGAGGTTTGTACCAAGACTAAGCAACCTCATTCGCTCCCATGCGGATTTCTGCATCCTTTAGAGGTCCCTGAAAAGCCATGGTCCTGTTTGGCTATGGACTTCATTGTTGATTTGCCTATCTCTAAGAAGCAGACTGTTATCCTCACTGTGGTGGACAGATTTACTAAGATGGCTCACTTCATTCCCTTACCTAAACTCCCATCTTCGCCTGAATTAGCGGAGATATTCGCTAGGGAGATTTTCCGTTTGCATGGGATACCTTCCCAAATTGTCTCTGACAGAGGCTCCCAATTTGTTTCCCGTTTTTGGAAATCTTTCTGCTCCCAACTAGGCATCAAATTGAATTTCTCCTCTGCCTATCATCCTCAGTCCAATGGAGCTGCTGAACGCACTAACCAAAAAGTTGAACAATATTTACGTTGTTTCGTTTCTGAACACCAGGACGATTGTGTCGGTTTGATTCCTTGGGCGGAGTTTGCACATAACAATCTCATTTGTGATTCTACGCAGTCTAGCCCTTTTTTCTTGAATTATGGCTTTCATCCTTCCATCCTTCCTTCGGAGTCTTCTTCTCAAGAGGTACCGTCGGTGGATATTCATGTTGCCAATTTAAGGAAGTTGTGGGATCAGACTCGACAAATCCTTCTGCACAATTCCATGCTGGTTAAAAGACACGCTGACAAACGTAGAAGGGCAGCACCGGTGTTTGTTCCAGGCGATAGAGTATGGTTAAGTACTAGAAACATTCGGTTAAAGGTGCCGTCCATGAAGTTTGCTCCTCGATATATTGGACCTTACAGGGTACTGTCTCAAATTAACCCAGTTGCGTATCGTTTAGCGTTGCCTAATGCCTTACGCATTCCGAATTCATTCCATGTTTCCTTGCTAAAACCACTAATATGTAACAGGTTCTCCTCCACGATCGCCCCTCCTCGCTCTGTGCAGGTGGAGGGTCAGGAGGAGTATGAGGTCAATTCCATCGTTGATTCTCGAGTCTCCCGGGGGAGACTGCAGTATCTGGTCGATTGGAAGGGTTATGGTCCTGAGGAGAGAAGTTGGGTACCTCAGGAGGAGGTGCATGCTCCCCGTCTCCGCAGGGCGTTTCACTCTCGCTTCCCTTCTCGCCCTGGTGTCTTCCGCCCGGTGGGCGTATCTGAGAGGGGGGGTACTGTCAGGGTACCTGTGGTCTCTACCTCCGAAAGAGGTAGAGACTTAGCAGTTCCTCCATCCGGACGGTCTGATGGCTCCCTTCCTCGCGGTCTATCCGGTCATGCAAAGCCGGCCGCGAGGGAGTGACTGCCTTTTACAGCATCACGTCCGGAAGTACGCTACCGGAACGACCTGTCAGTCAATTGCTGCAGGACCAATCAGGACGCCTCGGAGGCGTGGTTACTTTTCTGAACAGGGTATTTAACGGAGCTTCTTTCGTTAGCTCATTGCCCTGTCGTGGTTCTAGCTTGTTCTAGTCACTCAGTGCTTGTATTCTGCTTATCCCCTTTGGTTTTGACCCGGCTTGTTTATTCTACTCTGCTTACCTCTGTATCCTTGATTCGACTTGTCTCTCGCTCTCCTGTCTTCTGTTACCCTCGACCTCGGCTTGTCTTTGACTATTCTCTCAGTACTACTTACGTTAGTCCGGCCATTCTAAGGTCCGGTATACGTATCTGGCTACTGTTTGTACGCTGCGTGTTGGATCCCTGTCCCGATCCTGACAGCTGCTAAGACATGCTTCCTCTCTGCTCTGCAGCCAGGCCCCACCCCTATTACAAATATTTTAAAAGATAGACAATATGCAGTTAAACAGGACCAATGCATTGGTCATAGAGAGAAAATGTCTCTTCTCAGTATTTTCAATATTAAGTTTACTTATGCCCTAAAAATAACAAATAGGTGCTTGTGAGGTCCGAAAAAGAAAATGAAATATAGAAGTTTTCACTGATGTGTTTATATCTATCCTTCAGCTGAGTGCCTCCATCTTGTCTGTCCTGGCAATCTGTGGAATGTTATTAATCTGTTTATGAGAAATGAACACAGAATCATATAGAAAATCACACAGAATCATATAGAAAATAGAAAGCTCAAATGGAAAATCCAGACCCCTAATCAACTTTAGCTTGCTGAAAAGCTTTATGCGTGAGGAATGTGTCCTCTTTTTCATTTTGCAATAAGTGCAGATTTCATTAGAAATTGACACTTTTAAAAATAAAACTGGTTACACCCCCTTGGCTTTCAAACAGACAACAGGTAATGTTACTTCCTGGTTTCATTAGCTCAATGCAGCTGATCTCAAGAGGTAGCAATTGCCCAGAGCACCTGACTTACAAAGACTTCTCATTGAGTTGTATGGGCAGTCTGTGATTGGAAAACCACAGGAAGTCTGGGCAGGGTTAGATAGGGAAAGCTTGCAAAGGCAGCAGACGAGAACTACAGGTTTTGCAAGCTGTTTTTAGATATATCCCCAATTAGAAAATACATAATTAAATGCATGCAAGTTTTCATTTGGTTTATATCTACTAAACAGTGTTTTTTATTTATTGTGTATTTGAGCAGTTACGTGTGGATTTAAAGAACATCATAGAAATCATATAGTCAAGAACAGGCTGAAATCAGAGGGAAACAGAAGATCAACAATATGATAGATTAACCAGGGTCAGGAATACAGAAATAACTACAAACAGAAGCACGCTCTTGGGTATCTGAAGATCACAACAGGGCACAGGTCTAAGTGTGGTCTGGGTTTAAATATCAGGAGATATGGATCTATTGGCCTGCACCATCAGAGCGATGACAGAACATGCGTAACTGCTGTCCCAAAAATCTGGGTATCACAGAGACTTGAGTTGAAGTGGTAACGCATAAACCATGATGCCACAATGATGCATGACATCACATGTTCTTCACTGATGCTAGGATGGTGCAGGTGACAGAAAACAATCCATGATATAAAGCTCTGCACTTTCCGGTCATTATAAAAGAATCCAATAACCTTTACACCCGTCTATCAGCATAGAACCCTCCCAGAAACTTGAATCGAATATCTTCATTGAGACAGAGGTTTTTAACCCCTTAAGGACACATGACATGTGTGACATGTCATGATTCCCTTTTATTCCAGAAGTTTGGTCTTTAAGGGGTTAAAGACCAGAAAGTAACACATTAAGTGGAGAAGGAGAAAAGAGAAACAATCTGTGTTATTGATGTGCCACAAGCCACTGGATGATGATGTCACTTGCTAAATGTTTAATATACATATACAATAAAATAAAGCGTCACATAAAAAGTCTTACATTATTTTCAGTGGTGTCATTCCTTGAAAAGTGACATTTCCCTTTAACCCCTTAAGGACACATGACGTGTGTGACATGTCATGATTCCCTTTTATTCCAGAAGTTTGGTCCTCAAGGGGTTAAAGGGACACTATAGTCACCTGAACAACTTTAGCTTAATGAAGCAGTTTTGGTGTATAGAACATGCCCCTGCAGCCTCACTGCTCAATCCTCTGCCATTTAGGAGTTAAATCCCTTTGTTTATGAACTCTAGTCACACCTCCCTGCATGTGACTTGCACAGCCTTCCATAAACACTTCCTGTAAAGAGAGCCCTATTTAGGCTTTCTTTATTGCAAGTTCTGTTTAATTAAGATTTTCTTATTCCCTGCTATGTTAATAGCTTGCTAGACCCTGCAAGAGCCTCCTGTATGTGATTATTGAGATTGAGATACAATTATTTAAGGTAAATTACATCTGTTTGAAAGTGAAACCAGTTTTTTTTTCATGCAGGCTCTGTCAATCATAGCCAGGGGAGGTGTGGCTAGGGCTGCATAAACAGAAACAAAGTGATTTAACTCCTAAATTGAGCAGTGAAATTGAGGGGAATGATCTATGCACTAAAACTGCTTTATTTAGCTAAAGTAATTTAGGTGACTATAGTGTTCCTTTAACGTGTCATTTACGCAGAAAAAGCTGCTTTTAAGTATCCTTTGTAATTTTTAAAATTTTATTTTTGTATTTTTTTTTTACAATTTCTTGTATTTTGGGATTTAAGACTCACCCCCTCCTTCCAAACTGCGCTGTCAACTTGTAAAGGAAAGCAGACTGTGAATCCAATTACCAACAGCTTCCCACAATGTTAGTCAATTTCTCTTGCTCAAAATCATTTTAAAAGCTACTGGCGACAGTGAAATATCTGTAAAAGCAGCAGAGGAGTTTAGTTGGCGCTGAATCTCTTGCCGTCAGTACATCTATGATCAGCGGAGATAAAAAAAAAAAAGAATGCTTATTTTCTACGAATACAAAAGGATACTTAAAATAACAATGTGATTCTACATGAAAAAAGGATAGCAATGATCTAAACTGAATGGGATAATCTTACGACAAACAAGATGTGTATAAATTCTGTAAGGGAAAACCCTCAAGAATACCTGGGAAAAGTAGGAAGATATGCCGTATCGAACATTAAATTAATAAAATAAAATTAGAGCTTTCAAGAAAATTAATGTGTGGGTAATGTGGGACTAAAGTCGTTATAGTATATGTTATATATACTATAAGATATAGAAGCACCGAAAAAAAAAGAGTACTAATTCATATTACCATTGTACAGCGCTATGGAATCTGATGGCGCTATATAAATAATAAAATAATAATAATAATATACAAACATGGACTTGCTGATTCCACTCTAGATACTTTGTCGAAAAACTGGACTTACATTTTTATCTTATATCTTTGTTTTGGGTGTAGGCTCTGTTAGCATGAATAACAGTGATTGTAGTAAGTAATAAGGACATTTTAAAAAAAATAATTCCATTCTAGATGTAGTACAGTCAGCAGAATATATTGCATTCCAGAACAGTCAGCAGGCCTATTTCCCCCAGATTTCCTCGGTGTCCATTTCATACTGTCGTCAGACTCATTTGCACATCCTTACCCACAATTCATAGCCGCAGCGAACAACAAACAAGATCCAGCGCACTCACTCGTTTACTAAACAGAAACAATAGGGACAATCTTGACAAAATTGTGCAGTCAAATATGCCACTGCTTTACCTGATTACACCTGTATACGCTGTCGTGACGATTGAAAATACTATTTACACATCTGCACAACAAAAATAAAGAATTAAAAATAATTAAAAAAAAATGAATGTTGAGACGATCTATTCAGAAATGACAAGACTATTTACCATTAACTGTGAACCATATATTTATACCTATTGTTCTTTTTAAGATTACTAGGAACTTTGATAATAAGCCTCCAGCACTTGCCTCAAAGTGGTCGTCTCATCCTCAGAGAAGCATTGGTGGACAAAAATTACAGTATCACAGGGGTAAGTGATGGTGTGGGAAGTGGGATCAGACGCTTTGCCGGACAGAGTATAACTTCTAGGAGTCTGCTATTTTTTATTTGTTTTATTTTTAACCGAATGGGCCTACTGAAGCAAAATGTTTAACGTAAGATAGTCAATTTCGCTTACTGTACTAAAAAATAAGGAAATTTATCAAAGAGGAGCGTTCAATTTTAGTGAGCTCAAGTCATATGGCAAAATTATAGATATAAGGCATTCATTTCGTACTGAAGAAGGTTAGAGTATGTTTGCACAAGCTGTTAACTGAGTTGCACCCAACATTGTTTTTTCTAGTGAAAGGCTGGTAGCTGTTACCTTTCTCTTTGTGAATCATGACAAATTTCTGTGACTCATTAAAAACCTGCTCTTATCTTTTACACAATACACTCGTTCTTTTTCTTTCCCTTCACCTTTATTTTTGTTCAACATGGCTGAAACTTGCTTTGCCAAGTGGCATACTTATTTCAAATTTCAAAATAACACACATGCAAACACATCCACAAAGTTGTTGTTTTTTTAGATTCGAATACTCGAATCTACTCTTTTCTACCTTATGAAACCTAAAGCTCTGCTTGGTCTCCCTGATGCATATCGCTGAGCGGCCATTTTGTTGTTGACTGCAAAATTTCATGAAGAAACAGCTCCTCTCCAAACATTCTGATAATTTACATTTCTGATTGCTTCTCACTTCTCTTATGTTCATCCCATAGTTGTGATTACTTACCATTAGGGATATCCACTCACTTTTGTCATATCCAACAATCCCGAGCCCATCTAGGACTTGGTTAATATGCTTTTTGTAATAATCTAG
This sequence comes from Pelobates fuscus, assembly GCF_036172605.1. Classification (NCBI taxonomy): domain Eukaryota; kingdom Metazoa; phylum Chordata; class Amphibia; order Anura; family Pelobatidae; genus Pelobates; species Pelobates fuscus. The sequence goes on along the minus strand of NC_086321.1, from coordinate 337,717,498 downwards.
TGAAAAGTCAATAATTGTTAAAATGGCTGCCGCTATCATGATAACTAGTTAATCCCCGTATCCCATGTTTAATTATTTTACCTTGTTTCAATCCGGTACCATTTTTGATGCTGGACACTGCATCCCTGCCTCATTAAATGGTGCCTCCATGCCCTGCATCAAATTTTCTAATGCATCATACCTGTGATGTTACCTATTCCCTAGTATCTATATAAACTCAATTCATGAACAGAACCTTACCCTCTCATGGCTTCCGTTTGGTATTCTATAGCGCATTCTCACATTTCCTGGTATTAAAAATTTGGCTTTTTTCTTGACTTCGTTTACCTCTGTAATCCTACTTAGACCATGCCTAGTTTATCGACCCTCGGTACCTCTGTAATACTGACCCTTGGCTCATATACCTGACTACTCAATTTTTTCAGTCTATTTACTTTACGTTAAGCCCAGACAATTCTAAGGACTGCTAATATGCTCTGACTATTCTTTCTTGCCTTATCAGGTTTGACCTATGTTCAGCATGGTAAGGTAGAGTCTTTAGTGAAATGTTAGGTGATTTCCATACTACAGATTTTTAACATTTAGTATGTGGCAGGTTGGGTAGGAGTATTACAATTTCTTGGCGTCAATTAGGTACTGCTCCACAGACTGATTAGTACATTTGGCTGCCCCAATTATTTTGGGGGTGATGGGTTAAAGAAAAAGACTAGAAATACCCATCTTGGATCAAAAGTGATTCCAAAATCATGTAAATTGCCACTATATCCGGCAATGTATATATATATATATATATATATATATATATATATATATATATATAATTGATAAAGATTTATGCAGTATGGACTGCTTTTTAGATTCAATTTACAAACATTCATATTGCAGTATACCTTTTAGATACAGATAATTCCATAATGAGGTCTATGGACAAATGAGTCCATGAGTTATGGATAGCGGTTGTAGCAATCTATATAGAGCTACCCCAGGAGTTTTCATACGGGCACAGAGTTTACTGCTGCAAGGTTGTATCCTTACACATAGAGCTGTAAGGATGTTTTGTATCCTTACACATAGAGCTGTAACCAGAAGGATTGTGAAGGATTGTGACAAGGCATTCCGTGTTTTGTCACTCCTTGGTGGCGCTTGCTTGGAATCATGCAAATGTTATAGGATGACAGGCATAGCGGTTAAACAGAGGAACAAGTAGAAGGATACGATCAAAATGCATTTTAATATATTATACTTTTTTATGATTGGATGTGTACTTGTTTGCGGTGCATTTGTTGACATTTTGCACATTAAATTCTGGCTCCGGTTGTGCCCTACAATTTAACTGAAAGATAGAAAAATAGGTCGTACTTATCAAATAAAGCCCATGTTGCCTTTATTTATGTAATCTATTATGTGTTATACTTGCTAGGAACATTTATCTCAGTCTGATCCAACGGAGTTGTATTTTTCTCATTTTACAGATCTATGTTGAGTTGGATATTCGTTACCAGCCTCCTGATGGTGCAGCTGGCGCATGGGTTGGAGATGACTTTTTGTCTTCTGTGGAAGACAGGTAAGTTTAACCCAATTCTATTATGCAAGACTATTTCTTTGAAAATATGACATAATTTGTAAATATGCCAAGAGTCACCTTTTTGGTAGAAAGTTGATGAAAGTTGGCCTGTCAGGGCACAGTGAAAGTCAAAAACACAGTACTTTAATCCACACTATCCTAGATTCAGAAAGTATGCAAACTTAATACCGATCCTTAGGGTGGCTAAACAACCAAAGAGATAATAGCAATAGAATAACCAGAGATAGGCCAAGGTCAAGGGATACCAGAATATAGACAGATCAAAATAGTCATAAAAAAAAGAGTCAACTAAAAAACTGAGTCAATACCTAGATAAACCAAACCAGTATAAATATGTTATCGCGAAACTAAGTAATCACAACAAAGTGATGTACTCCAGGGTTTAAAGGGCTGATATAGCATTTGACGCGGGATTAGTGCCTTGCGTCATTTCCTGGAGACCAGAAGTGCATATGTTCATCCTGCATCCTTAATTTGACTCAAGGTATAAAAAACATTTGAAAAGAATTATTAAAGGACATGAATTCAGAGCATCCAGGGTCAGTTTTGATACTGGAATGACACAGGTATGGGGACGAAAGGTGGTCCACATCAATATTGATGCCAGAATGATGCAGGTATTAGGAAGTGCCTCTGACAACCACAGGTAACCTACTCCTTGCACTAATAATGTATGCGCTGAAAATATACACATAAGTACTGCTGCATGACACCCCAAAGAGTATGACTGGAAGTACAGTCAGGATCTTAGCTTTAAGAAGAAAAAAAAACCTGTCTTTACAGAATATATATTAACCTATTCTTTTTATTTAAATTTTTTTTTTTACAGTTCTGCATTCATTATCCGGAATGTTGCCTTTGATGAATCAGAGTAAGTATGACTTTAAGACAACTTTTGTACCACGTATACATAAACAAATGAAAACTATGTATATTGTACTACCTAAAATATACCAAAATCTTATGAATGCTAGTAAAAACATATAGGGTGTACACTGTGTTAAATAAGCCCTATATTTTATTTTGGTATTATTAGATTATAAGTTATTGTACATATTATTTCTGTATTTCGGAGTTACTGAACACAGGGAGAGACATGACCGTCTCATCCAGCCTGCTTAATCAGGCAACTAAAACTGTGACCAATTGCTCCAGTTGAGGAAGAACCCAATAGGTCCAGTTGAGGAAGAACCCAATTGGTCCAGTTGAGTAAAAACTCATGGTTCAAAATATAAAACTCAGCTCAGCACTAACTCATTAGTCACTTTTCTCTGTTTCTGTTGATCTCAAAAAAGTTTTTTTTTAAAAGTGGACCATGGTGGATAATTGTCCATCAGCATGATGTCACCTATCTTTGCTATAACTGTTGCTTTTGGCAGGGGGTGAACATCGTGTTTTCATTAATTCTCTTCTTGTTTTTAGAGCTGAAGCTGCTGCTGCAAGAAAAAAGGATATTGATGCTGTCCGTATCGGAAGAAAGCTGGTGAAGGGCTCAGATGATGATGATGATTATGACTCGTATGATGATTCAGAAATAGAGATATCTGGAATTAATTTCACTTCAGTATTGAGGTATTTCTCATAGGGTGGGAATAAACAGTATACACATTAAACAGACTATTAAGAAACGTTAAGATATAGGCACAGGGCCGGTGCAAGGATTTCTGTCTGCAAAGATGTATTTTGCCACCACACCACCAAAAATGCATCTTCACCTGCTTGTCTCTAACCCCTTTTGTGTTTCTTATCACCTCTTTTGTTTATCTTATTCCCCTTAGTTCGCACTGAAATGTTGTTTAAACTCACCTTTTTTCCCCACACCAGTTGCACCGCGACTGGCTTTTCCTCTGTGGCTAAGATAATCAATTTTGATTACCTCAGCCAATGCAATGCTTTCCCATAGGAAAGAGTGGGGAGGATATTGCACATGTGCGGCAAAACACCATGCTTCGCCAGCCGGGCTCCCTGGAGTGATGGGCCCGGTCGCAGCTGTGACCCCTGCGAGCTTGTTAGTTTCGCCACTGCCCATAACTCAGTGGTTCCTAAACCAGCCCTCAAGGTTCCCATACCAATTCAGGATTTAGGGATTGTGTCTAAGGTAGTTTTAGAAAAGTTTTTGAGAAATCAGCACTTTTATAAATTAACCAGGGAACTCAATCGAACAGCCAGGGAGGATTCCTTCCTACTTCCCTTAGCTCCCTTGGGGACCAGGTCAGAGGCTTCTCGATGAAAATCCTTTGATTGGTTATTTCATTGTGAAGAGACTGAAAGTCTCTTCCGGGAAAAAAGGGGGGGCTTACAAAGGCTGCAGTCATAAGAACTGCAGCTTCTGTAATCTATTTTAGACTATACCCACAATGGATACATGCATACAAATATGCGCGTATGTATTAATTGGGGGTATATCTACTAAGCTGTGAAGGTTTTTTGGGGGGGGGGGTGGGTTGAAGAGTGGAGTGGTCCTTTAACTCATAAAGTTCAATATCTTAACCCAATTCCTCTCACTTGCAGTCGTTACAGTGTTCCCATGAAGGATGCTGCAGACAATCCGAAACCAAGAAACTTCCAGGTAAGATTTATTGATTCATTTGGTATATCATATTTATCAGTTCTGAGGTAAATTCACAGAGGTGCATTGTGGGTATGCCAGCTGTGTTTGAGCACAGCCTAATGCAGGGCCAACTGCGCTTTCTGCCCCCTGGCTAGGCCTGTCTGGGCACTTTGCTACTTTCCCACCTTGTCCTTTGGTTGTTATCCCCCTCGATGCCCTTTCTATTGTGCTTTATACTTCACTCTTCTAGACTGTATGATCGTTAGAGCAGGTTCCTCATCAACCTATTGTTCCTGTTATATTTTGTAATTGTCTCATCTATTGTTAAATTTCCCCCTTTTTATAACATTGTAAAGTGCTGCAAAACAAGTTAAAAATTGTACATAAACGCCCAAAATAATAATAATTTATTATCTATTATGTTTTTGAAGAAAATCTCTGTATACATCCAATGACGCAGCAAGGGGGGGGGAGGGAGTGTATAAAAAATGTAATTTAATAAACATGTTTCCTTTCACACCAATATATAGTGAAGAGCTTCTGTAACAATAATTATTTAAAGAAACACTCTACCCAAATGGGCAACACAAACCCAATACAACCACTATTTAATAGATAATTTGTAATTAAATTTCTAATTTTTCATGCATGTATTCATTTGGTGTATATCTTAAAAAAGCTTGAAAATGTTGTTTTGTTGGGCTAGAGGCGTTAAGTACTTAAAAGAGGTATGTCTGGTGCAGCCACGGACGTCCGCGACTTCACCGAACATGACATAGGTCGAGATAGGGGCGCCAAACTCAGGAGCAGCCCCGGGCGGCAAAAGCTCTAGCTATGCCACTGTATACACCTTGTCATCATTAGAGCAAAAATGTGTATTTTATACCTCTTTCGCTATATTTGCATGTTTTTAAGCCAAGCAATTTTCTCTGGCTGCACACCTTGTGCTGCGCTTATGGGCAAATTGTGCAGATTAAGTCACTACAGAAACAAATTGAATGTGTCTGTCGACTAGTTCATTAGCATGTAATCCATATTTCCATTCATTGTTTGATTGGTGCCCACTCCAATTAAACTGAGCTAAAGAACAATTCTCTTGTTACTGTTATAGTTACTAACATCTGTAATCAATCATTTGACTTTTGCAAGTATGTTATTAAAATAGGAATTTTATCACCCTTCACTGAAACCGACATTGGGTCTTGGATCTTTGAAACGTATGCTTGAAGGCCCAGCAGTCATGGTGATCGCTTCCACTTAGACAGGAATTAGTGTCATTTAGCACTTCAATTGTAGTATATTATTCTAGCAATGCTCTTGGCTTAAGTCAGACTCAGGGCCGTCTTTAATATTGATTGGACCCTGGGCAAAACATTTGCTTGGGTCCCCTGGAACCTGTGCCCCCTTCCCAGGCATGCAAATATGTCCTCCACCCCATCACAGTGGCGGACCTAAAGTAGAGAGGTGCAAGACTTTTTTTGGGCCTCCCTATCGCACGGGTGATTAAAAGGTAGATCCCCATCTGTTGTGCAACTCCAGCATTGCATTGACAGCTGGGGCTCTACCATTTACCCGTGTTTGAAGGTTTGTATTTAGCTCTAAGCTGTTTTTGTGTGTTTGAATGTAAACAGGTTTTTGGATGAAAAATGTTTGTATGTGGTGTTGGCGTGACTGCAAGCCTGTATTTATGTGTAGTGTTGGTTTTTGAATGTGGGGTGTGTTTACATATAATTTTGGTGTGTAACATAGACGTGTGTTTGTACATAGTGTTGGAGTTGGAATGCAGGGGTATATTTGTATGTAGTGTTAGTGTGTGATTGTTGAGATGTATGCATATATACAAACACACACACACACATATATATATATATATAAACACACTGAAACACATGCAGACACACAGATATACACATTGGCACACATGTAGATACACAGACACATATACACACACTGACACACATGCAGATTATTATTATTATTATTATTATTGCAATTTATATAGCGCCAACAGATTCCGTAGCGCTTTACAATATTATGAGAGGGGATTTAACTATAAATAGGACAATTACAAATAAACTTACAGGAACAATAGGTTGAAGAGGACCCTGCTCGATCGAGCTTACATTCTATAGGAGGTGGGGTGTAAAACACATTAGGACAGGAATTTGCAATCAAATAAGGTGGACTGCCCTTTAGGAGAGGGCAAGAGACAGGTATGTGAGGTATTGGTTAGTCTTGGAGGCCATAAGCTTTCCTAAAGAGATGGGTTTTAAGGCACTTCTTAAAAGATGCAAGACGGGGCGTGGTTCCGGCTCTGACCAAGATGGCCGCGTGAGGAAAGTGCTCCGCTCCACCGGACCCCGAATAGCCGAATAAGCGCACATTAACTGACCTCATGGGGCGCACAAAACGCCCGGAACATCCCCAGACCCCTAAAAGCTCGCAACAGGGACCGCTGGACGGCTTCTTACAGCCACAACAGGGATCGAGCGGAGGCCCCCCTAGCCCCAAAATGGCGGCGCCTACTACACCGGCTCCTGACATGGAGGTGCCAGCCCTGAGCCGCATTGAAGCTTCCCTGCGGGACCTAAAAGACTCTGCAGTAACCAAAGCTGACCTCCAAACCATTATTGCTGCAATCCAGGATACCCTGCGATCCGAGATAGCGGAGATGCGTAACGACCTCACCGCGCAGGCAGGCCGCATCACTGTAATGGAGGAAGCGAATGAGGCCCTTACAACCAGGGTGACGGCCACTGACACCGCGGTGGCGCGCCAGGGCGAGATGTTGCTCTCCCTACGCCGACAGATGGAGGATGTTGACAATAGGGGGAGAAGGTGCAACATACGGGTCCGTGGGGTTCCAGAAGCTGAGGGACCGGAAGATGCAGTGGCCACACTCACGGATCTCTTTAGCTCTCTCCTGCAACCGTCTCCCCCAGCAGAAATTGAGTTTGAGAGGGCACATAGAGCCCTGCGACCCCGCTCGGTCGAGGAGGGACCGCGCGATCTTATTTGCTGCCTACACTCGTTCCCAATGAAAAACGCCATAATGCTGAAGGCCAGGGAACGGCAGACCTGGCCCTTCCGGGGGACCCAGGTTTCCCTCTATAATGACTTTTCCCCGATGACTCTTGAAGCCAGGAGGGCCTTACGACCGGTCACTGCAATACTAAGAGACCGCAACATACCTTATAAATGGGGATTCCCCTTCTCCCTGCAAGTCCGACATCAAAACCGTTGGATATCGCTAAGGTGGCCAGAAGAGGTACCACGCTTCATGGGAGAATTAGGCCTACCCTCACTGCCGGTCTCTGACTGGATCCTGGGTCCACTGAACCCGCCACCAAGACCGCAAAGGGGACCCAGAAATCGGGGTGGGAGAATGCCCCCTGTTCAACATGTGGGAAGCCGCGGAGATCCGTTATCTCCGGAGGAGTGACACCGGAGGCCAGCCAGGACCCATGCACCGCTTGGTACCGACCCGAGACGGCTTTCCTTGTTTGCGCCCTCTACATCTCAAATGCCCTTCCTGCCCGACCACGATGTGATCCTTTAAGCTGCTGCCAATTACCCGACTTCGCCTCCCAGAGTCTACAAGAAGCAGGTTTGATTTATCACTCCGTTTCAGGTACTTTGTACTTTGGGCACTAAACAAAGGGATATGGGCTTTGGGAGGGGGGGAAATGGGACATACAGTTTGGGTGGGGATACTGTTCCTATCTCTGACACAAGCGAGGGTCCCATGGGGGTTATGGCACCGACCTGTGTCTATCTCCAACCGCCAACTCTTTCCAAGCTAGAACGGGTTCACCTTGCCTTGGGGTGGGGGGAAAAGGGGGGTATTGCAATGTATCCGCACCTATTGTCTTGTGGAGGGCATCCCTCAGGAGTTTCACCCAAGCGCAGACTGCTTGGGGTTGAATGTTCAGCTGCTGTGGGGGACTCCTTCTTGTCAGGGACAACAAGGGGACTGTTGGTTCCTTCTTGGTTCGCTTTGGGGGGGAGATGGGGGGTAACGGGAATTGCATTTCAAGCTTTAATATACAATGTAATGTTTTGCTGATTTTGTGTCTGCACCTCACCTAAGGTCCGTACCTACGTACGTTTTCAACTGTGTTAGAACGGAATGTTATAGAAGCCCGTAGCCCCATCTCACCACATCCCCAGCCCCCCCCCCCACCCCCCCCTCCTCCCCGGCTGTTGGAACGATTGCATGACCCACTGCTACACCCTGGGCCCACTGGCGCGTAACAGCGCGTACAACGCTTGTACTCAACCAAGGTCCTTTGATGTGGTCCCCCCCCCTCTCCTCCTCCCCGGTTGGTGAGACGCCTGCATGGCTTACCGCTACATCGTAGGCCTACTGGTTCATAACAGCGCATGCAGCGTTTACACTCAACCCTAATCATTTAGTGTAATGGTGACCCCGAGAAATTCCTCCCCCCCCCGGCGACGCACTTGACCTTGCTGTCACCCGGGGACACATAGGGCTCAGGATTCCCGGAAGCTAGAGGTGGATATGTGGGCATCAAGGGGCTCCATATATTTTATCTTGGGGGGCAATGTATATATGACCATAATGTTTGATGTTATTAATTGCTCGCTCCATTTGTGACGCGTACTGTTTACATGTTGATATTGTTTATTTAGAACTCTAACTAGGGGGCTCGGTGGAGCGGATGACCTCGTACTTGACCCATCGACTCTCTGACGTCTCACTTGGCTGGGGCTTGACCCACGTTCTCTATAATTTACACTCGCGCTAGTTGATTGGTGACCGGACGGTAGGAAATTGGACTCCTGGGCTGGTCCCGGAGATACCCTCTGCCGTACCCGGTTACCGCGCGAGTCTCCCCCCTCACCCTGTTGAAGGGATTCTACCTCGGGTAGCTTACTGGGATCGGGGAAGTGACCTACGTACAGTTACACGACTCCCTATACATACACAAGACACTGCTAGCCTAACCCCCCTGTACCGACTTCGGTTCACCGGCTACCAACCTCTACTATCTCCCACTCTTCCCCCTCTTTCTCACCCTCGCCCTCCCTTCCATACGTCCTCCCCCCCTCTCACCCCCTGCTCTTTTCTTGCCGCCCGCCGGCCGGCCCCATACCTCGGGTGCGCGATTGCCCTTGGCCCTCTGCATCTTGGGGATACTACCCGGCCCTCCTTCATTTGGGAACCCTGCCGGGACGTATAGGTGATTATGGCATTTCAAAAGGATAAATTGGTGGGTGGTGAAGGTAATGACAAATTTTAAACTTAATGTAGGCAAGCCACTGTTCTGAGGTCACTCCAACCTCTATACAAAAATGAACACAAAGTCTGGACTCTAGTACAGACTACAGGGCGCCACAAGCATTAAGATATGTGGTGATCTAGTATAAAATGATATGGAATAGTTCAGAATAATGTCATAAAAATACCATATATAAAAATATAAAATCCAATTTATTAGGACAATATCTAAAAGTGCAACATGCACAGAAGAATCAAGAACCCCTAAAGGTAGCAGCTATATTTATACAATGCTTAAATAAAGTGCCAAATGCTGAAGTGCAGAGTATACAAAAGTGCCAATGCTATTTTCTTTGAGCAAAAAAATGCACAAATACTTCAACACTAAAAATGCATGTAAAAACAGACTGCTATACCAAAAATGTAGGGTTCTTGCGGGTGCTCGGTGCTCTACGCGTTTCGTCGGTAACGACTTCCTCAGGAGCTTGCTGAATTCCTGCCGGTCTTCTCTCTCTTTTAAATCCGCCGGTCCGGCCACCAATTAGTGGTTGCGCATGCGCAGTCCGTGCCGTGCGCGCCGTCATACGTAATGACGTGCGGTTGGTCGGAGTGCGCATGTCTTCCACGCTGGAACGCAAATAAACTTTATGTGTAATATACACAGCCACAAAACGAGCAAAACTCCACTTGGAGCGCTCGAGAATAATGCGGTCTGAATTCACAGACCTGCCTACATCCAATCTTAGTGTAGCTACAATTCCAGCATCCTAAATAAAGATGCAAATTGGGCCTTAAAAATAGAGATGACCAATTGAATCAAAGAATTGATTATATTAATTTTACTGGCAGAAAAAATGGTAAAATATAAAAAATAAAGAATATATATATGGTATATAAAAAATCTACATGTGTATATGTACATAAAAAATGATAGCCCATTTGCATCACTACATTCATGATATAAATTACATATATATATGTCTAGGGCTAACATAAAAAAAAAAAAAAAAACTATCTTCAAGAGATAAACAATCGATCAGTAATTTCTAACGGAGTACATAGAGTATATCAAATGATTAAATATCAAATCCATCAAAATGAATACAAAATATGGAGAATATAAAGAGAATAAAGTGTAACATAATGGCATTTCAAAGTGCACCTCTGAGATTCCTCACCCAGAACTGCAGGGGACTTAACATCCCGGAAAGGCGCACGCACCTGCTGCGGGAAATGAGAAAGAATCACATCTCAGTCGCCCTGCTGCAGGAAACGCACTTCAAGGAGGGATCGGCACCTGGACTACGGAGTAGACACTATCCTGTCAACTACTTCTGCAACCACCCTACAGCTCACAAAGCTGGTGTAGCTATCTTAATTGCGACGGGACTGGATTTTAAAGAACTGGAACGTGTTCAGGATTCTCAGGGGAGGTATCTCTTCCTCAAAGGCGTCATAGCGGATAAGATTTACACTATAGCAAATATATATGTCCCCAACAAAAGGCAAGCAGCATTCATTCGCAATGTCTTACTCCAACTGGAGGACTTCACAGATGGGATATTGGTGGTGGGAGGGGACTTCAACGCCCCATTAGACCCGACCCTGGACTCCTCCACGGGTCATAGCTGTATACCACAACGCAACATTAGGACAATCCGGCAGTCACTCGATTCCCTTCGGCTAGTAGATTGCTGGAGGGCCCTTCATCCCTCGACAAAAGATTATACCTATTACTCCGCACTCCATAATCGTTACTCACGTATAGATTATATCTTCATCGCGAGGGAAGGACTCTCCCATCTCCGCGGGGCCGACATAGGAACAACCACCTGGTCAGACCATGGTTCAGTCGGGATAGAGCTGAACTCACCCCTCTACAGACCGAAGACCTGGACCTGGAGGCTCAATCCGTCTTTATTAATGGATCCGGGCGTTAAAATGCAAATCCAACAGGAACTGGACCAATACTTCCGAGAAAACGACACCCCGGAGTCTTCCCCGATCACCATCTGGGAGGCTCACAAGAGTGTAATCCGGGGCACACTCATACGCATTGCGTCCCAGAAGCGTAAGGCCCATATGCAGGACATGGTTGACATCTATGCTGCTATCTCTACTCTAGAAAGCCAACATAAACGCTCCCAACTTAACGCCACATATGGCGAACTAATGGAGCAAAGGAGGAAACTGAAGGACCTTATCCTTAAAAGGCATCTTAGCTCGGTTCAACGCACAAAGGGCTTCTACTACACGCACGCCAATAAGGGGGGCAAATATCTGGCGAGACTGCTAAAGGGCCCCCAGCCCCAACGACAAATTCATAAGATCCAGCTGACCTCCGGAGAAGTTTCCCCATTCCCGCAGAAAATTGCGGAAGAGTTTCGACTATATTACGAACGATTGTATAACCTCTATGGTCCTACTGGAGCCTCTACAGACTCGAGGGTACGCAACGCGACACAAGAATATCTGGCCGGAACGATCACCAAGGTGATCGACCCGGAATCAGCTACACTTTTGGATGCCCCGATATCCATGGAAGAACTAGCTGCGGCCCTTAAGGCTTCCAAAACGGGCAAGGCCCCTGGACCAGACGGTTTCCCCACGGGTTACTACAAGTGTTTTACGGATATACTGTTGCCCTGGCTTTCTAAGGCGGTCAACGCAGTTGGAGAGGGAGGAATCCTGGGGACGGAATCCTTGGCTGCCACCATCACGGTCTTACTGAAACCGGGGAAAGACCCCTTACACTGTGGTAGCTATAGGCCGATCTCCTTATTAAACGTAGATGCCAAGCTGTTCACGAAGGTTATAGCCACCCGTCTTAAACATTTACTTCCGGACCTTATACACCCTGACCAGACGGGCTTCATTCCGGGTAGGGAGGCCCGAGATAGCACATTGAGACTTTTCTCCATTCAGCACCACGCGAGGAGGTTGGGGACACAGTTGCTCTTGTTATCGACCGATGCCGAAAAGGCATTCGACCGAGTCAACTGGGCATATATGCTGGAGACCCTCCGATTACAAGGCTGTGGGCAGAGACTCCTTGCTTGGATATCCGCGATATACAGCAGGCCACGAGCATCTGTGCGGGTTAATGGAGCCACGACTGGGGACTTCGCGATCAACAACGGAACCCAACAGGGATGCCCGCTTTCGCCCTTACTGTTCGCTCTCTCCCTGGAACCTCTATTACAAGCGATTCGCAGTAACCCAGACATTCAGGGGTATGACTGGAAGGGGGTACAACACAAAGTGGCAGCGTACGCGGATGATCTCCTCTTCTTTGTCCGCAATCCCAGGATCACGTTGCCGTGCCTCCTCCAGGAACTCGATAGATACGGGCAGATATCCGGATTTAAGCTCAATGTCTCGAAGTGCGAGGTCTTGAACATCACGCTCCCCGCAGAGGAATTCCGTTCCTTGGAGACAGAGTTCGCATTTCACTGGTGTCGTGACAAGATGAGGTACCTGGGGGTTTGGGTGTCTGAGAACCCGGATAGCATTTATCAACACAACTTCGCACCCTTATTGAAGACCGTACTCTCGGACCTCACCAGGTGGGCGCACCCGCACATCACATGGCACGGCAGAGTCGCGGTAATCAAGATGAACATTCTTCCGCGGGTTCTGTACCTTATGCAGACCATACCTCTTGCTATACCGCCGGTCTTCTTCTCTACCCTGAAGACGGCGGTGCTCAAGTTCGTCTGGAGAGGCGGCCGATCTCGGATCCGACACAAAATCATCTGCCGACCTAGAATCCAGGGTGGACTGGCATTGCCCAACTTTAGAAAGTACTATCAGGCCACGATCATGCAACGCATCCTAGACTGGCATGTAACGTCCTCCGCCAAGCATTGGGTGGTACTGGATAGAGGTCTTATTGGTCCGACACTGGAAGAACGAATATGGGGCACCCCGGGACGTTCACCGGTCCACCTCCCAGTGGAGGGACTGGTCTTCCAAACCCTGGTGGGATGGAGATCTGTGAGACAGCTGGACCACATATCCCCATCCCCTAGCCCGATGCTCCCGCTCACGTATAATGAGGCCATAGGTGGGGGACTTCCCCCCATAGCTTGGCCCTTACAGGACATAGGGACATACATACCGATACATAGAGTTCTGGAGGGTTGGGGGCTGAGGACTTTGCCCTCGCTGTTGGGCGACAGATCACGAACGCCTCTCATCTGCTTCCGTTACTTCCAACTACTGCACTTTTATGAAACATTACCACATAAAGAAAAACTACATAGAACCCTCACATGGTTTGAGCGCCTCTGCGACCGGGGTACTGTGGTGGAACACGCCATCTCCGTCTTATATCAGCACCTCCTGACCAATCATGCAGAAGCACCACAGACATTCAAAAGACAATGGGAGGAACAACTTGGAAAATCTCTCACGGTACAACAGTGGGATACAGCATTATTATGGCAACATAAGAGCTCCATGAGTTCTTATTACCAAGAGGTGAATTATAAACTCATTTCCCATTGGTATAGGACGCCGGCTTTATTGCACCGCATATTCCCCTCCATACCCCTCCATCTGTATGCTGGAGGTGTCAAGAGACGCGCGGAACAGTTCTGCACATATGGTGGGACTGCAGGGCTATAACCCCATACTGGGAGATGATCAGGGAAACAATCATACTGATCCTGGGGGATATCCCAGACTGGACTGCAGAATTCGCTTTACTACACATCACAACGTCCTCAGTCTCCTCGTACAAGAAGTCGATATTGCGGCACCTGCTCAACGCCGCCAAAGCCAACATTCCAGCCCATTGGAAAACATCTGATGTACCTTCCAAATCCGAATGGATTCGCAGAGTAGAGGAGATACAGGGTGCCGAAGCAGCCTACTCGGCCCTAACTGGCAGGGAAACAAAACATACGGAGGTTTGGTCGCCGTGGTTTATGTATATCTCACGATGCCGTGGTACTGGGGGCATATCGGGGGGCCCGACGGGGGCACGCGTCGTCCCGAGCTAGGCAGAAGAGACAACACCCCGACTATCCCATCCATCCTATCCTTTTTCACCCCCTCCTCTACCCCTCTTGTCGGTGACCGGGGTTCCGGAATCGGTCTGGAGGAGTCTCCTAGACACCTACTGTAGGATAACGACTACACACTTAATTCCTTAAACACGAAGAGGTGACTTGAGACATACACACGAAATTACCAGAAGTTAGCGAACACCCATGGGGGGCTCTGAAACATCTGGCTATTAGATGTGGTAGTCAACTGCCTTATGGCGAGACAACACCCACCGAGACGTAGGTCCCAGATGTGACGCACTCACGATACAATCTCTCCTCATATAACAATAGCACCCACAACACATACCACAATGCACACCTCTGATGATGCTCGAGAGAGTGAAATCCCTTACGCTTCCCCCCCCCATATCTCAGATGCAACGACACGTGATGACCTATAGGCCTAACCCAAGGCTGGGATGATGGGGCTTGTCGATGTGTCAAATACGAAGCTACTGTTAGTCATAGGATCCAACTCCCAGGTTAACTCAAGATCTGGGGTTTTCACCTCAGTACCTGCAGCTTTCCTTATTATATCCAGGGTTTTGTTCTGGCATTGACACTGCTAGCTCGCTAATTTTCGGATACCTTACTCTCCAAATAGATAATAAAGTCGAGCGCACTGTAAGGTAGATTCCTACACTGAGTATTGCACACAAGGGCAGGTCCTCCCGGACACCGCCCATTCCTGAATACTGCATAACGCCCCGGGATTCAGTGTATAAAGAGTTTATTACGCGGGGTTACCCACGTTTGTTTTTTCTTTTCTTCTCCTTGCCACTGTATATATAACACTGCATTGATCGCCGCTGATCCTCTGTTAACCACCCATTAATAATGTTTAACCGTTTACATATGTTGTTTGATCAGCAATGTTGGACCTGCGAGTCCTAACCGCTTGATTTCGATGCATTCATGAATCTCTCAATAAACAGATTTACAAAAAAAAAAAAAAAAAAGATGCAAGACTAGGGGAGAGTCTGATGGCGGTAGGCAGGCTATTCCATAGGAAGGGAGCCGCCCGCGAGAAGTCCTGCAAGCGCGAGTTGGCCATACGAGTGCGGACAACGGACAGGAGGTGGTCACGGACAGAGCGGAGAGACCGAGAAGGGACATACCTATGGATCTGTGAGGAGATATAAGAGGGGCTAGAGTTGTTCAGTTCTTTATAGGTGTGAGTTAGTACCTTGAATTGACTCCTATAGCATACAGGAAGCCAATGTAAGGACTGGCAGAGGGGTGAGGTGTGAGAGATACACAGACACACACACAGATACACCGAAACACACAAAGACAGCATACAGATACATTGACACACATACAGATACACAGATACACACACAGACTTCATACAGATACACACACACATATACAGACACATATAGAGACAGACAAACTGACAGACATACTTACACAGACACATAAACTCACAGACATACTGACACATACATACTGACATATGGACACAGATACATACACTGACATACATGCTGACACACATAAACACATACTAAGACATTCTGACATACATTCACAGACACACACACCCAGACTGGCACACACAGACAGACATACTGACACACAGACATACTGACACACACACAGACAGACATAATGGTGCACACACACAGACATACTGATACACACACAGACACACAGACCTACTGACAGATCCACAGACATACTGATACACACACACACAGACCTACTGACACACACACACAGACCTACTGACAGACACACACACAGACATACTGACACACACAGACATACTGACAGACACACACGCAGACCTACTGACAAACACACACACACACAGACATGCTGACACACACATATGCAAACTTTACACTTTAAACCCCCCAGGTAGACACCCTACCTTCCCCGGGGTCCAGTGTGCTGTCTTGAGTGGGTTGGGAGTTGGGGACTGACTCTCTTTGCTCAGTCCCCCTCCTCGCTGCCTCCTGGCTTAGCCTTCCTCCCGCGCGGCTCATCATCTCTGAGGGAGGAAGCAAGTCGCGGACGTCACTTCCTCCCAGGCTGCTGTTAAGCAAGGGGCCCGGTCGTGCTGTTAAAGGGCCACAGCACCCGACTGGGCCCCTGCTGAAATGTGCTCACCATGTGGCCCTAAGTGTATTGGCCACCCGGTGAGCCCCCTTAGAGTACGGGCCCCGGGGCAGCCTCAATACCAGCACCGTGGGCTCATGGCAGGGGAGGTGATTTTTTTTTTTATGCAGGCTATGCGGCGGGGCCACAGGGCAGCTGCTTTGGGCCCACCAGGAGTAACTGGGCCCGGGGCAGCTGCCCCGTTTGCCCCGCGTTAAAGATGGCCCTGGTCAGACTCAAACCAAATCAAAGTGTGGCATCAATACATTGACCTCTAGGTTGTAACAGAATAAATGCAGTCATTAAAGGAATGATATGAAGTGGTCTTGGTGCCTATACTATAGTGTCCCTTTAAGAAAAAGTGCAGATTTCAGTAGTAATTGGCACTTTTATTTTTAACCTTTGTTACTCCCCTCCCCCTCCAAGATAACCAGTCCTGTTACATTTGGTTGTTTAGCTCATTAGAGCTAAACTCAAGAGGCAGTAATTGCTCAGAACACCTGTCTTGCAAAGATTTCTCATTGAGCTGCATTGTAATGTCTGTGATTAGACAGCCACAGAAACTCTGGACTGGGGAAGAAGGGGAGGGCTTGCAAAGGCTTCAGACAACAAATATGCAGATTATGCTGGCTGATTTTTAGACATACCTTGAATAAAAAAAATGCGTAATTAAATGTATGCATGTTTTCATTGAGGCTATATCTGATCTGAAGTAGTGATTTATTTATTTTTAGTTTGTATTCGGGCAGTGGAGTGTCCCTTTAAGTATGTGCTTGCTAATCTAAGGGTCTAATTTAGCGAGAATGAAGTCCCTCTGACAAGACTGCAACAAAATGTGACATATACATTGATTTATAAAACCTATTCTGATGTATAAAGATACCTGTTTTTGTTCATGAATAACGGAACAAGTATAATTTCTACATTTACTTTTAAATCCATATAGGTCATTTTTCAAGGATCTACCATATGTTGTAAACTAAAGTAGGGACCATGTGAGATCCAGATGAAACCAGGGCCGGTGCAAGGATTTTTGCTGCCCTAGGCAAAAAAACATTTTGATGCCCCATTTGCTCCACCCACTCATGCAGACTGACATACACTGACCCAAGCAGACTGACGACTTACCCATGCAGACTGACACAGATGCACTGACCCATGCAGACTGATACACACACACTGACACATGCAGACTGACA
The DNA here is from genome assembly GCF_036172605.1 of Pelobates fuscus. NCBI lineage: Eukaryota > Metazoa > Chordata > Amphibia > Anura > Pelobatidae > Pelobates > Pelobates fuscus. Next base: position 337,699,761 of record NC_086321.1, on the reverse strand, counting down.
CACACGCACAGACCCATGCAGACTGACACACACTCACTGAACCATGCAGAATCGCACACACATACTGACCCATGCAGACTGACACACAAACACACACTTACTGACCCATGCAGACTGACACACACGTTCTGACACAAGCAGACTGATGCACATGTACTGACACACATACACGGACCCATGAAAACTGACTCACACACACAGACCCATGCAGACTGACTCACACACACACACTGATGAATGCAAACTGACGCGCGCTCACACTGATGAATGCAGACACACATACTGGCCCATGCAGACTGACTCACACACACACACACACACTGATGAAAGCAGACTGACGTACACTCACACACTGATGAATGCAGACTGACGCGCGCTCACACTGATGAATGCAGACACACATACTGGCCCATGCAGACAAATACACAGGCACACACTGTTACATACAGACACACACTGACCCATGCAGACACACTTTAACCCATACAGACACACACTAACTCATACAGACACACACTAACCCAAGCAGACGACATACACAAACACAAATTCTTTGAAACACACAGTTGTGATACCCATTGACCAACTTACATTTATTGCTTAAATGACTTTGCTTTGCATGTCAAACTGGCAGATTCGCTGCGCCTGGTCACCTTCACTTCGTCTCAGCCCTGTTATGTTCCTGCCCACTTGACCCCACATACAGGACAAGGGGCGGGAGGCCGGGAGTGAGAAATCAAAGCGCCCTCATGCTGCTGTGGCAATAGGAGTCTTTGTGGGGGGCCTGGCTGAGCAGACTGAGGTGGATGGCGCCGGATTTGAGTCCAACATAAAGGAGCGGCTAAATGAGCAGAGCAGCAAAGCTTCTGCCAGCTCCCCCCTATAAGTTGGGCCTATAGGAAGCACTGGCCCTGGATGAAACCATTAGTCATTATGATTCAAAACCCGTCTTCTACATACTCTTCAAATTTTTAATGTTCTCTTTGCAGATTGCAGTCACTGTCATAGAAGCCCAGAAACTTGTTGGGGTGAACATAAATCCAGTGGTACATATCAAGGTTGGAGATGAGAAAAGGCACACACTGACTCAGAAATCTACCAACTGCCCTTATTATAACCAGGTGGGTTGAATTACGCAGATTTTGCGCTCTGGGTCAAGCACAAGAACTTAATTACTCCGATTAGACACATGGACAAGATTTTGTTCATTTCTACAAAGCTTCATTTTCACTAGTGTTGGTTCTTTTTGAGTACTTTGATGCACTATCTTAAATAAAATGGAAACAGTGGGTCTATACACTTAATAGTACGTTGTTGTGATTCAATAGAGAAAACCACCAGGTAGGAGTTAACCCCTCAAGGTAATTATTGCAGTTTCTGAGAAACTGCAATAATTAAACTTGCAGGGTTAAAGGGAGTGGAACACTGTACCCAGACAACTTCAATAAGCTGAAGTGGTCTGGGTGCCTATAGTGTCCCTTTAACCCCTTAAGGACCAAACTTCTGGAATAAAAGAGAATCATGACATGTCACACATGTCATGTGTCCTTAAGGGGTTAAGCACACACTCTGACAGTCACACACACACTCAATGACAAACACACAGACGTCACTGACAGACAGACTCACTGATATGACACACACACACATTCCCCAACAGACACACACTGGCAGATACGCACTGACAGTTACACACACACTCAATGACAAACACAGAGACGTCACTGAAAGACACAGACTCACAGATCTGACACACACGCACTGACAGATGCGCACACTGACAGACACACACTGACAGACACTCATTGACAGACCAACACTGATAGTCACACACAGACTCAATGACAGACTCTTACTGATTTGACAGACACTCACAAACACACACACACAGACACACACAGACACACTCATACACTCACATGCACACACATACACTCACAGACACACACTCTCACTCACACACACATACACTCACTAATTATTAATATTATTAAAATACTTTAAGAATTTACGCCCAGCCTCCCTACCTGGAGAGCTGGCGTGTATCTGTCCCTGGGGTCCAGTGGGGCTGCTGGGAGGCATGCAAATGTATTAGAATCCGAGGCGGCGAGGGTGCTCTGATCTCCTTACTCTGTTTGCTCTTGGCTGTTTTCTTGTCTTGTTCTCATTATAAAAAATGTGCTGATCTATTTGCTTTCTTTCTCCTTCCATCTATAAATGAACTTTCATTTTCTTTACCTGTATTCTCTTTAATTACAGAGAAAATACTTATTTGTTAAATATATGGGAAAAGGACACATATTATTGAAAATACTGGGATGTGATAGTTTCACTCTAAAGTTCAGAAATGCAACTATCAGAAAAAGTCATTTTAATCGTCTTAATTTGCAATAGTTCCAATAATTTTACTTTTTCTTTTAGTATTTTCTGTTTGAATTCCTCGAGCCACGTGAGGTTGTATTCAATAAACTCATCGAAATATCTGTAAGTACTTTTCATTTGTTTTATAAATGCTATGCATGGAATTTGGGTTTATTTGTTACACAATTAGCTGCGGTGAACTGACATGCCCCAAAAAACAAAACTGCAATTCAATACACAATTTAGCACGAGTATTTTTTTGGTAAATATATCTTAATCGATTTTCTTAGAGCATAAGCAGGTTGTATTAACAATTGCAGACACATTTAATATTCAAATAACAGCAATGGATAGACTCAAATAAGCACAATAGGCATCGCACCTTGCAGCGTTTGGACTTAATCGACTCACAAACTGTCTTTTCACAATCTTCGCTTTGTGTGTAAACCCTTAAATTTGTAATTCTTTTTTTTTTTTTAATTTCTTTATTTTTGTTTCAGCATCCGTAACGGCATCAAAAAATACAGTAGATGGCCCACGCAGGGGCCTTTTATAGACATATTATATAGTGTTTTAACAAGATGTATATCGTGCTGTCACATATAAATATAAAGGATTGTGCCGTTCGGCGCTGGTTTTCTATTATCCGGGCGTTGGTAGCCCAAGTATCAAATTTAAACATACAATAAAAGAAAAAAAAATATATGACTATTGACATGGTCATGGAAGTTCAGTACTTCATTTCACAGCATATGTACCAGTTAACATTATATGGGTCTGGGATTCTGTTGGTGGGCGAGGAGTTTCTGCGTTTACGAGGTGGTTCTCGTTACAGTAACACAGTTGCCTCTCGCCTTTTACGTCTTAGCGTCCTATTCTACCCAGTCGAGGCTGTCTTGCTAGTCTGGTATGTCAAGCCAGCTGAGGTACTGAGCGGTCGTTCTGGTAGAGGGTAGGGTAGGGTAGGGTGTGAGTTACGGTTGAGGGGGGGGGGGTAGTTATAGGAGGTGGAGGTATTTTGCTCGTTGGGGCGCCCGGCAGGCAGAAGCACGCCGAGCCGCAGCTCGCGATTCTCAGTTATTTTGGAATTATTCATTGGTATAAATTTCCCATGGTTGCCAGATTTTTTGGAATGATTTTTCCGTATGTCTTATTTGGGCAGTCAGTTTGTCCATTAGATAAGTATCTTTGATTTTAACTACCACGTCATTGTCAGTGGGGACCGTGGGCTGTAGCCACTTTTGTGCCAGTGCCCTTCTAGCCGCCAGTGTAAGTTTGTTTAGTAGTTGTTGTTCTTTTTTAGAAAGGCAGTCATTTGGTCTGGATAGGAGGATCGCCCAGGGATCTAGGTCTATGTGTCGTATGAGGACCTCTTGGAGCAGTGATTGGATTCTTTTCCAAAATTTTGTCACCTCAGGGCATTCCCACCACATGTGGATGAAGGTGCCTTTGCCGCCGCATCCCTTCCAATATGTGTCTGTCGTTGTTTTCCCCATCTTATAGAGCTGAGCAGGTGTGGTGTACCACCTCATGAGCATCTTATATGCTTGCTCCTGATGTAGCACACATATTGATGTCTTCGCTGTTGCTTCCCATATGTCTACCCAGTCCTCTCCTTCTATTGCTCCCCCTAAGTCTGTTTCCCACTGGCGTATGTAATTTGGGTCTGTGGCTCCCCTTTCTGGGGCACTGAGCTGAGCATAAATTGTTGTAATCATCCCTTTTTGGATCGTTTCGGCGTCGCATAGCCGTTCATAAAATGTCATAGGGGTCTGGGCTGCTTTCTTTATGTTCGGGTGTTTGGCAAAGTCACGCAACTGCATGTGTCGGAAGACGTCCTTGGTCGTTAGAGGTGCAGTAGTTTGTAGGGTTTCGAAGGATTTGAAGGAGTCCCCTATGTACATGTGATTATATCTTTGCATTCCTGTGCTTTCTATCCCCCTGAAGTCTCGTGCGCTCAGCCCGGGCCCAAACGCCTTGTTCCGTAGGTACGGAGTCAGCGGTGAGGGTGTATGTTTCAGGGCGAATTTAGTGGCTGTCAAGTCCCAGATCCTAACGGAGTTAAGGATCGCTGGACAAGATGTATGCAATGATGGTCGGTCTTGTTTAGGCACCCAAATCCAAAATTGAGGGAGGTCAGTGTGCATTAGTTTTGTCTCAAGGTCGACCCATCTATGTGCGCCCTCCGGTGTATGCCATGCTATTATCTGGGCCAGTTGGGCTGCGAGGTAATAATGGTAGAGGTTCGGGAGTCCCAGCCCTCCCCTCGCTTTAGGTCGGTATAAAGTCTGTCGAGCTATCCTGTGTCTTTTTTGTGCCCAGATGAAGTTGTCTATGTGTGTTTGTAGTGTTTGTAGGTTTTGCTTTGTGACTTTAGTTGGAAGGGCTTGAAATAGGAACAATATACGTGGAAGCAGAGTCATTTTGACTGCATGCATCCTACCAATCCACGATATGGGCCTCTCATGCCATTTTTCTAGGTCCCTGCAGAGCGCCTGGATGGTGGGCGTGTAATTGGCGCTGTATAGCCTCTCCGGGTCTGCCGTGAGTTTTACCCCAAGGTATTTGAAGTCTGATCGTGTAAGTTTGAGGGGGTAGGTGTTTTTTATGTTGTCTATCCCTGCCTTGTCCATTTCTATTGGCATGGCTACCGTTTTGTCTAGATTGATTTTGTAGCCTGAGACGCTGCCATATTCTTCCAGTATTGTCACCAGTCGGGGCAGCGATTGAGCAGGTTTGGTTAGTGTGACCAGGACGTCATCCGCATATGCGGAGACTTTGAACTCTTCACCTCCCACCTGTACACCCGAGATGTTCTCGTCCTCTCTTATCCTCTGCAGGAGAGGCTCTAACGAGAGGACGAAGAGTAGGGGGGGAGAGGGGGCAGCCCTGTCTTGTGCCGTTGGTTGTTGTGAACGGGGTCGGGATCGCACCAGGCACTTTGGTCTGCGCCCTCGGTTGGGTATAAAGGGCTTTGATGCCCCTTATAAAGGCTTCTGGCATCTGCAGTCGTTCGAGTAGTGTAAATAGGTAGTGCCATTGCACTCTGTCGAACGCCTTCTCCGCGTCCAGGGAAAGGATCAGAGAAGGCGTTCGAGACCTCACCGCCCACCATATGATGTCTGCCCCCCTCCAGGTGTTTTCGTACAATTGCCTTGTTGGTAAATTTGTAATTCTTGTTTAGAGCTGGATAGTGACGCCACAATGACATTGTTGGAGGTAGAATTACACCCCCAGTGGCTGAAGTGTTAAATTCAGTATGTGTAGGGTTTCGTAGGTAAACACTGCACAAACAGACTCCTGGCACCAAGATAGAGTCTCGGCATGAGTGGTTGGTGTTGGTTAGCAAAACTTTGGTGCCTTATTCATTTTACACTTTGCTTCGTTATAATCTGGTATTTGAAGACCGTATGCTGGCATTTGATGTCCGACTTATTTAGCCCCAGAGTTGTTAATTGTCCTTTCTGTTTTGAAAAACGGATCCTTAAGAAATATATAATTCTATTACTGCAAAGACTGTAATTGGTCCTTAAAAGACAACTGTCGCCTCAAAAAAAGTGTTAATACAATAATAATTTCAGCAAATTTTAAAAGAAAACTTATTTTATTTTAAATGAAGTGTATGTAAAAATTTAGAAAACTCATCCTTACATTTAGTATATGACAGGATCATTCAGACATATACATGACCTTGGGTCAGACAGTGTTTGAAAACCAACACTTAGTCTCTATGGTCCTCCCTGCTCCCGTGCAGATAGTAAACTGACTTTTCTCAGTTTAAACATGTATTTAATTAATAAAAATATATATATAAAAAAAATAATTATATATAATTCTATTCAAAACTTGATGAAATAATTATTATATATATTAAAAATATTTTTGAGGTGACGGTTGTCCCTTAACCCCTTAAGGACACATGACGTGTGTGACACGTCATGATTCCCTTTTATTCCAGAAGTTTGGTCCTTAAGGGGTTAAGGGATTAAACTGGAAATGATGGAGAATCGTTAAAGGGATTGCACATGTAAGGCCAAAATTGTCATGTCACTAACCTAGCAATTTTGTTCCAAAATTGTAGATTATGCTAGCTTTAGTGTACCTATAATCTTAATTTTATTAATGACAGGAGGCGAGTATTTGCTTAAGTCTCTCTTTACTAGAACTCCACAGCAGCACAGAAAACAACCAATCAGAGAAAAGTTAGGTACTATAAAACTCCCCTCCCCATGCATCATTTCCTCTTTCAAGCTGCGACAAAACAGAATAAAAGGCAGAGAACATCATGGGGAAGAAACGAAGTCCTAGATACGATGAATCTAACGATGTCCACCATCCAAGTGAAACCGTCAAACTAGATAGTGTAGATGGACTGTAAACTGAAACGAGAGAAAAACAGAATCGAACAGGTTGATTATCCAATGAAATGTACCCTGAATAAACATGTAGGTACCCAACGTAGCAACCAAATTAACCTAATATGTAAATATCCCAACCCTACTATGGAAAAGAACACAGACATAAGGAACAAGCGACAGGTAGCAGAGACAACAAACAGAGTTGCATACTTACCTGATAATCTAAACTATAACCTTAAACAAGGGAGGGACAAGAATGGGTGGGAAATACTCGCCTCCTGTCATTAATAAAATTAAGATTATAGGTACACTAAAGCTAGCATAATCTACAATTTTATAACATGACAGGAGGCTTCGTATTTGCTGTTTCAACGCTCAGTTCACCAATCCAACGCTGTTTGTGTCGCTGGTTATTATTCCAGGAAATATCAGAGTAATCCTAATTGGACATTCCAAATACGATAAATGACAGCCGACGGGTCAAAGAAGATGCCAACCGACGAAGTATCTCAGATAGGGAAAAAAAGCACCATCCGCCGGTAAATCCATTGTACGTGGAGTAGCGACCAGTTTCCTAGAAGTCGGTCCATGAGCTGGTAGGCTGACCTATTAGCCACCTTCCTGTAGTTGTATAACTCTGAAATCCGATCCAAGACTTAGGGTCGCGAGGAGAAAAACTGACACCAAGTCTCAACTCATGACCCGTAAGGCGGCTCCTCCGATCGTGCCAGGGCCATTCGGCGATGCGGCCTTGCAGGGAGATCTCCAATCTCAAGGAATGCACCGAAGACCACCACCAAAATCGCAAAATAATCGAGGAGGATTCTTCGTACCTTCCTGTCCCACCCGGTGGGGTGTCTCATCCGAGCATAAATTCATAATGCAGGCGATAGTGTGGCCAAACCAGCCGCATACTAAGTGATTCCAATATTCCAAACGGACTGTGTAAACTTCGGACGCCGTAGAGAAAAGGCTCCAAAGGACGTCCATTCAGGGTTCGAACTGAACTTGAGTGGAGGAACGGTGGTCGACTATTCTGGGAATAGGGAATCTCAGAAATCTTCAAAGGAATGGGAAGTGCAAACAGGAACGCAGATTCCCATCCAGAAATGCCCCCGTCCAAGAGTGAAAGATGTCTGTGTAGGAGTCGTGGTATAGCAGGTACCACCATAAGGTCTCGTAGGTCTCCTCGACGATAGTTGAAGAGTAGGGTAGCGCGAATCCAACAAAAACGGCTCCCGTGAGGAATAACTAGAGTATAGACGGAGGGTCCTCCATCTCCGAACCCTGATCACCAGGTATGCGTTTCGAGGAGACGGGGCAGTCCTGCCATCTTATCCCAAGATCTGATGACCGGGGAGGTCAAGACAAACCGGGTTTCCCGGTCTACCATGTGAACCATACGTACGGTTTGTACCTTCAGAGCGGGTAATAGGCCCTCCTTAATCCTGTTACCCGAGCAAGGCAGAGCCCGTTTGCTCCCTGTAGGTCCCCGTATCTCCTGCCACCTAAATATGGGAGAAAACTGTCTGAGCAGTTGTACAATGGTCTGGATATCCAGAAACAGAAAGCAATCCTCTGCTTTCTATGGTGCCGAATACACCCAAACCTGCACTCACATAATACCTGGGTTCCATCCGATATCCGAACCATCTCCAGGAATGTGTATAAATAAGTGGGAGTCACCCCTCGTTATACCTCAGCGAGAATATCCCTCCGTTGCAGGAGATAGACTAGAGAAATCCAGTCTAAATATGGATATCTTGCATGACCAGGCAGTCCTCTATATCGGAATCAGTAGCACGGACGTCAGATCTACTTGAATGCAGGAGGGACGCCCCTCCATGTGGTCATCGATGTCTTGCACAGGTACAAGCCTGTGTGATGAACAAATGGATGGCACCGTAGAGCGACGAGTGTATGAGAGAGCCGCGCTCTCTACTAATGTGGTCAAATAACGTGCTAACGTCCGGCTGATAGTCTGAGCGGGCCGTACCCGTAAATAACCAAACAGTAGAGTCTGCATCCGTGACCGTTCCTCTCTATGAGAATGTTTCCTCCAAACATGACCCCTGTATCCAGCTCAGTCTCTGGCTGAGGTTGAGGGAGGGGTGCGCCCTCTAATAACAAATCAGTGTCCGGTTCCGTATCTGAGAGGGGTTCGCTCTCTGCTCCAGAAGATAAAATGTCCTCGGATCGAAGTGATGGAGGGCCGCACCCTCCTGTGATCCAAGCTAGAGTCCCTAGAGACTCAGGGTGACCAACTATAGGGTACACCAAATACGAGTATCAGCATAAGGCTGAGGGTAATCTACGGGAAAAAGATGGAAAAACTATCAACTGACCGTCCGGATCCCGTGCGCGCGCGCGGGTTCCAGGCGGACCGTTGGTAGTCTGAGGAAAGCAGGAGACGTTCTCCGCAATCCACGAGCACCCGGGAGGCCGGAGGAGGCCAAGTCAGGCCTCTCGACGACCCGAGCGAAAGGAAAAGGAAGTCACGAAAAAGACAATAACGTAGGTATGAGTAAAAAAACGCAAATTCTATCTCAGCTAGAAGGCAAATAGCAGGCCGGAAGGCAAGACAAGTAAGCCCCACTGCACAGGGCCAGGAGCTAACCTTACGCGGGAATAACTACCGATAGCTATATGGATACCGGGAGGCAGATACGGAGTTAGTTGATAAAGACAAGGAAAACACCGCGTCCTCCTGTAGGTGACTGAGTACCGGTCCTTGCCTGTGCAAAGTTCTCCTTGGAGATGTGCCGTCGCCGGACTGGCGCAAACCGCGGATGTGTGTCCGGGGTCTTAGTAAGAAAACTTGCCCCTCAGGTCTGAGGTTTAGGGCCTTCACCCTACCTACCATATCCAGATGGCCGTATATTGGTGTCCTCTTGGATAGTATGGCAATGGTGCTTGTCCGGACACCTGCCTATTTCCGTGTCACTGGTGGGCAGTGGCTTCTCAGTGATATTCCCCCAGGCCCGCGGCCAAAAGGGGGTTCGGCACCAATAGAGCGGGCCCGGCAGGCCAAACTAATGGACACAGGATAGTTGGCCAAGCAGATAGGCACCGACATAGTAGGCCATACAAATAGGCACCGACATAGGAGGCCAATAAATGGGGCACCGACATAGCAGGCCGTGCTTATGGGCACAGACCTAGCAGGCCGTTCTTATGGGCACAGACATAGCAGGCCGTTCTTATGGGCACAGACATAGCAGGCCGTTCTTATGGGCACAGACAATAGCAGGCCATTCTTATGGGCACAGACAACAGCAGGCCGTTCTTATGGGCACAGACAACAGCAGGCCGTTCTTATGGGCACAGACAATAGCAGGCCGTTCTTATGGGCACAGACATAGCAGGCCGTTCTTATGGGCACAGACATAGCAGGCCGTTCTATGGGCACAGACATAGCAGGCCGTTCTATGGGCACAGACATAGCAGGCCGTTCTTATGGGCACAGACATAGCAGGCCGTTCTTATGGGCACAGACATAGCAGGCCGTTCTTATGGGCACAGACATAGCAGGCCGTTCTTATGGGCACAGACATAGCAGGCCGATCTTATGGGCACAGACATAGCAGGCCGTTAATATGGGCACAGACATAGCAGGCCAATCAATGGGTTGTGTATTACCGTTATATTATTATTAACATGTATTTATATAGCGCCTTCCAATTCCGTAGCGCTTTACAATGGGTATTGAATGAGTAACGGGGACCTCTGGGTTCGAATAGAGGTCCCAAAATTTGTAGATCCTCAGGGCCTCTTGTGACATAGGACCCTTAGACACCAACCCTTTAGACAGCGTAATGCCGTTTGAGTAACCCGAACCAGGACTGGCAGTTCATAAATGCCCAGCAGGCAAACAGTGGTATTCCAACTGTAGCGGGTAAAGCGGAAGTTGTCCGAGTGACCACTATGTCCGTGAACGTAAGATACACTGGGCGATACTCTCCGTAAGGCGTGAATCGGTATGCCATGCACACACAGATCGTTAGAAATGTCGTAGCATATTACCATCACCATACCACCTTAATGATATGCAACCATGGGCACTTCCAGGAGTAGGGCTAAACAATAGCCAACTTCAATGACTCTCCCCAAGAACCTGATAAGATTGTAAGGTATCAGCGTCGACTGGTCTCCCATACCAGTTAGAGTCAGAGCCAGGTCTGTAGCTCATATATACGCCATAGGCAGAGAAAACATATCAGAGTAGTCCCTCCTGGGACCTCGCAGCTGGGCTAGAAAAAATATGCACTGAGAAGGATATGAATCCAAGAGCTAACTGGCACCGTATACCCCTGTACCGAGCCTGTATAACTGCGTTCATATACACCTGTAACTCGAAGAAAAACTGTGATATACCCAGACAGAGAACGCACACTAGACAGCGATACGCACTGACCGCAGAAACTCTCCGCGATCTGAGATATACACTGACGGCAAACCCACATGTCAGTAGCGAAACTCACAGCAGTCTGTGATACAGGTAGTCAGGAAAGCTAAAACTCTGAGTACACAGTCAGTACAACTAAATCTGTGATCTACACTGTCAGAAGGCACACAGCAAACTGTAATACTAAATCTGTGATATACCCTGACAGCAAAAATGTTATAGCAATCTCAAGAATGTAAAGCCAACTAAAAATCCTGCAGTCTAGATGTACACTGGCATCTAAAGATAAAGGGTGACCTAAGTATGTATGATCCACAAAGCATAAAAAGGTGGGTTATGGGAAATAAGGACAGAATTACAAGTAACAAAATAGAATATAAACGGAAGCGTTTTACATGTAAATATTCCTCTAAAGAAAGTCACACATCTACAGCCTTTCAGGCATCATATTACTCCTATATGAAACACCCTGGGCATAATGCGCCAGGTCTAAGCCTGTAGGTGTACATCATGTCTCTGTGATGAGATATAAGGCATAAATGAAAAGGGGGGAGGCAAACCTGCAGTAAATCCGTCGGGGAATCCCGGTAGGGCGGCAAAGGGCAGAGCTGTGATCCGTGGACGGAGGAGGGGCCGTTACGAGTAGGGGCACCCTCCTCCACCCGTTCGGCTGCCCGCGGCTCAGAGAAGGAGCTGAGTGTGGCGGCGGCCACGTGGAGAGCGGGGCGGCCGCGTGGGAGGGTGGCTCGGTCGCCGGGTACTCGCTGCCGACCGCGAGTACCACGGTCGCCAGTAAAATACAAAGAGGTTCGGAGAAATCAGGAGACAGCCAGAGGCTAGTCTCCTGAAACCCCTATGCCGTGCATGCAGCCCGGGGACGAATGGCGGGGCATGCAGAGAGGGGAAGGGGGAAGGCACGGCTGACAAGAAATCCCCAAGAACTCCCTAAAAACTACCACATGAGGAAAGGAATCCCCAAGAAGACAGGGGAGGCAAAATAAGAAGTAAACATATATCGATGATACTAACTAAAAAGTATAGATAACGAATAAGTACAAAAATATAACATGTAAATATATAAAAGTAGAAAAATATATGATACTAAATAAAAGGTACAGACAACAAATAGGTAAAAATACCAGAAATTAATCCTAACAAGTCAAAATAAAACCCAAAGCCACCCACATAAGCAGGAGGCAGTGGTACTCTGACCTGTACTGATGCGGAGCAGCAAAGAAAGAGGAAATGATGCATGGGGAGGGGAGTTTTATAGTACCTAACTTTTCTCTGATTGGTTGTTTTCTGTGCTGCTGTGGAGTTCTAGTAAAGAGAGACTTAAGCAAATACGAAGCCTCCTGTCATGTTATAAAATTGCCGTTCCCCATTTCATTCTATTGTCACGTAATTTCACATTTAGTGAATAGACTCCTAGAAGACATTTTTGTTGTAAATTAGACTTCTGAACCCAGCATTCACCAGATGAATGTGTCCTCTGTACAGCTACATCTACACATCTCAATGACCAATAATATATGATTCAGTGAAAAACGTCCTTTAAAACTGCACAATATTTATTTTTCCAGGTAGTTCATGCAAAGAAAATCTCATTTTTTGGAACACGTCTTGGGCTATTTAAAATAGATGTTGGGACAGTGTACAACCAGCCAGGTATTCAATCTTTTAGTCAAAAGTTGAAAGTCTTCTTGTCGCTATGTGTTTCTGTCAACTTCCAGTACCTCTGCCAAATAAATCATGTAATTAGAGCTTTTCTTTTTCAATAACGTTTATTAAAAATTGTCCAAATCTTTTTGCAAACCTACCTACTTTCACATGTTTCCTCAATCGTTACTAAGCCTATGATTAGTACCTAGAGTGAAATGCATAGGGCTTTCTTTCGTATGTGCACCTACTGACCACAGTGATTCTCTGATAAAACTGTTTAATTAAGTAAATAGAAAAAGTGATTGTGGGTATTTGAATGCCTCATTTATTCATTTTTCAAAATTTCTCCAGATATTATAATGTCCCATTAAAACTTTTCCGATCGCAACTCTTGATGAGGCCATTTGGAATAATGTCTAGATTCTGCTTGGTTAGTTTGTCTGAGATAAGTCCACACTGAGTTCATCACAAAGTTATGTTTGGAGTTTGTTTATAAAATTAACACAAAATAAAACATACATTTAGATTATTTGTTTATTGCAAATAAAGTTTCTAGAATGCGACGCAATCTTCTACATGAGATTTAACATGATAATAAAAGTGGCTATGTCATGTCTAGTTTCATGTTACTAACCTAATTTCCTAATTCCTATAAGCCAAATTAGAGATAAGAAAGATTAATGGGCACAGTGTGTCTTATGTGCATTTTAATGAACTAGCTGTGATGACAGAGTATAGTTTCATTAAAATAAAAATATTGATAGTATATAATTTGAGTAATGATATTATATTCTATTTAGAGTTCTTAAACTATATTTCTTTACGAGTATATTTATCAGTATTTGAGGTAGCATATTCATTCCATTTAAATATATTTTCAAACGTCACTTTTCTTTTTTACTATAAAACTTGTCATCTTAAGTCCTAAAAGTGTTACGGTACTTGCAACCTAGTGTACATTTATTTTTTTCATAAAAAATTGGGATTTATTTAAAAAGTAATAAAGGAGAGCAAATATTTTTATGACCCAATTTGAATACATACATTGACACCCCTGATTTTTCCAGAACACAGGTTTCTCCAGAAGTGGGCCGTTATCACTGACCCAAAGGACACCAGAGCTGGAATAAAAGGTTTTGTGAAATGCACTCTCTCTGTTGTAACAAAGGGAGACTCTATGAATGCGCCGCCGTCTTCCACCGGCGGCCAAAATGATGATATTGAAAAGTAAGTGGGTGTGAGCGGGTGGTAGGCTAAACCAGGTAAAACATGTTCATGCTAACATGTGTAATTTATGTGTCTTGCACGTTTCTTGCAGGAATTTATTGCTTCCAAAGAAGGTTCCTGCAGAAAGGCCATGGTCCCAAATATGTATTAAAATATACAAAGCAGAGGGTCTACCAAGCATGAGTTCTGGGATCATGGGAAGTTTCTCGAAAATAATGGGTGATAAGAAAGTGTTTATCGATCCATATGTCCAGGTGTCATTTTCCGGCCAGCAGGTATGCCAAATGTATTTGTGGTTCCTTCTGACTCTTATTTAAAAGTGTTAATATCAGCAAACAGTATCTTGTATACTTAATCACCCCCTTTAGAAAATGGAATGCACTGGGACTTTTACAATTTAAGTTACACAACATTCCTACTGTTGGAAAGTGTTATTACCTGTGCTTAGAATATGATCTTATAGTGGCCCCTTATTAGGCATTACTATCAACTCTGTGTATACGAGGTCTGTCTAGAAAAAGTTCAGCCATTGTTAATATAACAAGAATGTAACCTGACAGCCAAGGAGACTGGACTGGAATGCGCATGCATGAACAATGACGGCCTCACTGTACTAGTCAGTGGGGGCACTAGATGCCGTTGAGTAAGCAGGTGTACTGTGTGGCCATCACATTGAAAATGACTGAGCGAGTAGAGCAATGGATCAGCATCAAATTTTGGTTTAACCTTGAACAATCATCTGTGGAAACTATTTGCATTCAGAAGCCTTCCAGGGACGATGCAATGAGTATGGCACAAACGTTTCAAAGATGGTTGAGAATTTGTTAAAAGATTTGGCGCCCTGAGACTTCGGGCTTTTCAGAAAAACTAAAACCACCTTTGAAAGGGAATAGATTTGAGAACGTCGATGAGATTCAGGTGAATAAAACGAGGTAACTTATAGCGATTCCAAAAAAGGAGTGTTTTGAAAAGTGGAAGAGACGCTGGGAAAACTGTATGAGGTCCCAAGATGCCAACTGTGACTTGGGTTTCATTGTTCTATGCACAATGTTTTCTGTATCGTCTTCAATAAATGTCTCTATTTTTTATATTACATGGCCGGATACTTTCCAGACATATCTTGTATAATGATAATATTAGCGTAAAAAAAATAGTGCATATTGGGACTTTTGATCTACAGTTGAAAGAAAAAGTATGTGAACCCTTTGGAATGATATGGATTCCTGCACAAATTGGTCATAAAATGTGATCTGATCATCATCACACAACAATAGACAATCACAGTCTGCTTAAACTAATAACACACAAAGAATGAAATGTTGCCATGTTTTTATTGAACACACCATGTAAACATTCACAGTGCAGGTGGAAAAAGTATGTGAACCCCTAGACTAATGACATCTCCAAGAGCTAATTGGAGTGAGATGTCAGCCAACTGGAGTCCAATCAATGAGATGAGGTTGGAGGTGTTGGTTACAGCTGCCCTGCCCTATAAAAAACACACACCAGTTCTGGGTTTGCTTTTCACAAGAAGCATTGCCTGATGTGAATGTTGCCTCGCACAAAAGAGCTCTCAGAAGACCTACGATTAAGAATTGTTGACTTGCATAAAGCTGGAAAGGGTTATAAAAGTATCTCCAAAAGCCTTGCTGTTCATCAGTCCACGATAAGACAAATTGTCTATAAATGGAGAAAGTTCAGCACTGCTGCTACTCTCCCTAGGAGTGGCCGTCCTGTAAAGATGACTGCAAGAGCACAGCGCAGACTGCTCAATGAGGTGAAGAAGAATCCTAGAGTGTCAGCTAAAGACTTACAAAAGTCACTGGCAAATGATAACATCCCTGTTAGCGAATCTACAATACGTAAAACACTAAACAAGAATGGATTTCATGGGAGGATACCACAGAAGAAGCCACTGCTGTCCAAACAAAAAATTGCTGCATGTTTACAGTTTGCACAAGAACACCTGGATGTTGCCAGCAGTACTGGAAAAATATTCTGTGGACAGATGAAACCAAAGTTGAGTTGTTTGGAAGAAACACACAACACTATGTGTGGCGAAAAAGAGGCACAGCACACCAACATCAAAACCTCATCCCAACAGTGAAGTATGGTGGTGGGGGCATCATGGTTTGGGGCTGCTTTGCTGTGTCAGGGCCTGGACGGATTGCTATCATCGAAGGAAAAATGAATTCCCAAGTTTATCAAGACATTTTGCAGGAGAACTTAAGGCCATCTGTCTACCAGCTGAAGCTCAACAGAATATGGGTGTTGCAGCAGGACAATGACCCAAAGCATAGAAGTAAATCAACAAAAGAATGGCTTAAACAGAAGAAAATATGCCTTCTGAAGTGGCCTAGTCAGAGTCCTGACCTCAACCCGATTGAGATGCAGTGGCATGACCTCAAGAAAGCGATTCACACTAGACATCCCAATAATATTGCTGAACTGAAACAGTTCTGTAAAGAGGAATGGTCAATAATTACTCCTGACCGTTGTGCACGTCTGATCTGCAACTACAGGAAACGTTTGGTTGAAGTTATTGCTGCCAAAGGAGGTTCAACCAGTTATTAAATCCAAGGGTTCACATACTTTTTCTACCTGCACTGTTAATGTTTACATGGTGTGTTCAATAAAAACATGGCAAAATGTCATTCTTTGTGTGTTATTAGTTTAAGCAGACTGTGATTGTCTATTGTTGTGACTTAGATGATGATCAGATCACATTTTATGACCAATTTGTGCAGAAATCCATATCATTCCAAAGGGTTCATATACGTTTTCTTGCAACTGTATTTAAAGATTAGCGGCAATAACAGAAGTGTAATTGACAAACAATGGTCTCAATAGCCTTCCCCTTGACTACTTTATTAACAAGTATGTATTGAATAATAGGCAACGCAGACAAGGAGCAGTGAAATTCATTTTTAAAGTGGATCATGTGAAACCCAAACATAGATATAAACTTCTAAACCCCCAACAAGCATGCTATTTTCTTTAACATGGTTAATATCTGTTTTAACTTATTAAGGGTGAAACCTCTGTGGAGTCCGATACCATTATCCCTGAATGGAATGAGCAGGTCAGTTTCATCGAGCAGTTTCCTCCTCTAGCCAGGAAAATTAAAATACAGGTTCTTGATGATGCCCATGTTGGAGATGTTGCACTGGCCACCCATTATATTGACCTGCAACAGATTTCCGATCCAAGCAGAAATGGTGAGTTTTCCAAACAATAATGTTGGCTTTGTAGATACACAGGTCCTAGGGATAGGCAACCTTTGGCACTTCAGATGTTTTGGCCTACACCTCCCATGATGTTTTGCCAGCATTATGGGTGTAGGAGCATTATGGGGGATGTAGTCCATAACATCTGGACTGCCAAAGGTTGCCTATCTCTGTCCTATGTTATGGCCATAAACCATACATTCCAAGAGTTCCAATTTAGGAGGGACAGTCTCTATTGTGAGCCTAAATCCCACTGTCCCTCCTGTCTATCACCATGTTCATCTTTTGTAGGAGCTGCATATTGTTGGTGTGTCTGAATGTATAACAGAGCTCTACAGCAATAATAGTCATAGCAATATGTCTTTAAAATACAATAAAGATACATTACACTGTACCATTTTGTAATTGTCTAATGTATTGTAAAGCGCTGCAAAATCCATTGGCACTATAGAAACGCTAATAATAATAATAATAATAATACACAATTCAGTCTGTGTAAATAATATACTTTATTCTTCTTCTAAATTCCATTTTAGTTGCATAAATTGTTACTAATAAGGCACCAAACATTTCCTTTAACATCCCTACCCCTGTGACACCCTACTCACACCCTCAATTAAAATGTCTCTCTTTGTCCATTTGAAATGTTGGGAGGTATGCCATAAACATAATGGAAAAATGTGTCTTTTCAACAAAACTATTTATTCAAATAGGTTTTAGTGTCTTCCATTTTAAATTAACTACATTTCCCAACTCAATTTTATGTTAACATTTTACTTGTTTTACAAAACAAAATACTTTTATGCTTTCATCTACAGCTGGATTTAACCCAACGTTTGGACCATCTTGGGTGAATCTTTATGGTTCTCCCCAAAACTACACTTTGAGAGATATCCATCGGGACATGAACGAAGGTCTCGGTGAAGGCGTATTCTACAGAGGTCGCATCCTTGTGGCCCTTTCAGTCGAAATATTCCACAACAACAATATGCAAGAAAAGAAACCTTTACAGGCCTTGAAAAATGCATTCAGCAAGCTTAAGATGAAGAAAAAGAGCAAAAAATCTAAGGAAAAGGAAAAGGCGACTGTGGCAGAAGATGAACAGGAAGGTGAGGGAGATGAAGAGAACAAGGAGCAGCCTAATGAAGTCACTGTCCAGGTTGATGACATTCTACCACTTCCTGAGGTAAATACTGGAAAATACTTAAGTTTACACTGAAGTAATCACTAAGTCCCTCAAGATTTTGGAGCTTTATCTTGTAACCACATTGTGCCATTCTTCTCCATTTATGATGTGCTTGTAGGAGGTGAGGAATATTATAATATGCAGAACATCATTAATGTCATTGAGGAGCCATCCAATGCTCATCATAGAGGACCTGTGAACCCAATCAAATGCATCTCATAGGAACACATAAAATCCAGTGCTTTCCAATGAGCTGCATTTGATGACATTTAAAGTCCTAATGGGTATCGAACATCATATGACCAAGTTAAACTTGGTTGTTACAGCGGATGCACTTCAGCGTGTTTAACCTTTCTTTGCTACAGTGGAAGCTCCTAGATATGCGTAACTTTTAAAGTTAAACTTTGCAGTTTCTGAAAAATGGCAAAGTTTTAACTTTTCAAGGTAAAACATTAAGACCACTGCACCCATACCACTTCATTGAAATGAAGTGGTCTGGGTGACTTTAGTTGTCCTTTAAATATTAATTTTATGTGCCAATGAAATGGTGACTTGCTATACAAAGTTGGATAATTTGATTTAATATATATTCCACATAAGCTGCTTAGCAAGTGGTTGCCTCAATAGGCAACTTCTTCAGAGACTTTTTTTTATTTTTCCTCTGAACTCTACATCCTGGAAGGGCAGAGGTAAAAAACCAAAACAAATTATGTTTTTCATCAGAGACTTCATCAGCCTGAGTTAAATAGCCAGGCGGCAGAATATCTGACATCGTGTGAATAACTCATTCAGTCATGGGCAGCTTGTCCAAGGTATTTAGGTTTAACTTGCTATATGTGTTGATACCACACACCAAAAGATGCACAATACTGACATTCCGAGCCAGGATATTTAGACCATAATCTCTTCAGTAAGAGGAAGTGGTTATAATGCTTTGAATTACAGTTTAAGATTGTTAAATGAGATATCAAAACAAATTAAAATTACATTGTCATATTTTGTGTTTTGTAGAACGCGTTGGGGGTCAAGGAAGAATTCCTTTTATTTGGTGCATTCTTTGAACTCACAATGATTGACCCGATTACTGGCAACAAACCAGTCAAGTGTGAAGTGTCTATTGGTAAGGAAAATTATTTTTCGATAAACATTATTATTATATATTAAATGCCAGCCTAGTCCACAACTATGTATATATGGAACAAAACATTTATGTAACAAACATTTTTAAGCAAATGGAGCATGGTGATACGGACTCTGCTCAAATGAGCTTACATCTATACTCTTATTCTTACAATTTAAAAAGCTACATATTTTAAATGCGGACAAAAATTAAAAAAAAATATTTTAAGATTGTATACATAGTTTTTTTCACATTAATCAGCATATCACATTTTTGAAGTCTGATTTTTTGTGTAACTTTTATAAATGTTAAACTGGCAGTTCCACTTTGACAATAAGCAAAGTATGATATCTATCTTGGCATCTGATTAGGACAGGAATATAGAAAAACTCATAAAATGTGATTCAAAACTTTTTTTTTTCCAAATAAGAACTACTACTGTATCTTAGTTAACTTTATTTCTGTGCCAAAAAATAAATAAATCAAATGTCATCCCATAATACATTTTACAGGAAACTATGGAAAAATAGTAGAAGTGATCCCGAAAGAATCTAAGAAAAAAGAAAAAGCATCAAAAGTGCCTGAAGAGCGTCAAGGTTTACTGGATACAGGTTCAGAAGATGAACTGGAAACGGACACGCCACCTCCAACTTCTGAGCAGGAAGGGAAATCAGTGACGCCAAACAGGAGACCGGAACCTACAGAATTTGATGGGTAATTGTCCAGACCATGCTTTGACACAGGCGCATAGTTATATATAAAAATGTAGCAATGACAGGCATAGGTATAACTTGGAGTACAACTATGCATTACACCATGGAAAATAAAAAATGGGAGAATGCAATCCTGAAAAATTCTGACCACCGTAGAGACACTTTATCTGTATTATTATATTGCTTGATAAAGTGTCTCTGTAGACGAAATGTGCAGATTGGCACAAGAAAGGCACAACACTAGAACTGTTAGCAAGTAAATGTAGCAGAGACTTACGCCATTGACGTGTGGCTCTAGTTAAGTCCTGAAAGAAGATTAAGTGTGAGTTCTCAAATGTAAGAGGTGTTTTACCCCGTATTGCTGCCATAGTATGTTTCTCGTTTTGCGAGGTGGTACAGCGAACGCTTTTTTTCATGTGTTACGTATGTTTTACAATCCACCTTATTCTGAGATAATGAAAGTTGCAAATGGAAACCTACATTTCTGGTTTGATGGAATGTTTTACACAACAGAAATAAAAGGGAAATCTTAAATGTAATTAGTGATGGACAACACTTGATTAGTAGGGCTCAGTCAGGGCCTCAGCTGTATTAAGGAGAGGTTGGTGTTACTAGTATTATCCTAGTGGCTGGCTAATGTTAACTGCATAAAGATTTAATTGGGCCGGGCAATATACTTCAGACCTCAATGCTCATACAATGTAATTACAGTTCTGCATGCTTTAATTGGATAACCTCTTTTAATGCAACTATCTAGATAGAATTTTATTTTTTTTAAAACCTATTAGAATCAAAAAATGTTATTCATCTCTGAATTTCCATATTTGTAGAGTATCTTCATTCACGATTGCATGAATGAAGCTACCCAGGTTTACACGTGTACTTGGTTGCTGTAATAATGCTCTCTTAAAAAGCTGTGTCGGCGACCGTGGCATCGTTCCAAACGTACAATTTCTTGCTTAGTATAGAATGCATAGTTATGCACATTTATTAAAAGGACACCACATTTATTAAAAGGACACCATTTTTGTTTAAAGCATTACAATAACAGTAAATTCTATGGATCTGTTTGTTCTGCTGAGACATGAACGTGATATAAAGAATGTTTGAGAGAAGAAAAAAAATAGTCATGGTTGTCTGTACCTAGAAACTGCCATATCTTAGTTATAAATGGTATGTAAGCATTGAAGTACTTATACAAAGGCTTTGCTCCATCCCCCAGACCTTTTGCTGTGGATGCCCCTGAAAATAACGCAGTTAGCAAGGTTTGCTGTCGAGGCATATTAAGTGCCAGAATACCAGTTACAACACACATTGCTCTTTGCCCTATAGAAACTCTGAGAGTTACACCATCGATAAACAATGATGAATAAATAGTCTGAATCCAAATGTTCGTACAAAGCGATATGCATATACTGTTAAATAAGTATCAAGGCCCATATTCCCACACTCACTGCCATAGATACGTTGTTTTGTTAGATAGGGCCAAAAAGGGAACGTCACATTTGTCTGAATGTGAAATAAAAAGGCACACTACTAGTATGTAATAAGTGGCAAAGATATTGGATACCTCCCAAGCATCCCTATTTAAGAGGGACAGTCCCTATTTTGGACCCAAATCTCCCTGTTCCTCTTTTATATCCTAACGTTCCCTTTTTTTTAGGAGCTCCATATTGTTGGTGTGTCAGAGTGTATAACAGAGCTCCACAGCTATAATAATTACAATAATGTGTCTTTAAACTAAATGTGTTTAGAACTCAGTCTGTGTTAAAAGGATATATCCTTGTTCTAAATTAAATTTTTACTTGTTTAGTAGCTTAAAATGTTCTAAGTAAGTCACGTAAGTTTCTCAGAACAGGCTCCGCACATTGATGAATGTGAAATGTGAGTAACTGTCTAGAGAATTGCAAAGTTGTTGAAAAATATTTCATGTTTTGACCTTAAAGCTGCTGCCCTTGTGTCTTTTCCCCACCATTCTTGGCTTAATGAATAAACCTGTTTTCTCCATACAGTAAGTTCACACTCTGCTTTGTCATCAATTCTAGACCAGTATTATTTCTTACCAAATGTTTCTTCTGTCACCAGCTCCTTCAACTGTATTACACTGGGCATCAACAAGCCTTGTGTATATGTATGGAGTTACTGGGAGGACCACAGCTGGAGACTATACAATTCCAACTGGATTGTTAAAATAGCCGAACGCCTGGTAAGTTTGATTCCCAAATCTCCCACCCTTCAGTACATAGACTGCTTCTACATAAAATACCTTTTACGTTCACTTCAAAGGAACACTCCTGGCACCGTAATTATAGTATATATAGTATATAAAATTAAAGACTGATAATTTCTTTGTCAGTGGACAAATGTTCAAAATCAGCAGGGGATCAAATACTTTCCCTCCCACTGTATCTTTTTTACTCTCTTGTGAATGAGGAGTTATTGATCAGCTGACACTCTCAGACTATCAGCAGAGCCCAGTCCGAGGCTTCCTGATTGATAAAATAAAAGTAGAGGGGCAGATCTGATGGGCAACAAACTGAATATTTTGGTGTTAAACCATTTATTAACCCCTTAATGACACAACTTCTGGAATAAAAGGGAATCATGACGGAATATATCCGTCGTCTGTCCTTAAGGGGTTAATAGTTTAACCCATGCAGGTAAGCAAGCACTCCTCACGCCAAAATAACTTTATACCTATGAATATGATGTTTTTATGGTGCCCAGAGTGTCCCTTTAAAGTGCATTCAAATATTAAAGTTTTCTCTCTAGGCCCTGACATGGTGCCTAGTTGTTTCTGTTGCAACTACAAGTAGCCATCAGAGGGCTTGTTTCCATGTTTGTTGAATTTAATGAAAACCTCTGCTGAAAATGTAAATGTTTTCCATTGGATACTGTCACTAGTTCACTAAACTTTACATCTGGTGCAGCTAGGTTTTTTAGTAGAAAAGACAAATGAGTGACTACCAAGTATTACATCTTAGACAAGAAAATTACATATAATCAATATGTAAGTGGAATTGGGCACTTAAGACAATCTATAAGCATGGTGTAGACCAGGGGTAGGCAACCATCGGCACCCCAGATGTTGTGGACTACATCCGCCATAATGCTTTTACACCCATAATGCTGACAAAGCAACATGGAAGGTGTAGTCCAAAACATCTGGAGTGCCGAAGGTTGCCTATGCCTGGTGTAGACATATATACTGATCAGCCACAACATTAAAACCAGCTGCCTAATATCATCAAACAGTTCTGATGCACAGAGGCATGGACTCCACAAGATCTCTGAATGTGTCATGTGGTATTTGGCATCAAGACATTAGCAGCAGATCCTTCAAGTCCTGTACGTTGTGAGGTAGGGACTCCATAGATCAGATTTGTTGTTCCAGAACATCCCACAGATGCTCAATTGGATTGCCTGTGTCACGATATCTTAACATTCTCCCGTGGGCCCGCGAGGTGTAGCAATAGGTGCCGACTCCTCCCGGTGACGGCACGGCATGTCGGATGCTGGACGCTCTATGCACGCCTCGTTTTATGATGCTGTGCATGCGCGCCGACGTCATAGCAGCTATGCTGAGAAAATTCTAAATATTCCACTCTCCCTGAATTTTGGGGGCGTGGATTTAAAGCAAAAGACGCTTAACTATAAAAGAGAGCCTTTTGCTTTTGTTCAGTGCCCTATTGTGGTTCACTGGTTGTTCCATCTAGTGCTATCCTGTTATCTGTCTGTGTATCTTGGTATTTTGACTCGGCTTATGTTTTCAGCATGGCCAGCATTCAGTTTTTCAGCAATGTGATCTATAGTAGCTCTTCTATGTGATTGGACCAGATGAGCTAGCTTTCATTCCCCACATGCACCAATGAGCCCTGGGCACTCATGACCTAAATGTCGGTTCACTGGTTTTCCTTCCTTACACCACATTTGGTAGGTTCTAACCAATGTTTACTGGGAACACCCCACAAGACTTGCCGTTTTGGAGATGCTCTGACCCAGTTGTCTAGCCATCACTATTTGACCTTTGCCAAAGTCACTCATATCTTTTCACTTGCCCATTTTTCCTGTTTTTAACACTCGAAATTCAAGAACTGACTGTTCACTTGCTGCCTAGTATATCCTACCTCTCGACAAGTGCCATTGTAACGATATAATCAATAAATGCACTAAGGGAAACAAATCTAGATGGTAGACTTTTAAAACATTTTTTCAGAGAAAAAGAGACACACTCCCAGGAATTAATGTGGCCCCACCAGGTATAATCTGATCACGAATGAAATTTTTTTCACAAATACCACTAGGTAGTTAATAGTCTAATTAGCAGACCTAAAAGTGCAAGAAGTGATTTGTGTAAAATAATAAGTCTCTTTTTGTTTCTATGCTCTATGGGTAAAGTTCCACTATGCACTGATCATAACCTAACTCCATGTCTGAAGGTGGTATAGGTTTCTTTATGGCATGTGGACAAGTATACATAGCAATATTCTACCAAGGTGATTTATTATCAGATTCTACAATATTCATAAGAGACTCGTAGAATTATTGTGTAATGTTTCCACCCCGTTACCCTGTATAATACCACAGCTTCCATTACTCCTTATTAGTTCAATGTACAGAGCTATACTGCCCTCTGCTGTATATATGTGGGCAGGATATTTGCCTTGTAATTATTTTTAAACATAGTAAGGGTGAAATAATTGACCAGCAGCTAATAAAGCCTTGTTTGGTTGACCCCTTCTATGAGCTACGAAGAGCTACAATTTAGAGGATTATTAACAAGACAGTTATACGTATTTGCTAATATTTTGCACAAATCACTTCTTGCACTTTTAGGTCTGCAATTTAGACTATTAACTACCTAGTGATCTATGTGCAATTTTTTCATTAGGGATTAGATTATACCAGCTGGGACCATTTTCATTCCTGAGTGGGCGCTTGGACAGTGTGGTCTGTCCAATTGGTGGTTTGGATCCGGCTATTTGCGGAACCAACAACAGTTCTTTCACTCTATGTGGATAGGCTTATACAACACATGAATATAAACTATCAAAAAAGGAAGTATAGCAAAACGACTTAACTCACATAGGCCACTTCATAGTATTGGTGCTATATCTAAAAACGGCTTGCAAAACCAGCAGTTCTCTTGTCTGCAGCCTTTGCAAACTCCCTTCTCTAACCCAGACTTCCCAATGCAGCTCAATGAGAAGTCTTTGCAAGGCAGATGTGCTCTGGGCAATTGCTGCCTCTTGAGTTTATCTACACTGAACTAAACAACCAGGAAGTAACAGGACTTGTTGTCTGACAGCAAGGCGAGGTTAACAAGATGAATTTATAAAAGTGCCAATTTCTGTTGATATCTTCACTTTTTGTAAAACGAAAGTATTTCAGCTAGCTAAAGTGCATCTGGAGTTTTTTTTATTGTATACAAAAGGACTTTAGGGGTATATACAAAATATATCAGCCATTAAGTGGATAGAGCATGTTGCCAATCTTTACTGATTACTTGACGTACTTATATATACTGTTTATACTCTTAATTCTTTAGGAACGGGGCCTTGAGGAGGTGGATAAGCTAACCAGAAGGCCTAAATCCAACCCAGAGGTGCGCTTAAAACAAGTTTTAGAGGAATTTGTTGCTGGCTGCAGGTACGGTTATCATTTTAATAAACTTACTAAATAAGTATATTTTAGAAAAAAGAAATTAGTTTTTAAATTTTTCATTGGCCAAATTCAGTACAATACTCCCAATAGTACATTTTCTTCACTCGACTTCGATCATATTTATTACCTGCCCAGGTTACATAGAGGAACCTGATAGCACACGATGGTAGTCAACAAGTTTCCAGCAATCTGTCTGCTGCACAGCGAGTCTCTCAAATATTACTCTTGCAGGTGATGTTGGGGTGTCCATTTTAGGGATCTGTTTGCCATTTAGAGTCACATAGTCTAGGTCTTACCCGGGACATCTTAACCCCAGGTGGAGCAACTCTATGGATCTCAATGTCATCACCGTAGTCAACATTAATAATAATAATACTAATAGGAAGAAGAAACACTCTAACCCCAAGTGGAGCAAGCTAACAGATCCAAGGTTGTTCCTTTAACAGAGGCTATGAAAGGACTGAGAGGTTAGAATCCTACGCCAATCCAAGTGAACAAAGGTTAATATGCCTAATAGTACAGTGCCCCCAGATCTCTGCAGCACACCAATGGGCTAGTTTAGGGATCTCTGAAGTTGAGCCATTTAAATAGGTATTTAGTAGTGATTTAACTACAACTATTAGATTCATTATTGTCAGGGTCAGATCTTCCCTAATGAACAAGTTATCAGAAGGCAACTACTATAGAGGACTTTGATCAAAAACACATTTTACTAACCATTACGTGGGTCCTTTTACACATCATACCCAGTATAATTACCTTAACTCCATCTCATCAAACTATTCTAATTCTATGCTTTCCATTGGTTTAAAATCTTGCACATCTTAGTAAATCTCAACTATATTACATGTACTATAAATCTGTTTTTACCTTAACTAAAATATTAGTGTTACAGATATATTTAGGAAACATTTTTCTTGCTATCTTTCCCATTACAGGCAATATTCTCTCAACGCAGGCAAGAGAGCTATGAGTCGACCAAATAATCTGGACCAGTGCAGAATAAAATCTCTCAGCCAAAATATTGTACGTTCCATGGAACATGATTGTTCATGATTGTATCTCTCGGGATTGTCTGTTTACTTTGTATGTATAGGTGCGTGGTACCCTCTTCCATGCACACATTTCTGTAACCATCCCTCAACGGTGTGAACCAGGGGTCAAGTCCTGGGAAAAAAAGTGTGGGAGTATCCACCTACCACTCCAAAAAAATTAAATAAACATTTGTACAAGTAACGCCAAGCCTCCATAGCAAGCCAGTAACCAACCTCATGCTGATGAGTTGCATTAACAACAAAACAGCTGTCTATGAGTGGTTCACTGGCTTTGCTCCTCTTTTGTGTTTCAAAAAGCTGTTGTATACAGCAAACACATACTCCATGGAATCCATGTATAAAGTGGAATTGAGGCAAAAATGTGGTTCTTTGTTGAGCTCATTTGCATATGCCTACCCAGAATCCCTTGCAGTAGTGAGAGCACTGTTAAAGTGAGATTTCTGTGAGAAAAGCAAGTCTTATGGCCTGACTGGTGTGTGTATTTGTGTTTAGCAATGTATTAACTCTCTCTCTCGCTCTCTCTATCTGTCTATATATATATATATATATATATCTTTCTTAGAAAATACAATAATTTATTGTAAAGTGCCGGTGGTGAGAAGAACGGCGTCTGCAAGCAGTGACATAGAGTGGTGTGGTGTCTTCACTGTCTGCCCCATTCTGCAGGCACTTAGAGCTGCAGTAGGCAATGTAGTGCGTAGTTGTATATGTATAGGGAATCCAGTGTGTGTATAGGGGATGCGTTTTGTGTTTGCATAGTGTGCAATATGTGTGTGTGTAGTGTATGCAGTGTGTGTGTATAGTGTTATATAATGTGTGTAGTGTATGCAGTGTGTGTGTGTATAGTGTTATGTAGTGTGTATATAGTGGATACAGTGTTTGTGTATAGTGTTTATAGTGTGTGTATAGTGGATTCAATGTGTGGGAAGGGGCATTTGTGGACATGTATTACAGTCAGCATTAAGAGAGACTACCATGGGCGGAGTGAAAAAAATACAAAAATTAAGGGGCATCCAGGAAAAACAAAGCAAAATGCAGTAAGTTATGGAAGAGAAACTGGAAAGGAAAATTAAAAAAGCACAATAATATAAATGGATCGGAAAGCTAAATAGGTTATGGAAGGTAGAAGAAGTTAAGAGAAAGAAAATCAATTATCAAAAAAAGTTTAGTAGCTAAAAGGAGCAGGCGTAGGGAGAGAGTTCTCTTAAATTTCACCAGACAACCCATCCATGGGCAAGACTTTGGAACATTGGCAAACCTGTTCTGACTAGTGTTCTCTCTGTAAAAAGTGAAGGTCTAGGCAAGTGAGAAGCACATTTTAATAATCAAACGTATCAATTTCTTCCGTTTGTAAGTTAAATAGATATTTACATACTGACTATTTTTTTAATTTAGATTCTTTATGCCAAGCAAGCTTTGAGAGCGAGCCGACGTCTAAACAAACATAACGTAAAGGAGAAAATGACTGATGCCAAGAAAATCCTTGCAAAAGTCCGATTTATTGCAAGAGAGGTACGTGTATTGCCAAAAGATACAGGAACCATTTAATTAGAAAAGGGAGAGGTGATAAATAATCCTCAATAATAATGTCACAATAATACTTCTTGCTCAGTTGGAAGTTTTCATCATTCTCCAAAGATATGTACCACAGCTCGTACAAAACATTAATAAAGAACTTTAGTACTGGACTATAATTCTATCCATTGTTTATTCACCATTAATGAAAATACAGGGAAATAAATTCAGAGCAAAGCCTGGTAACGGAAGGTTGCGTCTAGTACATAAAGCCCAAGTATCGCAGGGGTGAAGTTAAAAAAGTTAATATATTGCAAAATTGGTTAAAAGAGAATACATCTGTACAGAAAAAACAGCTCTATAATATTTTAAAATACACATGTGAAAGAATTGTGGTGGCCCCACAACCTGACGTGTTTTGTGCTTAGCACTGAATTTAAAACCCCTTCCACAGCTTAACTTAATCCAGCGCCGGGCTACCTCGGCGCTGGTGACCTCTCCTCCCCCCGCCGACGTCAGCTCCATAGTGGAGCGGAATGCGCATGCGTGGCAAGAGCCGCACGCACGTTCAAACAGTCCATAGGAAAGCATTTCTCAATGCTTTCCTATGGACATTCTGCAAGTTGGATGCAAATTTTGCATCAAACGTCGCAGAAGCGTCTCTAGCGGCTGTCAGGAAGACAGCCACTAGAGGCTGGATTAACCCCAAATGTAAACATAGCAGTTTCTCTGAAACTGCTATGTTTACATCTGAAGGGATAAAACCTGGGGGACCTGGCACCCAGACCACTTCATTGAGCTGAAGTGGTCTGGGTGACTGTAGTGTCCCTTTAATTCTTCTTCTCTTTATTAAAATGTTGCAACATAAAACATTTGACAAATAATATACATATATATATATATATATATATATATAAACTTGATCTGGATATTTCTTCCACAGCCCCCAAGTTTAAGGAGCAGCCTTGTCCAGATTAGTCTTTCTGCACATCTCTCACAGTTCTGCTTTACACATTCTGTCTGAATGCATGCGCACACATTGTTAGGAGACTAACGTCACTTTGCTATTATCTTGCAGCCACAGTGCACACTCCCTGATGTAATAATTTGGATGTTCAGTAATAACAAGAGGATAGCTTACGCTCGGATTCCAGCCCAAAATGTCCTCTACTCGGTGGTGGAGGAGGAGAAAGGCAAGGACTGCGGCAATATCAGCACTGTGTTCTTCAAGGTAAAAATACGTTTGCATAACAGAAATGGACGACATTGGACATTTTCTTAGTCTCCCTTTCTTTTCATTTGTATTTCTTTTTAAAGGGCTACACATGTTCACAAATATATAAGAAACAATATAAGGGAAAATATGACAAATAAAACCTGCAATATAATTCAATAACTACACTATACTACGATATCTAAAGAATAAAATGTTGATAAAGGTGACGGATAGGACTGATTGGAGAAAAGCTAGTAGTAAGATGCAGTACTAACAAAAGAGTGATACCATGTCAGTTATAGAAATAGACCAGAAAGGGAGAGTCGAGGTAATGGTTGGTTTGTAAAGTCAACATAGGATAAATATAGTGAATTATTTCTAATTCCCCCAGCTCTGGTGACATGGTATATTTGCAGAGTAAAGTAGACTTGTGCACAAGTTGAAAATATTGTTTGGACAAATCATATAATTTGGGGGAGAAATTAGTTCAGGTGGTCCAAAATTCATCAATGTGGTGTTTTGCTTTGGTCAAATTTTGTCTATGTGATCATTACATTGTGTGGACATCTATTCACAAACTGGACTTTACATAGGACACAAGGTCATGCGTTTAGACTGAAAGCAAGAAGATTTTGTCTAAGGAAAAGAAAAGTGTTTTTTTTTACTGTTAGAACAATAACAATGTGGAATTCGCTGCCTGAAGAAGTGGTTTTATCAGAGTCCATACAGATGTTCAAACAGCAGTAAGATGCAGAATATTCAAGAATATAATTTTTCAATGTAGGGTAATAGTTTCTTGATCCAAAGATTAATCTGACTCCCATTATGGGGTCAAGAAGGATTTTTTCCCTAGTTTGTTGCAAAATTGGAAGTGCTTCAAACTTTTTTTTTTTGCCTTCTTTTGGATCAACAGCAAAACACAAATGTGAGGAAGGCGGAACTTGATGGACACAAGTCTCTTTTCAGCATTGTAACTATGTAACAGGACAAGTAATTAGGATAAACCAAAAGGCCCTGAAAATGGGCCCAACCAGTGTACTGCAAAATACAGATATTATGTGTATGTTTTACCATACACGGATAGGCGCATTTGTTCACCATTTGATTCACAGATCAACCGAAAAGAAGTAGCCAATAAAAATAATAATCATATTTATGTAATATATAAAATTAAAGAGTTTATTCTTACTACTACTTCTTTTTTCCTCTATGGATCACTTCTCACTTGATCTGTGAATAAAATTAGCATTTAGTGGGTTTCCCCCAACTATCAATCATCAATTATCTCTTTTCTCTGGCTGCATGGTGGAGTTCCGAATCACAAATCCATTGTCTGTTTAATTTGTTTTGTGATATGTCTATAAGGCAATTCTGAGTTATAGAATTCGGACAAATTGCATTTTGAAACTGAATGCACAAGTCTTGTTAAAAATACTTTACAATTTTAACAAGTAACATATAAAAAATGTATAAATCAGGAGTGTCCTTGATGTAGAATTATTAAAAACCTATATTGATCCTGTATTGAATTTTTGTACTAACTCCATTTTAACTTCATTACATGACAGATTTCCTAACAGCATTTAGAATATTGAATAGAGAATGTATTTTCTAGAAGGACATGACTAACACCGGAATTATTAAGTTCCTGTAATATGAAACAAAGTATACTATAGCTAGGCCATGTGAAAACTGCTCTAATGAAATGTTCTTTCATAAAAAAGACCCTGAACCTGACCCCGAGTCTGACATCACTAACTACCCAAAATGACGTCCAAGCCCCCCTTCCCACCGAGTAAGCCTCGTGCTGGGTAAGATGGCGCTTGAGCCATCTGTCCACACCCGTGTCCAGAATGACGCCACCTCCCGGTGGGAGGACACCTAGTCAGCCACTTAGTACTTGAGCCAATAAATAATATTGATGGGTGGACATTGACATAGCCACTTAACACCTAATCCAATTAATGATGTTTATTTGTTGTTATCTTGATATTCAATGATGATGTAATTTTGCTCTTATAAGGGTCTGCGAGACCGTTTTTAACCAGATGCCATTAAATTTTCTCGAAGTGCTTTTAACCTGAACTCCGTGTGTCAGTGCAAATTTACTTCTGCGTATACGCAATTTAATCATCTCAGATTTGGACAGGAACAGATAGACATTTAAACATATTTGTTTATTCTTAAATTAATCTACATCAACCTAATTTGTCCATCTATAAAAGTTTAAAGACGTAGTTCGAACAGAGTAAGAAAGGTTGGAACTTTCAGGAATATTCTAATAAATTTTAATGGGGTTGAATTTTACGAGGCTTAAATGTCAGCTCATGTAGAAAGTGCATAGGTATGCCAGTATCCATTAAACAGATGTTTCTATGTCTGTTAACTACACATCGATGTCTCTTACTATCCAGACCCCTGGATCATACAACAGAGAAATTTTTGCAAAAGCTGAAATCTATTTATGGCTCGGAGTGACCAAATACTCCAAGAATAGCATTTCTGACCTGCCGGAGGACTTCAAACCAATGTATGAAAGGGATGGGGAACTAATTGATATACCAACACCATCTCCACCAATCCTGCTCAGGCGAGATGGTAAGAAACAAAATGCGTTTACAATCTGGTACATTAGGACACTTTGCAACTTGCTTGTATCTTCAAACTATGCTTGGATGCGAGTTTCTCCCACATTTATAAAACAGGCTTATTCACTGACGTAAGAAGTCAAAATGAATTCAAAACGACTTTCAAATTTAAGGTCAATGTGGCCAAACTGGAAACGTAGTTGACGTAGAGAATTTTTCCAGTGTCTAGGCTAGCCTTACAGTTTTAATTCACTTTGAATTCTCACAAGTTCAAGTGCAACCAAATTTCATTCCACATGCACTAGGTAAGGCTAAAGCCCAATAGGTATACGGCAAATTATACAGACATCATCATACCATGCATGAACAAACATATTGAAACAGGGAGCAGCAATGTGAATGTGTGGGGAACATAATGGATACGGGAAATGTAGGGCAGCAGTGACACATTTAGCTCATTAGTACAAATTCCAGGTGTTATTGTTATCCATGTATTTAATTCATATTCAGTGACCTGCACAACTCGTATTCTATCAAGGGGTTTGTCTGTGATAATGACATTGTACAATGGTGACACCTTATACTGATGGGCAATTTAAAGTAATGCCAACACTTGTTTGTAAAATTACATAGACAGTTCATTAAAAAAAAAAAGTGCATATATATATATATATGTGTGTGTGTGTGTGTGTCCATAGAGGTTTGCACTCCAGGTAAAGCCAATAGGTCCTATGCCTGTTGCTGGTCTAACAAAAATACAAAAATACAAAATAGTGACCTAACTCAAAGGACTTGCAAAAGTATGTAAAAGTAATACTTAACTTTTCTTAATTCATCTTTAAAAAAAACCCACAAAATTATATATTTAAAATTATAATTCTGTATAAAACATGCTAATGCAATCCACCATTAAAGGAACACTACAGGCACCAAAACACCTTCATCTAAATGAAGTTGTTATGGTGCCAGGAGACCCCAAGATGCATCTTTGACTTCAGGAGATAAACTGTTATCGAACGGTTTAACACCAAAGTTTCCTCCAGCTTCGACCTCAACTCCCCCGCCCAAGGGGGCATCCGGCTTTTGAAATGGCAGTTTCAGGAAGCGTGAAGTGCCGCCGGGCAGGGCGTCGCTGATTGGTCGAGAGTGGTCAGCTAATGCTGTCAACCAATCAGCAGTGGCGGATCCAGAGCCTGATCTCGGGAGGGGCACTTGTAGATTATTTAAATAAATAATCCAGACACAATAACCACTACAGCTCAGTTTAGTGGTTATAGTGCCAATAATGCCAAGACCCCCTCCCAGAGTAAGTAGTCAAACTGTTTAAGAACTGTTTGACAACTTACCTGAGGTCCTCTGGGGAATGGGACTGTAGTAGGGCAGAGGAGCAGTGGTATGTGTGAGTGGTGCAATGTGTGAGGGGTGCAGTGTGTGTGTGTGTGTGTGAGGGGGACAGTGTATTAGCAGTGTGTGTGTGTGAAGGTTGCAGTGTGTACGTGAGGGCGGCAGTATATGTCAGGGGTGCAGTGTGTGTGTGGGTCAGTATGTGTGTGTGACAGTTACAGTGTGTGTGTGGGGCAATGTATGTGTGTGGGGGCAGTGTGTTTATGGGGGGAAGTGTGTGTATGTGGGGGCAATGTGTTTATGGGGGGCAGGGGCAATGTGTGTGTATGGGGGGCAGGGGCAATGTGTGTATATGGGGGGCAGGGGCAATGTGTGTGTATATGGGGGGCAGGGGCAATGTGTGTATATGGGGGGCAGGGCCAATGTGTGTGTGTGTATGGGGGCAGGGGCAATGTGTGTGTATGGGGGCAGGGGCAATGTGTGTGTGTGTGTGTATGGGGGCAGGGGCAATGTGTGTGTGTGTGTGTGTGTGTATGGGGGGCAGGGGCAATGTGTGTGTATATCGGGGGCAGGGGCAATGTGTGTGTGTATGGGGGGCAGGGGCAATGTGTGTGTGTATGGGGGGCAGGGGCAATGTGTGTGTGTATGGGGGGCAGGGGCAATGTGTGTGTGTGTATGGGGGGCAGGGGCAATGTGTGTGTGTGTATGGGGGGCAGGGGCAATGTGTGTGTGTGTGTATGGGGGGCAGGGGCAATGTGTGTGTGTGTGTATGGGGGGCAGGGGCAATGTGTGTGTGTGTGTATGGGGGGCAGGGGCAATGTGTGTGTGTGTGTATGGGGGGCAGGGGCAATGTGTGTGTAGAAGAAGGATAGGGGGGGGGGCTTTTTTTTTTTAATGTGTGTGTGGTTTTTTTTTTAACATTTAATTAAAATTAATATATAATTTATGTCCCCCCTCCCTTCTTACCTTTACTGGGAGGAGGGGGGACATCTTTCTTTCCCTGGTGGTCCCAGTGGGGATTCCCTGGTGGTCCCAGTGGTAGGAGTGAACTCTAGCCCGCGCTCCAGGGCTAGAGTTCACTCTCGCGAGATTTGGAGCGTTGCCGTGGTAACCGCGGCAACGCTCCAAATCTCGCGAGAGGAGGACCCGGAGGAGCTGCTGGTAACAGCTCCCGGGTCCTCTCTCCCTCCCCTGCCGGTCGGCTGTCAGTAATGTGCCTGCAGACCGGGGAGGGAGATCACTGATCTCCCTCCCCGGTCTGCAGGCACAATGCAGGGCTGGCACTTGGGCAATGTCAGCCCTGCATTAGCCGGCAGGGGAGAATCTCGGGGGGGGCAATTGCCCCGTTGCCCCCCCCCCCCTGGATCCGCCACTGCCAATCAGTGACTGCCCATCCACAAAACTGGCTTGAAAAAGTATTTATTCAAATATACTAAATATAACATTGTACTTTTCTTCTTTTTTTGCCACTGTTACTTATATAGTTTATATGCGACTCATTCTACTTTATATTCACATAACCGTAGTAATGGCTCACACTACTGTAGTGTACCTGCTATAGCCTTGATAAACTTTCTTCAGATATATTTTGATATGTATTTGTGCTCAAGGTGTTGTGTTACCTAGTGGTGTAGGTGATTCCTGCAAATATAGACACTTGAGAGGAGCAATAGATATACACCATGTTAAACTGACAGTGCTTCTGTAATGTTTCTTAATAATATTTTCTTTTTGGTATTGGCCTCGTAAGATGAATCAAGTCTACTTGTCTTAGAGCTTCAAGAATCAAGCACAAAAGAGAGCATTCCTGCTAAATTCTAGCAAAGCTCCATCACCAAATCAGGGCCCATAAAGTAACACGGACATTTAATTAAAAAACGTTGCTTTTGTTTAAATATTGCAAGTGAAGTTTTAGGCAGATTTTGACAAACCGTGGCAGAACGCCACTCGAACAACTGCATTCATATCTCTCAGGATCAGTACCAATTTGTGTTTTCAAATAATGGACTTGAATAGGATGAATACTTTGCTGTGAACAAATTATCGTTCACAGCAAATGTACGGATGTGAGAGTTTATGCGTTATACTGTATAATTATACAGCTGGCACTTATTATGTTACCTTAGTATATGCCACACCATTCACAACATTTGTGGGGTAGGGGTGCACCCATGCATTATAGATCTCCAGGAATTAAATGGACACAGAGCAATTTATGTTACTGAATGCATTGCTAAATTGTAGGTTCTAATATTAATAAATCACATTGGAGTGATTATACTATATTTGCCAATAAAATACTCATGGGGTTATTCACCAAACAGTGGTTTGTGGTGAAGTGACACGGGAACTGTACATTTTAAGGATAGAAAAGTCAAAAAAAAAAAATATCAAATTTATTCACAATTCCTTAATAAACTTTATGTACACTATATACTGCAGAAAGAAAAACCACTTAAATCACTGTTTGTTTTCATTAAACATTATCTTTTTAAAGTTTAAGTTTAGCATAGAACTTTTTTTTTTTTGTAAATTCTTTATTATGACGATCAGGTGAGTACAGAATCACATATATACACCACAACAGTGTAAATACACATAGTCAGGTCGGATAAAAACAGTGAAAATAGGCATTGTTGTCTTCTGATCATCTGACATGCAGCAAGCATCATGAAAGCTTTCGAACAATCAATAGAATAAAGGTAATTTGAACAATTTGAACAATTATGGGTGAGTGCATGCTTGAAAGCAGAAGCAGTTTCAGTAACAGTAATAACCGATCAAGTGAGTATGAACAAGGGGA
Source organism: Pelobates fuscus (assembly GCF_036172605.1). Taxonomy (NCBI): domain Eukaryota; kingdom Metazoa; phylum Chordata; class Amphibia; order Anura; family Pelobatidae; genus Pelobates; species Pelobates fuscus. The sequence goes on along the minus strand of NC_086321.1, from coordinate 337,663,317 downwards.
TACCTTGGAGCCCTATTCCACAGTTCTTCTGGGGAACCAGGTGTATATACCTGTCAGCTAAAAAAGGAGGTAATAGCTTCAATATCAAATATATTTGACATATTGGGCAGAAAGGCCTGCACATCCCCGGTTAGGTGCACCTGACCTACAGGCTGTAGAGCTTATGATATGTGGGTATTTGCCTAACTAGGCGTATTGTGAGGCAGGTGAGATTATAAGTTCCAGGTACCTACACTTCACGGTAGATAAAGCGAACCCCCAATTCCGAGCCTTAACTAGAGATCTCCTATAGAAAGTAGCTCCAAGGGTCGCCTGTGAAACAGAGGTGGCTTGGATGTGTCTGTCTATTGGAGTAGCCCATCAGTCAGGTGCCTGTTGTGTTTCCTTGAGGTGTCGTGAAGCGGGTGTTGTAATCCCATCCTCCCGTCAGTTAAGTGTGTCATAGTTTGGGAGGCTACTGCTCTGTATGTCCGGTTCCTTAGTTGCTCCTTCAGTCAGCTGTTAGTGATGTCATTGGTTCGCACCCTTGGCATTTACTACGCTCTATGTCTATAACTCGCGCATCCTCACAGTCGGGTCCTCCCGTTCCCGACCTCCTCGGGCGCAGCTTGAGCCGCCGCGTCAAGACCCCACAAATATGTCATGTGGGCTTTAGTAGATACAGTGTATGATAATGATAATAGAAAGAGGGGGGATGGATGGGGGGGGAGGGTTTACAGGGAGCACCATGTGTCATCCTCGAACCCAGTGTGTCGTGGTGTGCGCTATATTCCTCCTGTTCCTGGTCTTGAAAGGTAGACGTACCACGGGGTCCAGGTGGCGACGTGTTTGTCGCTCCACCCGAGCAGATCCGTGTACCGCGCCTCAGCCGTGTGTATGTCCTCCACCCTCTGAAGCCATTCTGCCTGTCAGGGTACCTGCGGTCTCTACCTCCGAAAGAGGTAGAGACTTAGCTTTTCCTCCATCCAGACGGCCTGATGGCTCCCTTCCCCAAGGTCTATCCGGTCATGCAAGGCCGGCCGCGAGGGAGTGACTGCCTTTTACAGCATCTAGGCAGGAAGTTGTCATCAGGACACTCCTCCGGAACGACCTGTCACTCAATTGCTGCAGGACCAATCAGGACGCCTCGGAGGCGTGGTTACTGCTCTGAACAGGGTATTTAACAGAGCTTCGTTCATTAGCTCATTGCCCTGTCGTGGTTCTAGCTTGTTCTAGTCACTCAGTGCTTGTGTATTCTATTATCCCTTTTGGTTTTGACCCGGCTTGTTTACCTTACTCTGCTTATCTCTGTTACCCTTGATTCGGCTTGTCTCTCGCTTACCTGTCTTCTGTTACCCTCGACCTCGGCTTGTCTTTGACCATTCTATACTGTACTACTTACGTTAGTCCGGCCATTCTAAGGTCCGGTATACGTATCTGGCTACTGTTTGTACTCTGCGTGTTGGATCCCTGTCCCGATCCTGACACTGCCATAGTCGGTGGTTGTGTCTGTTTCCATCTAGCTGGTATGGATGCTTTCGCCGCGTTAAGCAGGTGTCGTAATATCGATCGCTTGTATTGGGCTATCGAGCTTTCCGTGTGATGTAGTAGGGCCATTTCCATGCTGAAGTCCGGTAGGTCTCCCAGGATAGCCGTCATTTCCCGTTGTATGTCCTCCCAGAATGGCTTAATCTTTGCGCAATCCCACCAGATGTGCCTTATTGTACCCGTGTGGGATTTGCATCTCCAGCAGGTGTCTGTAGTTCCCGGGAATATTCTGTGCAGTAAAGAAGGAGTCCTGTACCAGTGGGAGAGTAGCTTAAAGTTGACCTCCTGATAATTGGTACTTATGGAACTCTTGTGCTGTAGTATTAATATCTGTTCCCATTGTGCTTCAGTGAACATCCTATCCGTCAGCTCTTCCCATCGCCTCTTGAACGCCGTGTTCCGTGTGTGATCTCCCGTTATTAGCTGTTGGTAGATGACTGAGACTCTGCCGTCTGCACCGGAGCCGGTCCCGCAGAGGCGTTCGAACCACGTCTGTTCTCTGTGTAACGCTACCCTGTTGGGGAGGTTGTAATAGAAATGCCGCAGTTGTGCGTAGTGAAATCTGTGCATTAGCGTCGGTTGTGGTGTTTCACTCCATTCCCGTATGTTCCGCATTCCAGAGTTGTTCAGGACTTCGAATATCGGGACATATTCTCCGTCTCTCTCTATTGGCCAGGCAGAACGTTGCAGCCCTCCACCTATCTCAGAATTATGAGTTATCGGTATCAGGGGGCTCGGCTGCGGGGAGATATGTTGGTTCCGTCTTATGAGAGACCACGTCTTTAGCGTTTGTGTGATGGGTGATTCAGTGCCCAGTTTTGATGTTGCGTCCGCCGAGCCTTGCCATGTGAGCCTGTAAAGGGCTTTGTTCGTGCTTTCTCTATCCAGTGCAACCCATAGTTTGTTATCGGACGCTGCATGCCAGTCCCTGATCCGCTGCAGTACTGCGGCTTGAAAGTATTTGCGGATATCGGGTAAAGCTAGGCCGCCCCAGTTCTTAGGTAGGCATAGCTTGTCAAAGCTGAGTCGTGCCCTCTCTCCCTTCCAGACATATTTTATCACCGCTGACTTAAGAGTTGCAAAAAATTCTGGTGGTACGTGCCAGAGAATGGTGTGAAAGTAGTAGAGCAGCCGTGGGAGAATGTTCATCTTAATCACCGATATACGACCCTGCCAGGAGATGTGGTCATAATTCCAATTTTTTAGGTCGAGTAGTATGGTGCGTAGAAGGGGAGCATAGTTCCTGACATACAGTTCTTTCGGGTTGCTGGGTATCCAAATTCCCAAGTATCGCATCTGGTCCGGGCACCAATGGAAGGGGTATTCGCGTGTGATCTGTTCTCCTATACTTGTCGAAGCCGAGACATTCAGTAGTTCACATTTAGTTAAATTAAGTTTCAGCCCCGATAACTGGCCATATGCGTCAAATTCCTGCATCAGGGCTGGCATGGACTCAGCGAGATCATTCACAAAAAAGAGCATATCGTCTGCATATGCAGCTACCTTATGTTCCTGGTGTCCATGCCTGAATCCTCTGATCTCCGAGGTATGTCTCACCCTATCCAGAAATGGTTCCAGTGTGATGGCGAACAGGAGCGGCGATAATGGACAGCCCTGCCGAGTGCCGTTGTGAATTGTGAAGGCGTCCGTAAGTGCACCGTTCACCCTTACTCTGGCGCTGGGGTCGGTATAGAGAGCTTCTATCCAGGTCACCATCCCTCTTCCCAGGCCCACTTTACGTAATGTCGCCATCATGAAACTCCAGTTCACCCGATCAAAAGCCTTTTCGGCGTCCGTTGAGAGCAGTAGTAGGCCCGATTTCTCTTTAAGAGCTAGTGCTTGTATGGAAAACGCTCGAAGTGTGCAGTCTCTGGCTTCTCTGCCTGGTACGAATCCAGTTTGGTCCGGGTGGATTAAGCGCGGTACGTATTTTTGTAATCTAGTGGCAATGATCTTGGTGAAGAGCTTCACATCCGCGTTAAGGAGCGAGATCATCCGGTAGCTACTGCAGTTTTTGGGTTTTTTGCCAGGCTTAGACAGTACTGTGATTGTAGCTGCTAATGTTTCCTGGTGGAATTTGTCCCCCTGTTGGAGTCGGTTGAGGGCCGCCATTAGGTGAGGGGTCAGAATGTCTCTGAACAGCTTGTAGTATCCCGCTGAGAGTCCGTCCGGTCCCGGTGCCTTCACTTTCTCCGCTGCTTTGATCGCCGCTTGTACCTCTTCCGTGGTGATTGGGACTTCCAGAAGTTCCGCTTCTTCTAGTGTTAATGCGTCAGGTTGGAATTTTTGTAGGTAGCGCGTTGTCGCGTCCTGCAGTTCTACTCTGCGGGCATCAGAGGGCAACGGCGTGGAGTTATACAATTGTTGATAATATTTACGGAATTCAGTGGCTATAGCCTCCGGGAATTGTGAGTGTGCCATCAGTCTTCCGTATTTCGTGCACTTGCGCCCTGGCTTGTTGGGGTCGGATCGTGCGGGCTAGGAATCTCCCACTCTTGTTGGCGTGAATGTAGAAGAAGGCCTTGGATCGTAGCATCGCCCTGTGATGTTTGCGGGCCAGCAGTTCCGCCAATTGTCGGCGTGCGTCTAGAAGTGAGCGATAGTGCTCCTCGAGTTGCGATCGTTTGTGTTGGGTTTCCAGTTGTGAGATCCGGTCGGTGAGTTCCAGCATATGTTGCTGCGATTCCCTCTTTTTCCGCGAAGCAATCCGTATGAGATGACCTCGAAGCACGCTCTTGTGTGCTTCCCAGAGCGTCACTTTCGACACATCTTCCGTATCGTTTTCACTGAAGTAGTTGGTGAGATGTTCTGTCAGAAGTGCCTTTACTTCCGGGTCCGATAAGAGCGACTCATTTAGCCTCCATGCCGTCTTAGTGGGCCTGAACAGTGGGGAGTCCAGATTTATGGACACTGCGCTGTGGTCCGACCGTGGTGTCGGTGTGATTGCAGCCGACTGTAGATGTTGTAGGCCTTCCTGCTGTATAAGAACATAGTCAATGCGCGAATATCTCCTGTGTATGGCTGAGTAGTGTGTATAATCCCGGGTTGTCGGGTGTAGGGTCCGCCACGCGTCTACTAATCTCAGGTCTCGCATGGTCTTCTTTATTGCCCTAATCGCGGTTTGTGGTATACTACTGTGTCCTGTCGACGAATCAACTAATGGGTCAAGCGGCACGTTGAAGTCCCCCCCTATGACGAGTGAACCTTCTGTAAACGTCGCCAATTGGCGGATCGTTTTGTTCAGGAACGTCGCCTGTTTTGCGTTTGGCGCAAATATAGAGGCGAAGGTGTATCTCCTCCCCGCAATTGTGCCTTTGATGAAAAGGAACCTACCATTAGGGTCGGCCACTTGGTCCAGCAGGGTGAATTTAAGATTAGCGGCCACCAATATCGCCACTCCTACTTTCCGGGCATCCGGGTGAGTGCTGTGGTAGTTGATTGGGTATCCTCTATCCTTCAGTCTGTGGGTATCTGAAGCTTTGAGGTGCGTTTCTTGTAGCATCGCCACCGAGATCCGTTTGCAGTGAAGTTCTCATAGGAGGTGTGAGCGCTTCTCAGGCGTGTTAAGGCCTCGGCAGTTCTGCGTGAGGACATGAAGAGGTGCGGCCGTGTATGCCATGGGGCGATTGTGGGTGAGGGCGCAGATGTCTCTGCGGTTGTATTCCGGTATCCTAGGCCCAGATGCCCGTGCGCACTTCAACTGCCGGTAGAAGAGGGGGGAGGGGAATATAAGGTAGGAGAGAGGTAGTTAAGGGGGCGGGAGGGGGGATGGGGGGAGGGGGGAGAAAGTATGCGGTTACAGATAAGTAAGAGGAGGGTTATAACCCCCGTAAGTTAGGACACCCAGAAGTTGGGTGCGGCTCGGTCTACGCCCAATTCGGTCCATCCCAAGAGGCCCCTGGTGCGAGAGCGCAATAGTGTGTCCTCAGTAAAGAAATATCCCCTCAATACGAGGGGGTCCTGTGTAGCTGGGTGGATATCAAGACCATACCGTCCCCTAGCAAGCTAGGGCAGCTGCGGTGTTGGGTCCCCCAGTAATGTGGTCTACACAGGTTTGGTTCGGGGTGGTGGTGAGACCAGTCGAGTCCGATGCCACTGCCCGGAAGGTAGCAGGAGCTCAGTGTCTAGTAGTGTAGTAGTGTGTGTGTCTCTCAGAGGGGTGTCCGTGTCCCACTTGTTCCCAATCTTACGTCAATAGCTAGGTCTATGAAAATATCGATCTGTACGGTCACGTCATATAGGGGTATGGGTTATCATCCGATAGATCAGTGCGGCATGAGTGGCTGTTGGTCGTTCCCTGTGTCGGTGTGGTATGCCTAGTACTACGTTGAGCTAGCACAGGTCATGGGTCGCGGTGGGGTCAGGTGTAGGGGTGTGTGGCCCGGGTTTTCCTGTCCCCCATAAATGTCCCTGATATGGGTCCCCCGGGTCGAGAGTCGGGAGCGGAGCCACCCGGCAGCGGGTGTGGGGAGGTAAAAGGCTTCGTGGGTATGTGAATGTCTGGCAGCAGTGGGCGCGTGGGCCTCAGTATGTGAGTATCGTGTTGTGTAAGGGACTCACTTTTCCCTACCTAGTGCGTTAAGGCCAATAGCGCAACTCATCAGTACCCCCCAGGGACCCTCCACCCCCGCCCAGCCAGATCCATCCGCAACCCCCCAACCCTTGAGACCGTGTGAGACCCAAGGAGGTATAGTTGTAGTCCCAGTTTAACTCTCCCCTTTCCCCACCTCCTCCATAACCCGAGGGCACATTAGTATCACAGCCATACTCCCACCCAGAGGACTATCCCACCTGACACAGCCCGATAAAACATTGACAGCGAAACAAGTTCCCATGTACAGGTCCCCCTAGGCACCTCCCACTTCCCACCAACCATCCCCCAAACAGTGCTTCAAGTAGCATCTATATTAGAGTTGTGGCATGACCAACTCGCATTCGTAGCACCAGTGATACCACGTTATATCAAGAGTCCGAGTGTCCCGTTACTAACCAGCAGTCTTATATAGAGACATAGTTCGTGTTCTATGTACACATGCAGAATTGTCCTTGCAAGGGCCACAGCCCGCGAGTATGCCGTGCGGTGCACCCCTCCCCCATCAGGCCCCCCTCCCCAGTCAACTTGGGGCAGCCTCCCGCCCCAGGGGGTATGCTATGATTGTATTGTTATACTTGGTCATGCGTGGCCCTGTGGAAGTCCCTGTGTATGTGTATGTGCATACAGTACTTATCTGTCTCCTGTTGTACACGGGATAGAGTTGGTGTCCGTGGTTATCTGCAGGCCGTGGTAGGGTGCTCGTGTCGCGGCTGGTCATTCTTGCTTGGTGGGTGTAGGAGGGGTGCCCAACCTCACTCCTCCGGATCTGTGGGCATCAGTTGCCATGCGGGCCTGTGGGCGCCTTGGCGTGTTGTCTCGTCTTCGCTGCTGGCCAGGGGTTTGGATTCTCTGCCTCTGGTCTGTCGGCCCCAGGATCCAGTCGGTGACCTCTGTAGGTGGGAGGTTGAGGCGCTGCAGGAACCTGGGTACTTCCTCCGGCCATTGTAACGTGAACCATTCGTCGTGATGTCTGGCCAAAAGCATAAAGGGGAAACCCCATTTATACGGGATCCCTCTGTCTCTGAGTAGCGCAGTGATGGGTCTCAGGGCTCTGCGAGCTTCAAGCGTGAGAGGAGACAGGTCTTGATAGAGAGCCACCTCTGCGCCGTTGAATCGCCAGGTGGGTCTTGCGCGGGCCTTGTTCATTAGTTTCTCTTTCAGCTTGTAGGAGTGCAAGCAGCATACAATGTCTCTTGGTATGTTATCGGTCGCGCGAGCTCTGTTATCCCTATGCGCCCTGTCAAATGCTATGGAGTCTGGTGCCTCTGGTCCCAGTATGTCGCTGAACAGCGTTTGCAATATGGCCTCCACGTCTTCTGCCCCTTCCGGTTCAGGTAGGCCGCGGACCCGTATGTTTGATCTGCGGCCCCTGCTATCAAGATCTTCAGTTTGGCGTCTTAGGTGTAAAAGAATATTGCCTTGTCTGTGTATTGCCAGATTTGAAGCCTCAACTCTCTCCCCAGTAGCATGCACAGATGTTTCAGTTGCCTGTATCCTAGCAGCCTGTGTGGAGATTTCGGCCCTGAGTGAGGTTACCTCCGTGCGGAGCGCCGCGTGCAGGGTGTCAGAGAGGGTCAGCATGTCTGCTTTGGTGACCATTGCCGCTGCCAGAGCTTTTATGTCTGCTCTTATTTCTGCCAGCGAGGGTTCAGCCGGCTCTGATGTTGGTGAGCGGGCCGGGGAGACGGCCATGTTTGCGCCCGCGGCCACGTGGTGACCGGTAGTCGATGGGGCCAGGTACCCGTCCATGGGACCCGTTTGGGAGGTAGTCGCTGGATTCCTGGGGGTTTGGGAGCCGTCTGGGCGTTTAGTGCGCCCCATTTCCGTGCCGTGCTGAGGTGTAAGCCCGCTTTAGCTGCTGTGTGGGTCGGAGCTCTTCCTCTAAGCAGCCATCTTCGCTCGCGGCCAAGCCACGCCCCCTAGCATAGAACTTTTAAGTCACATCACATTTTGACCATTTTTTAGTTTTTTTTCGGCCAGATTAATTCTGACCTGTAGTCATATGACACAAAGAGAATGTATTGGCCAAACAATTTGCATTAATACCATCAGAAAAAAACATACGATATTTTTTTATTTTATGTTTTTACATTTTTAATTTAATTTCCTATGCCATTAATTAAAGCTTTAACCATGGCAAAACACATTAGATTTAACAATAAATGTTCTTCTCTTTTCTATTTCATTCTAGATTACTATTATTTCCAACTTCGAGCTCACATATATCAAGCCCGAGGCATCCTAGCTGCTGATGATAATGGCTTGTCGGATCCTTTTGCTCGAATTGTGTTCGGTACCCAATGTCTGACTACTCAGGTGATTCTTCCAAGCTGTGTGGATGTTAATTGTTCTCCCCTATAAATGACCCCTATAAATGCTGCACATTGTTTTTGTTTTAGCTATCAGATATTACGGTATTTATTTGTTTGTTTAATTGAATTTAGTGATCTTTCTCGTGGTTTAAACACCATGTTGTGGGAGCACAGAAATTTATATTAACTACTTGTTCTGCTGTTAACTAAATAGTGCACTATTAAAGTCCAATGTTACAAGGCAAGTTTCAAAGTTACTCATTGCTGCAACCCTGGAGGGTCCATGGAACACTCACCAGGAATTAATTTTCAGTCGCCTGTAGCAAGTGGGTGAGTGGAAACTTAAATCCCTGATACGAATCTTAAAGAAGATTCAATAAAAATTACAACAAACTCTTGATAGCAGCAACTCAGCATTCCAATATATCCCTTCCATACCCATAAGTATAAATAAATATATTTGAGTTCTTCGAGGCCTCCAAATATCCCAATGGAGACCCACTCTTCTTTTTTGTGAACGTTGGAGTAGTGTTTCTATTTGGATCATTATTTACAATATTTTTGCAGAGACCATTTTTATTGTTTTATGTTAACAATTCTGCCATTTAGACATTTTCATGATTTGAAATGCTTATTTCATATCGAGAATCATAAGATTTTCACCCCAAATTAAGATAGGCAAAGCCAAACCTGAAGCCTAACTCAACAGCTAGCGACATTATTGAAAATAATGGTAATAAAATAATATTTAATATTTTCTGTCTTAGCTGCAACATGTTAACATTTTATTTGCTGGTAGCTTGAAATGAATTAATAACATGTCTAGAAAGCTGAGCAATTCTAAATAATGTTTTTTAAAAATCTAAACTCTATTATACTCTATTTTATAGTATGATTATTATTTTTGTGGAATGTGCACAATAATTTCAATTACACAGATTTTGTTTTATATTTTTGATTCCTATCAGGTTTCAATTTATTTCCGATGAACCAACTATTTAAAAAAAACAAAACACAACTCTAAGAAAGAAACACTAAGACCCCAATTCAATATTTTTTGGCTAATGTTTACAAATAACTCAATATTTTAGGATGAACTTTAAAAATATTTTTTTTTTTAAAATGATTAAAAAATATAGCAGGTATAAAAATAAATCAGAGTGTTACAATATCTTTCAAAATATTAAATAATTTCAAAGTTTATCCAAAAATATTAAATCGAGGCCTTAGGGTCGATTTATCAAGCGTTCCGAAAAGATTCCATATTGTTATAAAAACTTTGGAAATTATTTATCTAGAGAAGTCACTAATAAAGTTTATGCAAATTCTTGTAGATAAACATTTTTGAAAGTTTTTCCAAGCGCACTAAATCATTTGGAAAGCTTATTAAATCGCGGCCTAAGTGTCACGGCAGGAACGAGTAGACTACCTTGTATATTTAGAAGACCAAACGACTCATGGTGTTATTTATTCACAGGTCGTACGTGAAACTCTAGCCCCATTGTGGAATGAACTCTTGGTATATGATCATCTTATCATTGATGGAAATAAGGAAGATTTGAAGAACGATCCTCCGCTTATCATCATCAACATATATGATATGGACAAGTTTGTAAGTGTGGAGCACACCTGGTGCTACTAGGTTCCTTCCTGAAAATATCCAGGAGGGTGGGTAAACTAAACTGGAAGTGTAATAAGCAAGGTGGAGATCACGGACTTGTTGCAGAAGGGTCTTTTTTCATGAAATATAAACTTGGTAGAAAAAGTATGCACGAAAGAACTATGAACAAAAGCATTTTGAAATGTACATGTTCACATTGTAGCAAAGCTGTGAAGAACTGCACTTTAAAGTTAAATTTTATAAGAAAAACTTAGCATGAGATATGGATTACCAATACCTAAATGTAAGGAATATTAAAAACATCTAGGTATGAACACAACAGACAACTGGTGTTATGATAGTTCCTATATGCTGTGTATTGTTTACAGTTATATTAAATTTAGTCACTTTATATGTGAATTATTCTATGCTGATTCTTGTCTATCACAAAGTTATATAGCTGTCTCTGCTATAATGGTGCATTAATTTCCGTTTCTCTTGTTGCCTTACCAAGGGGTCTCCTGATTTTTTGGGTCGCGCCTTTGCCACCCCTATTGTTACTCTGCTGGAAGAGGAAGACGAAGAAAATGAAAAGTCCAGATACGTCCAGCCAGCCCTGCAGTTCTTTGACATTTCAAAAGGGAACACGGATGCTGGTGAACTTATAGCCATCTTCGAACTGATAGAACTTGACAGCAAAAAATACTTGGAGGTGAGTTCTAATGGGAGAACACGTTTGACCCCAAGTAGGAAACCTGATAGAGACAGTTTGGGTTCTGCAGATTTTGTGGAACTAGATAAGACAGAACACTTGTGTAACGGATCACCTGGCACCCCGACTTGGTACCTCCGTTAAAGGATGCTCCTAGTGTTTCCTGAGGACTCCAAGCACTCTGGCAGACACCACAATCACCGAATCCGAGAAACCTTTTAAATTCTCCCAAGCATATGAATGCTGTAGACCATTGAATAGGAACCATATGAATAGGCTTGTACTCCTAGCAGTCAACTGGAACAGCATGCAATAAATCCTTCCCCCCAATAATGAGACGACACATCACTTTGAGGGTAAAACAGGAACTCTGGACTGGCTCATCCAGCCTGGCTTTTATTACAATAATCCACATACAGGCCACACCCAGGGGGAGGCATAAAATAACCAATCACATACATGGTTCAGCCCACACATCCCCTCCCCTCAGATAACATTAAACCCAATTATCCGGTACACTTTTCCAGCCAAGTTCTGGATGTACCCCAAAAACAGGGGGTACACCTTTAAACCCAGCATTGCTGGATAGCCCTTATTCAGGGGGGAAACATATCCAAAATTCAAGTCATTCGGATGAACAGTTTGGGAGATATGGGGTTCCAAAGATTTGACCGACCGCATGGGTAAAGTATCCGAAAACAGTTCCATGCATTTTGGCCCTGCGGTCGGTCACAAACAAGGGAATGAAAACAGACGAATTGCCTGTGTTATAGAGCCTGGAGAGGGTTTGGATGAATTCCCTTGTTTGTGGGGTTCTTTCTACCGAACGGCGGGTCATTCGGTAGTTTCTATACGAATTTCTGGAAGTATGGAGGTCTCAGCGGTGTTTGCCTAGTCAAGTGTCCGATTTTAGTTCCAGACACTCGACGGCAAAACACCGCTGTTCGGTAGTTTAAGATGGCCGCCGCCACGTGTTTGTTTCCCGAATGGCGGCCACCCAGAGGACAAAGCATACATTACACTGATTGCCAATTACCCGTTTGCAACATTGTTGCAAACTGTAATTGGAGGCACACTTATTCCAGGGTGGTCTGGTTGTTCGGTAGTTTCACTCAATATAATAAATGGAGTGATTCTACCGAACAATCAGATGAATGCTGCATACATATCCCAGGTTAAACTTAACACACAAATACACATATAATATTACAGGCAGTACACTAGAATATGTATCACAGTCTTAAAGGGACAGTAGTCCCAAAAGTCCCAATATGTCCATAGATGCTGTTAAAAGGGCCAGTAGCAGCAATATACAGTACAATATGCCCCAAATAACCCAGGGGCCATAGTCAGCAGGTAGGAGGCTAGCAAACAGGCTTCTCCAGGGCCCAGTGGCGAGGTTGGTTTCGCCACAACTTGTGCATTTGATTTGAAACAAGCTACAATTTGTCAGAATTATGGATGATTAGTAGGTCAACTGAATTCTGTAATTCTGAAGCGCCATATGGGTATATCGCAAAAAAACAACACAGACAATGGCCAAATATATTAGGTTGCATCGTGAATCTGTGCTCTGACTGTGTCGTCAAAAAAAGTGATGATTGATGGTTAGGAGACAGACGCTAAATTAAATAAAGAAAGAAATGAAATAATGAAGAAATAAACCAGGGATCAGATGCATTGCACACTTATGCAACCGGTTGCTCAAAATCACAAATATTCACTGAATGTGGACCGAATTTGAATGGCAATGCTAATATAAATAATTAAACCTCAGCTATGAAATAAAGAACTGAATAATACCATTTCTAAGTAAAATCTTAATGCATGGTTTGGAGCAACGAACGTACCCAAGGCTGCTGTAATTCGAATAGGATGGCACTCAGGAGTCAGTGTGTTGGTACCTAGGTGAAACCCCCCAAACTCCAAAACATCAAAATATACAAAAAAAAATTTCATAAAGATCCCGCACTTAGAAAAAGTAAGAAATGGTTTGATTTACAAACAATCGGAAAGTGTTTGAAAATGAAGTCATTATATGTAAAGAAACTATTTTGTAAATGTTTACTGTAATTGAAACATTAATATTAGTGAAATCCCTGTGAAGCTGAGAGATCCATTCATACATATGGACTGGTCTGAGCTCCTACACAAGGGACGTGGAGTTAGAAAGTAGGGAAAGATAGATTTGGTTCCCAAAGTGGAACCGTCCACCTTAAAAAAGGTAATTGATGATAAATTTAGATAACAATTATTTTTTCCGGCTATGCATGTACAAATAGTAATAACAACAAAGTATTTAACCAGGAAAGGTACATTGAGATTGCTCTCGTTTCCAAGTACGTCCTTGGGATGTTACTTTTGCCTAACATCTAGGGGATAATCCTATTACTCAATTTAATGGTACTCATATTATCTACCTCGGAAGGACGAAAGGGTGAGTCAAGCCTGCCGGGATTTGAACCTGCAACCCCCAAGGGTTGAACAGATTCTACTGCTGATGCATTAGCCCACTGAGCTATCTCACTGGAAATCTGCACATTCTGCTTGCAAAATGTATGAAATATGTATGGGTTAAAATACTCTATTCATCTGAAAAGTGCATTTACTCTATCTAAAATGGTGCTATAGGTGGACATATAGTTGTTTGCTCAACCACCATAACCACAAATGAAACATAAGGAATCCCATAGTATCAAGCTAACAGATGTATACTTTGCATTGAAGCATGCCGCAGGTATCATTTATGGACTTAAAGATGCATATGCCCATGTCAGCCACTTTATAAGTTTTCTTCTACAATGTCTGTGAGGGCAATATAACCCGTCAATGCTTCTTCAAGATTCTAGATTAAATAGCTTTTAGCTACCGGTAGTTTGAGATTTCTCACCCGTTATGTCATTGTCTTTAAGCCGAGTATACCAGATTACGTGGAGCCCAGAGAACCGGAATTTATGAATGATGAGTCTGAACGCTACATTATTCCCAGAGGCATACGGCCGGTACTCAAAGAATTCAGGATAGAGGTAAAAATGTAGTAAGCACACAGTAAGGCCAATAGGTAAAATGTAGTCCATGTTAATAATATTAATATTTTTAATGTATGAGCCACTAATGTGATTATCACTGTCCCATTTCATGGATGTAATTTAGACATATTCTTTATCCCAAATAGCTATATATATTGGGCAAAGTGTGATATACTCTGTTTATTTAGGACAGTAGGACACCTGCAAGTGCAGCGTTTTACATGGATAGGATATAACTGAGATTTATGAATACCAATCAAAGGTTGCCTCTTTTTACAGAGGAGTGTGTATAACAAAAGTGCTCAAAAAAGTCAGAAAGTGATTAACAGGCAGCTCAATACACTGGTGTGGAAATATCCTCTATTCCACTGAATAAATTTAGTAGATATTGGTGCGGTGTAAGTGACAAGGACCTACACCTATAAGTGGAGCGCTCAAACACAGATAAATCTTACCAAAACGTAGTCTCATTCAATGGTAAAATATGGGGTACATGTCAAAGTAAAATACAGAAAATACAATATAGTGTAGATGGTACTGAAAAATGGCTTCACAGTGATTATAATGATATCGTGCTGAATATTACACTCACATTTCAAGGAGCCTGTATATAGAAAACACTGGCTCCGTATCAAGGCTTGTGTGCTGTTATGGTAGCACCACCCTCCTACTTCGGCTTGAAGAATTTCTCAGGAACACAAAAAAAAAAGGGAAGAAAGCAGACCAATGTGTAGACTTATGGTGATAAATGACACAGGTATATGTTCAATAAATGGGGTGCTCACCTGGTCCTGAGCCTACGAATCCCGGCTCTAGGTGTGTAGGTTTTGTGCCAATTTGAATGGGGATGGCACTTCCCCTGTGAGGATTCCTTGGAGGCTCCAAAAAGGACTTGGATGAGGTTTTGAATGAAAATGGTGAATTTATTGGTTTAAAATAAACATAAAAACAAAGATGATAAAAGTCCTCAAATAAAAGTCCTTTAAAAATGGCCAATGGCCATTTTTAAAGGACTTTTATTTGAGGACTTTTATCATCTTTGTTTTTATGTTTATTTTAAACCAATAAATTCACCATTTTCATTCAAAACCTCATCCAAGTCCTTTTTGGAGCCTCCAAGGAATCCTCACAGGGGAAGTGCCATCCCCATTCAAATTGGCACAAAACCTACACACCTAGAGCCGGGATTCGTAGGCTCAGGATCAGGTGAGCACCCCATTTATTGAACATATACCTGTGTCATTTATCACCATAAGTCTACACATTGGTCTGCTTTCTTCCCTTTTTTTTTGTGTTCCTGAGAAATTCTTCAAGCCGAAGTAGGAGGGTGGTGCTACCATAACAGCACACAAGCCTTGATACGGAGCCAGTGTTTTCTATATACAGGCTCCTTGAAATGTGAGTGTAATATTCAGCACGATATCATTATAATCACTGTGAAGCCATTTTTCAGTACCATCTACACTATATTGTATTTTCTGTATTTTACTTTGACATGTACCCCATATTTTACCATTGAATGAGACTACAGTTTGGTAAGATTTATCTGTGTTTGAGCGCTCCACTTATAGGTGTAGGTCCTTGTCACTTACACCGCACCAATATCTACTATAACTGAGATTTGTTCATTAATATCTACACGAGATATAAGAACCTAATGGCAACAATCTAGGTTTTAATCTAGCTATAACCTCTAGAGGAAAAATACTAGTACTTATAGGGACACTACAGTCACCAAAACAACTTTAAAACATACATAGGTGCAATCTTGAATAGTGTGATAAAAGTATGGTGCTGCCAAAAGACCGAACCATCTCTACCTAGTACACGTAAAAATAATGTATATACGATATACAAAACAACTTTAGCTTAATGAAGCAGTTTTTGTCTATAGATCATGTCTCTGAAGTTTCACTGCCATTTAAGAGTTAAATCACTTTTGCAGCCCTGGTCACACCTCCACTGTCTGTAACTCACGCAAACTGCATGAAAACAAAATGGTTTAATTTTCAATCAGATGTCACTTACTTTAAAAGTTTGTATCTCCTGCTCTGTAAATGAAACGTTATTTTACATACAGGAGGCTCCTGCAGGGTCAACAAGCTATTAACAGAGCAGGAGATGAGAAGTTCTAAATTAAATAAAGGAAGTGTAAAGATTATATGACTCTTTACAGGAAGTGTTTAGGTAGGCTGTGAAAGTCACATGCAGGGAGGTGTGAGTAGGGCTGCATAAACAAAGAGATTTAACTCATAAATGCAGATATTTGAGCAATGTGATTGCAGGAGCATGATCTATACACCAAAACCGCTTTATTAAGCTAAAATTGTTTTGGTTATTATAGTGTCCCTTTAACAATTTTGATTATTTGAAAATTCATCACAGAGTTTTAGGGGATATGATTACTCTGGTGGTGTGAATGTAGAAAACAAACTACATTGAGTGACACTTTCATTTTAGGGGTGTGAGTGAGGCTGTCCTCGGGAGTGGGGGCACGGGGTGCTGTTCTGAGAAATAATAGGTGATTTGCTAATAACAATTTATGCAGCTAAAATGTAATTTAGAACAAGGACAATGTATCCTAGAAAAGATGGACATTGAAGTAGATAAGAGGGACAAAGGAATGTGTCTTCTAAATAAGTTTGGAGCCTCAGTGGTCGAGCAATCAGACATCCAACACGGAGCTTCAAGGAAAATCTAGTGAGTATCCTATTTAGGAATTTAAAATCACTTTGCTTGACTGGAATGGTTTAAAATTCAATTAATTAAAATGTCAGCCCATGCTTACTGCCCACTGAGCAGAAATCAATCTAATATAACATAGTTCTGTGCACGTAGGCAAATTGAATTTGCATAACCGTACTGCTTTATCTAGGTTCTTTTCTGGGGTTTGAGAGATTTGAAGAGAATAAATCTGTTTGAAGTGGCCCAACCTCAGGTCCGTATTGAATGCGCTGGGAAGATAGTGGAATCGGAAGTAATTACAAGTTACAAGGATTTCCCCAATTTTACTGAACTGGTTAAGACTTTGGATGTGGTGAGTAGATTTTGATCGACAATATGTTGCGTCCGAATAATATGATGTAAGAGGGCTATACAAATAATATAGCAGAGATCAAGGAGCTTTGGATAATGTAATACATTAATACATAGTAGTTTCTGTTATACCATATACACTAAAGTTCTCCATGTATACTGTATATTTTTCTAGATTGATTGAGATTATGTAGAAGTAATCATAAATGGTGAATGCACTCTGTTCTACCAACACTAAAACATAGCCCAGTTCATGAAACTGTCTGTGTATACATTGAGAGCAGCAGCAGCAAGAGTTGCTGTGATGAGCCTATGGCCTGCTGGACAGGGACATTTTGGAATAAGATTTGTCCCTATAGACCAGGATGAGATGCTCCTGAATGGAGCCTGTCATCCTGTTGTGTGTTGGTCTGTCAGATCCACTTAACAGTTATTCATCCAGTAACATCTAAGATGAGTATATTAAAAAAATAAATAAATAAATACATTCTTTATTTTTGTTGTGCAGCATAAAATACAAGGGTTGGTAATGACATTTGGTATGCATGTTATCATTAATCAAAGACACATAAGCTGACCAGACAATGTCAAGCGAATCTGCACTTTTTTCTTTTTTTTTTTTAGTAAATAGTGTATGTAACTTGTTAAGTCAGGATAGGTAAACATGTCAAGTATAAGATTAGGAACCAAACTAATATAACAAAAGAAAAACAGCCTTGACAAAATGAGGGACATGTAAATATCAAGGCCCACAAGTCCCTAGTTGAACCGTAGACAGGACGTGATGTTAGAGCTCAGTGCGTGGCTTTTTCAAGGTGCTTTGAGTGTGGGTCGACCAAGGGTTCCGCTTCTGTTAGGTTGTGATCCAGGTGAGTAGCGGTGCTCAGCAGGACCTGGTCATCGACGGTGAAGCATGCTTTGTGTCTTCCGTCTCTACTTCCCCCTCATCTGCGCTGTGTCAGGGTTTCGCCCAGAGGTTTTAGGTTGAACTGTGCTGAAAGGTAAGTCAGGCTGGAGCAGAGCTGCCGAAAGAGACCTCCGTGGTTGTCATTACATCCTACTCCGGAGTTGTGCCCAGAAGTGCTTGAAGGCCTGATTGAGGCATTCTTTTAATGAGCCCCTGAGGTATGGAGGGCTGGGGTGGCATAGGAGCCCATCTTAGCTGGCGCTTTGCAAACAGCCAGCTCCGCAGGAACCGACAGGTCCGGTGTGGGTGAGTGTGCCATCACCCCAGTGGGGACCGGGATATCCCTTACCAGTCCATGGGTGGGGAGAGGGAGGCGGGGTAGGAGCATGCTTGGACCCTCTAGTCGACCCAGGGGTGAGGAGAGCGGCCACCTCTCCCACCTCAGCCTCCCACAGGCCGCAACTTTGTACCACCATAAAACCACCAATCGCCAGCCGCATAAGTGCAAGATTAATTATCACGGGGCCCTTAAGAGTTAACGGCTTAATATATCTAGGAGTATCCGCTTATTTTCCGGTAATATTGGGCACAATTAGATTCATGGGCCTGGAGCTCAAGCAGTGTGCATCCAGCCAGCTCGGCAGTCAGGCTCCGCCCCCTTAAATTTTAATGCATTATCTATTTAATATATATAAAAAATATTGGGTCAAAACTTACAAAGACAGCCCTTAATACTTTTTTGTAGCGCTGGCTTCCCACTCCCCATCTAATGCCACTGGAGCCATCAAAACATCCAATTAAAGCTTCTCATAGAGAAGTTTTTGATTGGACTGTTTAACTGTCTCAGAATACATCACCGGTAAGGGTTGGGAGGGAGTAGGTAGTGAGGGAGGGAGGGAACAATAAAAAAAATTACCAGAGGGTATAGGGCATAGACATAGAATACATAGACGCCGTACGTCTATGGAATTCTGTGCTGAGCAGCCAGGAATGCGGCAGCCATCTTGGACCGGTCGCCGCTCTACTGAAGCTATTGAAGAACACTTGGAAAGCCCATCTCACTAAAGGTAAGTGAAGGACTTGGGGCACTTAATACCCCTACCCCTTAATACCCCTACCCCTAATCCTTAATACCCCTACACACATAGTGTTAATACCCCTACCCCTAATCCTTAATACCCCTACACACACAGTGTTAATACCCCTAATCCTTAATACCCCTACACACAGTGTTAATACCCCTATCCCTAATCCTTAATACCCCTACACACACAGTGTTAATACCCCTAATCCTTAATACCCCTACACACACAGTGTTAATACCCCTATCCCTAATCCTTAATACCCCTACACACACAGTGTTAATACCCCTACCCCTAATCCTTAATACCCCTACACACAGTGTTAATACCCCTAATCCTTAATACCCCTACACACACAGTGTTGATACCCCTATCCCTAATCCTTAATAACCCTACACACACAGTGTTAATACCCCTATCCCTCGTCCTTAACACCCCTACCCCTACAGTGTTAATACCCCTGTGCTGGGGTAGGGGTATTAAGGACTATGTGTGCTGGGATAGGGGTATTAACACTGTGTGTGTGTAGGGGTATTAGGGGTTAGGGGTTGGGGTATTAACACTGTGTGTAGGGGTATTAAGGATTAGGGGTAGGGGCATTAATGACATGGGGTAGGGGGTAGGGATATTAAGGGGTAGGGGTATTAAGGGGAAGGGGCATTAAGGGTCCAAGATGGCTGCCGCATTCTTCGCCGCTCAGCACAGAATGCAGCGTCTATGTATTCTATGTCTATGGTATAGGGAGGTGGGGAGGGAGGGGAACTCCCTGTCTGCAAGGAAGAAGATCTGTATGTCTGTTGCCAGTGCACTGACGACAAACGTACATTTTGCACTGAATTGACATAGACCCCGTCACACAAGTGCTAATATCTCTGTATGTTTAGTGTTTCAGGCAGAAACACTGCACATACAGACTCCTTTCACCATGACCACTTATAAAAAGCAGAAATGGTCATGGTGGTTGGAGTAACTGTTTAATATAAACAATAGTCTGTCAGGATTCAAGATCTGCAGCATTTTTATTTAACTTAATTTCTATGGTAACACATTTTGTCTCATTTCTGACCCACTGTTGTCGCTGTGTGCACTTCTAGTTTAGGTTTTAGCAAGAATGAGTTCCATTTTAGAATTCTCCTAAAATAGGGCTCTAGTGTAGTGGATACCCATGGGAACTTCTTACTGCAAAAGGAGGAACACTGACGATGCCACAGAAGAACTCCTGCAAAGCACTTTTCATTTTAAAATTGCAGAGAAGCAAATAAGGACATCTCTGTCAGGGTACCTGAAGCCTCTACCTCTGAGAGAGGTAGAGACTTAGAAGTTTATCCGTCCGGACGGCATGTCTCCTCGGTCCCTCGCGGTTCACCCGGTCTTGCAAACGCCGGCCGCGAGGGAGTCACTTCCTTTTATAGCAGGAGGACCGGAGGTCGACGTCATGACGCCAACCCGGAACGTCCTGTCACTCAAATCTCTGGAGACGAATCAGGACTCGCCGGAGGCGTGTCTTCGCTCCCTAACCAGGATACTTAACAGTGGTTCTCTCATTTACTCATTGCCCTGTCGTGGTTCTAGTCTGTCTAGTCACACAGTGCTCTGTTATTCTCTTGCCTTTTGGTTCTGACCCGGCTTTGGTATTTACTCTCCTATCTTTCTGTTATCCTTGACCCGGCTTGTCTCTCGCTTACCTGTCTTCTCGTTCCCTCGACCTCGGCTTGTCTCTGACCATTCTATCGTAGTTTTACGTTAAGTCCGGCCATTCTAAGGACCGGTATACGTATCTGCTACTCTTTGTACTCTGCGTGTTGGATCCCTGACCCGATCCTGACATTACGACAGGGCCATGGATCCTGCAGGTACAAATTGTCAGCTTGGTTCTCCTGATCCTAGGTTTGACGCCATGGATCATAGGATGGATCAGATGGCTCTAGCACTACAGGCGCTGCTATACCGTCCGATTAATCCACCTGAGGAGATGCATAATACGTCTGCTTCTTCTGTGGGTTCAGGGCTAGAGGTAGCTACTGTAGGTGCTTCTTCCCGAGTTACCCCACCTGTACGTTATGCTGGTTCTCCTGAGAGGTGTCGTGGGTTTTTGAACCAGATCAGTATCCATTTCGAGCTACAGCCCCGTTCCTACCCTACTGATAGGGCAAAAGTGGGATTTATTATTACCTTACTCATTGAGAAAGCTCTGAGATGGGCTAATCCGTTGTGGGAGAATGATAATCCATTAGTCTATAACTATAATGCCTTTGTAGCTGCTTTTAAAAGAACTTTTGATCCCCCTGGCAGGAGGGTCAATGCAGCCAGATTACTGTTGCGCCTTAGACAAAACAACCAAACACTTGTGGATTACGCACTAGAGTTCAGGTCTTTGGCGGCAGAGGTAAAATGGAATGAACAGGCCTATATAGACGTATTTTTAAATGGATTATCCGATGTAATACTTGATGAGGTAGCGACAAGAGAGCTTCCCGAGAACCTGGAAGACTTAATTTCCTTTATCTCTCGTATTGACGAACGTCTAAGGGAGAGGCAGAATACTCGAGATAGAACTGGTAGATCTTCCTTTAGACTAGCACCATCATTTCAAATTTCTGAAACCAAAACTCCACAGGTTTCAGAACCTATGCAGTTAGGCCTTACTCGTCTGTCAGAGGAGGAGAGACAGTACAGGAGAAGGGAGGGACTGTGTATGTATTGTGGAGCCAGAGGTCATGTACGTTTGAGCTGTCCCAGTCGTCCGGGAAACGCTCGCACCTAAGTTTCTCTAGAGGACAGACCTTGGGTGTTTCGATTTTGTCCTCTACTCATAACTACAAAGAACATAGACTCCTATTACCGGTCTCTTTAACTTGGGAAAAGGGAACCTTAGAGACTATGGCATTGATAGACTCCGGCGCTGCTGAGAGTTTTATCGACCAAAAGTTTCTCACCAAACACACTATCCCATCCCAGTTAAGGAAGATACCCTTGGCTGTTGAGGCCATTGATGGTAGACCTTTAGTTGAGCCTGTGATTTTCCGGGAGACCACACCTCTTAACTTAACTATTGGTATTCTACACAAGGAGGAAATATCCCTACTACTCATTTCATCTCCTTCTGTTCCCATAGTCCTGGGATACTCCTGGCTTAAGAGACATAACCCCGTTATAGATTGGAGATCAGGGGAAATAGTTTCGTGGGGTCAGGATTGTCAAGAGAATTGTTTAAAGAAAGTGTCACCTCTCTGTAGTGTCAACGCTCTTAATAACGCTACCGACTCTACCAAAGTACAGATACCGTCCTTGTATCAAGATTTAAAGGCAGTATTTGACAAAGGAAAGGCTGATACTTTACCACCACATAGGCCTTTTGATTGCAAAATTAATTTACTTTCTGGTACTATGCCCCCCAGGGGTCATGTATATCCTTTGTCTACGAATGAGAACTTAGTTCTAGAGGAGTATATTCGTGAAAACCTAGACAAGGGGTTCATTAGAAGATCCTCCTCCCCTGCTGGGGCTGGATTTTTTTTTGTTAAAAAGAAGGATGGTTCTTTAAGACCTTGCATTGACTACCGAGGTCTTAACAAGATAACCATTAGAAATGTATATCCGATTCCCTTGATCACCGAGCTTTTTGATCGATTAAAAAGTTCTAAGATTTTCACTAAGTTAGACCTTAGAGGTGCTTATAATTTGGTGAGAATTCACGACGGAGACGAGTGGAAAACTGCATTCAATACTCGATATGGGCACTATGAGTATACTGTAATGCCTTTTGGTCTCTGCAATGCCCCGGCGGTATTTCAGGACCTTATTAATGAGGTTCTTAGGGAGTTTCAAGATGACTGTGTGATTGTATACCTTGATGATATACTTATACATTCCAGGGATATTGAAACTCACCACGGACAAGTCAGAAGGGTTTTACACAAACTTCTTCAGCATGGCTTATACTGCAAATTAGAGAAATGCAGCTTTGATCAATCCCAAACTACCTTTCTTGGTTATGTGATTTCTGGAGAGGGGTTTGAAATGGATCCGGAGAAGCTCCAATCCATATTAGATTGGCCTTTACCTAAGGGTCTCAAGGCTATCCAGAGATTTATTGGTTTCTCCAATTACTACAGACGTTTCATTAAGGGATACTCCTCTATCATTGCTCCCATCACCAATATGACCAAACAAGGGGCTGATACTAAGAATTGGTCTACTGAAGCACTTCTGGCTTTTAAGACACTCAAGGAGCTGTTTGCTTCCGCACCAATTTTAGTTCACCCTGATACTACACTACCTTTCCTGCTCGAAGTTGACGCTTCTGAGACAGGTATAGGTGCCGTTCTGTCCCAAAGGTTGGGTGTAGATAAACCATTGCATCCTTGTGGATACTTTTCCAAAAAATTGTCAGGTACTGAAAGCAGATATGACATTGGTGACAGGGAACTCCTAGCGGTTATAATGGCCTTAAAGGAGTGGAGACATTTATTGGAGGGTACTTTGCATCCTGTTACTATTTTGACAGATCATAAAAACTTATCCTATATTGGAGAGGCTAAACGACTATCATCTAGACAGGCTCGTTGGTCCATATTCCTCACTCACTTCAACTACGTACTCACATATAGGCCAGGTTCTAAGAATTCTAAAGCCGATGCCTTGTCTCGCCAATATGAACCTGCTGCCATATCTGAGCCGGTTTTGTCCTCTATAGTACCCAAGTGTAACATTATCGCTAACACTACTCTCAAAGTCCACTCTCCGCTACTTGAGCAGATAAGGAGCTTGCAGCATCTGGCACCTAGACTGACTCCTGCTTCCAGACTTTTCGTTCCTCCTGAACTCCAACTGGAGCTCTTACAGTGTCTTCACGAGAGTAAGGTGGCTGGTCATCCGGGTGTTCGCAAGACGTATTCTTTGATCTCCAAAGATTTCTGGTGGCCTTCGTTACGGAAGGATATTAAGGATTTTATCGGAGTTTGTGAGGTCTGTACTAAAACTAAACTACCGCATTCGCTTCCTTGTGGCCTTCTACAACCTCTGGAAATTCCTGACAAACCTTGGTCCTGTGTGGCAATGGACTTTATTGTGGATTTGCCTGTTTCTAAAAGGCACACTGTTATCCTCACCGTAGTCGATAGGTTTACCAAGATGGCACATTTCGTACCTTTGCCTAAACTTCCGACTTCTCCTGAATTGGCGGAGATATTTGCTAAAGAGATTTTTCGCTTGCATGGGATTCCTTCGGAGATCACTTCTGATAGAGGCTCCCAATTTGTTTCACGTTTTTGGAGATCATTCTGTTCTCAATTAGGCATCAAATTGAATTTTTCTTCCGCCTATCATCCTCAGTCTAACGGAGCTGCCGAACGAACCAACCAGAAGATTGAGCAATACTTACGTTGTTTTGTTTCCGAACACCAGGACGATTGGGTCGGTTTGATTCCTTGGGCGGAGTTTGCGCACAACAATCTCGTTTGTGACTCTACGCATTCAAGCCCCTTCTTCATGAACTATGGCTTTCATCCATCTATTCTTCCCTCGGTTTCTCCTTCCCAAGGAGTGCCGTCGGTTGATGTCCATGTGGCCAATTTGAGGAAGTTGTGGGATCAGACTCGACAGATTCTTCTACACAATTCTATGCTGGTTAAGAAACATGCTGACAAACGTAGAAGGGCGGCTCCGAATTTCGTTCCAGGCGATAGAGTTTGGTTGAGTACTAGGAATATTCGCCTTAAAGTTCCTTCCATGAAATTCGCTCCTCGTTATATTGGTCCCTACAGGATCTTGACTCGAATTAACCCAGTGGCGTATCGTCTAGCTCTCCCAGCTACTTTACGCATCCCGAACTCCTTTCACGTGTCATTGCTGAAACCTCTAATCTGTAACAGATTCTCCTCCACAATCGCCCCTCCGCGCCCTGTTCAGGTGGAGGGTCAGGAGGAGTATGAGGTTAACTCCATTATTGATTCTCGTGTCTCCCGGGGGAGAGTACAATATTTGGTTGACTGGAAGGGTTATGGTCCTGAGGAGAGGAGTTGGGTACCACAAGAGGATGTTCATGCTCCTCGCCTTCGCAGGGCATTTCACTCCCGCTTTCCATCTCGCCCCGGCTCCTTCCGCCCGGTGGGCGTATCTGAGAGGGGGGGTACTGTCAGGGTACCTGAAGCCTCTACCTCTGAGAGAGGTAGAGACTTAGAAGTTTATCCGTCCGGACGGCATGTCTCCTCGGTCCCTCGCGGTTCACCCGGTCTTGCAAACGCCGGCCGCGAGGGAGTCACTTCCTTTTATAGCAGGAGGACCGGAGGTCGACGTCATGACGCCAACCCGGAACGTCCTGTCACTCAAATCTCTGGAGACGAATCAGGACTCGCCGGAGGCGTGTCTTCGCTCCCTAACCAGGATACTTAACAGTGGTTCTCTCATTTACTCATTGCCCTGTCGTGGTTCTAGTCTGTCTAGTCACACAGTGCTCTGTTATTCTCTTGCCTTTTGGTTCTGACCCGGCTTTGGTATTTACTCTCCTATCTTTCTGTTATCCTTGACCCGGCTTGTCTCTCGCTTACCTGTCTTCTCGTTCCCTCGACCTCGGCTTGTCTCTGACCATTCTATCGTAGTTTTACGTTAAGTCCGGCCATTCTAAGGACCGGTATACGTATCTGCTACTCTTTGTACTCTGCGTGTTGGATCCCTGACCCGATCCTGACAATCTCTTCATTATTTCCTCTGCATCTATTTCTTTTCAAAATTCTTTATTTATAGTAACAGTTTTTGCGTTGCAATGAGTAAACATAAAGGGGTTAAACACAATAAGTGAAACGTTGCATGAAGCCAACAGTGGTCGTATAAGCATCTGATTGTCGGGACCCTTAAAGGGTGGTGATCGTACCTGAGGACAATATGTCTTATTTCCGAGCGCTTAGATAGTTTTTTATCCGCTCCGAGTCAACTTGTCGTCCCCTCCTTGTCGTCCACACCTGTGGGTGTCGCCTTGTCCTCCACCGTAGGCCCAGAGTCGGTGGCTGTAGGGTTGGTCGGTCAGTCGGGGTGCGAAATGCGTCAGTAGGCTGCTGAATTTAGGGTCACTTAGTCTGAAGTGGTTAGTTGAACCTGGTATGGGCTCTAAACCTGTAAGTAGGGTTGCCTCTAGGTAGTGTGAGATTCAACGGTTGTTCCTTAGCCAATGCTCCCATTTCCGTGCATCAGGTTCTAGGTGTCTGAATAGCGTAGTTGTGTATGCTGTTTGTGGGCGTCCATAGGTGGGACGATGCTCGTAGTCATCAGGGTTGTTTATCTCGTCAGTCGTGGTTCGGGGTGGGTAAGGGATGGAGCTGTCGGAGGGAGTGTCTCCAGTCCCCCAGTCGAGGTACTTTTGGGAGGTCCCGTATGGCTGATCATGCGAGTATGAAGGGTGATGGGAGATGGACGGGTGGGGTGGGATAGATTTGGTCAACTTGGATTGGTTCTGGGCGCCCGCACCCCCGTCCCCCGAGGAGGGGTGATAGGGGGGTGGTGTTCTCTGCATCTTTTAAATCCCAAGAACTCTGTATTTATTTTTTTATTGGATTTATTGGATTTATTTATTTATTGGATTGGCATATAAAGGCAAAGCCCAATCTCCAATGAGCTGGGAGTTATTAAAATGCTATCTACGTATATTGAATTTGTGTAATGTTCTATAACTTGATTTTAATTGTTCACATTTTGGTATTTGACTATTAAACTCCCACCACTCATTTCATTCATCTGTCAAACACATTATTGAATGTCGGGTCGGATGGTTAACAGCAGGATGAAGTAAGTTGCTTAAATAGCTAGAGGCTGAGAACTTGATGAGCTCCTATTCTTATATTTTAGGACCTGTCTATTAATGTCCTAATGTTTAGTCTTTCACCTTAATGCACAGTCTCTCTCAGTCCTTGCTGGTCAGATTAGTTTTCCCTGTCTCCTTCCCAGCCATCCCAGTCTTGCAAATATTTACAAGGACAAGTCTTACCACATCTGGAGTACAATTAGAAATGGAATAAACCAGTCCAGGATTTAGGGATTACCCAGTTGTGTGTAAAGTGTTTTTAGAAAAAAAATAAAAAATACACAATCTGCCCATGATAAAATCCAAGGGTGACACTGGCATTCATGCAGACGATAGAGTTCTAGTTGTGTGGGTCTTTACTAACCTTTGCTGTCAATAGAAAGAAAACATCAAAAAAAAAGTAACATCATTGTATATTCTGTGCCACTTGACTAGGAGGCAAATGCTTTGCAGTCAAAGCCTATCCAACAAGTAAATCTAAATAAAATTACCCTCTCTGTTACCATCTTTTCTGAAGAGGTTCTAGTGCATTTTAAGTCATTTTGCATCATGTTGACAATTAGAGGTGCATTCCAATTCATCCTTTGATAATTATCGACACCATGTATGCCAATGAGCAATGTCAAAGTGCTCATAATCCCATCATTCGGACACTTTTTGATAACACTTCTACCATTATCAGTCCAGTAAAAAAGAACCATACTCTTTAGGTCAAACAGTCCAGAGTCAGCAATCACAATTCCAGAGAGGAATTTTCAACACTTTAGCTGAACCTTTAGAATCTTACAGGGTTATTTACTAAAGTGAGAATTCAAAGTGTATTGAAAATCTATGGGGTTATGCGCATGCACAAAATCCAGTGAAAATGACCGAATTGGCAATTCTCATATTTACTAAAGCCTGATGCGTTCAAAGTCGGTCGGTCCGATTTAAATCTACAACTAATGTCCAAATGCAATCGATATCCTGATTAAAATCTCTGCTTTTGCCAAACATAAAAATAATTGGCACACCTATGACATCCTACATGTTTTAAGATTGTCTACTACAATAACTACATGATAACAAACGTCAGAAATACCAGCTTGTTGTAAATCTGTTTATCTCATTATTCTTTTACTATTGGTGCATATAATCCGTTCACACCTTATTAAGACAACCACTCAAACCTGCACTATACTCTTATCTTTATTCTATTATAAAAAATGTTCTGACTTATATGTACACTTCCTATATCTGACAAATCAATTCTTTGATACCTTTCTTAGCGTATATTGTATAATCTTTGTTGTTACCATGCACAACAACAACAAAAAAATTAAAAAAAATGAATTGGATTTGGATTCGGAAGTCACACAACATTGTTTTTTTGTTTTGTTTTGTTTTTTATAAATCTTTATTTTTCGTGTGGCAAGATGATAAACACACGTGTATGGCCACAACAGCCTCTACACGTCAAACAGTGCATATTATATACAGGAAAACTATGTATTGAATCCCGTCCTCCCTGATCCACAAACTGTTGGATTAGAGACTTGGGAAAAGGGGCAGGGTGGTGGTACCAGTTCCACCTAAATGTGGGCTTGAACCCCGATATTTACATAAGAATTGCAGAGAAATGTGCAGATTGGATAGCTCCCCTTTAAACAGAGAAAAGGGGGAAAGCTCCCAATCAACTTGGTATTTAAAAAAAGAACACTAATTACTGTAGACATGTACCTTTAGATATGTCTAAAAAGGAAAAAGGTATCGCTGAGGAAAAGCATATAGATATTGGAAACACTAGATAAACATGTATCCTAACATAAGCAGTGATACACTGTAACTTTATTAAACAAACTGTAGAGAGGATACAATGTGTCAGTGTCCAAAGAATGCTTAATCTTGAAAAATCCTAAATGGATATATCTCAATACCAAAATAACAATTGAGGCATATTAAGTGCTAAAATATGAAATGTATTGCAGTTGAGTAATCCACAGAGGAAAGAACAAAGAGAATGTGATACCTTTGAATCTTATAGAAGTTGGACAGGTGGAACAGTAGAAGCAGTGTAGCATAATATAAGGAAGGACACAGACTGTCCGTTAAACAGTAGCTTTAAAGTTGCTTGTTACATACTTGGGAGTAATAGGATAAAGTGGTAAATGAAATAAAGGACGAAATTCCCTAGTAGTCCACTATTCTAAACTCCTATAAACTCCCCCCAACACCTTCATGGGTGTTCTATCCTTTGTAGAACGCTATGCTCTGTCCCCTTAAGCTGCTATCATTAAACTAGTCCAGTTTCTAAAGAAAAGTACATAGACATTTTAGCTAACGAAAAAAGGAAAAAATAAATAAATAAACAAGTGTCAATAGAGGATTCCCTCGTGCATCGTGATGTGCTTGGTGAGTGAGGGAGATCCAAAAGAAAAAACCCGATGCGCGTTTCAGAGTGCAAGACTCCTTCGTCAGGGGTAAAAATTGCCGCCCGATCCCCCCCCCCAGTATTTAAATGTGAACTGGCCAATCAGAGTGATAAGGGTAAATACCGTCATTGATGACGTGTCGCTGTGCGACCACGTGAGATTACTGTGGGCGGGGTCTAAGCCACCGCATCAGAATGATTGGCAGCTAGTTTGCCTCCCTCTGTACCCGAAATAACGGCGATCTGGAAGAGGTTTAAACATTATATATGAGCTCCACATTTGACAGGGGACCATTAATGATCTCTCTTACTGTCAGTGTTAAATAAATATATGTGGAAGTCTGCTCGTAATTCGTAACGTACTTGTCGATCGCTTTTTAGTATATACAAAGTAAAGTCTTGAATTAAAGGTATAGACTCACCAATTCTTTTGTATCAATTTTGATGAGAGAAGAGTGTCTTCTGATTGTCTCTTATCTTTTAAAGGTATAGACCCACCGATTCTTTTTATGTCTCAATCATTGAAGAAGAGTGTCTTCTGTAATCTCTTATCACTTGATGAAGTATATTTAAATTAAGACAATAAGTATATACACTTATTAATATTTGGTCTTTCATATTAAAATTAAAGAGGCAACTGGAGAGAGAAAGGGTAGAGGGGAGGAGGAAGGGAAATCAAAATTCCATCTAAATATGTGCTATTAGTGATTCAAAAGTTAAATAACCTATACGTTAAAGAAAAAATTATCGCAGGTAATTAGACTCGCTAAGGTATAGCCGTGATTTTGTTATTCAGTGTTCTAAAAGTTGTTATTTTAGAGACTTTTTTCAAATAAAAGGAGAGTATGAAAAACCTTCGTTCAGTCCCCTAGGGGACAATGTTTTTAGGCAGTATATCCAGTAACATTCACGTCTTCTCAGACGTTGGTCCCAATTGCCTTTTCTTTGGTCTGGTTTAATTAATTCAATGCCCACAAATTTGAGGACATTAGGGTCCCCATTATGGGCTGTCTTGACAAGTCTGGAGACAGGGGTTTCAATGTTTCTTGCTGTTTTGACTGAGTTAATATGTTCCAGTATCCTTTTCTTAAGGGGTCTAAAAGTTTTACCTATATACATGAGTTGACATTGACATGTAATCAGGTAAATCACCCCTTTTGAACTACAGTTGAAAAATGATAGAGAGTTGAAATTTTCTGTATGAGTGCTGTCACTAAAGTTTTTTGAGCTTGTGTTTATATAGCTGCAAGCTTTACACCTTCCACTTCTGTAGGTACCCTTGATTTTATTTGACAGTCAATGTGTTGGTGGTTTCTTTGGTTGAAAGTGGCTGTGCACTAGCATGTCTTTTAGGTTCCTACCTCTTCTGGCTGTTAGAGAGGCATATATAGGAAGGACGTCTTTCAACTGTGCGTCTTGTTTTAAGAGGGGCCAGAAACGGTTCATAATTGTCTTAACCTGATCCCAACCGGCATCGAACGTAGCAATGCATCTTAGTTGTTTCTGTTCAGGTTCCTTAGTAGTCGAGGAGGAGGTTGTTTTTTCTCTGAGGAGGCTTTCCTGTTCTGTTAGGAGAGCCCTATGGTATGCCCTCTTTAGGCACTTATTGGGGTATCCCTTGGACCTAAACATCTGACGCAATTCTTTTGCTTTTATCTTGAAATCATCTATATCAGAGCAATTGTGTCTTAGGCGCAGGTATTGGCCAATTGGGATCCCCTTTTCTTTTGGATCTCCCTCAGTCACCAAGCACATCACGATGCACGAGGGAATCCTCTATTGACACTTGTTTATTTATTTATTTTTTCCTTTTTTCGTTAGCTAAAATGTCTGTGTACTTTTCTTTAGAAACTGGACTAGTTTAATGATAGCAGCTTAAGGGGACAGAGCATAGCGTTCTACAAAGGATAGAACACCCATGAAGGTGTTGGGGGGAGTTTATAGGAGTTTAGAATAGTGGACTACTAGGGAATTTCGTCCTTTATTTCATTTACCACTTTATCCTATTACTCCCAAGTATGTAACAAGCAACTTTAAAGCTACTGTTTAACGGACAGTCTGTGTCCTTCCTTATATTATGCTACACTGCTTCTACTGTTCCACCTGTCCAACTTCTATAAGATTCAAAGGTATCACATTTTCTTTTTTCTTTCCTCTGTGGATTACTCAACTGCAATACATTTCATATTTTAGCACTTAATATGCCTCAATTGTTATTTTGGTATTGAGATATATCCATTTAGGATTTTTCAAGATTAAGCATTCTTTGGACACTGACACATTGTATCCTCTCTACAGTTTGTTTAATAAAGTTACAGTGTATCACTGCTTATGTTAGGATACATGTTTATCTAGTGTTTCCAATATCTATATGCTTTTCCTCAGCGATACCTTTTTCCTTTTTAGACATATCTAAAGGTACATGTCTACAGTAATTAGTGTTCTTTTTTTAAATACCAAGTTGATTGGGAGCTTTCCCTCTTTTCTCTGTTTAAAGGGGAGCTATCCAATCTGCACATTTCTCTGCAATTCTCATATTATATACAGGCATTACTAGATTCTTTTCACACACATTTTTTTGTAATTACGATTGGTCTCATTGTTATAGTGAGTACGTTAAATCATGTAACCGTGAGGGTAGGAGACACCTGTCTGCTTATGGCACCCCTTGTTTTATGGGGTCTTGAGTGGAGGGGAGAGGGTAGTTACGGCTAAGTCTGGGTATTATTTCTGGTTCCCTGCCTTGTGTCTCATGGTTGTGGGTGTATGATGTGGCCCTTCTGCACATAGGCCTGGAGTGGGTTATGGTGGTCGTGGGGTCCCTCCGTGGGTTTCCCTTCTAGGACTAAGTCCGCTCCCTTGTTGTTCCTGACTGAGGCCATTAGTTTGCACCTGTGTGCGTAGTCGTAAGGTGTCTTTTCGTCCTAGTGGTGGCTGCGTGTGGTCGCTGGTCAATTTTACAACTATGGCTGTTAAGTCTAGGTGGTTATAGGTCGCTGTGGTGTGACAGGATCAAGCCTAACCCGTGTGGTTCCAGGCTAGAGTTATTAGCCTTGGTGGTGTGCTTGATGCCAGTCTGGTTTGCTATGTCGCCCTTGATGTCAGTTCCCTGTAACCCCAGGGAGAGGGGGGAGGTGTCGTCGGAGCAAGGGTGGTTGGCTCTAGTGAGCCTCGTTCGCACTGCAATAACTTTTAGAATGAGAAAGAACATAGAACTACATGTAGTTTAAGTATCAGACTTATTAACACAAAATATTTAAACGAAATGTTTAAACTAAAGCCTAATCGGCTGTCGGCAAAGGCATATCCTTCAGGTCTTGGGTTTGGTGCCCCTGCTTATTCCAGGAGTCGCGGTTGTATCTGTTCTTGTTGTCCCTGGCTGAGGGTCTAGTTGTGTCATCGAGGTCAATGCGAGGTTCGGTAGTCTAGACTAGTCATCAGTGTTCGGCCCTCCGTGTGGTCGGTGGCCTTGAAGTGCTTATCATCTTTAGTGATCCAGAGAGTTCCTGGGGTCGCCCATCTATAGGCTATTCCTGCCGCTTGGAGTTGTTTGGTGATTGGGTGCATACTCTTGCGCCATTGTAGTGTGGCTCTGCTTAAGTCCTGGAAGAAGGAGAGTTGGCATGCTTCGAAGTCAAAAGGGGTCTGCCCTTGTATTGCTGCCATTAGCCCCAGTTTGTCTGACATTGTGTGGCATCTTAATATTATGTCCCGTGGAGCTGAGGTGGGTGCTTGTGGGGATTTGGCTATTCTATAGATCCCATCGAATTGGAATGTTTTTGCTTGTCTTGTCGGTAAGAGTGTGGCCACAAGGCGTCTGGTGAAGTGTGGCAATTCTTCTCGTGGCACTGACTCAGGTACCCCTCGAATTTTGATATTTTTGCGGCGCCCTCTATCATCCAGGAGGTTAACTTGCCTGGACATTGTCGCTTGTGAGGATTGTAGGTGTCGCACCTTCTCCCCCAGAGCCAGGTAGTTCTCCCTCAGTCCCTTGACCTCCTCTTCGATCGCCTGTGTGCGCGTTGACACTGCGTGCATGTCCAGCTTAAGTACTGCCAGATCTGCTTCCCACATTTGTCTGAGATTCTGTTGTAGGCCTGTCAGCATTGCCTGTATGTCTTGTTTTGAGGCCGGTGTGCTGGCTTCTGATGTCCATGTGGGTATGGGGTGTTGGGGACTGGGGTGTGGACTGTCCTGTGTTTCTCCCTCCTCTGATGGTTGTGGGGATGTGTCACGGGGAGTTTGGGCCTTCACTGAGCTTGGGGCCTGTAGCATTTAGCCTATGTCGGGCTGCGGCTTTGAGATGTTTTGGGGCATTTTTTGCGCCCTGCGACCCATCTCACCTGAGCTCTGTGTGCTGGGGTACCAGTCCTCAAAGTCTGGGATGTTCCAGGGCCAGTGCGTTCCCGTTATGGCCTGAGGCTGCCCGCCCGTCCTGTAGGCCTTGCCGCCTCGGTGCTTAGTTTTGGAGCCCGGTGTCAAGGGGAATGGCATCGGCGTCACAGTAAGGTTCTCCGAGGTAAGTGCTCGTTTGTGTGGCCGAGAATGATACGGGGTGTGCCCGGTTGCTGTAGATTGCATTGGATTGCACTGGAGCTCCGGCAATGTGCGTCTGCTCCGGTCCATGTCATGCTCCGTTCCCACAACACTTTTTTTTAAATAAAATTTAGAACCAGATGCACGCTCGCAAGTTTTCATTCGCTTTGTCTCATGCAAGTGAATGATAATTTTTACTATAACTAATATTACTATTACTATTACTATTATATACGTTGCTAGATTTGTCCCCTTGCAGTGTTAGCAGTCATTAGGCAAATAGTTAACAAAAAGTATTGGCGGTGCAAGGGCTAATTATGTGGACAAATGAAAAAGTAAAATAAGTAAAATAAAAATAAAAACTTAAATAAAAAATCTATGGGGGTCGTATTATATTGCTGTAAGGGAGGTTGTGACAAACTAACCTGAAAACCCTATTATTTGATATTTGGTTTGATCTACCGAACGCAGACCACCCCCTGGCTCATTAACTTGAAAGTAACCTCAAAGTTAAGTGCTCTGCCTGGGCGGCTGCAGCTCATATAACTGAACAACACGAGCGCTATTCGGTGAAAAGGTACGCACGAACTAGACGAATAATCGCTACCTATGAGCCAGGGGAACCGTTCGGTATTTTATTCGTTTTGGGACTCCGGAAAGTGACTGACCGCTAACACTTTTCTTCTGAAACTATTTTGGGCAGACACCACGTGTGTGGTCGGTCAAAACTTTACCCTGGTAGCGATTCATCTGTATTCATGGGATCTGAGTGCTATTTGGACACTTTGGGCGCTCAGATCCAGGCTATCTGGGAAAATATGACTCGTGGTGGTCCCTATTGATATTATGTCTGTTTTGCAGTGTTTCATGTTTTATTTTCTGTACCTCTAGTGCCTTGGAGAGCATTAGTTTAAGTAAAGTACACTCAATTATCTCCCAGACACAGAGATGCCGGGGCGTGTTTTCCTATGCTTTTCCTGGAGACCCCATGCTAGGGGTCTGTCTATAAAAGTGGGCATTCTGGCCAAAATAAAACATTCCTGTTGTACCCTTCATCAAGTCTCGACTGATGTTTGGGTATGTGAATGACGAAGTGCTTGATTTTTCCACGACCTGCTTTGATTTTGTGAGAATACAAATTAACGTACCATGCGAACGGTCTATATTTCCATAACCACCTAGTAGTTTAGGAGAGTGTGAACGAACGTACGATACTAAATACAAGGGATTTGTTTTAAACCTATGGTAGGTGTGGGCATATCTACTAATATGTTAAAACTATGAAGACACCTTCCCAAGCCTGTGAAATACCACAAGCAACATAATCAACCCCATGTCCCCACCCATTGGGTGTGGGACTTTTAAATAAGTAACGGGGCAGGACAAATTACTGTCCAACTTTCTGTCTTTTCGCGTGGCTGGTGGGTGGAGGCTATTTAATAAAGTAAGGGGGAGGGATATCATTATGTCCCCCTGCTCCCACCCTTTGTGAGTAAGTGGGGGCTCTTATAATATACATGTGGGGACCTAGTGTCCCCCCTTAGACCTAATTTCTCCCCCTGGCCCACACCCACTTGCAGTAATAAGGGGCCCTATATATAAACTTCAGAGGAGAGGACCAAGTTTTCTCTCTCCAGCCTTCACCCATTGAAGGTGGTGGGGGCACTTATTAATTAAACAATAGGTGGGTACATGCCATTATCTAACCCCCAAAAGAGTTGTAAGTCCACCCCTACTCGCTAATTACACCCCCCCAAAAAAAATATCCCTACCTACCCCTACCATAATAATAGTGAGAGAGGGCAATTAAACGAATACCTGTTACTTTTCATCAGAATACTTCTTTCTTCTAATTATTTTTATCTGCAGCCAACTAAAAAAGCCAAATATAAATCCATTATTTACAATTCACAATTTTTCACAAACTCTTTTGAAATAAAAAAAAAGAGCCGATACCGATCAAAAAAATAAACACTGGAATGCGCCACAATAAAATTATTCTATCTTTCTCCATGGAGGACTCGGTGCAGACTGAGTTCCGATAGCAAGGAAAACCCTTATATAGGCTTTACCACGCTATGTCAGCTGTTGCAAAGCATGAGGGAATTTGTCGCACTTTGTAATATGAGTAGAAACTCATAGTTGGCTCTGTAAGCCAACCAATCAGAATGCTCTGACAGCCAAGTTTAATTTCTCTCGAGACTTGGCTGCCAGATGTTATTGAAAACCCCATGATGGCGCCAGTTTTAACCTCATCATATTGGCCTAACGGGTTTGACATTGTGAGGCTAATGAGTAAATCATGTGTAAGACCCATTTTTTCTTCAATACTGTTTTCTGACTTCGGAGTAAAATGGTCGATTGGGTTTGGATTGTGATCATTCTGTAACCTGTCTGGCAATTTCTTAAAATAAAATAATTTTATCAATCAGTTACCCCTTTGATAAGATTTCTGCTCTCTTCAACACCGTTTTCCAAAGAATCCACACTAAGATAACTTAAACTACAGGATACAATAATAGAACCAAAATTGCATCTATTCATCTGGAAATATTATCCAATTGTCTGCCTAATTTAACAAGTGATTTATATTCCATACTATTTTCCATGACTTAACCTTTAAAGAATAAGTGACAATTAGTGATGTCCCGAACTGTTCGCCGGGAACCGTTCGCCAACGAACATAGCTTGTTCATGGCGAACGCGGCGGGCGAACATATGCGAAGTTCGGTCCGCCCCCTATTCGTCATGGGGGTGGGAGGGTCTGGGTGGGAGGGTCTGCTGCTGATTGGCTGGAATGTGTCTGCTGACTGTGAGGTACAGGGTCAAAGTTTACTCAATGATGACGAATAGGGGGCGGACCGAACATCGCATATGTTCGCCCGCCGCGTTCGCCGCGAACAAGCTATGTTTGCCGGCAAACGGTTCCCGGCGAACAGTTCGGGACATCACTAGTGACAATCAATATCTCTGAGTTGTGACCCAAAATTACAATTACGCAATTACAATTTGTGTCTTAGTGACCATATTTCTATTTAAAACCCTGTAAATAGCCCAAATGGTCAATTGTGATGACAGCATTAAATGTCTATGCTAATGTTTTTGAAAGCTTTATTATTTCTCAAAATTATGATGAATTTAAAGTATTTTTCTATCGACTGCTATCTCTTTCAGCGATATCTAAAAATGTCCTGTTCATATTTGTATAGTTAATACACTAGGCTTTGAAAAAAAAAAAACACCTTAAAATCATATTTACTCAAGCATACTACTTATCGGCATACATGGATAGGATACATATAATGTCCCTATATATAAAATGTTACTAATTAAATCCAAAATAAAACTTATTCCACAAAATCCACAATTTATCTAAATGTAATACTGCCAATTAAAAAAATTTAATACTATCTAAGATGGACATCACTAACTTCAGTTATAGTTGATTTTCACGAAAACACTAATGCACACAATTCTAGGTTGTTTAGAGCAGTGTTCTCCAACCCAGTCCTCATGGACCACCAACAGTCCAGGTTTTGTCAGTATCTCCATTGGAATAAAACAGGGAAATACAAAAATCCTGGACTTTTGGTGGTCCATGACTGGGTTGGAGAACACTGGTTTAGAGTATTTAACAGACAAGAAGGGGGGCCTGACAGCCAAGATGGCCGGCCGCACACTCTAAGAGCTCCTGCAGTACAGAGCACAAACATGCTACCACAGATCGACCCCTTAACGCTAGCAATTAACGATGACCAGAGATATACTCACGATGACATGCGTAACAGAATGATACCGATCCGGCACCGAAACGAGGCGGAATGACTCACACCGACCATGCTGCCTACAATAGAGCGGAGCCTAAGGCCTGGGGGAGACGGCCGATCCCCCGGCACGGGAGCTGCTCACAAGCGTGAACTCAACGCGACCCTGCTGCCCCCCCCTGGACCGGCAGGGGATATCCCGGTCCTCGCTGGTGACGATCACCCCAAGCCGCCGTCTGACCAAACGACAAGCAACATGGGCATGCACAGGGGAGGGCTGGCAGCGTTAGGCCTGGGGGGCAAATCCAGTCAAGTGGCCCATCGCAACAAGAGGAGAGTAAAAACACGTTTCCCATGTGATTGAAAGGGGGGGCAGTCACCTAAACAGACACACTCACTGACAGGCACACACACTTGCTGATTTGACACACACTAACAAACTCACTGACAGGCACACGCACACTCACTGACAGAAACACAGTTACAGGCATACTAACTCACACAGACACAGACAAACTGGCACACACACAGAGACATACATACTTGCACACACACAGACCTACTGACACACACACACACACACACACAGACAGACAGACCTACTGACACACACACACAGACCTACTGACACACACACACAGACCTACTGACACACACACACAGACCTACTGACACACACACACACACAGACATACTGACACACACACACTTTACACTTTTAAAGACAGTTTCCTACCTTTGCTGGTACCTTTCCTGAGGTCCAGTGTGCTGGCTAGGGTGCTTGGGAGTTGGGGTCTAGCTCTTCTTGCTGTGTATGGGTCAACCGGTGGTCCCCCTTAGTGTGTGTGGGCCCCAGTTCAACCACAGTACCAGTACCGCGGGCCCATGGAGGGCAACGAGGGGCATAACTGGGGACCACTGGGCCCCTGTGCAAGAATTAAAGTAGGGCCCCCTTGTCACTCTACCTGGTG
Organism: Pelobates fuscus; assembly: GCF_036172605.1. Taxonomy (NCBI): domain Eukaryota; kingdom Metazoa; phylum Chordata; class Amphibia; order Anura; family Pelobatidae; genus Pelobates; species Pelobates fuscus. Next base: position 337,625,042 of record NC_086321.1, on the reverse strand, counting down.
CATATTTTCACTCCTCGTCACTCCCCACTAAGCAATACACATGGTTGACATGTGTATGGTTTATTTGTGTGATTGTACTGTTGCTGGGTGAGTGTTACATGTATGTGTGTAGTTGGATGAGTGTGATTGTGTGGGTGTGAGAGCTGGCTGAGTGTGATTGTATTTGTGGCTGTTTGAGAGAGAGACAAAGAAACAGAGAGGGAGATAGAGTGCAGAGAAGACAGATAGGGAGGGAGAGACCGAGACAGAGAGCCAAAGGGAGACAGAGCTACACATGTAAAGAGATGGAGAGACAGAGAGTGACACAAGGAAAGGAGAGCCAGAGACAGCTAGAGAGAGACAAAGAGTGACACAAGGAAAGGAGAGACTGAGACAGCTAGAAAACCATAGAGAGACAGAGAGTGACACAAGGAAAGGAGAGACTGAGACAGCTATAAAACCATAGAGAGACAGAGAGTGACACAAGGAAAGGAGAGACGGAGACAGCTATAAAACTATAGAGAGACAGAGAGTGACACAAGGAAAGGAGAGCCAGAGACAGCTAGAAAACCATAGAGAGACAGAGAGTGACACAACGAAAGGAGAGCCAGAGACAGCTAGAAAACCATAGAGAGACAGAGAGTGACACAAGGAAAGGAGAGACGGAGACAGCTATAAAACTATAGAGAGACAGAGAGTGACACAAGGAAAGGAGAGACTGAGACAGCTAGAAAACCATAGAGAGACAGAGAGTGACACAACGAAAGGAGAGCCAGAGACAGCTAGAAAACCATAGAGAGACAGAGAGTGACACAAGGAAAGGAGAGCCAGAGACAGCTAGAGAGAGACAGAGTAACACAAGGAAAGGAGAGACTGAGACAGCTAGAAAACTAGAGAGACAGAGAGTGACACAAGGAAAGGAGATCTAGAGACAGCTAGAAAGCTATAGAGAGACAGAGAGTGATACAAGGAAAGGAGAGCCTAAGACAGTTAAAAAACTTGAGAGACAGAAAGGAAGTGAGACACACAGAAAGAAGTAGAGCCAGGAAGAGACAGCCTCCTATGTGTGCAGGGAGAGGTGAGGTAGAGTATTTCACTCACCTTGATCCTGTGTGCCACTGCTGCAAGCTGGGACAGGAAATCCTGGGGGCCTGAGGTCTGCTGGGCTTGCTCTGTGCTCCCCTGTGCTCCCCTGTGCTGTCTAAGTGCTGGCATCCTGGGAACTGAGGGAGGGGCCCTGCAGGCAGGATATGGAGGCAGCTCTGCCAGAACTCCGCCCAGGAAGAGGTGAGGGTAGGCATTGAGTTCCAGTGTGCCTCCGCGGCACACCCAAACAATGAATGCAGCGGGACCTCCATCTGCACCTCACTCTGCCCCTTACTGAGGTTACTGGCCGATCGGCCAATCAGTGAGGTAGGATAATTTCTATTTAGTATATTGCCGAATTAGCAATATACTAAATAGCAGTTTTGCAAGGGGAGCCAGTCCTGCCAGCTGGGGTCTACAGAGCAGCCAGGCCCCCTGGTGTGATGGGCCTGGACGCAGCTCCGACCCGGTAGTTCAGCCACTGGGGGGAACTTTTTTTTTTTTTTTTGGATGTGGGCAGCCCTGGATTTAGGGCGGCCTGGGGGGCAATTGCCACCCTGCCCCCCGGCCCAGCCCGCCCCTGGGCATGCACAGGCCCACACAGGATGGAGGCACTAACAGAGCCTACCACAAAACGCACTTTAATCAAGCCTCCCAGGCACACACACGACTTCTACGACCAGATCTGCGCCAGCCTGTGGATGAGGCTCCAGACCCAGAGACGGTCCTACAAGATGGCGATCACAGAGGTGGCGGCGTGGATCCGCCCGGCACTCCGGCGCAAATTAGGTGGGAACCCCCCTCGGATCTCCAGAGAGGCTCCCTGGCAGAGCAGGAGACCAACACAGAGGGAAACAAAGCCAGGTACTCTGGGCACCAGCACTAGAGCCCACACACCCCGGAGGGGACCTTGCCAACATGCCGCCCCATACATCAGCGGCTCTAACGGCCATTACCCAGCAGGGCGCAACCACACGCTTGAACACTCACAGTTCCGGCCGCGCTGCAGATCAAGAGACAGGGAAGCTGGATACCATTAAGAGAAACGGGCGGAACGCCCCACAGCGACCCACGAGGAGGAGAACCGCGACCCAACAGTACACCAAGCAGAGCCTACCTGACCGCAACTCGCCAGGTCGCAACTGAACAGCTGCATCGACCAACACGGGGGGGCACACACTCAGTCACGAAGAGGCATCGGCTGACATGACGGGGACTTGGACTTAATATCAGGCATAGTAACCACTGGCACTCAGCCCTTTATGCCCCCAAACAAACTCCCATGATACTTAATCACTGCTAATGTGCCTAAACTGCTCTATAACGGTGTACTTGCTAAGACTGCACGTAGTTAAGAATGTTGTACTCACACTCTGTCTAGCATGCACTATAACATAGGGACCAGGCTAGCTCCTACCCCGAGCGGCATACATCTGAGGGCATACCTGCCTATTTAAAAGACACCCTCTTTATTGCAGCAGATGGACCCCAGCAATGATGGGCATAATAGTGCAACCATTAGTTCATACCCTGTTAGCCCCTCTTGCGCCCACACCGAACACAGGACCCAGCGGCTGCTTTGCCGAAATATTAATCACAGTTTAGCGTGTTACTTTATTTTATTTTATTAATTTTTTATTTTGTACCTCTATAATCGACTAAGTTAAGGTCAAACCATACAGATTGTCTTAGCCAGCCCTAAGGTTTTTCTTGTTAAGCGACAATATATGCATTGGCGTGGATTCATACATTTTTCATATTGTTTTTTATGGGGAACCTAAAGCAACGCAAGTTTAAGCTAGTTTAACTCTCAACTTACTCTCGAAATGTCCAAGCCTGTACAAACATTAACTAGTTGTCAAATCTGAGGGTCAACAGTCTAACAATGTTATGTCATATCCTGACAATACCTAAACAACGTAAAACCATACTGTTTAATACCCAAAAATATGCTTGTTCTACTATGTACCTCTATGTTTAACTGTTTTAATGCGCTGGAGGATTGCCTTTGGGGTACCTCACAAGCGAATGTTATAAGCTTACGCACAACAAAAATAAAGAATTAAAAAATATATATTTTTTTTAAAAACAGACAAGAAGAAAACTGTTCTAATCACAGGAATGGAATTTGTTTTTACACCAATGTATACGTTTAACTTATTTAAAATGTTTATTTGTTTATTTGGCATCTCAAGTAATTATTAAAACCAAGTTATACTTTAATTAAGATATAAAAACGCTATATAAATATAAAAAAAATATGGGATCCATGGATTTTATGTTATGAAAGTGTCAAGCCAGGCCAGTGATCTTCTGAACCAACCTACCCTGTAAATGATCTACCCCTAGACTGCCCCCCTTTACAGAGCCTTAAGACCAATGCTCTATGTTGAACTGATGCTATAATATCTGCATTATCTTTCCTTTGGAAAGACACAGTATCCGTCCAAACTTTTCTGTTTTGTTTATTGTAAGAATATATTTGTATAAATTTTATATGACTGGTAAAATGATGCTAGATTGCTGAATTATGCACCTGATTGTATGATAAGAATGTGACTGTATGTCTATATATATATATATCTTTTTTTTTTTTAAATATTCAGTAAAGATGAATTGGGAAAAAATGTTTTGTTCATTCTAGAATGTAAAGTATTAAATGTTCTCTAAATGAATTCAGGAGCTGCCAGAGCAGGTATATCTTCATCCACCACTGAGTATCTTTGTTGTGGAGAAGAGAGCCTTTGGTCGTTCAGTCATGGTTGGAACTGCAGTGGTCTCTCATCTTATGAAGTTTGCCCCCAAAGAATTAGAAGATATGAGCGATGAGGCAGATAAAACTAAACGTAAGTATATTGGTTTTTGTGACTACCTATTCTGTTTATCCTGTAAGACACTTTGAGGGCCATTATAGTTAGAAGTGATCATTGCACATTTTTAATCCACCTTATTTTCCATTCATATCATGCTTAATTTTCATTTTTTCTCAAGATTCTTACAAGTGTCTAACACGTAAATCCATGACCGGTGGCTATAAATGGTCTACATAACGTGTTTCAGTTAATTATTTTAATTCTCATTTTGTATGCAATATTCCATAGCTCTATTTTTGGGTGATTTGACTACAATATGGCTGAATGCCTGCTCCCACTTTTGAAAGTCAGTGGACTAAACCTTAGCATAAGAATTACATTTTCAAAAAATGAGTTTCTCTCTTGTAGTAGAATTTTGGGATACATTTTACATGGCTCTAATTTACTACCCCGGTAATAGACTTCTCTTTTGGGGGAGTGATTATCACACAATAGTGCTAGCTTTAGTGTACCAATAATAGGAGTTTTATTAATGTCAGGACACAAATATTTCTTTACTGAACTCCAATAGCTTCAAATAAATTACATAGTAACAATGGACCAATCATAAAATGAAGGTTAAACATAATCATGAAAGACAGTACGCTTTCTTTGATTCAAATTAATGTACAATTTTGTAACAGGCCAGGAGGCTTGATATTTTGCATTATGAATGCTACAAACTAAGTTAAAAGAGCAAATGAGGCATGAGGGGCCAGGCGGAAATATAATCTGCAGAAAGCATCCTTCTGATTGGTTATTTTATTACTAAGTAATTGTTTTGCTGCTATTAAAGTGAGGGAAAATATGAAGCGTCCCGTCTTGCTGACTGAAAAGGCTCTCAGCCAGTCCTAGTCCTCACATAGCTTTGCATGTCAGCCTTGTACACAACTCATCAATTCCTGACAAGTTTCATTTGAAAGCTGTACATGTAATTGCATTTACTCATGAAACACTATTTGCACAAGGTAGGTGAAAATAGCATAATTCAGGAATAACATTGACTTATGCGTGGCACATGTGTGTGGGGCTGTGATTTACGGGAGTACCCGTTTGATATTATTTATTGGCAATGTCATATAAAACACACGTGTGTGTGTGTGCACGACTGTTTGATGTTATTTAAGTGTGATGTGCGTGTAAATGTCCTACAGAACAAATACAGGGCAGCAAGTCATTTACATTTTAATGACATGTTATTTTGATAGAAGGGGAGTTGATATAATTTCATTTTTGGTTCCCTGACTTTTAGCAAAAAGAAGTTTACCTCGAGCAAGCTCTATGCTTCGTATTGTAATCGCCGACCCAGAGAAACCAAAAGACACCAAATTTAACCCTCTGGACATAGTGAAGGTACGTGAGATATTTAGAACTTATATTTATAATTTACCAACATTCTAAAAGAACTGTATAGATAAATTGAGTTCCTGTCCTAATCTACATGGATCTGATTTATCCCTGAATAATATAAAAACAGAGGCCACTGAACTTTCCTCACAGAGATGCATTGATTCAATGTATCTCTATGAGGAGATGCTGATTGGCCAGGGCAGTGTTTGCGTTGTGTGCTGGTTCTGCCCCGATCTGGCTCCTTGACAAGCTCAGTCAATCCAATATGAAAGCATTGTGATTGGCTCAAAACACAACTTCTAATGATGCCAGCTAAGCAGGCAGATCAGAGGCAGAGCCAGCAGCAGCTGACTGCAATAAAGATAAGATTTTGCTATACTTAGGGGGCAAGGCGGGCTAGATGGTGGTTTTAACACTATAGGGTCAGGAATACATGTTTATGTTCCTGGCCCTATAGTGTTCCTTTAACCATACTTCTAATGGGCAGACCCTCATTCAGTGTTAAACTGCTTGAAGGGGACTCCAGGCACTATAACCAATTCAATGAGTTGAAATGTTTATAGTGCCTATAGTGTCTCTTTAAGGGGGGTTTCCAATAAGGCCATGTGGTTTACAATGAGCCTAGAGAGGGCTCAAGAGAGGCACTGTGTGATATGGTGTGTATCTAGTGGGGATAACAGAGATATAATATGCTATAGTGGACATAGATTTGCATCCAGAGAGTCACTGTGCGACTGGTTAATGATCGCTTTCCAGGATGACACCGAAGCAGTACTGATAGAAACGGACCTGTAGCTATAATTATTATGGAGAAATATTCCAGACAGATTGAGTGTTTGACAGGTGGGGAAATAACTTTTACCTGTGACTATTTAATTTTTTAAAATAATATTTTCCTGATTGCTTGTTTTCATACATCATATTAAGAACTCTCTGTATATTTCAGGATCCGCTGAAGAACCTCGCTAAAGTAGCAAAGCTGCCAGAGGAGCTTGAAGAAGAGGTGCCTGATGCTGAGGAGCTAGATTGGTGGTCAAAATATTATGAATCCTTAAGAGAAATAAATGATCAGGTATGTTGGGAACTGTGCATAAACACTGGTCAATGGCTAGTTTAAAATATATGTGCATATAATGTAAATGTGTGTTTGAGAGTGTGAATGAGGTACTGTGTACATGAGTTGGGATGAAGAGGCCAACTCTGATCTCCTTGACTCAACTGAGTGCAGGATTTTAGTACCTCGGAATTCTAGGCATTGTTATATTACATGTGTCTTTTATATAACTGTATGCCCCAACCCAAAATAAATGGTGAAATAAAACACCAGAACATTAGGAATATACAGTTGCAAGAAAAAGTATGTGAGCCCTTTGGAATGATATGGATTTCTGCACAAATTGGTCATAAAATGTGATCTGATCATCTAAGTCACAACAATAGACAATCACAGTCTGCTTAACCCCTTAAGGACCGGACTTTTTTTGCGATGTTGTACATTTGCGACCAGGCATCTTTTTGACACTTTTGTGGTGGTTGTGTTTAGCTGTAATTTTCCGCTCTCTCATTTACTGTTCCCATACAAATTATATATTGTTTTTTTCAGGACAAAAGGGGCTTTCTTTACATACCATTATTTATATAATCTCATGTAATTTAATTTTTAAAAAATGAAAAAATATGATGAAAAATTGAAAAAAATACATGTTTTTTGACTTTTATGTAAAAAATATTTTACTCATCTACAAAAGCGAATGAAAAAAACTGCTAAATAGATTCCAAATTTTGTCCTGAGTTTAAAAATACCCAGTGTTTACATGCTTTTTGCTATTTTTTTGCATGTTATAGGGCTATAGGTACAAGTAGGATATTGCGGTTTCAAAACCTATATTTTTAAAATGTATCAATAGTGACATTGTAACACTATTATCTGTCATAAATCGCTAAATAACACCCCACATGTACATATTTTTTTTAAAGTAGACAACCCAGGGTATTCAATATGGGGTATGTCCAGACTTTTTTAGTAGCCACTTAGTCGCAAACACTGGCCAAAGTTAGCGTTCATATTTGTTTGTGTGTGAAAAAAGTAAAAAACTAAACTGAACGCTAATTTTGGCCAGTGTTTGTGACTAAGTGGTTACTAAAAAAGACTGGACATACCCCATTTGCAATACCTTGGGTTGTCTACTTTTGCAAATGGTATGCCATCATGGGGGTAATTCTCATTCCTGGGCTACCATACGCTCTCAAAGGCAACGTAACCAACCTGGCCATTTTCAATGTAAAAATATGACCCATATATTTGACCCTGTAACTTTCAAAAACGCTATAAAACCTGTACATGGGGGGTACTGTTATACTCAGGAGACTTTGCTGAACACAAATATTAGTGTTTCAAAACTGGAAAATGTATCACAACAATTATATCATCAGTAAAAGTGCTGTTTGTGTGTGAAAAATGCAAAACAAAGTCACTTTCACTGACAATATCATCGCTGTGATATGTTTTACTGTTTTGAATCACTAATATTTGTGTTCAGCGAAGTCTCCTGAGTAAAACAGTACCCCCAATGTACAGGTTTTAGGGTGTCGTAGAACGTTACAGGGTAAAATACAGTGATAGGAAATTAAATTCTCTGGACTTTCGGCCTAGGTTGGCAGGCAGGTCCCTTAAATTGCAATCAATAAAATAACTTAATTATGTAAACATATTACATAAATACGCACGTAGAATTTAAATATATATGCATATTTATATATTTGAAGTCTACGTGTATATTTATATAATTATTTATGTAATTTTGTATATGGACATATGAATAGTTCGTATTCTTTTTATTTATTTATATATACATAGATATATATACAATTTCATTCTAAGTGTATATTGATATAAATATATATATATTAATATCAAAATACAGTTAGAATAAAATTTCGTATAGATATATAATTTTTTTTAAAATTTTTATTATTATTTTTAATTTTTTTAGTTTAATTTAAATTACTTATTATTTGTAGTTTATAATAATATATATACAATATATATAGTTATTATATATATTATATATATACACGTGTGTAATTTAATTATAAGTGTATTTTTATATTAATATATGTACATATTAATATAAAAATACACTTAGTATGACATTATATATATGATATTTAGACGTATAATATATATATATATATACGTCTATATATCATATATATATATACACATATATAATTATTATTTTTATTTATTAACTTTAAACTTTATTTTTTTTATGATTTTACACTAAGCAGGGAGACTGCCTGTCAGCACAGACAGTCCCCCTGCAGGCAGAGACTAGGACACCTATTGTGACCATGTGGTCGCCCTGTTGGGCGATCACATGGCCACAGGGGTCCTAATCCGCCATGGGGAGACTGCCTGGGCTGCAGGCAGTCTCCCCACACCGGGAGCACCGCCGATCGCCGCCGGGGGAACGACGGCGATCGGGTAAGTACATTGGACCGTTAGGACGGTTCAGGACCGTCCTCGGTCGGCAATGCAAAAATGCCGATGACGGTCCTGAACCGTCCTCGGTCCTTAAGGGGTTAAACTAATAACACACAAAGAATGAAATGTTGCCATGTTTTTATTGAACACACCATGTAAACATTCACAGTGCAGGTGGAAAAAGTATGTGAACCCTTGGATTTAATAACTGGTTGAACCTCCTTTGGCAGCAATAACTTCAACCAAACGTTTCCTGTAGTTGCAGATCAGAAGTGCACAACGGTCAGGAGTAATTCTTGACCATTCCTCTTTACAGAACTGTTTCAGTTCAGCAATATTCTTGGGATGACTGGTGTGAATCGCTTTCTTGAGGTCATGCCACAGCATATCAATTGGGTTGAGGTCAGGACTCTGACTGGGCCACTTCAGAAGGCGTATTTTCTTCTGTTTAAGCCTTTCTGTTGTTGGCTTTGGGTCATTGTCCTGTTGCAACACCGATCTTCTGTTGAGCTTCAGCTGGTAGACAGATGGCCTTAAGTTCTCCTGCAAAATGTCCTGATAAACTTGGGAATTCATTTTTCCTTCGCTGATAGCAATTCGTCCAGGCCCTGACACAGCAAAGCAGCCTCAAACCATGATGCCCCCACCACCATACTTCACAGTTGGGATGAGGTTTTGATGTTGGTGTGCTGTGCCTCTTTTTCGCCACACATAGTGTTGTGTGTTTCTTCCAAACAACTCAACTTTGGTTTCATCTGTCCACAGAATATTTTGCCAGTACTGCTGTGAAACATCCAGGTGCTCTTGTGCAAACTGTAAACGTGCAGCAATGTTTTGTTTGGACAGCAGTGGCTTCCTCTGTGGTATCCTCCCATGAAATCCATTCTTGTTTAGTGTTTTACGTATTGTAGATTCGCTAACAGGGATGTTAGCATTTGCCAGTGACTTTTGTAAGTCTTTAGCTGACACTCTAGGATTCTTCTACACCTCATTGAGCAGTCTGCGCTGTGCTCTTGCAGTCATCTTTACAGGACGGCCACTCCTAGGGAGAGTAGCAGCAGTGCTGAACTTTCTCAATTTATAGACAATTTGTCTTACCGTGGACTGATGAACAGCAAGGCTTTTGGAGCTACTTTTATAACCCTTTCCAGCTTTATGCAAGTCAACAATTCTTAATCGTAGGTCTTCTGAGAGCTCTTTTGTGCGAGGCATCATTCACATCAGGCAATGCTTCTTGTGAAAAGCAAACCCAGAATTGGTGTGTGTTTTTTATAGGGCAGAGCAGCTGTAACCAACACCTCCAATCTCATCTCATTGATTGGACTCCAGTTGGCTGACATCTCACTCCAATTATCTCTTGGAGATGTCAGTAGTCTAGGGGTTCACATACTTTTTCCACCTGCACTGTGAATGTTTACATGGTGTGTTCAATAAAAACATGGCAACATTTCATTCTTTGTGTGTTATTAGTTTAAACAGACTGTGATTGTCTATTGTTGTGACTTAGATGATGATCAGATCACATTTTATGACCAATTTGTGCAGAAATCCATACCATTCCAAAGGGTTCACATACTTTTCTTGCAACTGTAGACCTAACGCTTTAGTGTCCCTGCCCCTAGTTCTTTACAGCCCCCCAATTTGCGACATCATTGCCTCATAGAGGAGGATTGGGGACCTATGTGGTTCGTGGTGAGTGCCGCATACACAACCAAACGTCCCCGTAGGAAAGCATTGCATTTACATGACGAGGTCTCACTGCTCAATTCTCTGCCATTTAGAAGTTAAATCACTTTTGTTTCTGTTTATGCAGCCCTAGCCACACCACCTCTGGCTGTGATTGAAACAGCCTGCATGGAAAAAAAGGTTTCATTTTCAATCAGACGTTAACTTGCTTTAGATATTTTAATCTCCTGCTCTGTAAATTCAAATTTAATCACATACACGAGCCTCTGAAAGTCTAGAAGTCAATTAGCAGAGCAGGAGATATGAAATTCTAGATTAAACAGACTGTGCAGTAAAGGAACCCAGAATATATAGGTTCCTTTTCAGGAAGTGTTTAGGCTGTGTAAGATTTTGCAAAGGAAAAGACTAAAGGCAATCAAGAGTCAGGGAAATGGTAATCTCAGGTAAATTTGGCACTATATTATGTGAGCACAACATGAACGATATCCAAACTGAGCTTGCTCAAGTAGCATAACAGGTAATATGTGTGCATAGTGCCAATTGACATACACCCTATATTGACATACACCCAGAGCCGTCTATAATATTAATAGGACTCTGGGAAAAGCATGTTCATGGGCTCCATGGGTCCTGCAGCCCCCACCCCCACCCCGGCAAGCAAACACACCTTTCACATACTTACTTACACGTATACACTGACAGACATACTGACACATACACACACAGACATACTGTTACACACACACACATACACTGACAGACATACTGACACACATTCAGACAGACACACACATACAGACATACTGACAGACACATATATACACACACAAACTGACAGACATACACTGACAGACATACTGACATACACATACACACTGACACATATCCTGACAGGATATACACAGAAATACATACTGACACACACGTTGACAGATATACTGACACACGCACATACACAGACAGACATACTGACACACACTGAGGCAAACACTGACAGACATACTGACACACACACATACACTGACAGACATACTGACACACACACACATACAGACATACTGACACAGATGTACAGACATACCGACACTCACAGACACATACACTGACAAACATACTGCCACACAGACACACATACTCTGACAGACATACTGACACACACAAACACACATACACTGAAAGACACACTGACAAACACACAGACAGACATACTGACACATTCACACACACTTTTAAGTCCACCTCCCGTTTCCTACCTTAAAAGGTGGCTTCCCTGGTGTCCAGAGTAGTGGCTGAGGCTGTTGGGGGTTGCTGTTGGCAATATCGGCCCCGCCCCCCTCCTCTCTGCCTCCCAGGTCTCTCCTGCGCGTCTCTCTCTGGGAGTAAGTGACTCATGACAGTCACTTCCTCCCATGCTGCCAAAAAGCAAGGGGGACAGGTGTTCCATCAAATTGACCGGGACCCTGCTTACAAACGCCCACCAGGTGGCCCTTAGTGCATGGGCCACCCGGTGGGCCTATTAAGTGTGCGGGGAGGGGACAGCTGCCTTGGGCCCCCCAGGAGTAACTGGGCCCGGGGCACTGCCCCGTTTCCCCCCGAGTTAAAGACGGCCCTTCATACACCCTTTTGGTTTCCATAGTCCTTAATCTTTTAGCATTTAGCAGCAAAAATAGCACCTGTTTTACCTTGATACATCTTTTTCCTATTGCATATGGCCACTAATGGCTATAAAAAAGTACAAGTTAGCAATTGTGCCTAATTACTTAAGAACCACATGCCGTAAAGGTACCAGCAGACTTTAAATCCCTGCTGGTACCAAGTACCCTGGGTATTTTTCGATACCTAGAGGTCCCCTCTGTCAACTGGGGACATATTAGGATAGAAAAGAGGACAGAGGGATTTGGGCCCAAAATATGGAATGTCCCTCTTAATAGGGACACTTGGTTGGTGTGTCCTAAGGTTACCTGGAGACAGACAGAAGTACTCTAAGTTTGCAAAATGGCAAAAGTGGAAGTATGGAAAGTTGGACAGGTGGGTGGAGCTGAAAGAGGCATCACCAGTGTAGATTGCATCACAGTTGATGCTTGTAATGGGTGGATCCACCCATAAAAAGGGGCAGGCATGCCTGTTGAAGGACTGAAGGGGCCTATCTGGTCACCCCCCCCCCCCCCAGAAATCAGGACCTTGTAGAGAGCGCTGCTGAAGCAATGTCATACAGATGCAGGACACCACGAAACTAAAGTGGAATGGCAGGAAGGGACCCTGAAATCGGGACTGTTGGTGACCCTGATATGGTAACTGCTAAGTTGTGGTTGGAATTAGTGATGGCATGGATACCTATGAGTACTTTTTGCCCAAACATATACTGGCTGTTGGTATTAGTTATGCATGGAAACATTTACTTATCTAGGTTATAAGCGACAGAATTCAAATAATAATAAGATTTATTTTGCATTGTTTATTATTCCTTATAGCAAAAGATGCCCATGACTTACTTTCCGTGAATGTACAAAATATGTTAAAGATTAAAAGGTTATTTAAAAAAAAACATTTTTCTTCATAGCTACATGCTGCTGAAGAAGAAGAGGAGGCAGAGAATGAAGAAGGCGGTGGTAAGACACAATACACAGACATTATAGTGTTAGATAGGTCGAGGATTGCTAAACTACAAAATTCATTAGCTGTAACCTTCATCATGGACTTTGCAATCTGATCTCCTTGATCTCCTTCTCCAAACATGGCACTTACACAACTTACATAATCGATTGGGCACAAAGTGGGTAAAAATTAGGAACACTAGGGTTTGTCCAAAAAAAAAAGCCAGGTTAGGATATATAGTAATGGATGAAGACCAGTAGAGGTTGGGTCAGAGATCCAAGGCACATGCTGAGTAGGATTGTCAGCTCTGTATCAATGGGATCAAGCCGAGGTGGGAACAAGCCGAGGTAGGAACACAGGAGACAAGAGGAAATAAGGAATCACTAATACTTAGAACCCAGAATAGTGCAGGTAACTAATCGAACTAACAAAGACAAAGTGAACTAAGATAAGGTGAGCAACCATATGACTTTCAGATCAATTGTGGGAACGAACTAAAACAGTTAAGGGTGCCCAGGATCCTACACATTGTGCTTCCTGTGAGAGGTAAGTATTAAAGGAACACTCAAAGTACCATAAACACTACAGTGCTCTGTAGTGGTTATAGTGCCCTCACCTCCATTGTAAGGAGTCAAATCATTTTAGGACAGTTTGACTTCTTACCTGGGCACATTGCTTCCAGTACTGCTCAGTGAGAGCTGGAAACTCTCTTTACTGAGCTAAGCACGACAGTGCAGCGATCAGCTGATGCTCTCATCTAATGTGCTAGCCCTGCCATTTACACTACCATTTACCAAGGATAAGCAAGAAAAAATAATAAATAAAAGGAAACAATAAATATATATATATATATATATATACACACCTCCATATCTGCTGAAATACTAAAAAACTAGATGTAAACTCGATTTAATGCACAAATCTTACTGGACGTAATTGTTATGCCTTTTGTTCAGTTTTCATAATATCGAAGTATAAGAAAAAAAGAAAGGGGGAAGAGATAAAAAACGTTTTATTTAAAGAGGCCTACTTTCATTCTATATGGACTGTGATTACTATAATATGTAAGCTTTACTGTAGATTACACCAAAAATATATATATATATATGAAAACAAAACAAAACAAAAACAATTATATATATATATATATATATATATATATATATATATATATAAATAGAAAAAGAAAAGGTGGGCGAGAGTGACAAGAAGTAGTCAATACCCGACAATTGCCATCTAATACCACATTTTGGTACAAAAAGAATCTAAAGGAAAATACTATTAAAAAAAAAAAAGAGGGGAAAAAAAACAAATTTAGAGACGATATAGAGTGAGAAGAAATTACAAAAGAATTCTTAACAAAAATTCTAGAAGAGCATAGAGAGATGCTATTAAAAAAAGAAATGACAATTTCCTTGAATGAAATCATAAGATCCAGGAAAATCAAGATAAAATTGAATCAATCAAATATGATATGTCCAAACCACAAGATATGCAGAAGAACACAAACCACAAATTAATAGAGATGGGTTGAAAAAAATTGCGGACCTTGAAGCCTGATCAAAAAAAAAAGAAAAAAAATACTTGAGAGTAAGGGGAGTTCCGGAAGAAATAAAAAGTGATCAAATTAAAGACTATGTTTTATGAATTTTATTATGTAATTGTATTGTAATTGTAATTGTTTTATATTTGTATTGTATTGCATTAAATATAAAAAATTTAAAAATAACCACTACATTGCACTTGTTACGGTGCTTGGAGTGTTCCATTAAGTATAGCAGTTTTCACTCCTTGCTATTCATATCTTTTGTAGTTTAGCTCAGTCATTGGTTATTAGTCATAGCCAATCCATCAATCATTACTACAAAGAGGCTCGTAATGATGCCCGAGTGGCCTCTTAGTGCATAATCATAAAGTCATTTCCACGTAGAACTGTTAAACGATAATAACAATGATGACCACTCTGATGCGGGAGTAAACAACAGGTGTAAATTGCATTGTTTAGATGGAGGCAACCTGAACGTGGCTTCACTAGATGCCGAAGGTGAAGAAGTGGAAATCGAAGTGGAAATCGTAAAGCCAAAGAGAAAACCCATAGCGACACTGAAGGTATGACTGGGACTTTTTCAAAGAGAGGAAATTACAGTGACAATCTATCCTATTGTTTAAATACTCTGAAATTACCTCGCTCCCCCACAGATAAACACAATGCACACAGGGCTGGCTCTCCCATAAGGCACAGTTTCCCACAGAGCCATTTTTACCCAACAATGCTGAAAGTGATAATTGAGTTTGGGTCAATGTTCGTTTTGTGCAATATTAAAATGTTGAATTCTTGTATTCTAACCAATTCTTGGGAGGGGAAAAATGGTTGAAACACATTTACAAATCCATATTTTACATAAGCCTGAGAACAAACTCATATCTTCATATACAATGAGACAACAGAAAAAAATGCACAGAAAAGTTAATGTAGGCAAGAGAAGCATCCAAACCTAGTTTTCTGTGATACAGAAGCTGCAAATATTTAAGCTTTTGGGCTATAAAAAGTCCATCAACAAGCAAGTGTTTTTTTGTGTGTTTTATTTAGTGTGCGTGCGTGCGTGCGTGCGTGCGTGCGTGCGTGCGTCCGTGTGTGTGTGTGTCATTTAAAAAAATTCTTTTTATTTTGCAGGTCTATAATACAGAACTGGAAAATGAATTTGGCAATTTCGAAGACTGGCTTTACGTCTTCAATCTACAACGTGGGAAGGCTTTTGATGATGAAGATGCTAACGAGGAAGATAACTTCATGGGAAAATATAAGGTTTTTTTTTTTTTGCTTGCTTGATATGGTAGCCATTCAAATCACTGCATTTAAAATTTGAAAGTGTCATTTCATCTGGAGTTGCATTCCACAAAAAAGGTGAATGCTGTTACTTACGGCGGGGGCAGGTGTTAACACCTCACAACATTTTAAATGGACATAGAGGGACAATTTAATTTTAGGGGTGTGACCAGGAGCAGGTCTGTTCTGAGGGATTTTTAGTGATTTGCTAATATTTTATGCAACTAAATGCAATTTTATTCGTATGTATACAGAGTAATTTCTAAACACATTTATTGTAGTTTAAAGACACGTTGCAGTGAGTATTATTACTGTGCAATCTTTTAAACACTCTTACAGAGCAACAATATGGAGTTGCTGGAAAAGAGGAACATTGGGTTAGAAAAGAGGGACAGAGGGCTTTGAGTCAAAAATAGGGATTGCCCCTCCTAAATAAAGACACTTGGGTAGTATGGGTATTTGTTAAAACTAGGAGAATATGTCTATCTAGATTATTAGAGATGATATTTGAACCCAAAATGTGGTAGACTCACGTATCCCTCATCATTCTCAGGTAGCTTGCACTCTTATTTACACTGCTGTACCCACAGTTCTCAAAGTATTCAAGTGTACACGTGGTGTAACCCATCTAATGTAGACAAACTCTATTATACATGGATCCATAATGAAGTTACGGCCATATATAGCTACACTATAATGTTGCTGTTGCAATGTCCAGTATGTTGAAGTTGATATTTTTGAAATTACCATACAATTCACAGGTATTAGAGATTAATTTTTCTAGAGCTTTATTACTCACTGAATAATTGTATTCCCTAGGGTTCTTTCTATATCTACCCAGCAGAACAAGCCACCGCGGAGTTCCAAATAATGAAGGGAGTTCCACGAAATCGACCAGTGAAAGTCCTGGTCAGGGTTTACATTGTTAAAGTAAGTTCATGGATGTTGGGTGGTTGTGGAATGTCCATGCGGTTGTTTAGAACGCGGTGGTTTTGTTCTATGCATATATCTCGTATGAGTAGATGTAGAGTAGATTACACCATTACTGATCAAATTTGGTGGCATTCTGTAAGGTTTGTCTTTTTGCTTTTTATTTAATAATTTTAGTAACAAAAGCTCTCATGAAACATCATGCAGAGAATGATCTAGTAGTGTATTAGTCTTGCTGTTATCATATTGCAGATGAGATGTACATACCATGGATGATATTTCAAGGGTCACTCTTAACACCATAACAACTTCATATCATTGCAATGGTTATGGTGCAGACAGTACACTGCCTCTTGCCTCCTTCTCCAGAGCCCCTATAACTGTAGTAAACTGTAAAATGTATGGGAGCTTTAAAGGCATACTCTGGACACCATAACAACCTTATCACAAGTGCTATGAGGTCCCTGGTTCCAGCTTACCTTTAATGATTAAATCGTTAACAAACGGTCTAACCCTAAAGTGTTGAATAAAGTGCTGGTTAGCGCTGTGCCTTTTCTTCCGCTTTTGTCCAAGACTTGAATCAGGGAGGCTCGAAAATCTTTGGACAGGGGTGCTGCTGATTGGCTGACAACATTAGCAGATGCTCTAAACGTACATATTTTTCTCAAGTTGTTTTGTGAATGGAGAATTACTGATAAGAGTGTCACCATAACAATTTCATTCTGATATATGGTTGTTATGGTGCCAGAGATTCCCTTCAAGCTTGCCCCTTGATCAGTGACATCAACCAACACATTTTGCTGACTCCATTGCCTTCAAAAAGCCATATAAGTTTGCTTCATGTACTACTTGGACAGAA
Organism: Pelobates fuscus; assembly: GCF_036172605.1. Classification (NCBI taxonomy): domain Eukaryota; kingdom Metazoa; phylum Chordata; class Amphibia; order Anura; family Pelobatidae; genus Pelobates; species Pelobates fuscus. The sequence goes on along the minus strand of NC_086321.1, from coordinate 337,607,391 downwards.
ATATTGTTTTTCATTTCTTACTGGTATAAGTAGAGAGCCTAAGCCACAGTCAAGCACACATGTGGGTGGCGGCTCATAAGATTGTTGCACACAGTATGGTTTACAAAACTGTGAACCAGTATGGCTGCTTCCAGCTTACTGAGCAATTCCACTCATCCTCAATGAGTGGAACCTTGATTTAGTCTCATCGACTTGCTGTACAAGAGAAGAAGAAACATATAGAGCAGAGCAAGAGACTTTCCGCTTGTTAAGCTTTAAAGGTAAGTATTTTTTTTGTTTTGTATATTTAATGCATTATCTACACTGATCAGCCACAACATTAATACATCTGACAGGTGAAGTGAATAACATTGATCATATCGATACAATGGTACTTGTCAAGGTATTGAATATATTAGGGAACAAGCGAACATTCAGTTCTTGAGTTTCATGCATTGAAAGCAGGAAAAATGGGCAAGCAAAAAGATGTGAGTGACTTTGACAAGAGCAACATAGTGATGGCTAGACGAGTTGGTCAGAGCATCTCCAAAAAGGCAAGTCTTGTGGGGTGTTCCTGGTATGGAATGGTTAGTGCCTACCATAGGCGTGCGCAGCCTGTTGCATTAGGGTGTGCACCCTAAAGCACAAACACACACGCCGCGTGTATATGTATTTTTATATACACATACACACACACATACATACATACATACATACACACACACACATATATATATATACAAATATACATACGTGCAGTGTGTGAGCGGTGCAGCGTGTAAGGGGTGCAGTGTGTGTGATTGCGAGGAGTACAGTGTGGTATAATTGTGAAGGGTGCAGTGTGTGATTGTGAGGGGTACAGTGTATGTAATTGTAAGGGGTACAGTTTGTGTAATTGTGAGGGATTCAGTGTGTGTGGGGTACAGTGTGTATGATTGTGAGGGGTGCACTGTGTGGGCGACAGGGGTTAGGAGGGTGGAGGGGCAAAGACAGGGGTTGGGGGTAGAGTGACAGGAGGTAGGGGGGTGGAGGGGCAGTGACAGGAGGTAGTGGGAGTAGACGGTTAGTGACAGGGGTTAGGGGGTAGAGGCGGAGTAACGGGTTAGGGGATAGAGGAGTAGTGACAGGGGTTAGGGGGATAGAGGAGTAGTGACAGGGGTTAGGGGGATAGAGGAGTAGTGACAGGGGTTAGGGGGATAGAGGGGTAGTGACAGGGCAGTAACAGGGGTTAAGGGGGTGGAGAGGCAGTGACATGGGTTAGGGAGGTAGAGGGGCAGTGACAGGTGTTAGGGGTAGAGGGGTAGTGACAGGGGATAGAGGGGTAGTAACAGGGGTTAAGGGGGTGGAGAGGCAGTGACATGGGTTAGGGAGGTAGAGGGGCAGTGACAGGTGTTAGGGGTAGAGGGGTAGTGACAGGGGATAGAGGGGTAGTGACAGGGGATAGAGGGGTAGTGACAGGGGTTAGGGGGGTAGTGACAGGAGTTAGGGGGTTGGAGGGGCAGTGACGGGGTGGGGGGGAGTGGAGAGGCAGTGACAGGGGTTGGGGGGTGGAGAGGCAGTGACATGGGTTAGGGGGTAGAGGGGCAGTGAGAGGGGTTAGGGGGTAGAGGGGTAGTGACAGGGGTTAGGGGGGTAGTGACAGGGGTTAGGGGGTTAGAGGGGTAGTGACAGGGGTTAGGGGGTAGTGACAGGGGTTAGGGGGGTAGTGACAGGGGTTAGGGGGGTAGTGACAGGGGTTAGGGGGTAGTGACAGGGGTTAGGGGGGTAGTGACAGGGGTTAGGGGGTAGTGACAGGGGTTAGAGGGGTAGTGACAGGGGTTAGAGGGGTAGTGACCGGGGTTAGGGGGGTAGTGACAGGGGTTAGAGGGGTAGTGACAAGGGTTAGGGGGTAGTGGCAGGGGTTATAGGGGTAGTGACAGGGGTTAGAGGGGTAGTGACAGGGGTTGAGGGGCAGTGACAGGGGTTAGGGGGTTAGTGACAGGGGTTAGGGGGGTAGTGACAGGGGTTAGAGGGGTAGTGACAGGGGTTAGGGGGTTAGTGACAGGGGTTAGGGGGTTAGTGACAGGGGTTAGGGGGTTAGTGACAGGGGTTAGAGGGGTAGTGACAGGGGTTAGGGGGGTAGAGGGCTAGGGACAGGGGTTGGGGGGTATGGGGGCAGAGGCAGGGTGGGGGGGGGCAGTGAGTGACAGGGGGTAGAAGGGGGGATTCTAAATACCTGCCCTGGTGGTCCAGTGGGCGCCCTCTCTCTTCAGTCTGCAGCTCCGCCGGGATTGAGCTGCAGACCACATGGTGAGTCTCGCGATCTCCAGTCAGAGCGTTGCCGCGGCAACGCTCTGACAGGCTGGAGATCGCGAGACACCTCAGTCTGCAGCTCAATCCCGGCGGAGCTGCAGACTGAGGCCGGATCTCTGTCAGGGCAGACTGACAGGAGGGGCCTCGCACCCGGCGGCATTGTGGGCAAGCCGCCGGGACCCCTCCTGTGTCGGGTCCTCGGTCATAGACCGAGGACCCGACATGTCAGTCTGCCCAGAGGCAGTGCAGCACGGAGGTGTGATTAGGGTGTGCCCAGGCACACCCGGCACACCCCGTGCGCACGCCTATGGTGCCTACCAAAAGTGGTGCAAGGAAGGACAACCACTGAACCGGCGTCGGGGTCATGGCACATGTGCATGTGGGGAGCGAAGGCAAGCCATTCTGGTCTGATCACACAAAAAAGCTACTGCAGCTCAAAAGAAGGCAGGCCGATGGAGGCAGTTTTATGCTGTGGGCAATGTTCTGCTGGAAACCATGGCATTCATGTGGATGTTACTTTGACATGTACCACCTACCTAGAGATTGTGGCAGACCACATACACCCCTTTATGGCAGTGGTGTTCCCTCTTGGCCTCTTTCAGCAGGATAATGCCATTCTGCAGAAATTGTTCATGAATGGTTAAAGGAATATGACAAAGAGTTCAAGGTGTTGCCTTGGCCTCCAAATCCCCCTCATTTCAATCAATTTGAGCATCTATGGGTTGTGCTGGAACAGCAAATGCAATCCATGGTAGCCCCCCTCCTTGCAACTTGCAGGACTTACAGGATCTGCTGCTAATGTTGTGGCTGATCAGTGTGTGTAATGCTTTGAAAATTGAGGCAGCTACATTGATGCATATTTTGTCCCATTATTATGAAATCTAACAGATCTTTTTAATTTCTCTTTTATAGGCTACAAACCTCTCCCCAGCAGATCCCAATGGGAAGGCTGATCCATATGTGATTGTAAAAGTAGGAGAACAAGTTAAAGACAGTAAAGACAGATACATCCCAAAACAACTGAACCCTGTGTTTGGAGAGTAAGAACCACCCTTTCTTTTTCCATTGTCTAATTCACTTTGCATATGTATAGACTCTGCTTAAAGAGAAGTGATTAATGTTCTTGGATAATTCCTCAGATCAACAGAATGATCATAACTGCATATGAAAATATTACAATACTGTGTTCATAATAGTCAGTCATTAGCTAGTTACCCATGTACAAAATTACCAATATAGAGTATTTATAGCCAAATCCTAAAACATGGGGAAACAATGATGAATATATGGATTTGTTAAAATCAAACACATGCATCCCAAGCAGGCATTAGACGGCCAGGGCTCAATCTGATATCTCTGCAGAATTCTCAGACTCCTCTATAGTTCCCCACAAAATCCAGTTCTCTGTTGCTTGCTCCATGAATTGGAAGACATTCAAGAATGTCCGGAAGTACATATATTACTTAAGGGAAACTATAGTGCCAGAAAAACATCAGCCGGTGGGGGAAACCTAATGCGCGTAGCCCAGCATCAGCATAGAACTGTGCATCAGATTGCGGGATTCCATGATCCAGTCAAACTCTATTTGGGTAGCACTCTGTCCCAGGACTATCAATTTGGAAGGGGATTCAGGGAGGTGACAAGGCATCCAATGACACTAAAGACTCGAGGGAGCCCCCTGCCCTGGAGATGCAGGAAGCCAGCATCTGTGACCAGGACTTCCCACCCAACGGCCCGGAACTCAGCACCAGATCAGAGAATAGTGGTGGCCCGGTCAAACTTCCCCTAATAATAACTCAGACTAGACACATTCGATCCAGGCGCTTTCTGGACAGTTTGTTCCTCACATCAAGAGCTTTCCGGGGACATACACTGTTTGGGAATAACTTTAGGGCAAATTAATATGTATGACTGTTTTTATATGTTTCAATAAGAATGATAGGATTGGGGTGATGCTGGTGCAGAGAGGTCGTATATATTTAGTTGACAAAAAAAAAACAGTAGGATTAGATAAATCACTATGGTACCATTTCTGTTAACTATAATAAAAAGGTATAACCTACCTGTATTAAATAAATATACAAATATATGCTTAAGTCCATAAACTGCAAAATCCACAGTTGTGAAATATGATATTTGACTACGTAACATTTGTATTTGTTCACTTTGATAATATGTTTGACAATACAGCAACATTCTAAATATTCGCTGTAATACACTAGTTTGGCCAGAAGGTGGCACTATACCAACTTTTATCTGAGTAGTTGGCAAAAACAGTTTTTAAATGCATAAATCTGACCAAAATCCGATTTAGAAGATGTTTTTATTCTCTTTTTAACTACTGTATTTAAAATTAAATATTGTATGTTAGGAATTTGCAGCTCCGCAAGTTAGGTGGAGTTATTAGTGGGGGGCTATATTCATGGTAGCAATTTCTAAGAAAATAATTTGGGGCAGTATACGTCCGTTAGGGGGACAAAGCTCAGAGGCAGTTCACTTTATCGATCAGCCTCTAAATTGACCAACCTCTCCATTCTTAATATATCATTAAATGCATATGTTTATGCCTTCTTTTCTTGTCTCATTTATCCTTGACTATACTCTAAAGCAGGAATGTCCAAAAGGTAGATCCCAAGATGGTTTAAAACTACAGCTTCCATGATGCTTTGCCATTCTGAAGGCAATTGCAAAGGCAAGCAAAACATCATGGGATTTGTAGTTCTACAAATCTTGGGAGCTACCTTTTAGGCACCGCTGTCTAGAGTCTAGGTAGATGACTGTGACAATGCGTCAGCCAGCTGGGCCAGCCCTGTAAGTGGTGAAAATTGTGTGAAAAGTTATGGTATGTGTGTAGGCATTTCGCGCACGCTAGCATAGGGGTAGCATATTGTTCTTGTACCCCGGCAGCAAAATGTCTTGGTCCAGTCCCAGCTGCCAACATAAACTCTAGAGAATTATGGTACAGTTGAACTAGAAAATATGATAATACATGAATGAGCATTTCATATTTATTTTAATTGAATGTAAATCCCCTGTAATATACTCTTTTTCTTGTTTGATCGCAGGGTGTTTGAATTAACTATCTCGTTCCCTTTGGAGTCAGAGCTGAGTATCTCAGTGTTCGACCACGACCTAGTAGGTTCCGATGACCTGATTGGAGAAACCAAGTTGGACTTGGAAAACCGTTTCTACAGCTATCACCGTGCGAACTGTGGGGTTGCGTCTCAGTATGATTCGTAAGTGCAGAATATATCAAGATTGAGATGCAATGTACATTCCAGTACATTTATTTTAACCTTTTAGCTAGGCAGATGCTAATGACACATTAGCTATGTACCAGAGATGAGTGAAACATTTCCCAAAAGGAGAAAGCCAACGCAAATTGTCATAGTAAGATCCAGCAAAAGCTATCTAAAATGTGTTTGATTTATTGTGTTTTAAAATGTTATTTATTAAGTTACTGTCTAAACATCCTGTAGGAAAATATTGTTCTGCATTTAAAATAGTCTGTTGGACGTAAAGGAACACTATAGCGTTAGGAATGCTAATATGTAATCCTAATGCCATAGTGCCATATTAACTATTTAGATGTCTATCCCACCCCTCCCCCATTTGCAATAAAAAAAAATTTCAAAAGCAATTTACTCACCTTATAACAAAAACAAAGAATATGAGAACTCTGAGAATGGACCAAAACTTAGAAACAAAAGCTTACTCATCTTATAGCTCTCGCCGCACCGGTCTCTGCATTGTCAGTCCCACCTTAGTGGCTAAGATCGTCAATCTTGGTGATCTCAACCAATCCAATGTTTCCCCATAGTGAAGCTTGGTGTGCATGCGCAGCAAATCACCGTGCTGTGCCAATCAAGTGTTCTCTAGAAAAAGCATGTAATTGAGAACCAAGTCTGACTCAGGAAAACAAACGATCAAGGTGTGTTAATCATAACATTGCCCTTTCTACTAAACGGTAATGTTTTATATTGCTATATTAAAACTAAAGGGCTTCTGCACTGAGACCACTTAATTGAGATGAAGTTTTCTGGGTGCCTTTAGTGGTCATTTAAATGTCTTCAATAAAATTTTGCTGATTCTAACGATATGTAATCCCCATAACAAGAAATTCTTCTAGCCTTATTTATTATTAACAAATATTGAGAAGTTAATTGGCACACAGCAGTCATTTGGTGCTAGATGAGCTGTACAGTTTATGGTATCAGGAGTGACCATTGCACCCCCACCAGCCTATTGTAAATAGTCAAACTTCTACCTGGGGTCTGCTGGGTGCCATTTCATGTCTGCACTACTTCTGAACTAAGCATGGTGGTGCAAGACTTAGCTCATTGGCTGAAAGTAATCAGTTTTCAGGAAAGAAATGCACTTAACGGGACACTATGGGCACCTAGACCACTTCATCACATCAGCGCTGGAATTGGGTATGTGACTAAAGTTTTTTTTTTTAACCTGCCGTGGGGGCTGGGGGGGGGGGGGGATCTCTTTAACCTACAGCCATTATATGTCTGCAAGGCACTTTTCTAATACTGACACACAAAAGTTTCATTTGAATCGATATTAATAGGATACAACAGTCTGACTTCTTTTTTTTTTTTTTTAAACAGGGATGGGTACAACAAATGGCGGGATGCCTTTAAACCAACACAGATTCTAAATTCTTTATGCAAGAAGCACTCCCTGCCTGCCCCAGAGTACCGGAGAGAGGAAGTCAAGGTGAACAACAAACTTTTTAAGATCCCACCTGAAGCATTTCCTAAAGGTAAATGTTTCATAAAACATGATTTGCAGTTTTTTTTTTTTTTGTGTTTTGGTGGTAGTTTTTGAAATGTGCAACTTTGAGAGTCTCATCATACTTGGTTCTATTTGTACGTACTGTGTTTTATAGAATTGCAGTTTTCCTGCATCGATTTAGAAATTGAGCATGTAATTATACCCATATACACCACTAGGTAACTAAAAGAGGACATACATGGCTTTACATTCTGATTGTAGTTGTAACTATTAAGGAATGACTGTCAATCTTGCCTTGACCATGTGTCGACTACAAACAAAGAAGCCCCAAGGAAACAATCTTAAACATGGCAACCATCTTCTTGGGTTTGAACAGATATTCTGTCTGGCATCTAGATTCTTGAAACCGAATAGGCCAGGAGTAAGCAACCTTTGGCAATCCAGATCTGGTGGACTACATCTCATTGAGCTTGGGATGTCTGTGATTGGATGTACAGCTACAGATAGTCTGGGCTGGGTTTGAAGGGGGGCAGGTTGCAAATGCTTCAGACCAGGGCTCGAGTCCTGCAGGAACGCGTGGGAACGGCGTTCCTGCACTTTTTCCACAGCAGGAACGCCGTTCCCATTACTAGTCCTGCAGGACCCAGGGCTGGCACAAGCGGCTGCCAGAGCAGGGGGAGCACAAATCCGAATCCCCTGCCTCTGACTGGGGACTCGGATTTTTAAACTCACCTCTCCCCCTGCAGTCAGTGGAGTCGTCCGGCCTCTCCTGATGATGTCAGGAGGAGGGGGCGTGACTTTCTCTGCTCTTCTCACAGGACCGCTGGGGAGCATAGAAAGCCACGCCCCCTCCTCCTGACATCATCAGGAGAGGCCGGCTTACTCCACTGACTGCAGGCTGCAGGTTCCAGATCCTGTCCCACCCCTCCTGGCCCAAGGTAAGCCTCAGGGAGGGGGGAAGGCACTTTAGTTTTTTTTTGTTTGTTTTTAATCCCTTTCCTGAGTCCCTGTCCATCTCCCCAGTCCCTGTCCCCCTCCTCAGTCCCTGTCCCCCTCCCCAGTCCCTGTCCCCCTCCCCAGTCCCTGTCCCCCTCTTCAGTCCCTGTCCCCCTCCTCACTCCCTGTCCCCCTCCCCAGTCTCTGTCCCCCTCCCCAGTCTCTGTCCCCCTCCCCAGTCCCTGTCCCCCTCCCCAGTCCCTGTCCCCCTCCCCAGTCCCTGTCCCCCTCCCCAGTCCCTGTCCCCCTCCCCAGTCCCCGTCCCCCTCCCCAGTCCCCGTCCCCGTCCCCCTCCCCAGTCCCCGTCCCCCTCCCCAGTCCCTGTCCCCGTCCCCCTCCCCAGTCCCTGCCCCCGTCCCCCTCCCCAGTCCCTGCCCCCCTCCCCAGTCCCTGCCCCCTCCCCAGTCCCTGCCCCCTCCCCAGTCCCTGCCCTCCTCCTCAGTCCCTGCCCCCCTCCTCAGTCCCTGCCCCCCTCCTCAGTCCCTGCCCCCCTCCTCAGTCCCTGCCCCCCTCCTCAGCCCCTGCCCCCCTCCTCAGTCCCTGTCTCCCTCCTCAGTCCCTGTCTCCCTATTTAAGGCCCTGTCCCCCTCCTCAGTTCCTGTCCCCCTCCTTAGTCCCTTTCTCCAGTCCCTGTCCCCCTCCTCAGTCCCTGACCCCCTATTTAAGGCCCTGTCCCCCCTCCTCAGTTCCTGTCCCCCTCCTTAGTCCCTTTCCCCAGTCCCTGTCCCCCTCCTCAAGCCCTGTCCCCCTCCTCAAGCCCTATCCCCCTCCTCAGTCCCTGTCCCCCTCCTCAGTCCCTGTCCCCCTCCTCAGTCCCTGTCCCCCTCCCCAGTCCCTGTCCCCCTCCCCAGTCCCTGTCCCCCTCCCCAGTCCCTGTCCCCCTCCCCAGTCCCCGTCCCCCTCCCCAGTCCCCGTCCCCTCCCCAGTCCCTGCCCTCTCCCCAGTCCCTGCCCCCCTCCCCAGTCCCTGCCCCCCTCCCCAGTCCCTGCCCCCCTCCCCAGTCCCTGCCCCCCTCCTCAGTCCCTGCCCCCCTCCTCAGTCCCTGCCCCCCTCCTCAGTCCCTGCCCCCCTCCTCAGTCCCTGCCCCCCTCCTCAGTCCCTGTCTCCCTCCTCAGTCCCTGTCTCCCTATTTAAGGCCCTGTCCCCCTCCTCAGTTCCTGTCCCCCTCCTTAGTCCCTTTCTCCAGTCCCTGTCCCCCTCCTCAGTCCCTGACCCCCTATTTAAGGCCCTGTCCCCCCTCCTCAGTCCCTGTCCCCCTCCTTAGTCCCTGTCCCCCTCCCCAGTCCCTGTCCCCCTCCCCAGTCCCAGCCCCCGTCCCCCTCCCCAGCCCCTGTCCCCCTCCCCAGTCCCTGTCCCCCTCCCCAGTCCCTGTCCCCCTCCCCAGTCCCTGTCGCCCTCTCCCCAGTCCCTGCCCTCTCCCCAGTCCCTACCCCCCTCCCCAGTCCCTGCCCCCCTCCCCAGTCCCTGCCCCCCTCCCCAGTCCCTGCCCCCCTCCCCAGTCCCTGACCCCCTCCCCAGTCCCTGACCCCCTCCCCAGTCCCTGCCCCCCTCCTCAGTCCCTGCCCCCCTCCTCAGTCCCTGCCCCCCTCCTCAGTCCCTGCCCCCCTCCTCAGTCCCTGTCTCCCTCCTCAGTCCCTGTCTCCCTCCTCAGTCCCTGTCTCCCTATTTAAGGCCCTGTCCCCCTCCTCAGTTCCTGTCCCCCTCCTTAGTCCCTTTCTCCAGTCCCTGTCCCCCTCCTCAGTCCCTGACCCCCTATTTAAGGCCCTGTCCCCCCTCCTCAGTCCCTGTCCCCCTCCCCAGTCCCTGTCCCCCTCCCCAGTCCCTGTCCCCCTCCCCAGTCCCAGCCCCCGTCCCCCTCCCCAGTCCCTGTCCCCCTCCCCAGTCCCTGTCCCCCTCCCCAGTCCCTGTCCCCCTCCCCAGTCCCTGTCCCCCTCCCCAGTCCCTGTCCCCCTCCCCAGTCCCTGTCTCCCTCCTCAGTCCCTGTCTCCCTCCTCAGTCCCTGTCTCCCTCCTCAGTCCCTGTCTCCCTCCTCAGTCCCTGTCTCCCTCCTCAGTCCCTGTCTCCCTCCTCAGTCCCTGTCTCCCTCCTCAGTCCCTGTCTCCCTATTTAAGGCCCTGTCCCCCTCCTTAGTCCCTTTCTCCAGTCCCTGTCCCCCTCCTCAGTCCCTGACCCCCTATTTAAGGCCCTGTCCCCCCTCCTCAGTTCCTGTCCCCCTCCTTAGTCCCTTTCCCCAGTCCCTGTCCCCCTCCTCAAGCCCTATCCCCCTCCTCAGTCCCTGTCCCCCTCCTCAGTCCCTGTCCCCCTCCTCAGTCCCTGTCCCCCTCCTCAGTCCCTGTCTCCCTCCCCAGTCCCAGTCCCTGTCCCCCTCCCCAGTCCCTGTCCCCCTCCCCAGTCCCTGTCCCCCTCCCCAGTCCCCGTCCCCCTCCCCAGTCCCCGTCCCCCTCCCCAGTCCCCGTCCCCCTCCCCAGTCCCCGTCCCCCTCCCCAGTCCCTGTCTCCCTCCTCAGTCCCCGTCTCCCTCCTCAGTCCCCGTCTCCCTCCTCAGTCCCCGTCTCCCTCCTCAGTCCCTGTCTCCCTCCTCAGTCCCTGTCTCCCTCCTCAGTCCCTGTCTCCCTCCTCAGTCCCTGTCTCCCTCCTCAGTCCCTGTCTCCCTCCTCAGTCCCTGTCTCCCTCCTCAGTCCCTGTCCCCCTCCTCAGTCCCTGTCTCCCTCCTCAGTCCCTGTCTCCCTCCTCAGTCCCTGTCTCCCTCCTCAGTCCCTGTCTCCCTCCTCAGTCCCTTTCCCCAGTCCCTGTCCCCCTCCCCAGTCCCTGTCCCCCTCCCCAGTCCCTGTCCCCCTCCCCAGTCCCTGTCCCCCTATTTAAGGCCCTGTCCCGTTACTCAGTCCCTGCCCCCCTCCTCAGTGCCTGTCTCCCTCCTCAGTCCCTGTCTCCCTCCTCAGTCCCTGTCTCCCTCCTCAGTCCCTGTCTCCCTCCTCAGTCCCTTTCCCCAGTCCCTGTCCCCCTCCCCAGTCCCTGTCCCCCTCCCCAGTCCCTGTCCCCCTCCTCAGTCCCTGTCCCCCTATTTAAGGCCCTGTCCCGTTACTCAGTCCCTGCCCCCCTCCTCAGTGCCTGTCTCCCTCCTCAGTGCCTGTCTCCCTCCTCAGTGCCTGTCTCCCTCCTCAGTGCCTGCCCCCCTCCTCAGTGCCTGCCCCCCTCCTCAGTGCCTGCCCCCCTCCTCAGTGCCTGCCCCCCTCCTCAGTGCCTGTCTCTCTCCTCAGTCCCTGCCCCCCTCCTCAAGCCCTGTCTTCTTACTCAGGCCCTGTTCCCCTCCTCAGCCCCTGCTCCCTTCCTCAGCCCCTGCTCCCTTCCTCAGCCCCTGCTCCCTTCCTCAGCCCCTGCTCCCTTCCTCAGCCCCTGCTCCCTTCCTCAGCCCCTGCTCCCTTCCTCAGCCCCTGCTCCCTTCATCAGCCCCTGCTCCCTTCATCAGCCCCTGCTCCCTTCATCCCTTCCCTTGATCCCTTCATGGATCTTGGGTGAGTTCCTGCACTTTTTTACCCAGGACTTGACCCCTGCTTCAGACGAGAGATCATTTTTAGATATTCCACAATTTAAAAAAATGCATAATTAAATGTGAACATGTTTTCATTGGGTTATACCTACTTAACAGTGATTTTGTATTTTTATTTGGGCAGTAGAATGTCTCTTTAAATCTTTATTAGCCATTCTATATTTTATAGCCCAATTAATCAGTCTCAGAGGAAAATGCACTTGAATACCTTTAAATATTATAATACAGCTTTATAATATTGTTTCACAATCGTAAAGGTCGATCTTCCCACCTAAATCAGGTATACAACAGTTTTAGATTCACTTTTGCCTTTTTTATCCAACGTAAACTTATTAAAAAATGTTTGCTTTAATTGGAACGTAGAATTTAAGATGTAAATTGGAAGTCTCTGAAAAACATAAATTATATTAACTACTAATTTCAGTAGTTCTGATATTTTCACTGCCATAGTCTCACCTAAGCTTGATAGATTCTTAAGTAGACATTTGCAATTCGTTTCGTTCCAAATGTCAATTTGGACTAATTTCGGGCAATTCGGACATTCGGATACTTCCGAATGTCCGAATAGCTGAATAGCCAAAGTGCCGAAGTTCCGAAGCACAGAATTGCCGAAGTACTAATATACCCGTTGTAAGAATGAAGAATGTTACACTGTATACCAGTTTAAATAACAAGTATACAAACATTACCAGGATTTAACTGTAAGCATTTGCAACACTTACAACAATTAAGTAACACGTTCGTATAAAATCCAAGTTACAGTCAATGGATGGGAATGAGTAAGTAGATAACTCCCTAATTCCCACGGTATTAGGGAGCTATCTACCAAAAGGCTGAAAGACCTAAATTGGTCTTTCAGCCAAATTTACTAATACTAAGTAAAAATTACTTAGTATTAGTAAATTGTGACCCTACTCGCTATACCTATTGTCCTCCCCCACCCCTGAGCGGAGGGTGGAGGCTCTAAATGTGCCCTAAATCAGAATAAGGGGGAGGGGGGAATCTATTGTCCGGCCCCCACCCCTGAGCGGCGGGTGGGGGCCCTAAATCATAAAAACAGGGGGGGACCTATTGTCCTCCCCCTGGCCCTCACCCCTGACGCACATGTGGGGTCCCTGAATTACTTCAAAGCGGGGGCGGGTGGGGGCCCTATATCAGAATAAGGGGAGGGGGGAATCTTCTTTTTTAGAAAAAAAAAGACATCAAATGGTAAGTTTTATTTATTTTTTTACAGGTACTTAGTTATTGTTTCCCGCTCACTATTTTTAGGGTGAGTGGGGTAGGTAGGTTTATTCATTTTTTTGGGGAGGGGGGTGACTAGGGGTTTGGGGACCCCATGTCACCTGGGGGGGTACAATTTTTATTTAGGGCTCCCACCCGCCGCTCAGGGGTGGGGGCTGGACGGGAGGACAATAGGTCCCCCCCTTATTGGAATTTAGGGCCCCGACCCACCGCTCAGGGGTGGCGGCCAGGGGGGAGGACAATAGGTCCCCCCCTTATTCTAATTTAGGGCCCCCACCTGCCACTCAGGGGTGGGGGTCGGGGGGAGGACAATAGGTCCCCCCCCCATTATTCTACTTTAGGGCCCCCACCCGCAGCTCAGGAGGACAATAGGTCCCTCCTGCTTATTCTACTTTAGGGCCCCCACTCACCACAGGCTGCTCACTAGACATACCCCTAATGCCCCTAGATAGCTCCCTAATGCCGTGGTAATTAGAGAGCTATCTACTAAGCGGCTGCAAGAGAACATCCGAAGTGCAGAAGTTCTGAATTTCGGAATGACGAACCTAACCGAATATTTTCCCCATGCACATCCCTAATCTCAAGTACCCTATTTATTCCAAAATGTAAATTTCTAAATGTTTACTTGAAGTTGTCTGTAGGGGTCTTTGGTCAGCCAAAAGCCCAGCAAAGACGGAGTGTTTTCCCAATCAACCTGAAAACTATTTCGAAACAGAGAAAGAGTATCATGTGGCAAACAAAATGTGAACTTTTGTGCTTTCGCCAATTTTAATTCAAGATCCTGGACTGAGTGCATCTAAAATAGCTCAAATGTTTACATAATACACATGCTCGTACACAAGCTAACAACTATATCATTCAGAAACAGTCACACAGGAAATATCTGTGTCCATTAAATCTGCAATAAGAGGTGCGCATGTACAGCACTGTCTTTTAGAAGCCTAAAAGAGAATTTAGGTATTAAATTACTTTCTATAATTTCAGAGGCAGCTATAAAAGACAAGAACACAGAGGAAGGGGAGGTATCGGCAGAGTACGATGAACATCAAGCTTTGTATGTTCTGCAGCACTGGGATGAAATGCCAGAGTATGGAAACAGACTAGTACCGGAACATGTGGAAGTAAGAACTCTGTATAATGAAGAAAACCCAGGTCTGGGGCAGGTAAGGAATCCAACTTGCATGATTATATGCCATGTATGCAAATAAATATTTGTAACATAAACTGTTGAAGAAAATGGGGAATTGAACTGGCTGAAGTGGTTAGAAATGTGATATAGGGTTAAGATTGGGGACTTGATACGGTAGGGAAGAAATTAGGAGTTGGACTAACTGAGGAAGACAATTTAAACATGGACTGGAGGGAGACAGTCTGATGGCATGAAATCACTGAAAATAAGGATTTAAACTGGGTAAGAGCATACATATAGGGAGGTGGGGAGTGGACACGAACTAGAAAGTGGGTCATTGGGGTCATGAACTAGACCGACAATGTTTGGAACCAGGACCTGGGTGGATGAGAATTAGTTAGTACTACATGGTCAAGGTGTATTTAAGCATGTGGAACCTTGAACTAGCTAGTGGGGTGCTGGAGTCATAAAATTGCCAGCAATTACTGGAACTAGAATTGACTTCTGGAGGGAGGTGGATGGGAGTTAGCAGGTGAGGATTCAGGACATGAGTAGGCTGATAAATTTGAGATGTAGACTGTGGATTTAAAAAAAATATTCTTCATTTTTTTGAGGGCTGTTATGGACGTACTGATTGGGGAAGAATATAACTGTGACATGATCTATTAGTTGTCTGGAGACAGGGCTCGAGTCCTGCAGGAACGCGTGGGAACGGCGTTCCTGCACTTTTTCCACAGCAGGAACGCCGTTCCCATTACTAGTCCTGCAGGACCCAGGGCTGGCACAAGCGGCTGCCAGAGCAGGGGGAGCACAAATCCGAATCCCCTGCCTCTGACTGGGGACTCGGATTTTTAAACTCACCTCTCCCCCTGCAGTCAGTGGAGTCGTCCGGCCTCTCCTGATGATGTCAGGAGGAGGGGGCGTGACTTTCTCTGCTCTTCTCACAGGACCGCTGGGGAGCATAGAAAGCCACGCCCCCTCCTCCTGACATCATCAGGAGAGGCCGGCTTACTCCACTGACTGCAGGCTGCAGGTTCCAGATCCTGTCCCACCCCTCCTGGCCCAAGGTAAGCCTCAGGGAGGGGGGAAGGCACTTTAGTTTTTTTTTGTTTGTTTTTAATCCCTTTCCTGAGTCCCTGTCCATCTCCCCAGTCCCTGTCCCCCTCCTCAGTCCCTGTCCCCCTCCCCAGTCCCTGTCCCCCTCCCCAGTCCCTGTCCCCCTCCCCAGTCCCTGCCCCCCTCCCCAGTCCCTGTCCCCCTCCCCAGTCCCTGCCCCCCTCCCCAGTCCCTGTCCCCCTCCCCAGTCCCTGTCCCCCTCCCCAGTCCCTGTCCCCCTCTTCAGTCCCTATCCCCCTCCCCAGTCCCTGTCCCCCTCTTCAGTCCCTGTCCCCCTCCTCACTCCCTGTCCCCCTCCCCAGTCTCTGTCCCCCTCCCCAGTCTCTGTCCCCCTCCCCAGTCCCTGTCCCCCTCCCCAGTCCCTGTCCCCCTCCCCAGTCCCTGTCCCCCTCCCCAGTCCCTGTCCCCCTCCCCAGTCCCTGTCCCCCTCCCCAGTCCCCGTCCCCCTCCCCAGTCCCCGTCCCCGTCCCCCTCCCCAGTCCCCGTCCCCCTCCCCAGTCCCTGTCCCCGTCCCCCTCCCCAGTCCCTGCCCCCCTCCCCAGTCCCTGCCCCCTCCCCAGTCCCTGCCCTCCTCCTCAGTCCCTGCCCCCCTCCTCAGTCCCTGCCCCCCTCCTCAGTCCCTGCCCCCCTCCTCAGTCCCTGCCCCCCTCCTCAGCCCCTGCCCCCCTCCTCAGTCCCTGTCTCCCTCCTCAGTCCCTGTCTCCCTATTTAAGGCCCTGTCCCCCTCCTCAGTTCCTGTCCCCCTCCTTAGTCCCTTTCTCCAGTCCCTGTCCCCCTCCTCAGTCCCTGACCCCCTATTTAAGGCCCTGTCCCCCCTCCTCAGTTCCTGTCCCCCTCCTTAGTCCCTTTCCCCAGTCCCTGTCCCCCTCCTCAAGCCCTGTCCCCCTCCTCAAGCCCTATCCCCCTCCTCAGTCCCTGTCCCCCTCCTCAGTCCCTGTCCCCCTCCTCAGTCCCTGTCCCCCTCCCCAGTCCCTGTCCCCCTCCCCAGTCCCTGTCCCCCTCCCCAGTCCCTGTCCCCCTCCCCAGTCCCCGTCCCCCTCCCCAGTCCCCGTCCCCTCCCCAGTCCCTGCCCTCTCCCCAGTCCCTGCCCCCCTCCCCAGTCCCTGCCCCCCTCCCCAGTCCCTGCCCCCCTCCCCAGTCCCTGCCCCCCTCCTCAGTCCCTGCCCCCCTCCTCAGTCCCTGCCCCCCTCCTCAGTCCCTGCCCCCCTCCTCAGTCCCTGCCCCCCTCCTCAGTCCCTGTCTCCCTCCTCAGTCCCTGTCTCCCTATTTAAGGCCCTGTCCCCCTCCTCAGTTCCTGTCCCCCTCCTTAGTCCCTTTCTCCAGTCCCTGTCCCCCTCCTCAGTCCCTGACCCCCTATTTAAGGCCCTGTCCCCCCTCCTCAGTCCCTGTCCCCCTCCTCAGTCCCTGTCCCCCTCCCCAGTCCCTGTCCCCCTCCCCAGTCCCAGCCCCCGTCCCCCTCCCCAGCCCCTGTCCCCCTCCCCAGTCCCTGTCCCCCTCCCCAGTCCCTGTCCCCCTCCCCAGTCCCTGTCGCCCTCTCCCCAGTCCCTGCCCTCTCCCCAGTCCCTACCCCCCTCCCCAGTCCCTGCCCCCCTCCCCAGTCCCTGCCCCCCTCCCCAGTCCCTGCCCCCCTCCCCAGTCCCTGACCCCCTCCCCAGTCCCTGACCCCCTCCCCAGTCCCTGCCCCCCTCCTCAGTCCCTGCCCCCCTCCTCAGTCCCTGCCCCCCTCCTCAGTCCCTGCCCCCCTCCTCAGTCCCTGTCTCCCTCCTCAGTCCCTGTCTCCCTCCTCAGTCCCTGTCTCCCTCCTCAGTCCCTGTCTCCCTATTTAAGGCCCTGTCCCCCTCCTCAGTTCCTGTCCCCCTCCTTAGTCCCTTTCTCCAGTCCCTGTCCCCCTCCTCAGTCCCTGACCCCCTATTTAAGGCCCTGTCCCCCCTCCTCAGTCCCTGTCCCCCTCCCCAGTCCCTGTCCCCCTCCCCAGTCCCTGTCCCCCTCCCCAGTCCCAGCCCCCGTCCCCCTCCCCAGTCCCTGTCCCCCTCCCCAGTCCCTGTCCCCCTCCCCAGTCCCTGTCCCCCTCCCCAGTCCCTGTCCCCCTCCCCAGTCCCTGTCCCCCTCCCCAGTCCCTGTCTCCCTCCTCAGTCCCTGTCTCCCTCCTCAGTCCCTGTCTCCCTCCTCAGTCCCTGTCTCCCTCCTCAGTCCCTGTCTCCCTCCTCAGTCCCTGTCTCCCTCCTCAGTCCCTGTCTCCCTCCTCAGTCCCTGTCTCCCTCCTCAGTCCCTGTCTCCCTATTTAAGGCCCTGTCCCCCTCCTTAGTCCCTTTCTCCAGTCCCTGTCCCCCTCCTCAGTCCCTGACCCCCTATTTAAGGCCCTGTCCCCCCTCCTCAGTTCCTGTCCCCCTCCTTAGTCCCTTTCCCCAGTCCCTGTCCCCCTCCTCAAGCCCTATCCCCCTCCTCAGTCCCTGTCCCCCTCCTCAGTCCCTGTCCCCCTCCTCAGTCCCTGTCCCCCTCCTCAGTCCCTGTCTCCCTCCCCAGTCCCAGTCCCTGTCCCCCTCCCCAGTCCCTGTCCCCCTCCCCAGTCCCTGTCCCCCTCCCCAGTCCCTGTCCCCCTCCCCAGTCCCTGTCCCCCTCCCCAGTCCCCGTCCCCCTCCCCAGTCCCCGTCCCCCTCCCCAGTCCCCGTCCCCCTCCCCAGTCCCTGTCTCCCTCCTCAGTCCCCGTCTCCCTCCTCAGTCCCTGTCTCCCTCCTCAGTCCCTGTCTCCCTCCTCAGTCCCTGTCTCCCTCCTCAGTCCCTGTCTCCCTCCTCAGTCCCTGTCTCCCTCCTCAGTCCCTGTCTCCCTCCTCAGTCCCTGTCTCCCTCCTCAGTCCCTGTCCCCCTCCTCAGTCCCTGTCTCCCTCCTCAGTCCCTGTCTCCCTCCTCAGTCCCTGTCTCCCTCCTCAGTCCCTTTCCCCAGTCCCTGTCCCCCTCCCCAGTCCCTGTCCCCCTCCCCAGTCCCTGTCCCCCTCCCCAGTCCCTGTCCCCCTATTTAAGGCCCTGTCCCGTTACTCAGTCCCTGCCCCCCTCCTCAGTGCCTGTCTCCCTCCTCAGTCCCTGTCTCCCTCCTCAGTCCCTGTCTCCCTCCTCAGTCCCTTTCCCCAGTCCCTGTCCCCCTCCCCAGTCCCTGTCCCCCTCCCCAGTCCCTGTCCCCCTCCTCAGTCCCTGTCCCCCTATTTAAGGCCCTGTCCCGTTACTCAGTCCCTGCCCCCCTCCTCAGTGCCTGTCTCCCTCCTCAGTGCCTGTCTCCCTCCTCAGTGCCTGTCTCCCTCCTCAGTGCCTGCCCCCCTCCTCAGTGCCTGCCCCCCTCCTCAGTGCCTGCCCCCCTCCTCAGTGCCTGCCCCCCTCCTCAGTGCCTGTCTCTCTCCTCAGTCCCTGCCCCCCTCCTCAAGCCCTGTCTTCTTACTCAGGCCCTGTTCCCCTCCTCAGCCCCTGCTCCCTTCCTCAGCCCCTGCTCCCTTCCTCAGCCCCTGCTCCCTTCCTCAGCCCCTGCTCCCTTCCTCAGCCCCTGCTCCCTTCCTCAGCCCCTGCTCCCTTCCTCAGCCCCTGCTCCCTTCATCAGCCCCTGCTCCCTTCATCAGCCCCTGCTCCCTTCATCCCTTCCCTTGATCCCTTCATGGATCTTGGGTGAGTTCCTGCACTTTTTTACCCAGGACTTGACCCCTGTCTGGAGATATATTAAGAATAAAAAATGACATAAAGGACACATGAGTTGGATGAAAACTTGGGGACATTAGGGATAAAGATCCATATGTTCCTCTGTCTGGTCTTATAGTTGAGCTCCTCATGCCACTTTGAGCTCCAATGACAGACTGAACAGAGAAATATACACACTTCCTGCCTTGGTCCTGCTTGAACTTGCTACAATAAGTGATGGTACAGAAGAGGAGATGCTGTGTAATAACTTGCCACTCACCCATGCCCCTTGATATTTTACAGCTCTTATAATAGAAACTAGTCCTCAGTTGTTTACCTTTTTCATGAGAATTGAAAAGTATTGTTTTTACGTTATAGTGATCTTATTTGTGACAGGTGACTGCTTTGCTATTCAGTGTATGACTTGTGAATTGTAAATGACTTGTGAACATCTGCCTTCCAGGGTTCTCTTCACATGTGGATTGATATGTTTCCCAATGATGTCCCTGCACCTCCGGCTGTAAACATTAAACCACGTGAACCAGTCAGGTAAAAATTATACATGTTGTTGAAGAAACTCTGGCTCGCTCATAGGGCTGAGTTCTATTAACTTGATTTAAATTGAACTCTAGTAACTGAATAGCATGTATGTAGAAGGAATTCTATTCAGTGATAAGCTGAACTCTTAGAATCTAGCCTGTAGAATCTAGCCTGTAGACTATGAACTATGTAATGTTTGTGATAGACTACCCATCCATTTATCACTGCTTCTCCATGACCTTGCTAAAATAATGGTAGCTCCAACATCACCCATCTCTTCACAATATCATGCTCTCTCCCATGGCTCAATGCCAATGTAAGAGATAAGCCTATCTATAGTAATGAATAAAAAAAAAAATTCTATTGATATCAATTGGAGAACTGAAATTAAGTTCGTTACATGTATTACTTGTAATATATCTATAGTACAATTCTCTAACAATGCTGATGTCCTGTTGTGTTTTCTTCACTTGTTTTTTATTCTTTAATTGTAGCTATGAGTTGCGTGTCATCATTTGGAATACTGATGATGTAATTCTTGATGACGTGAATCCTTTTACCGGTACACCATCAAGTGACATTTATGTGAAAGGGTATGTACTATATGTAACATTGTATTGTGCATATTACAGTTTTTACTGACCCTTTTCCTTCCACTATATATTATAGATTATGATAGCTAGACAGTATAGACAGAGAGTTCTGTATAAAGCTGAGATATAGCAATTAAAAAACTGATCAAAAGTTTTCAATAGCTATTGTGTAGGATGAGCTATAGAACATTATATTTTATGACGGTCAACCAGTTTTCTAATAAAATCATGTCATCTGAGTCATGTAATACAATGAAAACCGCCTTCAGGCCATGGGGAATAGAACTACTCATGAGGTCCCCAGATGGAACTTTGATGTGCGAAATAAAGTGAAATTATTATTAGGGCAAGGGGCAAAATAACTACTCCTTAGGACCCAAGGCTTCCAGATGGATTACCCTTCCACATAATGAATATGTAAGCACAATGATAGAATCGCACACTTCAGTTTGTTTTTAATATTGAATTGGTAACTAAAGATGGATTATTTTTGCAGCTGGATACGTGGGTTGGATGGTGACAAGCAGGAAACGGATGTACATTTTAACTCCTTGACTGGAGAAGGAAACTTTAACTGGAGGTTTGTCTTCCGTTTTGACTACCTCCCCACAGAGAAAGAAATCACCTTCAAGAAGAAGGAATCCTTTTTTTCATTAGAAGAGTCAGAGTTTAGAGAACCAGCTGTGCTTGTCCTTCAAGTTTGGGATTATGACCGCATATCTGCTAACGATTTTCTAGGTAAGTCATAATTCAAGATTAAAATGTTTTGACTGTGAGACATTAATATTAAAAAGGTGAAATTCCAATTAGATTTGATTACTCCCATGAGTCCCATCCCAAAGACTTGTGAATGTGTGGAAGGAGCTTGGGACATATGGCTACCACCCAACTCAGTCAGATGTACTCCTCACCATGAGATTGTGGTACAAAGCAAAATGTATTTACCAATGAGCCTGATAGGTTTGAGCCTAGGATGACAGATTAAAGGCTGTAGCAGTATTATGCTCCTTTTAATTTTAAATTTATATTAATGTAGTCCACGCTCATGTTTATTTTATTTTATTGTATTTTTTTGAGAATATGCCTATTGAGATGCACATTTTCAGGGTTATTCACTATGGTGTGAGTTGTCAAGTGAATTAAGAGTGAACTATAAATTTAAGGACTGGAACAATTCTCCAAGCCAGCTATGCTTTCAGTTTGGCTATTTTGGTTGTAAATTTGAAATTCACTTTCAATTTCCACTGTGGTTAATAACTAGTGATGTACCGAACTGTTCGCTGGCGAATAGTTCCTGGCGAACATAGCGTGTTAGCGTTCGCCAAGGTGGGCGAACACATGCGCGGTTCGATCCGACCCCTATTCGTCATCATTGAGTAAACTTTGACCCTGTGCCTCACAGTCAGCAGACACATTCCAGCCAATCAGCAGCAGACCCTCCCTTCCAGACCCTCCCACCTCCTGTACAGCATCCATTTTAGATTCATTCTGAAGCTGCATTCTTAGATAGAGGAGATAAAGTGTAGCTGCTGATCATTTGATAGGGAAATGTATAGCTAGGCTAGTGTATTCAGTGTCCACTACAGTCCTGAAGGACTCATCTGATCTCTGCTGTAAGGACAGCACCCCAAAAAGCCCTTTTTAGGGCTAGAACATCAGTCTGCTTTTTTTTCCTGTGTAATCTAATTGCAGTTGCCTGCCTGCCAGCTTCTGTGTCAGGCTCACAGTGGATACTGTGCCCACTTGCCCAGTGCCACCACTCATATCTGGTGTCACAATAGCTTGCATTTAAAAAAAAAAAAAATGTTTTCACTGTACTAGATTGAATAGCAGTTAGTTGTCTGAAAGCGTCTGTGTGTCAAGCCTACAGCGTGTACTCTGCCAACCTCTGCCAGTGCACAGTGCCACTCATAACTGGTGTCACAATAGCGTGCATTTAAAAACCCCAAAACTTTTTTTTCACTGTAATAGATTGAATAGCAGTTAGTTGTCTGCAAGCGTCTGTGTGTCAGGCCAACAACGTGTACTCTACCAACCTCTGCCAGTGCACATTGCCACTCAAATCTGGTGTCACAATAGTGTGCATTTAAAACCAAAAAATTTTTTCACTGTTATAAATTGAATAGCAGTTAGTTGTCTTCAAGCGGGTGTGTCAAGCCTACAGCGTGAACTCTGCCAACCTCTGCCAGTGCACATTGCCACTCTTATCTGGTGTCGCAATAGATTGCATTTAAAAACCCAAAAACTTTTTTCACTGTTATAGATTGAATAGCAGTTAGTTGTCTTCAAGCGGGTGTGTCAGGCCTACAGCGTGTACTCTGCCAACCTCTGCCAATGCACATTGCCACTCTTATCTGGTGTCACAATAGCGTGCATTTAAAACCAAAAAACGTTTTCACTGTTATAGATTGAATAGCAGTTAGTTGTCTTCAAGCGGGTGTCAGGCCTACAGCGTGTACTCTGCCAACCTCTGCCAGTGCACATTGCCACTCATATCTGGTGTCACAATAGCGTGCATTTAAAACCCAAAAACTTTTTTCACTGTTATAGATTGAATAGCAGTTAGTTGTCTTCAAGCGGGTGTGTCAGGCCTACAGCGTGTACTCTGCCAACCTCTGCCAGTGCACATTGCCACTCATATCTGGTGTCACAATAGCATGCATTTAAAACCAAAAAACGTTTTTCACTGTTATAGATTGAATAGCAGTTACTTGTCTTCAAGCGGGTGTGTCAGGCCTACAGCGTGTACTCTGCCAACCTCTGCCAGTGCATATTGCCACTCATATCTGGTGTCACAATAGCATGCATTTAAAACCCAAAAACGTTTTCACTGTTATAGATTGAATAGCAGTTAGTTGTCTTCAAGCAGGTGTGTCAGGCCTACAACGTGTACTCTGCCAACCTCTGCCAGTGCACATTGCCACTCTTATCTAGTGTCGCAAAAGATTGCATTTAAAAACCAAAAAACTTTTTTCACTGTTATAGATTGAATAGCAGTTAGTTGTCTTCAAGCGGGTGTCAGGCCTACAGCGTGTACTCTGCCACTCATATCTGGTCTCACAGTAGCTTGCACGCATATTACCACTAATCCAAAAAAAAATGACAGGCAGAGGCAGGCCACCCCGCAGGGGCCGTCGTGGTCGTGGTGCTGTGATTCCCTTTTGCCCTAGAATAATGCCCAATTTTCAGAGGCCACATACCCTGAACTTGAAAAGTTCTGAGGACATAGTTGACTGGCTAACACAGGACACCCAATCTTCTACAGCTTCCGCTCGGAACCTTGACGCACCATCCTCCTCCAGCTTAGCTTCGGGCACCTCTCAAGATACCACTCACCCGCCTGCCGCCACCACCAACACTAGCACCACAGCCGCTTCACTTTATCTGTCAGAGGAGTTATTTACACATCCGTTTGAAGAAATGAGTGATGCGCAACCATTATTGCTAGAGGATGTAGATAATAGGGATATGTCTCAGTCAGGCAGCATTACACACATGTACGTACGGTGTGATGATGATGATGATGTTGTACCCGCTGCTGCTTCCTTTGCTGAGTTGTCAGATACAAGTGAAGCGGTTGATGATGACGATGCTTCCATGGATGTCACGTGGGTGCCCGCTCGGCAAGAAGAAGAACAGGGCGAAAGTTCAGATGGGGAGACAGAGAGGAGGAGGAGACGAGTTGGAAGCAGGGGGAGGTCGTCGCAAGGAGCTAGTGGCACAGTCATACAGCATGCATCGGCACCCGGGGTCAGCCCGACAGCACGCCAATCAACGCATGCTGTGTCCCGCTCATCTGCCCACAGTCAAGTGTCTGTCAAGGACATGTTTGAGCGTAAGAAGCCAATGTCAGAAAGTCACCCCCTTGCCCAGCGTCTGACAGCTGGCTTGTCTGAACTATTAGCCCGCCAGCTTTTACCATACAAGCTGGTGGAGTCTGAGGAGTTCAAAAAATTTGTAGCTATTGGGACACCGCAGTGGAAGGTACCCGGACGAAATTTCTTTTCACAAAAGGCAATCCCCAACCTGTACTCGATTGTGCAAAAGGACGTAATGGCATGTCTGGCACACAGTGTTGGGGCAAGGGTCCATCTGACCACTGATACCTGGTCTGCAAAGCATGGTCAGGGCAGGTATATCACCTACTGCGCATTGGGTAAACCTGCTGACAGCTGCCAAGCATGGAATGCGTGGCTCTGCAGAGGAGTTGGTGACACCGCCACGACTTGCAGGCAGGCCTGCTGCCACCTCCTCTTCTCCTCCTACTCCATCCTCTTCCATTACCTCCTCGGCTGAGTCCTCTTCTGCTGTTGAGTCTTGCTTCACATCAACGGCACCCCCCAGCTCCCCAGGTACTGTTCCACATCCCGGATACGACAGTGTCACGCCATCTTGGGTTTGACTTGCTTGAAAGCAGAGAGTCACACCGGACAAGCACTCCTGTCCGCCTTGAACGCACAGGTGGAAAAGTGGCTGACTCCGCAGCAACTGGATATTGGCAAAGTGTTTTGTGACAACGGAACAAATTTGTTGGCGGCATTGAAATTGGGCAAGTTGACACATGTGCCGTGCATGGCACATGTGTGTAATCTGATCGTACAACGCTTTGTGCATAAGTACACAGGCTTACAGGACGTCCTGAAGCAGGCCAGGAAGGTGTGTGGCCATTTCAGGCGTTCCTACACGGCCATGGCGCACTTTGCAGATATCCAGCGGCGAAACAACATGCCAGTGAGGCGCTTGATTTGAGACAGCCCGACATGTTGGAATTCATCACTCCTAATGTTCGACCACCTGCTCCAACAAGAAAAAGTCGTTAATTAATATTTGTATGACCGGGGTGCTAGGACAGCCTCTTGGGAGCTGGGAATTTTTTTGCCACCTTACTGGATGCTCATGCGCAATGCCTGTAGGCTCATGCGTCCTTTTGAGGAGGTGACAAACCTAGTCAGTCGCACAGAAGGCACCATCAGCGACATCATACCATTTGTTTTCTTCCTGGAGCGTGCCCTGCGAAGAGTGCTAGATCAGGCCATAGATGAGCGTGAAGAGGAAGAGGAAGAGTTGTGGTCACCATCACCACCAGAAACAGCCTTATCAGCATCGCTTGCTGGACCTGCGGCAACGCTGGAAGAGGATTGTGAGGAAGAGGAGTCAGAGGAGGAATGTGGCTTTGAGGAGGAGGAGGAAGACCAACCACAACAGGCATCCCAGGGTGCTCGTTGTCACCTATCTGGTACCCGTGGTGTTGTACGTGGCTGGGGGGAAGAACATACCTTCATTGAGATCACTGAGGAGGAGGAGGAACGGGAAATGAGTAGCTCGGCATCCAACCTGCCTGTTGAGGGACCCTTGTATAAAAAGGCTGAAGGAGAACGACCTGTACTGGGTGTCCACGCTACTAGACCCCCGGTATAAGCAGAAAGTGGCTGAAATGTTACCAAATTAAGTCAGAAAGGATGCAGCATTTGCAAAATAAATTAAAAAGTATGCTTTACACAGCGTATAAGGGTGATGTCACAGCACAACGGGAATCTAACAGGGGAAGAGGTGAAAGTAATCCTCCTCCTCCCACGACCACACCGGCAAGGACAGGACGCTTTAAAGACGTGTTGTTGATGGAGGACATGCGGAGCTTTTTAAGTCCTACGCATCGCCACAGCCCTTCGGGATCCATCCCTCATTCATCTTAATAAAGGTGAGGTAATCTAGACTTTTTTGACCTAGGCGACTTCTCTTCTCAGTGACAATACCTCCTGCTGCACTGAAGGTCCTTTCTGACAGGACATTTGAAATGGGGCAGCCCAATTTGCGATAGAACTTCTGGCCTGCCCCATTTCAAATGTCCTGTCAGAAAGGACCTTCAGTGCAGCAGGAGGTATTGTCACTGAGAAGAGAAGTCGCCTAGGTCAAAAAAGTCTAGATTACCTCACCTTTATTAAGATGAATGAGGGATGGATCCCGAAGGGACTGACAGTGGGCGATACATTCGACTAAAAAAGGCCTGATGAGATGAGCTGCCTTGGGCTAAAAATGGTGACCCTATGTAGGAGGAACAGTCCCTATTCTGCTCTGTGTCAGTGTGTATCAGGGTCCCTGAGGACAGGTGTCAATCCATATCTGCCAAGTGACCCTAAGTAGGGGGAACAGTCCCTATTCTGCTCTGTGTCAGTGTGTATCAGGGATCCTTAGGATAGGTGTCAATCCATATCTGCCAAGTGACCCTATGTAGGGGGAACAGTCCCTATTCTGCTCTGTGTCAGTGTGTATCAGGGTCCCTGAGGACAGGTGTTAATCCATATCTGCCAAGTGACCCTATGTAGGGGTAACAGTCCCTTTTTCTGCTCTGTGTCAGTGTGTATCAGGGTCTCTGAGGACAGGTGTCAATCCATATGTCAAGGTGTCAAATGTCATATGTCAGGTGTCAATCCATATCCATTGTGATTTAGGAATGTTAGGTGATTTATGCCCTTTATGGATTAAAACCAGACTCTGCATCAACTGTGTAATTTTCCATGGGAGTTTTGCCATGGATCCCCCTCCGGCTTGCCACAGTCCAGGTGTTAGTCCCCTTGAAACAACTTTTCCATCACTATTGTGGCCAGAAAGAGTCCCTGTGGGTTTTAAAATTTGCCTGCCCATTGAAGTCTATGGCGGTTCGCAAACGTTTGTGGAAGTTCGCGTTCGCAATTCGCGAACCAAAAATTCTATGTTCGCGACATCACTATTAATAACCTTTACTGTATATTGTCAAAATTCCCACTAAACAATAGGTTATGTTGCAAGTAGCTTAATACACCCTGTTCCAAATTATTATGCAAATTATATTTTTCTTAAACATAAAACACTTACAATGCACTGTTACAAATTATTACGCACAGTAAGTTTTCAAAACCCTTTATAAGTTGTAAAGAACTGAAAATTGTCATTTGTTGTGTTTGCAGCATATTTACTGAAATCAAAAGCTATTTCAATCAAACTTATAACAACATTTTAACTTTTTAAACATTTTAACAGGTCATGTTACATTTTACCATAGGACCCCTTATTTGATAGCAGCTTCACAAGTGTTGCATCCATTGAACTTGTGAGTGTTTGGACAGTTTCTGCTTGAATTTGTTTGCAAGATGTCAGAATAACCTCCCAGAGCTGCTGTTTGGATGTAAACTGCCTTCCACCCTCATATATCTTTTGCTTGAGGATGCTCCAAAGGTTCTCAATAGGATTGAGGTCAGGGGAGGATGGAGGCCACACCATGACTTTCTCTCCTTTTATCCCCATAGCAGCCATTGATGCAGAGGTATTCTTTGCAGCATGAGATGGTGCATTGTCATGCATGAAGAAGATTTTAATACAGAAAGCATAGTTCTTCCTTCTGTACCAGGGAAGAATGTGGTCAGTCAGAAACTCCACATACTTTGCAGAGGTCATCTTTACACCTTCGGGGACCCTAAAGGGGCCGACCAGCTCTCTTCCCGTGATTCCGGCCCAAAACATGACTCCACCACCGCCTTGCTGACGTTGCAGCCTTCTTGGAACAGGGTGGCCGTCCACCAACCATCCACTACTCCATCCATCTGGACCATCCAGGGTTGCACGGCACTCATCAGTAAACAGGACTGTTTGAAAATTAGTCGTCATGTATTTTTCTGCCCAATGCAGCCGTTTCTGCTTGTGAACATTGGTTAGTGGTGGCCGAATAGAAGGTTTATGCACAGTTGCAAGACTCTGGAGGACTCTACACCTTGATGTCCGTGGGACTCCAGAGGCACCAGCAGCTTCAAATATCTGTTTGCTGCTATGTAATTGTATTTTAGCAGCTGCTCTCTTGATCCGATGCATGGATCTGGCAGAAATCTTCCTCAATGTGCCTTTATCTGCACGAACCCGTCTGTGCTCTGAATCAGCCACAAATCTCTTAATAGTGGGATGATCACGCTTAAGTTTTCTTGAAATATCTAATGTTTTCATACCTCGTCCAAGGCATTGAACTATTTCACTCTTTTCGGCAGCAGAGAGATCGTTTTTCTTCCCCATATTGCATGAAAATGGTGCTCTGCTTAATAATGTGGAACACCCTCCTTTAGTAGTTTTTCCTTAAATTGGGCTCACCTGGCAATCTAATTATCACAGGTGTCCGAGATTGTTTTCAGTGATCAAAAGAGTCCTGAGACACAATGCCATCCATGAGTTAAACTGGAAAACTAAATATTTAATCTTTGTGACACTTAAATAGAGTTTGCATAATAATTTGGAACAAGGTGTATACAGCACAATCTGGTGGAAGTGCCCCTAGATCCTTCCATACTGGAGGGAAGTACACTGGGTAGTATCCACACTCATGGATGACTCAGTTGAGTTCTTTCCAGAGAGCTATCTGCTCCACCTGACTCCCTTACCGTTGGCTACTTACAAGAAATAACTCTATATCTGATTAACGCCGCACGTAGCCTCATCCTGACTTTCTGGAAACAGATCTCAGTCCCCTCCATCAAGGATTGGATCAATAGAGTGGAAGATATCAGGAGCATAGAGGAACTTGTACTGATGGCGGGTGGGAGGACTCAGGTGTACCAGAGGATCTGTTTTCATTGGATGCAATGCCTGACAACCAGATAACTAAACCTGGAGTTCAGACCGTTAATTACTGACACAACAGCTCCAACCATACCTCGGACCTCATAACAACATGTAATGCTGGACCTGGACCATTTCCCCCCTCAACCTGATGACCAACACAGCGCAGCGGTGGTTGCTTTATGGGAGTGGAGAGATGGGGCGGACAACATCCACCAACCTACCCTTCCTACTTCTCCCCGATTTGTTTTTCCTCTCCCTCTCTCATCCCAATTTTCTCTTCTGCACCATCTCTCTCCTCGCACCTCTTACTCTCTGTCCCCCCTCCCCCTTTCCTCTCTCACTCTCACCAGTGCCAACCTATACTCATTGACCACTCAATCCCCCAACACCACATTTTTGTTAACACAGAAAGATAGAATACACTGCACATTCTCGTAGATACTGGGGGTATCTCCATTTTCATTTGATCTTTTTTTTTCCTACTATCTACCCCTATAGCCTATCTGCCAACAAGCAACCAATTTACTATGCGAATGAGCTGGTAATAACCAAGGGTATGTTGGTATCAGCCTGCATGCTTATACAGACCCACACGCTAATTTGTTACAAACTACATGACATATGCTTTACTAATGTCTCAATACTACTCCCTGTACTCTGTAACAAATCAACAATGACTATTATTATTATTTATGAGCCTGTATCAATAAACCTTTTTCTTGAATGAAAAAAAAAATATACAGCACAACATTTATTTATATAAAAAAATAACCTGGGGGGCGGAGCCTGACAGCACAACCGACTAGACGCCATTTTCTGAGCTCCGTGCGCTGAATCATAAAATCCAGCTAATATCTCCACCATCCTGGGGAAACTCGACAACAGAGTGTCAAACATAGCCACAGCACGCCACCCTGAGTCCGCCGATGCCTTTTTTTCACACCCCGGGCAAGAAAATCCAGACCCGCGGCACCAAGGCCTACCGCGCCATCCGGCACACTCCAGCAGTCTTCGGAGGCCCACTAGACCTAGACTGGGACGACTCCGATCCCGACTACCTAGACCTGCTTACGGGCGGCATGGGGAGAAAATCCCAAAGACAAACTGCGCCCGCAGCCAAGCCACAACACGACATCGGCTACATGCTCCAGCAACCGGCACCAGCAAAAACCCCATCATTACGGGAGCCCTCACCTGCCCGGGAGCACTCCCTCTCACCGGTACGGATAGCCAGCAAAACCACACAGAAAGGCCCTAATATGTCGGACAAGGGCCCTCCTAGCCCGGATAGTGCGGACTCACCGGCGTCCAAACGGGAGCTGCAAGAAATGTTAACCGGTCTCCAAAATAACCTCAGACGGATGTGGGAGGCAGATCTGGAGGCCCTCAAAATGGAGGTACGGTCAGTCCAGGGCCGCACACAGGCCACTGAGCACAACGTGACAGACCTGCAAAAAGGACTTAAAGAGTTGAACGACAGGGTGCAACACATACAGACTCAACAAGCAGAAACTAGCAGACACTTGTTACTGCTTGATGACAGGAGCAGGAGGAAGAACATAAAGCTAAGGGGAATAACTGAAAACGTACCCCTGGAAGAGCTACCGCACTTCATAAGAAGGTTAGTGGCATCACTACTCCCAGCCAAAGAGGCTAAATACTTCTCCTTTGATGGAGCATACCGAATAGCGAAATCCCCTAAAGCTCCTGCAACCGCGCCGAGAGACATTATACTCAGGTGCCAAACGATGTCCAACAAATTAGCCTTGCTAGCAGCGATGAAAGGAAAGTCACCATACGGCTTTGAGAACTGTAAAATAGCCTTTTTTCAAGATCTTAGTAGAGCCACACTACAGTGGCGCAAAGCCATGCAA
The DNA here is from genome assembly GCF_036172605.1 of Pelobates fuscus. Classification (NCBI taxonomy): domain Eukaryota; kingdom Metazoa; phylum Chordata; class Amphibia; order Anura; family Pelobatidae; genus Pelobates; species Pelobates fuscus. The sequence goes on along the minus strand of NC_086321.1, from coordinate 337,577,104 downwards.
CCTCTCACACAAGCTCTGCAGAAGGCAGGCCTAACATACAGATGGGCGACGCCGCAAACTATATGGATCACCAAGGGAGAGAAATATTACAAAGCCACAGACCCAGCGGACACTCCTGCGCTCCTAACAGCCCTGGACATACACCCGCAGCAGAGCCCAGCCCAAGGACCACTGGACATGCAGCACCTCACGGACACTGACTCAGACACATCCATCACTGAATACCGGAGAACTGGGGGACCAAAAACCTGAATAGAACAGCGTACCCTAATAGCCCAAGCAGAAGGGGCATTCCTGAGAACTCTATTAGCTTAAAGCTACTCAATGTTTAATGTTTCACGTTTTGAGTTCCACATATTATACTCCACTTTTGACATCCAAATACACTCACATAGGCGCCTAATACAGCCGACATCCCCAAGGACACACACACGACGCGCACACAACGCTTAGGAAACTCCCCCCCCCCCCCCTGTACTACCCGACACGCCAGAGAGGGACTGACTGAGCACTAAAGGGACTTACATAGACAATGAAGACTCAATAGCAACCAGCCCATGGACCAACTCCACCAGACTCCCGACTAACAACCCCCCTACATCACCACATGGAGCCTCAACACACATACACCTCAACGGCACGTCATCCACTTGATTGCATGCATAGTGGGGGATCATACCCACATAGCACCCATGTCGATACAACATGACAGACCACCAAAACATACAAAAAGTGCAACATACCACGTTGTCTGATTATATGCACAATGTTTACTTATGTCCTGACTTAAATGTACCATATGTTTCAAAAGTCTTTAAAACAATGTGTGTACTAACCTGCAAACCTGCACCAAAAATAAAGAATTTAAAAAAAAAAAAAAAATAACCTGTAGGTTGGTATTTCACATAACATACAAAGAAGCAGTCTGGAAATAATGTTATTCAAATGAAATGTCTTCATGTGTAGAATATGTGATTATGGATGGTACGTAACATGTAATGTTTCTTTACCTCCTCACTGTCTCTATTTGAACATTTCAAATGTTGTAAAGTATGGATCTCCGCATTAATTTCCAAAATTACATTATGTTTTAAAGGGTCAATAGAGATGAAGTTGAGCGACATGGTTCGCGGAGCAAAGACTGCCGGTCAGTGCACTATCAAGATGGCTAAGGACAAAGCAACTCCTCGTTTCTCGATTATTAGGAACAAGCGCATGAGAGGATGGTGGCCACTCATTAAACTCAAAACTGAAGAGGATATAGAGCGGGAGGAAAGGGAAGCAAATGATAAGAAGAAAAAAAAGAAGAAGAAGAAAAGATCTGTGAACCCCGACGATGTGCAGTTTGTAGACCCGAGTGGAAACACCTACATATTGGCGGTAGGCATTGACCTTCTAACTGTATCTCGGGCATCTGCAAAGTTCTTTATTGTGCTATTCTGTTCGTTATATGATCTTCTCCACAGAACACTGGATAATTACTGGTGCATGATTGTAGCATGTATTTTAGTGTGACAATACCAAACAGGCTATGTCTATGTACATAAATTCATTACATGGCTCTCAATGATGCTATCATAATTTATCCAAGCTTAAGTTTTGTCTTCCGAACTTAGAAATGCACAATACTAACATCACATCTTCTAAAGTAACCTTAAAGCAGTGTGTAAAAAGTGATGAGATGATGTAATATTTGCTAGGAATGTGCATGGGCAAAAAATTGGTTCGGTTCTGCACTGCCAAAATTCAGCACTTTGGCACTTCTGCAATTCCCTAAGCCTAACCCTACCACATAACCCTACCCCTCACACTAACCCTACCCCTAACCCTAACACTACCCCTAACGCTACTCCTAACCCCTAACCTAATGCCTAACCCTTTGGATTAGGGGTAGGGTTAGATTCCTGTCATCATTCCTTTAATTTTCCCTCCCTCTCCTGGTTTGCCACTTTTCATAAATCCGAAGCAGTTCGGCACTTCCAAAATTTGTCACTTCGGCAGTTCGGTTTGGCACTCCTGAAATTTGTCACTTTGGCAATTCGGTTCGGTTCAGCACTTCCGAAATTCGGTAATTCGGCCATTCGGGAGCATGTCCGAATGTCCAAATTGCCGAAATTCGTCTGAATTTAAATTCGGACCGAAACGAACTGCACATGTCTAATATTTGCTTGATGTTTTTGCACACAGGGGAAAGTTGAGGCTGAATTCCAGTTGGTAACAGTTGAAGAGGCTGAGAAGAATCCAGTAGGATTGGCACGCAAAGAACCAGAACCACTCGATAAACCAAAGTATGTACATTGCTTTTAGAGCCATTTTAATTATGTTTGGTATAAGTGTCCCTCAGCGGAAATAAGCCAGAAAGTGTAATCTTAATGCTAAGCTATTCGATTAATAAAAGAAAGAGGTGCCACCATAAGTGAATTAGTGTGTATATATACCTGGGTCAGCATATAAAAGGTATAATGGGATGTGTCAATAAGTAGGTATGTTCACAGAATGTGTACATAGGATGTGTAGGTGTCTGTGCGCACAGTGTGTGTTTGTGTCACTGTTTGTGTATCTTTAGGTGAATGTAGCCCTCTGGTTTTCTTATTAGTTTTTGGCTAGCATTCTGTTTTATGTTGTATTAGTAACGGTACTTACCTGGTCCGCGTGCTGGCAGGGATCCTCCGATCGAGCTGCGTGTGGCTCGAACACTCCTGGCGGGCCGCGTGCGCCGAACAGTCTGATCGGGCGCGCGGCCGGTACAGTATTGGGATGCTGCTTGCCTCGTGAGCACGTTCTTAAAGGGGAAATAGGAGCCTAACCTTGCAGTCGACTCCCATTGGCCCACGTCATTCCGGGGCCCCCATTCACGCACGTTTTGCGGAGCAGGCATCACGTGGACCAATCAAGTTAACAATAAACATATATAAACTTACCTGACCCTAGATTCTGTGCCCTATTGTGGTTTCTGTTTCCAGTACCCTTTAGTGCGTTTCTTGTGATATAGTATTGTATTCTGGTATTGACCTTGGTTTTGTTTCCAGACTCTGAGTTTCTCTTTAACCCTTGCCTGTCTTGTGTGCCCTTCTGGTTATTACCATGTACCTGACTCTGGCTAGTTCTTGTTTTCACTGTCTCTCCGTTACCCTGACCTCGGCTTGTATTTCGACTACGCTTTACTCTGACTAACGTTAAGTCCGGCCACTATAAGGCCCGGTAAGACGTTTATAATTCCTTAGTCCATTCCTTGTGATCCTAAACTCTGTGTGTTAGGGTTATACTCTGTGATAGTATTTACTTATATTACGTAGCACATACCCACACAGTCAACTTACTTATAAGGGAGTATTTTGGGCTCTCTCACTCTTTAGGTGCAGCTTTCAATCATATCTATCTTGTCACATACATTTTTAAAATTGGATATTCACTTGTGTATTAGCACCTTTTTTTCTTTATCAATATCGTTTTTTATTGTGAATGTCAGATATAAGTGATACATCGTATATAATAACGTCTTCAAAAATTGTGAATAATAAGCAGTTGTACCGTTGACATTGCAAATGAAATACGGTTTCACCCACTTTTTCTCTTCTTAATTAAGAAAACATGAAACAAGAGAAGGAGTAATAGAAAACAGATGAACTTTAATGTTATAAAAAGGAGGCTACTTTTTCTTTTTTACTTGATTATGTGTTTTTCAACTTACTTATAGTCCATGTTTTTCATCTTTTACAGCCGTCCCAAAACATCTTTCAACTGGTTTGTCAATCCCCTGAAGACGTTTGTCTTCTTCATCTGGAAGAAGTACAAGAAGTACATTATTGCTCTGGTTATTATAGCCATCCTAACGGTTTTCTTGGTCCTTATCCTCTACACCATGCCTGGATTCATCAGCGAGAAGATTATTAATGGATAGTCCTCTGGGACACCATGGACATTACCTGTATATATGGAGACTCCTACTCTTTGTTTACTTATCCTTAGAACTAAGGAACTGCTCATAAATTATCACCCTCCCTGGTACTCAAGGAGTTAAGGGCTGGTCCCTATAAGACTACAGCCCACATCCTGGCACTGAATAGGTTAAAAACAAGCTAAAATGTTCGCAGCATAATTATATTTTTCTGCGCAATCTATTGCACAATAGTAGGTGATATAATTCTAATTAATATATTAAAAGACTTCCGAATGAAGATGCCAGTTATTTGTATTTAATGTCTTGAACATTTGAACGGAATGTACGTTATGGGAAATGGAAGCCATTCTAGAATGTAACTTGTTCCTTAATGGACTGATCATATTGCAATGTTTGTGTGTTTTTTTGTTGTTATTATTATTATTTTAATTTTCTTTTTTGTAAACCAACAAGTCAAGCAATGCACATGTAAAGTAAAAAGCCAATGGACAATAAATCAGAATTAAGGATGAAAGTTATATTCACAGCTGCGTATTTTTGATTTTGACCCTGAGCTCTTTGGTCGATTACATAGTTGTCAGACTTCTAGGTCAAACTTGTCTTTTCAAAGCACTGTGTGAATGTTAGCTTTGTATAACCATCACCCAGAACATCAACATTTAGGGATCATCAAACCTACTTTTGGACTGAAACTAACCACTTTACAGCAAGCCCTGTCTATTTGTGTGTGGCATCTATCTGTTTGACAGGGTCTATTAGAAATAGGTAGGGGGAGATCTGAAACTGACCTTACCATGGTTCCAGGTATGCTTATATTAAGGGACACTACAGTCACCAAAACAACTTTAGCTTAACAAAGCAGTTTTGGCGTATAGATCATGCCCCTGCAGTCTGACTGCTCAATTCGCTATCATTTAGGAGTTAAATCACTTTGTTTATACAGCTATAGGCACACCTCCATGAATGTGACTTACACAGACTTCCTAAACACCTCCTGTTAAGAATCATCTAATGTTTACACTTCCTTTTTGCAAATGATGATCAATTCAGAATGTTTTGTCTCCTGCTCTGTTAATAGCTCGCAAGACCCTGCAGGACCCTCCTGTATGTAATTAAAGTTTATATTACAGAGCAGGTGATAAAAACATTTACGGTAAGTCACATCTGAAAATTAAACCATTTTGCTTTCATGCAGGCTGTGTCAGTCACAGCTAGGGGAGGTGTGGCTAGAGGTGCATAAGCATAAACTAAAATGATTCAACTCATAAATGGCTGTGAATTTAGCAGTGAAACTTCGCAAGGCATGATCTATAAAAACAAAACAACTAATTAATAGACATGTGTAATTCGTTTCGGTCCGAATGCTAATTCGGACGGATTTTGTGAAATTTGGACATTCGGGTACTTCCGAATGTCCGAATAGCTGAATGCCGAAGTCCCGAATTGTCAAAATTCCGAAATTGCCGAATTTCCGAAGTGCCGAATGTGAAGAAAATGGACTTTATTTTAACATTTTCTTTTGTATTTGCGTGTTTCCCCTTTTACTGTCTGAATACTGGATATTAGTTCGGCAGTTTGAAACTACCGAACACCGACCACCCTCCTGGCTTGTTAAGTTCAAAAGAACCGTTGATTAAGTGTTCCCTGGGTGGCCGCTGTTCGTAAAGCCGAACGCCACGTGGAAAAGAAAACGGCGGCCATCTTGTTCGCACGAGGGGAGTCAGCGGGTTTTGGTCGTCGAGTGTCTGGAACTAAAATCGGACACTCAACCTCACGAACCACTGCTGAAAACTACCGAATGCCGGGTTCTCCCCCTTACCGAACAGCCAGAAGAGCGGCATTCGGTAGTTATGTTCGTGCATACAAGGGGAACAATCGCTACTATGAGCCAGGAGGATCTATTCGGTATTTTGCCCGTTTTTCGACTTTTTCCTAATTGACCGACCGCACACGCTGAATTCGTGGAACTGTTTTGGGCAGGATCCTCGTGTGTGGTCGGTAAAACATGACTTCCACACTTTTTAAGAACCCCTGAACCAATCTGGGTGAAATTTGGACATGTTTGTCCCCCAGATCGGATACCTTGTGGGGAAAGGGGTGTTCTAACTTTTGGGGAAAATGTGTGCCCTTTGCCTGGAGATAATTGATTTATTCCTTAACTTATCTCAATATCTCCCAGGCAGAGGGAGGGCGTGTATTAATGCAAAACTGTATAATGATTGGCTAATGTATTTGTTTGCTGTGGGAGGTCCTCTTGCAGGAGGATTTCTCATAAAAGCCAGCCTGTTTTCAATAAAGATCATTCCTGTTACACCCTTCATGAAGTCTAGGCTCATGTTTGGGGAATATTCTATTTGCTGGGGAGAATCATCTTGGAAGCTGTATTCATCTATACTATTCCTCTACTCCCTGCTGTAGCTATAATCACTTAGGCTCAGCTGTTGGGAAAGGAATAGAAGACCGCAGTACCATAACCACTGCAGGTCTGAACACCACATTTTCTCGAAGTGCCGAAGTTGCCGAAGTTCCGAAGCACAGTATTGCCTAAGTACCAATATACTTACCCAGTGGAAGAATGAAGAATGTTACACTGTATACAATTTTAAATAAAACGTATACAAACATAGCCAGTATTCAGCTGTAAGCATTTGCAACACTTACAACAATCAAGTTGTGGTGGGAGCCCTAAATACCAATAAGGGGGGGACCTAATGTCCTCCCCCATGGCCCCCACCCCTGAGCGGTGAGTGGAACCCAAAATATCAATAAGTTGGGGAACCTAAAGTCCTCCCCCTGCCCCCCACCCCTGAGCGGTGGGTTGGGCCCTAAATTAGAATAAGGGGGGACCTAATGTCCATCCCCCTGAGCGGTGGGTGGGGGCCCTAAATACCATTAAGGGCGGGGCGACCTAATGTCCTCCCCCCTGGCCCCCACCCCTAAGCGGCGGGTGGGGGCCCTAAATAATAATTTATCCTCCCCAGGTGACTAGGGGTCCCAAAATCCCTAGTATCCCCCCCCCCAAAAAAAAGTTAACCCCTACCTACCCCCCTCACCCTAAAAATAATGAGGGGGAACTATTAACTAAGTACCTGTAAAAAATAAAACTTACCATTTGATGTCTTCTTTTTTTAAAAATCTTTTTTTTCATCCCCAAAAAAGGCCAAATAAAAATCCATAATGACCGTCACAATTAGAAAAAAAAAAAAAAAGCAGAGCACAAAAAAAAATCCATCTTCACTCATGGGGGGTGGGGGCCAGGGGGAGGACAATAGGTCCCCCTCCTTTGTTTACTTTAGGGCCCCCACCTGCCACTCAGGGGTGGGGCCGGGGGGCAATAGGTCCCCCCTTTAGTTTAACCCCTTAAGGACACATGACATGTGTGACATGTCATGATTCCCTTTTATTCCAGATGTTTGGTCCTTAAGGGGTTAAAAGCCCCCACTCGCGCAGCATGGGTGGGGGGGCACTTTTTTTGTTTTTAACAGCGAGCAGCCACAGGCTGCTCACTGTTTACTAGACATGCCCCTACTTGCGGTATAGCGAGTAGGGGCATAATTTACTAATACTAAGTAATCTTTACTTAGTTATAGTAAATTTGGCTGAAAGACCAATTTAGGTCTTTAACCCCTTAAGGACACATGACATGTGTGACATGTCAAGATTCCCTTTTATTCCAGAAGTTTGGTCCTTAAGGGGTTAAGCCTTTTGGTAGATAACTCCCTAAAACCTTGGGAATTAGGGAGTTATCTACTAAGCGGCTGCAAAAGAAGTCCCGAAGTGCCGAAGTCCCAAAAATACGAAGTTCTGAAATTTCGAAGTCCCGAAGTTCCGAATTTCGGAATGCCGAACCGAAGATTTTCCCCATGCACATGTCTACTAATTAAACTAAAGTTGTTTTGGTGACTATAGTGCCTTTAAAAGCATTGTTGTATGTATATATATATATGAATTAGTTCTTAAAACAAAACCTAAGCCGGATACATCCGTTCCATCATTTAAATAACATTATATTATATATTATAAATCGGACTTGTAGCAAATGTAAACCAGCAAAAAAAAATAAACAATTACTGTAAACATACATTAAAGTAACTAAAGTAATCTGACCCAGTAGGAACACATAGTGTGCAGGTAATATAAGAGAAGCATTGCCAACTGTGATCTGTTGCCGAAGGATAAGTGTTGAAGAATTACACAAACTTTAACACCCCCGTAAATCTGCCTTGCATGTTTTTTTTTTATGTTTCTCAGGGACAACCATACCGAGAGAATGTTTCATGAAATAAACTCATTCATTTTAATTAGGTTGTTCTCAATACTCAGGCACCATAAACACACATCTTGGCTGTGTCTTACAAGAGCAGGCATTGATTTTATCCTTGTACACTATAGATCTAATGAGCCATTCCCTCAATTGCTTTTTATTTACTTCTGCACCAATGCACACACGGTTGCCTCTCTGCTCATTCATTGTCGCTCGTTATCATTCTTCCGAATCCCAACCTTCGCTCTCATTTTTCTTTTGAATTCAACCAATTTCTGTCTTACAAGGCTTCTAAAAATCCACTATCTCAGAAAAAAAAAAGGAGATTTGAAGAAGTTTGACGATTTTGCACTGTATGTTTGCTCACGGCTTCCTTTTTTGCATATATTTTGGTCTTTACAGTAGTACTGCTTTTGAGAAATGCATATTCTGGGCGTGAGTCTAGTTTCCTTTTTTTATCTGTGTATATTTAGAGTCCTGAACTGATTCCTTTGAGTTGACCACCCAATCCCTCCATCCCATGTTCCCATGAGAAGTGATCACAGGCAAGACTAAATTTAAGGAATGTCTCCTGTTGCATTTCCCATGTTAGCATTAATGAAGGATTTGGATAGTTTGAAGCAATGGATACACTACAGCCACCAGGACTACTACATCTTCATATTGTGGTTCTGGGGTATACAGCCTGTCCGTGTAAGATCAGCAGTGTGAAGAAAAGGCAGTGTTTACACTATTGCCTATGACCATCTCTAGTGGCAGTCACCAGAAATCGGTAGAGACAAAGGTTCCATTCCAGTTTTCTTCAAGATTGACCATGTCATTCTTGGTTTCCTATTTAACAAGGGCAACCACCGAGTTAAGGAGAAAGTCTACCCGGAGGAGTGGAGAAAGAGAAGATTAAAGGAGGGCTTGATTTCTTTGAATCACCATCAAACGTAGAAATATGAAGCAAGTTTCTCTAGTACCAAAAAATTGAAGTTGAGAGAAAGATGTGATTTAATTTTAGTCTAGGCACTATTTGTTATGCTCTTGTAGTCATTCTCTTTTATAGCTGTGCATGTGGTTATTTTTGATGATGCCATAAATATGTCTCTGTACTTATCATCCAAGACTTCTCATCCCATATCTTGCTACCAGGCACAATGAAAATGTTGTATATTCTAAGGGCTTAGGAGTATATTGAATACATTCTAGAGATTAGGCTTCTCACCTGGTGAATAGGTGGCCACCTCGGTTTGCCAAATTAACTGTCCAACTCCGGTTCCCTTCTTGACAGTTTTCTACTTAACAGTGCAGAGTGTTGTTAAGGGTTCACAACTGATTATTCATAGTATGTTGCTCACCTGGTTCTGGAGCCCATATAATACTGGCTCCAAGTTTTCGCACCTGCTTGCCAAACATGGAGTGGATGGAATAGATATTTATCCAAGAGGACTCAAAATATTGTTTAAAATAATTTTTACTTTTATTAAATTACAAACAAATAAAGAAAACTCCACTAGGGAGATAAAAACAAAGTTGATAAAAAAAAAAAAGTACAAATATATACTCCTCCTGGTGTCTGAGACTCGTTGCGCCCGGTACACAGGCTTTTTCAATCGGTAATTTGCTTACATCCATGTTCCCTGTTATGAAAGGGGTTCTGTAGTTCATTCTTCCAATGAGAAGCTCGTTCGATAAAATAAATTATCAATGTATCCTTTTCGTTAATACGAATGGATAGTGTGAGTGGAATTACTCGATACATCATTTCCGCCATTCGTGCGAATGATGGGCATGCGCACAACGCTTGGATTTAGCCCGATACATCATTTGCGCCATTCGTACAGATGGACGCAAGAATGAACATTTACAACACCTGTTTCGTTCCACAACCCCTGTCGAATGAGCATCTCATTGGACGAATGAACTACCGAACCCTTTTTATAACAGGGAACATGAATGGAAGCAATATACCAATTTAAAAAGCCTGTATACCGGGCGAGATGCATCTCGGACACCAGGAGGACTATATATTTCTACTTTTTATAAACTATGTTTTTATCTCCCTAGTGGAGTTTTCTTTATTTGTCTATAATTTGATCAAAATTAAAATTATTTTAAAAAATAATTTGAGTCCTCTTGGATAAATATCTATTCCACCCACACCAAGAGGGGGTCCTTGCCACTCCATATTTGGCAAGCAGGTGCAAAAACTTGGAGCCAGTATTATATGGGCTTCAGAACCAGGTGAGCAACATACAATGCATAATCAGTTGTGAACCGTTAACAACACTCTGCACTGTTATTCTGCATTTTGTGTCTCCTGTCATGTACATATCTCATTGGAGTCTGTAAATGGATACAAGCAAGAAGGTTCCTGTTGCTACCTTAAAGGCACAGAAAGTCAGTACGTTCAGAGCCATAACGTTGAAAAGGCTCTAGAATTGTGAGCATTCCTTTTTAAAATGTGATTATATTTATATCAATTGACAACGATATAGCACCATTGTATATTTCTATTTATCTTTTTTTCGGTACACATATGAAAACGTTTCATGCCGTATGGGTAAGCCTTGATTTTTTAGCGCTGCACTATACACTGTTGTGTTTGAAAGGGGTAGTATTACCTAAACCTTGTTCTAGCACATTGTGTTTTTGTTCACAATTGGATTTTTGGGTAAATAGGAAAACCCAGAGAGTACAAAAGCTGCTATTAGAAAAAATATACATTTTTCTCTTAGAATTTTACCAAGCGCCCCAGTATTGATACCGGAGAAACTGACGGAAGCCAAGCACAGAGAGATGGACACAGGTTTCTTCAGGAAGGAAGAGATTCTTTATTGGATCACCGATCGGGACTCAGAGGGACTAACGTCACCAAAATACAGCAAGTTCTGAGCCCCGGACAATAGTGCAGGCTCCTTATATAGGCACATAACTCCTCCCATATTAAGCTCCACCCGCACATTCTCTTAACCAATCAACACAAATAAGAATTAACTTCCTGTTTGACCGCATGGCTTGTCCAGCACAATGGAGGAGGGGGAATACTATATCCTGTATTCTTGCACATGCTCCGTACACTACTGATCGTATCTTGCCTCGTGCAACCAACTGATCGATACGTCAGCATATGCACGTACACATGCCACGTGGTAATCTCGGCCTACTAAATTTATTTTTTTACCGAGATTCCACCACATTCCCCCCTTTGATGCCTCTTGATATTTTACAATTACTTGAGGCATCACTTAACCTTGGTTTGCTTACACCGCAAGTTACCTTGAACCAGACCAGACTTATCTTATGATGTGAATCTTTTAACACTCATCTTCCTGCATTGGTTCTCCCTGATCTAAAGCCTTATACTTATAAATCGCCATTATCTGTGCAGCAGCCTTCCTCTCTGCTATACTTCCTATCAGGCTTTGCACAGACCTAACTACTAGGGGTATAAGACACGGCAGGAGTAGACACAACATTAAAATTAGTAGGACTCTCCCTACCACTGCCTTAAGCCCTCCAAACCACTCATACCAGCTACCAAACCAACTACTTGGATTATACCCTTTCCATACCTGAGTAGGCACATGCGCTAGTTTAACCATATGGCTAGTAAGCTCAGCTATTGCTTGCCCTTCGTCATCTATTTGAAGACAGCAATTGCTCAGGTTAAACTTCCCACATACACCTCCCTCTACTGCCAAAAGGTAATCCAAGGCTAATCTATTTTGGTAGACTGCTGTCCTCATCCTGGTGTTATGCTTCGCTAGAAGATTGAGCGCTTGTGATGTCTCATTAGTGATAATCTCAACCACCGCCTGTAATCTTATAATACGGTTGAGCATATAAATAGGGGTTCTGTAACCAAAGGTACCATCCTCAGCCCACGTGGCTGGCCCATAATAATCTATAATACGCTGGGGAGGCCATTCATTATCTTCCCAGGTGCCTATCTCTATGGGTCCCCTTTTCTTCCTATGATTCACATCATACACTTTAACACCTAAAGTCTCACCTGTTTCAATCGGTAACAAGAAGAAGGATGGTTTGAGCATACCCAACACACATGCCCCTTCCCAGTCCTGTGGCAACTCCGAATAGGCTTTCTTACCACAGATCCAGTACAAATTTGCTGGGGCTCTCCAGGTAGATGTGATGGATAAATCAAACCACACATCCTTTAAATTGGCGTATCTAGCAAACGGGTTAGATGGTTCTGAGACATTTGAAGCCGACCACCAAGTTGTATTCTTTGTATCATCATCATAAGCTTTTTGCCCTAGACAAGTTAATTCTCCTACAGAAGTATTATACATTATTCCTTTCCTTGCTATGCAAACATAACCTATGATGGAGGTCTTTAATCTCCACTCAGATTTACCTCTAACACTCATATGATAATCGGCTTGTGTAGATATTAGTTGGTCAACTGCCTCAGAACCGGACATTACCTCCTTTGCTTCCCAAGGCCATTGGTCTCCCATGTTAGTACCTCCACACACATAGCAGTTGGTAACATTAAGACTACCGGCAATACTTTCAGCTAAATCGATGAACAGGTTTTTAGCATTATGGGGGATCTTATTATCTATACTCATCTCTTCATAAAAGGAATGGTATACTTGATGAGTTTGGGAGGATACCGTATCAGTCTCTATCCCTATAAACAGTAATGTCCCAGGATCTAAACCCGTCCCGTATATTTGAAACCCAAATAAATTGCCATATTTGTCTAAGAACTTATCGGGGTTATTTATAAGTATATGGATGGGATTACATTCCATAGACTTACAATATGGGCTAGTCGGCAACTTAGTCACTATCATGTCTTTGTCTACTGTCTGTCCCCAAGTCGCCCACCCCACACAAGACCAATATGGGCAAAAGTTATAGTCTTTATTTGGGCATCTAGGACTTACATATTTATTTTTACTACTGGGACAAATATATTTATCATTAGACCCATACGTCCTCTCCCATCTAAGATCCCCACATACATTCCACGGCTTTCTACCACTCGATATCGCTTTACACGCATCAAATAGCAGAACACCCGAAGAATGTACGGATTCTAACACCGTCTTATTAATTAGGGTCCCCTGAGGATCTCCATTCCTGAGAGTCAACCAAATTGTACGAGGTTGATACTCCGGACTGAAGCACTTAGGTTCTCCTACTCCTAAATGGCACACACTATAGTCTATATTTAAGTATCTACATCTCGATACATCTCCTTTACACTCATATTGTGAATGCCAGATTAGGGTTTGGGAAATATGGTTACCTGTTCTTGTAGTCTTAATGCATACCTCACAGCTAGGAGTGTCGGTACCTCTACCTTCCTGAATATAAAAACACATATAAATAAACACTATCAAAAGCACATCTTTCGCCGTCATCCTCAGTCTTCGTCCGTGCGAAGGCGCCTCAGCTTCCAGGATGTGAGGGCTGCAGGGAATGGAGTTCTGCTCGTCTTCACAGGTGTCCCTTCGAGACTTTCCTGGCTTATATACTATGTGTTGGTAAGCGGACAGGCTTTATTATGGCCTTCTCACTCACGCACCAAATCCCTGTAACAATAAAATTTGTAATCCACACGATTCCTCGTTACTCCGACTGAGTAGTGCGTTTTAACCGGATCTTGCAGGGATTCTCTGGATCTGCTGTAACTTGCCAAGAATCGACTGCTGCTGGCTTAACCCTGGAGTGATGTATCCACGGAGTCACTTCGGCTACTTTTATCGCTGTAGGGGTAGACAAAAGAACAACATAAGGACCTCTCCACTTGGGCCCTAACGGTACATTATTCCACTCTTTAATCCACACTTGATCTCCTGGATGATAACTATGAACAGGGGGATAAATATTCACAGGTAATCTATCTTGTACCCATTTCTGTACCTCCTCCATAGTCTTACCCAACTCTACAACCTGCTGCCGGGTAATTCCTTCTCCCAACTGACTCAAATCCCCCCTTAAGTTACCAAGTACGGGAGGTGGTCGCCCATACATAATTTCAAAAGGAGAGAGGCCCATCCTTCTGGTAGGGGTACTGCGGATTTGCAATAGAGCTATGGGTAAGAGAACGTTCCACTTAAGTTGGGTTTCCTGACACATTTTAGCCAACTGGTTCTTTATAGTTCTATTCATTCTCTCTACCTTACCAGAACTCTGGGGTCTATATGCAGTATGAAGCCTCCACTTTATACCAAGCATATGAGTCAGTTGTTGTAGGCACTGATGAACAAAAGCTGGACCATTGTCCGATCCTATAGAACAGGGTAGTCCATATCGGGGTATTATTTCTCGTAGCAGGAATCTTACAACTTCTCCTGCTTTCTCTGTACGAGTAGGACATGCTTCTACCCAGCCTGAATAGGTGCACACAATTACCAGCAGGTAACGATGTCCACCCGATTTAGGCATCACTGTAAAGTCTATTTGTAGATCGGACATGGGGAGTCCTCCCATAAACTGGACTCCTGGTGGCTTTACTGGTCCTTGTCTTGCATTATTTTTAGCACACGTTACACATCTTCGTACAATGGCCTGAGTCAAGTTGGACAATCTTGGTATGTAGAAATGTTTTCTGAGAGATTCTTCAGTACTGTCTCTCCCAGAATGTGTCCCGTTGTGATAATTTTGGACAATTTCTACCGCTAGTGATGCTGGTATGACTATTCTTCCATCTTCTAGCTGATACCACTTGTTCTCCAGATACTTTCCCGGTTCAGTCTTTAACCACTCCTCTTCTTGAGCTGTATAAACTGGAGTCCATTGGGACAGTGGAGTTGGTATAAGAGCAGCTATATGCCCCACATACTCCTGTCTTCCTGATTCAGCAGCACGCTTAGCTGCACTATCTGCCATCCGATTTCCCTTGGTTACATCACCATCTCCTCTCAGATGCGCTCGACAATGTATGATACCGACTTCTTTCGGCTCCCACACTGCTTCCAATAGTTGTAGGATTTCAGCTGCGTACTTGATTTCTTTTCCTTCTGAATTCAGTAGTCCTCTTTCTTTATACAAAGCTCCGTGGGCATGAGTGGTTAAAAACGCATACTTAGAGTCCGTATAGATATTCACTCTTAAACCTTCAGCCAATTGTAACGCTCGTGTTAGTGCTATTAATTCTGCCTTTTGTGCTGATGTTCCTTTCGCCAGTGGCCGAGCTTCTATCACCTTGTCTATTGTTGTTACTGCATATCCTGCATAGCGGATCCCTTCTTTCACATAACTACTGCCGTCAGTATAATATTGAACATCGGGGTTCTGGATGGGAAAATCACGAAGATCTGGTCTACTTGAGAATACTTCATCCATTACTTCCAAACAATCATGTTGACTTTCAGTAGGTTGTGGCAAAAGGGTAGCTGGATTTAAGGTGTTTACAGTCTCTAAATGCACTCTTGGGTTTTCACACAACATTGCTTGATACTTGGTCATACGGCTGTTACTAAACCAATGATTTCCTTTGTAATCCAACAACGTCTGTACTGCATGTGGGACTCGTACATAAAGTTCTTGACCCAGAGTGAGTTTATCGGCTTCAGCTACTAGCAGGGCGGCTGCAGCTACGGCTCTTAGACAAGGTGGAAGTCCGCTGGCCACTGCATCCAATTGCTTAGACATATAGGCAACAGGTCTTTGCCATGATCCCAAGTACTGTGTCAATACTCCCACAGCCATTCTTCTTTGCTCGTGTACATATAAGTAGAATGGTCGTGTGTGATCAGGTAGACCTAATGCTGGGGCACTCATCAAAGCCTTCTTCACATCTTCAAATGCCGTTTGCTGTTCTTGGGTCCATAAGAAGGGGTCGTGCTCTGTACCTTTGATAGCTGCGTACAGGGGTTTTGCTAGTATCGCATAGCTGGGAATCCATATCCTACAGAAGCCTGCTGCCCCCAAGAATTCTCGCACTTGTCTTCTATTCTTGGGTATTGGTATTTGGCAGACAGCTTCTTTTCTCTCTGGCCCCATAATTCTTTGACCTTCAGAGATATGGAATCCCAGATACTTGACAGTTGGCAAACACAACTGAGCCTTCTTTCTAGACACCTTGTATCCTGCCTTCCAGAGAATGTGCAGTAGATCGTGTGTTGCTTGCTGACAGATTTCTTTTGTAACTGCTGCTATCAACAAGTCATCTACATATTGTAACAGGACACACTCTCCTGGGATGGACTCGAAATCCAGTAGATCTTGACTTAGGGCTGAACCAAATAGGGTAGGTGAATTTTTAAACCCTTGGGGTAGTCTTGTCCAAGTCATTTGGCGTTTTGAGCCCGTTACAGCGTTCTCCCATTGGAAAGCGAAAATACATTGACTTTCTGCGGCAATTCGGAGGCAAAAGAAGGCATCTTTGAGATCTAAGACTTTGAAGTAAGTAGCCCCGCCCGGAATTAAAGCAAGCAGGTTATATGGATTGGGTACAACTGGATGTATACTAACAACCGCATCATTGACTGCTCTCAAGTCCTGCACAGGTCGATACTCATCTGTACCGGGCTTTTGAACAGGCAGCAATGGGGTGTTCCAGGGGGAAGTACAGAATTTTAGGATACCATACCGTATGAACTTATCCAGATAGGATTGAATGTTCTTCTTAGCCTTCTGCGGGATGTGGTATTGTCTTAGGCTCACTGGATAAACCCCAAGTTTTAGTTCAATTTTTATAGGTGGAATATTGCGGGCCAGTCCTGGTGGGTTGTTCTCTGCCCAAACTCCTGGTATGTTAAATAATGTCTCATCACTCCTAGGGTTTTGGCTAGTCAACGCTGTATAAAGTCGCCACTCTTCTTCCTTTGGTACGGATAATGTCATGATACCTGAAGGTCCATTAAACTTTAAAGATGTTGTTCCATTGGGTAGGAACGTAATCTGCGCTTGTAATTTTGATAGCATATCACGTCCCAGCAATTGGACTGGACATTCAGGCATATAAAGGAATTGATGTTTTATTACGTGGCCTCCCAATGTACAGAGTCGACTTTTAAGAACCGGTTTTTCAGCACTTCTTCCAGTTGCTCCTATCACAGTAATAGTCCTTCCAGATGGAGGAGCAACTAGATTAGTCACCACTGAATGTTCAGCACCAGTGTCGATCATGAACGCACTCCTTTTTCCCCCTATTGATACATCGACCATAGGCTCCGCTCGACCAAGGGGGATGGAGCCCGGTCGGTCATTCGGGAATTATCTGCGTCTTCCGGATTAAAGGGGGTATACAAGCGGTATGCCTCCAATAATCGGTCATAAAAGACACTGGGCGCTTCATCGCTTTTCTGAATCACCTCAACTGTCTTCGACATGTTAATAGCTTTCTTTCCTCCGGCTTTCATGCCAGCAATTATAGCGTCTCTATAGGCTCTGAGTTGAGCCATATCAGCACCATTTACGTTCCAATCGGGATCGGTGTTGGGATAATGTGTTGCGGCCCATGCTGATGGATTGGCTTGGTTTAAAGTACGGGCTTTATCCTCTAGTGCTTTAATGGCTGCTTGATTTATTCTTGTCCTTTCCTCATTGTTAAATAAAGTCATTAATAACTGCTGGCAATCAGCCCATGTCGGGTTATGTGTCTGTACTATTGAGGTGAACAGATCAGTCATAGCTTGTGGTTTCTCAGTATACGAGGAATTGTGGGTCTTCCAATTTAAAAGATCGGTTGTCGTGAATGGGACGTATACAAAGACTGGGTCAGCATGTGCCATTTGGCCTGCGGCATCGATATAGGCTGGCCCAGGATTCAGACGAAGAGGCATCTGATAGTGTCTTAATTGTTGGGCACCGGTCAACTGTCGGGTCTGTATGGGGCTACGTGGAGGGGCGTCAGTCATAGGTTCCAGTCGGGGAGAAATAGGGTATGGGGATGTGGGAGCTTGGTTTTGGGAAAAGGTTGTAAATAGAACGCTTCGAGTCGAGCTAGATGAAGCTTGACCGGAAGTCTGAAGTGGCGCCAAATCAGGATATTCGTTTTTAATGGGGGTTGGTTCTGATTCCGGAAGGGGAGATTTAGTACGAGGGGGGGTGGATCCTGTACTGGAGGAGGAAGCGGAAGTGGATGGGGGTAATGAGGGGAGGGTTGCAGGACTTCCTGCGTTTGCGTCACTTCCTCTTAACGGAAAGTAAGGGGGCGGCAAAGGGATCTCGGACTCAGGGGGCGTGTCCAAAATGGGCCTAACACCAGTCCTAGTGGACGAACAAGTCCTAGCTACCATGAGGCGACATTGCTCCTCGTGGCATGTCCGGAGCCATTTTGGCGAGTCATTTACGGCCTGTCTCCAACAATCAATATAAGGAAACTGGCCGTAAAGTTCAGGCCTACCTGATACAGCCACGTGTAAGCGCTGTACCAGAGTTGGATCCAAACTGCCACGTGGCGGCCATGCCGCAACCAAAGTAGGCCACTCCCTAGTACACAAAGTGACCAAACGTACAGGAGACATTTTAACCCCAAAATCACAAGTTTTGAATCCCTTTTTAAAATTCTTCACCATACAACCTAAGGGATCCGGGATCGTTGACTGCGACGCACCCATACTTAACAATGGAACGTCGTCGACAACGAATACTATACACGCGTACTATTCAACAGTCACACCCGTTTCCTCTGGCAACAGCACCACGTGGTACGGTTACCAAGTGAAACGTACACAATAACAATAAACACTCAGGGAATTCCCGTACACACGCAGCTGCTACACCAGTCACTATATAATCAATATTATGCCCTTTGGCGTAACTATACAGTCACCCACGCTATAATTCTCTATATACGAATTACCCGTCTATAACACACCCCAGTAACATCGTCTTTTACAAATAGCGGTTACAGTACGGTTAGCATAGGTCAAAGCACAAGTTAAGGTCACAATACAATTATTAGTGGTTATGGTGTTAAACATGCAATGGACGACAATGATTAGTACTTATATACAGTGTCAGTAAATATACAGGGTTATGGTACCGTGCACTATAATACAGCAACACACTATTAACACTCTCGCTAGACCGCTGAGCTCGCGCTATCTAACAAGATATACACTTTACTAAACAATCGTTAACACATTTACAATTCCCAACTAAACTATTGGCCAGTACCTTGATGGACTACCTAAAACTATATACACCCGTTTTGGTTAGCCACACTGCCCAATCACCACATATAGCGAGCTAGAGAACCGAATTTACACAGGCGCCTCTTAGTCGCACTATCAAAAGTCTAGTGGGTTCCAAATTTACACGCCTTCCCACTTAGCCCAGATAGGTTGAGAGCTAGCGAACCGAATTTACACAGGCGCCGCTTAGTCTCCCGGTCCCTCCGACCTAGCGAACGTAATATACACCCTAGAACGCTAGTCTAGACAAGACACCGGTGTCCGGCTAGGGCTATTTACACCAGGACCCCGCCTGACTAACAAAATCAAACGGTCTGACTAAAGAGCGTTCGATCGAGCGGTGCGCCTTCGCTCCTTCCCTCCGACAGAGGGGGCAGATACACAGATTCAAAACCCCTTTGGGCCTACCGCACAATCGGTATACCCCTAGTGGGTCCTGCCGTCTAAAACAGCAGTTGTCTTACCTCCTCGTTCCTGAACCTGAGTTCACACTCATCGACGGGGACACCCCAGCACTTCTCACGTAGAGGCCGATGATCTCCTGGACAACAGACCAGTGGAGACGAAGGGAGGTCCACGCAGAAGTTCAGGGGTGCAGCCGTAGAGAACGTGGGCAAAGATAGACCGTCTCACGCCTCTGCCTCTCAGCTACCGTTGAACGATGAGCTTCCCGGCCAATGCACCAAATGATACCGGAGAAACTGACGGAAGCCAAGCACAGAGAGATGGACACAGGTTTCTTCAGGAAGGAAGAGATTCTTTATTGGATCACCGATCGGGACTCAGAGGGACTAACGTCACCAAAATACAGCAAGTTCTGAGCCCCGGACAATAGTGCAGGCTCCTTATATAGGCACATAACTCCTCCCATATTAAGCTCCACCCGCACATTCTCTTAACCAATCAACACAAATAAGAATTAACTTCCTGTTTGACCGCATGGCTTGTCCAGCACAATGGAGGAGGGGGAATACTATATCCTGTATTCTTGCACATGCTCCGTACACTACTGATCGTATCTTGCCTTGTGCAACCAACTGATCGATACATCAGCATATGCACGTACACATGCCACGTGGTAATCTCGGCCTACTAAATTTATTTTTTTACCGAGATTCCACCACAGTATCAGAAAAAAAAATCTTAACTTCTGGTACATTTAATGTTTATTTTCTGTATGTTTTTATTCCTTGCATTGATCCTTGCAACATTAATCAGACCACCCTTCTCTCTTTGACCCTTTGACAAATTACTTAAACTAAAGAGTTACTCCAAGCACCATATCCACTTCAGTGATTTGAAGTAGTGATGGTGCCTGGGGCCTGTATATGCAGCATTTTGCTTTTTTTTTTTTTAACCCCTCTGCTGC
This sequence comes from Pelobates fuscus, assembly GCF_036172605.1. Classification (NCBI taxonomy): domain Eukaryota; kingdom Metazoa; phylum Chordata; class Amphibia; order Anura; family Pelobatidae; genus Pelobates; species Pelobates fuscus. The sequence continues at coordinate 337,556,459 of NC_086321.1, read as the reverse complement.
CTGAGGTGTAACTCCACCTCCAACAGCATCATAAGAATGCCACTTATGTTATGCACAGTCATTGGCTTAGAAAGGTCAGCTGATGCTCTCAGCCAATTAATGTCGACGCCAATGGATTCTGGCTTCTGCAACTCTCTACAAGCCAGAAGCACATCACTGGCCCACCAGGGCGCATTGGAGCCTGGTGGGGATCCAGGTAAGGGAGCAAAATGTTGATAGATGGTTTGCCTAATTACCAGGGGCCTCTTCTCCCCCCCTGCATCTTAACCTTTACAGCGGGCTGTAATAGTAGTGTTGCTTGGAGTAACCCTTTAAGGAAGCAATTTCTGTATGCCCAAAAGTAGTTCCACGCATTACCTGCCAGTTTAAGCCTTTGTTAGTCTGTCCACACAAAATTAATTTAAACTAAGTTTTTGTATAGGCTATGAATGCCTCCTCTATGGGGTTTTATCCTACACAGGAAAATTACGCAGATTTGGGACTCACTGCCTGTATAATTGTGCCAAATACCGGTAAGTTTTTTTTTTAAATGCCTTATCAGGAAATATGCCTTTCCTGGTTATAAGAGCTGGACAGTTTTAATATAAACATTTTTGGGGGGAATTTATCATGCATTTTTCCACTTTCCGAAACAAAATCGGAATTTGTTTGAAATTCGGTTTCTTTAACTTTTTGGATCAGAAACAGTAACAAAAGTAACCTAAAGACTGAACTACTTAGTCGAACGATGTTGGACTAATCTTGTTACAAGGATATTTTGATAATATTTTAATGCAGCTTCGCAACTTTAACTTAACCCACATTATTCGTAACATATAGATTCTGGATACAGAATTCACGGAAATAGGCTTTTGTGTCTGATATAATAAAAACATCTATTTTTTATACCTCGGGGAATCAGAGTCTCTGAATCGGGTTTATCTTAAAAGATATATTGGATTTTATGATTGATACAGAGTTGTTGTATAACACAGTGACCACAATCCTTTCATTTCGTGACAGTGATAAAATGCGACTGGCTAGACAACAGATAATTTTCTTTTCTAACATTTCCTCAAACATTGCTGCTCTGTTATTTTAGATAACTTAATTCTATGTGAATTTTGTTTCATGTCTCCAGGAAAATTGCATTTCATGGTTAAAAGACAAAATTAATATTACAAGCAAGAATTCAGAAATTATATATCAAATTAAGTTGTTTATTATGAGACTTCAAAAAACATTTCCAACTCATATCAACTTAAAGGGATACTCAAAGCACCAGAACCATTACAGTTTAATGTAGTGGTTCTGGTGAAAAGTGACTGGGCCTGAGAAAAGGCAATGTTTACATTGTTGCCTTTTCTCACCTCTAGTGGCTATCACTCATATAGTCACTAGAGTGGCTTCCTGATGCTGTCCTGCAAAGATTGCAGAACCAACATTCAGAATAAAGATGCTGTATGCTCCCTATAGAAATGCATTGAATCATTGCAATTCTATGAGGAGACGCTCATTGGAACCGGATCAGGGCTCGAGTCCTGCAGGAACGCGTGGGAACGGCGTTCCTGCACTTTTTCCACAGCAGGAACGCCGTTCCCATTACTAGTCCTGCAGGACCCAGGGCTGGCACAAGCGGCTGCCAGAGCAGGGGGAGCACAAATCCGAATCCCCTGCCTCTGACTGGGGACTCGGATTTTTAAACTCACCTCTCCCCCTGCAGTCAGTGGAGTCGTCCGGCCTCTCCTGATGATGTCAGGAGGAGGGGGTGTGACTTTCTCTGCTCTTCTCACAGGACCGCTGGGGAGCATAGAAAGCCACGCCCCCTCCTCCTGACATCATCAGGAGAGGCCGGCTTACTCCACTGACTGCAGGCTGCAGGTTCCAGATCCTGTCCCACCCCTCCTGGCCCAAGGTAAGCCTCAGGGAGGGGGGAAGGCACTTTAGTTTTTTTTTGTTTGTTTTTAATCCCTTTCCTGAGTCCCTGTCCATCTCCCCAGTCCCTGTCCCCCTCCTCAGTCCCTGTCCCCCTCCCCAGTCCCTGTCCCCCTCCCCAGTCCCTGTCCCCCTCCCCAGTCCCTGCCCCCCTCCCCAGTCCCTGTCCCCCTCCCCAGTCCCTGTCCCCCTCCCCAGTCCCTGCCCCCCTCCCCAGTCCCTGTCCCCCTCCCCAGTCCCTGTCCCCCTCCCCAGTCCCTGTCCCCCTCCCCAGTCCCTGTCCCCCTCCCCAGTCCCTGTCCCCCTCCTCACTCCCTGTCCCCCTCCCCAGTCTCTGTCCCCCTCCCCAGTCTCTGTCCCCCTCCCCAGTCCCTGTCCCCCTCCCCAGTCCCTGCCCCCCTCCCCAGTCCCTGTCCCCCTCCCCAGTCCCTGTCCCCCTCCCCAGTCCCTGCCCCCCTCCCCAGTCCCTGTCCCCCTCCCCAGTCCCTGTCCCCCTCCCCAGTCCCTGTCCCCCTCCCCAGTCCCTGTCCCCCTCCCCAGTCCCTGTCCCCCTCCCCAGTCCCTGCCCCCCTCCCCAGTCCCTGTCCCCCTCCCCAGTCCCTGTCCCCCTCCCCAGTCCCTGTCCCCCTCCCCAGTCCCTGTCCCCCTCTTCAGTCCCTGTCCATCTCCCCAGTCCCTGTCCCCCTCCTCACTCCCTGTCCCCCTCCCCAGTCTCTGTCCCCCTCCCCAGTCTCTGTCCCCCTCCCCAGTCCCTGTCCCCCTCCCCAGTCCCTGTCCCCCTCCCCAGTCCCTGTCCCCCTCCCCAGTCCCAGTCCCCGTCCCCCTTCCCAGTCCCCGTCCCCCTCCCCAGTCCCCGTCCCCCTCCCCAGTCCCCGTCCCCCTCCCCAGTCCCCGTCCCCCTCCCCAGTCCCTGTCCCCGTCCCCCTCCCCAGTCCCTGCCCCCCTCCCCAGTCCCTGCCCCCCTCCTCAGTCCCTGCCCCCCTCCTCAGTCCCTGCCCCCTCCTCAGTCCCTGCCCCCCTCCTCAGCCCCTGCCCCCCTCCTCAGTCCCTGTCTCCCTCCTCAGTCCCTGTCTCCCTATTTAAGGCCCTGTCCCCCTCCTCAGTTCCTGTCCCCCTCCTTAGTCCCTTTCTCCAGTCCCTGTCCCCCTCCTCAGTCCCTGACCCCCTATTTAAGGCCCTGTCCCCCCTCCTCAGTTCCTGTCCCCCTCCTTAGTCCCTTTCCCCAGTCCCTGTCTCCCTCCTCAGTCCCTGTCTCCCTCCTCAGTCCCTGTCCCCCTCCTCAGTCCCTGTCTCCCTCCTCAGTCCCTGTCTCCCTCCTCAGTCCCTGTCTCCCTCCTCAGTCCCTGTCTCCCTCCTCAGTCCCTGTCTCCCTCCTCAGTCCCTGTCTCCCTCCTCAGTCCCTTTCCCCAGTCCCTGTCCCCCTCCCCAGTCCCTGTCCCCCTCCCCAGTCCCTGTCCCCCTCCCCAGTCCCTGTCCCCCTATTTAAGGCCCTGTCCCGTTACTCAGTCCCTGCCCCCCTCCTCAGTGCCTGTCTCCCTCCTCAGTCCCTGTCTCCCTCCTCAGTCCCTGTCTCCCTCCTCAGTCCCTTTCCCCAGTCCCTGTCCCCCTCCCCAGTCCCTGTCCCCCTCCCCAGTCCCTGTCCCCCTCCCCAGTCCCTGTCCCCCTCCTCAGTCCCTGTCCCCCTATTTAAGGCCCTGTCCTGTTACTCAGTCCCTGCCCCCCTCCTCAGTGCCTGTCTCCCTCCTCAGTGCCTGTCTCCCTCCTCAGTGCCTGTCTCCCTCCTCAGTGCCTGCCCCCCTCCTCAGTGCCTGCCCCCCTCTTCAGTGCCTGCCCCCCTCTTCAGTGCCTGCCCCCCTCCTCAGTGCCTGCCCCCCTCCTCAGTGCCTGCCCCCCTCCTCAGTGCCTGCCCCCCTCCTCAGTCCCTGCCCCCCTCCTCAGTCCCTGCCCCCCTCCTCAGTCCCTGCCCCCCTCCTCAGTCCCTGCCCCCCTCCTCAGTCCCTGCCCCCCTCCTCAGTCCCTGCCCCCCTCCTCAGTCCCTGTCCCCCTCCTCAGTCCCTGCCCCCCTCCTCAAGTCCTGTCCCCTTACTCAGTGCCTGTCTCTCTCCTCAGTACCTGCCCCCCTCCTCAAGCCCTGTCTTCTTACTCAGGCCCTGTTCCCCTCCTCAGCCCCTGCTCCCTTCATCAGCCCCTGCTCCCTTCATCAGCCCCTGCTCCCTTCATCAGCCCCTGCTCCCTTCCTCAGCCCCTGCTCCCTTCCTCAGCCCCTGCTCCCTTCCTCAAGTCCTGTCCCCTTACTCAGTGCCTGTCTCTCTCCTCAGTCCCTGCCCCCCTCCTCAAGCCCTGTCTTCTTACTCAGGCCCTGTTCCCCTCCTCAGCCCCTGCTCCCTTCATCAGCCCCTGCTCCCTTCCTCAGCCCCTGCTCCCTTCCTCAGCCCCTGCTCCCTTCCTCAGCCCCTGCTCCCTTCCTCAGCCCCTGCTCCCTTCATCAGCCCCTGCTCCCTTCATCCCTTCCCTTGATCCCTTCATGGATCTTGGGTGAGTTCCTGCACTTTTTTACCCAGGACTTGACCCCTGAACCGGATGTCAACTGCCGTACATGCGCCGAAGACCCCCCCAATGATTCCCTATAGGAAAGGATTTGATTGGCTGAGATCATCAGTATTGATGATCTTAGCCAGAGGAGAAGCAGCAACCAGCAGCAGACCAGCATGCCTATATTCTTTCTTACTTCTGAAGGTTTGGGCCCAATTATCTAAGTAGCTAGTATAACACTCTAACGTTGTATATGTTTGCATTCCTTTTTGACATTCTTTATTTTCAAGTGCAGTGGCACATACACATACAATGACATATAGTGTATATAGTGTTGTTAAAAATATACGTGATGTTAAACCCGCCCCTTACATCCTACTAAGAGCTCCACACCAGGAAGACAACCGACAAAACTACTAAAGATACCAACATCGATACACCCCCCCCCCCCTTAGGAGAAACACTTACCACACGCACATACACACACCAACACCCAATACAAACAAACGTACTTACGTCCCTCAATGACACCGGACACACGACCATCGGCCCCCACAAACGACCAATGCCCTCATTCCCCCCCCCCCTTGACCCTCATCATAGGTCCTACAATCAAAGAAGACACCCCCACCAGGACTAAAACTTCACGGACCACCAAGATGAGTAGCTTACGACCCGATAACTACAGATGCCAACAGACTATAATGACTAAGGACACATATGTGTAACCTAAACCTACCCACTAAATGGACATGAACCCATTACACCCCCCGCCCCTCCCCACACACCCTACCTGTTTCTGGAACCTACCATTGATATGCAAATCATATGTAAATAGAACACTGACAAACAACGGATTTACAACAGTTCACAAATCCAAACTCAAAGACATAAAGATGCAAACTTAGCTACAATAATATCCAACTAGTAAGTGTAATGCCCTGGCTGTTGTTTAGATAATGTCACCATTAACGCAATTGATGTCATTCTTCTACTCGACTCGAAAAAGAATCGTACCCCACCCCTATTTCTTCATTCTGTACCCCATTTTTACAGTTGATAAAATCTAAAAATAGAGAATTTACAAAATATATATATATATATATACGTGATGTTGAAACACGACATGTCGAGGTAAGTTGCACATTTTTTAAGAATATATGACAAGATTAGAAGACAGGATAGGTAGTTGTGCCCAAGCAGTAAACATAAAACAACTATTAAACTAAGGGATCCATTGGACACAGTGATATGAAACAATAATGTGTGTGTACAAGATATGTTAAACATGTCTAGGCAGAAACTCATATATATGAGGAAACAATCGGCAGGGTTAATCTACACGTGGGTTTATCTAAAGATGAAGGCTGTGGCTGTGCCGTGCCAAGCAAAGTATAAAAGAAACATGTTTACTGGACATAATATTCAATAATATTCAGATATGGAATGAACACTGCTATTTAAGCTGACAACGGTCAGAAGAGTTGGGTGGTGTGATAACAGTCAACCTACTCCTGAGGCCAGGCAGAAGAGAACATATATGCAGAGGATCGAAGTGGCTACAATACACTGTGTGCGATGCGAAGCATCCCTCCAGCCCCAGGCTGGATTACAGTCCAGCATCCTTGAACCACAGACTCAGTTGTTCCCAAAGGGAAGACACAGGAGGCCCTGATAGTATGTTGCCACTGATAGCGGTTGGTCTTTCGGCCATGTGGGTGATGCAATAGGGTCTCTCCCCATTTGGCCATCCCCGTTTGACCTGAGCTGGCTGGTAGTTGTAGGTATCTGTGCTGCAGAAAAACGTGTGCCAAGACTGAAGACGCCAAAGAGGCAGAACTTGAGCAAGGCAACCAGTATGGCAAGGGAAAAAAATTAAGTAAACAATCATTTTAAACCCTGGTGGCACTGGTCCAGTCACCTAAACGGTGACTAGGGCACTATAACGGTGGAATACACATTTGGTTTCCTACTGCTATTGTGTTCCATAAGATTTCATGGTAGCAGAAGTGTTACACAGTCTTATCATCAGAAGCTAAGCCATTTTGCTCCGGTTTAACCCAGAATTTGGGGCTCTGGCACCCATCACCTACCTGAACTGCGATATGAGGAAAGTTCTGCCTATCCAAAGAGAGAAATAGTACATACTTCTGAAGCTAGTTTTAGTGGAGATTATTACCAGCTTTCACCAGTGCTTTTCTCCTCTTTTTTTTTTGGAGAGTAACGTAAGTGCCATACCATTTGTAATCGGTTTAACAGCTTATCATGGGATGATGCCAAGGTATCATAACCAGTACATAGTGGTGTAGAGGTTGTGGTGCCTACAATAATCATTTAACAAATGTGTTTTTGTAAAGTGTGAAAAATAAGAAAGATTGATTGTTGAAATCCACATCACCTTATCCTTTAAATGGGAGGGGTGGGGGGGATTTATCTTAGTTCCCTGTCAATCATTGCTATAAACGCCATACTTTGCATAGCGTTTGAGAGAAATGACACTGTGATTATTTCGATTTCTCCTCTTTGTTTGCCCTTGTTTTGCCTTGTGTAAATTGAATTATCATGTCATTTTTAAAGTCTTTAATAGAAAACAAAAGAAAATAGAAAGCCTAATGAAAAAAGTTACAGGTGACTCTCATTTTATTCAAAAGTGTAAATTTTAGTGAAGCAACAATTCCCTTTTAAAGGGACATTATAAGCACCCAGACCACATCATCTCATTGCAGTGGTCCAGGTGCACTGTCCCCTTAACCCTGCAATTATTATTATTATTATTATTTTATTATTTATATAGCGCCAACTAATTCCGTAACACTGTACAATGGGATCTAAAACATTGCAGTTTAAGAGAAACTGCAATGTTGCAATTGCAGGTTAAGTCTGCCTCTAGTGGCTGCACGTTCTCACGCTTTGCATGAGGACGTCCAGCATCTTCAACTGCCCATTTGAAAGCACTAAATCAATGGTTTCCTAAGGGGAAGGCCTAATGTGCACACAGTGCTTGTCGCAAATGCGCATTAGGTTCCTCTCAGTGCGGACATTGGCAGAGACGGAGCAAGTGCTGAATGACCTTGGCGTGTAACGGACCCCGGGTAACCCGACCAGTTACCTCTGCTAATATCGTCCTTCAGCCGTTCACGAAACACTTAGACTATCAAGAGACCCATTTCCCCCCAGTAACTGGACAACACACAGCTCTGGAGGTACAACACTGACTGACTCTGTCTATTTCGTCACACACGGTTTTACATGCACAGTCCCCTACATGGGGTCTCCAACACAAGACAACAGGGGTTTCCATCCCAAGAAGCTGATGGGGGATGGAAGAGGGACAATGTCCTGCTGTGACAGGAAAAGGAAGGAGGAGTGGGAGAGGCACAGACAAGCAATCAGGGCCGGACTGGGAAAAAAATTTGGCCCGGGCATTTTTTTATCACAGCAGCCCACTAAGAAGGGGGCGGGGCAGAGAGGGTGTGTTTTGTCATCACTAATGACAAACACGCCCCCTCTCAAAGTGAGCATGTTGGTTCAATGCTCTTCCAGGGCAGACCATGCACAGAACTCTGCTAAAGAGCTCTAGCATGAGAAAAAAGCCCTGTATTTGTTCTGCACATCAAAAGCAAATTTAATAACATGCTTGCACTGTGTTTCCTTGCAACTTGTCTCTGGTGTCTCTATAAATGGATACCAGGAGACAGAAATGCCAGGAAAGAGTATTGTGCATGTGTTTGGAGCCTGCTTGTGGGATTGCAGGTGTGTAGAGTGATCTGATTGTGGTGTGGTATTGTGTAATAAGGTCAGTTTTAGTCGTGTTGTGTTTGCGGTGTAATGTAATGCATATGTGACTAGGGACTGTAGAGAATGTGTGTATAGGGAAATGTAGCAAGTGTGTGCATACAGGCTATAGTGTGTGCGTGTGTGTGTGTATAGGTGATGTAGTGTTTGTAGAGAGTGTGTGTTTATGGCTGTAGTATGTGTTTGCTTACAAGGAATAGGGGATCCAGAGTGTATGTGTGTGTGTGTGTATATATATATATATATATATATATATATATAAAATGTATGTATAGGAGTCTAGTGTGTCTTTTGAAGGACCCACAATGTGTATAGGAGATCTAGTGAGTGTGCGTATATAACGGATTCAGAGTGTATATAGGGATCTAGTGTGTGTATGTGTGTAGATGATCCAGAGTTGGGTAAAGGATCTAGTGTGTGTCTGGAATGTAATGTGTTTAGGGGTGCAGTATGTGTGTGAGGGGTGCTGTGTGTGTGTGAGGGGTGCTATATTATATAAATATGTTTGGAAGTATTGTGTATGTGTGTGATGCAGTGTATCTGGGGGGTTGTGTGTGTATGTGAGGGTTGTAGTGTGTATGTGAGGTGTGATGTGTGATGTGTGTGAGGTGTGATGTGTGTGAGGGTGCTGTGGGTGCTGTGTGTGTGAGGGTACTGTGTGTGTGAGGGTGCTGTATGTGATTGATTTGTGTGAGGATGCTGTTTGTGATGTGTGTGAGAGTGCTGAGTGTGATGTGTGTGAGTGCTGAGTGTGATGTGTGTGAGTGCTGAGTGTGATGTGTGTGAGTGCTGAGTGTGATAGTGCTGTGTATGATGTGTGTGAGAGTGCTGAGTGTGATAGTGCTGAGTGTGATAGTGCTGAGTGTGAGAGTGCTGAGTGTGAGAGTGCTGAGTGTGAGAGTGCTGAGTGTGAGAGTGCTGAGTGTGATGTGTGTGAGAGTGCTGAGTATGATGCGTGTGAGTGCTGAGTGTAAATGTTGTGTGTTGGGGGTAAATAAACAAATATAAAAATATAAGGGGGGTAAATAAACAAATAATAAAACTAAGGGGGGATAAATAAACAAATAAAAAACTAAGGGGGGTAAATAAACAAATAATAAAACTAGGGGGTGAATAAACAAATAATAAAACTAGGGGGTTAAATAAACAATAAAAAAAACTAAGGGGGTAAATAAACAAATAAAAAAACTAAGGGGGGTAAATAAACAAATAAAAAAAACTAGGGGGTTAAATAAACAAATAAAAAAACTAGGGGGGTAAATAAACAAATAAAAAAACTAAGCAGGCATTAAATCCCCCCCTCCCTTTTTACCTTTAGCCTGAGAGAGGGGGACAGGCATGGTGGTACCTGGGAGAGGGGGGACCAGCACTCGCACATGATCCCTGGTGGTCCAGTGGTGAGTGAACTCTAGCCTAAGGGCTAGAGTTCACTCTCGCGAGATCGGGGGCGTTGCCATGGCAACGCTCCCGATCTCGCGAGAGGAACCCGGCGGAGCTGCAAGATAGAGCTCCGCCAGGTCCTCCTCTCCCTCCCCAGCCCCAGGTCTATTTAAATGGGCCAGTGAGGGAGATCTTTGATCTCCCCACCGGCCCATAAAGGCACACAGCGGGGCCGGCGCTTGGATAGTGCCGGCCCTGCATAGACCGGCAGGGGATGTCCTGTGACCTCCACTTCAGGCCTCGGCCCATGGCCACCGCGGCCCACCGGGCATTTGCCCGGTGTGCCCGATGGACAGTCCGGGCCTGCAAGCCATACATTCACTTAACTATATTTATATTGTACAATCTATAGAGCTTCTGCCCCCCACTTTGTTGACCCACAGCTGCATTTACAGACACACACACCTCTCTATGTAGAATGCAGGCACACAACACAGCGACATCTAGACACATGGAAAACAGTCACAAAAATGGTGCTGCAAGCTTGTGGCCGACGCCAAACAAATCAGGCCATCCATCACATATCTCCCCCCAGAGAGATAGACAGCGGGCACATGAGGATATGGCACTCAGTCAGAGCCGGTGGGCCGCGTCACCTGGGGGCTGCTCTAAGCAAGTATGTGCCACCGGGTGGCCCGTCCGGTGGCACACAATCTGAGGGGGCCGGCCGCATTCCGCGCTGGAGCCGCCGGACCGGGTGGCAGCCTCGCCGGTCCGGCGGCACTCCTTTCACTAATGCAGACTCGCTGAAGGCTGATGGAGGAGGGAGGAGCATGTCTCTGTACCATGCTCCCTCGCGGTTCCCACAATTCCCAGCACTGGAACCGCGATGGAGCATGGTACAGAGACATGCTCCTCCCTCCTCCATCAGCCTTCAGCGAGTCTGCATTAGTGAAAGGAGTGCCGCCGGACCGGCGAGGCTGCCACCCAGTCCGGCGGCTCCAGCGCGGAATGCGGCCGGCCCCAGCCCCACTCAATCAGGTGGAGGGGAAGGGAAGGGAGGGGAGGGGGGAAATAAAGAGACACAAGGGGGGGATAAAGAGACACAAGGGGGGTGATAAAGAGACACAAGGGGAGGGGGGAAATAAAGAGACACAAGGGGAGGGGGTAAATAAAGAGACACAAGGGGAGGGGGGAAATAAAGAGACAAGGGGAGGGGGGAAATAAAGAGACACAAGGGGAGGGGGGAAATAAAGAGACACAAGGGGAGGGGGGAAATAAAGAGACACAAGGGGAGGGGGGAAATAAAACAGAGGGACACAGGGAAAGGATGGAGGAAAGAGACAGAGGGGGGATAGAGAGATGGTGGAGGGAGGAAAAAGAGACAGGGGGAGAGAGAGAGGAAGGGGGGAGAGAGACAGAGAGGAAGAGAGACAAAGGGAACGGGTGGAGAAAGAGACAGAGGGGAAGAGAGAGACAGAGGGAGAAAGGAGAGAGACACACAAGGGGAGGGGAAGAGAGAAACAGAGGGGGAAGAGAGAGACTGGGAAGGAGAGGGGAACCCCCCCCCCCTCCCCTGCCAGACAATCTCCCTCCCCCTTCCACAGGCACCGTGCGGGCAGCCGGCAGGGGAGGGAGGGAGAGAAGACCCGGGAGGTCAGCCTGCAGCTCCTCTGCGGCCTTCTCGCACGAGCACAAAGCGTTGCCGCGGTTACCATGGCAATGCTCCGGCTCTCACGAGAGTGAACTCTAGCCCTAGAGCTATGGGCTAGAGTTCACTCTCACCACGAATTCCTGGTGGTCGCAGTGTTGAGAGTGAACTCTAGCCCCATAGACACACTGCCCCCACACACACACCATACACATTCACACACTGCCCCCCATACACACACTGCCCCCACACACACACTGCCCTAACACACACACCATACACATTCACACGCTGCCCCCCATACACACACTGCCCCCACACACACCATACACATTCACACATTGCTTCATACACACACACTGCCTCCATACACACTGCCCCCATGCACACATTGCCCCCCATACACACACACACATTCACAGCCCCCCATACACACATTTCCCCACACACGCTACGCATTCACACACTACACCCCCCCACACACACATACACTGAACCTTTCACACACACTGCACCCCTCACACATTGTACCACTGCTCCTATACCCTACTACAGCCCCATATCCCAGCAAACCCCAGGTAAGTTGTCAAACTGTTCTTAAACGGTTTGACAGCTTACTCTGTGAGGGGGTCCCGGCACTCCTTGCACCATAACCACTACACAGAGCAGTAGTGGTTATTGTGCATGGATTTTTTCTTTAAATAATCTACAACTGCCCCTCCCGGGATCAGGCTCTGGATCCTCCACTGGTATATGACATGTATATTAATGTGTGTATTAGTTAATTATATATATATATATATATATATATATATATATATATATATATATAATTATGTCTATTATATTTACACATATATTAATGTACATTTATATATGCATAATACACAGAGAAATGTCATTAATATGTACCATATGTAATGAGCAGATATTGGCCCAGTCTTGTTGCTAGGTAGGTGCATACTCCAGCACAATAACATATTTAAAGTGAAGAGCGCACCCACAGGACTTCAAAGTAAACAAGATAACGTCAATTTTTTACAGTTGTGCCCAACATACATTCACCATTTCAGTCCCATTACCAAGCTTTCCTTAATATGTCATGGTAGTTGGACTGAAACATTGATTACATGCAAAGGCACATCTGCTTAAAATAAATCAGCACTTTTGTTTATTTTGAAGCATATGAGTGCTTTTTTTTACGTTGGAGTAATAATTTTTAATTTTAAGTTCTCTTTTCTAACTCTGTATCTGCACACTATGCTGGCGTGACGCAATATGGGGCTGGTAAAAATTTTTTTCCAGGGCTGCTTTTAATGCCCAGTCCGGCCCTGCACTCAGTGACGGCATTCCGTCACATGGCGCTTGCATAAGACGAGTGTAAAAAACCCTTTATTTGCAGATGGGAGTAGTGGGATAGGCGGAAGGGGGGTGGGGGTGGGGAGAGAGGAACAATTATGCATTAGGAACACAGCTTTGTAGTCCTAACAGTAAAGTGTTCTTTTAATGTTTATTCATTTATTATATGACTGCGTTACAACACTTTACAGCTATTATATCATTTTTAATCTTTGTAAAGTGCTCTGGATAAGGGTGCTACATTAGAATTGTTAAATTCAAAAAATGGTTTTGAGAGTGCCTTGTAAAAATAGCTAAACCTTATTACTAAAGCATGCTACAATAAAAGGGAAAAATACAGAACATAACCTACGCTTAAACATCACCAGTGTTTTGACAATGTGAGAATGAGAAAACTGTAAAAAAATACAGTACCTGCTAAACGAAAATGGGATATGAATGACTTTGATGTTTAAGAACAATAATAACTATCCACCAATATACCAATGTTTTCCCCAAAGGGAACCGTATCACTTAGCACATGTTCTTAGCACTTAATAAAACTGACAGCGTGTGAATAGATGTTACATTGTACAACTAAAGTATATTCGTGTTCTCAACTTCAGAAGGGAAAGCTGGGTTGGACTTCATTCATGTTACAGTAACAGTCCAAGCACCATAACCACTACAACCTGTCAGGATAAGTAGTCAAACTGTTTGAGAATGGTTTGGTAGCTTATCTGGGATCCACCGGGAGCTATCCTGAACTAAAACCCAAAGTGCTCTCAACCAGTGAGCACAGGGATCTTCTCGGCCGGTGCAAGGATCCATTTTGCTGCCCCCTCATGTCACTCACTCACTGACAGACACACACTCACTGACAGACACACACTCACTGACAGACATACACTCACTCACTGACAGACACACACACACACACACTTACTGACAGACATACACTCACTCACTCACTGACAGACACACACACACAGGCAGACACTCACTGACATACATACACTTACTGACAAACACACACACACACACACACACACACAGACAGACACTCACTGACATACATACACTCACTGACAGACACACACACAGGCATACACTCACTGACACACACACACACACTCACACACTCACTGACAGACAGACAGACACACACACTTACTGACAGATATACATTCACTCACTGACAGACACAAAAACACACACTCACTCACAGACAGACAGACACTCACTTACTGACAGACATATATTCACTCACTGACAGACACACAAACACACACTCACTCACTGACAGACAGACACACTCTCTTACTGACAGACATATATTCACTCACTGACAGACACACAGATACACTGACAAACACACACACACGCTCACTGACAGACAGACACAGACACACACACACTTACTGACAGATATACATTCACTCACTGACAGACACACAAACACACACTCACTCACTGACAGACAGACAGACACACACTTACTGACAGACATACACTCACTCACTGACAGGCACACACACACACACACACACACTTACTGACAGACAGACACACACAGACATACACACACTCACTGACAGATAGCTATTACAAGTTGTGCCCATAGCCCACCCATAGCCCACCTTAAAGGGTTCTGGACAGGTGCAGAGAATGATTTAGTGAAGTGAACATTAGTTTGTGTAGATTAGCCAGTTATTCCATTAAGAAATTTGTTTCAGATATGTTGTAATCTAGTGCATTGTCACTTTATATAATTTCTGGTATTACCAAGTAAGACACTTCTCAGGTTCAATGTATCCATGAAGCAGAACTCTGTAACTCTGCATTCTGTGTAAATGACAACTTAGACAAACTCAAGATCTCTCCAAAGTCCACAGAGATAGTCACAAAGAATACTGGAATGCTGCTACCTTGATTTCTACAACAGTACAGATTACATCTAGAAGATAGGGATAATATAGCCTGACTAAGGACATACATCCATAATCAGCCATGTAGTCATGGGCGTAGGAACCAGGGGGGATAGGGGTGACGCATCCCCCCCAGCAAATCATGCGGGGGGGACAGGTTATGGGGAAATCCCCCCCAGCTCCGCCGGCCCCCCTCATGCTGCAGCCGCTCTGCAGAAAGCCTCAGACGGCTGAAGCTTTGCCCGGGCTGGTGCGTCCATGAGGGCACACCGCCCGGGCGCAGCATGAGGAGAGGGGCTGACAGGAGGGAAGCGCTCAGAGCTCCCTCCTGTCACTCCCTCACTGTAGCGTGGCCGAGCCCTGTATGGTCCGCGGGTACAGGGAGCATCTGTCTCCTGTACCCGGCCGGACTAACAGGAAGTGCACACTGAGTGTGCACTTCCTTTTAGTCCGGCCGGGTACAGGAAGCAAAATCTCCCTGTACCCGCGGACCATACAGGGCTCGGCCACGCTACAACAGAGGTAGGGGAGGGGGGAGGAAGAGAATGACAAGGGAGGGAGGGGGAGAAAAAAGAGAGTGACAAGGGAGGCAGGGGGAGAAAAAAAGAGGGTGACAAGGGAGGGAGGGAGGGAGAGAGGGAGGGGGAGAAAGAGTGACAAGGGAGGGAGGCAGGGGGAGAAAGAGTGACAAGAGAGGGAGGGAGGGGGAGAAAGAGAGTGACAAGGGAGGGAGGGGGAGAAAGAGAGTGACAAGGGGTGCATCTCCCCCTCCCTTTCTCCCTCCCTCCCTCCCTTGTCACCCTCTTTTTTTCTCCCCCTGCCTCCCTTGTCACTCTCTTTTTTCTCCCCCTCCCTCCCTTGTCATTCTCTTCCTCCCCCCTCCCCTACCTCTGTTGTAGCGTGGCCGAGCCCTGTATGGTCCGCGGGTACAGGGAGCATCTGTCTCCTGTACCCGGCCGGACTAACAGGAAGTGCACACTGAGTGTGCACTTCCTTTTAGTCCGGCCGGGTACAGGAAACAAAATCTCCCTGTACCCACGGACCATACAAGGCTCGGCCACGCTACAACAGAGGTAGGGGAGAGGAAGAGAATGACAAGGGAGGGAGGGGGAGAAAAAAGAGAGTGACAAGGGAGGCAGGGGGAGAAAAAAAGAGAGTGACAAGGGAGGCAGGGGGAGAAAAAAAGAGAGTGACAAGGGAGGGAGGCAGGGGGAGAGAGTGACAAGGGAGGGAGGGAGGGGGAGAAAGAGAGTGACAAGGGAGGGAGGGAGGGGGAGAAAGAGAGTGACAAGGGAGGGAGGGGAGAAAGAGAGTGACAAGGGAGGGAGGGGAGAAAGAGAGTGACAAGGGAGGGAGGGAGGGGGAGAAAGAGAGTGACAAGGGAGGGAGGGGAGAAAGAGAGTGACAAGGGAGGGAGGGAGGGGGAGAAAGAGAGTGACAAGGGAGGGAGGGGGAGGAAGAGAGTGACAAGGGAGGGAGGGGGAGGAAGAGAGTGACAAGGGAGGGAGGGGGAGAAAGAGAGTGACAAGGGAGGGAGGGGGAGAAAGAGAGTGACAAGGGGGGTGGAGGGGGAGAAAGAGAGTGACAAGGGAGGGAGGGGGAGAAAGAAAGTGACAAGGGAGGGAGGGAGGGGGAGAAAGAGTGACAAGGGAGGGAGGGAGGGGGAAAAAGTGACAAGGGAGGGGGATAAAGAGTGACAAGGGAGGGGGAGAATGAGAAAGAGTGACAAGGGAGGGAGGGAGGGGGAGAAAGAGTGACAAGGGAGGGAGGGGGAGAAAGAAAGTGACAAGGGAGGGAGGGGGAGAAAGAAAGTGACAAGGGAGGGAGGGAGGGGGAGAAAGAGAGTGACAAGGGAGGGAGGGAGGGAGGGGGAGAAAGAGAGTGACAAGGGAGGGAGGGAGGGAGGGGGAGAAAGAGGGTGACAAGGGAGGGAGAGAGATTGACATCCACCACACACACACACAATCATGCAACCCTTACACACACAGAAACACACAATGCATTCCTTACACACACTCAATGCACCCCGTACACACACTCAATGCACCCCTTACAGACGCACACACAGCATCCCGTACATACACAGAAACACACCTTGCAGCCCTTACACATACAAACACAGATTCACACAATGCATTCCTTACACACATATCAGGACATCCCCTACACACTCCACCCCCTGTGAAAAAACTCATTGGTGGAACATGAAGGTGGACCCTGGGACCCAGACCTTGAGCTGTGTAAAGGGCCCCCAAAAAATGGAGCTGCTTCCCGTTCTCACAGAACATTGTTTTTTGTGACCACAGTTACAAAAAGCCTCCAGAGAGCCTGTTCTACACCAGACCAGTGGAGTCAGACTGCAGCTAGAGCCCATCATCATCCTCATCTGGTTGTAAGTAGGCAATCTAGCATATTATTCGTGGCACTAATCTCTAATTTACCTCACATTAAAGAAACACTATAGTCCCCAGATCCACTGCAGCTTAATGTAGTGGTTCTGGTGTCTATAGCCTGTCTCTGCAGGCCTTTTAATGTAAACACGGCGGCACTCCAGCACTGGCGTTAGTTAACATGGCAGAAAAATAATTGGAAAGGGTTAGGGGGGCTACTAATAAGGATAGGGGGAGAGGGGTAGGTAGAAAAATAATTGGAAGGGTTTAGGGGGGCTAATAATATAGATGGGAGGAGGGGGGATGTAGAACAATTATTGGAAGGGGTTAGGGGAGTACTAATATGAATGGAAGAGGTAGGGTGGGTTCTAATATGCATGGAAGGGGTTAGGGGGTACTAATATGCATGGAAGGGGTTAGGGGGTTACTAATATGCATGGAAGGGGTTAGGGGAGTACTAATATGAATGGAAGAGGTAGGGTGGGTTCTAATATGCATGGAAGGGGTTAGGGGGTACTAATATGCATGGAAGGGGTTAGGGGGTTACTAATATGCATGGAAGGGGTTAGGGGAGTACTAATATGAATGGAAGAGGTAGGGTGGGTTCTAATATGCATGGAAGGGGTTAGGGGGTACTAATATGCATGGAAGGGGTTAGGGGGTACTAATATGCATGGAAGGGGTTAGGGGAGTACTAATATGAATGGAAGAGGTAGTGTGGGTTATAATATGCATGGAAGGGGTTAGGGGGTTACTAATATGCATGGAAGGGGTAGGGGGATAATATGCGTGGAAGGGGTAGGTGGGGTTCTTTTGTGCATGGAAGGGGTAGGGGTGATACTAATAATTATGGGAAGGGTAGGGGTGGTTCTAATCAGGAGGATCCCGGCGCTGTATCTGGGTAAGTAAAACCCCTTCCCTGTAGTGACCCTTTAATGTTATTATTTAATCATTTATATAGCGACTGCAAATTCCGTAGCGCTGTACAATGGGATAAACAACTCCTAGTTTACGGAATAAGAATATACCCGGCGAGTAAAAATGCTATCCCCCCCCAGATTTTTTGGGGTTCCTACGCCCATGCATGTAGTGTTACGGAATTTCCAATGCAACACATATGCGTTCAATGTTTCACAGAACGCTAAACAGTACAATATTCATTAACTATAGCTGACATGACCAAGAACGAGGAGTTACCAATTCCCAAAATGTTTTCTGTGAAGAGAAAAACATCAGTGAAAATACAGTATCCAACAATTGCAGTTTCAATGTGAAATAATACCAAGACTTACATCAAATTGCAGAACCTTAAAATATGAAACCAGGAAAAACACCCTTAAAAAGAAACGAAGCCCCCCCCCCCCTCCCCCTAAATAAAAACCAACAAAAACAAACTGCGTTTTTGGCACTATTTAGAAATTAGTTTTGCTGCTGGCATTTAATTTTTTTCCTACCTCCCTGGGGTCCAGTGTGGGGCAGCTCCTAACTCCTCCAGCGCGCTGTTTAGTATGCCATGACCGGAATTAGTTCATATTCTGGCTCCCGGCATCACAGAAGGCGCGCGAGGGAGGAGTGAGAGGCTGCAAGAACAGCCTCCCTCACCACCTGGCTTCTCCGTCCCCCTCTCCTCAGGTCACCGCCATTTATTGGTAGAGCAGGCACCTGCTCTGCCTTACCAAGCACGGCTTCGGGGGCGGCCTGAGGTGGCCAGCCCTGTAACAGTGTTCCTCTCGGCGCCCCCACCTTTGGGCGCCTTGAGGATCAGCCTGGCATTGGGGGTGGCTCAAGAGCCGCTTGCCCAGTGCTGCTGCCCCACACAGGGGCAGGCAGCCCACCAAGAAACATCCTGGTGGGTGCCTGCAGCAGTTTGCCTAACGGTTGCACAGGCCTGGATCTTCTGAATGTAAAAGAGATGGCATTGAGCACCTTGTGAGCCTGTAGGTTGTCATACTGTTCTCAAATGGATGGACTACTTACCAGGGGTGGGGCACCAAAGCACTTCTGACAAAAGTTGAAAAAGTTCTAGAGCTGGTGCACTAAGTGAGCTATACTTTGCCCAAAAGTATGTAGTCAACTCACAATGTAAAGACAAGCTCTGATAACAAATAAAATTGAATAGTACACTTTTTTCACCAATAAATATTCCTTATGAAAGTATTAATATAAATACTAACAGATAAACTCCTTAAGATAAAAACAATAATTTAGCAGCACAATGTATTCCTGTGAAGATTGTTCTAAGGACAAATATAAAAAGCTGAGTATTCTAACAATCTATATATCACTTACTAGTAACCATTTCTCACAGGGAATGAACCACTGTTCTATCACTCTGAGTATTTGCCAGGAGACACTATTACATCATAACGCTCATCTGTCTTTCCCTTAATCTCAGAATCCAATCATAGCTTTAGAAAGAATGCCATTCTATGACATCATAACGTCCAGCATTAATCAAGGCCAGCTCTCTCCAGGTGTTTCCTACCACCTCCAAAGGTCCAGCCCCTTTGAGGAAAAATAAAATAATGAATAATTTCCAATTCTCTTATAAACCACTTCTTTCTGATGTCCACTCTGATGAGGATACCAAACAAGATCATTTTTCAGGTATAGAACGTCATACCATAATATGCAGCTTCAAGTAGGAAACAGCTACTACTTAATATGTCAGCCTGATACCAAAGTCAGCCTTATTAAAAGTGTGTGAGGTATGTCACTGATATTTTTTATTCGTTTTCAAAGATTTTCTTTATAATTTCCCAACTTAAAGGGATACTATAAGCATTAAACAACTTTAACTTAATAAAGCAGTTTGGGTGTATATATCATGCCATTGCAGGCTCAGAGCTCACTTCTTTCTCATTCAGGAGTTAATCACTTTTGTTTCAGTTTATGTATCTGTAGCCACACCTCCCCAGGCTGTGACTCACACAAACTGCATGAACAAAATGGTTTAATGTTCAGTCAGCTGTTAACTTACTTTAGAAAGTTTCATCTTCTGCTTTAATTACACTCAGGAGGCTCCTCCAGAGTCTAGAAGGTTAGTAACAGGTCAGGAGACAGGAAATTCAAAATAAAATAGACTGTGCAATAAAGGAAGTTTATACATTAGATCTCTCTTTACAGGAAGTGTTTAGGAATTCAGTGCAAGTCACATGCAGGGAGGTGTGACTAGGACAAAATAAACAAAGTGATTTAGCTCCTAAATGGCAGAGAAATGAGAATCAAGACTGCGGAGGCATTATGTATACACCAAAACTGTTTCATTAAGCTGAAATTGTTTTGGTGACTGTGGTGTCCCTTATGCTAGTGATCTTAGAAGCATGACAATGGAGTTGTCGTAATAATACAATTGAAAAGACTCCAATTTTTTGGTTTAAATATATATTGTAGTTAACCAACTATAATGTTTTTATTTGCTGTGGAGAAAGATAGACAACAAAGTAAGATAAACTGAAACAAGAGATACAGGTGTCAAAATATATACATTTTCTACAGAAGATTAATTGCACTGTGGGCTGTGGATGGTCCACTTACGAACATACAAACTGTCTAGTGTCTACAATGACTGCTAACCTAAACAACTATTAGCGGTTTTTAATTTAACACTTTGTGTACCATATAATTAAAGGAGTTCAATTTAAATTACTGGATGTGATAAATTATTTTTATATATTGTTTCCAAGTGAGGAGACAACCCCCTCAACAGATGAAGCACTTACACAAACAGATTGATCTACACGGGTCTTAAATCTGTTTAGCAAAAATGAGTTGTAATAAAATGCTATTTAAATGTAATGTTGCATGGTTAAAATATAAAATGAATGAGCTTCAAACGTAAAGACATCCTAGAATCAACCTTTAAAATAGTATATAGAGCACAGAGTAACAGAGTAAATAGTAATCACTTCCTCTATCCCCTTAGATGGGGGCTGCCATTTTCTCTACTGTTTTTCTGGGTAAGTATAGTAGCTACACCAATTCATACCAACATTGGGAGGTATGATAATCAGGACGCAGAGGGATAGGCCGAAAGAGGCGTCCCAGTGATGCCAGTTGGGGTGAATCACCCAAAGAGGGGGCATGTCAGTTGTCTCACACGCTGGTCCCTCTCAAGTTAGGCAATGCAGAGTATGCAACTGAAGTTCTAGATCAGGGGTTTTCAAAAGGTTGATTCCCAGATGTTGAAGAACTACAACCCCCATGATGCTTTGCATGCCTTTAGAATGACAAAGAATTGTGGAACATCTGGGGATCTATCTTTTGGGCACCCGTGTTCTAGATGGTCCTTGTGCCATCTGCACATCAAAAATATGTTTAATGATGTGCGCACACTGCGCAGGCTGGTGACGGCATCCGAGGACACAAGGAACAAAATTGAGGTGGTGGGAAGGGAACCCGAAATTATGACTGTCCCACTGTATTCAAGATAGTTGCAATTGCTTTCAGTGGGGCCAAGCTAGAAAACCAGATGCTGCTGTGTGGGGCAATGTCCCTATAAATTCTGGATATTAAACCATCGAAAGCCTATCATTCTTTTTAATGGAATGCGAAATATTGTTTTTAGATAAATGGTAACAGAATCTACTCCCCCCCACAAAAAGAAGATAATCCTGTGAATATTAAAGAGCATAAAATAACTGTGGAATGTGTATAGTTGTAGAAGATGCCATGGCCAATTCCTTAAGATCTGGTCACTGCGACTGTGATAATCCCTTTACAAATATCCAGCTAGTGATTCTGCGGTACTTTCAAAGAAAACAATTTCCTGCGGAAAGCATTCATACACTGTGAGATTTATGCTTAGCATCTCGAAAAAATGGAAGCCAGTTTAATGATCATGTACTTGTTATTTTTCTTTGATGTAACATCTGTAATTTAGTTTGTCATATGTGCAGTACTCGGGGGAAATTCTTCAACATAAATTTGCAGAATGAATAAAACTAATTTTGTCCCCACAAACATTTTAAAGTAACACTCCACTCACCATAACCACTACAATGTGTAGTTATGGTTATGGTGCAAGGAATACCGTGGCGCTCTCCTCCTTTGTAAGTGGTAGTTTTAAAACCGTTTGACTTTGCACCTCCACTGCTAGGGATCTTCTGTTAGCTCTCTTGAGCTAAGCCCTGCAATGCACGACTAACTCATTGTCTGAGAACATCAGCTAATCACTTCCAATCAAAAATCTGCACCACTTCCAGCTCTCTGTTGGCTGCAGTGGGAGTGTGGAGCAGTACCTGCCACCATAACCACTACAGCTCGGGTCACCAGGGAACTGTCCACAGCCAACACATTACGATATTGCAGGTAGTGAGGACTTCTAGTGTTATTTCACAGAGTCAACCTCCACAAGAGGCAGTCTTAGTACTGAAATTTAAACATTGCAGTTTCTCTAAAAACTGCAATGCTTTACTTGCTGGACTAGGGGTGGCAAGGACATATGGTATATGGAAAAACAGCTTGCAGAAGCTACAGACTTTGCAAGCCCTCCCCTCATTCAGCGAATTAATATAAAAGTTCTGATTTCTGTTGTATTTTCTGGTGTAATCCTTTAATAAGCTAACACAGCATTAGGTTGTGGTTACAGGGAATTTCAGCCCATATGTGAGTACTTCAGCAAGTGTACTATGGTGAGTGGCAGACCACCCTGAGTGACAGGCAGGAAGGATGTACACAGATCGCACTCTTTCTGCGCCGTCATGCATTGTAGCTTTATTGATTGCAATTTCTTCACTGGTCTGCCCATCCAGGGCCCCATCCCCCCACTCCCCCCCATTCCCCAAGCCCCCTCTACCTGCTATGTTTGCTAAAATTTCCCTCTCCCTAAAATTGTCAGGTCTGCCACCCAGGGCAACATCTAGTATCAAGGGGCACCTAGAGCACTTATAATGTGCATTTTCGGAGCTTAAGTAAGCTGGTCCAGAGATAAGTATCAGAAATCATGGTCAGTGAACTCTGTAGTCCAGTCAGCCTTAAGGCAGCACTATCCCCGTCTGGGGATTTTGCCAAATTTGCAAAGTTCCCCGATGATTACATCATCGCTGGTGGTATGGTGGCAACGGGGGGGGGGGGGGGGGGGGAGGGGAGAGAGGGTAAATGTGAGATTACAGACTATATGCATCAAAACCACTACATTGAGCTATAGTGGGTCTGGTGACTACAGTCACAGTGTCCCTTTAAGCAGCACCAAAATCTTATTTTGCGTTTGGTTTATAGTACCCGGCTACATTTTCCTCCTTGTGAGCAATCAAGTACATACGGTTACTTTGTATGTTTCTGAATTGCTTCTAGATTCTGCCCTATTTGTTTGTAATTGCAATAATCTTAGCAGATGTATCCACTTTAACAGCATAAGTGATCAACATGTAGCGAGAGCAGTGTTTTGTAAAATGAATGCTTCTTTTACATTCACTCTTTTTCTCCACATGTGTAACATTGCATGAGGAGAACGGAATAATATAGCACTAATAATGTATTAAATTAAATAATTCTTAATGGACGCAAAGGATGCAGCTGTAGAGTAAAATAGCACCGTCACCCCTACCACCCCCCATGAAAAATTAGAATTTCACAAATATAGTATCTTTATGAAATATTCATATTGACTGTGTTGGAATTTCACTGACATTCTAACCCAGTCCACAGATATACTGAGACAAAGTAGTCTCACCCTGGCACCACTCTATCTGGGGTCTAACAAGATAGACTCACGCTGTGCCTTCCCAGACCTAAAGGCAAGATGTACAAAATGTCTCCCAGAATCCCCTTTCCATGGATAGAAACCTCCACACATTATATGTCATGGATAGCTCGTCACCCGGCACCTACACTGTCCAATTAGCGCCCTGATCGGAGAATCCACCTCAGTGGAAGCATGTTAACCGTTTACAGGTCATGACTATTCTCCGATCCAGCATAAAGTTACAGGCGTGCGGATGGTTAGTACTGGTCTCACAAAGCGGGGTTCCAGGAGCTCTGGGGAGGACAGCACCCCCATGCATTATATGTCCTTGGATAGCTTGTCACTGAGCACATTTACTATCCAAATAGTGCCCTAATTGGTGGTTGGGGAATCAAGCAATACTCGATCAAAGATTCACCGGATCGCATCACAGTCCCGATCCGGCGTACAGTTCCAGAGTAGCTCCTGCTCATGTGCTCGATGTGCAGGATGGGTCTAGGCGATACCTATAGGTCCCCAATTCCACCTGTGAGGCAGAATGAGTGTTTCTGTATCACCTTCCCATACCACATTCCCATAGTGACAACAGCCCTTTTTTGTGGTCCATGTTCAAATGAGGATCTGTGACATTTTCTTTCATGAATTATTGTGGCCAACATAAACTATTACTTTCACATACACTGTAGTCGAATCAAGCAGTCATTTTATCAATGATTTTAGCAGTGTTTATACATTATAACCCAGCCATATAATTTAGTGAAAAGTCCAGATGGGTATATTAACACAAGCATTGCCATCTCTTAATTATAGACTGCTGCCAGAGACAAATGTATGTCTCCAAAAGCAATAGCTGCTATTGTTGCTTAATTCTTATTGCACAGTGGCGCCATACAGCAGCATTAATAATAAATAATCAACTTTGTTAATAGAAGGTGGAATATTTTTAATGTACCTGTGCTCGGTAATCTAAGCTTTTAATAGTTCCCTGCTGTCTGCAATCAGATCACATCTACTGGATCATGTGCAGTCCTTTAATGAAGATAATATTATTTTCTTCAATTTGCATTTTCATTGAGATATTTGAGAGTCATTCACTATATGGTAGTAGTAGTACAGCACAACAGAATGATATGATGATAATTCACAGAGAGTATACATACTTTAAATGTTTTTTTGATTAAGTAGAAGATTCTGTTAAAGTAACATTTCACAGCTACAAGAACATCGTTAACAACCATATATAACAGACAGATGATGCACTTTGAAGGAGAGTGGTCTCAAGAGTTGTAAGTCAATATCTAGCATCTTAGTAAGAGTGGTAAACTTGTCCATCAACTAGTAAAGAAATGAAGAAGAACCACAAAAATTAGTGTGGGTCACTAGTATCTTGAAGGGAATTGCCAGGGTCCACATGAGATTGCTAAACCAAAATTGGTGTATGAACCTCTTAAAATACCCTTTAGCGTAACCAGGCTGGTTAAATGGACTTTTAGCCCACCATATACAGGAGCATAAGAGGTTCATGTAGAATACTTTGGATTCAACTATAATATGTGTGAGGGGTATTTCTCTGTGCGTAATTAAGGCTCAATGTGGTGGGAAATCCATAACCATGGGGCTATGAGGGGAAGGGGAGGGGCGAGAAAATAAGGCAGGCAATGGCGGTTAGAGTTGTGACACAAAGACACTGGTCTCTAACGTGGACCTTTGACCAACTGTAGAGCATGAGATCAAAATCAAATGAATAACATAAAAGAAAACTAAACATATTATAACACAACAATTCTTGAGTTGAAAAAAACAACGAACAAACTACTAGGGTCGTATTAATTCCTGGAACTCAGGTGCAGTAACAGCTCTCCCTTACAGGCACGATCCATGGAGAGCCAGAGGTTGAGAACAGGATTCTGTCCTGTCAGTAATGGCACGGGGGCTTTAATAAAATAACAGAAAGATCCAATGCAAGGTATACGAAGAAGGGTCAGGCACAAATCAGAGTCAGACTGTCCAAAGGTCAGGGCAGGCGGCAATCAGCAAAATTCAGAGAGCAGGCAAAGTCAGGAAACCAGCAAGGACAGGAAACACAGGGAAACAAACACTAGGCGTTCTGAGGCAGGCAACAAAACAACCCAGCACTGACTGAAAGTTGTGCTCTGCTTATAAAGGAGTGGCTCAATCATATAACCTGGTCTCACCTGTAAGAGGGGTTACCTAAGGTCAATGTGACTGACTGTGGGACTCAGCTCCATCTTCGATGCATCATTGTCCTGGCTCTGCCCCTTTTGCCACACCTCCTTCTACCTCTGACCTGCAGACCAGTCTCCTCATCTTGGAATGCCGGAGCAATCACTGCGAGTTCCCTGGCCGTGAATCGAGATGTAGAGGAGGCAGACTGGGGTGCAGCAGCCAGGGTGTTGCAGGTGCCCTGGGACAGGTGAATGTGACAACGTGTGACAACGTGTTTCATAAAAGACAAGTCCCAATATCCGAGTCCCGGTTTCCACCTGGTGCAAAGGGGGCTAATCTTGATAAGTCCTATGTCTGATGGGCAGTCTTTCCTGAGGAATCCAGTGGTGTCGTGGTAAAGCCCAATGCCTTAAGTAACGTAGGAACCTCCTGTGGAGATGAGCTCTAAAGAACAGCTCTGTTGTTCTGACCAACGGTAAGGTGTACCGGCTTCCTGCAGTCAGCTTGCAATTGTGTGATAACTGTAGTCTGCTGTAAGGCTCCCAAAGTTGGCGAGTTGAGGGGTTAAGTTGGCCCCTGCTTTGCAGTTCCCCCCATTTCACCACCGGAGCAAAACAGAAAGGCATTGACAAGGTAGGATATCTAGATGAAGGTAGTTGGTGTGTCTCTGGTTTATGCTACTGGATAGTTTCTTGATTTGTTGAAATTTATCCAGAACTCAACAGTACGGCATCTAGTCACTTCTGCCGTCAAGCTCCCTCCCTCCCCCCCCCCCCCCGAGGTAAATATTCTTCATACATCCTCGCATTTTTGTCCATTCAGTTGTGACATTCAGCTTAGCTTCAGATTGGTGAAATATAGAACAGTACGTAACCCAAGGCTCGTGCTGTCAGAATAATGATGCTAAACAAATAACAACCACTATCATCTAATTTTCAACCATAAGAAGCTGTACAAATGAGAGAGGTGTGATATTGTAATGACATTTCCCTCTCACCTGGCAGGAAAATGGTCAGCAACACAGATTTTATCACCTAATAACTCACCAACAGAAAAAAAGAAATTATGTAACCTTGTTATTATCCAGAGGGCTCCCCTGGGTGAGGGACATTTGCAGGACCCCCTCCCTACAAGCCATCGCTGTTGTTTGAAACATCCACTTGCACACACACGAACATGCACACTGATGTGCAAGTGCACACATGGACCCAATCACACTTACAAACACTCACAAACATACAAAATGTTCACGCAGGCGAGGGATCGCACACACGTAGACATGCTTACACACAGTGACAAGCTGGCAAACTCATATACATAAAGCAAGAGGCTCACACACAGATTTACGCATGTTATTATTATTTTATTATTTATATAGCGCCAACAAATTCCGTAGTGCTGTACAATGGGTGGACTAACAGACACATAATTGAGATCAGACCACTCACCTACACAGATGCTCATCCAAAGACATTCACACACACACACACACACACATACACATGCATAAGCACTGGAGAATATTATTACAAACATATAGATAGAAAATATTATATAGAATATGATGGCTGGGAGTATAAGGGCTGTCTCTTTATATGGCTGAACCCCCTTCAAATAAAAATTGAGGGAGACAAACACACAGGGCTCCTTTCAATGCCTGTCACAATCATTTATTAACAAGTTGATAATAACTAAAATGGCTGCTGCGATCAGCTACTAGCTGTTGCTGTTGGCAATTACTGTCTGTTTCCATCATGCAAAATGTAATCGTTAATGACTGGTTATCAACCACTGCTGAAAGATGTAGTGTCTCCCGTACAGATGAATAGGAGACACTTAGTACAATGCTATCAAAGTTATTCACTTAAGTGAAAATTCAAGATAAATTTGGAGTGAATTTCAAATTTAAGGTCAGACCAGCCGAACTTGAAAAACTCTCTAAGTCAGCAATCCTTTCAGTTCGGCTACTCGGGTTTTAAATTTGAAATTCCCTTTGATTACTTTCAATTTTCACTTTAGAAAATAACCTTGTAAGTAACGCAGGTACTACATAGTAAAACTTACCATATAGGTAACTTTACATACAGGCAACAATGAAAAACAATAAAATATCAGTATGTCAAACGGGGGAGCATCAGGGAAACATACAATTTAAACCCCAGAGCATTCTGCCTTAATATCACGACATATGCAATTATATGCAAATCATAGAGTAAATTCAGATAACGATCTAACCAATAGATAGCTATGATTCAAAGTGTCAGGATAGTCTGATACCCATCACGCAGAAACAAATTCTGAATACCAGAAACCCTAAAACGTATTACCGGGCCGGATCTGGAGTGGCCGGTTGTTGTGTGTATAGAGAATGCAGAATGTGTGTATATCCACTACACAAACACACACTGCTTCTTCTGCAGTATACAGGTAGCCTGGGGCCCACAGGTGCACATCCATATATATTTTTTAAAGCACCAACAAATTCCGTACAGCTGTACAATGGGTGGACTAACATACATGTATTTGCAACAAGCCAAGCTGGACAGACAGCAACAGAGGGTGTGACTAATGGCATTTAAAATGCACTGTTTTGATGACAATGTTTTAAACATATACCAGTACTTTTTGTTACTCTGTCTGCAAAACTATGCATTTGCTAAACATTTTACAATAGCAATGTATATATAAATTTGCAAAAAAAAATAGCCAAACGACATGACTGTCATCTTATGTGTGGCACAGTCCCTTTAACATGATTTAGGAAGTTGCAAAACTCTGCTTACGAACTTACTTCTCCCCATTTGATTACTGCACATCCATCAGAGAAAAAATAACGAGTTCTTGAAGTGAATTGTGTATAGAAGCAATGCAATAATGACAAGAGGAACTGCAAATGTCAAATTTACAGACTAATGTTTCTCAACACCAGTCATCAGATAAATATGTAAGAAATACAATATGCTCTTTATCAAATTAATGCAATCTGATCAGAGCAGAACACAAAACATGATTCTCCAAAGTGTGAGAAAAACGGAATATGATGATAACGCAGTCATAAAATTCCACTATCGACATTCATGTAATCAGCAAACAAAGAAGAAAACGTTCAATAGCATTACATTATCTAACTAAGGTTTAATTAAACTTGCAGACTCAGAAAACAATTCTGTTAAAAAACAGCCCTTGTTCCATGAGAAATACAGCCACTCAAGAGGCCTTAAGCCATTTCTGACTTCTGAACACAATTACAGCATTAGGACCTGTATTCCTCATCCTATAGTGTCCCTGTCCATAGTCAGCCCCCCACCCCCGCGTAAAAAAATAAGTCTTACTATTGTGTTACCAGTGCTGAGGCTCTCCTGGCGCTGCTGACTTCTCCTCTCCTACTCCTCCTTGATGGTCCTCTCCAATGCTCCTCATAGAGGATGTGCATGCGCGGTTGCTCCACGTGCACGTTCACATTTGAATCAATGCTGTCCTATGGGGCGTCTGTGCCACATGACGAGTTTTACTCAGTTTGTGCAGTAGAAACAACTCTAGAGCCTGCCAGTATGTCAGCCACTAGAGGAGGAGCTAACCCTGCAATGTAAACAAGCAAGCAGTTTCTCAAAAACCGCAGTGTTTTACTTTGCAGGGTTAAGGGGACAGGGCACTTCACCAAGACCAATGTATTGAGAGGAAGTCTTCTGCATAACTATAGTGTTCCTTTAAATTGTTATTATATCTCGAGGTTTGGGCAGTAATGATTGCAAGCATTGGGCTAAGCCATCCCCTGTTCTTTTAGCTTATCATTACTGTCCAAAGGCCAAAGGCTTTTGATGGAAAATACCAAAATGAGCCCTTTTCATTATCTGAATGGTACGCAAAGGGTTTTGGGATTCAGGAGAGCCTTGTTTTATTCTTGTGAAACCATATGCCACACTGATTCTGTCACGGAAGCCCCCATGTCACAGCCTCTTGGAGAGGCATGAAGGATAGCCTCCTGCCCACAGAGTATGGGCCCTGTCTCAGAGATCCCTTTCCCTGTTGATTTATATTGTTTTTCCCACATTGCCATTCTAACAACTGGCGCAGGACTCTCAGTCATCTCCTCCCTGAAAGACTATATCACCTCTAAATACCCCTTTAATGCTGTGCCCTTACCACCATGAGCCAGGGAAGCCCAAAGTGCTGCCCCATGGACTTCCAGGAGACGCTGTACAGCGGAGAGCACCTGACTGGGAGCAACCCATGAAACGACTAGAACTCTGAGGCAGATCAGAGAATAGCCGTGACCCGGTAAAACTTTAACATAGCTTTAACTCGGACACACCGTCTCCGATCACGGCGACTTTTGGACAGTATAGCCGCTTGGTTACCAGCTTTAAAATTACTTATAGCCAGTGGGGAAATGTTGTGTTAGCATGAAGTTATTGTGGAAAATATGTTTATGTTGTAAACCTGTATTGTGCAATGCGTCTTGGTGTCCAGCGGTTAATTAAATGATCTGCCTTAACTTAATTATGTCCTCGACACCAAGACACCAGGTAGAGCTTTGCATTGTTCTGGCTAAAGACCCTCTGTTGTGTGTAGGGGTATAAATACATGTGTTTTCCCTGCAATAAACAGTTACCTTGTTTTACTCAATCTGACTGGTCTCATCCACTATATTGGGGTATTGCAGAATTATGCATAACTCCTAAAAATGGGAGGTCTGAGATAGGGATGGGAGGGTGGCCTTCAAGGGGGGCATAACTAGTAACACAACTAGCGTCAATGGCAGCACCCATAAACAGCGAGCCTGTCTGGGAAGAGAGCCTCCCGGCTGGCCCGCAGGCTACAGAACCATGCATGTAGTACAGCAGGATTGGACCCCATAATTATATGCCACATATTGAAGTTAATGTTCACCCATTTCATTATCTCCCCCACATTTAAGATACATAAGTTTTCTAAGGCAGTACAGCTTGTGAAATTTAAGAGAAATTGTGCATCTTGCAAATTCTTGACAAATGGACTGTATAGTCAACAGGGTGATACTTGATTTGTCTATTTCACCCCTCATTAGATATGGCTAGTGGCAGCACAATACTGAAACTTGTTGAGCCTATTGCCTCAAGCAGTAATAAGGGGTGCAGTATCATTCTTTTTTGGTCATCTTCTCAATACTTTCAATTTTCTTAATGTATTTGAAAGTTAAAATTGTCAGTTTCTTTATAACTAGGCATTTGTAGAATTTTTTTTTAAAAAGTGTAAATTACAGGATCCGGAGAGTGAAGAATACTACTACTTTAGGTTTGTGTTCACTTCTTGTAAAACATTGTAGACATATTCGAGAATGATGGTTTGTATAGGTTCAATTGGGTAATGTATGTCCTTTTCACTTTGGATCACAATGACATGAATCTTGGGACAAATTCTCTTAAATGCAAATTTTATCAAGGGATTTAATAAAAAAAAATCAAATCATGGGGGATTGTGTTTGACTGCCATGTTGAGCCTTTTTGACAACATTCTGACCACCTCAATTAATTCTGATGCTCCTGCTGATATAATGCAATCATGTGGGCACACAATCTATGTTTGTTGGTGACAGCTCTGCTTCCTTTTGTTGGCTTCCTGCTAGGGTGGCCCATCTGTGGCCTACTTGGCAACACCGGCGTGAGGGAGGCGGACGATTTCTCTGCCCTCCATATCTCTGATTGTGGAAAAAAGTTTTTTTTTTCTGTGTTTATTGTCTTTCCATATTTTATCTGCTGAAGTGTTGAACTATCCAATCTACAAAGAACTAAGGCAATATATATATATTTTCTCAAAAATATTTTTTTAATTGAATTTCCAGCCTTGTGTTTTTCCTTGCTACCAGTAGGCGCAACCGGTTTTCATTTTGTGTATTCCTCGGTTTGCCAGTTTTGTTATTGAGGATTTCCCTAGTATCAGTGTCTCCTGCCCCATTGCTACCGTTGTATCTATTTCCCTCTGTTTTATAATGAAAGTGGTTTAAA
This sequence comes from Pelobates fuscus, assembly GCF_036172605.1. NCBI lineage: Eukaryota > Metazoa > Chordata > Amphibia > Anura > Pelobatidae > Pelobates > Pelobates fuscus. The sequence continues at coordinate 337,524,675 of NC_086321.1, read as the reverse complement.
ACTGAACAGACGGGTGACTCCATGAACTATATCCACTGAAATGAAGTCGTTATAGTGCCTATAGTGTCCCTTTAAATACATATTTCAAATCTCAGTGTAAATGTTACATACCCTCTTTATCCATAGCCACGGAGTCTACTTTGATGTAAAACAAATGTAGCAATGCCATTTTCAGCCCAAATGCAATGTATAAATTATGGTTTTATTTAGATCCCTGTTTTCAAAGATTCTCCATATGTTTTCTTGTCTCAGAAATAAATCTGTCATTCAATGGTAGGATCGCAACATTTACAGAAATAGAGCTTTCAAACAATAAGCGAAATGTCATTATAGATACAGCAGCTGTGCTTTAGTTAAGATTGGCATTTTATTTGCGGGAAGCTAAAATCTTTCTTCTGAAAGTGAGCGTGTTCGTTGTTTTTAGCTGTGAGTTTTTCAAAGAAAAAAAAAAAATAACTGTATACATTGAAAGAAAATCCACTTAAAATTGTCATCCACCCACATTATGATACATATATTTCTGTTTCACAGTAAACAACGTAGGTGTGTGGCGGAAGAATGATTGATTATACGGGGTGGGACAAAAAATCAGAATAGGATTTGACAGGTAAATAACATTTGTTAGTAGTTCAATTTTTTTTTTTTTTTGCAAATACATAGTATAACTGGGTCTTGGGAGATTTATCATGGATAGTTTCACGAAGGTACATCAAGTAGAAATAGTGGATATTTTTTTTTCCAAATTGGCAAGTGCATTATTTTGACGCAAAGAGAAAATCCTGAAACGTCGTCCTAAAATGTGGTTTCGACTGGATGGGGCTACAGCAAGGGAGAGAAGAGAGAGGTATTTTCTGCTCTCCCTATTAAGTGAATGCTTCGACCTTTAGTGTCTGACTGAGAGCTGGGAGAAAAAAAGATTTTTTTGTAAATTTAAAAGAAAATGGAGTATCTTATTAAAAAGATTTACAACACAACTTATAGGTGTTAATCAATTGTGTAATTTCCACAGATGTCACAGTTCCTCTTTAAGTATTATATATTTCATGTGGTTGTTAATATTTTTACCTTTGTGTAAACTGCACAATATTTTTATTTACTTTTTCATTATTTTTTATTTTATCGAATCGTATTTCATTTTTCACTTCACTTTTTTTGTTTTTGTGTCAGTTTGATTTTCTGATTACTGAAAAGTTGGCTTATGTTTTCCGACTATTCCTTCTCCTGGTTCCTGACTTGGATTGCATGTCTTTTTGGTTGTGATCTGCGACATCCAACTTCGCTCCTCTTCATGAATAACTCTCATTTCTGGCTTCTGATCCAGCTGCTGATTACATGGCTCTCTGGTTTCCTATCCAGATCTTACACCCCATTAAAGTTAAAGGACCACTCTAGGCACCCAGACCACTTCAGCTTAATGAAGTGGTCTGGGTGCCAGGTCCCTCTAGGATTAACCCTTTTTTTTTTATATAAACAGAGCAGTTTCAGAGAAACTGCTATGTTTATAATAGGGTTAATCCAGCCTCCAAATCCTCTAGTAGCTGTCTCACTGACAGCCGCTAGAGGCGCTTGCGTGATTCTCACTGTGAAAATCACAGTGAGAGCACGCAAGCGTCCATAGGAAAGCATTGTAAATGCTTTCCTATGAGACCGGCTGAATGCGCGCGCAGCTCTTGCTGCGCATGCGCATTCAGCCGAAAGGGAGGATTGGACGCGGAGAGGAAGAGGAGAGCTCCCCGCCCAGTGCTGGAATAAAGGTAAGTTTTAACCCTTTCCTCATCCCAGAGCCCGGCGGGAGTGGGTCCCTGAGGGTGGGGGCACCCTCAAGGCACTATAGTGCCAGGAAAACAAGTATGTTTTCCTGGCACTATAGTGGTCCTTTAAGTCTAGTTTCTGGATTTCAGATCTGCTTTCTAATACCACTTATACAGCATGATTTCTACACTACAACACTACTCCTATCTGACTCCCAACCCTGTTGTTTTCTAGAACCCTGCTACTCACTTCCTTATTACAAAAACTGTGGAATTATTCCAATCCTTGGATTCTTATATTCGGTTCAATTGTGAGAGAAAGCGACTCGGCACGAAAACCAAGGAAGCTCAACTCATTGTTAACTGATGATTCCTTCTAGAAAACAATTTACTCATCATTGCCTGTAATGTTTTTTCTATAAATGTTATTAAAAATTAAAGCTTGCTATAATTATGTTTGTCTTGTCCAGATCCAATTTCACAGGATCATTACACGAGAGCGTTATTATTGTCAAGAATAAACCTAACCATCCGATTTCCTCTGGATGTCATTTATGTTCTTGAGATTTCCCCTTTGTCCCAACTTACATAGTTACATAGTTACATAGCTGAATAGAGACTTGCGTCCATCAAGTTCAGCCTTCCTCACATTTGTTTTTTGCTGTTGATCCAAGAGAAGGCAAAAAAACAGTTTGAAGCACAATTTTGCAACAAGCTAGGAAAGAAATTCCTTCTTGACCCCAGAATGGCAGTCAGATTTATCCTTGGATCAAGCAGTTATTACCCTACATTGAAAGATTATATCCTTGAATATTCTGTTTTTGCAAGTATGCATCCAGTAGCTGTTTGAACATCTGTATGGACTCTGATAAAACCACTTCTTCAGGCAGAGAATTCCACATCCTGATTGTTCTTACAGTAAAACAACCTTTCCTTTGCCTTAGACGAAATCTTAGTGTACCTATGGCTACATCACCTTGTTTAACTGTGAAGTGGTCACCCATTCTTCTGTCCGCAGTGTACCTTTCTTAGTAGCATTCCTAGCTCTCTCTTACCATCGTATTATACAAGCAATCCTTTCCACTTACAGATGCGCATTGTTTGAAAACCTAAATATGTGCTGTGCGTAAAAGCATGTATATACACATGGTGGCCCAAAAGTAGATATACAGTTAAATCAATGAAATGCATCACGGCAGATTTTATGGATACACATACAAAGTGACAGTTACATTTCAGGCATTTCAAGATCAGTGTGGTGGTTGGAATGTCGGAGAGGAATGTTGCAACGTTGATGGAAGACATTTCGAGCACTTATGAGCTTATATAGTGTTAAACAAATGTACATGTAATAAATACTGTAATAAAATGCAAATAAACTACACTGTATACCTACTTTTGTGCCATCCTGTGTATGTGTGTGTACGGGTGTTTGTAGTGTATGTAAAGTGTAACAATTCTTTCCTCCTTCTAGGGTACGTACTACAACACCTCCACTCTTTACTCTTATGCGTTGGGTTGCACAATAGACAATAAAATATTTGATGGGCTTATGTAGTTGGTATATTTGAAGGAGCAGTTGCTAATTAGCTGACCTCTAATTGGCTGTAAATTGAAATCTGCATGTTTTACATGCAAGTAGAAGCAAGCTATTTGCTTTTCTTTGATGCTCACTACCTTTAAATTGACTTAATCGTTCTGCACATTAGTTAGCAAATGCCGTTAGCTGCCGTCAACAAAAAAATCCCTAGCAAGTGGCAAAATGTGACCTTGCATTTGCGCTTGCACCGCCCGCTACACATCCAGCAAGAACGGGGTGTTAAATGTCTTTTTAAAAAGCACTCATCCTAATTCCAGCTCTGCACAGCTTCCTCCCAGAGTTCCATAGCCACATAACCACAGCTGATCGAGTATTTCCCATTATTTAAAATCAAGGCACAACACGCGCTCCTGTTTTTTTCTGCTGTTTGTTATAACATGTTGCTTTATTTTTATTTCAAAAACCCTTGTTCCAGTTGTTGTTCTTTTAGCGCTACTGCATCTACATTTGTCTGACCTAGTCATTTTATCATAGTGCATTACAGCAATATGGCTTCTTGTACAATGTATATGAAATTGAGAAAAAAAAAAAAAAAGCACACAAACTGGTGGTAAAAAAGTATGCATCGGGGCGGGGCCGGACCGCCGAGCTGAACGGCCGCAGGCAAAAGGAGCTCCTGCAAAAACACGACAAAAAACGGGCCTTTTGAACGAAAAGCAGACCGACAGCAACGGAGCCTAAAGCAGGGAGACTGAGGGAACCAGGGTGAGGCTGGCCCACCGGGCTTCAGTCCCCTGGAGGAGAAATCTTCGGTACCACAACTGAGACCTTCTCTGGCGGTGAGTGGGGCAGACGGCCGCTGCCCCACTATCCTGCACCACAGTACCCGGCATGGGGCACTAATCCGGACGGACCCGGCCCCGTTCCCCCCCCTATGGACCGGGGGGGTGATCCCGGTCCTCACCCTGTGGCCCTGACAGAGACGCTGCGGAAGCAGGGGAACCGACCGTTCCGTCCAAGATGGCGGGCGCCATGTGCGCGGGAGTCGGAGGGAGGACCTGCACCCTCTCCATGCCCACGGCTGAAGCTGCGGCAACTAACTCCTGCTATGGCAGGAAGCGTGATGGCAGATACTTACCCCCGCCACCATCTGAACCAGCGACGACGACAGCGGTACAGGGGAAAATACCCAGCGTCTTTTCCCGCCAGAACGGACTTAACATGTTGATAAGTGGGGTTAATACTGTGCGGAGACAGACCTCTTACCTGCCTCCCACCCAGCCTGCAACAAACTGACCCACAAACCGACGACCACACGCAAATGACACCGAGCTCACCACTATGGCTGACTCAGACCCTCAGAGTACCAAGAGGAACAAATTTATTGCAACTCGCTTTCTCAAGATGGCGGCGGCTTGCAACACAAAGTATCCCACAAACAACGCAACCTCACAAACCAACAACTAAGCGATTGGCAGGACAGGTCAGTGGCAGTAACCCCACAGTGGACGCAGAGACCCTACCCACTCCCTCAGGCACCAAACGAAGGCACGCAGATTGTAATGGAAGCCACGTGACCCGGCGACATCCAGTTCTAGTCCCTTCTTAGCCACGACCTCAGAGTAACAGAGACAATCACAATAATGTCAAAGACTCACCCTCTCAGCTCCTTAACCAGCCGTTTTCCACCTCTGCTCTGACCGCCTGAAACCACCTAGCAGCTGACCCAGACCAACGAGGTATCCTGGGCATCACCATCTGAAACCTCCAGCGCAGGCAACGGCTAACCACACAGGGACTGACTGGCTCTACCACACACAGCCTGAGCCGGATCACTTTGTCAGCATACGGTTGATTCAGGAGGGTGAGTTGAAGGATATGAAAGAGACGCGGTCAGTTTCGGGATCCAGCCCGGTGTGGAACGCTCCATTCCTGTTTGAAGCCTCTCCCAAAGCTGTGCAGGAGCAGACGTTGACTCTGGAATTCCTGGTAAAGCAGGGCAGAATTTACAACCGTGCACGTATTCTTGGCCGTGTTCTGATTGGTGCAGGGGCCTCTGGGGCTGGCTTGGCGCACTGGGATGAGGTGTGCTCCACGGGGCCTAAGGAGTGTGCTCACTGGCATACACTTCAGCCAGATGTGTTCTAGAATGTTTGCTGAGCACATGAAGTAGTCATCAATCAATAAGTGGTACTTTTCATCTGTTGCAAAACGCATCAGCCAATAACCGTGATAAGGAGGACCACACAGGAAGTCTACAGATTTCAAGGAACTATGCTTTTTCCATGGAGGAAACCGTCGGAATACTCTGTTGCTGGGTTTTGACCAAAATATATTACGTCATAGAATATGTATGTAAATGTATGAAAATTCTAAATTAATGCCTTATTTATGTTAACAGGTTAACAGGTTAAGCATTCATGCCCTAGGTCATTGGGAAATTGAAAAGGAGTTGAAAACATCTGTTAAAGACTTAACCTGATAACAAGCAGCTAAATAGGCTTGTTAATAAGCAAGACATTTGCAATATGGTGTGGATACAAAAAATTAACTGCTGAAAAATACAACAAAACACTTCCATGAAATAGTGTCACTGTCGTGCCGTATAATATTAGTAGACATGTTGTAGGATGTGATGGACACTCCATATTCTCAACTCAGCATTAGAATCGACAATCTAAGTAACCTGGTAACATAAGAAAAATATTCTCTTTATTCAATATCCATTTGTTTAAAAATAAAATGAAACAAAACCGGCAGATGAACAGCAAATAAAAAGAGGAAGAAGAAAGACATTCCTCATGCCTGATGAAACTGAACGTGTTTCGCGTCTGGTGCAGAGTTTTATCGACGGTTTAGTCTGTCTTTTTCCTTCCCCCCTTTCTTTATGTACAGTTTGTTAATTTTCAATGTTCACTTGCCAACTTTGCTTGGTGGTTTTTGTTCAAATTGGAATATATTTACACCTCTACGAAGAAAAAAAAAAAAAGTATGCATCCCTGGATACAATTGCACCTTTCCCACTGACTATGAGATGGGAGTTGAGGTAGGTGTCCAGCTTTCAGTCTCCTTACACATAAGTGTGTCTTGAATGGACACTTAAATAGCTTGATCTTACAATGTTTGGCCCTACATGTGCATCAGCTTTGCCACAACTCTTCCGGGCCTATAATACACATGTAGCTGGGATCTGAGCTACACATCGGACATGAGATCGTCTCACTTCAAAGTTGTTATGGCATACACTAAATGGTTTAAAGTTTGCTCATTACCGTTATTTCATGATGATTGTTAAGCAACGGACATTAATATTCTACTATGCAACACTGATGTTTATTTATTTATTGTAAAACGTGCTGGAGTGTCGGGGACCTGTGAGGCCTCCTTAAACATTCCAATCTATAACCTTTTTCCGAAAATACTTCAATAAAAATAAAACTATATTTCCTGTAAAAAAGTAGACATAATTGGTTTTACAGTATGAAATTAACCCCTTAAGGACCAAACTTATGGAATAAAAGGGAATCATGACATGTCACACGTCATGTGTCTTTAAGGGGTTAAATTTCCCAGTCGCAATCTTCTTTCCGGGACTTAATGAGGATGTCCAATGATAAAAGCTCCACCTGATTCTTATGGAAAAATGTACCTTTTGACATCCAAGGAGTAGAAGGAATAATCCAGGCTTCTATAGATATGGTGGGCCAAGTAACACGAGAACTGTGCATCTGGTGCTATGTCGAATTCCTCTGCCTCTACTGGATATTTCCTCACCTATTCCCAGTAGTGATGTCGCGAACATAAAATTTTCCGTTCGCAAATGGCGAACGCGAACTTCCGCAAATGTTGTGAACGGGCGAACCGGGCGAACCGCCATAGAATTCAATAGGCAGGCGGATTTTAAAACCCACAGGGACTCTTTCTGGCCACAATAGTGATGGAAAAGTTGTTTCAAGGGGACTAACACATGGACTGTGGCATGCTGGAGGGGGATCTATGGCAAAACTCCCATGGAAAATTACATAGTTGATGCAGAGTCTGGTTTTAATCCATAAAGGGCATAAATCACCTAACATTCCTAAATTGTTTGGAATAATGTGCTTTAAAACATCAAGTATGATGTTGTATCGATCAGGTAGTGTAAGGGTTACGCCCGCTTCACAGTGACAGACCAAACTCCTCGTTTAACGCACCGCAAACAACCGCAAACAGTCCATTTGCACAACCGCAAACTCCCCATTTGCACAAGGTTGGATACCAAGCTAGCCATGTCCCGTTCCTTGTCCTCACTGATGTCATTGAAGGTCTCTTCCTCCACCCAGCCACGTACAACACCAAGGGTCCCCGAAAGGTGACAACAAGCTCCCTGTATTTTTTTTTTTTTTAAATGTACACTACTGTTACACCAGATATGAGTTGCAGTGGTGTGACACTGTGTCCTGGCAGGCCCTGAAACGCACACGTGTGAATGAAACTGACGGCTGTGATTTCACAGTCAAATTTCTAGGTTTTTTTTTTATGTACACTACTGTTACACCAGTGATTGGCCCACGTCATGCCTACGCCCTCAACACGTTCGTGTGTGGGGGTGCTGGAATGACGTGGGCCATTGGGAGCCTAAATCAACTTTTGGCTCCCACTGCCCCTTTAAGAGCGAGCTCGTGACTCGAGCCGTGATCCTAGTGCCAGGCGGGCCACGTGACCGATCACTGCGGTCAGTGCACGCGGCTAAGTCAGAAGAGGAGATCAAGCCGCATGCGGCTCGTGTGGAGGCAGGAGTGATCCAGCCACGCGCGGCTCAAGCTTGGGAGCCAGGTCGGTCCCAGGATAAGGTAAATACAGCCACAACCACTTATCCCAATCACACACCTTTCCTAACGTCCTATCCAATTAAAAGCATATTACCGCGTATTTAATAAAACAGATAGACCCCCTACTTCATCCAGGTTACCGATCGATGGTTCGATATTCTGAGCCCTCTCTGATTTACTGTACACGATTATTCGATATTCCCACAAATTTTATATAGCATTTTATGTTTGTTTGAGACCACCTTAAAAATATTGGATATCGCTAAAAATCATGATCACTATATACTTTCTCTACAAACCTCTAAAACGAACCAAACTACTCATCCATCCGCTATACCACTTTATCCCACCTAGAACTAGTGCCCAGTTAAAATACTTGACTCTTACTTACCCACACTCAGTCATGCCACACACATTTCACCACTACTCTCACTGAATCCCTCTGACTACGGCTAAATTAATCTTCTACATCAGAACACTACTCCTAAGATTGGGTTGTATCCATGTCTCGGGTCTTTCATTTAGAATTGGGGCAGCTTCAGTCTCCTTCAACACTGACACTCCAGTGCATATTATTAAAAGATTGAGCAGATGGAAATCCTCAGTCTACAACCGATATATTCCTCAACCCGAGAAAGAAATGTGGAAAGCTTTTAAAAGTTTGGCTTTGTAAATTTGATGCAATAAGTGTGTTTTTCTTTAATACCTTTTCACCCTCTTTGCATGAACCCGATTTACATATATTACTAATATGTTTCTGAACATATATATTATATTATTCACTCACTCACTCACTCTCTGGGTCGGCCTAAGACATCATGCTGCCTAGGTCCAACGATAAATGTCTATGGGGGATAATGTATAATAAACACAGGTTACTGGCTATAGGGGGGGGATAATGTATAATAAACACAGGTTACTGGCTATGGGAGGATAATGTATAATAAACACAGGTTACTGGCTATGGGAGGATAATGTATAATAAACACAGGTTACTGGCTATGGGGGGGATAATGTATAATAAACACAGGTTACTGGCTATGGGAGGATAATGTGTAATAAACACAGGTTACTGGCTATGGGGAGGATAATGTATAATAAACACAGGTTACTGGCTATGGGAGGATAATGTATAATAAACACAGGTTACTGGCTATGGGAGGATAATGTATAATAAACACAGGTTACTGGCTATGGGGGGATAATGTATAATAAACACAGGTTACTGGCTATGGGGGGATAATTTATAATAAACACAGATTACTGGCTATGGGAGGGATAATGCATAATAAACACAGGTTACTGGCTATGGGAGGGATAATGTATAATAAACACAGGTTACTGGCTATGGGGGGATAATGTATAATAAACACAGGTTACTGGCTATGGGAGGGATAATGTATAATAAACACAGGTTACTGGCTATGGGGGGATAATGTATAATAAACACAGGTTACTGGCTATGGGGAGGATAATGTATAATAAACACAGGTTACTGGCTATGGGGAGAAAAATGTATAATAAACACAGGTTACTGGCTATGGGAGGATAATGTATAATAAACACAGGTTACTGGCTATGGGGGATAATGTATAATAAACACAGGTTACTGGCTATGGGAGGGATAATGTATAATAAACACAGGTTACTGGCTATGGGGAGGATAATGTATAATAAACACAGGTTACTGGTTGTGGGGGGATAATGTATAATAAACACAGGTTACTGGCTATGGGGGAGATAATGTATAATAAGCACAGGTTACTGGCTATGGGGGGGATAATGTATAATAAACACAGGTTACTGGTTGTGGGGGGATAATGTATAATAAACACAGGTTACTGGCTATGGGGGAGATAATGTATAATAAGCACAGGTTACTGGCTATGGGGGGGATAATGTATAATAAAAACAGGTTACTGGCTATGGGGGATAATGTATAATAAACACAGGTTACTGGCTATGGAGGATAATGTATAATAAACACACACAAAAAAAAAGAATGCAGCTTCAGAATTAATCTAAATTGTATGCTGTCTAGGAGGTGGGAGGGTCTGTGAGGGAGGGTCTGCTGCTGATTGGCTGGAATGTGTCTGCTGACTGTGAGGTACAGGGTCAAAGTTTACTCAATGATGATGAATAGGGGGCGGACCGAACATCGCATATGTTCGCCAGGAACTATTCGCCAGCGAACCGTTCGGGACATCACTATTTCCCAGTTAATAACCTGTTCACTCTAGCCCAACATACTCAGTTCCTTCTATACCCCTTCTATCACCGTTGTTTTCATCACCGCAGTTATATCAAACCCACTATTTTTTATTTGTCGTGCCCTCAATGCTATCTCAAAACGCTCCTAGTACTTTTCGTACACTAAAGATGGTGCTGGACTACTGTTGTGAGGACTACTTTATTGTGTTGGTCCTGTTCACTACTGATGCAGGATGAAGAAGAAGCTTTATCAATGGACAAAAAAACATATCCTCTGATGGTCCTTTTACATCAAAGATGCTATTGTTTAGATCAAAGAAATATATACAGAAAAAAGAGGGTACCGGCTGATATCTAAGGATAAAGAGATATACAAAATATATTTTTTCTGCATATATTTCTTTGGTGATGTGGGATTGCTGACTGGGGGTGATCCGAGGGAGGCTGATATTGATAAGTATAATCTGTTATCACCTTATATATTCTTATTAGGGTGTTTTTTTACTCAGTATTGTTTAGATCAGACATAACTAGGGTGGCACTTGCCACACTTGTCAGGTGTCTCTTAAAACCAATGGATCTTGAATCCAGTTTTTTTGTTAGAAGATCCAATAACAATCTGTGCATAGTCACATGAGAATAACTGTGTCATTCTTCCAAAGTATTATTTGAATTTGAACTGTTGTGGCACAGGTGTCTGCATTTCGAAATATGAAGAAGAAACCAATGAAGCCTTCAGAGCGAGAGATATCAACTTCCAGACCAGAACAAGCGCCATGCTGATGCGATTCTGAAGGTGGAAAATGTATAGTTCATGGCTGGTTTCTGGTCACTGGTCCTTCTGGATCACAAACCACGCCACAGTTTTAAAAAACAGACCTGTGTTTAAAGCACCACCAAATGCATGTCAAGCTGAGGATTCTGGGATAGTTGCAAAAACAAGATTTCTCAAATTTCTGTTCCCAAGGGGACTTTCCAAAGTCCATCTTGACATATGCAGGTGATGCACAAATGTAGGTCAAAGTGGAAGAGAAGGAATGACTATCAATATCAGATATGTTTAATCAATTTTTTCATTCTTGTTAATAAAACCCTTTATACAGGGAGTGCAGAATTATTAGGCAAGTTGTATTTTTGAGGATTAATTTTATTATTGAACAACAACCATGTTCTCAATGAACCCAAAAAACTCATTAATATCAAAGCTGAATATTTTTGGAAGTAGTTTTTAGTTTGTTTTTAGTTATAGCTATTTTAGGGGGATATCTGTGTGTGCAGGTGACTATTACTGTGCATAATTATTAGGCAACTGAACAAAAAACAAATATATACCCATTTCAATTATTTATTTTTACCAGTGAAACCAATATAACATCTCAACATTCACAAATATAAATTTCTGACATTCAAAAACAAATCAGTGACCAGCCACCTTTCTTTGCAAGGACACTCAAAAGCCTGCCATCCATGGATTCGGTCAGTGTTTTGATCTGTTCACCATCAACATTGCGTGCAGCAGCAACCACAGCCTCCCAGACACTGTTCAGAGAGGTGTACTGTTTTTCCTCCTTGTAAATCTCACATTTGATGATGGACCACAGGTTCTCAATGGGGTTCAGATCAGGTGAACAAGGAGGCCATGTCATTAGATTTTCTTCTTTTATACCCTTTCTTGCCAGCCACGCTGTGGAGTACTTCGACGTGTGTGATGGAGCATTGTCCTGCATGAAAATCATGTTTTTCTTGAAGGATGCAGACTTTTTCCTGTACCACTGCTTGAAGAAGGTGTCTTCCAGAAACTGGCAGTAGGACTGGGAGTTGAGCTTGAAAAGGCCCCACAAGCTCATCTTTGATGATACCAGCCCAAACCAGTACTCCACCTCCACCTTGCTGGCGTCTGAGTCGGACTGGAGCTCCCTGCCTTTTACCAATCCAGCCACGGGCCCATCCATCTGGCCCATCAAGACTCACTCTCATTTCATCAGTCCATAAAACCTTAGAAAAATCAGTCTTGAGATATTTTTTGGCCCAGTCTTGACGTTTCAGCTTGTGTGTCTTGTTCAGTGGTGGTCGTCTTTCAGCCTTTCTTACCTTGGCCATGTCTCTGAGTATTGCACACCTTGTGCTTTTGGGCACTCCAGTGATGTTGCAGCTCTGAAATATGGCCAAACTGGTGGCAAGTGGCATCTTGGCAGCTGCACGCTTGACTTTTCTCAGTTCATGGGCAGTTATTTTGCGCCTTGGTTTCTCCACACGCTTCTTGCGACCCTGTTGACTATTTTGAATGAAACGCTTGATTGTTCGATGATCACGCTTCAGAAGCTTTGCAATTTTAAGAGTGCTGCATCCCTCTGCAAGATATCTCACTATTTTTGACTTTTCTGAGCCTGTCAAGTCCTTCTTTTGACCCATTTTGCCAAAGGAAAGAAAGTTGCCTAATAATTATGCACACCTGATATAGGGTGTTGATGTCATTAGACCACACCCCTTCTCATTACAGAGATGCACATCACCTAATATGCTTAATTGGTAGTAGGCTTTCGAGCCTATACAGCTTGGAGTAAGACAACATGCATAAAGAGGATGATGTGGTCAAAATACTCATTTGCCTAATAATTCTGCACTCCCTGTATATGTTCCCCCAGCACCCATCAACACTGTGCTGATGGGTACCAGGGGAACAACTTCAGGGTTAAACTGTTCAAAAATGGCGTTTATATATATATATACACACACACATACATCATATATGCAAAACCAAATACATTTATGTTAATGTGCCTCCAATTAAAGCATGTAGATCTCACAATGAATGAAAGTAGGAAGGTAGGACATTGATTACATTAAAGAACCTATTTAGGGGTTAATGGCCTGTTCTCTACCTATGACTGTAAATGTGAAGTTACTGTAGGTGCTTCCAACATCCTAATCTGCAGGAAAACCACAAGCAAGCATTTAATATATCCTAAAATACCAAGGTGCGAGATTTTTCAATGTTATAACTATTTCCTACCGAGAAGCACATGCTGCTTAGAAGGTGTAAATATCTGTGTTTAAACATTTTTCATGACAATCTGTATTATTATTATAGTATGCATTTATATTATTATATATTTTTTATTTTCGCCTGGCCCATGTTCATCAGGAGGCATTCTGCCATCTGACACATTTCCAGCTTGATATAGCAGGGTTAGACCAGCTTCACGCAAATGGATTAATAATCATCTTATTTATATTTGGCTGAGTGTCAAAATAATTTTTTTTATAATTACTTTTTTTCTTACTGCCAAAATGGAAAAATTCTGATTTCAGGCCTGAAACAAATAAAATTTACAGATGCTCTTAAAGGAATACTCTGAGTTGTCTCCAAGCCAATGACAGCTTCATCTAAATGGATTTGTTATGGGAGCTTGAGTCACTGAATGCCATCTTACTTTACGGGGTTAAAGAATTTTAGAATGGTTTAACCCTGAAATTTCCCAACATGTATCCTTGAGCATTGCCCCCTGTCTCCTCATATTAGGCGCACATGGCAAAACCTTCCTAATCACTGCGGTGGCTAGAGGAGGACTGAGGAGGTAGCGTTGATGGACGCCAGGGGAATGGAATAACTTTGGGGTAAACTGTTCACAGATGGTTTAACCACTGTGAGATAAAACAGCATCCAGGGACTCCTGTCCCACAACAACATAAAGGAAGATGAAGGGTACCATAACAACTTCATCAAAATGAAGTTGTTATATTGCCAGCAGGTTTCTTGGACTTCCTTATCTTTAGGGGTTAAACTGTTGCCGAATATTTTAACCCCATAATCTGCTCAGCAACACCATTTCTCTATGTTCCTGTCCACATACACTTTCAAAAAATCTTCTAGAGGAAGTCAGGGATCCCCTGGACTGTAAGGAAGGGGAGGCATGACTGCTGCCACACAGTAAGGGGTGTGGACTTATGGGATACAATTGTGGCAAAATGGGACCGTATAAGTATGTGTGCAAGGGAAGGGTACTCACCATTCCTAGAAAGAAGGCTGGAACAGGTTTTTCCCTTTTGTTTCCCTTCTTTCCATATACTAAAAAAAAAAAAAGAAAAAAAAAACTTTCAGAAGATTTGAGGAGTTGATTGTCTTACCTGATTGCTGATTTCTTAAGATGGCTGCAGTGTCTAAGGATGCCCTGATTGGGATGCTGCAAGCTTACCTTTCTTCTAATGGAGCTGGCTCTCTGGCTGAAGTGATGGCCGGTTTACCCCAGGAGGTGAGAGGAGAGGACCTGCTGGAGGCAGAGAGCCCATCGCTGGCGAGTGGTAGGAGGCCTAGGCGGTCTAGGCCTCCTACTCGTCTTTCACCAAGCCCAGTGAGACGAGGTGGCGGTGAGGTGGCTGGTCCGGTCGAGAGAAGCACCAGGATCGTTGATGGCGTGGTGAGCGGTGGATCCCGGGCTCCCAGGAGGTGGCCGCGGGCTGCGAGGAGTTCGGTGAGTCGGGCCCAACATGGCGGAGCGCGGGAAGAGCGCTCGAGGAGTCCTCCTTCTCTTCCGGCCGCACCGGAAATGACGCGCTCACGCAGGACGGCGGGACAGAGCGTGGTCGCGCCGGCAGTGACGTGCGGCGCGCACGTGATGACGTCACGTGCGCATATGCCGCAAAACCCGGAAGTGGGGCAAATGAACCCAGAAGTGGGGCAAATTCGTCGCCGGGAGGCTCGGGAGAGCCAGGAGAGAGCTACAACATGTGAAAGGAGGCACCGGAGAGGCAATGTGGCAGGGGGGCGGCCCCTGGCTGCTGAAGGCCCTGGAGGAAGAAGAAGAATGGTCACTACCAGCAACCCAGCTGGTAGTGGACCCAGCAACTGGCGAATTGGCCCGATGCCAGCTGACCCACAGGAGTCGGAGTCAGGATCCCATGACTCAGATGACCAGGACCAACAAGGAGATTGTGGCGACTGCCCTGGAGAGCGGGCTCACGTGGCTGCTCCTGTCAGCGGTGAGTTGGCCTGCGCTAGCGCTTGGGGTAGCCTAGCTGGGGGGGTCACATCAGGATCAAGGGGACTTGCTGCGCCTGCTTAGGGAGGTAGTAGACAGGTTGCCAATCGCTGCACACAGTGAGACACATAGGGGCCTGGGGGTGCAGGCCCCAGCAATGCCACCATGGGGAGGGGTGTTCCGCCCTCCGCTACCCGGCTGTGAATTGTAATAAAATTTTAAAGGGAGAGTTTATAGATTTCCTCTTACTGGTCCCTCCTGAGAAGGACTCCGTGAATAGGCCACGTCGTGGCGATCCCCAGGACACGGAGAAGAGTAAGCAACTCCCACGGACATTTGGGAATTGGTTGCAAGGTTTTGCCGTGTTCGCTACTATCCTAACCAGGAGTTTTCCAGAGCGGGTGCCTTCCTTGTTCGGCTACCTAGACCTTATTTGGGGGTGCATAGAAGGTTTATGGCGGTCAGAGCTGGTACCGGTATGACCAGCAGTTCCGCCAAAAGATGGCGGCGTGCCCCGGGTTAGATTTTAGTACCCAGGATGGTAGCCTATGGCTGCTGATAATGACTCCCAGTCGTCCTTCCCCCTTTTCAGGAGCAGCCGGGGCTCCTTCAGGGGCACCGGCTGGTCCAAAGAAAGGAGTGTGCTGGCTCTTTAACGAGAGCCACTGCAGGTGGTACTCCTCCTGCTGGTTTAGGCATGAGTGCTCGCATTGTGGAGGGGCTCACCCCGCAATGCGGTGCTTTAAGAAGGCGAGGCAGCCTGTGCCTAAGGTGGGGAGGCGGGACGACGGGGCAAAGGGGGAAGACTCCAGTGAGCGTGGCAAGGATGTTGCCGTGGCTCGAGCTTTACCCTAGACGCCACGACGCAGTGGTGCTGGGGGAAGGGTTTTCCATGGGTTTTTGGATCCCCTTTGTTTTTTCCCCGGAGCCGCGTTTGGCTGACAATCTCCGGTAGGTCAAGGAGCCCCTGTTGGGCGCAAAGTTGTCTAAGGAGACAGCGATGGGTCGCATGGCTGGGCCATTCGATTTTCCCCCTTTTTCTAACTTGCGGGTCTCCCCTTTGGGACTTGTCCCAAAAAAGGAGGCTGGCTCTTTTCGGATGATTCATCACTTGTCCTACCCGGCTGGGAGTTCAGTGAATGATGACATTGACAGAGAGTTCAGCAGGGTCCGGTATGCCTCCTTTGATCGGGCTCTGTTGCTGGTTAGACAAGCGGGAGTAGGGGCACTCATGGCAAAATTGGATATTGAATCAGCATTCCGGTTATTGACGATTTCACCTTCCGGGTTGTCAGTTTCAAGGGTCTTATTTTTATGACATGTGCCTTCCCATGGGTTGTGCCATTTCCTGTTCTTATTTCGAAATGTTTGCTTAGTTTTTGGAATGGGTAGTTGTTCAGTTCTCAGGTATTGCGTCAGTTACGCATTATCTCGATGATTTTTTGTTTGTGGGTCCTCGGGAAGGGGTGGAGTGTGCCCAGTTATTGTCGGCGTTCCATGCAGTGGAGCACATGTTTGGTGTGCCGGTGGCGGAGCAGAAGACAGAGAAGCCGCTTACCAGATTGTCGTTTCTTGGTATAGAAATCGACTCGATTTGTATGATTTTCCGCCTGCCCGACGAAAAATTAGTGGTTCTGTTGAGGATGGTAGATCTGGTAAAAGGGGCTAGGAAGGTCCAGCTCAGAACGTTACAGGTGTTGCTTGGTCATCTAGCTTTCGCTTGTCGCGTACTACCTAAGGGGCATGCTTTCTGTCTACGCCTGTCGTTGGCGACGGTTGGTTTCGGGAGTCGGCTCCAGAGGCGGATCGTGAGGGTCTTCGCTGCCCTTCCTACTTATGGGACCTAATTTTGGAGGCTTGATGTCCTTGGTGTCGGACTCCTTGTGAGTCCCTACTTAGAAGGCACACAGGTCGGTATGGGTTGGTTGGTTGGCTTTGGTGGATGGGTCAGTGCGGCTTTCATCTGAGGCGGCCCGGGTGGAGATCACTTTAAGGTATCTGGATGCGTTACTCGCTAATGGTAGGTCTTGTTCGGCGGCAGACAATGCGTTTTTCGGTTTCTTGGATGGAGGGACATCACCAGAGAGTTTTGCTTACAGAGGGTTATGCGAGGTTGGAGGAGTCCGAGAGGTCCGGACAGACGTTGGCCGATCTCCTTCGACTTGCTGGGTCAATTGTTGGCGGCTCTTCGGGCCGTCTGTGTATCACCAGGTGAGTGTCTGCTGTTTCAGGTGGCATTCTCCTTTTGCTTCTTTGGCGCACTTAGGGTGGGGGAGCTGGTGGCCCCTTCCCGGCGGGCGATTCCCCCTTTACTGCTGTCGGATGTCCGCTGGTCTGATATTTTTGTGGACTTGCATATCCGTAGGTCTAAGACGGATCAGTCAGCAAGAGGCATTTGGTTGCGAGTGGGGCGTACTGGTGGGATATTGTGCCCAGTGCGGCTGTTTGGTCAGTATCTGGCTATTCGGCCGTCGTCTGTGGCTGTGCTGGTTCATGCGGATGGGTCTCCGTGGACGCGTTTTCAGTTCGCATCGATGCTGGGTGAGGCGTTGCAGTATTGTGGTCGGTATCCAACCGGTTTCTCTCCTCATTCATTTAGGATCGGAGCAGCCACAGGCTAGTGTTTTGGGATATTCGGGGTCGCAGGTGCAGCGCTTGGGTAGATGGTCATCTCGTAGGTATCAGCTGTACGTGCGGCCTCATTTACTGTAACTTGTCCTCTGTTTTAGGGTGTTCTTCCAGGTATGTTTGGATTGTAGGACACTCTTTCATCTATTGGGCTGCTCGACGGGCAGAGTCATGTTCCTATGGTCGAAATTTGGGGATCCCAGCCGAGTTAGCAAGGGTTCATTGGAGGGGTATCCGGGGTCTGTCAAGGTGCCAAATCTACCCGGAGTGCGTTTCTCTCAGCAGGTTTGTGTCTGGGTCGGTGGTCATTGTAATCCATGCAGGGGGTAATGACCTAGGGAGGGTAAGGACGGTGGATTTAATACACGATGTATGGCGGGACTTGGCTCGGTGCATGACATTATTTGCAGAGTGTTGTTTGGTGTGGTCAGAGATTGCCCCCCATCCGTGCTGGCAAGTCTTGCCGCATGCAAAAGGGTTGGAGAGGGCTAGGCGGAAGTTTAATGTTGCGATTTCGAGGTTTGTTCGATGCCTTGGCGGTGTGTCGGTTCGACACACGGAGTTGGAAGGGGACACCCGGAGTTTAATGAGGGCTGATGGGGTTCATCTGAATCCGATTGGGCTGGATATACTTAACGTGGGTATCCAAGGTGGGATTGAAACGGCGCTGTCTGCGGGGGGCGCGATGCCGACAAATGGAGATCAGGGTCGGCACCGCGGTGGTGGAGGTCCTGGCCAGCGCAAGTAATGCAAGACAAGGCTTTGGGGAGTCGCAGCTGCCAGGGCTGATGGCAGAAGGCAGACTGTACGGACTCTTGGAATTATCCGGTATATCTGTCTGTTGGGTAGTCACCCCAACAGCCGACAGGTGGTGATAAAAGCTGGCTGAGTTGATATGTTGGAATAATAAAGCTGTGGCCGTTGCCCTTATCCAATACTCAGGTGTCTTGTCGTTATTGGGGGGCAACGGGAATGTAAGTGGTCTGCAGTCAAGGGATCCCCTGGACTGTAAGGAAGGGGAGGCATGACTGCTGACACACAGTAAGGGGTGTGGACTTATGGGATACAATTGTGCCAAAATGGGACCGTATAAGTATGTGTGCAAGGGGAGGGTACTCACCATTCCTAGAAAGAAGGCTGGAACAGGTTTTTCCCTTCCCTCCCTCCCTCCCTTCAGGATGATTATGTATGTGGTTCTGTGTTTTGCGGTGTTGTTGTTTCTATTTTCTTTTTGTCACAGCTATGGCGGAGATCCTGGCCAGTGCAAGTAATGCAAGACAAGGCTTTGGGGAGTCGCAGCTGCCAGGGCTGATGGCAGAAGGCAGACTGTACGGACGCTTGGAATTATCCGGTATATCTGTCTGTTGGGTAGTCACCCCAACAGCCGACAGGTGGTGATAAAAGCTGGCTGAGTTGATATGTTGGAATAATAAAGCTGTGGCCGTTGCCCTTATCCAATACTCAGGTGTCTTGTAGTTATTGGGGGGCAACGGGAATGTAAGTGGTCTGCAGTCATGTAAAGGAAGTCTTTTTCAAACCATTTTTATGAATTGAGCAGGGCCCTCAACCCCTCTGTTCCTGAGCGTTCACTTGTCTGGTTACAATTACGTGTCTGTTAGTAAACCCATTGTACAGCGCTACGGAATTTGCTGGCGCTATATAAATAATAAAATAATAATAATGAATGAGGAGCTCCTGATTGGCTTAGACCCCCAACTGACCGGTCTAAGCAAACTAGCAGTTATCCTGCTGAGACTTCCTTTAGAAGAATTTCTGAAAGTGGATGTGGGCGGGACAGAGAGAAATGGCAATGCAGAGCGGACTTTGGGATTTAATTGTTTGTGAACAGTTTAACCCCTTAACGTAAGAGAGTGCCAGGAACTTTCTGGCATCACGAGAACTTAATTTCAATGAAATTGTTATTTGCCTGGAGTGTCCCTTTAATTTCGATTAAGCTGTTCTGGAACGTTCCATTAAAGATTTTAGACAATAAGCATTGTTCAAAAACCCAAAGAAGAAAAGAATATCTAAAACTAGGCTGAGTTGGTTTGTGAATTTTGTTTTTTATGTGGCTGTTTTGCCCTTAGATTACCTTGACCCAAGTTCTCCCAACTAGTGTGTAAACTGTGGGCCTCCACGTTTTCAGAGGAGAGAAGAAATACATATTGTATCTCCTCTTGTCTGTAGTGACAAATCAATGACGGGGTTGTTCATGAGTGCAGTTGGATGTGAAATGTAATTAGGCCTTTCTTTCTCTATAATAGAGTAATTTGAGTCCACACAATAAGGCTGAAATGAGCATTTTTTTTTATTTTAGTTGACAATAGATGGGGAATGCTGGCACGACTTGATATAAATTAGCTATATGTAACATGCCAAGGAAATCCATTTTTTTCAAGACACCAGACTCCAGCGTGTCATCCCCTCTTAGTGCTGTGTCAATTTTCCAGTTGTGTTTTTTTTCCCTCTTACAAGCACGGAAAGTAGTCCGTTTGTACGCAACATGATCAATTATGCTTGATGTTGCTTCATTACTGCACTGTAGATTTCTGCATTAACTCATTACATTTAGACATGCTTTCACACAATAAAGTAAGGTTACAGTGTTATGCACAATTAAATGGGAAAAAGTAGGCATCTGAAAAACAAGTGTGCCAAATATCAGTGTGCATAAGACTATCAACCTGCGTGTAGCTACATGCAATGGCCAATGTCTTTCCTCTATCAGAATTTTGGTATATATCAACAACATGAAGGACAATGAAGACTGTCCGCCTGCAATCCGTGAACAGAGTTAAACAGAGCTTGTTATATTGTAAATCAAAACATTATTAAAGAAACACGCTGAACAGCTAAATCACTACAGCATGCGCAAGTAGTCAGCTGACGTTCTCAGCCAATCAGCTAACTGAATTCCCTGCTTAGGAATTTATGGTCCCCCGCATGAGTAGTAGAGGCACCAGAGGACCCTAGGTAAGACATAAAATTGTTCAAAAACAGTTTGACTGCTTACAGTAAGGGAAAGAGGGGTACCAGGGCACTCCTTACATCGTAACCACTACAATAAGCTGTAAATACGTGATATTTTGTCTATATTCTATGTACCATCTAGGCCAGGGGTGCCCAAATGGTAGATCTCCTGATGTTTTAAAACTACAGCTTCCATGGCGCTTTGTCATTCTAAAGCTATGCAAAGCATCATGGGAGTTGTAGTTCTACCTTTCAGGCACCCCAGACCTAGGCATTCAGTACTGCTAAGAAAGGATGCCCATTACTATGCATGACACCACAAAACCCAGGTTGCGGTTTATTTTCTCGTTTTAATTTATTTTAATTTTTTTTTGCCGTGGGGAGCACTCTTAAAGTAAAGGTTATCAAAACCTGCCATGCAGAAATGGCTAATCCCCTTTCATAACTACAAGGAATACATTAAACTGCTACAACCATGAAAAAAACAAAACAATACATTTAAAAAAAAAAAAAAATCTGTTTCTCTTTAAAATACACCCTTCTCTCTCCTGTTAGGACTACACACCTTATTTGTCTGTTGCAATATTAGCCATCTATCCTAATTCATAAAAGCCAGCTCTCTCTCCTTCCAAGCCATATTCCTTCCTACACCCTCATCAATTCTCCTCTCAAAACCAAACGTTTTTCTGTCTCTTCTTCAGCATCTACCCCCTCTCAATTATCCCCCTCGTGCAGCTGACACATGCGCAGATCAAGTCAGTTCCCCTTTTCGTTCAGTTGCACAGAGAAGGAGGCTGCAGCAAAAGAGCCAAGCTATCACCCAGCTGATCTTCACCTATATACTCAGCCTGGGATAAACAAACCAGACACACAGAGCCTCGCTGGATGTCACAAGGCTCACACATACACAAATTCTGCAAACACTGCACCATAATAGCCAACAACTTCACTCACTGGGATATTTTATGGCTATTGTAAATATTTAGCCACACGCACATCTTGTGACATACTCTAAACTGCAAGCAGCACACCTTCTAACTAACCTAGCACAACAACAACAACACAATACAATACAAAACAACACTGTGACACAGACTCTTACAGCACATACACAGAGTGCCCATATCCCTGCTGGGCACCCCAAATTCCCCAGGAACATGCCTGAGCTCATCAGTGTCAGTGAGTTTATCTCAGAGACCCTGGAGGATCACAGCTCCCCAACCACGTCCTCGTTTACAACCAAGATGGTAAACTGCAGAAACACAGTGTGCACCATAGAAGAGGTAAGTGTGGTGCCAGTATACTGTCCCTTTAATCAACAACGCTTGTAAAGCAGACTTCCTGCAGGGTTGCCCTAACATAAAATATGGGCTTCCCTAGACAAAAATAATAGAACGTTAGGGACATTCTAAATGGAGTTTAGGTTCCAAGTCACCTGCTCTGAATGCAGTGTAATAGTGCTGTGACTTAACCCTTCTAGCGCTGGATCAAACACATTGCCCACCCTTCCCCTTAAATCAGTTCCCACGGGTAGGGGTTAATTGGGATTTGACCATATCAGCATGTAGTATATTTGTGCCTTAATGGTGAATCTGTGTCTGATGAGATATGGTAAATGTATACAGGGGCACTGAGGACCCTATTGAAGCGGTTTGGTTTTGGGATTGAGTGATGGATGGTACTTTACAAAAACTGACACTCTCTCGATTGGCTATTTTAAATTGAAATATCTAAGACTTGGGCAGGGTACAATACTTGTTTTTTAAGGGGGAAGTGTGCTGTTAACATTTTGTATATGTTACTCCTTTTTGTTGACCAGTGAGTTCTATGTTGTATCTTGACTCATCTGTTGGGTAACTCCTTGTTTTGCTCTGCAACTGCTAAGAGTTTTGTAGATGTTATGAATGGTGCTTTGCTAGAAGATTAATCATTTGCCTTCACTGGAATTTTAGATTGTCTCTCTGTGGGTTAAAAGTCTGGTCCCTGGTGATCCATTATAGTAATTGCTGGGGCACCTGTATAATACATTTTTTTTAAAGTGTATTTAGCTGACACCCAGTGAACAAAAAGACTAGTGTGTTCAGAAAATATACATTGCGTTGATGCAGGGTTAAAATTATATTACCAGCCCCTCTTTCATTTAAGAATTTACTGTTTGTTCACAATCTGCTCACTCTATTAAACCAACACAAGATTGTATCACTAATGTTTAAATTGCTGGGGACTGTGTCAAAAATAAGGAAATAAACAGAAGTTCCCTAAATTTAGCCTAGCACTGTCTGTTTTAAAATAACAGAACTAATTAGAGTGCATTTTTATGCATATATAATTAAATTTGACGCATAGTGTCACCTGTTAGCAAAATGCAATTGAGCTCAAAATAATACAAATGTGTGAATGTAATGAGATGACAAAGAGCACATTTAATAAACATGTAAACAGTTTTTTTTCCCCCCCATCAGGGAGGTCTGTATGCTATCACAAAGCAGTGAGATCTTTTGACACTGAAGGGTTAATCCAGTCTTAATAATTTCTAAATGGTTTGTTTTTACAACTCTAAATATTTCGGAATTCATTCATTGAGGGTGAATATAAGCCTGTTATATACTGATGGGTAAAATAAATGTCAACCCGTGGGCTAAAATAATTTTGCATGGTACCAGTCTGTTTTAGCATTTATTGGAGGTGTTCTTGTGATTTGAGTTTGACACCTCTAACAGTAGGTTATATATTTGGAAATCTTGTAAAATCTAAACCTTTTATTATTAGATCATCAGCAGTGAGATGGTATTTGGTACCTAATTAGGCCAGTGGCTGTGGCTAATTTTAGGCTTTATATATTTTTTTTTCTTTTAGGTGTGTATTAAGTGATAATAGGATACAAATGGCTGCAGTTGAACTCTCCTTTGACACAATGTAGGAGATGTATAAAAAGTGGTGCGGCGGTTTTCTCTCCAATTATCAAGCACATTTGTGCCTACTCATTTTACGGTGTGCGCCAGAATTTCGGATTCTATCAGAATGATCAGATAGTTTGCTATGTTGCTAAGCCATTCCTTGTGTGGCGTGGTCACATACAATCTTTGTGCTTTACAAAACAAAGGTATCATGTATACGGTAATTGTGTTTTGATGCCCTGTTTTGTTAAGGGGAATACCAATAATAATAATAATAAAATGTTGGCTGCTGGCTAAAGTATGTTACTGCTTTAAAGGGAACACTTGAATCATTTTAACAATTAGAGCTCATTCCTATTGTAATTAGTGAAAATAGTAAAACTAGTTCGACTTCTTAGCTGGGGTCCACTGGTCCTTGCTCCCTGACACTTTTGACTCAGGAGAGCCCAAAGTAGCTAAGCAGGAACGTCTGTTAGATTATTGACTGAGAACGTCACTTTCAAGCTGTGGACCTATTGCCTTGCTGCTGCTCCACAAATTGATTTTATACTAAGCAGTTACTGGCCAACCAACCTGACATTGTGGTGGTAGACCAGGACCAGAAGACTGCAGTGAAGGTGGGTCTGGCAATACCCAGTGACTATAACACCAGGAAGAAGAAAGAACATGGACTGAAAGAGAAGCTAGAAAGGATGTGGATAGTGAAGACTGTAGTAGTCCCGGTTGTGATAGGAGCACTTGGGGCTGTGGCTTGGGGGAGAGGCTTCAACAGATTCCAGGTGGGACATCTGAGATTGCTGTCCAGAAGAGTGCAGATATAGGAACAGCTAAGATACTGCCCAGAGGGTTGAGGGTTTACTTTCTGTGAATTTAAGGTAGGAAGTAGGAGACTGGGATGCTGGAGAAAAGGTGGCGGGCCTGGCATGAAGCATGCTAGGAAGACACCTCCTCCAGGCCTGTCTTCAATGTAGAAGACCATGCAGTGAGTGCTGCTGCATTGTCCTTAGGACAAAACGAGAATGTCTAATAATGTGCTCCCACTGGTTATGACACACCAGGAAACTAAATTGGAACAGCTGGACAGGACTCTAAAACAAGCACTGTCCTGCTCAGATCGGGATAGTTGGGGGGCCTGTAGGTGTGCTTTAAGGTTCCTGATGCCATCTAACTTGTCTATACATACAGTAAAACAATGATTCTGTTTAGAATCAAACATAAAAATATTCATACCAAAATCATAGCAACAATATAGGCGTTCTTTATTTTGTATACATTGTTCATCTTATCTATGATTAATCTACATTCACACAAACGTCAACATCCATTGAAACATAGAATGGGTTATCTCTTCGTTCTTAAATTATTAGTACTTTATTTTTTTTTTTTTTTTTATTTTTTTAGCTTTCTATGTGGTTTATATCTACTATAAGGGTATTATATATCTCTCTTATTGAGTTTTTTTTTATTAGCATTAAGCCAGATTATTCCTTTTTCCATCTCTAATTGAGTCAGAATTTGGCCCTTTAAATGATGCATATTTGGAATATCTGTTTTTTTCCGATCTTGCAATCAGGAGCTTTGTAGCCATAAGACAATGTATAACTAGTATTTCATTTTTTTTTTTATCTAGCTTGTTTTTGTAAAAAAGCTGTTTCTGGTGAGAAGTTTAGATAAATATTATTTATCTTAGCTATTATTTTATATGTAAGGTCCCATAATGGTTGGATTCTATGGCAGCTCCACCGTATGTGTAACATGGAGCCGTCTAAGTTAAAGCATCTCCAGCAATTAGGAGGATTAGTTTGACATATCTTATTTAATCTCCTTGGAACCATATACCATCTATAGCTGACTTTAATAAAGTTTTCCAGTATATTTAAGCAATGGAGATGTTTTTTAATTTTTTGAAATGCAAGGCACCACGAATTCAAGTCAACTTCGATGTCAAGATCTCTTTCCCATTTTTTTTAAAAGCTGTGGGGATGTTAGGTTGCTTTATAGAATTTAACAAATCAAGTATTAGGGAATATTTCCTTTTCATAGTTTCTACAGATAGAATCTTTCTAAGTAGATTTCCTTTATCCCCATTATATTTTATAAGGTGCATCTTTAGGAAACTCTTAATACGTAAGTAATTAAAAAATTCTCTAGGTGGTAAGGCTAGTCTTGTCTTTAGGGTGGGGTAGTCTTCCAAATGATCATTGTCATATATATCTTTAATACAGATATCAGAGCCATCATACCAGTTTTCCAGACTTATATTATCCATAATATTTTCCACCATTTTCAGAGATATAGTATCTGGGATTAAATCAACTATTCCCAATTTTGTTTTTATAGTATACCATTCATTTATTGTATGAGAAATAATCTTGGATTTAAATTCTGGTATGGTAACCCTTTTACCAATATTTGCCCAGAGTAATGTTTCTAGGTTAGACAACTCCTCTCTATATAGTTCTAATTTATACCACGCTTGTTCTTTACAATCTGCAGCTTGTAGATTTAAGGCATGTGACATCATAATAGCTTGATAAGTATTTATTCTTAATGGGTATCCCAGACCTCCCCGATAGGCTTTATTCGCTAATGTTATTGAGTTGATTCTGGGTTTCTTGCCCCTCCATATAAAGTCTGTAAAACTTCTCTGTATTAAATTTAACCAGTGTAGTGCGATCTTAAGAGGGATCATGCGGAACAGATAGATCCATTTTGGGACTATATAAGCCCTAATCGTATTAATTCTGCCCCACCATGATATTTCATGAAACCTCCATTCCCTAAGCATTCTATTCATTTCTTTTAGTTGATTTAAAAAATTAATTTCCGTTAAACAAGCAACTTCAGATGTTAACAAAATGCCTAAATATGGAAGTTGTGTAATTGACCAGTTGAATGAATAACTTTGTCTTAACGTTTGTAACTGTGATTTCCCTATGTTTATAGTTAAGGCTAATGTTTTATTAATATTAATTTTGAAGTTGGAGACCTCGCCATATAATGTTATCTCCTGCATTAACAGTGGTAGCGAGTGTTCTGGTTCTGTAATAGTCAATATAACATCGTCTGCATATAGACAGATTTTAAGTTGTTCATTTGGGATAGAAATCCCTTTTATACCTATACTTTGTCTAATTGTGCATGCCAAGGGTTCCACTGAAATTACGTATAAAAGCGGTGAGAGTGGACAGCCCTGTCTCGTGCCGTTAAGAATTTTTAACCATTCAGATCTTAAGTCCCTACCTACAATTCTAGCTGACGGCTCCGAGTACAGAGCCTCCACTGCCCCTGTAAACCAACATTCAAAACCCATTTTTAACATGGTTTGTTTTAGAAAATTCCAGCTGACCCTGTCGAAAGCCTTTTCGGCATCAATCGACAGGGTCAGCAGGGGCACACCAGTTGTTTGGGCCCAGTCCATTATCTCTATCATTCTTCTAGTGTTGTTATTGGAATGTCTCCCTGCTACAAAACCTATCTGATCCTTGTGTATAATTTCTGGCAATACTGCTTGGAGTCTATTTGCCAAAATTGCTGAATAAAGTTTAACATCAGCGTTTATTAATGATATTGGACGATAATTTGATAATTCTGTCGGGGATTTGCCCGGTTTTAATATAGGATTAATATGTGCTCTTAGAAAATCTGCTGAAGCATGGCCTACTTTTGATATTTCGTTAAATGTATCTGTTAACACTGGAATAATTTGAAATTTAAAGTTTTTATAAAATTGATTAGTATATCCGTCAGGACCCGGAGCTTTTTGTTTTACTAAATTGTTAATTGCCCATTCTAATTCTTCTGTTGTAAATGGCTTATTTAAATTCCTTTTCTGATCAATTGAGATTTTCGGCATTTTTATCTTTGATAAATATCTTTCCATGGCTGTTATTGGGGGATTTAAGTTTAAATTATATAGTTTGCCATAGAATTTCCTAAATGTCTTGGCTATATCTTCAGGTTTTGTAATATTCTCACCTCCTACTATTATCTTATAAATTTTTCTTTCCAAATGTTGTTTTTAGTCAATTTGTTAACATAGAGTCGACTATGAGAGTTGTTTTTATAATAAAATTTTTCTTTCAATTTTTTTTAAATTTCGTTGAATTCTAGCCTCAATTAGCTTATTTATATTTGTTTCGCAGATCTTAATCTTTTCTAATCTTTCTCTAGAAAAATTACTTTTATTCAAAGTTGATAAATTATACTATTCAATATACATATCTGATAATTTAACCTCTCTTTTTGTTTTATGTTGACTTGCAAACTTAATCCAATACCCTCTTATCACTGTTTTAAATGTACACCAAAGGCATTCTTTAGTGATCTCATCTGTTGAATTCTCTTTAAAAAATAAATCAATCAAGTTGGTCATATGATCGATATTTGACTTTATTTCTAAGAGGCTATCGTCTAGTCTCCATAATGGTGGAATTTTTTTTTATTCCTTCTGCAACTTCGACTAATATTAAATCATGGTCAGACCACGTATTCTCTATTATATTAACTGAGATTAGAGATTTCGAAAAATTTATATTTCCAAGAATCAAATCAATTCTTGCCGCTGAGCCGTCGGGGAAAGATCTGTGAGGATAGTTTTTCTCATTGGGATGCAACAATCTCCAGCAATCAATTAAATCAAATTTATTCACTAATTTGTTCATTTCTTTAGCCTGCTTTGCTAAATTTTGGTTAATTTTTTGATTTATACCCAGCTGTTTATCCATAATGGGGTCAAGTATACAGTTGAAATCCCCCGCTACTACTACTTTCCCTTTTTTCACTTGTTCAATTAATCTCAAGATCTGAGTTAATAACCTGATCGGGTGTTTATTAGTAAGTATACATTTACAAGTGTATACATCACCCCATTTAACAGGCCAACCAAGATTATAAATCTACCTTCCAAATCTGCATTTTGATATTGACACTCAAATACTGTATCCTTAGAAAAAATAATAGATACTCCGCTTTTTTTTTTCTTTTGTTGGGATGCATTATAGATTGTTGGAAATTTTTTAAAGTGCCATAAACGTTTGTTACTTGCTAACCAATGAGTCTCCTGAATAAATCCCACTTTAACATTCTCTCTGGTCATTACATCATATAGAAAGCCTCTTTTAACGTGAGAGTTTAAGCCTTGCGCATTTATGGAAATTAATCTAATCATATATCGTTTTAGATATTAAACTGCTTATGAGTTTAACCCATATCATTCGGACATACTTTATGCATACAATAACATTTATCTTAATCATTACCCAAAAAATACTCGACATTCTCTTGGATAACCGGATGTGATCCAAGGTCTGGGTACCTTCTTGTGTACCCTATGGGGGAAGACAACCCAACCGGCAGAGAAGATAAGATAGAGACTTACAAGTCTCTTTATTTATTTAACTACTCGCTCTAGGTCTGAAAAGGTAAGGGGGAGAGGGAGTTGTTACCTGTTAGAATTGTATCAACTGGTTATAAAATTCAGACCTTTTAATTCCAATTTCTGACTAATTTGTTATTGAAAACGATGAAGAGCAGTATATACTTATTAATACTGTATCTATCAAATATATACAGTTACAAATCGTTTCATTTTGTTAGATCTTTTTCAGTGTATGTTCCCTAAGCTAGAAATTTAAAGACATGTACATCATCTCTCAATTACCAATTAAAGCTTTTATCTACATACTATGTCTCACTTCTTATTTTGTATTTAAGTATCTTATGCAGTCTCAGTATAAAGTTTCAACTCTAGCTTATAAACATGCCATCTGTCTTATTCAATAACTATTGAATACCATATTATACCAAAGGCTCCGTCTACAATTTAATCCTAATTTCTATTTTAAGATTGAAAATAAAAAAATAAAAATATATCCAAACATAAAATCTTATCACACATTCTTAAAACTAAGTTTCATATGTAGATTCAGTGCAAAATCCAATCATTAATTATAAACGTGTCTAAAGAAGAAAAAAAAAACATTCTCCCAATTATTAACTTTAACATTATTTTAAATTTCTTGTGTAGATTTAGTGCATACACTTAACTTTCATAATATCCAAAGCTGCTCTCATACTTAATTGCAAACCAATTCATAGTAAGTGTACTATCAAAGTGTTCTACCATATTTCCGTTTTAGTATCCTTATCTATTAAATAAAAAAATACAAAAAACCTCCTAACTTGTCTATATTTCTATTTGCATTAGCCGATCTGATGTGCAGTTATTGGGAGGTATAAGGTTTAACCCGGGGGGGCTTGGCCATGATGCGACTTGCGCTGTGATTTCTGAGGACAGGTCTGTGGATGTGGTACACGAGAGAACTAGATCGGGTTTGTGGGACAGAACCCTGAATTTGGAACTGTTGGGGAAAGTGGGTGGGGTGGGGGGGAGGTGTATGAAATGCAACATTATTATTATACATATATATATATATATATATATATATATATATATATATATTTTTTTTGTTTTTTTTGTTTTATGCAAGTATAAACATTGCTTATTTTCAATATTTAAAACGTAAAAGCTCATTTACACTGAAGAATGACACCAATGCCTAAGCCATGGTAAAATTGCCGCTCATGGGTTTAACATATGGTGATATTATTCAGTATATACATTATACTTGTAACTAGGGTCAGTGAAATTGTTTTGCAAGTTTTTTTTCTGTTTTATCAAGTTTCTTTTGCATGAGCGGAAAGTTGTGTCATTCTGGTAAAGACATGCTTGTGATGGATAGATAAACATGACAGGCTTCTGTATGTGCAACTATTGTTTCATAAAACATGTGATTTTTGTAATTTATATATTTTTTTGCATATTTTTCTCATAAATAAGCTAGACTTATTGAGGCGATGTTTAAAAGAATGCAATCAAACTTATTTACTATAGCTGGAATTGTTGTTAATTTAATATTAATTTCAGATCTTAGACCACAGACCGCTGAGGCGGGGAAAAAAATGTCACCTACATTTTTAGTTCAACTATTTTTGTCCTGAAATGTTAAATTCACTTTTAATTTCTGACAAACTACACTTTAGTAAATAATCCTGTAAACGTTAACATGAAAACTCAGGCCTTACAGAGTAATATGAGACCAAAACCACTGTTTTCCTTGTTTCTTGGGTAAATATACCGAGAGGGTAATTAATTAATTAAATTGAGAACTACTGGGAATCAGAGTGAATTCAAAGTGATTTTCAAACTTAGCTGAACTCTAGAAATGATCCAAGTCGGCCATGTTTCCAGATTGACTGCTTTGGTCTTAAATTCTCGCTTTTGTGAATAGCCCTGTTGTTCTTTTAAAATTAGTTTTGCAACTTCATGACATATATTGGATGAATGACATATATAGGATATTGGATGAACCGTCAGCGGCGCAACTTGCCTCTCTCAACAACACAAAGAGTATGACTGCACACCAGGGTGCCTGACAGCCTCCCGGATGGCTCTACTCGCCACACAGAACACAAAGTGCTACTGAAGTGCTCTATGCATGATCCTAGTGCCCTTGGCACAGAGAAAGCACATCTAATGCTGGCTGGGGACAGTTCCAGGAGGCAGGAGATCGAAATGTTTCAGTAATTTCCACATTCCACCCCTTTTCATGCCCCCCTATCATACATTCATGCCGCCATCATTACAAAACCTTTCTGAAAAAAATAAAATAAAATAAATTACGCCACATATCTGACGATGACCGTTGGCTGAACTAGTTCTCATGACTTAAGGAAACACTGTCTTTTCAATAGCAATGTTATTTATGTTACCCAAGTTGTGTTACTATACAAATGGAGGATTGTTTTCTCGGATTATGGATGTCTTCTCTCTTTCTTATTTCCAATTAAAAATGTAAAGACATAAAACAAATGTTGTAATAAAAAAAAAAAAAAAATATATATATATATATATATATATATATATAATTTTTTTTGTTTTGTTTTTGCAAACACTACATTTTTACCCCAAAAGTAGAAACTTTTTTTTAATGTATCCCCTCTGAAAATAAGCATGTATATAAGTTAAAATTAGCAATCTTTTTTTTTTTTTTGTTTCTTTTAGTCGCAAATGATAAAGGGAGAACATAGTTACCAGAACCAATACAGCCTAATGTAGTAGTTCTGTCCCTGCATTGCTGCCCAAGTCCACCTCTGGTGGCTGTCACTCAGACAGCCACTAGAGGGACTTCCTGGATAAGATCCTGCAGTCATTGCAGATTATACGTTCAGCAACCACTGAATGCTCCCCTTAGAGATTCATTGATGCAATATGTCTCTGAGGAGATGCTGATGGGTGCAGAACGAAGATTTGCCGTACATGCACACTAGCCTCCCAATGCTTCCATATCGTGAAGCATTGGATTAGCTCGGATCATCAATGTTGATTATCTTGGCCAGGGAGCCATGAACATGCGGGTAGGGGAAGAACATCTAATTAGTAGAACACTATAGCATTGGGAATAAATGTTTGTATTCCTTACACCATACTGTTCCTTTAAAACATATATGCATTTAATCAGATGATGAAGTGGCATGTACTATAGATACGTGCTATGTCAATATTTCCCGATCAAAATGTCACCATGTTTCCGTGGAAGGTATGCAGCTACTGTGCATTACGGCTTATGTTTACATATCATTGATGCAGAGAACCGTGTCTAAATGTAGATACGGTCTGTCTATGACTTCAATAGCAATTAACCGTTACTATATGCTATATTACCATATAGCCCCTATTACTTCTTCTGCCAATTGGATGGGGCACACACTGTGGCTTTAAGCAGTTATTAACCTGATCCGCTGTCCAGTGTCTGCTCACAGCAATGAGTATGAAACAGCTGCATGCAATTTTAACATTTACTTCAATCATAGAGGTGAACATCCCTATAATGAATAATATCCATCAAATTAGCATGGCATTCAGGCTTGAGCTATTCAAGAGATGTTATTGTAACTGACAACACTGCAGCTTTGGGGCCTGTAATGCCAAATACAGTCTTCGTGCACAGTGATCAGAGTTTGCTGCATCTTCCTGATGGCATGCACTAGCTGCAGGCTAGACGTCTTTGCTGCCTTCTATCATGCGATAGAACAGGCGTAGGCAACCTTCAGCACTCCAGATGTTGTAGACTACATCCCCCTTAGTGCTCTTACACCCATAATGCTTGCAATGCATCATTGGAGGTGTAGTCCAAAACATCTGGAGTGCCGAAGGTTGCCTATGCCTGCGATAGAATGTTGGTCAGAAGATGTTACCAGCCAAATCTGGATTAGCAAAAATAGGACAATTTCTGATTGTGGTACTCCTAACACTCGAGTAGTGTTAGATATTGGCATGTATTGTATGCTACAGAAATTCCTTAAGGTATCATATGCTCTGGCATTTTACATTGGGGGGAAAAAAAAATAATTCAATTTTTTTTATTTTTATATGCATACATAGATGTATAATAATCAGGAGGTTTGGTCTGTGACACTGGAACACTTGACCTCTTGAAAATGTATCTTAGCTGGCTGTGTAGTCATATTATTTTTTTTTTTTTTTTAATGAAGTCAAAAAAATCACTTATCAGCTAAGCTTGCTGATATAACCATATGTCTTTGAAATACCAGAGTAGCAAGACTCTGAATGTAGAATGTGGGATTGCGGAATATCGGTTCCAAAATGGGGATGTGTCAATGAACGGTGTTATACATTGAGTAAATTTATTTGTGTCTGACATATATATACATATACAAGTCTGCAGCTGCTACCTCTGCCCCGGTTTGCCTGTGAAACTGTCTGCTGTCTCCCAATATCAGAGAAGTGGTAGCCTGATCCAATCACAGTGCTTTCCCATAGGATTGGCTGAGACTGTCAAAGAGGCAGATCAGAAGCAGAGCCAGTGCAAGTAAAACACAGCCCTGGCCAATCAGCATCTCCTCATAGAGATGAATTGAATCAATGAATCTCTATGAGGAAAGTTCAGTGTCTGCATGCAGAGGGAGGAGACACTGAATGTTTGGATGCATTTTAGGCAGTCATGACCCAGGAAGGATCTCTAACAGCCATCCGAGGAGTGACCAGTGAAGTTATCACTAGGCTGTAATGTAAACACTGCATTTTCTCTGAAAAGACAGTGTTTACAGCAAAAAGCCTGAAGGGAATGATTCTACTCAGCAGAACAAATTCAATGAGCTGTAGTTGTCCTGGTGACTTTTTATTTTCTTTATAAGGGTAACAGGATTACAATCCCAGTTTAAATCTAAAACCAAAATTGTTGCCTGCACAATATTGCAATTCTCAATTTACAGTTAAATATCAGTTTGGTTTTTTTTTTTTTTTTTTTTTTAAATTCTTTATTTTTCGTGCCATAGAAATACAACATTGGCTTCAATTATGTCAAAATGCAATTAGTAGTTTTGTACTTTAGTTTGTCTTATGACGTGAGAAAATGGCTTTACATTTTTATATTAAACAGGGTTATACAACGTACATTAGGAAGAGGTTTCAACAAGTTGTGTACTGAGAGTTGTGCGTTGTGGGGTGTTACAAGAGGGTAGGTAGATGTTCGAGAGGTAAGGCTCAGTGTTGGTAGGTAGGTATTCAGTTTACTGTAGGTTTGTCACTGAGGGGAATAGGGGCCAAGTGATTAAGGGGTTTAGTAAGCCCTGTTAGTCTAGGGGGTTAGTACCCTGATGGATCCGTGTGTTCCCACTTGTGTATGCACTTGGTTCGATTAGTACCCCTAACCTATGGGGGGTAGCGGGGGGGGGGAGGGGTATCTCGCCTGGTAGTGTTACTACTAGTGCTAAAGGAGCTTGTGTGATGGGCTCCTGGCTTGGTTTATGAGGTGTTGGTAAAGTAACAAGTAAACAAACATTAACATCATATGTGTATACATCATAGGTATTGATAACTGGGGCAGTAGCTGCCACGGTAAGTTTCAGGTGTCAGTCCGTGTCGATATGGCCCTCCCGACCGTCAGGTCGTGGGTTGATTTTCGTTTGCCGCTCTTGGGGTGAATGGTCTGGTTGTGGCGGGATCCCCGAACTTTGTAGAGGTGGGTCTCGTTGGAGCGGAAGATGGTGTCTGTAGTCCCAGGACTGTGAGGAGTGGTGGTGCCTCGGAGAGAGAGGTGAGGGTGTGAGTTTGTCCTTGGTGGGACACCATGAGAGTTCCTGGAGCTCCCCATCGGTACTGTACGCCAGCTGCTCTCAGTTGTGTGGTGAGCGGTGCTAGGGTTTTGCGCCATTGTAGGGTCGATCTTGTCAGATCTTGGTAAAAGGTCAGTTGTGCTTCTTCGAATGGCAGTGGCGTTTTGCCCTTTAGCGCGGCCATGATGCGACCCCTGTCCTGGGATGTAGTGCAGCGCAGTATGACGTCTCGGTCTGTATTTTGTGAGGCCCTGGACGGGGCTGAGATTCTATACACTCCGTCCATTGCTACCTTCTTTGCAACGGCCTGAGGTAGGATGCTTGCCAACAACCGTCTCACATAATGAGGCAATTCGTCGGGTGAGATAGTGGCTGGTATGCCACGGATTTTTACGTTGTTGCGTCTGTGTTTGTCCTCTAGTGAGGTGAGCTGCAGGGCTAGTGCTTGGTGGGATTTGGTAAGCTGTTGCACCTCTGTATGTACCTGGGAGAGGTCAGCTTTGATGTCCACTATGTCCTCTTCAGTGGCCCTCACTCTGTCAGTCGTGTTTTGCATGTCAGCTCTCAATATTGCTAGTTCAGCTGCTAGTACCTTGTGGAAGTCTTGAAGCAGAATTTTCAGGTCGTGTTTGGTTGTGGGACTGGTGTCCTCTGCAGTGTCTGTGGGCATTTGAGGTGTGGGGAGTGTTTTGCCCCTCTCCAGTTGGTCCCGTTGTTCGGGTGCATCGGCCTGTGTGTCGACCTGGGTGCTTACCGTGGGCGCCATCTTTGGCGGCGCTTGTTTCTGGAGCAGGGCTCCTATGTCTTGGTGAGCAGCCGGGGGGTGTTGTTTCTGAGAGCGTCGGCCCATGGCTGGCATCTGAGCTACCGGTTCGGGTTCCGGTGGTGAGCCGGGCAGGTAAGCTTCGTCCCAGCTGTCGTATGTGCCGCTTAGGAGGGTCCCCCAGTCCGGGGTCTCACGCGTGGTGTAGGCCCCGTGCCTGCGTCTCCGCCTCGGCGCGTTTTTGTGGAGGAAGAAGGGCATTAATCGGTGCGGGTGTATCTTCTGTGCTTGTTGCCGGTTGTTAGGTGTGCGGATGGGGTGTATGGGCTTTGATTTAGGCGAGATTTTAGTAAGTCAGCCGGAGCTGTCTGATTTTGCGTCCATGCAGCTCCGCTGCTGGCTCCGCCCCCCCAGTTTGTTTTGTTTTTATTTCGGTAGCACTGCAAGAGTGATTAAAATGCAAGTCCATTTGTCAATGTCAGACCTCTCAACAGTCCTGATTTCAACAGAACAGTATCAATTTTGGGGTCCTATTCCCAAGGAACTGTACCCGGTAAGCACAGAGCAAGCACCTCATTAGATGTGCACAGGTTTTGTAGTGGGCACTGGGACCATGCAGGAAGCAATCCAGCAGCGCTCCCTGCATGGTCCTGAAAGCTAAGGGCCAGACAGACAACTTGTCAGTGGACAGGCCTGTCCGGCAAGCCCATTATGAGCGTCGCTAGTGATGCAGGTTGCATCACTGGTGATGCCTCTTCGAGACCCTGCCCACCACATCCTTATTCCATTCTTCCAATTATTGGGAGGTATGCAATGCCATGGCAGACCTTTCAGGTGAGTTCTACTCACAGTTCACCTTGCTGCTTTCACCTTAAAGGAACACTATGGGATCAGGGACACAAACATATATTCCTGACCCTACAATGTTAAAACCACCATTTAGGTGGCTTGCCCCCCTTAGAAAGGGCCTGCTGGCGCTGGCTTCCCCCAATCCGCCCCCTTGGTGACCTCTTCAGAATTTACAATTTGTAGCCAATCCAATGCTTTTCCATAGGGCATTGGAGTGACTGAAATCTGCAAGGAGGTGGGATGAGGGCGGGGTCAAATGCAGTTTTGGCCAATCAGCACCTCCTCCTAGAAATGCAATGAATTAATGCATCTCTATAAGGAAAATTCAGTGTCTCCTTGCAGAGCGTGGAGACGCTGAACGACAGTCAGAAGATCATATTGTGATGTCACAAGTAGGTTTTTTTTTTTTGTTTGCTTTTTAAGGCATTCTATGTAGTGGAAGAGTCTTAAAAAGTGTCGAATGCACCACAAAGTTATCCAGTGAATTAGTGAAGTCTTTTGACATTGAAGCTATATATTGGTACGTACACACCTTCTATAAACACACCTCCACACTGTCCCTATATAGGAAGGACAGCTTCCAATTTAGGCCAAAATCCTTCTGTTCCTATTATCTGTCCTAATGTCCCTCTTTTCCAGGAGCTCCAGATTGTTGGGTTTTCTGAATTTTATACCAGAGCTACACAGACCTAAAACTCCTAGTTATTTGTCTTTATTTTTTTAAATGTTTTTTTAATTCTTTATTTTCCGTGCATTTAGTTTGTAACAAAACATACTTGTGTTGCCTTATTAGCTTAGGCAAATTAAAGAAAGGCATTGTCAGTAACATAGTACAAAGATTATCAATACGTTTTACATGTGAATATCGATAGGAACGAGTAGGTAACAAGCATATTGTATTTGTCTTTCAGGTAAACAGTCGTAGGGGCTCGCGTGTGTCCATGTAGTCAGGGAGAGCTTAGTAGAATTGTGTATGCACTTTTTCTTTTTTTTTTTTTTTCTGTGAGTCGAGTGTGTCTATGGTGTTGGTGCCCATAGGGTGATTTGGGTGTAGTGAAATAGGTCGAGTGCATAGGTGGTAGTAGGGTCTCTGGAGTGGTTGGAGGGCATAAGTGGTTAGTTTTATCGCTCATTGCGGTTTGGGTTGGCGTGTATGCCTCGGTGTGGGCCTGGTGTTTGTCGGTGCCTTAGTGTAGGTTGTATGTCGGGTATGTTATACGTGGAATGGTGAGTAGTTTCAACCCTTAACCTGAGAGGGTCGCGGGGGGGGGGGGGGGGGTCACGTCACGGTCTATGTAGGGGGAGACATTAATAAACTTGGAGTGTAGAGAGATCTTTAGAGTGAGTTTAGATAGTAGGAGAACAGCAGGGCATGGAAATTAGTGGTAGACATTTTATGTGGTATTCAGGTCCCTGCCTCCTGTCTCTTGTTGCCCATGGGGAAGAATGGAACAGTTCTCTCTGGGTCCCATGAGTGGGGGGCTGGTGTTGTTCGCGGTGTTGAGGAATTCTGTGTAAGTCCTACTTTTTGGAGAAGTGCAGGGGCCTCCGAGAGTGAAGTGAGTTTTAGGACCTCTGTTCCGCTGATGACAACCAGTGTTCTTGGTAACAGCCATCTGTGCTCTACTTTTCCTTTCCGCAGTTGTTCCGTTACTTTGCTCAAGGATTTTCTCCAGAGCAGGGTGCTCCTCGTGATATCTTGGTAAAAAGTGAGTTGTGAGGCTTCGAAGGTGTCTTGTCTCTCACCGCTGCTAGTATGCAACGTTTGTCTGTCATTGAGTGGCATCGGACTATGACATCTCTTGAAGCCGATGCAGGTGCCCTTTTGGCCTTGTTGATGCGGAAATGGCTGTCAAATTCCAGCTTTTTAGCTTGTGTGTGTGGCAGGATTGTTGCCGTGTGCCTCCTTCAGTATTATGGTAATTCTGATGGTCCGACTGTGTCAGGAATTCCCCGAATTTTAATATGTGAGTTATTTGTCTTTAAACTACAATGAACGTGTTTAGAAATCCGTCTGTGTAACTAAGATGCATTGTTCTTGTTCTAAAGGACATGAATTGTTAAAAGTTGGTCAACCATAATTTATTGGAACAACCCACCCCCACCTACACCTCTAAAATAAGTGTCCCTCTTTGTCCATGTTGGGAGGTGTGTGTATATATACGCCATTGCAAAGAATGTGCCCAGAAAACCTTCTACAAGAATAAGCAGTCTAATAAGAAGCACTCAATAAAATCTATATCTTCTAAGTTTTCTTATGACTAATATCAAGTTTAACAAGAGTGGCATAGAAAGATATATATGTCCGCAGTTACACGCAGGTTAATCTGAGCCTGAGTTTTTACAACCATAACATGTGCTTTGTTGACTTCCAAGATTGAGTTATGAAGGACAACAATAGATATACAACCGTTTGTGTAGCAAAAGCCATAGTTTAATGTATTAATCAATAAGAAACACTGTCTTGTCAACCAGAACATGCCTCTATAATAATAATAATAATAATAATACAAAAAGCTCAACAAAAGAACAGAATCCAGAGCACTCTACACCTCCTAGTGTACATTAACCTTTGGTCAAAGACAAATGGCCTCCATGTAACAATAGTTCTGTCTCCAGACTGGAAATTGATTGCTACATAAATCAGGCACTGTTCAGTACTTTGTTTTTTTTGAAAATGGACTAAAAGAAACAATCATAGCTGTAATTATAGGTTACCGGCAATAATTATTTTATTACATTTTTGTGGCAACAAACAGGGAATTTATTTTGAGCAAGCGTGAGACGTGCAACATTTTCTTCCAAAAAAAACAAGTGCTTATCTTGTCATTTCTTTATGCGTATCGTCTATAACATCTTTTTGACCCCATCAGTGACTACTAAAGGGAACACGCACAGTAAGTTGTCAACAAATTAATCATCACAGATCACTTGCACAACAAAGTTTTTGGTCCCATGCCATTCATTACACTACCAGCGCCTATCATTTAATGTATAGCACTTGTCAATCGTTTTTATTTTGTAAAAGTAGTGTTTGCATCCCTATTCCATCCAGATAACACTGATAAAATATTCTTCTGTTCAACATCATTGAACCCAGATCAACCATTTGTGCCGAGTATTAAAGTTCTGTTTCGAGATTCACTTGTTTTTGTCTGTCCTGCGTATATTGATATTGCGTACAGGTGTCTTGGACAGTTGTTTTATTCCACATTGGGAGTTACATGTGTCCTCTTTTTCAACAAGCTTGTTTATCCAATTCAATCTTTGTAGGCCTAAAACATGAGGACCACTGAACCCAGACCACTTAATTAAGATGAAGTGGTCTTGGTGACTATAGTGTTACTTTAAGACATTACTTGTAAATTATAATCCGTGTCTTCAGGTGGAATAAGTTATCCGGAAGTTCTAAGATAGAGTAGAAGCAGTCATATTTGGAGGCCAAAACCTTACATAGTGCTGCGCCCTTATCCAGTCATTCTGCAGCACTTAATTACTTTAGTCTTCAGCTATTCTATTGTCTATTCCACTCTAATCTTAACAGCTGGAGATACCTATGTCACAAATAACTGCATGGGGGTCGTTGGTATCATTGTTATTGAAGGTTAATGATGCAGAGTGCCCTGCACCCTGTCTGCCTGTTCAATGTTGCTTTAAGACTGTCTCATGAATGTGACATCAAAACAGTAATTTTACCTAAAATTTACCTTTACCTTTGTGGTCCATCCTTCATACAACTTGTGGGTGCAGCTTGCCCTTGACGGCATTCCCTCACATTTCTCCTCTAGCTCTGGACAGAGCTTGAGCCAGTTTGACTGAACTACTTATCCATTTAAACTCTGTTTGAATAAGCAAAATAATCCCCCAAAAATGTACTGGTCATTGAGAGATCTAACTCTCAATCCGTAAGAAAGTCTACTCAAATGGCGTCTTACCTTTTATTATTATTATTATTATTATTATTATTATTATTAATAAAAATTGACTTTGTTACATCCCCTAGCTGTCAATTAAACTGGTCCTGTACTTCCTGGTTACTTAATGGGTAGCTCAATGGAGCTAAACTCAGAAGGCAGCAATTGCCCAGCACTTGTTTCGGAAAGACTACTCATTGAGCTGCATTGGGGAATCTGTGATTGGTCTGGGCGGGTGAAGAAGGGAAGGGTGTGCAAAGGCTGCCGACAAGATAACTGAAGTTTTTTTGCGAGCTATTTTCTTATATACACCCAATGAAAAAATGTAATGCATTCATGCTTTCATTGGGGGTCTATCTACTAAACAATGATTTAAAAACATGTTTTTTTTTTTTTTATTTGGACAGTGGAGTGTCCCTTTAATGCCATAAAGGTGTGAGCACATAATTGCATATGATATAAAACATCAAGCTATGCATCGGTGTAGGGACCATAGAAAATCTGGGTTGGTGTTTTTTTTTTTTTTTTTGATAAACCCAGACCCATGTATCATCTTAAATTCTGCACCAGATTTTCCGATTGCCTCCCATCCACTTCCCCACCACCCTAGTTTATACACCCATGAAGTTAGACGATCTATATGAAATATGAGTGCATACTCGTGACAAAACCCCTATTTTGCCTTCCCAAGAGCCATTCGCCTCCTCAGTTCGTGAAGTTGTTTAAACTTTGGTTCTCTTATCCTCCTACCATTAGGGATTATAAAGCACCGAACACCGACCAACCCCTGGCTCATTAAAGTCAAAGAAACTGCAAGAATTGAAGTACTCTCTCTGTGTGGCACAAAAGCAGGCAGCGGGACTTGGTCGTTGAGTGTCTGGTACTCCGAGGCGCGAACAACTGTAAAACTATGCGAAAGCTTGCTTCTGTTCGCGGCAAGCCAGGAGAGCGCTGTTCAGTAGGTTTGTTTGGATTGACCTCACGAACAAACGCTACCAATGAGCCAGGGGAACCTCTGAGAAAAGAGAAGGGGTGTTGGGCCATGGGACAGGAGTTTCAATAGCACTGAACACATGCCACTAAGAAAGGGTATGGTGCATTGAGCCCATATCACAGTCAGACGAGCGGAACATTGCCCCCTGTTGGCCGAATGCTCAACTTGGTTTCACAGTCAGGTTTTTTGCCCTGTTGTGGGCCTTCGAAGAATGGCAGAGTCATGGCAAGTGGCCAATCTTGTCTTGAATTAAAACTATTCTGATCAGACAGTATTTTTTTTGATCATGCTAATTTTAAAGGAACATTAAGGGAACCCAGACCTCTCCATATCAGTGCAGTGGTCCACTGCAGTGCAGAACCCAGCAGTGTACAGCAATACAGTGTTTTAGACTGTGCCACGTTTACATTGTAGGGTTAAATCTACCTCTAGTGATTGTCTGATAGCAGCATTTAAATAGGGAGAGCTGGCCGCACTTGCATACCTCCGATTAGAGATCATCACACGGGTGATGTCCACTTGGATGCTGACCTTGCTGGAGAAGTCCTAGGACTGGAGAGGAGGTGAGTAATCATTCTTTAATTTACATTTTTTTAAATCCGAAAGGCGGTGGATAAGAGAAGCAATAGTCCCGAAATAACAACTGTTAATTTTGGGTGTACAGGTTCCCTTTAAATCGGCTCCAAGTGCATTGAGTACATAATACATGACAGAGATACATAATACATTCAATGTAAAATTTCAAGATATAGTCACCTTACCTTATCTCCAGCTTTGTAGGTGTTACCCTTCTGTAACACCATCCTCTTGTCTGCTGTCTTTCCTCCTGCAGTCTTATTTGATTAGCTCTGCTTTGGCAATCTGTGATGCTGACAGTTTGGCTTTGTTGCATCCCAACTCCTGAGTGCCAGCAGCATCGTCTAGGGAGTTACCATAGCAACCGCAGTGCATACTCCCATTCGTAGATCTTCTAGCGCATTCTCCTAATCTATAAATTTGCTATTAAATCTGACTGTGCATTGTATAGATTACATTTCTTTACAAAGAACATAAGTTGTAGGTACCATGACAAGTACCCTTTACAAAAACTGGGATAAAGGGGTGATGATGACACTGGGAGAGAAATGCAACTACTTTAATACTTTTAATACTTAGTACTTGAGCTGACTATAAGCAAAGAGTTTTATTCCATATTCTTTATAAACCATATATTTTGCATAACAGCAGTTCTCTGCATTGCCATATGGCTCCTATATATCAACTCCTTTCCTTGTTCCATAATTATAGCCGCAAGAAATGCCACTGATGGCATATTAATTTGGTTTAGACAC
Organism: Pelobates fuscus; assembly: GCF_036172605.1. Lineage (NCBI taxonomy): Eukaryota > Metazoa > Chordata > Amphibia > Anura > Pelobatidae > Pelobates > Pelobates fuscus. The sequence continues at coordinate 337,481,898 of NC_086321.1, read as the reverse complement.
GATCACAGTTGCTAAAATGTTCCTTCATGAGAACACAAGATCCTGGATCTCTATTGTAAGAATTGATGTGACAATATATAGGGCGGGTTGAATGGGAGAGGGACAGACTGGGTATATATTACAGGAATTTCCAATATTTTTTTAAATCTTTTTTTTTTTTCTTCTTGCGCTAATATTGGGTTAGGTAAAAACTGTAATAACTTCATGAGAACAAGAGCTCTCCACATACTACCATCTTTCTCCTGTTGACCTCTTAGGCCTAAGGAGTGATCCGACATGACAAAAAATAGCTTTATGACATGAAAAGATATATTTGTTTTTTGTTTTGTTTCTTTTACCTTATTAACACTAGCGGTAGGTTTAAAATCACCAGCCATTCTCCATGGTCAAAGGACTGCCAAATCAACTATGAGAAAGCTGTATCCCTCAGTGTCTTTGAGCGGTGCCTCCTTTGTCCTTGATCTGTCGATGTCTGGGATAGACTGGCAGGGACCTGAGCTGTGTTAGCTATGGATAGGTTTGCATAGTGACATCACAAGGACAATGTGACATCACTGAAGCGGATAGAACACTGATGTCTTCAAGACACAGCAGACAGGAAAAGCATTTATGTTTTTGTTTCAAACATAGCAAGGCAAGACTTTCTCAAACAGGGACAACAATTAATACTTTTAACAACCAGAGCCAAGAGAAAAAAAAAAAAAAAACCTCTACAACACTTTTATTGTTTTTCTTTTTGTATGGTGATTTTTAAAAAAAATTATTTCAGTAACATATTAATAATTATTAATGGAAACAAAGTAGGCATCTTACTCTCCCCCCACTTTACCTTTAACCACTCCTAGCACTGCTCTAAGAATTGCTGTATTTATCCTTTTTTTTTTTTTCTTCCCATTCTGGCTTTCTTACATCCTCTCCACTAGCACTTTGAACATTATTTGGGGTTTTAATATAGCCATGAACATCCCTAATAGCTCTGATACCTCCAGAGTTGTGCAGTACACTAGCCTTGACTCAATTGACTAATTTATCTACTCACATTGTTGGCACCACTCTTGATATTCTTTAATCTCTGCACTATTGTAACCTGTTCAGTGTTGAACCATTTTGGAATGATTTAATATTGAATGAGGGTCGCTGGATGCATAGTGTCAACAATGGGTGACTGTGACCACTGCCACCCATTGCTGCTTGGGCTAATCCACCTGATTCACCTCCCACTGCCACACTACTGCATCGCCCTCCTCCTCACTGGTCTTATTAACTCCCATATTTTCCCTTTACAATCCCTAATGAATGACGTTGTCATTCTCCTCTTCCTGATCAAACACATCTTGCACGCCTCACGTCTGTCAGTCTTTTACGCTATTTTTCTACAAGTTTCATGGCTCAACTTAAAACCCTAGTACGTTATTATAAAGGGCTAATTTGATGATAACATTTTTTTTTTTAAATGTCCCATTTAGGCTCCTCCACTCTGGAACGACCTGTGCCTGTCCTCTGCTTACACCTGCATCTCCAACTCTCACTTTCAAAACGTCTCTACGACTGCACCGCTTCTATGGAATGCCCTTCTTTGTTCCGTTAGAAATTAATTTTTCAAGAATACATATCAATTAAGCACTGACAATCATACTTCCCATACCTGTCTCCATACTTATTTGTTTATCTTTTTTTGTTATGCCAACTGCATCATTTAAAGATCTCATTTACTGTAAACTCACCTTGCTACCAGTTTGTACCATGCACAAAATGCATTGTACATTAGTCGTTTATTATACTGCACTCTCCACTGAAAGTGTATTGAACAAGGACCTAATCACAGTCTGTTCGTGTACATCCAGTTTGTGTTGTTACGATTTGTCAGTCCACGTATTGTATTGCCCTGTGAATTATGTTGGTACTGTATAAATGATAATAACTGTAAAAAATACTCATGTGTTGGAGAGAAATAATCAGAACCAGTAAGGTAGACAACTGTGGAAAATTATTTGACACATTTTATTTTCACGAATTTTGTTTCGGTGCGCTTTTACTGATGTTTATTGTATTTTTAGAATGGAATGAATTATTGTTGATGCTTTATGCTTTCGATAGTGTGCCTATTACACTATATAAACTGTGGGAGGTGCAGTTCTACAACATCTGGGACCTTTAGCACCCCTCCTTTGCAGTATACGTGCACCCAACAACTTTTATTTTTTTTAAAATTTATTTTAATTACTGAAATATTATACTTTTCTATATTTCTGACTCTGGAGGTAGTGACACCTTTGATGGCTGCACTGACATGGTGACATCACCACTGTCCCAAAATATACACCCTTCACAGCTGTTGTACTTGTTGTATGGCAACATATGTAATTATATGGGGCTTATCTGTATTTCAGGTGGGATGGCCAGCAATTTAACATAAACCACAATCAACTTTGACATCTGGACATTTAAAGGCATTTTGTGACCACTATAGAATCAGAAAAAAAATCAAACTTCAGAATATGGTTTTCTGACAGCTGTTACTTTTCCTTAGATTAGGAATATAAAATCACTAAAGTCATTGCCTTGGTGACTATACAATCCGTGAATGAACTCTTCCCACTTAGGTGGGACACACCCAGGTAATCCCTAAATCCTGGTCTGGTAGGGGGTCCTTGAGGACTGGGTTGAGAACCCCTGCTCCACAGACATCAGAGTTGTACTGTTACACATGCATGGACGCTGGGGAGTATAAGTATATCTCACCTGTACTGCACCCCCAGGTAACCACACACCATACGGCAATGTCACCTTGTCACCACAAATGATGACAGAGCTGCTTTAACTCCTTAAGGACCAAACGTCTGGAATAAAAGGGAATCCTGACATGTCACACATGTCATGTGTCCTTAAGGGGTTAAAGGGCAGTTCTAAGCACCATAGCTACAACCGTTCATTTTTTGGGGGTACATAGAGTTGGGTGCACCTCTTCCAATTCTTGTCAAACTATTTTTAATATATATATATAGTTTTATCTCTCCTCCTGTGTCTGCTCCAAAACAGTGAACCCCTACTAAAGTGTCCCTATGTCAGTGTGCCCATTTGCCTTACTCCGTTGCTGGGTCGGGTTCCTCCACCGCTGCGTTAGGTCTTCCCCATAGGAAAGCATTGACTCAATGCTATCCTATGGGGATTTAGAAGATACTGGACATCCTCATGCAAATCGTGAAGACATCCAGAGTCAAACTCCGTAATATAACAGGAAGTGTCTCTTGTGACTGTCTTAACACTCTAAAACGGTTAAGGGAACAGGAACAATGAGATAAAGTGGTTTGAGATTTAGGGGTGATTATTTCCGGATGACTTAAAGGTAGTTAGACAATGTAATTGAGCAGCAGGAAATGCTTGGTTGTATAGGGAGAGGTATTAGCAGTAGAAAGAGGGAAGTGCTCATGCCATTGTACAGAACACTGGTGAGACCTCACTTGGAGTATTGTACGCAGTACTGGAGACCGTATCTCCAGAAGGATATTGATACTTTAGAGAGAGTTCAGAGAAGGGCTACTAAACTGGTTCATGGATTGAAGGATAAATCTTACCAGGAAAGGTTAAACGATCTTAACATGTATAGCTTGGAGGAAAGACGAGACAGGGGGATATGATAGAAATATTTAAATACATAAAGGCAATCAACACAGTAAAGGAGGAGAGTATATTTAAAAGAAGAAAAACTACCACAACAAGAGGACATAGTCTTAAATTAGAGGGACAAAGGTTTAAAAATAATATCAGGAAGTATTACTTTACTGAGAGGGTAGTGGATGCATGGAATCGGCTTTCAGCTGAAGTGGTAAAGGTTAACACAGTAAAGGAGTTTAAGCATGCCTGGGATAGGCATAAGGCTATCCTAACTATAAGATAAGGCCGGGGACTAATGAAAGTTTTAAAAATAAAATAAAAAATTGGGCAGACTAGATGGGCCGAATGGTTCTTATCTGCCGTCACATTCTATGTTTCTATGAGTTCCTATAGTGTCCCTTTTAACACATGGGTTGTCGGTGAAAGAGGATGGCTAAAGTACAGGGAAAAGTATTGTTTTGTTTTTTTTTATTCAGGGGCAAAAAATTATTTGTCCAACCTGTAGTGCAAAAACAGGTTATATCTATCTTGTCTCTGAATTTATTATCTACCCAACGTAAGGTGATAAATAAACTCCCTACGGATAGTGTACAGAGCAGAGATGCACTTCGATTAGCATATCATTAGTAACAGAAATAAACACATTCTTTGATTTTTGCTTGGTTGCTAATCATTGCCCTGATAAATGTGTATTCTGGTCTTCACACCAGATTTTGCATGATTTATTTAGATTGACATTTTCTAGAGGAAGTTCTTGTACTTTCGCTGATGTCCTACAGTATGACTTTGCCTAGTGGTTTGCTTGAAGGCTAGTGGTCATCACATCACAGTGAAATGAACCATTCTGATTATTGCTATGAATTTTCTTAAATGTTGCTGAATATCCAAGTTTTAGGGGTCAGCAGACTTGAATTTTTTTTTTTTTCCTATTATTTTGGGCTCCAACGTTCTGTTAATATGATAAGGGCTTTTATAATTGGTATTTGGTTAAGGCAGTGTTTCTCAAACCAGTCCTCAAGACCCACCAACAGTCCAGATTTTGTCAGTATCTCCATTGGAATAAAACCGTGAAATACATAAATCCTGGACTGTTGGTGGGCCATGAGGACTGGCTTGGGAACCACTGGGTTAGAGTATATAATTGTACATTGTATAAGCCTGCCACAATGCCAATGTACCCCATTTTTTGTCAGTTCCTATTCTAGCAACCTAATGCCTGCTATTATGAGATTAACATACATGCGATTATAATTTACATTGAACAGATCCACAAAGTATGGACACTAAAGGGTCTTTTTGCAAAAACATATCAATAGAATTTATTCCATGTAAATAGCGAAATGTCAACATTTCGGACCTCACTTAGTCCTAAAATAAAGAATCGGAAAAAAAAAAAAAAGAGGGAGAAAGGGATAAAGATCCAGGCCGTTAATCTTTTTACTGACCTGTGAGTGCTCATACGTCTTGGATATTTTCGATTATACATATAAAATCATGTCCCCTGCTATTGATTCCTCCAGGTTTATGCCATAAGACAAAATGATTGTTTGTGGATTGCTTACTATGCTTCTGGCACATAGCCCGATCTGTTAAAACTATGTCGGCTCTATTGCTTTAAAACCAGGGAATATTTTCAGTAAAAAAATAATAATTTTAGAACCTTGAGAATGGACAAAAACATAGTATCTTGCCCTTCGGATTAATTCCTGCTCAGGTCAGTGGTGTATCCTGGTTTTGTGCTGCCCTAGGCATGACAAAACTCAGCCCCCCGCCCCACCTTCTAAATACACGTACACACTCACTGACAAACACATATACACTCAGTGTCAGACACACACATTCACTGACAGACACACATACCCTAGCTAACAGACAACATACACACTCACTAACAGACATGAATACACACTCACTAACAGACACACATGCTAACACACACACTCACTGACACACTCACTAACAGACACACACACTCTCACTAACAGGCACACTAACGGGGGGCGCTGTGAAGATTTTTCGCACAGGGCGCCTAAAGGCCTAAGGCCGGCCCTGTTTGTGATTAAGTGGCTACTAAACAGACTGGACATACCCCATTTGTAATACCTTGGGTTGTCTACTATTGTAAATGGTATGCCATCATGGGGGTAATTCTCATTCCTGGGCTACCATACATTCTCAAAGGCAACGTAACCAATCTGGCGAATTTCAATGTGAATAAACTGAAAAATGTAACATGCTATATTTGACCCTGTAACTTCCCAAAACACCATAAAACCTGTCCACAGGGGGTACTGTTTCACACGTGAGACATCGCTGAATACAAATCTGTGTTTTATTGCAGTAAAAGCGAACAGTATTATGACACTCACAGTTAGAATGTCATGCAGAGCTAAAAAAAATAACAATTTCTTAATGTCTCACTTTTTTTTTATACTGTATTCATATTAAATTATGTTTCATAGGTAAATATTTGATGTTAAATGAAAGCTCTATTTCTCCCGAATAAATTGATATATATAATAAGTGTGGGTGCAGTTAATATGAAAGAGGTGAATTACGGTTGAACAGACATATAGTCAAATTCCAAGTTTTGTTAACGTTTAATTTTGATCAAAACGTTTACATTTGGCTCAGTCCTTACGGGGTTAATTTGCTATTGTTTGAAATTAATATTATTTTATTCTATAGCGGCAGCGAAATTCCATAGCGCTATAAATGGCCCTAACCTGATGAACTGTCTTCAGATCCAAATATATATTTTGGCTTCTTCTCTAAACCTGGAATTACAGAGAATTTAAAGAGTAATTTGATATTTTAGGACAAAATAGTCTAGTTGAAAAAATAGCGGAAACCCTTTTTTAACCCCTTATGGACACATGACGTGTGATATGTCATGATTCCCTTTTATTTCAGAAGTTTGTCCTTAAGGGGTTAATCTTCTCGAATTCTGGTACACAGTTTAGTTTACAATTCCTTTGCCGGTTATCCTCAGCGATTTGTATTTTGTGAATAACTTTTTAATCACCAAACCTACAGAGCTGCTGCTTTCAATCCAGTTGTGTTTTACACAGGGAAATGTCATAAAGAAACATATTTACTGTAATGTTTCCTGGCACTGTTGCAGGATTTATTTCATAAGCAACCTTTTGTAACAGTACAGTTGGCTAATTTGTTTTTTTTGGTTGTTATGAAAACACGCACTGTTGGGGAGTTTTTGAACATTGTGGCATTGGTGCTTTAAACAGGGTTTTTTGTTGTTGTTGTTGTTGTTGTATACGACTTGTGCAGCCTCAGGCTATGTGTAAACGAGAACACAAACTTCTGCTTTACGATTTCTGTATTAGCTTGACAAATCGAAGACTTTACACATTAGGAAACAGCAAACTGTCAAGCTTCAACAGCCCTGAATCGAGTGATTGAGAAACAGACTGGCCTCCTGGCAGGATTAGCACATCTTTCCTTCCTGCATAAAAAAGGAAGAGGTTTTAGCTTTTAGACTATGCGTAATATACTGTATATCGCATATACTGTTGTTTTGGTAGCAGACGACGATATCTGATGTTGTATGATATTCCTATTTCATGAAAAACAAATAGCCTAGTATTCTGATATACTATCCATGAAGAATTTAATACGGGTGATGATACATACTCCATGTTTGTAGAGTCACCACGAAAAAAAGATCCTTTCATTGAAAATATATAAAAGGGGGCCTGGGACTGATAGCCAACAGGCATGTGGATGGAACTTTGTGATGGTAGTCACCATCGCTGGGACTTTATAAACGCTGCCCTTCTCACTGGAAGCAATTTTAGTAATTGTTGGTCTCCATTTTCCCCAGAGTTGCTACATCTTGGGCTGGGATTACATGTGACTGGGTTTGCTGTTATAAGGAGTTATGGAACCAGTGGCGGAACTACCGTGGTCGCAGCTGCGACCGGGCTTTTCACTCCAGGGGCCCGCCCGCCCTGCGGACCACTGTGACCGGGTTCTCGACTGCTAAGTAATGCTGCTCTGGCCCATGCGGCAGAATCGCAGGTGCCGCATTGAAGGGGCCCATCGGGTGGTCCTTGCTGTTAGGGCCACACGATGGCAATTAATTTCCAGGGGGCCTGGTCAGCATTGTGGCACTTTAACAGCGCGACCGGGCCCCTGTGATTACATCAGAGCTGGGAGCACGTGACAGCCCCGGTCACGCCTCCCAGCTTACACCGAGACGGGAGGAGAGAAGGGAGTCAGATTGGGAATTCTGACTCCCATCAGGCTGAGCACCTCTTGTAATTTACCAGATGTCTATTACTGTTTGTCACCCTGTGCCCATTATAGGTGCAGGGTGTATATTATTGTTAAAAAAAAATGTTGTGTCCTCTTATCCTGCTGATTCGCTCAACCAACTAGGTGGATTTGGCTATGGAGCCTGTACAGCACCATCTGCTGTTTGTAAGGATCCTGAAGCATTACCTGAATAGCAAGACTTTTTTTATTTACATATTATGAATTCTGCAGACAGGGGAGCTATTTTGTGTTGTTGTTTTTCCCAACCCTTTATGAATCTTATTAAAGGGACACTATAATCACCAAAACAACTTTAGCTGAATGAAGCAGTGTTGGTATGTAGATCATGCCCCTGCAGTCTCACTGCTCAATTTTATGCCATTTAGGAGTTAATCACTTTTGTTTCTGTTTATGCAGCCCTAGCCACACCTCCCCTGGCTGTGATTGACACTGCCTGCATGAAGAAAAAAAATGTAAGTTTTTAACTCTGCTCTGTAAATTTAACTTTAATCACACACAGGAGGCTCCTGCAGGGTCTAGAAGGCTATTAGCAGAGCTGGAGATAAGAAATTCTAAACTAAAAATAATTTGCAGTAAAGGAAGTGTAAACATTAGATGACTCTTTGCAGGAAGTGTTTGGAAGGCTGTGCAAGTCACATGCAGGGAGGTGTGACTAGGGCTGCATCAGCAGAGAGATTTAACTCCTAAATGGCAGAGAATTAAGCAGTGAGACTGCAGAGGCATGATATATACACCAAAATTGCTTCATACAGATGAAGTTGATTTGATGACTATAGTGTCCCTTTAAGTTATTATTTCCTGTATGTTTTCTGATATGAGTTGGTTATTTCTAATATATTCAGTTTGTCACAGCAAGTTAAATGTTATGCGCGTATGGGCTAGTCCTGAGCTAAATAAGTAAAATAAAGCTGAGTGTTATTTGTTCCTTTTGGAACTGTGCCTGTGTGGATTTGTTCAGGGATCCCAGTAACAGAGTATTCAGACCTGTTGAATGGCTGCTAGGTCCCTGTAGCCAGAAGAAGTAAAAAAGAGAGTTAAGCCTGAGAGCCAGGAGTGCCTTTATAAAGGCATGAGCTAATCACATTACAGGCAGATGTGTGGATACCTGCCTGGGAATGAAATTGAAGATGCAAAGACAGAGGGGACAATACTTTCCTGAAAAAAAGAGAGCTGCAGCCTGGTCAGATGGAGGAGTTCCTGAGAGACCCCAGTCAAGCTTCGGCGACTGCGTCTGAAGTGTTCCAGTGGTCCCCTGTGACAGTGGGGAAGTGGACTTGGCGGAGGTACTCGGTCAGAGTACAGGAGCTCCTTCATAATCTCCTAGGGTAAAGCATCTAACGAAGTCTATTAATTGACAAACCCGTTCTATTTTTGGCAGAAATCCTGACCTTTCTCTTGAGAATCACACTGCCAATTGTTAGACACACTATAGGCACCAAAACAACTTTAGTGAAGCAGGTTTTGTGTATAGATCATGCTTCTGAAGTCTCAATGCTCAATTTTCTGCCATTTAGGAATTAAATCACTTCTGTTTCCATGCAACCCTAGCCACACTTCCCCTGTCTGTGACTGACACAGCCTATGGAAAAAAAATGGTTTCATTTTCAATCAGATGTTATTTCAGATGTTTTATCTCCTGCTCTGTAAGTTGAACTTGTATCACACACGAGGCTCCTGCAGGGTCTAGCAAGCTATTAACCGAGTAGAAGATTCAAAATTCTAAGTTTAACAGAATTTGCAATAAAGGAAGTTTAAGCATCAGATCTTTCTTTACAGGAAGTGTTTAGGAAGGTTGTGAAAGTCACATGCAGATAGGTGTGACTAGGGTGCATGAATACAGTGATTTAACACCTAAATGGCAGTGAATTGAGCATTGAGACTGCAGGGACATGATCTAAACACCAAAACTGCTTAATTAAAGGAACACTATAGGGTCAGGAACACAAACATGTATTCCTGACCCTATAGTGTTAAACCCACCATCTGACCCCCCCCCCCCCCTCGTTTCTCTAGCTTATATTAAAATCTTACTGTTATTCCAGTCTGCTGCTGCTAAAAAACATCCTGCAACAGGGGCCCACTATCCTAGCACCCTGTCAGACATTCTTGTAAGCCTTTGCATCTGGCATCTGGATTACCCTTTAAACTTATGGAGAGCAAAAAATAGGGCGCAAGAGAATACTGAGAACAGGCAGCAGCTGAAATAGCCTGCCCTTCGGTGGGTCCCTGCTCAGATCGCAAGCTGGTTTTAGCTCATCTTGTGCCATTACAGAGAGAACATCTCTGAAACATATCAGACTGGTCCCACCCATACGGGCAGTCCAGATCCGAAATGCCAGCAAGTTCCCTCTGAATGAGAGATACAGCAACCCCAGGCGATCGTTTCAGTGTTCATTTGCAGTGTTTGCCCTAGATTTGCCTTTTCTGAACTGCATTGTGATGTAAAAGTCTTTTAATATAAATTTTAACATAATTTCTCGCATTTAATAAAAAAAGGTTATCGTATAAGCCGACCCGAATATAAGCTGAGGCCCCTAATTTTACCCCCAAAAACTGGGAAAACTTATTGACTCGAGTATAAGACTAGGGTGGGAAATGCAGCAGCTACTGGTAAATTTCTAAATAAAATTAGATCCTAAAAAAATTATATTAATTGAATATTTATTTACAGTGAGTGAGTGCAGTGCAGTGTGTATGAGTGCAGTGTGAGTGTGTGTGATGCAGTGTGTGTTTGTGTATGTGTTGCAGAGCCTTGGTGGGGGTGCGCATTTTTTTTTTTTTTTTTTTTACATTATTTTTTTTTTTATTATTTTTTTTATTTTTTATTTTTTAAAATTCTTTATTTTTCATTGTGCATGAAGTAACAGTAAGCCCAACGGCAGTCGCAAGTTGTATAGTAACAGACATAACAGGCATGGCATTGCATAGGAATAAACGGCACACATTTTTTTTAAAGTTAGTTAAGAGGACGTTATAACTGTGGGTTTGACATAACATATGAAACATTAGCGCTTTTCTAGAGTTTAGTAGCAGATTGTATGGGATTAGCAGCACTAAAACCTGCATGCAGTAATGGTTGAAATCAACAAAAGTATGCATGCTTCATGTTATGAGCTTGCCATTGAAAACTTTCGCCAGTCAGCTTTAAAGCATACTGAATAACTAAGCAATAAGATGATCTGTCTACACGATTCTAGGGGCGTTTTTTGCCTAACTGTGGCATACAAGCTTGGGGGTTCTGCTGGCCCATAGCCGTTTAAGGTTTCACACTGGCTATACCGGGTTGTAACTGGTACCTGGCGATTGGTAGCACTCTGGAGTCCGAGTTGTTCACCCTATTCCCGATGAGTGTATGTTGTTGCTGGCATGATGGGCGTTGTGGTGAAGGTGCTGAGCTACCTGTGCTTACAGATATAAAGGCTATGCTTAGGGTTGAAGGTGTATGGTGTAGCACGTGTGAGGCATAAATAATAATCAAACATTGCTAAACAAATCCATAATGTCCCCTGGGATCCCTCAGGCGTAAGTCCCGCTCTTTCCAAGTCGGCAGTTAGTGAGATGTGCCCCCAAGGTCGTGAGTTCCTGCTATTGCGTTGGGCGCTGTGTGAGGCCTCACGGCCAGGAAAGCTAGTGTCCCGATTTACCCGATGCCTCGTTGGGGCTGCTGTTGCCCGTGATGTTGCGTTGCGGTGTTAGGGTTCCGTGTAACCGCTCTCTCACCCCAGGCTCCGCGGAGGGTCTATGTTGTACACCCGTGTCTCGGGGGCTCGTGGCAGAGGTCAGGTTTTTCTCATTAGAGGGAGCTCGGGAGTCAGTGAGTCCCGTGTGGTGGTCGGAGGTATCCAATGCCGCTAGTTGGTTGGCAAATCGGATGCTTGGGTGGTCCCACCCTGGCTCGGGTGATGGGGAGTGCTGGTGCCCGAGGGATATGTCGCCTTTTCGGTTACTAGGACCATTGAATGAGGGGTAGGTTGGGCCTTGCTCTGTGGCTTGTGATCGTGGGTTTCGGCATTCGAGGGACCCGGCACTATTTCCCGCCGTTTTGAGCTTTGGCTCCGGTGCAGTCTGGAGGCCGCTCCGGCGTTGTGAGGGAGGTTCCATTGTAGGGTACGCCGGGTGGTCGGGCGTATCCACGCTGCCACCTCTCTCATCGCCAGCCTGTAGGGTCGTCTCCGGGCCTTAAGTTGTGCCCAGAAGTAGGTGCGTAGCCGGTCAATGAAAGCCCCTGTGTGCTTGGGTGGTTTGAGGCATGTGTGCTTGGTTCCAAGCCTCGTCCGTGCCGCCATCTTGGCTGGGCCTATCAGGTCCCGTTTGATTGAATGTTTTGTCGCTTGGTCAGGTATGCATGTGTGGGTAATCGTCCCCAGCGAGGACCGGGATGTCCCTCACCGGTCCAGAGGGGGGGGGATAGCAGGGCTGTAATGGGCTTCTGCTTAGGAGCGTGTCCCGTGCCGGGAGGTCGGCCGCCTCCCCTGGTCCTCAGGCTCTGCTCTGGTATAGGCCGCATGGTCAGTTTAAGTTTTTCCACAGCGCACCGGTGCCGGACAGGTATCATTTTGTTCCTGTAGCCGTTCTGCGTCATGTGCCGGTCCCCGGTAAGTTGCCATAATACAGACATTGACTCGAGTAGAAGTCGAGTTGGGGTTTTTCAGGACAAAAAATGTGCCAAAAAACTCGACTTATACTCGAGTATATACGGTAACTCAAATTATATTTTTTTCATTTTTGTATTCAACTATGTAAATTCCACAATCTTGACAATTTCCCTATAATCATTCTATCTATAATATTATTGGTAGATTAAAAATAATTATTCAAATAGGAACCAGAAGTGACTGATGGCCGTGCCCAAACCTGCTTGCATGCTAACTACATCAATGGTAAGGTGGTACATTTGTAGAAGGATTTCTAGGAGAGCTCTAGGATTTTAAATTAACAACTAAATTATTGCAAAGTATAATTCAGGTCACTTTAAAGGTCAATGAAGAGTGAGTTGCAGTATTTGAGACGGGAGGTGATGAGAGCATAATCAAGCATTAAAGAAACACTCCACTGCCCAAATGGGCAAAAAAGTATAATTCACAGTTTAGTAGATATACATGCATGTTTTCATTTGGGGTGTATAGGAAGAGCTTGCAAAAGCTGCAGTTCTTATGAACACAGCTTAGCAAGCCCACCCCTTTTCCCAGAAGACACTTTCACACTCTTCACAGGAAGTAGCCTATCAGAGGCTTCTAATCAAGAAGAATCCGAAGGTCTCCTGCCGTGCATGTGTGCCTGATTGCATGCGCACAGCAAAGCCATCTAAACTGAGATCTGAGAAGGAGATATGTAGGGGGAGGCAGGCACACTACAATTAGTGTGCTTGACACTTATTACCTGGCTGTCTGACAACCAGGAGGGGGTTCCATAATTTATCTGTAAAAGTGCCGCTTTCTCGTAGAAATCAGCACTTTTATAAACTGGTGTTAAAAATGGATACTCCTTACCCATAAAGCATACTGTAGTGCATTATGGGCGTGGGGTGATCCTTTAAGTTGGCAAATCGTATATAAATTAGTGCGTATTTGTTTGAGTACTAAATTTTAAAAATATTTTCTGCAGCTGTATGTTTTGAATATCAACTGTTCTGCAATAAAAAGGTGTATAATAAATCTGACAAAGTGAAATCTGACTATACATTGTACCAAAAGTGTTTTTTTTTTTTTTTGCTAAGCTCTGTATTTGTATAAGATTGAAATCTGAATCAAAAACCAGGGCAAAAATAACTGATCTGTAAAATTCTCCTGTTCAGTCCTAGCCGATCGCAGCGTGATTGCTTTTTGCCTCCATTTCTTCCATTTGGATTTAATTTGGGAAATTTTGGAGGTTAGCGAATAAACCGTTTTGAGATTGTAAGTAGTGAATATGATTTCAAAATGGAAGCTGCTTTTTGTGACAAATTACCTGGTGTGAGAAGTAGCAGAGTCAAATATGAAGGCAAGTCCGTGGGTATGCACAGTAGGGATAATGGCGCACCAAAGATTTGATTGAAGATTTACAGAAAAAGGTTAGTCATTGTAGGAGGGAATACGAAAAGATCTGCATTAGGGAAAATAAGTTTCAAGAAGTGGATGGATACCCAATTAGAGATGGTGGAGAGGCTTGTGGAGATGCAGACGGGTAGTCAGGGGAAAAAGTAGATCTGAATTAATAGCGATTACTGACATTTTGGATCTATTATTGGAGTGCTAATCGCAAAAACTGTATTGAAATTGGTCAATTAGAGATTTGGAAACGAGAAAGTCTGTTGGTTGTAAACAATTCATTTAAAAAGCTCGGAGGCAAATGAGCGCATAGACTATATATACAATCACCAAAATCGTTGTGTGTGCATGCGTTGTATGTTTCGAGCTAGGATGAGAATGTCACATTCATTTAAAACATTAATTTGCTCAAACTATTTACTGCTGCCTTAGTTTATGTAGCGTACAAGTGTTTTACTAAAAAGATTGCATTGAGGTTCTTATTTTGTACTTGCGTCTTCCATTGTATAGTGCATTTGCAAATGTACACATTTGAAAAAATAAACGAACACTCCACGCACCATTACCACTAAAGTGCGGTTTGACTTCTGGGGCTTGCTGGACCTCACTCCCTGCCTCCTACCAGCTCTCCATAAAACAGAAACATCATACAGTGTAGAACTGTCTCATTGACCGAGAGAGTCATCTGAAGACTCTCATCATGAGCCATAAGCATAACCCTGCACTGTAATGGAGGTGGGGAGTGACACTTGATGGACCTTAAATAAGAAGTCATACTGTTCTAAACTAGCCTTCGTACTTGGTGTGGTGCCAGGGCACTCCTGGCACCATAACTACTGCAATTTGATGTGGTTATGGTTCTTGAAGTGTTGCTCAACGTCAGAAGTTATTAATTTTTTGGTTCCGTTGTAGAGGGAATTATTTTCAAGCATTTATTTCAAACTTGTTGAATGTTTGCTATTAACTGGAAAAGCATTTTCATGGTTGCATATTTGCTTAGACGAGGCTTGCTAATCAGTTGAGTTGCTGAAGGCGGAAAAATGTTGCTGACGGGAGTCCGACCTCAAAGGAACATACTGTTTAGATAGTGAGAGAGTTTTCCAGAGATGTAGTTGAAAATCAAGTAAAGATGTTGGCATCTCTGTCAAAACATTACCCAGTATAGCTCTTACAACATATGACAATGATGAGTTTGAAAATGACATTGTACAAAGTGGCACATCCAATTCTACAGAATTTTGCTCATTTAAGAAACATTATATGTTGAGACAGCTTTGCCATTTATATAAATGTCCTGTCCTTTTTAAAATCTGATTGTATAGGTTGAAAATGAAGCCCTGTAAAGCAATTAATAGACAGCAGGTAGGATTTAATCAACCGTTGGCTCTGCAGTTATGGAGGAACCCAAGTCCCATAATGCATAGCAATAATTCTTAGAAACAAAATCCTGAATATTGTAAGATTGAATGCACATTACTGGAATTGGAGGTCTATAGAATTACTGAGCTACATTGCATATAGAGTACTACTGACCTAATTAATCATGTGATTAAACTATGATTGATACAGGATTGAATTGTTCTCAAATGTGGAAACTGGATGTAACTGGCAAACATTTTGGGCAGACGCCGACACCCCTCCCTACCCTACACCAGAAATATGATGGGTCATACCCTGTTCTTCCATTCTTCATCAGAATATCATGATGATAGTGCCTTAGATCTGAAATGTCAAATTACACATTATGGATAATATAATGAATACCAAATTAATAAAGGAGCACTATAGGGTCAGGAACACAAACATGTATTCCTGACCAGTGGCGTACACACAACCCATGGGGCCCCGGTGCGAAAACTGATCCGTGGGCCCCGCCGTGCGCGCGCTTACTCTGCGCGGGCTGGGGCCGCAACACATGGTATGTACTGCAGTGCATGCATAAACACATACACTTAAAGGACCACTACAGACACCCAGATCACATCAGCTCAATGAAGTGGTCTGGGTGCCAGGTCTCTAGTTTTAAAGGGAAACTTCAGTGCCAGGAAAACTATCAGTTTTCCTGGCACTGGAGGGTCCCTCCCACCCCCCAATCCCCAGTTGCAGTTGCTGAAGGGGTGAAAACCCCTTCAGTGACTTACCTCAGGCAGCGACATGTCCCACGTCGCTGCCCGCTCTTCCCCGCCGCTCCACCTTCTTTCTCTGTCGGCCGGTGGGCGAGACTGATCCTGCCCACCGGCCGTGGAGACCTAATGCGCATGCGCGGTAATGCCGCGCATGCGCATTAGCGCACCCCATAGGAAAACATTGAAAATGAATTTCAATGCCTCCCTATGGGGAATAGAGCGACGCTGGAGGTCCTCACACAGCGTGAGGACGTCCAGCGACGCTCTAGCACAGATAATCTGTGCTAGGGACCAGGAAGTTCCCTCTAGTGGCTGTCTAGTACAGCCACTAGGGGAGGACTTAACCCTGCAAGGTAATTATTGCAGTTTAAAAAAAAAAATAATTACACTTGCAGGGTTAAGGGTAGTGGGAGTTGGCACCCAGACCACTCCAATGAGCAGAAGTGGTCTGGGTGCCTGGAGTGTCCCTTTAACCCTGCAGCTGAAAACATAGCAGTTTCAGAGAAACTGCTATGTTTCACTGAGGGTTAATCCAGCCTCTAGTGGCTGTCTCATTGACAGCCGCTAGAGGATTTTCTGCGATTCTCACTGTGAAAATCACAGTGAGAAGACGCTGAACGTCCATAGGAAAGCATTGAGTAATGCTTTCCTATGGGCGGTTTGAATGCACGCGTGGCTCTTGCCACGCATGCGCATTCGGAGCTGAGAGGCGGATCGGGGTGGAGAGATTCCCAGCGCCAAGGGAGTCCAGCGCTGGAGAAAGGTAAGTGCTTAAGACACACACACACACTCTCATGAACAGACGCACACATTTACTGACAGACACACTCAGTGACAGACAAACATACAACAGACGCACACACACATACTCAGTAACAAACACTAACTAACACACACTCACACATTAACATACATTCACAAACACACACACACTCTAACACTAACACACTCACTAACACACTCACTAACACACTCACTAACACACTCACTAACACACTCTCTAACACACTCTCTAACACACTCTCTAACACACTCTCTAACACACTCTCTAACACACTCTCTAACACACTCTCTAACACACTCTCTAACACACTCTCTAACACACTCTCTAACACACACTCTAACACACACTCTAACACACACTCTAACACACACTCTAACACACACTCTAACACACACACTAACACACACACACACTAACACACACACACACTAACACACACACACACACTAACACACACACACACTAACACACTAACACTAACACACTAACACTAACACACACTAACACTCACACACACACTAACATAAACTCACTCTAACACACACTCACACACACTAACATAAACACACACACTAACATAAACACACACACACTAACATAAACACACACACACACTAACATAAACTCACAAACGCACACTAAAATTTATTTATTTTTAATCCCCCCAGCCTCCTTACCTGTGGGAAAACTGAGGGGATTCCCTGGGGTCCAGTGGTGTTGCTGGCCCTGCTGTCACCCGGCTGGCCGGTCCTGCGGGCGCGCGAGGGAGCACTGTCTCCTGAGTGCTTCCTCGCGCGCCGCTTACTGATGCCGGAGCCGGAAGATGACGTCATCTTCCGGCTCCGGTATCAGTGCGGTGCGCGAGGGAGCTGAAGAGGAAGAACTCAGGAGACAGTGCTCCCTCGCGCGCCCGCAGGACCGGCCAGCCGGGTGACAGCAGGGCCAGCCTCGTGGGGCCCTGAGGTGTCCGCCTCCTGGGCCCCCCAGGAGAAGAGGCTGGCCCAGTGACATACATACCTGGGTCGCAGGGCGGCCGGGCCCCCTGGTGGGCCGGGCCCGGTCGCAGCTGCGACCCCGGTATGTACGCCACTGTTCCTGACCCTATACTGTTAAAATCACAGATTGGCCCCCTCGCCACCCTTAAAGCTAGTAAAACTCTCCTTCTTTCCAGTGCCACACGGGTCCCCCCGATCCGCCTCCTTGGCTGACATGAGAATTGATGATCTCCGCTAAGGAGGCAGACTAGGGGTGGAGCTAAAGGCCACCCTGGCCAATCAGCATCTTCTCATGACTGCGTCCAGGCTAGAGAAGTTGTCAGAAAGCCTGACCCACCCCATCACTGGGCGGCCTACACCTTTTTACATTTTGGGCATCGCCATGGGAATGCAACTGGCATTCCTGGCACTCCCCATAAGACCACCCCCAATGCTGGGAGGTATATGTGGAGAAGGATCAATATTTGGTTATGTATATTAGAGTGCATGTTTTTTTTTTTTTTTTTGGCATTTAAAAAATAGTTAGACCTCGTTACCATGGCTATAATATGTATGTATTTATTTATTTTGCAGCTGTATTCTTTATTTGGAACATGGCCTTAAATAAGTGTAATGGATACAGCTGTTAGCTTTTTTTTTTTTAACATAGTTCAGCCAAGAACTAGATTCTCGCAAGTGAGACATAAATCCTTTAGTTTATTTTGCGAGACCGACTGTGATTTAAAAGGACTCTATCATAACTAAGGTGTATATGAAGCTGAAAAGGGCCTGTCACCTCTCTGGAATGGATGTCCTTAACGAAACATTAAAGGGACTCTGTAAATTTGGGAATACAAAGCTATAGTGTTTGCCTCTTCTATTTAGATTATCTAAAGCAGTGGTTCCCAATTTTTTTTGACATAGTGGATCAACATCGTGGAACTCCCCACCCTCCAAAAACAAACAAACAATCTTGCACCATTGCATAAACCTTTTTTTTTATATATATTTTTTTTAAATGTGCTGGTGTGTGTCTGTGTATCAAGGTATGTGTATCTGCGTGTCAGTGTGTATCTGTGTGTGTTTGTATCTGACACACACACACACACACACACACTGGCACATAGTGGCACACAGATGCACATAGTGACAGGTACACACACACTGACAGATGCACTGACACACATATAAACACACACAGTGACACATACATACCTTGATACACAAACTGGCACATACACACACAGATTCACACACATTGCCAGATACATACACATACACACAAACACAGGCACATAAACATGTTTAACTTACCATTTTTCTTCCTTCAGAGCTGCTCCCTCTCCCTCCAGCCGGCGCGCACTGTCTGGGATTTTTTATTTCCTTGTATAATCTGTTCGTCCCAAATACGTGGATTTGCAAAAATCTCACTGCAACTGAAAAGTTAACTCATTAATTGAAACTAGATTAACAAAGCATAAGGGAAAAAAAATATATAAAGAGTTAAAGGACCACTATAGGCACCCAGACCACTTCAGCTCAATGAAGTGGTCTGGGTGCCAGGTCCCTCTAGTTTTAACCCTGCAGCTGAAAATATAGCAGTTTCAGAGAAACTGCTATGTTTACACTGAGGGTTAATCCAGCCTCTAGTGGCTGTCTCACTGACAGCCACTAGAGGCCGCTTCCCGCGAAGATGCTGATGTCCATAGGAAAGCATTGAGTAATGCTTTCCTTTGGGCGGTTTGAAGGCGCATTCGGCGCGGAATGAATTCGGCGCGGAATGAATTCGGCGCGGAATGAATTCGGCGCGGAATGAATTCGGCGCTGACGTCGACAGGAGGAGGAGAGGTCACCAGCGCCGAGGGAGACTGGCGCTGGAGAAATGTAAGTGGCTGAAGGGGTTTTAACACCTTCAGCCCAGCAGGAGGGGTGGCATGAGGGCGGGGCGACCTAAGGAGTACATTGTGCCAGGAAAACGAGTTTGTTTTCCAGGCACTATAGTGGTCCTTTAATCTGGATTTAGGAAAAAAGGAATTAAAGGAGCTAATTGAAATTGGTCTCTGAATAATCCTCCCTTAAAGTTTAGGAGAAAGAAGGGATGATAAAGGAGACCGAAAGGGAAGAAAAAAAAGAGCTGAAAATGTTAATTCAAATTGCAATGTTAACCGAATATAACATCTAAATATTTCCTCTGGATTTTTGCTGTAAAAACTGCTTAAAAGGTGCTTGGTATTTGGGGAGGATTTTTCAATCCTTACTTTGCCATAAAAATAAAGGAAGGAGTTAATTACAAAGAAGGGGCAAATAAGAAAACGTAAAAAAAAAAAAAAAAGGGGAAACGAATGGGAAAGGAACGATAGACAGAAAAGGAGGGGAAGGAAAAAAAAGCGAAAAAGAGAGAACATTTTTTTTTATACCCCAGCAACTAACCAAATAGTATAACAAACATGAGGAACAGAGATTTAAAGACAAATAAAAATGGCATCCAAAAGGACGGATGAAAAACAACCTCCCACAAAAAAAGATAAAAAAGACGCCAAGACTGAAAAGCGAGTATCCTTTTTTCACCACATTCCACTAGTATAGAACTGGAGAAATCAATACAAAATGACCCCGAAGAAAAAAATCCTCTAGAAATTGAGGAGATAACAAGGGAAAAATATGTGGTACATATTGGTACATATACACAATATACACAACTTAAAATACAAGATCTTAAGAAAGATTTAGTGACTTTAGGATCAAGAGTCAAAGAAAACTAAGAAAAAGTGACACAACTGGAGTTCCAAATACAGAATTACAAAGATACAAATTACCAACTGGAAAAAAAATGGAGTCCATGGAACAGAAAATCACAGACCTGGAAGATCGTTCCAAAAGGAACAATTTGAGGATAAGAGGAATTGCTGAATCCATCACAAATGAGCATTTGGAACCTTTCTTAAAATATTTATTTTCTAAATTAATCAATACTCGAGAAGATTATTCCCATATCTGGGATAGATGCCATAGGACGGGAAAATTCCCAACATCAACAGAAGATCCACCAAGAGATGTATTCATTAATTGCATAATCTCACGAATAAAAGATAACATTGTAAAAGCTATAAACGGAGTCCTATTAGCAGACCCATATAAAAAAAATACAAATTTTTCCAGATCTATCTTTCTATACCAGATCTAAAAGATGTACATTTGCATCCCATACGGCAATCCTTAGAAAAAAATGATATTAACTATAGATGGGGATTCCCCACAAAGGTCATCTTTACACATGACCATATAAAATTAGTATTTGATACCCCGTAAAAATTAGTCTTGGATGGAAGATAACCGTTTATTAAATTAGTTCAAGACAGCAGTATAGATTAATGGAGAATAATTTTATTTTATTTTTTTCTTCCTTTTTTTTTTCTTCCTTTTTGTTTTATAAGAAAAAGTTATAAAGATCCAGAGAGATCCAGAGAGATTTTTTTCGCTCTTCCTCCTACACAAATGAACCTATATAATCTACACAAACACTTTAAGAATAATTATTTGTTATATATAAAATATAGTTACACAGAACACTACGGTGGAGCCAATGAGTGAAGGAGGAGGGAGTACAGGAAAAAAGAGACTTAATTGAATCTTATTGATTGTAATGACTTTCACCTGTGAGCGTTTAAAAGAAAAAGATAAAAATAATAGGTATGATAGATAAAGAAATTGTACTTAACAAAATAAATTTTACACCACACTAATAGACATAATTATATTAATACATTTCACTTCACATTATTTAATACAATATATTATCACTTACCGTACACAAAATTGATTATCAGATCATACACACAGAATTTACGAAGTAATTGTGAAAAAAAGATCAGAATTATAAAATATAATATAGGAGGTTCATGGAAGGTTGAATGTTTAAAGGGGAGGAAATAGAAATGGAAAAACGAAAAGACATTTTGAAAAACCTTTTATTAAATTTTTTTTGTAACTATAATTATCTGATGGATATAAGTACAAAATAGGATTATATCTGTAATATTATGCTTATTCTTTATTAAAGAGATTTGAAGAATTATTCAAGGAATTCGAGAAATATTTGTAATTTAAAAAATAAAATAACCTTTTCCCTTCTCTCTGTGCTCGACCATCATAAGTGTAAAAAAATAAATAAGGGAGACCAACAACTAATACACTAACACTTCCAACAATGTCTAAATATATTGTATGAAAAATAAAAGAAAAGGAGAAAATAATAAAGGGGGAGGGGGGGGGAGGGAAATTATAACGTCAGCTCCTACCGCCATAGCATTTATGGCATCCAATATCAGCACAATAGGGTATAAGTTGCGGAGTCAGGCTTGCATATATGGGATATGCAGGGCTGTCGGTTGTAAATATAGTTATGTAATGTTTTGTCATGATTTTTTATTCTTTTCTCTTTTTTTTTGCGGACATGTGGCATACAATGAGGGACAGAAGCATAGATCTGAGAATCTATGATTAAAATACTTACTCTTAATGTGCAAGGATTACATTCTCCCCATAAAAGATCAATTTTATATCGATATTTGAATAAACAAAAAATCTATATTTGTTGTCTCCAAGAGACACATTTGAATCTAAAATATAAGATTAATATAAAATCGCAAAAATATCCATTGCTTTTTTCGGCTTCATTAAACACAGAAAAAAGGGGAGGGGGGAGTCAGTTATTTTCTCCAGTACACTTAATTGTAATGAGTATGGAGAAGAGGATAAATAATGGAGATATATAATCCTAGTGGGTGAATTTAATAATCAAACCAATAATCAACATATATGCTCAATTTATCTAAAAAATATTGGACACAATAGAAAAAATAAAACAAGGAACACTTTTTTAGTTATGGATGATTTTAATTGTGTGTTAAATCCCCATTTAGATAAGAATAAGAGTAATCAAAAAGGTGAGATTCATAACAAAAACATTATTTGTCAGTCACATAAATTACAATAGATATTCGATAAACATACCCTTTTATATATATATATATATATATATATATATATATATATATATATATATCGAGTTTTTCACACAGTAAATAGACTATACTTATTTTTCAAATTCACATTGTACACATTCACGAATTTATATGATAACTGGTAACTTTGGAGCGGTTAACCTAAGAAACGATAATACAAGAAATATCTTGGTTAGATCATAACTCTGTAATACTTGAACTGAAAGATAATTTTCTAAAATTTAAATCCAACTGGCACTTAAAAAATAATCTCCTAAAACATGAAAAAGATATTGAATACATTAAACAGATGACAGAATATTGTCTTTTAGGAAATCAATCTGAAAACCTTTCTTACTGTCTAATCTGGTGTGCTTATAAATCAGTAATAAGGATACACCTTGTAAAATTAGGGGCACAAGCTAAAAAGAACAGATCTTCATATGAAATTATATCAACAAATTAATTTAAATAAACAAAACCCAACTGTTCTCCGATCTAACGACATATCGGATCAGAAAAAAAGGATAAATGTACTTTTAATTGAAAAAATAAATCAATCTAGGCCTTGAAAATATCCTGGTATTACAAAGGAAATAAAGCGGATAAAATACTATCAAATAAACTATATAATAAAAGAAAAGAGAGAACCATTTCCAAGATTAAAGGCCAATTATTTAATATATATTATCAACAATTGTGTAATCTACCAATATTATCTACAAAGAGTTATATAAAATTTTATTTTGATAAGAAAAAATATCCCAAACCCTCTAAAGAAATATTAAAAGCACTAAATAGTCAATTTTCAGAAGAAGTGATCAAAATAATCAAATCGCAAAAAAACAAAAAATCTCCAGGTCCTGATGGCTTTGATGCCTTTTTTTCTATAAATTATACGCAAAGGACTTAGCTCCACACCTCGTAAGGACTTTTAATTAATTAATTAAGAAAGGAAATATACCCAAAGAGATTTTTCGTGGAAATATAGTGCCAATCCTCAAAACAGGTAAAGATCCAGAGGATGTTACCAGTTATAGACATATATCAATTTTAAATCAAGATATTAAAATATATGCAGGAACAAAAAAGAAAAATCTGTAAAAAAAAAAAAAAAATAAGAAAAATAAATAAATCTGTATACAGAAAAAATGGTGGAAAAAAATAAATTAAAAAGTATCACAGTCCGTAATATGTATGGCTGAAAAGGTTAGATCTCACCCCACCCCTGCATGATGGAATGGTCCTGATCTGGTAGGTGAGTATATGGAAGGCAACCACTGGACGTGGTGATTCCTCAATTAATACCCCTCCATTGGATTAAAATGATTCAATCGGCCCTTACAAAATACATTTGGATATAAGACCAAGACAGGACCTACAATTAAAAAAAAAAAATAATAAAAAAAAAAAAAAAAAATTAAGGAGAATTAGGGATCCCAATTATCCAGGATAATGCAAATGCAGCTTATTTGGCACATGCAATAGCAACACAAAATAGTACAGCAATAAATGAAAACTGGTACATCCTAAAAAAAAAAATGAGACAAAGATCCAGGACCTGTTGTAACTGTTTTGGTCTTCTAAAACACAACAATCCCATATGCTCCTAATTGATAGCGACTCCCCCTTAAATCATATCTTGCTAAACTGGAAGAGATTCAAAGATAAAAATGGTTTGACATATTTTTTTTTTTGCCGTTTCTTCCCCTCAGGATATTAAGTGGCTTAATGGAGGACATTAATACAGCCTCCTGGTATGTAAAAGGAATTGGATGAATTCAAGATTTAATGACCGGAGATAATATTAAGACTTTTCAAGAACTTCAAAATGAACACGACCTTCTAAATGTGGACCTATTTAAGTACCTTAAAGTTAAAGGTTATATAAAATCTAATCTAATTTTGACAACAGAAAATAAGGCCTTTAAGATACTTAATAAGATTTTAAAACAAGATAATTACAGTCACTTGACCGCTAAATGTCAAGAACTGATTAGACAAACTAAAAAATAAATATTCCCATCAGCTATCAAAAAATGGGAAAAGAAATTAAAAATTCAAATCGATATAAATGAGTGGAATAAGTCTTTAGAGCAACGGTTCCTAAAGTGTGGGTCGCGACCCACTGGTGAGTCGCAGGGCGATTCCCAGTGGGTCGCGCTGACCCACACATCCAGGGCCGCCGGGACTCAGGCAAACAGACTGATTAGTCGGGCCCTTGGTCCATGACACCAGGAGAGGGCCTGTCGGCTTGCCCTGTATGCCGCCGGGCTTCCTCCAATCAGTCTGCCCAGCACCTCCGGTCTGCAGCTCTGCCGGGTGCAAAGCTGCAGAACGTGTGATAAAAGTTTCACGAGCACAGAGAGCGTTACCATGGCAACAAACTGGGAGCTCGCAAGACTTTTATTACATGGTCTGCAGCTCTGCACCCAGCGGAGCTGCAGACTGGAGAGTTAACCCACTGGACCACCAGGAAATTTAATAAAGGTAGGGCACAGCCCCCAGACAATGCCCAGACAATGCCACTGTAACCCCTTCCCTCATTGCCCCCCACACTGTAACCCCTTCTCTCCCTGCCCCCCACACTGTAACCACTTCTTTCCCTGCCCTCCCAACACTAACCTCTTTTTCTCCCTGCCCCTCCCCACACTGTAACCCCTTCACTTCCTGCCCTCCCCACACTGTAACCCCTTTACTCCCTGCCCCCTACCTCCACTGTATCCCCTTCTCTCCTTGCCCCCCCACACTGTGGCCCCTGCCCCCCACACTGTAACCCCTTTACTCCCGCGCAGCTTCTCTCTTTATGGGAGGAAGTGACTTGCGGCCGTCACTTCCTCCCAGCCGGCTGCCGCAAAGCAAGAGGGCACGGTCGCGCTCTTAAAGCTCCAGAGCGCAAGACCGGGCCCTTGCTGTCAGAAAACCCACCTGGTGGCCCTTAGTGCATGGGCCACCCGGTGGGCCTCCTTGGGTGGGAGAAATGCTTGAGGCCAGCGGGACCCACGGTGCATCTGCTTCGGGCCCCCCGCGGTAAAGATGGCCCTGAATGTACTATGGAAAGGGGTATTTTAAGTCAGTCCTAATGGAATAGATCAGAATTCAAATTCACCCACTAGGATTATATATCTCCATTATTTATCCTCTTCTCCATACTCATTACAATTAAGTGTACTGGAGAAAATAGTTAGCAATTTTGGGGAAGGATTAATTTGGATAACAAATGAACCCAAGAAATAAAGTAGAGAGCCAAAGTATAAGGAAGGGGAAAAGGAAGAAAAATAAATGGAAAGAAATTGAAGAGAAAAGAGAAAGACAGGGAAAAAGAAAACAAGGGTAAAAATATTAGGCATAAATGAAAAAAGGAAAGGGAAAGAGAGAAACTCCTCGTACATAGAAAATGGGTCCTGTTCTCATACCTCTGCCTCCTAAGCTTTTTTTTTATTATTCATTAGCCTGCAACACCGCTAAGATAAAAAATAATGTTGTTCTGTTGGTTGCTGTTGATAAGTAATATTTATTGTGTATAAATTAACACTTTTTCTTTTTTAGTGATTGTGGGTTGAATAAGAATAAAGAAAGTGAAACTGATAAACAATAATAGAGAAGGAAAAGACAACAGAAAAGGAAAAAATAAGAGATTAGTGAATTATTAAGCGTTTTTTTTTTTAATTTTTTTTTTAAGTACTATGAATTTATAAGAGAAATATAATACAGTGATAATAGAAAAGCTAAATAATACAGGATTATAATAGTATATCCATAAATAAGAAAAAAAAACATATACCATTCAGATATATTTAAAACAAATAAAAAAAAAAACAAAAAAAAAACATCATCATATTATTATCCTGGAAAGTGACAAGTCTCCTTTAAGATGTGTATTACATTGGGAAAATCTCCAGAAAAAATATGGATTAAAAATATATCAAGATCATTCCATTTGCATCCTGAAACACACTTACGCTGTACTAGTTATGGTTCCAAAATCCTGTCGTCCTCCTAGTTAAATGGTTAGACCCCCAGGGGTCTATCGGTTGTCTGTAAAGGTTCCAGGACTTTACTGCATGAACAGACAGTCAGTTGAACACTCTCAGTCAATGAGCTAAACTCTGCACCGCTAGGCTAGCTCCATGCAGAGAGCTTCTGGCTCTTCTAGAAAAGTTTAATAGTGTGATGTGGACTTCAAATAAGTTTTCAGGACACGTAAAAGTTTCAGGACACTTCTAACACCATATCACTGCAGACTTTTTTTGGCACTAGATATGTGCTCTTGTGGTGTGCCAGTTTACTTCTGAATATTTGTCAAAAGTAAATAAAACAAAGAGGGAACTTTTGTTCCCAGGTTACGGGAATTACATTTTGTTAGCATTTTTGAAAAAATAAAGAAAAAATCAATAGTAGTGGTTTTGGTGCTTGAAGTGTTTGTTTAATGGTATACATGAATTCTACCTCCAGGCATCTGTTTGTGGAAATCAGTCCCGGATCGATCAGCATCTAAGCGTTTAATTTCCAGCCTCTCCCAATTGCGATCTTGTAATTACAGCGCAAAGCATTTTATTTGCCATCTTTTTTTTCTTAAAAAAATTAATGGACCCTTGCTTTGCATGATCAAGTAACGCATGGAAACTTGTGCTGAAATATAAAAATTAAATATATAAAAAAATATCACTAATATTTATAAGGTAAGACTCACCTTTGCCTGGCGCCCTCCACCTTGATCCCCTACTGCAAAATAGGCAAAGTCCCTCAAATAATGACCGTTCCTCTTTAATTTAAGGGTGTGGGTAAAGGCAGGACTGTTATGAGAAATTTTAGGTGACTTATTAACCACAATTTCTGCAGCTAAAATGTAATTTAGATCTAGAATAATGTATCTTATTATTTACAAAGACTGATTTCTAAACACATTTATTGTACAAGTTTAAGGACACATTACTGTGAGTATTATTGCTGTGGAGCTCTGTTATGCACTCATACACACCAACAATATGGTGCTCCTAGAAAAGAGGAACATTAGGATAGAAGAGACGTACTGAGGGATTTGAGTCAAAAAATGCTTGTTGTCATTGTGCATGCATCCAAGCTTTGCGATAGGAAAGCATTAAAGGGAAACTATAGTCACCAGAACTACAGCTTAATGTAGTTGTTCTGGTGAGTATAATAGCTCCCGTCAGGCATTTTCATGCAAACACTGCTTTTTTTTAGAGAAAAGTACATTGTCCCTAGGGACACCTCCAAGTGGCCACTCCTTAGATGGCCACTGGAGGTGCTTCCTGGCTCAGGGCTGCACAGTGAGCAGCCCTGCCGTTCAGCATCTCTATGAGGAGGTCCTGATTGGGCAAAACGGCATTTGGCCCCGTGCCGATTTTAGCCAATCCAATGCTTTCCCTGGCTAAAAGTCACAAAGGGGGCGGAGCCAGCGCCGGCAGACCCGCGTGGGGCTGGAAATAAGGTGAGTTTTAAACTTTTATAGGGAGGCTAAGGGGGGGTTCAAGCCACCTATATGGTGGGTTAAACACTATAGGGTCAGGAATACATGCTTGTGTTCCTGACCCTATAGTGATCCTTTAAATCCTTGTTTTTCGAATGGGGACTTCCGCATCACGTGCATGGGTTTTACTCAATGTAACAGCTACTGGAGGTTTGTTTAACCCTTTAAGGTAAATATTGCTGTTTCGGCAAAAATTACAATGTTTTAACATGACCACTGCACCTAGGCCACTTCATTATCTGCGTGACTTTATTGGTCCTTTTTAAGGGATCAACTCAGCTTCTTTCACTCTTGTGATGTTGATGACTGAGCACAGTTGAGTTATGAAATAATAACATCTTTACATGAAAGGAAGAGAAGTATAAATGTATCATTTTTGGTAAAAAAAAATGGCATCATATATGCAACTTGCCTAAATAAGTTCCTGACCTTATTGTATCCAAGAACATTTATGCACAGAAGCAGGTTTGAAACCAGTACTACGATCGGCTATCTTTTCTTCTGCTCCGACTCAGATGATTACTTTGTGACAAATAGGATATCAAGTAACTGATTTTAAGATTGGATTTTGATTCCATATTCCTGGTGGATGACTCTGTAGTTAGAGCGGCTGTTCAGACAGACTGATGGATACATTCCCCAGAAGTGTCCATGAATGCGTGCGTTCCTTGTGTACATATTCTACTTCTTCGTTGACCATTGTATTCATAATTTAATCTTAACTTCAGGTTTTGGAAGCTGGAAATACCCAGCAACACCAGCAAAATGTCAGATTATTAGGTATGAATTGGGACTGGTGTACTGAATATACATTATGGGCTTTTTCACCCCAAAAAACAGATCATTCCACACTGCAGTCTTTTCTGGGTTTCAAAATCTTACAAGACTGTAGAGATGACTTGCGAGACTAGTTCTCCGATTTTGTCTTGCGTCATGGGTAAAGCAGGGCACCTGCGGATGAGTAATATCCAGTATTTTCTTTAAAATCGGTGCTCTATCTTTATACAAGAAATCTCACTAAAATGTTATCAGGCGATGATCAATGTATAGATTCACTGACTCACTGACTCATAAAGATAAAGTTCAGCTCCTTCAGAGCTTTGCTCAGTTTATTGCAGCATCTAGAGACGTCTTGGCTTACCATCAGCTGGGCTGGAAATGATAAGGTTTTGTTGGCGTTGAGACTTCCAGATTTTGAAGACACATAAGAGACCTCTGAAACTTCCCCTAGCTTTGCAAGTTCATTGTCTCAACCTTCTGCCTGGTCACAGAAATGGCAATTTGGCATCACCTTCCTATTTACCAACACGAGAAAGTGAATTTTCCATTTTAGGCCCGAGTAGCTGAGCTGGAGGAGCTTGGAGAATTTTTTTTAAATTCAGCTACTTTGGTCTTAAATTCACTTTAGTAAATAAAGCTGAAGAACTGTAGATGGGCCTTTGTTTCTTGATGAAATCTAAGTTAATTACTAAAATTGTGTGGTTGCTCACTATTTTTATGCCTTTGTTTGAACTCTTATTTTATTAGACGGTCCACTCAAGGAACTTGTTCTATTTTTCCTTGGCCCAGTTTTACCTTGGGCTTTGGGCCGAAGTGGTCAGTGTATTGTACCCACGGTTACATCATGGGATCCATTGTTCCAGTGTTGTTTGGGGGGAAATGTATTTGACTTATTCTATTAGTTTCACTGTTCATGTATTTTATTTGACCTTGTAATTTAAAAAAAAAAAAAACAATTGGGGATTTATGACTTCATAATAAAGATGTTTTATTTCAAGAATAAACGTTGTTTTAACCCCTTGAAGACACATGACGGAAATATTCCGTCATGATTCCCTTTTATTCCAGAAGTTGTGTCCTTACGCGGTTAATTGCAAATTATCTAACTTACTACAGCAGGGGTGTTCAAAAGGTAGATCCCCAGATGATTTAAAGCTACAGCTTCCATGATGCTCTGTCATTCTAAAGGCATTCAAAGCATCATGGGAGTTGTAGTTCTACAACATCTGGGGGATCTACCTTTTAGGAGCCACTGTGCTACAGTATTCTTTTCTTGATGGGTTCGGCTAATCTGAATGAAATACCTCCTGTCTTAGAACTACACTGGGCCAAATCTACATTTTTGTTTGCGGGAATTCTAAATGAGCGTATAGTGCATTCTTATACCTGTCTTACTATGAAAGGGTTAACCCACCTATGGAAATCATTATTCATGAACAGCCTTGCAATTGCTGTCATGTTCTACAATGCGAAAGAGTTTACTAAATCAAACAATTAAATGATGTTCCCATTTGGCAAATGCTCATTAGAGGTTTTCTTTCATGTTGTTTTAGCTCTAGGCAAAATATGTTCATTCCTCTAATCTTTGTCTAACAAATCTCTAATCGGCTTTACGCAGCCGACGTCCACCTCAGATACGTACTAAATGCTTTCTAATGAAGAGCCAGAAGAGATTTGGGAACAATTTATTGAGAGCCATGTGACATTGTGGCGCGCCACAGTAAACGTCCCCCAGGGATGGAGTCCCTCGATGTTTACCAACTACTTAGCTCTAGAATTGCCTCCTTAGGTGTGCTGTTAATGTATTGACTGGTGGGGGGGATGAAACCCCGCTAATACTCAAATATTCAGTGGATTGAATTGACTTTTTCAGGAATTTATATTTGAATTTACAATTCCTATAGGCGGAGATATGAGGAAGAGGTCCGATGAAATCATACTTATATAAGTAAAGTAATACTCATCTGCTTAAATATTTAATGTGATGGAAAAAATTACTAATGTCTGAAAATTAAACTTTCCAACAATGTGCATTAAGGTTGAGAAACGAGTCAGGCAGGCATGTTTGAGAAGCAGCTTTTTATTAATTGGTTTTTGTTTTACAAAAGTTTTAAAAGAGGTACCTTGAAAGATCCCCATGCAAAATATTGAAGAAAAGAAGGAACCCCCGGGGGTACTATGGTTTCCTAAAATTTCTATTGGACACGGTGGATGAGCAGAAACAAATGGGGAATTCATACAGAGTGGAATAATTTAGTCAGTCATGGGCACAAGTAATGTAGGTGTTGATTGAATGCCTTAGTCTCCATAAGCAACAATCTTTGGGATCCACAGAGCTGCCCCCTTCCCCCCCCCCCCCCCTTTAAATGTATTTTTTTTATTTTTTAATACCCTTTTCATTTATTTCTGTAGAATAAATTAGATCATTGTGTAGAATATGATCACCTTGTATATAATTTTACAAAACAATAAAATGAAATTTGTTTTATTTTCAACCCATAGTAAAACATATGATATATATATTTATTACAGACACATGCACACACACAATGTTATGCAGAAGGGGTCAGACTCTTGACCAATTACCTGGGAGACATTATCGAGCATTTGTCTCTGAATAAACGTTCCACTGTGGATAAGGATCATTGATCAGACTGCAGATCTGAAAGGAAGCTGTGACAATGAAAAAGAAAAGGCATTCTATTGCAATAATAGTATTCAAACCACATCATGTAGAAAAATGTTACAATATATATTTTCTATGAGAAACATTATTTTGGCACGTATAGCCCTGTAGGACCACAATGTTTCTCTATGAAAAACATAGATTTCCCAATTTACGCCAGTAATATACTCTGCTGCTAGGAGATAACAAGTATAATAATAAATCCGTTTTGCAATATAAATTTGATTTGCTAAAATTTAATATTTAGTGAATAACCCCTCTAATGTTCACATAGTGTGCACTAACAATCAAGTTCAGGGGAAAACATGGGGATTTTAGCTCGCTAGCTCTTGAGACCCCACTTATGAGCATTGATAGCAAGGTATAATATTGGAGATTCAACCTAAAATTAGATGAAAATTCAAAGTTTAGTGGAAAGAAACCCTCTCAAAGTTTAATGTATTATTGATATTTAAAAAAGACACCATCCATTTTGAATAATTCTGAGAATTAGTAAAACATTTAAAAAGTGGTAAACAATTTTATTTTTGATTATGACCGTTTTGCCACATTTACCCATGCTTCTTTTACAAAGGCCTTACTCCTGTTCCAAAAATGTACTCTTCCACCGAGAAAAGACAGTGATATCACAGCCAATCCTATTCCTCTGATAAATTAGTCACAGCCAGGCCTGGACTGGCCATCGGGCACACTGGTCAAATGCCCGGTATGCCGCCATGGGCCGAGGCCGACAGGGGAGATCAAGAGATCTCCCATGCAGAGCCGGCGCTATCAGAGCACCGGCCCTGCTGTGTGCCTGCATGGGCCGGTGGGAAGAGGAGAGGAGGACCCGAAGGAGCTCTATCTTGTAGCTCCGCTGGGTTCCTCTTGCAAGATTGGGAGCGTTGCTGAGGTTACCATGGCAACGCTCCGATCTATCGAGAGTGAACTATAGCCTGCAGGCTAGAGTACACTGCCTACTAGAACCACCAGGGATGGCTGCACAGTGCCCCCTCTCAGGCAAAAGGTTCCCTAAACACACACACACACTCTCTATACACACTCTCACTATCTACAACCCCTAGCCACATATTATCCCACAAACACAACACAACTTAAACCGACCTATTTACACAACATCACACCATAATCGGCTCACTCTACACACACGCAATCCCACAAGCAGGCTCCAAACACATGCTCTTTCCCGGCCCTTTTGTCTCCTGGTATCCCACTTATGGATACACCAGAGACAAGTTACAAGCAAACACAGCGCAAGCATGTTAATAAAAATGCTTGCGCTGCGCAGAACAAATACAGGGCCTTTTCTGTATGCCAGAGCTCTTCAGCAGAGCTCTGCTCATGGTCTGCCCTGGATGAGCATTGAACCAATGTGCTTACTTTGAGAGGGGGCGTGCTTGCCATTGGTGATGACAAAACACACCCCCTTCTTAGTGGGCCGCTGTAATATAAAAAAAATGCCTGGGCCGAATTTTTTCCCCAGTCCGGCCCTGGTCACAGCCTTACATTTTAGCACCACTCATATGCAAATAGAGCCATACTCTGTTTGATGTTTTCAAGCAGCTTCCTTCCTCTAATTATACATACCGGTAGTTTTTTTTTTCATTGATTTCAATTTGTGAAATTCCCCGATAAGCTGTATTTGCCCATGCCTGTAGTATGCTAGTATGTAGGTCTCTGGGGAAACCAATGGGGGAGCTATATTTATCTCAAACTTCTGTGCCACAAATAATTATGGGAAATATACTTTTGGAACTGGGAGACAAGGGTGTAAAGCAAGCTAGCGAAGTATTTAAAAAAATTAAAATAAATTCAGAGTGATATTTTTCCACCGTGCTCCGATGAATACTTCTTTATTATACCAATTGTGTTTCGTAGTAGCAAAGGGAGAACAATTGGGGTAGGCAACCTTCGGCACTCTAGATGTTGTGGACTATATCTCCCATAATGCTCCTACGGCCATAATGCTGGCAATGCATCAAGGGACATGTAGTCCACAACATCTGGGATGCCAAAAGTTTCTTAACCCTTAATGTTCTTCGGGGAAAAACACAAAACAAAAACCGAGCAAGCAAACCATCGGGCTATTTGTGCATCTAGATGACTCTGCAAACCATGAGCAGGTTCTATTGGTTTTTAATTAAACCACAGTTTTGTGTTACTATCCAGGCACTTAGATTATTTATTTCTTTGTTATTCATATTTTTTTTTTTTTGAAGTGGTTATAATATTATGAGAATAGCTGTTCATTGTAACAAGCTCATAAAATGAACGTGAAGTGACATTTATAAGAAAAAAAAATTAACAAAAAAAAAAATAACCTGCTTTATCCAAGTTCAATTGTCCAGTTGCACCTCGTTAGCCCAATATTTAAGGGAAAGATTCATTACTGATGAGCACACAGGATCGTTACCCTGCCAGAATCCTTGCTGCGTGGTGCATTAATTAGGGGATACTAGAATTTATGGATTTCACGAATAAAACTGAGGAAGAAAGCAGAGGTGTATTTTATTCAGCCAAATCTTGCAGTTCTAATCGTGCATGAAAACATCTGTATATTCTATTTCATGAATGTTTCTTTGGAGTGAAAATGGAAGAATTGGTAACCGAGATGAGTTTAAAGCATTGAAAACATAAACGCTGGCTGCGTATAATAGTCCTTCGTCCTGACCTGTCAGATCATCAAGCTATTTTGTTGTAATTAGCAGAGCTCGTCACTTACCGCAGTAGGTGATAAATTATGTACCGCTGCTCACGTCTTTGTTAGTCTGGCTCCATGTAATCATGAGATTATATTTTCAGTGTCATTTTATCTATTATATGTAGCACCTTTAAAATACTGATATCATAAAATGCAGGACAGCTCATTTTCACACAGGAACAAGTCAAAAGTATTTATATCAGTGTGACTGTGAATTATCAAAGAAGTTTGGCATTGGTCATATATTTAAAAAATAAAATAAAAAAATTGGGGTTGTTTTTGTTTTTTTGTGTTCTAGAACGTTCGAAGAAGGTTAATGATGCTTTAGAAAGGGTCTGTCTTTACTTCCTTGGCAGGAGGTCCACAAGGACTAGGCAATTAAGCAGTAAGGTGATGTAAGCTGTTTTACACCACCACCATCCTTCAAAGTAGGAATATTTAGCCTTTGGCAATGAAAGGGAAAAAAAAAATGATGTACATTTTTTTTTATTTTTTATTAATGTTTATAGATTTTGTCTTGACAGGAACTCAGCCATAACATATTCCATTGAGATTTAGTGCATTTATGATTTCCTGTTTGCATAATTTTGCCCTAGTATATTTAGATTGTAAGATCTTTTCAGCAAGGAATTTGTAAATGGGAACACCAGAAAACTGTCCCTGGGCAGCACAGTGCAAGTGCAGGAGGTACAGATCCACCAATTTGGGTATACTTCCATCAGTGGTATGCAGCAAAGGGCCTTAAACCTATTGTGGAGTTGGTATGAGTAGGAATCCGTATGGAAATTAACAGATACAGGTATTCCAAAATACAAAACTATTATACCCCTTGTCCACAGAAACAACTCATCCACAGAGAAATGGCTAAATTTGAATAATTTTGCAAAGATAGAACACTTATGGTACACGGGATTTCACTCTTATATGCGCTTCTCGCAAATAGGATCCTCAGAGCTCCCTTGCAATGTGTTTCCCAGTGGGAACTGACAAAGGGATGACCCTGTCAGAGAAGGAATGAGAGAAGATTTTTATCCTCGCACAACAGGGAACGATTTACTCCAAAGTACAGGAGATGGGCTACAAGCTCATATCCAATTGGTATCACATACCAGAAGTCCTGCACCGCATACATTCCAAGCTCCCCGGTGCATCCAGGAACTGTGAAGGAATCCAGGAAGAGGTTGGTTCGGGCTTATATATATGGTGGACATGACTAGAAATAGTTCCCTTTTGAAGCCAAATCCATGGTGTTCGGGAGGTCACCGGAGCAGATCTGCTCTTCCAGCCATTGCCCATGCTATTGCACCACATGAAGGCCCCAATCTCATTGTACAAGAAATCTCTAACAAAGCGCCTCCTGAATGCAGGAATGCTGTTGATCCCCCAACACTGGAAACAGCTGGTGGTGCCTACCCTCCAAAGTGGATGGCTAAAGTGGAAGACATTAGTGCCATGGAGGCCATGATGGAACAGCTTAAAGGCTTATTGGACAAATACACAGCGACTTGGACACCATGGCTAGAATATGTATCAGGAAGGGAGACATAGCTTATCTCATGATTGAGTTATGTGAATGAGCAGTAGGGAGGTAGGTGCTGCTTTTAAGAGACAGTGAGGTGGGTAGAGGGACTGTATGGTGGGTAGGGAGGCTTTAAGGTGGGTAGGGGGCTGTGAAAAGGTAAATACCTTTTAGTTTTCAAGGCTGGAAAATTATTTCCTGCTGGTCTGGTGGGTAGCTTTCCCTGGTTCTCCAGTCTGCAGCTCCGATGGGTGCAGAGCTGCAAACCACGTGGTAAGTCTTGCGACCTCTAGCCAGTGTTGCCATGGTAACCCGGGGCAACACTCTTATTGGCTGGAGATCGCGAGACGCCTCAGTCTGCACTCGGCGGAACTGCAGACAGGAGGCTGGCTCTCTCCAAGGGCGGGCAGTGTGGAGGGCCCTGACTGGTACCTGTAATTGCACCCTTTATACACCTCCCTCCTGCCTCTTTCTACAGTTGCTCCACCCTTCCTGAGTTGATACTGTGGTATACAGGACATTTTTTTAGGACCTTTTTGGGGATAAAGGACAAAGTTTTGGGGTAAAAAAACTGTCCTATTTTCTAAAAAAAAATTTTTTCACATCCCCCCCTTTTTAAATGTCTGATAAGTTCTGATCGCACTTGTACTCGTGAAATCCAGATAAGCTATCATATCTGATTATTGTTTAAATTTTCAAAGAATTTGTCTAAATTTACACTTGGAAACAACGACAATATAAGTTTCAATGGGCAGTATGACACATTACTGAGAAAAAAAAATTTGCTGGAGATCTGATCAGAGCATACATGTAAATCTGACTCGGGTAAATTTAGAATGTAAGGGTAGCACAGCCTCATCATGAAGAGTGGACAGCAATCCTAGATATTAGGAAAACAACTATGGTTTGAAATAAGAGCTGGATTAGATAGAACTTGACTCAAAAATAAAAAATAAATATTTTTTTTTTTTTTTTTTTAAATGTAACTTGTGGAGCAGCCATTTGGTCACATTCTGTTATCTGACCAACCTGCTTGCTGCATTGCTTGCTCTGTGCGTGAAACTGTAGCAGCAGGCAAGATCGATTTGAGAAGCTTTTTAGTCGGATAACAGTCGAGTTTGACCTAACAAGGCTGCTCATCCAAATAAAAAGTTAACTTTTCTAAAATAAATTAAAAACAAAACGGTATACATCATAAAAAATAATAATAAAACCATTAAAGGCTTACTTCAAGCACCATGACTACTTAATTGACTTGAAGTGGCCATGGTGCCTGAAGTATTTGAATTGCGTTTCACATTAAAATGATTAACCATTTATCTGCCACATGTGTAACTCAGCCTCCAAAAGTGTTGTTAGTCAACCCGGAACAAACTTCTGGGCTGGCTAATGACGGTTCTGTGCGAAATTGGCATCTGACGGAACAATACTGCCCCTGTCCTCTGCTCAGTCCATTCTCCCTGACTTCCCCCCCACCTCTAACAAAAAGGTGAGTGATGTCAGTCAAGGAGGCGAACCTCCTTGACTGAGGGAAAACTTGGATAGAGGTGAGCTTTAGCGTTAACAAAAACACTGTTATCTACTTGGAGTAACCCTTTATGTTTCAATAAATGCAATAGACTTGTAAAATGCGATGGCAGTTATCCTTTTAAGGTGATTAGAATATATTTTTGAGACCCTGTTCCTTCCCGAGTACATACCTCCCAAAACTTGAAAGAATGAAACCCAAATATAGGGGCAGGCCTATTGATGTCAACCAGCATGGAACTTCCACCCCCCCTCCCCCCCATTGCCTGCAGAACTGAGATGTCCTTATGTTTTTTTTGTTTTGTTTTTTTCTGACACATCAGCAAGGCCTTGCACTGCTTAATCATGGCGTTATCAAAAAATGGAACTTTGAAAACAAAAATAAAGGCCTTGATGCTCCTTTTGAAATCTTTTTGCCACTTTTGTGAAACCCATTTTAATGCAAATGTCA
This sequence comes from Pelobates fuscus, assembly GCF_036172605.1. NCBI lineage: Eukaryota > Metazoa > Chordata > Amphibia > Anura > Pelobatidae > Pelobates > Pelobates fuscus. Next base: position 337,443,919 of record NC_086321.1, on the reverse strand, counting down.
CTGGAAACAATTCACTTGTTCCTTTCCAGATTTCGACAGCAAATCGTGTTCTCTCAGATTTCCAACCATCTGTCGCACAATTTTTTTATTTTTTTTCGCTAGGTCTTTTGCAGTTGGTTGTTGTCACATATTTTGAATAAAAAGCAATCAAGTGAATGTACTGGACTCCAATTCGGATGGACCAGTTTCAAGGTTCCGTTTTCTGCTATAATTCAGAACTTCATTTGATATAGCTAAATTAATTTAAAGACAATTAAATGGACAACATAGGCATCCAGACCGCTTCATCTCATTGAAGTGGTCTGGATGCAGCTTTCCTGTCTCCCTAGCCCTGCAATGTAAAGCATTCCAGTTTAAGAGACTGCAATGTTTACACTGCAGTTTTAAGACTGCCTCTAGTGTCCAATAGAGGTGCTTCCTGTTGTTTCACGGAATTTTACAGCAAAACGGATGTCAGTGGAGGAAGTGCAGCCAGGTATCACGTAAGTGACTGAAAGGGGAAGGGGGGGTACCGCAGGTGTGGAGGGACACTATAGTGTTAGGAATACATTTTTGTATTCCTAAAACCAAAGTGTTTCTTTAACAGCCTTACACAGGACACAGCTGCTATGTAACACAATTTCTCACTTATACAAACAGATATACTTCCTCTTTGACCTTCGCGAGTTTGCAGGGGGGCTACTGGCTACATTAGGAAGAAAAATATCTTCTGCAAAAACAGCTGTGTTGGCAAATTTACAAATAGATCTTTGAGTCTATTTTTGTTTGTATCAGCATAGTTGTTTTTAGACATTTTGATTTATTCTGGGGAATTGAAGGAAACAAGGCTGGAAAATCCCCCTGCAGTGTAGCCACAGTTCCCAAATGTTTACTGCAGCATTTGGGGTGAATTGTATAGATCACTACAATGCATTGATTTATTAGTTTGTTGCTAATTAAAGGAACACTCCAAGCACCATAACCACTACAGCTACATGTAGTGTTGTTGCTAATTAAAGGAACACTCCAAGCACCATAACCACTACAGCTACATGTAGTGGTTATGGTGCCGCCAATGGGCTGGTGCCTTCCTAGTGTAATTTATCAAACCGTTTGAAAACAGTTTGACAAATTACCTTGGCACCCTGTGTGCTCACAGCCAAGTTGCCTACTTGAAGGTTCTCCTGCAAGGAAAGTCCAGTTCTTTCAGGGTCGCTTGTACTGGCTGAGCGTGTCATCTTAGTATAGCTTAACTTAGCCTAGTGTCCTCAGTCAGTGAACACGGCCCTGCATCAGCCCTTGCTTTTCTCAGAGATAACCTGCAGCTCCCCCCTACAGGAGAAGTGTGATGGACATAGACATGTGAAGGCAGATAAGAACCATTTGGCCCATATAGTCTGCCCAATTTTTTTTTTTTTTAATGCAGCATGTGTGCCCAGGGAACACATTTCAGGATCACACAAAGAGGGTCCTTGCACCATATCCACTTTATTAAGCTGAAATGGTTGTGGTCCATAGTGTTTCGACTTTAATTCTTTATTTTTGAGTGCAGGTAGATTAATACATACACGCCAGTAAAGCCACAACAGCAATTACCGGCCATTCTTGGTTAACAGTAAGAAGGTATTGGATGATACTGCACATTTTTATAATAAGTAAGCGTAGCCTTAAGTAAAAACGTTACTGAGAGAGAAAAGATAAATGAAGAAGACAAAATGATAATGTCACCATACAATAACAATAACATCAGCCCCACAATTCTAAGGATAATGACATGTTTAGGCGTCTGTAGCGGAGGTATACACCTTTGAGTTTACTGGCGTAGCCGGCCTGTTGAGGCATTGCAGGTATATTGGTACATACCCGCCAGTAAAGCCGCGACAGCACTTATCAGCCGTTCTTGGTTAACTGAGAAGCGGTGTCAAGTGGTATTGCCCATGTTTATATTGAGTACACTTAACTTTAAGTAAAATCATTATTGAGAGGGAAAAGATTAATGAAGGAAACAAAATGAAGAAACCAAAATGATAATGTCAACATATAAGGACCTCAGCCCCACAATTCTGAGGATGATGATAAGTTTAGGAGACTGTAGCAGGGGTGTACACCTTTAGGTTTGCCGGCATAGCCGACCTGTTGAGTTATTGCAATATATGAGGGGAACTCCATTTTAGTAGCGCAGATGAACGCAATATATCAACTGACGTCGCAGCAGCGTATGTCAGGTTACATAGAAGTTAGATCGTGGCATAGTAATTAGCACAGTCTTTTATGTTTTACATGCTTAACTAAGCAGGAGGTTGGCAGAGTGGGATTGAATACAATAAAATAAATTAAAATCTAGGTGTTTGTTGCTGAACATTGCTTAAACACCTATGCTAGAGAAGGTATAACATGAACATGTATTGAGGCAGAGCAGTATCTAGCTATAAACGGGATGGCTTAACATTGCTTAGGTTTTTCACTTTAATTTTAGAGATATATAATAAGCAGCGTGATACCTTAAGAGGCGTAATGTGAATGAACACTTTATAAATGAACACTTTATAAATTCCTGGCACATAGAATTTAAATGCCTAGTATTTCCTATTATGTTACAGAAGACAATAGGTTATCGGCTGCACTACCATTGCTCAAAATGCTTGTAACACAATGTGGCTTTCCATAATTTCCACCGCTCCTCTGTAACCTATATAGTGCACCTGCCAGCGCTCCATAAAATCAAAATAATAAGGTACATTTTAAATCTTCCTGTCACAGCTCACAATACTATCGAGTAGCTAGACAGTACATCAACTAAACTTAATATGCTGAATTACGAGCACAAATAATAAATGAAGAACATTATAACATAATATGATAGTTCAACCTTAGAGTCTCTGGGGAGTTCCCCATTCTCTGTCACGCTAGATGTAAAATTAAGCAATCTAGGTGAGTAGTTCTGACATGTGCCCCGGTTCGCGTCTTCGTTGCTTGTGTCAGAGGTTGCCTGTCCTATTGGTCAGGGTTGCCCGCCTTGGGTGGCTGCGGGTTGCGGGTATGCTGTGGTCTGAGCAAGAGTCAAATGATAAATCGTAGACGTGTAAACAATAAGAATATAAACTTTTAGTGGGGAGTCACGGATGGGATCCTTGAACTTGGCAGTGTTGTATGGTTAGGCTTGGTGTCCCCGAGTCACCGTCTGGGCCTCAGGTACCCAGCGTGTTGCGGACGGCCCTCTGTGCTTTAAAGGCGGTAGGGGACGAGGTGGAGGCCCTGGAGGGCTGGAACGCTTGGACCTTGGCCATGTCCCAGGTGTGAGGGGGTTGTTGTCTCGGAGTTTGGCCGGTGCTAACCTGGTTCGTCGTTAGTCCCAGCGCGATCAGCACTGAGTCCATTTCCGCCGCCTCCGTTAGGCGGGTTGTTGCTCCCCCATGGGAGATGATCAGGCTCCTAGGGTATGCCCAGCGATACGGAATGGAGTGTTGACGGAGCTTGACTGTGAGTGGCTTTAGCCGGCTTCTCCACAGCACTGTGGGCCTGGACAGGTCTTGATAGAAGGATAGGGTAGCGTTTTCAAATGGGTGGTTTGCTTTGTTTCTCACGGCAGACATAAAGGTTAGCTGGGCTGCCCGTGTTCGGAGCTGTAGAATGACATCCCTTGGGGTGTCTGCTGGTGCTGTAGCGGCTCTCGGGATGCGGTAGGTCCCTTCTATCTCAGTTAGTTTTGTTTGCTGTGGTGAGAGCAGGGAGGCAAGCAGTCTCCCGGCGTAGTGTGTCAAGTCGCCTGGGGCTACAGTCTCCGGGATACCTCGGATTTTTACATTTCTGCTTCTGTGCTGGTCTTCTATTGCGTCCAGGCGGCTGGTGAGTTGGGACTGAGCGCGCCGCATCTCCATATTCTGGGCTTCCAGTTGTGTGCACCGGGCGGAGAGGTCTTTCGTTTCCCCCTCTGTTGTTTTAACGCGCCCCTCCACTGTTTGTATTTCTTCCCGCAGTGTAGCCACATCTGCGGCAAACATTTCGCGGAGGTGGCGTAGCAAGGCTTTGATGTCCCCCTTCGTGGAGGGCAGCTCATTATCCTCGTCGGAAGACGGGAGGTGCAAGCCCCCTGATCTTGGGAATACATCCAGTTCATCCATCGCTAGGTCCTCGGAGGAGGCCGAGGCCGTGTCGCCATGTTTGTTATTAGGTGCGGCGTGGTTTGGGGCCTGTGCGGGTCGGAGGAGAAGATCCCCGATGTCTCGCGCCCCCGTCGGTCTCGGAACTCCTTGGTGCTTTGACTTCTTCCCCATCTCGCTATGACCCGTTAGGGGCTTAGGTTGGAGATTTTCGGGTGGGTAAGTTGCTGATTTCAGGCTTTTTTCTGCGGAGCTCTGCTTGCACACGTCTGCTCGTTATGGCTGCTGGCTCCGCCCCCCTCGTGTTTCGACTTTAGACCTGACTGTAGGTACATACAGAAATCAGAATGCGGGCCAAAAGGTAGTCATTGGCATTGCTACCATCCACATTGGCATAACGATCAGCCTGGCTGGCAAGGACCCTAATGCGGCTCCAAAGGACTCTTTCATGCAGATCACATGATTGCATGTTAATGCATGAATGAGGGTATGTGTGTGCATACATAATTATATACAGTATACAAATTCCATCAAATGTTCATGCTAAAAGAGACCAAACGTTGTGTCTTATAAATGTTTGAATGTCTCTTGGACTCAGAGATGGCATTATATTCCACTCACACTCTTTAGCTATTGTGTATCTTTTATTTTACAGGATATATTTGCTTCAGGTTAGTATTATGGTGGTGTAGGCAGTGGTGTATTTTGGATTTGTGCTGCCCTAGGTACGACTAAATTCGGGCACCCCCAAAATCTAAATGACATGAATTGGGGGGTCAATTCATGTCATGGCCACTTTTTTGACTGACAGACACATGCTCTCATTGATACATGCACTGATATACACTCACTGACAGATACACAGTCATTGGCACACACATACAGTCATAAGCACACACTGTTTAACCAACACACACTTTCACTGATAGACACACACTGACACACCCACTCACTGACAGGCACACACTCTCAGATACACATAAAATGACATACACACACTGACACACACTCACAGGCACACCCATTCTCACTGAAAGACACACACACTTTCACTCACTTACAGACACACACTGACGGCTTCACTCACTCACTCACTCACAGTAAGGTGGACAGCCCCAGAACACAAGGCAAGCAAGGCATTTGCCTGGGAGCTTGGGGTGGCATTTTTTGGCACCCTCCGCCCCCCTCCTGAAAGTGCCGCCCTAGGCAAATGCCTTGTTTGCCTTATGGTAAATACATCCCTGGGTTTAGGAGTTAATGTTTGCTGTTAGTGTATTGTAAGTGTTAAAGGAAGGACTTTGTTGTAAGGGCAGGCTTGGGTCATATATGTCCCAGTGTTCCTGGAGATTAGTGTCAGTTACGTTCCCCAGAAGCATCTATTTCTGCTGCCATCACTAAAACGGTTGCATGTGGGGTTGCGGGGCCTGACCGCCATACAGAACGGTCACGCTTCAGTGAGAATGTGAGAAAAGAATTGTCCTATTATACCGACTTTATACTTGAGCAAACAGCATTGTTTATACTGGGGCAACCTGTATCTTGCTAAGCTACATTTGGAAGCTTCTCAAAGTGCAACCAGTAGCCTGGCCTCAAAGAGCTTTCTGCGGCCTACCAGTGGAAGTGATGGCCTTGAGGGGAACTCTCCCTGAGGGAGTATCACCGACTCCAAGTGGAGTCCACAGCCTTCGGGTACATTGTTTGCGGTGCCAAGAGAAGCCAAAGCAATGAGACATGGGTGGGTAAAGGGCGATATGTTTCATGGCGTTTGATGTAGTGCGCTGCCTCAATTCAGTTTAAATGTTTGTTATATACATGCCTCCTAATGTGTGTCCAAGTTAGACAGGGCTAGCTGACCACCCACCAGTGGTATATCTTACCATAAACCCAAAGTTATTTATCTTTTTGTTTCTTATCTGTTGTAGTGTCACCGTAATTGTCAATCTAATGTGGCAGCAGTGTGACCCAGTTATTGCTGATTTTTTTTTGTTTTGTGCAATTTAGACTGCTACATGCAGTTATTTGACGATACTCCCCTCTGAATGGTATATTGGTGTATTGACATCTAAGCAATTGGATACACTTCCTTTATAATCCATCTCATACTACAGTCTGTTAGTCATGTTTTTCTTGTTTTGTTTTTATTATATTCTTGAATATGAGACACTTACTTCGACCGTTTATGCTATTACTTAGAAATGTGCAGTCATTCACTATTTTGCCTCTTGCGTAAATGTGTATGCTCGCGTGGTACCTCTGCGAAGGATACTTATTGTGTTCCTATCTCACGTCAATTTACATACCTCAAAGATCTGTGTCTCTCTTATACGTGATGTTTCACAGCACGTCAAAAATGACAATTTACAAACAAACAAAAAATGGTTGCAGGGGTCACTCGGAATGTAGTCCTAACATGTATATCCAGGTTCATCCTGAGCTGCGCATCCCTAGACTGCTTAAAAATGATGTGCGCATTATTCCCTATTCATTACGGAAGATAACTGCATAGATGATGTCGAAGTCCATGTGCCTAAAACTTATCGGCCAGTTCAAATAGCTGGTTGATTCATTTGCTATATATAAATTAAGTAATCTCTATTTAACTTGATATACTTTTTTTGGGTGGGAGGAGGAGGGGGAAGGGTTTATTAATGGTCACTTTACAATTATTTACACATCTGGATAAATTCCATAAGCGAGCTGAAACATTGATTTGCAAAGTAAGAAGATATAATAAAAAGACCTATGAATGTGAATACATATTTGATTTTTTTTTTTAACAGGCAGATCATGTTTTCTATTCTGGTACTGCACAGATGGGGACGTCATCTGTGCAATTATTTCCCTTAATGAACAGGCAATAACGCATCGTCTACTGCAGTTTTTGAAGACCTAAAATTGGGATATACATACGCATACAGTAAAGTCCTCCCCTCATTTCCTATATTACACTATCACTATCACTAAACATTAACCCCTACACTATACTAACATTAAAGGATCACTATAGTGTCAGAAAAACAAAGCCCCCACCCTCAGGGTCCCTCTCCCGTGGCACTGAAGGGGTTAAAACCCCTTCAGTTACTTGCCTTGTTCCAGCCCAAGGCTCCCTCGGCACTGGTGACCTCTCCTCCCCCGCCGACATCCGCTCCCCCGTCTGATGTCAGCGGAGCCGAATGCGCATGCGCGGCATGTGCCGCGCGCGCATTCAAGCTGTCAATAGGAAAGCATTTCTCAATGCTTTCCTATGGACGCTCTGAGCGATGGAGGCATAATATGCCTCCAGCGTCGCAGATGCGCCTCTAGTGGCTGTCCGGAAGACAGCCACTAGAGGCTGGTTTAACCCCAAATGTAAACATAGCAGTTTCTCTGAAACTGCTATGTTTGCATCTGAAGGGTTAAAACCTGAGGGACCTGGCACCCAGACCACTTCATTGAGCTGAAGTCGTCTGGGTGACTATAGTGTCCCTTTAAATATTAACCGCTACACTACTCTTAACGCTAAACATGAACTATTCTAACACATTTATCCTAACCTAAAAATATCGTGCAATATAATATACATGTTCGGATAGTGAAGAGTTAATGTTTAGCGTTGAGTAGTGTAGCCGTTAATAATCAATGTTGGTGTAGGGGTTAATGTTTAGTGATAGTGTAGTGTAATATAGGAAATTATGGGAGGGATTTACTGTTTGCTGATGTATATCCCAAGATTAGGTCTTTAAAAACTGCAGGAGACGATGCATTATTGCTTGTCCAACCTTCCAACTTCTCAACAATTTCAATCGATGCATTTTTTGGCATTCGCAGTTTCTTAGTCAATTACCAACACTTCCAAATATGATTGATTGATGCTTAATGTTGCCCATTTTATTGACCTTGGAAAGACGAAATATTATGGTGTCTCTGCCAAATCTAAGTCGCCAGTGGATCGCCAGCTGTCCAGACTTTACAGACTACTGATTTTTTTTTTCTCCAAATGTATATTGATATAACCTGACCTGTTGTTGATCCTTGTGTACCCAATTCAGAAACAGTCAACCGAAGAAAATTACAAAGGGAACAAAATACAAATACATTCTAAATCTGTATGTTTTTTATATTTTTTATTTTGTTTTTCCAGAAATGATGCATATCCTTTAAAGGTATTCAATCTGCCATGCGTACTGCATGCTACATTTTATTCTATTTGGTCACACTCCATTTAGATACCCAATGGATACCCAACCTTACGATGCATGTACAAAGCAAGCTTTCAATGTCCCAAATTCTAATCTAGGACTTGCACAAAATAGGTATAGCCTGTAAAGGCAAAATCCATGCATGCAATCAAAAGCACAATAGGTCGTATGTAAATAGATGCTCACTTAGTGCGTAATAATCTCCAAAAAAAAATGTAACCTAACCTGGTTTGGAGCAAGGCGTCAACACATTGCAGTATGCATTGGCCTTTTGCACAGTCTGTCTGCTGTTGGGATTACCCATCTCTTAGAGCAGTGGTTCCCAACCCAGTCTTAAAGTACCCCCTAACAGTCCAGGATTTAGGGATTACCCAGTTGTGTCTAAGGTGTTTTTAGAAAGAAAGAAAAAAAAAACTTTAGCCACAACAGGGTAATCCCGAAATCTTGGACTGGTAGGGGGTACTTGAGGACTGGGTTTGGAACCCATGTCTTAGAGGGCTTGAATCAGTTGTTCAGTCTACTTTTAGGGAATTCTCCTGACAAACCAGAAAATTGAACCATGAGAATGTAGGAAGAGTGGAGGTCTAACATCTGGTCGACGTGGTCAATGCTCAGGAGTTGACCAACCACTTGGATATAGGGCGTGCAAGTCTTGCCATACGAATGCATCACTACATATAGTATAAAGGTTTACATGTTCTAGATGGATCATATCTATGCTTCTGAAATATTTTCATTGTAGTAATTTGTTCCATAAGGGATTTGCAGGAGTCTGCCACTGCAGTCTAGTATTTCTAGTACTTTTTTTTTTTTTTTTTTGTATTTTATTTTATACTTTTTTTTTTAGGGAAGTCCATTGCTGGGTGTAATTCACCAGGAGTTAAGGATTCCTTTGCAAAAAAATGTTTTAACATTTTTTTTTTAATGGGTAGTGCTCAAGGGTTGCATATGTTGACAGGTCTCACTTGAGAGACTGATTACCTATAGTAACATAGACGCTGGAACAAGCAAAGAATCTGTAAAAAACAAAACAAAACAAAAAACAGGTGTTCATTTTGGTTAGGTGAAGGACACAGTCCAGCACGGTCAACTTTTTATTTTATTTTATTTGTTAAAGTTTACTTGTTAAATAAAAAGAAAATAGTTCTGCTAGGATAGTTCTGTAGTTGCAGCAATCTGTAAAGTACAATGTAACCTCGGAACTCGAACTCAATCCGTTCCAGAAGGCTGTTCGACAACCGAATCAACATTTCCCATAGGAATTAATGTAAATCTATTTAATCCATTCCAGACCCCCAAAATTATGTGGATGGGGATAGGTAACTTCTTCTGGCATTACATACAAAAGCATATAAAATGTCTGTATCAGGTTCAAAATATCTAATACCCCTCTTTTCTCTGCTTGTATGCTTATTTTCATAGTCCCTCTTCTTACTCGTGTCCCTTTGTCCTCTGGTGTCCTTCTCCTCATATTTTCCCCTTTTTCCTTGCATAATAATTCTGTCCATAACCCTTCACACTTTACTTGTGTCCCTCTGCCATCCGGTTTTTCTCTCCCTATATTCCTCTTTCTACCTTTACATTGTCCATCTCCCATATTTCATCATCTCACACTTGTATCCCATGCTTCCCCGTCCCTCTGTGAATGCCATGTGATGTGTTCGGTACCGAGAATCGTTCGCGTACCGAGACATTTTTTACGCAAAATTTTAGTTCGACTTCTGAATTGTTTCAGAATGGGAACGTTCGAGTTCTGAGGTTCCACTGTAATAAAAAGGGTGTAGGTGATACACTTTCCTAAAGAAATTAAACATTCCTCTCAAGCAGCCTTTGGAAGGTTTGTTAACATTTCTTTGAAATTTAAATGTCACAATGTATAATGGTTATTTGAAATAGTTTTTTTGGTGTGTGTTTGATTGTCAACCTAGCTGTAATTGTTCATTTGTGCATTTAATCACTCATCCTTTCTGTCTTTAATGGCTTATCTAGAATTATTCTAAAGTCTTGCGCCAGTCATACAACCAGTTTGAAAAATTTACTTAGTAGATATTAAGTGAATGTGCTGTCAAACTTTGTACTGGAATATTTAGTATTAATATTACATTTAGTAAGTGAGCATCCTTTCAGGAACAGGAAAGTACGTGCATGGAGACATTTGTTGTGGAGGCTGTGTATTAATATTTGGCATCTTGCGTCTGCCTTCGTTTTACTGTAAATTAAGTAAGTTTTTGTTTCAGTAGTCACGGTGTGTTATTAGGTTTTTCTGTCATATGCTTAAAATTTCGATGAAGTGTATCGACCTCTAACATTTACCTCACAAGAAGACACCCATTGCCTTAGGCCTCACCGGACAGTATTTTATCAGGATCTAGAATAGAGAGCTCTTTAATGCTCCCAGGCCTGGCTCGTGTCACGATGCACCACAAAGAACACATTCTGCAAAAGGTTCGTAAATGCGCTGTGTCAATCATTTTGGGAAGCACTCGGCAGCTGGAGGAAGCTGTTTCCAAGGCAACAGGAATCCGAATAATAATGAGAGAACCTTGGAAACTAAACAGCAATTACTCCCAGGCTCCTGACTTCTGCTGAGATAATTTTCTTTGTTCGCTACAAATTCACAACAGAGAACCTTTTCTGTATTTTGTTATAGTTTTACAACTTGAATAAAGGCTGGTTCATTTTCATGGTAATATAATTTAAGGGAACGTCTAATAATCTGAATGTTAACAAATTTGCTTTAAATTTAAAGGGCTGTTTTAGTTTGACTTACGATCTACTATAATATATTATAATTTTAGTTTCAAAGTGCAGTTGTCAGTCGCAGTGCACGACGTACAAATACTGTGTAGACAAATTAATGATATATATATATATATATATATACATATATTTATTTGCTGCTATAAACATAACGACAGGTGTTGAAGTAAGTTACGCACACATAGCATCTACCAGTGACCCCTGATCTCTCTACATCTGCAAGTATACATGTGGGGGAGTGGGGGTATTACTCAACAGGTGTAGATGAACCCAAAATATTTGGACACTGTTTCCTCACCTACGCTTCCAACACAGTCACCATTCCTTCCTCTTTACTTTCACGCCACACATAACCTAAGATAAATGTATATATATATAAATAATTACTTAAACAGGACATGTGGTAGTTAAAAGAAAATGTAAAAATGCATTAGCCTGAATAAAAGAACTAAAGCACATTTACCGGTACTTAAAAAAAATAAAAAAATAAAAGATATACTGTTATGGAATTGGGTATTTATTTGCACGAATTAACGAATTAACTGAATGGCGGTTGGTACACTTATTTTTTTACTCGGATTAGCGTAAAGGGTTGTGTGTTGGATTTTTATATGGTGGCACTACTATATAAAGTCGATTTATTTTTAGGCTGGAAATTAGTTCTAATGCAAAAGGATTGTATTCTTAAAGGGACACTATAGTCACCAAAACAACTTTAGCTTAAAGAAGCAGTTTTGGTGTATAGATCATGCTTCTGAAGTTTCACTGCTCAATTCACTGCCATTTAGGAGTTAAATCACTTTTGTTTCTGTTTAGGCAGCCGTAGCCACACCCCCCCTGGCTGTGACTGAAACAGCCTGCATGAAAACAAAATTGTTTAAATTTTCAATCCGAATTAGAGTGTAAATTGAACTCTAATCACACATAGTAGGAGCTTGCATGGTCTAGTAAGCTATTAACAGAGTAGGAGATAAGACATTATAAATGAAAAATAATTTGCAATAAAGGAAGTGTAAACATTAGATGACTCTTTACAGGAAGCATTAACCCCTTGAGGATGCAAGACGGTTCAGGACCGTCATCTGCATTTTTCCCTTGCCGACCGACGACGGTCCTGAACCGTCCTAAATTTAAAATGTACTTACCCGATCGCCGTCGTTCCCCCGGTGGCGATCGGCGGTGCTCCCGTTGTGGGGAGACTGCCTGCAGCCCAGACAGTCTCCCCATGGCGGTTTAGGACCCCTGTGGCCATGTGATCGCCCAACAGGGCGACCACATGGTCACAATAGGTGTCCAAGTATCTGCCTGCAGGGGGACTGTCTGTGCTGACAGGCAGTCTCCCTGCCAGTGTAAAATCTAAAAAAAATTAAAGTTAGAGTTAATAAAAAAAAATTATTATTATATATGTGTATATATATATGATATATAGACATATATTATACCTATATAATATATGTCTATATATCATATATATAATGTCATGCTAAGTGTATTTTTGTATTAATATGTACATATATTAATATAAAAATACACTTATAATTAATTTACACACATATATATATAATATATATAATAACTATATATATATTGTATATATATATTATTATAAAATACGAATAATAAATAATTTAAATTAAATTAAAAAAATTAAAAATAATAATAAAAATTAAAAAAATTATATATCTATACGAAATGTTATTCTAACTGTATTTTGATATTAATATATATATATATTTATATCAAAATACACTTAGAATGAAATTGTATATATATCTATGTATATATAAATAAATAAAAAGAATACGAACTATTCATATGTCCATATACAAAATTACATAAATAATTATATAAATATACACGTAGACTTCAAATATATAACTATGCACATATATTAAAATTCTACGTGCGTATTTATGTAATATTTTTACATAATTAAGTTATTTTATTGATTGCAATTTAAGGGACCAGCCTGCCAACCCAGGCCGAAAGTCCAGAGAATTTAATTTGTTAGCACTGTATTTTACCCTGTAACGTTCTACGACACCCTAAAACCTGTACATGGGGGGTACTGTTTTACTCGGGAGACTTTGCTGAACACAAATATTAGTGATTCAAAACAGTAAAACATATCACAGCGATGATATTGTCAGTGAAAGTGACTTTTTTTGCATTTTTCACACATAAACAGCACGTTTACTGATGATATAATTGTTGTGATACATTTTCCAGTTTTTAAACACTAATATTTGTGTTCAGCAAAGTCTCCTGAGTATAACAGTAACCCCCATGTACAGGTTTTATAGCGTTTTTGAAAGTTACAGGGTCAAATATATGGGTCAAATATTTTTACATTGAAAATGGCCAGGTTGGTTACGTTGCCTTTGAGAGCGTATGGTAGCCCAGGAATGAGAATTACCCCCATGATGGCATACCATTTGCGAAAGAAGACAACCCAAGATATTGCAAATGGGGTATGTCCAGTCTTTTTTAGTAACCACTTGGTCACAAACACTGGCCAAAATTAGCGTTCAATTTAGTTTTTTACTTTTTTCACACACAAACAAATATGAACGCTAACTTTGGCCAGTGTTTGCGACTAAGTGGCTACTAAAAAAGTCTGGACATACCCCATATTGAATACCCTGGGTTGTCTACTTTAAAAAAAATATGTACATGTGGGGTGTTATTCAGAGATTTATGACAGATAATAGTGTTACAATGTCACTATTGATACATTTTAAAAATGTATGTTTTGAAACCGCAATATCCTACTTGTACTTATAGCCTTATAACATGCAAAAAAATAGCAAAAAGCATGTAAACACTGGGTATTTTTAAACTCAGGACAAAATTTTGAATCTATTTAGCAGTTTTTTTCATTCGCTTTTGTAGATGAATAAAAGATTTTTCACATAAAAGTCAAAAAACATGTATTTTTTTCAATTTTTCATCATATTTTTTCATTTTTTTTAAAATTAAATTACATGAGATTATATAAATAATGGTATGTAAAGAAAGCCCCTTTTGTCCTGAAAAAAACAATATATAATTTGTATAGGAACAGTAAATGAGAGAGCGGAAAATTACAGCTAAACACAAACACCACAAAAGTGCAAAAAGATGCCTGGTCGCAAATGTACAACATCGCAAAAAAAGTCCAGTCCTTAAGGGGTTAAGGAAGTCACATGCAGGGAGTTGTGACTAGGGCTGTATACACAATGTGATTTAACTCCTAAATGTCAGAAAACTGAGCAGTGAGACTGCAGGAGCATGGTGTATACACCTAAACTGCTTCATTAAGCTAAAGTTGTTTTAGTGACTATAGTGTCCCGGTAAGTATTATGGAATTGTAGTATTAAGTATAAACTGAAAAACTTACACTGGAAGAACATTTTTTTTTAAATAGTATTTTATAAATTTCTGCTGCATTTCTGTTCAGAGGGCAACCGTGTTTTATTGCCCTTGTATTGTCACATGGTACAGTGACAATACAGTTGAATCGGAATCTAAAAACCTTATAAAATTTGCTTTTCAGTTCTATACCTCCGAAATGTGCCTATATTCAGGAGACAAATCCCTCTTGTCTGGTTTTTTTTTTTTTTTTTTTAAAGGAGCTCCATATTGTTGATGTGTCTGGGTGTATAACAGAGTTCCACAGCAATAATACTCACAGTAATATGACTTTAAACTGCCATAAATATCTAGAAATCAGTCTGTAAATTAGATGCACTGTTCGTGTTCTAAATTACATTTTAGATGCATAAATTATTAGTAAATCACCTACAATTTTCTCAGAACACGATTTGCCTCATACACGTTTCTGTTTTTTTAGATTGATTTAGTGTTAAACGTTTTTAATTTGTTTTACTTTGTTGTTTGCTTGACTTGCTTTGAGGTTGCTGAGTTAGCGTGTTCTTAGAACTGTCAATTTTATTTTATATATTTTGTATAGGGATGCTGATTGTAGGTATTCCTTAAGATGGAGAACCAGTGTATGTTATTGTGGCAGCCTTATTTGTGTGTTGCTTTTACTGAAGAGTATAGTTGTTGTGAAAACTGCTTTTTTGAAGTGCAGCAAAAGATGTTGTGGGGGGACTCGTTTAAAAATAAATAAAAAATCTTGATTTAGAAAATGTAATTAAAAATGTCAGTGTGTACACCAGTATAAATCTGTATAATTCAAAATCCTATAACATCAATGCTTTCCTATGGAGAAAATCTGACGCTGGAAGTCCTCATGCAGAGTGCGAGGATGCCCAGCGTCGGATAACGGACCTAAAGTCTGTTTCAATTCCGAAAGTCCCTCTAGTGGCTGTCTGATAGACAGCAACTAGAGGAGGACTTAACCCTCAGAGGCAATTATTGCAGTTTATAAACACTGCAATAATTACCAATGCAGGGTTAAGGGTGATGGGAGTTTGCACGCAGACCACTTCAATGACTAAAGTGGTCTGGGTGCCTACAGTGTCGAAACCGAACTGCATGAAAAAAATACTCAACCAGCAGCTAACTGTTAGCTACTTGGTTTTGCAAGAAAGAAGGGCTAATCTCGTTTTAAGGTTTGGAATGCCTAAGCTATCTGAAACCCCCTTCTGTACATGGCGACCCCAAACATTACCCCTCCCGCTTCATGATGCGGTTACTCAAACACAACCCTATGACAATACAAGGGGTTTGTCTTTAATGGCATCCAGGAACTGCAGGCCCGATATAAATCCAATGGGCGAAGTTAGAAATACTATAGAGCAGACTAAGCATCTCCGAGGGATCCATACTAAGAGAATGGAATGTTTTATCACAAATGTCCCACAATCTTGACTTGATCAGTTGCTCAGCTTCTCTGCAGCATCTACAGCATCTACAGTCCTCACTATAGGGAGGGGGGAATATTTAGGTATAATCAAAACTCAGCATATTTTCTGTAACACACCAATAGATATTTATGCAACTTATTGCAAGAAAAAAAAAAAAATGGTTGAAGCCGGCCTTCCTGCCCTTATAGACCAACATCCACTGATGGATAGACAAACCACACAGGTAAAGGTTTACTGTTTTAGAAATAAACTGCAAGAAAATGAGGGCACTCGGGAAACAAAGTGTTTAGTCTGTAACTCTCTGTTACTAAAATAAAACTGTGACTATCAACACATCTTCATACCTCCCAGCATTGCTAGGTATGTCATTGTGATTATTAAAACACCGTAGCGCACCATTGCCATCGCACAAAAGTTTTCATTAGTTAAATAACAATAACTAGTAAAGTACAGTGTCACATAAACATTAAAATAACATAAATATTTGTATTAAATATGACACCCCATAGTGTCTACAATATATAAATATATAAGCAAACCGGATACATCTGAATCCTCTAGACCCTCAAGTGTTACTTCCAATTTAATGTCGGAGAGTGTGGAGGGCATAGCCCCAATGTTTCGGCCTGACTCATTTCGCAAGGATAACATGGCTCTGCAATGTTTGCTATTTTATAATGCGAAGAAACACACGTGTTCGAACAACATATAGTGAAAAAACACGTGTTTGACCAAAGTTGTAGTGAAAAAAATAAACACATGTTCGAACTATGGTTATATTGAATCACATTTTTGTTTAAACCCTCCAGTTGTTTGATCAAAACTTCAGTATCCTTATTCTGTGGGAAAACATTATGGCTAAACTTGGATATTAACCTGTCTATTTCTGCCTGTGTAAGTGTCTGATGATATTGGACAGATAAGAGCGCAAAGGACAGTGGTCATCAACAGTGATGCAACTTGTGTCACTGGTGATGCACAATGGGCGTGCCTGCCCAGGAAGTGCGCCTGTCTATCCACTGAAGGGGGCATGTCAGCTGGCATCAAGCAGAATGCTAACAGGCAGTTTTCCGGCAAGCCCCCTACTTGCAGATCCATGCAGAGAGCTCTGTTGGAGCATTCTCTGTATGATCCTATTGCCTGCTGCACAGCATGAGAGATTCTAATGATACAATCGCGCATAGCTGCCCAAGAGGACAGTTCCCTGCAGTTCCGAAATACAGAACACTTTGGAAATAAACCGGCACTAGTTGGGGCCCTACTGTAACCGTAAAATCACAATTCTATGTAATGCTATTGATGCCGAGCCTGTTGGCTAGCAATCTGAAATCATTTTTTTTTTTTGTTCATACCTGAAACAGAATAAAGTAGCTAGAAGTGCCACTGAAACTGTACAGACCATTTTATAATTCAATTTTATTATAAGAGAACGCTGGTTTGAAGAAGTAATTTAGAAAATCTACATGAAAGTATTACAGAGTGGATTGTCGAAGACCAGTTAAGCAATACAGAATGTATTTCCGACTCAGTCTCTTTGTTGCAATAAATGTTTTGAGTGTTACATTTTATTTTTTATCTTCATTCATCTACAATTTACATCAATGCCCTGAGACATTTTTATCACATAGAGGAGTCGCATATTTTACTAAGGCAGCCCTAGTCTATTTATCATCCCTGGTTTACTGGTGTATCAAACAAAAATGCAGTTTAAAAAACTCTAATAAGGGATATTGGAAAATACAGGGAAACTGAAACCAATTTATATTACTGCAGAGCTCCGAACTATATTCTGTTTTTTTTCTGCTTCGGTATACGATGATTCAGTCAAAGCAAATGGTACAGTCGGGTGAGATAGCACTTTGAGCAAAATTTCCAATTCATCTACAGCAGGATTGTAGGATTTCGACACATCAGGTTGCCAAAAAAAAATATTGGTCCGACTGTGTCACATAAATGATTTGTCTGCCCGTAGGCAAACAAAATGTCTGGATAACACATAGCCTAACCATTAAAAAGTCGAATACTGCTCTCTGTGGTTTTGCATAGTACTCTGCTTAATGCTAAACAAGGACAGATAATTTACAATGATTACCAGTTTGAAGGTTGGACGGGCAAATAGCGTAGCACTCAAAGGACGTACTACATCAGATAACCTTGGCGAAAATGTATAACCCGTACATCTTTATTTCTTTCCCATAATTATGGCTTCAAGGAGGATGTATGTGTGTTACTTCTGCTCACATAGAAATGGCATATTAAAAATTATGATAATTTAGGTAGGAAAATGGCAATTCTGTCAAGTTTGACCTTTTCACATATACCCAAAGCACTGCGTATACAAAATGCAGTTTTGAATCCTTGATTTTGTTTACTGCTCGGGATAAATGTTTGTATGTCCCACGTCTTTCTGAACTCTTCCACCACGTTGGCCACGACCGCCTATGCCAGAAAGTGATTCCATGCATCGCATCTACAGATTATTATCTTTAAGTTATGTCCTTTTCTGCAGGCTACCTTATTTTCTTCCGATAACCTCACTTTCTTTTTCTTTGGCTTATTACTTGAGATATATTTGAGATTGTGAAACTCGAACCTTCTGAAAGGAATTTTTTAATTCCTTTCTTCAGTGTTTGGCTTTGTAAAGATCAGGTTATCAGATAAAAGTTGCTGTACACATAATATATGTAAAAAGTAACAGATGATTTCAAAACCGTGAGCGATAACATGACATGCCGACCAAAAGTTAATGAAGAGGAGTGTCAGAGGGAGTTGAAAAAGTAGCCAACAGATTTGTTTAATAATTTTGATGAATTTAAAAGATGAGATAATGTATTATAACATAAAGAAACACTGTTTTTATTTCATCTTTAAGAGTGGTCTATAATTAGCATCACATTTTTTCTACTAATTATCTCTCTTGGTAGAGTGCCAGGGTATAGCACTGTCCTGTCCACCTTATCAGTTGCAGAGACAAAAAATTTTTAAATGCCCTATTGAGCACTATTAACTATGTCTCCCTCCATAATTTTTTTTTTTTTTTTTTTTATAATTCTTTATTTTTGTTGTGCATGTAATGACAATAAAGCTTGTGGTGCCACAACAGTAGGTAAAGATATAGTAATAACAGACAATGTAAAGTATGTTAATGGCATGTAGATGAACTGCACATATTTTTATAATATTAAGATAGTTAAATTATGTAGCAGAGATTTTAAAGCTTTTATGATTAGATTAAACAAGACATATATCACTGCATCCTCGGATACATGAGACGCAAGTCCACTGGGTGGTAAAATAAGAGACAGGTACCTTGATGTCGCCAGAGTGAATACAAATTAAAGTAAATAGGAGTAAATAATGCAAACAGACTGAGGGCTATGAATTGCATGTAGGGGGACTGTCAGCCTATGCCTGTTTCAGGCATCATTAGTGAATACTTGCTGTGTCCATGATAAACTTGTTGTTGCTGACCCTCCATGAGTCTCCATATGGCCCATGTGTGTTCAGGCTTGGTTCTGGTTGTTTTCTGAGCCCATGATCTACCGGCGCCACAAGCCCGCCAGTTGGAGTTATCCTTTCGCTCACGGGAGTGAAGGGGAGCCTGTCTCCCATCCCGAAGGGTCTTTGTTTTCCGCTTGGTTCGGGCATGGGTCCCAGGGCGCTTCGTTAGCTGGACATTCTGCCAGCCGCTCTGATGGCGTGAGGGACGTGCCTCTCCGTGTGCACCCGTTCCAGAGTCGGGTCTGTGGCCCTCTGATTCAGCTGCTTTCTCCTACTTAGCAGGTAAGGCATGCAGGGGAGGTCTGTGTTCTAGGCGCCGCCAGAACTCCTCGCAGATCTGGTCGAACCGCGCCTCAAGGCACTCTCTCCATGCTCTGGTTGCCAGGCCCTCTTGAGGCTGTGGTAGTTGTGGTTCGGCGGCCATTTTAACCTCGTTGCATGCTCTTCGTTCCGGCAGAAGATTAGTCTGTTGCGGGTGAGTAACCTTGCCCAGCGGGGACCGGGATGACCCCCACTGGTCCAGGGGGGGGGGGGGGGGGGTTGCGGGGTCTCACGCTTGTTGCTGCTCGGTGCGGTCCCCGGGAATCTCTACGGAAAGACCTGGGTCAGGTTTCCACGGGCTCCTACTCAATTCTTCTGTTAGCCACATTTGTGTGGAGCTGCAGGAGTCACGTTTAGGCCTTAAAAAGCCTTGATTACGCTTGGTTTTGCCAGAGCACTCAGTAAGCATGTCTGCCCTGCTCAGCTATCAGGCCCTGCCCCCCCCTCCCTCCATAATTTTCAGTGAAAACTATTTTGTGTTTTACTTACCCGGAAAACCCGGCAACTTTCATGCCTTACCTCGATGCCAGAAGTCTCTGATTAAACCTTTTTGACTGCCCAAGTCACCTGTGCCGGTGGTGTAAATAGCTCACTAGTGGATCAGATGGCATCCACTGACGCCATCCTATATCCCTTTTTTGTTAGGTTTGGAGAATGATTCTGTACATCCACACGGAGTGCATCAACTCCTAGTGCCCCCCAGCCATAGTCATTTACCCAAATTCATTGGAGCACTACTGCTGACCACCTATAATTTGCAGCTGTGGCACAAATATGTGCCAATATGTGTCCAAATGCTAAAATGTAATCCTGACAATCTTGCCAAGGATTCCATCTTGCGTCAAAATATGCCTGGGCATTATTGCTTCCTATACCTGCTCCCAGCTCGTCATGATGATGATGTAAGGAAGTACTAAGTGCTGTATAAAGGGGAGCCATTGTGGATGGTGAATAAAGCAGAAGCATGTGGGCTCCTTATAAAGGTAATGCATTGGGCGCTAAGCAAGGAGGATGCAGAGTTTTGAATAAAGGGGTGGAATCTTTTTATTTTTTACCTGTGATATTTTTAAATGCCACTTTCAAAAGCTGTAGATTACTTTTTTTTGGTTTATTTTGTTTTTATTATAAAACATCTGCGTGTGC
Organism: Pelobates fuscus; assembly: GCF_036172605.1. Taxonomy (NCBI): domain Eukaryota; kingdom Metazoa; phylum Chordata; class Amphibia; order Anura; family Pelobatidae; genus Pelobates; species Pelobates fuscus. Next base: position 337,423,123 of record NC_086321.1, on the reverse strand, counting down.
AGGCATACATGTGCAACGCAGGTTACATAGCGTAATAGAAACAAGGTTGCAGTATAAGGATGAGAATATAAAGCATTTTTCACATTACAATCAAGGTAGAACATAAGTACAGTAATATTCATACACCAATTTTACAATACTATGAATGTTGTGAGTACAGTTCATTTATACATGCAGAAACATTAGTATATGCCTAATTTATGCTGGTAGAGGCCTGGTTAGTTTTGGAGTGTGGCATACCATTGATGTGGGCGTTGAGAAACAGAGACCATATGTGTTGTTGGTCAGGGTGGTTCAAGTAAGTGATAGTGAGTGGTCATGCATGGCCTCAATCTTGCAAATTGGTGTGTCTTGTAAGTCCTGGTTGGATATGTTTCAGCTCTCGGTTGTATAGACAAAGTGCTCATGATATTAATGTAACCGGTGACTGGTAGTTTTCAACCATTCTTAAGTACCAGAGGGGACGGCGGTTGTAGTTGTAGATCTCTTGCCTGAAGCCTTTGCAAGCCATCTCCTTCTAAGCCCAGACTTTCTGTGGTTGTCCAATCACAGACTTTCTGTCAGGAACAAACCTAAAGGAAACCATTAAACATGTACTGGTTCTTAGAGTAACCGGGATAGTGCCTAAGACAAATAAATTAAATCTCTGCAAGCAGACAGAAAATAAACGAGAGACCGGTCTAGGTCTATGATAACAGAGATACACAGAATCGATAGTCAGGCCAAGGTCAGGATAACCGAGAGCAAGAAAAGTCAAACAAGCAGAGTTTGAAAGCAGTTAATCCAACACACTCTGGTAACAAATCACGCCAGGGCAAGGAAATCAGAACAACCAGGAAGTGTATATACCCTATAATGGGTTGTGTGTATACATCATACAACCCATACATCAGTCCCAGTGGGACTCCTGATATCGGCTAGTGCAAACAGAGCAGTGATTGCAGGTGGTGAGGGACAATTCTCAATTTACACATTGCAGAACTTAGAGGAAGTTATCTCAGATCACTTGCTCCCAGCACTTGATAACAGGAATCCGTACTGGAGTAGAGCAATCTGCTTCTGCCCTTGCCCTGTACCTGGCAACCCCTTGTCCCCACTGGACTCCAGGGAAGCCACTCAAACTGCTAGTTAAATAGAGAGCTGCAGAACAAGCCTTCCTCTCAGACCAAGAATATAAAAAGCCCAAACACAAACACACACTGTCCCCACAAACACAACACCACTGGCAATCCACATACACGCATACAACTCACAAGCAGCCTCCCACATGTAATACTATGAGCAGCCTCACACATACATGTACACACACCACTAAACACAAGGTGACATTTACACACACACAATTCCATAAGCAGCCCCCATACACAGTCCACATTCTTGAGTATCATTTGCAATATCACAAACTACTTATGAACATACAACAGCCCACATACGCAGAAATACAATGTTACAAAGCAACTGCAGCACCAATATATAACACAAGCACAATACTGAACCATACATACTTCCATAAAAAAAAAAAAAAAAAATTAGGACCGGCACACCAAGGGACTTCAAGAAATTGTTTTGGCACTGTACTACTAAAAGGTTGCCTACCCGTGGCAATTGTCTGCTTCTTGAGTTGAGCCTCCATCAAGCTAAACAACCACAACCAGCTAGTAACAGGCTGGGTTGTCTGACATTCGGTGTTGGTAAGTTAATTTATAATTGTGCCAATACTTTTTGTAAAATTAAAATGACACACTTCCAACGTCCCGCGACAAGTGGACGCTAATGAATCACTGTTTTCCTGTGGGGAAAGATCTGACGCTGGATGTCCTCATGCAAAGCGTGAGGATATCCAGCATTCATTACTGGAGCATAGGTCCGTTTGGATCCAGGAAGCACCTTCCGTGGCAGTCTGGTAGACAGCCACTGGAGGCAGACTTAGTGATGCAATGTAAAAATTGCAGTTTCTCTGAACATCAATGTTTAACATTGCAGCACTAAGTGCAAAAGGGACAACTGCACCTAGACCACTTCAATGAGCTGAAGTAGTCTGGGTGCCTACAGTGTCCTTTTAAATTTACCTTTATTGTAGCACTGAGACAGTCTCCTCAAATAATGCTTCTCATAAAGCAGCAGTTGAGGCATATAATTCATGTGCGGTAATCACTGAGATTCGCCAATTCAATAGGCTCTATGAGAAGCTTTAAACCCAAGCTACATCTATGAACCCAAATCATTGCATTAAAATAAAGTGATTTTAGTGCTCCGAGTGTCTTTTTTTAAGGGTTCGTATCATTAACATAGTTTGAAATTCATAGATATTTTTTACTCCATTGTGTCCTGAATCTTTGTGTTCATTCTATATCTGCATGCAGAATAAATAAATAGTATTACAGTCAATCATAGCAGGCATGGCCAGGGTTCATTTCCAGAAAAGCTGCAGACTGTGATTTGTCATACAGACTGTTGACCGCCAATCAGGATTCAGCAGTGGAGAGGTTAATGTGAAGATTCCGCAGTGACTGTCACCTCCAACAATCCAGAACGGGCAAGTTATTGGTTTGGGAGTCTCACAAGGATGTCTTTAATTGCATCAGATTTGATATTTACCCACTCAGTTTCCTCTGCCCTTCCTCCAAGACACACAGTCCTACTGCCAGTTTCCCTTAGGGAAAAAAAAATAATTGTTCAGAGCTTTGCATTGCAAACACATAGAGCCCAGAGAGTTCTAAGGATTAGCACTCTGCGAACTAGCAAAATTGCCATTTCCTTTTCTGAAATATATGTAGATATTTGTGTATAAGTGTGTGTATATGTGTTCTCTGATTATCTGTATATTTTAATGAAGTGTATGTGTCTAAATAAGTATCCTCGTAGGTACACATGACGGAAATATTCCGTCATTCTGGCCTTTTGCTTCAGAAGCCGTCCCCTTAAAGGGGTATATAGCACGTGCGTGTATCTCTCTGTTCAGACATTATAATTTACAGTTAAGTGACATTAACTTCCATTATTATTATTAATGCACTATTTGACACAGAGTAGTATGGGAGTTCCCAGGAGTGCTGCAACATGCATATTTTTGGCTTGCACAAAATTTGTAGAATTTATGCTCGCAGGCAGAGGCTGCTATATAATTCAACCCAATCAAAAAATTATACAGTGAAACAGGAGCTGAGGAGACAGAAACAAAAGGATTCTGTCTCCTCAGATTCTTTGTAGGCATATTGATATTGGGAGAGAGCCTGAATTAATGGTGACCGTTGCAAATATTGGTTGCACTGGAAATTTAACTCTGCTCAATGTTAAGAGTTTCGATTGTGTTGTTTTATGCCCATACAGCCAAAAAAGCATTTTTTTTTTTGTGAGGTTGGGCACCAACGTTGGTCTGGCTCGTAGTCGTCATTTCAATTAATCCCAAAGGTGTTCATTGGGGTTAAAACAGAGCTCTGTGGAGGACACTCTAGTTCCTCTGTATCAACATCTTCAAACTATGTGATCAAGGACCTTACTTTGTACACAGGGGCAAGGTCATACTGGTACAGGAAAGGGCCTTCCCCCATAAAGATGGAAGCACCATGTTGTTTAAAATAGATTTGTATCTTGTTTAATTAAAGGAGCACTATAGGGTCAGGAACACAAACATGTATTCCTGACCCTATAGGGTTAAAACCACCATCTAGCCCCTCAGGCCCCCTCATGCCTCCCTAAAAATAGTAAAACTTACTTGTATTCAAGTCTGCAGCTGCATATTTTGTCCCGGTTTCCTTTAGACCTGCCCAGTGCCTGCTGACATCATCAGACGTGGTAGCCTGATCCAATCACAATGCTTCCCCATAGGATTGGCTGAGACTGACAAGGAGGCAGATCAGGGGCAGAGCCAGCACAATTCAAACACAGCCCTGGCCAATCAGCATCTCCTCATAGAGATGAATTGAATCAATGAATCTATATGAGGGAAGTTCAGTGTCTGCATGCAGAGGGAGGAGATACTGAATGTTTGGATGCATTTTAGGCAGCCATGACCCAGGAAGGATCTCTAACAGCTATCTGAGGAGTGACCAGTGAAGTTATCACTAGGCTGTAATGTAAACACTGCATTTTCTCTAAAAAGACAGTGTTTACAGAAAAAAGCCTGAAGGTAATGATTCTACTCACCAGAACAAATTCAATAAGCTGTAGTTGTACTGGTGACTATAGTGTCCCTTTAACCCCTCAAGGACCAAACTTCTGGAATAAAAGGGAATCATGACATGTCACACATGTCATGTGTCTTTAACCCCTTAAGAACACATGACATGTGTGACATGTCATGATAGCCTTTTTTTCTAGAAGTTTGGTCCTTAAGGGGTTAAGATGACCCCTCACTGGAAGTAACGGGCCTAGGACAACTGTGAGAAACTGCCAAACTGGAACAAACAGTTACTATCCCTTCTCCACCAAACGTTACAGTAGGCATTACGGTAGGTAGCATTCTGCTGGCGTCCACCATGCCCAGATTGTTCCATCAGACTGCTAGCTCATGAAGCATGATTCATCACTCCAGAAAACACAGTTCCAATGTTCCAGAGTCCAGAGGCAGTGTGTTTCATGCGATTTAAGCCAACAATTGCAATTGTGCTTGTTAATGATCGGCTTGTATACAGCTGCTCGACCATGGAAGTCCTGTGTCCAGTTCTTGTGCTAATGCTTATTTCAGAAATTGTTTGGAACTCTGTAAATTAATGCTTTGACATTTTGGCATAACCTCAAAAATGGCTCACCGATCTAATAAATAAAAAAATAGGAATAATAATAGTTGTAGACTTCCTCCAGGTATATTTAGTTTAGTTACCAGTCAAAACATATCCAGTCTGTTAGTAAAACTGCAAGATCACATCCTGTTCTTTCAGCTTTTACATTCAACTGTGAGACAGAAAACCACAACCACAACCATATCCCGTACAGGTAGGACTTGTAGACTACATTACATTCAGTCTACTGCCCAGTTTGTTGGCATTGTTACTTGTTATAGATAGGAGCTGCAGTCTTTACCAAGACTGTTAGGCTGCAAAATTTACAGGGTCTGGAAACCCTTAAGCTGCCATGGATTTATGCGGTAACACCTCTTGCTTTCCTTAATCTTTGTATATGTTCACTGCAGAGAACAATTAATGTACAATAGGCATGTGCATGGGGAACATTTTCTGTTCGGCATTCCGAAATTCGGGACTTCGGCAATTCGGGACTTCGGCGGTTCGGTTCGGCATTTTGGGACTTCGCCACTTCTCTTGCAGCCGCTTAGTAGATAACTCCCTCATTCCCACGGTATAACGCGAGTAGGGGCATGTCTATTAAACAGTGAGCAACCAGTGGCTGCTCACTGTTTAAAAAAAAAAAAAAGGGGTCCCCCATCCCGAGACATGCCAGTGGGGTCATTTAAACTAAAGGGGGACCTATTGCACCCCCACCCCTGAGCGGCGAGTGGGGGCCCTAAAATAAAAAAAAGGGTTGGGGGACCTATTGTCCTCCCCCCGGCCCCCACCCCTGAGCGGCCGGTGAGGGCCCTAAAGTAAAATAATGGGGGGACGGGACCTATTGTCCTCCCCTCCGACCCCCACCCCTGAGCGGTGGGTGGGGACCCTAAATACTAATAAGGGGGAGAACCTATTGTCCTCCCCCCCCCTGGCCCCCACCCCTGAGCAGCGGGTGGGGGCCCTAAATAAAAATTTACCCCCCCCCTTAGGTGACTAGGGGTCCACAAACCAAAAACATCTAACCCCTACCTACCCCCCTCACCCTAAAAATAATGAGGGGGGACCCATTAACTAAGTACCTGTAAAAAAAACTTACCATTTGATGTTTTCTTTCTTCTAAAATCTTCTTTTTCAGCCCCAAAAAAGGGCAAATAAAAATCCATAATATCCATTAAAAAAATAAATAAAAAAGAAATAAATAATCCTTTATCAGCCATGGAGGGCTCCGCGCAGACTGAGCTCTGCAGGGCGGGGGAAGGCTTATAAAGCGTTCCTCCGCCCTACAATTAGGCTCAGAGTACGCTGATTGGTGGGTTTAAGCCAAACAATCAGAGTGCTCTGACAGGTAAATGAAGAGACTGACAGGTAAGTCTCTACATTTACCTGTCACAGCACCCTGATTGGTTAGCTTGAAATCCACCAATCAGAGTGCTCTGTGTCATTTTACACAGCGTGGGAAAGTTCTTTGGAATTTTCCCACACTGTGTAATTAGATGTATAACTCTCTGATTGGTGGATTGAAAGTAACCAATCAGAGTTATGATTCAAATCCATGTGTGAATATGAATTGTTTTTTTTTTTGCCCCCTGTGGGGGGCGGGGTTAAATTTTTATTTAGGGCCCCCACCCCCAGCTCAGGGGGGAGGACAATAGGTCCCCCCCTTATTGGTATTTAGGGCCCCCACCCACCTCTCAGGGGTGGGGCTAAGTAACTTACATTTTATATGAATGTGTGTTGCAAATGCTTACAGCTGAATCCTGGCTATGTTTGTATACTTTTTATTTAAAATTGTATACAGTGTAACATTCTTCATTCTTCCACTGGGTAAGTATATTCCTTCTTAGGCAATACTGTGCTTCGACAGTTCGGAAATTCGGTAATTTCGGGACTTCGGCACTTCGCCTATTCGGCAGTTCAGCAATTCAGCATTTCGGACATTCGGAAGTACCCGAATGTCCGAATTGCCTGAAATTTGTCAGAATTCATATTCGGAGCTAAACGAATTGCAGATGTCTTATGTACAACAGTCATTATGAAGTTCCAGAAAAATAGTGCTTTTTTTAATGTGGGGTACAGTGTATAAATGAAACAGACACAGTTTTCATAGGGGTGTATCCAACAGAAGACAACCTAAACCAATCATAGACATTCAGTGCCAACAGTACAATTATTCATATAACATTACGTATAACAGGAAATCTACTGCGCATGTCTAGCACGTCTTCTCTAAACTATGCGAAGGTTAGCTTAACCTGTGAGACTGAGAAAGGGGAGGTAACAGATAGGGGATAGAATTTTTGCTTTTAACCCTTGCAGACGTGGAAAGACTTAACTAAGACAATAAGCCTTTTAACCCATTATTTACCTTTTTATGAGAATTACCCTTTTCTGGCGCCCCAGGTGAGAGTTAGGCAAGGTATCTCCAGATGTACTAATTACACCTGTGGGCCTTTTATTAATTCTTCACCTCGATTTCCTTGCCATTTCTCACCAAAGGAGCCATCAAGAGATGCTTGTCCAGATATCTGTTGCTACAGGATAATATAGGTTATTAAATCCACGTCTCCGTATGCAAAACATCCATAGGTTAATGCATATATTTTTAGCTCTGTATGTCTAGGGGAATATTCACTAAGCATTGCATAGGTAAAATAATTCATTCTCCATCACTAACCTATTTACATTTGTCTTAGTTTAATTGTGTCACATGATACAAGTAATACAGTTTGTGGTAGTCTGTCTGCTTCCTGCTTCGTTCATAAACCTCACGTGACCATTTAAATCCTTTTGCACAAATGATTGACAACATAACTCATTTATATGCTTGACTGAAAAGGCCAGTTGTTCGACACGATGAAAAAGCAACTTACATTTGCTACAGAACATTCAAGATGTCTATTATTTGTTGAATGTTCGAAGACATTTTATCAGAAGTGCCAAGTAATTAAACATTATAATTAACACCCCTTATCACATTAACACAGTCTGGAACACTTTTCTGGACACATTTCTTAACATAAAAATGGCAGAGAGGCCTGTCAAATTTCTACTAAAAAGAACAAGAAATCAGTTTTACCACCAGGCATCGTGTACTTGAAAATTTTTTATTTTATTTTTTTTCTACTTCCAGATTTTGTTGTCACTATGCAACTTAATCTATTAACAACGCAGTAACATTTTTTTACCAGGTTAATTTTATTCTACAAAATCTGTGTCAATTGTACGCAGAGCTATTGTTTGATATTTTAGAAAAACCTGGGGCATGAGCCCCAAAGGAAAGACAGATTGTCGCTGCACTAACAGAGAGGTGGGGATATGTTCTGACATTACGCGTCTCTATGGCATGTCTCCTCCTCTGTACCCATGGACAGCATACTACTGATACTGTCCGGAATCTCAAAGAAAGCATGGCTGGCTGCAAGCACATACTACACAATCAGATAAACAATGTGATGCTGCCGTCCTACCGAACTCTTAGAGTGGTATGCAACAAATACATGTTCCTCAGCAACCTTTCCTGACATTCATATGAACGACACCAATCCTTCTTCCTAAGTAGACTTGCAGGGCACCATACTATTGATCTATCTTTTTCCCCCATGCTTCTCAAAGGAGCTGTATGTTGCAAAATAAAAAACGAACAAAAAAAAAACCCAAACACAAATATCCTCCTCTCCCTTCACTACCTGTAGGGGTCTGGGGCTAAAGTGTCCCACATCTGAAGCGTTCGCTTCCAAAGCCTCTTCCCAGCAATCCCTATGTTTGTTCAAGATTTACATTTGAGTGTCTCCAGTAGTAAAGTAATAGTAAAATATGGATTTTTTTTTTTTTAAACCTATTTTCATACATTTTTATTTGAACGTTGTCTCTTTTTAATTTTTAGGCACTGGATGCTGACCGTACTGTACTGAACAAAATGAAGAAATCTGCAAAATCCAAACATAGCGCCGGAGAAGGTGGGTTATTAATTTCTGAGCATCAGGTGGAGATACGAGTCCGTTACGGACGTAGGTTGGTCTTAGACTGCGAGTCAAGGGGAAAAAAAATGCTTTCCCGGGGTGTATCAATGTTTTTTCTTCCTGCATCACTAGTTAAGTGAATGAATAAAGTGTTGGAACAAAATATGCTCTGTGTGGCCATTTATTGGGGACACAATGGCCTAATGCAATCTCGAAGATAGATTGAACCCACATGGCCAAATATCTTTTTCATTTGTTTGAAAGCCTTTGTTCCTTTGCCATACAATCAGACAGTGCCAGGTACTATATATTGTTTTACTTTGAAACTTCTTATTGTCCCCTGAAAATCATGGACTTGAATAAAAATGATATTTTCCTGTACTCTTTCGTCCACGGAGGCAATATTATTGAAGATTATGGTGCATTCTCACACTTGCATACATTTCGAGAATGCTAATCCGTTTTGTAGCTCGATCATATTTGTGCCAAGTATTGCAAAATATATTCTTCTCCTTTGATGGATATCTATGTAATTACAGGAACTAGAATCACAGAAGAGGGCATAGCCGCTACCCTGTAGCAGTACGAGCTGTCAGAAACCGATGCATACTCATATCCTGACCAATTATTAAAGAAAGCAAGAATAATATCACAGCTACTTTATTAAATTGTGATGTCTAGTCTAGTACCATGAAATTACAGGACTACCAAAGACGAGAAAATATTCAAACCGAGCATAGCTCACGTCAATCACGTTTGGCACCTGTCTTCTATCTATCATCGACTTTCTTTCTATTAAAGACAGACATAATCTGAAATACAAGATTGCCATCTGTGATGGATAATTCACTTATCATTTCATTGTAGTATAGCAATTTTCTGTAAAGTGCAATTTGTTTCTTCCAAGTGAAACGAAAGCAGTAAATCTCTCTTTTCTATATTTTATGATCGTATGAGAACATTTTCCAAGTACACGGTTTAAATGAGGGTGCCCAAAGGTAGACCTCCATATTTCTTAAAACTACAACTTCCATGGTGCTTTGTCATTCTAAAGGCATGCAGAGCATCATGGGAGTTGTAGTTCTACAATATCTGGGGCACCCCTGGTTTAAATACTATGCACTAGCCCTCGGAAAACTGGATTTGTGCAAGGCTGAATGATAAAGTTTTTTTGTTATTGCACTCTGATACATCGGGAACTTATACTGTTTTTGTTATCGCTTACAGTCATCTTCTGTCTCTAACCTGTGCTAGGATATTTTCAGTCTTGGTTAATAGAAATCCTTTTCATTCAATGTGATTACACCAGAAGGATAAGGAATATGCACGATAATCTTCCATGCTTCACAGGCAGTATATTACTGCTTACATTTACAGTCAAAGTGGGTTTGTATCAATCTGATAAAAGTCCATGTAGAGAAATAATATATGTTTGTACTTGTAAGCATCTACAGCAGTCCAATTGGAAAAATCTGTGTTTTGGGAAGTTGGATTGGTCACCATTATACTTTTCGCCCATCATTTCTTTTAGTCGCACCTTATCAGTATGGGCATGTACAGATGCAGCCAAGGGGAGAGATTTGAAACCCTCCATTGAATTTCATTTTTCATTACACTATCCGCTATCTTATCGTAAAATACATGTGCCCTTAGCTGCATTCACCTCTAGTGTCATAGTTCAAAATGCTGCTATTTGCTTATTTATTTTTTTCCGCCACTTGACATCGGTGTCTGTTCAGAACATCCTCTTGGGCTGAAATACTTACCGCTTGCTTTTGGAGGTAAACAAATTAATCTGTAGAACTGTGGCTTCTCTGTCTGTTTTGATGTTAACATGACGAAGATATTTTTCTTGTTCTGTATGTAATTAAATGTGCTTCTTTTCAAGTGACAGGTTAAATTTAAAAATGTCAGTATGTTAATGAAAAGATAAACTAGTAATTTGTTGCGGCTTAATGCAAATTCCTCTTTCAGTGTTCTGGGTATATTACATTGTTGACTACTGTTTGTTTATTTTGATCGAGAGAGTCTTTATCTTTTAAACTGAATGGTGAAGACAGAGCTAAATTATTTACAAAGTGAGACAATCGTCCCAGTCAATGTAACCTGTAGTTATTTTGTTTTTTTTGGGCGGCGGCGGGGGGGGGTTCACTAAAAAACGATTTGCCAAGATACTACATATCAAGTACATACGTGTGGGGCAAGGATGGCCCAAAGTAAGATCCCCATTTAAATTTTAAAGGCTGGCAAAGCATATCTTGGTATCTAGCTTTTGGCTTTCTTTGATCTACGATATGTAGAAGTATTCTACCTCTCTCTTCTTAAACAAATAGAGGGGTGCTGCCCCCATTCCTTTTGTGGATCAGCATTCACTGAATGCATTTGACAAGAAACTTGTCTTGTTAAAGTTCCCTTTGTGCATTTAAGTCTTGGTTTTTTTTTTTTGTACTTTCTTATCATACACTAGAAGCTTTTGGAATTATTATTGAGCCAATTCCCACAATGACCTCTAGAATAGATATAATTATCATGCGCAAAAATGTTAACTAATTCACCAACCCTCATTTATCTTAATATAATAACACCATCATTGTATCTTTCCAGAGCACTGGGTTTACTTCCTTTCACTGCCAGCAAGATATGATTGCTCCCAAATGTTGGCAAATCTGGTGCCCATAGTTGTACCACATAATTACAGATAGAATCTTTCCTCAATTTAAAAATAAACAACAATGTACGTATAAAAACAAATCTACAGTTATCTGTACAAATCAGGTTCCAACTTTTTAATCTTGATATAATTGTAACAATGCAATGTTTTGTGGACCCGGGACATACTTGAAAAAATCTCAATGAATCCTTTTATGGCAAATTTTTTTATAAATAAATAAGAAGGTTGATGACCCTTTGTTATAGCTAAATACAAAAAATTGGGTTAATATTACAAGCTGTGTCAGAAGCAAGAAATATTCACAAATTTAGAAGAACGTGCTAAAGGGATAACCAAAACCACTATAGAACACTGTATGAAAGTCTAAGAGCAGTTTAAATAGGCTGCCGTTTTGTTACGTTGTAGTTGTCATCTGCTGCGCCAGATTTCTCTATTGTATGTATGTGGAAGCGTGTTTGGCACTTCCAGTAGCTGTGAGACCCATTTAGCCATTTCAGGAGATACAGCGTGAGTGAGTAGGGTGCACACTGCTGTCTGGAGTTACGTGCTGATGGAGTCCTTATAGCTTCATGCTACTAAACGCTACACTGGGCTATTGCATGTCCTGCACTTGTATATGACCTATGCTACATTTTTGGATTAGGACAAAACTTGTTCATCTCTTTCATTAAGTATATTGCCTTTATTCCTTACTATTTGTTCCTCTTCCTGTACAAAGAAGTTGTATATATTCACTCCCCTTTACAGTGTGGTATCCATAAGATTGTCCTAATTTAGAATCTTTTGTCTTGGTAATATGATGGACCAGAACCACCAAATGATGAAAGTCTGGAGATGTGCAGCACATGTTGGAAATTAAAAGATCAGTACATTTTAGTTTTTATTTCTACTTGTATGATTTTATTAATATTTTCACATTTTAATGGGTTCTCGAAATACTACATTAGAAAAACAGAATGTGGTCTAGGCCGGAGAATCCCTTTAAAATAGAATTCCAAAATCATAGATCCATACTCCATGTGTGTTTTTGTTTTTAATTTTATATAAAAAAAATTTTGATGACCTTTCTTTTGATGAAAGACCTCGTTAATAAGTTCTTGTTAATAATACATAACAGGGAGCAAATCATTTTTATCTTTGAATGAATCTGCTGTCTACCAAAAGTATTTATCGATCGAGATTGATGAGACACAAAGGAGCATTTACATTTTTTTTTTTTACTTTTCATTATTTTATATTTATATATTTATTTTGCCGCTGTTTCTCTGGATTGACAGCTATTGTTCAGCCGCCTTTCATTCTTTATTGATTGGCAAGTAACGGTGCGTGGCTTGGTTGTAATCACAAATGTTTCTTGCTCTTCTGCCAGCCATGATTTATACATCTCAGCGTACTCATGTATGGGATAGGGTCGGTACGCTTTTATTGCATTTGTGGTTGTTTTATTTGTGTGGGAAAAGTTTACAGTTGGAGTGATATGTGCTCTGAATTAAATTCCAACCCACGCGGAATCCAGTAGAACAGTGTCCTAGAAAATGCAAAGATACACACAAAAAAACAACAAAAGTGTAATTTTTTTTCCTCCATGTTATATTATATTTTTTGTTTATGGTTGCATTGTGACAGAAGTGAAAAGACATAAAGGTGTTGATCTAATGATCTAAACAGTACACCTCCACCCCTTTTTACTATACTAACCCTAGGGATTGTGGTGCGTATTTTTTTTTTCTTTTTGTAGTGCATGGGGTAACAAAGCATCTTACTCGGCCACAGCACACGTAAGCTTAGTAACATCACAGCAGTTCACAGATATGGCATTGAACTAGTGCACAATTTTTATAGTATATATACAAGCGAAGTAGTAAGTGTTTAGATTTGGATATCAACTGAGAGTAGCAATATACACATGCTGTTGGATTGTCGCGATATAGCAGGCAATTTAAATCTACCAGGGTAGAGGTAAGCCGAGGTTGTCCTCCATGCGTAAACCATTTATGCATTAACAACATTATGTATTTTACATTTTAATATCGGAGATAGGGAGGTTGTCTCTGAGGCTTTCCGCCAGGTCCAAATTTTCAACATAAAAGGCAGGGTGTAACCTAATGAGCAAGGTGACCGGAGTGCATCGCAGCTTATGTAGGGAAGATAGGTAAATCATAAATTGTGGGGATGCTCGCTTATGTTGGTATATGTCAAGTGGTGCGGTCTATCATCAGCACCATGACCGAGGGGTGCCGGAGCTTAAGGCGGGCAGGGTACTGGTTTCTCAAGGTAACACCTAGGGTAGAAGTTGTTGAATTACTGTGCTGTGGGGGTGAGTCAGTTGGCGGATATGTTCCCTTAGTGGGGGAGGGGGCTGTGCGGGTTAGCATTCCCCCATCTAATCAAATACGGTTTGGGGCTGTCAGTGCCGGTTGTACCCTGGGGCAACGGGGGGTGCGGAGGGGAGGTACCTGTCTCCGTATGGTCAGAGAGCTCCAAGCAGGCGCTGGGGTCTTATCGGTCAGTAGTCACTCATGTACATCAGCCCACAGAGTGAGGCGTTAACTTTTTCAGGCAGCAGTATACAACAATGATAATAAAAATAAAGAGATAAATAAAAATAAACCCTGAGCAGTGGGGCAATGTCCCGGTATGTTGAACTTTAGTCCCAACTTATGGTTTGGTGCGTTTTTTGAAGGTGAAGCACAATGTTTCTGGCCTGGCATGTGAGAGAAGAGACATACGCTTCTGCTAGATAATTCATAAAAGAATATTTTAGAGCACAGAGATGTGTCAGGCTGCCTCTGGGTAATTAGCTGATTTAATTTGCATCCATCAAGTAATTAATGCGTCATACATGTCATCTGCCAGAGTGAGTTTATGAAGACGTATCTGCTGGGTTGAGATGAGGTTTGATTTTCTGTTCGTAGTACACATGATAAAAGCTATGGGCACATGCCCTCTCTACAGTACCTACCAACACCACTACAATAGAGCTTAGTCAAGTGTAAAACAATGTCCGTGGTACACATACACACAATTGTGCCTCCTCTTGTGCCATGATTTCCTGACTTACAGTGTGCTACAGGACTTGCTTGACAGCTCACTGTCGTGTTCAAAATAATAATTTTAAATCTAAATGAGCAGGATAATATAGTTGGTTCTGGACTGGGTTCAGGAAGCAAAGTCAGTGTTTGTAATTGCTTTGTGTAAGAATAATAGATCTTGAGTTCTTGTCAAGTACGGTAATTAGCTGTGGTTTTGCAGACTAAGTAATGGCTTAGGGCAAATTGGTGGCCCGTAAAAAAGCAAAAAATATGTCTGGTGGTAACGGCAAACGAGTGAAAGAAAATGTTGTGTTGAATACAGCATGTAGTAATTGTCGTCCAACAGGTCTCCGATATGGCTTGTCCAGCTCGAAGAGCCCATGATAACAGAAGAAGTTATAATAAATCTTGAGGCCACTTTAGTCAAATGTAGGTAGCCAATGTGTCACTAGTTTTGGAGGAAACTTGTCAGAGTGTCTTAGTTGAGCTTGTTTTGAAGGCTGTGGTATTAAAGAGCTAGAAGTCTGTTTCAAGAACTTGCTGGGTGTAGGATGACCGCTTAGCCCAGGTCTGTCTGAGACCTCAATAGGGGAGTAGATGTTAATATGCCAAAAGTGTTCCGGAAGACCCGGAGGGCTATTTTAACCCCAAATGGCTCTATGAGATCCTCTGGTGTAGCAGTTTTCCAATCTTTTTTTTTTTTTTTCCTTCCATAAAGAATTGGCCTTCCTTATAATGTGGCGGATGGCTGCATTGTAGCGATCATGGCCGGAGCTTGATGAAAAAAAGCTCCCTTTCACATTTGTTGTCAGACCTTAGCCCTTAGTTTGTATTTAATTTGGGATGTTCCTGCTAGCTACTTCTTGTCATGTTACTGGATATCTAAAAGCTTGTGGCTCCAGATTTGTCAGGCTCTGGCAGTGTCGCCTCTTGAGCTGTTGCCTCCTCCTGCGAACCAGCTTTCATGCCTCAGTGTCATCGGCGGAGGGGAGGTTTAGCGATTCTTCGCTGCATTGGACCACCAGTGATCCCTAGCAGTATTTAATGGATTGGTCTCGCAGCCTTTTGGCGATTGGAGACAGTTTCCTTTTTTTCTGTGCGGACGAAGAATGACTAATCGCTGTATAAGCTGATCGAGTGTCCCTCAAAGTTCACTGTGCTTATTTCACTAGAACTATTCAGCATAGCGGTTCTCAACGTTATGTCTCTGGTGACCGCTATAATATATTTAGGTGGCACCACAGGGGCAGTATCAGATTTTGCTACCCTTGAGACCCATGGAATCAATGAGCTTTTGCACAAATGGGAGCAGCTCTTCTCTGCCTACCATTTTGGGCACTCCTCTGATGCATACATTGCTGCGTCGATGCCGGGTTCCTAGGGAGAGCACTGTCTATTTCAGCACATGGACCCGGTTAGTGAGACCTGGTTAGTGAAACCCTCCAGCTGGCTTTTGGTCTCTCTGAGCTGATGGTTTTGTGAAGCCACCCTCTCCTCCACCGCTTGTACTTTCTTCTAAAGATCGCCAAGCTTGGTGAGAAGAGTCATCATCTGACTCGGAAGACTGATATACTGTGGCTGGCTGAGGAGAGGTAAGAAACTGTCTTATTTGGGGCCTCTGAAATCTCTGGGCAGCATCGTCCTCTGGCACCATCTTGGATGGTGGTGGAGGCCTCTTAAAAGATATCCTTATATTGAGCAGATTAGACATCCCTGGACATGGGTGCTGATTGTGCTTGCGTCTCCTAATCACATCACGGGGGTGAAGGAAGGGGATATTCATCTCGAAAATTGCTCTGTCTGCTTAATAAGACTCCTTTTTGCGAGGCCGTGTCAGAGCCCGGCATTTGTAAACACATGTCTACCACATAAATACTCCTTTAAAACGTAGAAAATGTAGCATACTCTATAGTGGGTGGAAAAACACAAATTTCGAGGGCATGACTAGGAACTTCCTGTAGGAATCCAGACGGTTTCAATTTAAGGAAGTTTTTTTTTGTTTTTTTTTAGCATAAAATATTCAAAAATGTTGAACTGTCATGTGCTCCACCACTGGATTTTTGCTTTAACCCTCTTAAGAAATGAGTCTCTAAGGTGAATGCAAAGTAGTCCCCCTGAGGATCTCTAGGACATTCTCGTAAATAAAGCTGCCAGATTTGGCACAGTTAATTAACTAGCTCTGTGGTTAACGTTCTTTTAAGATGAGCAACTATATCCTACAAAACACACAATATTGATTGACAAGTGTATCTGATGAAGTGTAGGTGTGTTCATTTAGATGCACATATTTTAACACATTTAGTTATGTAATCTTTTTTTTTTTTTTTTCTTCTGCTTCTATTATTATTTTGCCCAGAGCACAAAACTCTTCTTCGATGAGACTACTATGAGTCATTCAAGCACACCCTTGCTCTGTGCATTAAAGCATGGACGTTTATGGAGGCACACGGGGGTTTAGGAAGGAAGTTTTCAACCGTACAGAAAACAAATGTAAAACAAAAAAAAGTATATTCTACGAGCTGCTATTAATAAAAACAAATCTGTGGACGGTTGTCCAATTATAAGCGTAAAATAAATCATGCTTCAGTGATTTATGGCTTGCTTTATCGATTACACACACACTGATTATGAAAGTCATTAAGACTGTTTTAATACAGAGGGGGAAAAAAAAAGTTAATTCAGTAGATATTGTGTAATTTCTGTGTGTGGATGTTTTGTTGTAATTGTTAGTGACCCAGATTGTCAAGAGCTGGATTAAGGAATATAGGACTGTAGTCTGTGTATCAAATTAGGACCCCCAAACTGCAAAGTAGAAATGGGATGACCGAGATATATCAAAGTGTTGCAAGCAGCAATTTATTAACTTTTTCTTTTCTTTTTTTTTTGTGTGGCTTCTTTGGTTGCTTAACCATCATTTCTCAATATACCTTTTTTTTTTTTTTTTTTTTGCGATACAGTTGTTTAGCAAATGTTAAACATTTTTGGTTGTATAGATTGAAAATGTAAACGCCCCTAGTTGTGGTCTGCATATCTATTGAATTTCAACTTCTATATTTTAATAAGTGACTTTTATTTTATTTTTTTTATTTTTTTAAATTTGCATTTTATTTGCATTTGCACATAAATCTTACAACGTGACCAATATATGGGTATGGTACAGTAAAATAAAGTAAAATGTAAACATAAACATTTTGTAATGCTGTGTATGGGTTCTTATCACGAATATTTCACACACTTATATACATTAAGAATATATGGTAATGAAATGAGTTAAATTTGCTAGTTTAACTTGTGATGTCTAGGATCGGAATAGAGTGTCTCTGGACTTTAGTTTCATCTGCGGTCTCTCGGCTCTGATGTGGCGGCTTAAATTGCTGTTCTCTTGATGTATATCCTCGCTGGGTCATTTCAGGTGGTGTTCCCCGAGCTCCGTGGCTTCCGTAGTGGAAGGGCCTTTATTACTGCGGATTCCAGTCTCCCTCGTGATGCAGTGTAGCCCTGAGTCGTTGGGGTCAGTTTGTCTTGCCCCTTAGGGTCAACTCTCTTCTGTGGTGTGGGCTCGTGTGGCGTTTGCTGTCGTCTGTCAGCTAGTATATTAAGGCTGCGGAGGAAGGGTTCTGGTTCCTCAGAGGAGGTGAGGGTGACCTGTCCTTCTCCCGACATTGCCAAAAGTGACCCGTCCGCTCCCCACCTGTATCTCACTGAGTTGTCTCTTAGTCTCTTTGCTATGGGTGTGTCACGGTAATATACCCCAACACGCAGGAATAGTTCAATAGTCAAGAGACAAGAAACCAGGGTTCGTCTTACCGGACCTTAGAATGGCCGGACTAGGACGGGTAAGAAAGACAGAGTCTAGAACAAACCGAGGTCAAGGGAACAGAGACAGCGTAACGTAGAACAAGCCGAGGACTGGTACACAGAGGACAAAACAGCGGATAAGCAAGCAAGGATAAGGAGAGAGCGGAGTCAGGAACAAAGCCAAGGTCAAGCACCAAAAAACCAACTGAACGATACAAGCACTAAAGGGAACTGGACAGAAACCACGATAGGGCAAGGAGCAAAGGAAACAGGTGAGTATAAATACCCTAATGTTCACTTTGATTGGCCCTTGTCATATCCACGCCTCCAAAACGTGAGTGTATGGGGAACGTGGCATGACAGGGGCCAATGGGAGACTGATTCTAATTTAGTCTCCCACTGTCCCTTTAAGAGCGCGCCCGAGACGCGCGGCGCGCTCTTAGTGTCGGGCGGGACACGTGACCGCTTCTCGCGGTCACTGCCCGCCTGACTGATCTTATCGTTGGCTGAGCCGCGCGCGGCTCGTGCAGGAGCAGGACCGCGCGCGGCGAGAAGAGAGGACCCCGGCCGGCCCCTGGAGAGGGTAAGTACCGCTACAGTACCCCCCCCTGAAGACACGCCCACCGGGCGGGGAGGAGCAGGCCTGGCAGGAAAACGAGCGTGGAAAGAACGCACAAGGCGAGGAGCGTGAACAGCGTCAGCGGAAATCCAACTGCGTTCCTCAGACCCATAGCCCTTCCAATGTACCAGATATTGGAGGCGACCCCGAAGAAAACGAGAGTCAATTATAGCCGCCACTTCAAATTCCTCATGGCCCTCCACAGAAACCGGAGGAGGAGGAGGGACAT
The DNA here is from genome assembly GCF_036172605.1 of Pelobates fuscus. Lineage (NCBI taxonomy): Eukaryota > Metazoa > Chordata > Amphibia > Anura > Pelobatidae > Pelobates > Pelobates fuscus. The sequence continues at coordinate 337,404,091 of NC_086321.1, read as the reverse complement.
GCCGAGTATAACGGTTGCACAGGAGGGGTTTTAACAAGGAGGTATGAAACACGTTAGGAATGCGTAGATTCCTAGGAAGATCCAATGCATACGAGACAGGATTAACCACATGCAAGATACGAAAAGGACCAATGAAACGAGGGGCCAACTTCATAGAAGGCACACGAAGACGAATATTGCGAGTAGAAAGCCAAACCCGGTCTCCCACAGCATAGGATGGAGCCGCCCTGCGATGCTTGTCTGCCTGAATCTTCTGGCGAGCAGCTGAAGCCACCAAAGAACACTGAACCTGCTCCCAAGTATTACGTAGACTAGCCAAATGTTCGTCCAGAGCTGGCATGCCCTGTAAGGAGAATGCAGCTGGAAGAACCACGGGATGCCGGCCATAAACAACGTAAAAAGGGCTGTTACCGGAGGATTCATGAGCAGCATTATTACGAGCAAACTCAGCCCAAGGAAGAAGGTCAGCCCAATTGTTCTGATGGTGGGACACGAAACAACGAAGATACTGCTCTAGAGATTGGTTGGCACGTTCAGCAGCTCCATTAGACTGGGGGTGGTAGGCGGAAGAAAACGAGAGGGAGATACCCATCTCTGTACAAAACGTTCTCCAGAATCTGGAGATAAACTGGCTACCCCTATCGGACACGATCGAAGTGGGAATACCATGCAACCGAAACACCTCCCTGGCAAAGATAGAGGCAAGTTCCTTGGATGATGGCAATTTGACAAGAGACACAAAATGAGCCATCTTAGAAAAACGATCCACAATCATCAGGATGACAGTTTTACCATTAGAGGGAGGTAATTCAACAATAAAATCCATGGATATATTGGACCACGGCCTCTCGGGTATGGGCAACGGATGCAACAACCCACAAGGAACTCTGTGGGAGGATTTCATACTGGCACAAGTACTACAGGCATTAACGTAATCGGTGACGTCCTTGCGCAAGGAAGCCCACCAGAAATATCTAGAAACTGCTGAGAATGTCTTAGAAATACCAGGGTGTCCAGCAGTTCTAGTGTCATGATATAATGACAAGATGTCTCGTCTCTCCGGTATATCAACGAATAGCTTATCAGCAGGCCTCTCCCCAGGAGCCAAGTTTTGTTTAGCCTGAATAGCCTGTAAGAGGGAAGACGAAATAGAAAGAACAGTAGTAGCTATTATTCTGTCAGGCGGAATGACAGGGGTAACATCGACCTCGAGTTTGTCAGTAGTCTCGAATTGTCTGGACAGAGCGTCAGCTTTAGTATAACGATCACCTGGTCTGTATGTGATTATGTAATTAAAACGAGACAAAAACAGAGACCACCTGGCCTGCCTAGAAGACAATCTTTTTGCTTCACTGAGATAGGAGAGGTTTTTGTGGTCTGTTAAAATGAGGATGGGATCCCTAGTACCCTCTAGCAGATGTCTCCATTCCTTGAGCGCCAAAATGATGGCAAGGAGTTCACGATTGCCTACATCATAATTCTTCTCTGCTTTGGACATCTGTCTGGAAAAGAAGCCACAAGGGTGTAACGGCTTTTCAGGTGAATATCTTTGCGACAAGATAGCACCTACCCCTATCTCAGAAGCATCAACTTCAAGAATAAAGGGCAGTGAAGGGACAGGATGCTGTAAAATAGGAGCAGAGGCAAATGAAGCCTTCAGGAATTCAAAGGCCTCGAGTGCTTCTGGTTTCCAGACATGAGTATTACCATCCTTCTTGGTCATTCTGGTTATAGGTGCTACAATGGCAGAAAACCCTTTAATAAAACGCCTATAATAATTTGAGAACCCCAGAAAACGCTGAATGGCTTTCAAACCCTGAGGTAGAGGCCATTCCATAATGGCAGACAGTTTCTTGGGATCCATACGAAAACCCTTGGCAGAGATTATATAACCCAAGAATTGGACTTCAGATTGATCAAATGAACATTTTTCGAGTTTGCAATAGAGACCGTTAACCAGAAGAGTTCTCAACACTAATTTAACATGCATGTGATGAGTCTGTAAATCAGTAGAATAAATTAATATGTCGTCCAAGTATACTATAATGAATGTATGTATATATTGACGTAGGACATCATTAATAAATTCTTGAAAAACTGCTGGGGCGTTACAAAGGCCAAAGGGCATTACAGTATATTCGTAGTGGCCACTCCTGGTATTGAATGCGGTCTTCCATTCGTGATCCTTTTTGATACGTATGAGATTGTAAGCACCCCTAAGGTCCAATTTAGTAAAAACTGTGGCCTGTTTAAGCCTATCAAAAAGTTCTGTGATCAAAGGTATGGGGTACGCATTTTTGACTGTGATTTTATTTAGGCCCCTATAGTCAATACAAGGCCTTAATTCGCCATCTTTCTTAGATACAAAGAAGAAACCCGCCCCTGCCGGGGAAGAGGATCTTCTTATAAATCCCTTCTCTAAAGATTCCTTAATATATTCCTCCATAACCAGATTCTCCTGAGGAGATAAAGGATATATTCTCCCTTTGGGAGGCATCGTACCAGGTAGTAAATTAATAGCACAGTCGTAAGGCCTGTGAGGTGGCAATTTTTCAGCCTCCCTTTTATCAAAAACAGATTTAAGAGACAGGTACTGAGGGGGTATGACCGTAGGCACGGGAGGTATATTAGTAGAATTCAAAGGGGTGATTTTAACAATACAAGACTCTTGGCAAGAATCACTCCAAGAAACTATTTGTCCTGACTCCCAATCAATGGTGGGATTATGAGTACGTAACCAAGGATACCCTAACACGAGGTGAGAGGAAGGAGAAGTAATGATCTGAAACCGAATGGTCTCAGAGTGTAACACCCCTGTAGACTTATGAAGTGGAACAGTTTCATGTGTGATAACTGGAGAGCATAATGGTCTACCATCTATGGCCTCAACGGCCAAGGGTGTCTCCTTCTCTCTGGTGGGTATGTTATTCTCCTTGACAAAACTGGAATCAATAAAGTTTTCGGCCGCTCCGGAATCAACCAGGGCTAGTATATTCCCTGCTATGCAGTTACTACCAAGGTGCAGGGAAACAGGAAGAAGTAATTTATTAAGAGGCAAATGTGAGGACTGTGATGTCACACCCAAGGCCAGTCCTCTATACGGTCTTAGGTGCGATAGTTTCCCGGACGCACGGGACATTCTTGTCTCATATGACCCCTCCTACCACAATAAAGACAAAGTCCCTCCTTTCTCCTATAAAGCTTTTCAGCGTCAGTAAGTTTGGCAACCCCTAACTGCATAGGTTCCTCCTCAGAACCTTTAGATCCCTCGGGGGTCTCAGCTCTAGGTGAGTTAACGGGAACAAAACGTCTATTTCTGGACCTGGTATATAACCTGTCACGGATCCTGTTATCTATATCGATAAGATAGTCAATCAGGTCCTCCAGGGGTACAGGGAGGTCCTTAGCTGCTACCTCATCCAACATAGTTTCAGACAGACCTTCCATAAACGCAGTAGTAAGCCCATTATTAGTCCAATCTACCTGTGAGGCAAGGGTACGGAACTGAATAGCATAATCGGCTACAGATTTAGATCCTTGCTTTATTCTCATTAATGCCCTGGCGGCATTTTTTGACCTTTTAGTCGTGTCAAATGTTCTACGAAACGCTGTGAGGAAGCTATTGAAGTCGTGTACCATAGGCCCATTAGCCTCCCAAATAGGATTTGCCCATTCTAGTGCCTTATCCGTAAGCTGGTGCATAAGAAAACCCACCTTAGATCTATCAGTGGGAAATGAACGTGGGTACATTTCAAAGTGGAATTCCACTTGATTAAGGAATCCCCTACATGTCTTAGCGTCCCCTCCATACCTAGGTGGCGGGGTTAGATGTGCTGAAGCATTAGGCATATTAGCTCTGTCTGGTATAGGGTTTACAGGAGGCGCAGGTACAGGTACCGGAGCTGATCTGGATAACAGTGTCTGGATGGCTTGAGCCATTTGATCCATACGGTGATCCTGTTCTGCGAATCTAGCCTCATGAGTGGCCATCTGTTGTCCTAAACCTGCGGGGTCCATGGCCCTATCGTAATGTCACGGTAATATACCCCAACACGCAGGAATAGTTCAATAGTCAACAGACAAGAAACCAGGGTTCGTCTTACCGGACCTTAGAATGGCCGGACTAGGACGGGTAAGAAAGACAGAGTCTAGAACAAGCCGAGGTCAAGGGAACTGAGAGACAGCGTAACGTAGAACAAGCCGAGGACTGGTACACAGAGGACAAAACAGCGGATAAGCAAGCAAGGATAAGGAGAGAGCGGAGTCAGGAACAAAGCCAAGGTCAAGCACCAAAAAACCAACTGAACGATACAAGCACTAAAGGGAACTGGACAGAAACCACGATAGGGCAAGGAGCAAAGGAAACAGGTGAGTATAAATACCCTAATGTTCACTTTGATTGGCCCTTGTCATATCCACGCCCCCAAAACGTGAGTGTATGGGGAACGTGGCATGACAGGGGCCAATGGGAGACTGATTCTAATTTAGTCTCCCACTGTCCCTTTAAGAGCGCGCCCGAGACGCGCGGCGCGCTCTTAGTGTCGGGCGGGACACGTGACCGCTTCTTGCGGTCACTGCCCGCCTGACTGATCTTATCGTTGGCTGAGCCGCGCGCGGCGAGAAGAGAGGACCCCGGCCGGCCCCTGGAGAGGGTATGTACCGCTACAGGGTGCTAGTTTCCTCTTTTCAGCCAGCACTGCAAAAGGGAGATCACTGTATATCGCCAGTGCATATTTTTCATATTGTATAGTTTGTAGTTCCCTGGATCTGGCCATGATCGCGGCTCGTACCGCTATGTCTCTTGTGAGAGCAATTGTATCCCTCGGGGCGCCGCTGGGTACTGCAGCAGACTTTTTCACCCTGAATGCTGCTTTTATGGTGGGAGAGGTTGCTCCGCTTTTGATTCCTAAAGCCTCGATCACTTTCTTGGTGAACTCCAATAATTGCTCTCCCTCCACAGACTCTGGGATACCCCTAATACGGATGTTCCTCTGTCTGTGTCTTGTTTCAAGCAGAGTCACTGCTCGCTGCATCTGGCTAATTGAGCGGTGAGATCTTCTATTCGGCTGCTGTTGCTTTGTATGTGGCTGTCTCTGGCGGTTTCTCTCTCTTCCACCTCTCTCACCTTTTGGTGTATAATCCCCATTTCGTTTTGGGCCTCTGCCAGGTCGGCCTTCCAGACCTCCCTGAGGTCCGTTAACAGCCTCTTAATGTCCCCTTTAGTGGATGGGGATGAGTCCTCTTCTGACTCCGAGGTGTGGGGGGTCTCCCCCTGGGCGGAGGATGGAATCGAATCCTCTCCCTCCTGTGAGTCTTCGGAGGCTTCTGGGTCTGTGTGGGCCTCGGGCGCCATCTTAGGCTGCAGCCGCGGTTCAGGCCTGCTAAAGGAGAGCCTGATATCTGGCATCCGAGGGGGCTCGGGACGTACTCTTTGTCTATTTTTGCGCCCCATTTCTTTCTCTGGAGGTTCGTGGGTCTCGTGCTGTGACTTAGATTATTTTTTTCGGCTTATTTCTCTTTGTTTTGTGGATTCCTAACGGAGCTCCACAGATAGACGTCTGGTCCAGTGCTCTGCCGGCCACGCCCCCCATAAGTGACTTTTATTAATCTGCATATTTTTGTTTTTTTTATTTTAAACATTTGTACTTAATTGAGTTTTGTCAATATGCATGACTGTGCCGTGTTTCAGAGATTCAGTGATAATCCCTGTACAGAGCACACTGGAACAGTTTGCCGTGGAAGAATGACCAAAATAACCCCAATAATGGCACTTCAATAAAGGTCACTGGTGTCTCATTGAAAGAACGCCTGTATAGCAAAGAGTGATTCTTTCTCAACGTTGTCCTCAGGGAATATTGATGTATGGTCTAACTATAATTTATATTCCCCATATTATTGTGAGCCTCTAGAATATTCTAATAACGGTTTCAAAAGAGCCACCTTGGCTTCCAAATCTAGTTGCATTATATGTCTAAGGCTTGAATAAGTTGGCGCTATAGATGAACGTGCTGCTAGGCGTACATGCATGGCCAAGCTTTTAGATTCAAAGGATAGGTTGTGTGGCCACAGGAGGTAGGTCGAAACAGATGCGTAACTAGAAAACCAGGGCCCCGGTGCGAAAAATTGCACATGGTGTAGTTGGTGCTCCGCTGCAGCCCCGGTGTTGTTGGCACATCAACCATGGTTGGTCCAGCCCATTTGAAAATTTTTGTCATAGTAAGTTGTATCTCTTGGCATTTAAAGGCAACTCTAAATCATGTGTACGCTTAAAAAACCCGATATCCCTAAGGGCCAATTACTCAAACTTCCAATGCCTGGTATCCTTCCCACTTCTTAATAGTGTGATCCATAACTTTAGGTTCTAGCAGTCACTTGTTAGCAGCTACTCTCTGCCAGTGAGTAGATACCTGGCCTGGAGATTTTCCTAGAGAAGTGGTACTTGGAGCCTTAGGATTTGATTTGATTTGATTTCTGGAAAAGTTAACTCAGTTGTTCATCTTTTTATTTTATTTTATTTTTTTGCACTGCAATTCAATATAACATATGCGTGAGGTACCCCAACCGCAGTCCTCATGAGTGGATAAAACATATGTAACAGTGGGGTATTCTTGGTTACGTGCACAATTTTTTTTTTTAATTAAGTGGATACGTAAGGGTAGGAACATATTCAGTACAGGCTTAACATAGCTGACTAGCTTCCACTATGTTGTGTAGAATGCCTATGGCGTGAGAGGACATCACTATAAATCAATGTATTGTTGTACTTGCTAAAACTAGCTAAAGCATACATGTAGTACAGGATAATAGTCACAACCATGAAGCAATAGATGTGTATATTATTAAATATGAGAGTAAACAAGCATATAAATGACCACTGGAGTTGAGTTGACCCACGTAGCGTTATTAGGTTCTGTGCGAAGCAGGCGGAGAGCAATTTTAGGGAAGAGAATATATGGGTGCGATTTATTGTAGGGCACATTAGTTCTTGGGCGGCAGGCTATGGACTTGAGGCTGCTGTTTCTGGTAAAGTCTGTGTGCTGTGCGTTTTGAGTGTCCCTGTGCTTGCAAGAAGTGCTTGGTCCCCTGAGACACTTATCTGGTAGCCCAGCAGGTCAGGTGCCCGATCGGGGTAGTGGGGACCCTCCAGTCCATCTGGGTGTCTCAGGTGCTCTACTGATTGCGGTAGGTCTCCTTCTTTTATCAGGCGTAATGTCCATGGGAGCACCACGCTTGTCCTGCGTGTGGGTGGTTATAGAGGTCCCCTTGTCAAAGATACGCTGTGGCTTGGGATCATCGCTCGCCTCCTGCACCCAGCTCATCATTGGGCGTCTGTTTCGGGCAGAGGGTCTCTCTCTTCACGACAGAGGTGGTCGGTGGATCTTTCAGGTACCCTTCCTTGCGGTTTTCCACTAGGGCGGACGGCGTGGCTGCAGCTCGCAGGGTCTCCATGGTGCGGGAGTAGATGGCAAAGTGCCGCGAGCCGCCGCTATTTTGCAAGGTAGGCCTTAAGTTCGCTGTGCCCCCTAGACGCCTCACATCTTGGGCTTTCTCCAGTGGGGACTGGCATGACCCCCCCCGGTCCAAAGGGGTGGGGGAACAGGACCGGCTAGCGACTCAGGCACTTGGCATGTGGTAGCTGTGAAGGGAGATCCGGCATCGGCCGTCCACCTCGCTCCCCTCCCGAGTAGGCCGCAGTCCTCGAAGCTTTGTGTGCCCCCCAGGGGGCCTGCAACCTCTACCACAGCCGTGGGCATATCGTGGGCTCGCTTTTTTTTTTTTTTTTTTTTACAACTCTGCTCTTTGTAGCTCAAGAGGCCAGATTTCTCCGGAGCCTCTCCTGCATGCGACTGGTTAGCATGACGGTCCGGCCTCGCCCCCCAGTTGTTCATCTTTTGAAGGTGTATCTAAATTGTTTTTAATGAAAAGATTAGTGATAGTAACATTAGACACCAGAATGTACTTAAAGGAACACTTCAAAAACCTAAAGCACTGTTTTTGACTACACAAAAAGTGCTGATTTCAATGTAATTTTACACTTTTATAAATTAACCTTGTTTAGACCCCCCTTGACTGTCATAAAACTGATCCTGTTACTTCCTGGTTGTTTATCTCTGGTGGAGCTAAACTCAAGAGGTATCAAATTGCCCAGATAGGTCACCTGCCTTGCAAATAATTCTCATTAAGATGTTAGGAAGTCTGTGATTGGACAGCCACAGAATGTGTGGGAGGAGTTAGAAGGGCAGGGCTTGCAAAGGTTGCAGACAAAAGAACTGCAGCTTTTGCATGCTTTTTTTTTTATATATATTCCCACAATTAAAAAAATTAAATGCATATATGTTTTCCTTGGGATATCTACAACTACTAACTAATCGTGTTGTTTTTTTTAAATATTTTTTTATTTTTTATTATTTGGGCAGTGGCATTTCCCTTTGAAACCAATCAAGAGCAATACCCTGGTTACATAACTTGATATTATTAATTCATTTATAAATTATAATTCATAAAAAACCCAGATACTAATTTCCATGTAAACATTTTAAAACATCACTCCAAGCACCGTGGTGTTTATAGTGTCAGGAGTGTCCTTGTTCCCCCATTGTGTAGAGTCAAATCATTTGCGAATGGTTTGACTTACTACCTGGGGTGCACCGGGCCCCGCTTCCCAACTCCACCACTGCCTAGTGAGAGCCGGAAGCACTCTATACTGAGCTAAGCCTCTTCACAATGGAAGGGCGCCAGGGGATACAAAGTTTGTAGGTAGGCACATGGGAAGGTAATACAGGAAATGAAAAGTATTTCTTAAATGAGGGATGCGCACGTTGCAATCACAAACTGTAATAAGTAAATGAATACTTTCTAAGGCACAATGTGTGGCTGAAAGGGTAATAATGGTGGGAAAACATACTTCCGAAATGAATGACTATCCCATATTATGTACTAAAGTATTTAATAAACTAAAACACCATCTTTCTCTACAGAGCACATTACACATCTAGAGGTTTACATTGCCACCCTGGAAAGATTATCTTTAAACTGCAGAGACAACGGCGAGGAAGCTCTGAGCAACGCCTTTAATGCATTTGCCGAGCTGTCCAAGGAGCTGTTGACACCCATGAAAAACGTGGTATGTTCTCCAATGCTAATCATTAGTATATCTCACTATTAAATGGTTACTTTAAGTCCCACGGCCACTTCATTGATTTGAAGTGGTCATGGTGCTTGGAATCTGTATGTACAGCATATCGGTTTGAAACGTTGCACGCGCAGACATATGAAATTGTCTTGCCAGCGGCATCATTAGCAGCCTGGAGTACCAACGGGAATTCTGTGCATAGATTTTGCTTGTTGTCCGCTCCCATAGCATCCTGGCATTGGAAGTCCAATGGTGGCATGACCCCCATCCTAAGGTCTTCCTCTGCCTAGCCTCTGTGACTTTCATCCCTCTGTGGTTACGAGGAATGACATCACGGAGGATTGTGCTGCAGAATAACCTGGCCTTGGGAGGGAGGCGTGCCAGCAAAGGTTACTTGAACCAACTTTGTGTTTGTGTGTGTGTGTGTGTGTGTGTGTGTGTGTGTGTGTGTATTTTTTTGATCTAAGAAAAATTGAAATGCACATTTTAAAAATTATTTCAGTATTAATTTGCATGAACTTCTTATTTCTCCCTGTTTCTATTTCCATTTAAAGCAGTGCTCCCTTTTCTGTGTTTTTACTTTGGAATGTTCATTCCTTTTTTTGAGCTTGACCCAAATTTGTTTCCTGACACTGGTAAAATTAATTTGCATGCTTCTCTCACACAGCTGCAGAGTTTTAATCACAACATTAATTACTTCCTAAATGCGCTTGTAAAAGGAGATTTGAAAGAAGTTAAAGGGGTGAGTAACATGTTCAAATTGCAGATATTGTATAACATGTGCTGATCTAACGTAAATGCTCAGCTTGTAATTATAAGAGAGATAAAGAACCCTTGTGTGTTTCACCAAAGTCAAGAATATTCTGTGCGCTATGATGAAACTGCTCCGTAGACGATTAATCTCAAATTCCCACCGCACAGTAAATAAGACATCATTGAGTTTACTCAATTAAACTTTAAAACATATGTTACCGTTTAAAAAGAATAATGTAAAATGTCATCTTATTTTACTTTTTTTTGTAAATAGACCATTTAATTTTCCGGATGCTAATGTGTAACATGTTGTTGGACAATAAGACTTGTCTGATTTGGTATCTGAAATGTCATATTGCGTGGCAGGCTAACACCAACACCACTACAGTTCAATGTAGTGGTTAAGGAGGAAAGAGGCAATGGGTACCATTCCTCTGCTTTTCGTTAAACTCATTTGGAGAACTTTAATAAAAATAAAACTTGGATTTTCTTTGGCTCCAAAAGTCTATCCCCTCTTCATCAACACTGACAATGCAAAATTTACACTTCTCTGTTAAAAATATTAATTTCGGCCAACATGGATAGTGACCACTCTCTGAGAGCTCTGGGCCAGTGACCGCACTAATTGCCTCTTTCCATCATAACCACTACACTGACCTGTAACTCTTATGGTGCTTAGAATCGTCCTTCAAGCCCACTAGTGAAGTACATTTTTTGTGCGTACTCTCCAAATTGATAACTTTCAGATCTTTTCTACATACATTGGAATATTAGCAATGGGCTAAACACTTTTAGTTTGTATATGTGACAAAATCCTGTATTTGCATACAAATAGGCATTCTGGTAATCGTCTTGGTGACTTTCATAGATATACATGGATTTTATATTGGGTATTTTTGGGGGGAGGGGAAGGAGTAGTATTACAATAAACAAGATATGCAAACATCACTAATGCTCAACTAACTCAGGATATGTATATTAGCCTTATTTGTATGTCTACTAGTCATCAAATTATTTCACCCCTTGGTAGAAGCTAGTGTAACTGGGCGGGCTCACAGGAATGTCTAAGAAATACGTTCTTCTTAGAATCATGTGGCTTGGTATCGGATTGAAAGAAATCTGCTCAGGACTGGAGATTAGAATGTATGTAGGTCATGCCACTTATTGTCAAGGTCTCCAACCTTTTCCTGGGACAACTCCCTTACTATCGCGAACATGAGATATCTCCATGTATTCCTAAGGTATTTGCAAATCGTTACAAGGAGCGATATTTCAAAGTTTAAAGTATAAAACATAACCTGGAATTGTGTCAATTTCTAAATAGAACTTTAATAAAGTGACTGAAATAAAAAAATATATATCTATATCTGTCTGGAGATAAAGTGTGAATAAATCTGACGTAAACTATTACAAAAATAAACATTGGTTTTGTGAATAAACACAAACATCAGTATTTTATACTGTGATACAGGTTTTATCATGTTTATTTTATTATGTTTTGTTATTGTAGGATTTGAAGAAACCTTTTGAAAAAGCTTGGAAAGACTATGAGAACAAATTGTAAGTTTAAAACGTGTTCATTTTTTTTTTTTGTACTTTTATGGTTTGCAGCACATGTATTCATCTTCACGGGATACTTAAAGCAGCACTGTCACCGGTCCACCGGTCTTGCCTTTCTCATGACTGCTGATCCACCCAGTCCCCACCAACAACCCGTTTCCCCCCAATGATGCACGGGACACCTCATTCTTGTGGATAAGGGCAACGGCCACAGCTTTATTTAAATTAACAATTTAACTCAGTCCAAATCAGCTGTTGGGTGTTTGCCCAACAGGCAGTTCTCACACACATTTGGTACCATGAGCCTCGACAGCCAGCTCCTCGCCAACAGCTCCGTGCCGGCTGTCGTCTCCCCAATGTTCCTTTCTTCCTCTGCGCTGTCCAGGGAAAACGCCAAGCTGTGACAACACAAAAACAACAACACGAGACACAGGGAGGGAGGGTGGGAAAACAGTCAGGAGCCCTCAACTGATCCTGCCAACTGGTAAGTCCCCTCCCTCTCCCCTTCTTTAAGAAACCCCCAACATTAGCAACATTGTATCTTCCCTGATCCTGCCCACCATCTTCGGCAGCAGTCATGTTCCCACTTCCTTATTGTTCCAGGGGGAATCGTATTGTTTCCTCTTCTCTTCCTCTCTCAGAATCTGTTTTTTTTTCATTTCTGATCAATTTCTCATTAAAACAGTCTTATGTGTATTTCCTATGCCTGACATTCTCTGACACAAGGAGGAGCTTAAGCCAGCTCCATTTCCTGTGTCAAGGAGGAGAGTGAGTATTGCGGGAAAACTTTCTTTAAATTTACACCATTGAATATGACATTGAAAATCACCTGTTATGGTACATTTAAAAGAAAATGAAACATTACCTAAAAATGTTGAATGAAAGATCTTAAAAATAACATCGGAATAAATTTCAGTCCAGGTAGAGCCACATATTGCAAATAAGGAGAAATAGAAATAGTGTTTAATTTATATTTTCTTTTTTCTCGCTGTATTTTTACTGTATGTGGACTACCAGTATGAAAAGCCTGCTTGTTTTTTTTTGTTTGTTTTTTTTTAGTTTTTTTTTTTTGGGGGGGGGGGGGGGGGGGGGCATGCATGAGAGTCCACAATACCTCCAAATAAACCAAAGGTTGCCTCCTTTGCCATTCACATTCCAATATGGAGAGTTGTTATATAAGTGAATAGGAGATGCATATATATGTAATATCCTCCATTACACAGCACACTCTGTTATTACATGTATATAGTGGATCACGGTAATTGAGACCAGAAAATGTTATTATTTACTGTGCCTAACAACCACTGCTTGCTGCACAGACTAAATACAAAGCTAGCATAGTTTCATATAAAAAATAGGGCAATACACTTTGCCATTTGATTATTTCTACAGGTGTACATAGTACTTTTGCTAGACGGAAATGGTGTAATTATTTGTACGTCTATATAAAATACACTAGCAGGTCAATAGAATTGGAATATCAGTCTTTTTTCTAAGGTATTTCTGCATGAATGTATTTAATATATAATTTATATAAAAAAACACTGCACTTCTGTAGCCACAAGTTAGGATCGCAGTCAGACTCCTATTCAGCAACTCATGACTTCACCCCCGGGGTGATAATTGTCAGTTGTAATCACAATTAACCGACAATTATCACATCCGTTATTCACCCAGAGGCAACTTTGCGTTCTTGATTGATTAGTTAACAGGATGTGACCGTGAGCCGTTAAAGTGATGAATATTTTTCATGTTATTAGCAGTATAACTCATGATCACATGCAAACGGATAAAAATAATAATAAAAAGAAATTAAGAGCGCAATTTGTTTTAAACCCTCATTGTTCGCCATTGAGGTTATGTATCACAAATTGAAGGTCATCAATAATATTAAATGTAGGTATCTGCACCTCTTTATCCTACACGTGGGAGCGTCCATCTTAGCTCCCTGTCAATCATCGTTATAGACCTCCTGTGCACCTGGCACTCAGCATAGAAAAAACATACAGAGTTGAGGAGACATGAAACAATGTTTTTATTTATCCTCTTCATTTGCAATGCTTGCCTTGGCTTTGCCTTGTCTGAACTGGATTATGATATAATTTACTAAATCTTAAATACAAATTTAAAAGAAAACCGATAATTTCATGAAAAAACGGTTAATAGTAGCTATAGGTGATTTGGAATTCTTTATTCAATGGTGTTAATTCCAAAAGTGACTTCTCTGAGACCTCCCAACATCCTTCATGTCTCCTGGAGACAGACGGGTATGACGTGACGCACGCATATTTTTCTGTTGTATTTAAATAAAGTTTTGAAGAAAAAAAAGTAAAAGAAAAAATACACTAAATATTGTAAAAAAAAATAACTTCACTGTACAGTAGAAATACCTTGCAATCTTTTTTGTGGAGTTATTGTCTAAGCAGTAGCAGGCAACTTTCGGCTCTCCAGATGCTGTGGACTACATCTCCCATAGTGCTGGCAAAGCATCAGGGGAGATGTAGTCCCAAAAAATCTGGAGTGCTAAAGGTCGCCTACCCATAACACCTGACGAATAAACCATGGAGGGGTTTTAAAACCGTTTGTAGAGCAGTGGTCTTAATATGTAACAGATCCAGTATGGATGGTGTTTCTGCTGAGTGAACCGACATTTGTTCCCATTAGCACTAAAATTGAGAAGGAGAAGAGGGAATTGGCCAAGCAGTATGGGATGGTGAGAAATGAAGTGGCAGGTGGCGAGATTGCCGAGGAAATGGAGAAGGAGCGCAGAATGTTTCAGTTACAGATGTGTGAGGTAAGCAGCCTATACTTTTACCTTGACAAAGAGATTCATTATTGTCTTGTTACAAGTTGTGCTAGGAAGTTTTTATGGGACATGCACCGTATAGAAAATCATGGTAGGACCGGGACTGGTTAAGAAACTCAACCAGTTATTTTTACCTTCAGAAGGTGCAGAAAAAAAGGGAAAATTGGATGTGCGTTTCTTTTTCTCGTAGTTTTTTCTTTTTTTTTTTCAGCTTTTTTTCTTTTTTTTAAATGTATGGTGTTCCATTTTTGAGTACTGAAAAAAATCCAGAGGAGGTGGGAGTTTAATCCAGAGCACCCACTCCTAGTTTTAATGCATTATGAAAGAAAAAAATGACTTTAAAAATCTAAGCATAGACTTGTACGGTGCTGTGCATGATGCCATAGAAGATTTTGTACAGCCACATAATTGATGAACCATGCTGGCCGGGGACACAAAATTGGCCCGAGCATTTGAAGCCGCACAACAGCTCACCTCCTTACTTCGTTTTAAAATGTCTGCTTTAATATAAGCTGGAAAGGTTAAAAAAGATAGCAGATAAAACAGCAGTTACTTTTTGAGATGCATACCTTTTCATTATATTGCGGGAATATTCTAACTCTGACATTAAGGTACACACTCTCTCACCAGTCTACATATATACAAAGGCTCTTCCACTGTAATGTGCTCTCAATAACACACTTACACTAATCTGCACACACAGTCACACAAACTTACACACAATTACAAATAGACTCTCTGTTTCACAAGAACCTACACACACTCTTTCACACTATCCTACAAACACTATCTCACATTAACCACCTCCCCTCACCACCTCCCAAATCTCTTACAGCTGCTACTTACCTCCATCTGGACTCCTTCACTGGTATGTGAACTCCTCTCCTGCGTTCAAATTATTTTTGTGATAATTATTTGGGAGCACTGAACTGCCGTTATAGGCTGACGGGGATAATATTAACTGCTGGCTGTACAGTACTTGTAGAAACAGCAGAAAGGGTACATAGGCTGACGGGGGAGATTATGGAACTAGGGGAGTCAACACATCCCAGTGTAATGTGAAGGCTAACTACATGACGTGCCGCCAAATCTGAAAACTGCTAGATAAAAGGTGAAGGTGAAGCTGTGTTAGGACGGTGTATCAGGGAAGGAAGGACTGGATTTCCTACTAGATACATAAGGACAAGATGATGCCAACAGGCCAACTCGTTCCACCGCTGCAGCCTTCAGATATTACTAGCCCAATGGACATTTACCTGGCATGTGCGAAAGCCAGCCCAGGCCTGCAGGTATTACAGAATTTGTCGATGTTTATAAAGATGGTACAATTCATATGAATTGGAGAAAGGGAGACATGGACATTCATTTATGCAGTGAACATAAATGACTATGACACTTGATGTGTCCCATTATTGATATAACACTTAAAAGCAACTACTAGCATTTTTTTATATGAGCCAATGTCCCATGATATATAAATAATTCAATAATGTAATGTGTCTTAATTTTTAAGAGTCTTCATTGTATCCCGTAACTTAAAGGTACCCTATAGGCACCCAGAGCATTCCAGCTCATTGAAGTGGTCTGGGTGTTGCAGTGTACCAGGTCACATAATCCTGCAAAGGTAATTATTGCAATTATTATAATTTTTTTTTTTTTTTAATTCTTTATTTTTCTCAGCTCACGAAAAGGAATAGCATTACCATGTAAAGCACATGCAGTTTGAAAGATATCATTGCAACAGCACGTTTAGACATTTGATGGTACAGCACAAGTTGCATGGATTTACTTGTGAGTGTGTCGGTGAGTTGAGGTATTATTGCAGTTTTTAAGAAACTGCCTGCTAGGGTTAACTCCACCTCTAGTAGCTGTCTACCAGACAGCCACTAGAGGGACTTCCGGGCTGTTAGCTGACTTGTGGTCGCCTAACTTATGCTGGGCGTCCTCACACTAAGCATGAGGACATCCAGTGTCACGCAAAAACTCATAGCAAAGCATTATAAATGCTTTCTTATGGGGGACTCTCTAATGCGAGCACAACCATCATTGCACATGCACATTACATCTCCCCGCCGGTTGACTTCGGCAAGGGAAGAGTGGAGGTGGAACCCTAGCCAGCTCCGAGAGACATCAGCGCTGGACTCAGGTAAGTGTCAGAAGGGTTTTTTAACCCTTCCCACCCTTGTGCACAGTGGGTGGGAGCCACCAGATAGAGGTGCACTATAGTTTCCCTTAAAAGAAACTCTGTAGTGTCTGGAATTCAAACATGTATTGCTATCGCTGTAGTGCTGATGTTTAGGTGACAGACTCTTTGGCGTTAAAAGGTGAGTTTTTTTTTTTCTAACCTTTTCTCTGTTGCTGTGCTAGTCTTGCCAACAGCTGGCCCCTCCTCCATGACTGAGAACATCAATCTTGATGATCTCAGCCAATCCAATGCTTTTCCATTGGAACATATTGCAAAATGGCACGCTGCGCCAATCAGCGTCTTCTCATAGAGATGCATTGAATAAATGCATATCTATGGGAAGAGTTCCGCGTCAGCGTCACACAGTGCAGCACTGGACTAGGAAGCAGCTCGTGTGGGCGTCTGAGTGACTGCCCCTAGAGGTGTTATTAGGCAGCAATGCATACACTTAAAATGCAGTGTTTATAGCACTAAGACTGCGGGGGCTGACTATAGACAACAGAACTGTAGTGATTCTGGTGACCCCAGTGTCCCTTTAATACTACATTAACTTGTACTGTTGCGGACGTTTCGCTCAGAAGGGGATAAAAACTGTTTAGGCGATAATCCCCTTTCCCATAGACCAGCAGCTACTGCAATCACCAATCTCCCGAACTCCAAACTGTACGAATTCACCAACTCCCGAACTAGAAACACACGAACCCTGGAATCAGCCGAACAGGAAAAGCATACAATCCGCTTACACTCCTGGCAGTCAGCATACAATCCAATTCCCCCAAAGAACGAGACGACACATCGCTTTGAGGGTTAAGCAGGAACTGTTTTACTGAGGGCTACCTGCCCAGTATTTATGCAGGTCTCCCACCTGGTGGACACTCCCCTAAGGGACCAAATGGGAGACTGAAACAACAGACAGACATGTATAATTTTAGTACACACAGCCACAAGACTTACCCACAATGCATCCTGGCTTCCTCCCCTCTTTCCTGGAGATAATCAGAGAAGTAATTCAATTATCTCCCAGGACAAAGGCAAGACTCAATTATGCACGTGGTGACACAGAAACAGTATATCACTTTAAAATATACAATAGGACAAAGGGTACAGTAAATATACACATTTAACATATCCCCATATAGCTCAGGTCTGAGTGCACATTATTAGGTGAATGGCACTCAGACCACACGAATACAGTTTAATTGCCATGGAGCGAAAGTCTTTAATTACACGAACAGGCTCCATGGCATTGCTGTCTGGGTTAAAGCATTCACATAAAACAAACTACCGAATTACATGCATTCGCCCAATCCATACGAATAGAACCAGGAGTTGGAGGTTCAGCGGTGCCTGCACGTACAAGTGTCCGGGTTTGGTGCATGAAAGCCGGGCAGACAACCGCCGGCTGCCCGGGGAGCTCCAGAACACCTCCATCGTGTGGCAGCTGAGGGTAACCGCGACCACCCAGTCACAATCAATTATGCTGCGGTTAACCGCAGCTGCTGGGTGGTCAATTGCCGGCACACGCTTGTTAAGCCGCGGTTAACCGCGGCTTCAGGGAGGTCAATAGGAGGCACATGCCAGCTTCTGGGTGGCCCATTAACAACGCCGGCCGGCTTCCCACGGCTCTGGGGAGGTTGGTAAATGGCTGTTTGTTCGGTAGATGGAATCTACCGAACTGCTGTGCAGAAAGGGAGAAATAAATCCGTCTGCACAGCAAAATTAACCCTTTAGCTGCCGGTCCATAATCTAAAGGCAGCAGGCGAGCAACCAGGCTTCTCCAGTTCACAGTGGCGAAGTTGGTTTCGCCACATGTACTATATCTGAAACTCGAAGGCCTCTCATTGCATATGATTTGTTTCTTAATTCAACTTGATCACTCACTATATGTCCCCTATAAACATTCCTTGTGTGGACCTGGGTATAAAGAGTAACTTTGGAGTAAAACTGGTGCAACCACCACAGCAGCCAACTTCATGTTTCTGCCAACTGATCCACTTTTAGAACTTTGCTCCAGAATTAGTATTTCTACGTATCCGTCTTTATGCTTTACACTAATTCTTCTAAATCTCCCTTCTTGACCTTTTTTTTTTTGTGACATTTGGGCATTTTGTAAATGAGGAAGTTTTTTGAATATTTGCTGAAGGGATCAGGAAGTTCTTTGTTAAAATAGATGGACCACAAAAGTAAAATTTCTCAATATGTAAAAATATTAATGTGCACTCAGCGGCCTATGATGATGCATGTGTGGCTTACTGTAAAAAAAAACTCTCTACTTTTATATATAGATTGTGTATATATCATGTGTATTGGGTTTTTGTTTTGTGGATCTTCGGTATTAAGTTTTAATTTCTATTGATTGTATTTCAGTATCTAATAAAAGTCAACGAGATCAAAAGTAAGAAGGGAGCAGACTTGCTGCAGAACCTCATCAAACATTACACTTCCCAATGCAAGTAAGCATATCCTTACCCTGCCATCATACTCATCAGTAGGCTATGTACTAACTAATAACCTGTAAAAACAAAAAGTCATTAACAAATCATTTTTGGGAGACAAGGGCTGGAAATTTGAGCTACAGTGGCTCTTTTGTGTGATTGAACCAGATGGGCTAGCCTTCGCTTCTTACATGCATTAATGAGCCTTGGGCGGGTGGGCATGACCCTGATGCCAGTTCACTGGTTGTCCCCTGTTTAGTAGGTTCTAACCACTGCCTACCTGGAATACCCCACAAGACATGCCATTTCGGAGATGCTCTGACCCAGTCATCTACCCATCACTATTTGGCCCTTGTCAAAGTCACTCAGATATTTTCACTTGACCATTTTTCCTGTTTCCAACTCATAAAATTTAAGAACGGACTGTTCACTTGCTGCCTAATATTTCCCACCCCTCGACAGGTGCCATTGTAACAATATCATCGATGTTCTTCACTTCACCTGTGAGTGGTTTTAATTTTTCTCAGTGTATACCTATGATACATTCATAGTTAGTTGTATAACTGTAAGGAGTGTCAATGTGTTAAAGTATTGGTCTTACAAGAGTTACAAGAGGTGTCTGGAGATCAGTGGGCTGCCACCTAGTGTAAAATATATGCCTGACGTTTGTTGTCTGGCACCGAAGTCTCATTATTTCGTATAATGTTGACATTTGAACGTTTACACCAGAAACTCTGTAACCCGTTCAGTGTTGTTATAAATGTCTCCAGGCACCTGCACTTCATTTTTCTTCCACTCGTTTCCTTAAAACACGTACATATTTTTTTATATTGCTTACAGTTATGCCTTGTGAAAGTCAGCGTAGGGCAGATTATCTTCGAAATGATGATGACATTCATGGAAGCTGCTTTCTTACAGTAGTAAATCACCTCGATCGATGATAAAGAAAATTATAAAGCAACTTTTGGTCATGAAATTGTAAACAACCCAATAAGTAGTGAAACAGTGGTCTCTTGAAACATATCGTTACAGAGAGGACTGTCTCTACAAATTGTAAAATTGGTGAAACATTTCTTGAATCTTTTAACTGCCCTTTGTTTAATGATTCCACATCACTCCTGAAGCATTGTGCAGACATTGTAGGCAGAGGTAATATCATCTAGATGAAAACATTTTTCCTTTCATTTAAAAATCTGGCACCTGTTCTGGTTCACATCTTTCCCCTTGTAGTGCAGTGGTTGAGATAGGGACCTTATAGTCACAAAAACAACTTTAGCTTAATGAGGCAGTTTTGATGTATAGAACATGCCCCTGCAGTCTCACTGCTCATTTCTCTGCCATTTAGTACCGTGTTTCCCCGAAAATACGCCCTACCCCGAAAATAAGCCCTAGCTGAATTTTCGGGGTGGGCTGCAATATAAGCCCTACCCCGAAAATAAGACCTAGGCAGGGCCGGCGCCCGCCGGCCCTTTAAATGCCTCAGCCGCCTGAGCGCTCTATAGAGAGCGCTCAGACGGCTGCCGCACTGCCTCACCTCTCCTTCCCTGTAGCGTTGCCGAGCTCCTCTCCGGTCCGCGACCCGCCCGGACTGACAGGAAGTGCACACTGAGTGTGCACTTCCAGGTCAGTCCGGCCGGGTCGCAGACCGGAGAGGAGCTTGGCCACGCTACAGGGGAGGGGAGGGGGGAGTATTACAAGGAGGGAGGGAGGGAATATTACAAGGGGGGAGTATTACAAGGAGGGAGGGGGGGAATATTACAAGGGGGGAGTATTACAAGGAGGGAAGGTGGGGGAATATTACAAGGGGGGAGGGAGGGGGGAGTTTTACAGGGAGGGATAGGGGAGTATTACAAGGAGGGGGGCAGTATTACAGGGAGGGGGGGAGTATTATAAGAAGGGGGAGGGAGGGGGGATTATTACAGGGAGGGAGGGGGAGGAGTATTACAAGGAGGGAGGGGGGAGTATTACAAGGAGGGGGGGAGTATTACAGGGAGGAAGGGGGAGTATTACAAGGAGGGAGGGGGGGAGTATTACAGGGAGGGGGGAGTATTACAAGGAGGGAGGGGAGAGTATTACAGGGAGGGAGGGAGGGGGGATAATATTACAGGGAGGGAGGGAGGGGGTAGAATATTACAGGGAGGGAGGGGGAGGAGTATTACAGGGAGGGAGGGGGAGGAGTATTACAAGGAGGGAGGGGGAGTATTACAGGGAGGGGGGAGTATTACAAGGAGGGAGGGGAGAGTATTACAGGGAGGGATGGAGGGGGGAGAGTATTACAGGGAGGGAGGGGGGATAATATTACAGGGAGGGAGGGAGGGGGTAGAATATTACAGGGAGGGAGGGAGGGGGGAGAATATTACAGGGAGGGGGAGTATTACAGGGAGGGAGGGGAGAATATTACAGGGAGGGAGATGTGAGGGTCTCTGGTGGGCTTACACAGCGCGGACACCGGCTGACAGACTGGCTCTAAGCCCTACCCTGAAAATAAGCCCTAGTGTGTTTTTTTGTGATTAAAATTAATATAAGACCCGGTCTTATTTTCGGAGAAACACGGTAGTTATATCACTAAAATTATGCAGCCCTATCCACACCTCCCTACATGTGACTTACACAGCCTGCATAAACACTTCCTGTAAAGAGTCATCTAATGTTTGTACTTTATTTAAAATTCTGTTTAATTTAGAATGTCTTATCTCTTGCTCTGTTAATAGCTCGCCAGACCCTGCAGGAGCCTCCTGCATGTAATTGCATTTTAATTTATAGAGCAGGGGATACAAACTTTCTAAGTAAGTTACACCTAGCTGAAAATGAAACCCCTTTTTTCAGTCACAGCCAGGGGAGGTGTGGCTACGGCAATATGAACAGAAGCAAAAGTGATTTAACTCCTAAATGGCAGAGAATTGAGCAGTGAAACTTCAGAAGCATGATCTATACACCAACATTTCTTATTTAAGCTATCATTGTTTTGGTGACTATAGTGTCCCTTTAAGTTTTATTCTATTCCTTGCTTTACTTGCTGCCAGATGGGAATAACGGGACTCATTAAGGCCATTTTTGAAAGGCGTTCCCGAGTTAGGGGAAGTTTTCTGTTTTGAAAAGTGATGTGAGCTGCAGAGAATTGCTACGTCATATGGGTTTGACATATGCAAGGTTGGACTCAGAGTACTCTTGGTTTTCCAGTTTTTGTTGGATTCAATTATTAAATTCTCAAAAAACAGGCAGAAATTCTGGGAGGTATTGGATAACTACAGCTGCAAGGCCATCAGTGGACACTTTTCTGCCTTCTGGGAAATTGTTATATAAACTGTGTTCCTGTAGTAGAAAAAAAAAACAACTAAAAACTTGCTTTTTATTATTTATGCCGGTCAATACAGAGCTGAAGAAAGAAAATATATGGATGATTTTCCCATCTTATACCATATACAAATGAACATTTTCCTTTGCAGAAGTTCATTTACATATGATGATATGATGGTGAAGGTGATGTCAAACATGAGGCAAAACAAAAACCTGTATAAACTGAGTTACTAAAAGTAAAAAGGTTATGTACTTTCACAAACATCAATTTAAAGACACATGACTCACCAGAAAATGTGCATTAGCCTCTTGGTTAGCATACTCAGTACAGAGCCAGGTTGATGATTTGAATCCAGAATAATGACTTATTTGTAGTTTTCTACAGGAATGTTTAAAAGCCACTGAAAAACTGAAATCCTACATCGAGGGTCTGACAACAGAACTACAGAGTGTGAGTATAATTTTTATGACGGGTATTATAATTCTTAAAAAGCTCAAATGGTTGCTTTTAGTAAGGTTTTTGTAAATATAGAAATATATATGTGTGCGCGTGTCAGGGGAGGGCTGGCAGCTTTAGGCCTGGGGGGCAAATCCATTCAAGTGGCCCATTGCACCACGTTGGTACTGGGTGATGGAAGTTGGGGGATACGTTATCTAACTGAGTTTCCTGCAAATTGATACAATATATATATATTTTCACCCTAAAAATCCCTGTGCCATGGGTGCTATTACCTGACAGGAGTAGCACCGTTTAGCTTTAATCTCCCTTTTGCCCCCTCCTGTTCTCTAACACTGTTTAAAATATAGGGATGTTAAACCCAAGCTCAATTAAAAGTTATATTTAATTTATATCTACTAGTTTATATGGGGCTGCTTCAATAGTCTAAAAGCTAGAGAGGGGTATTACTCAGATCGATTGATTCCCTATCTATTTTTTTTGTCCTCCTTTCTTTGTTACATTAAAACATGGCCTGCAAACATTAAATTTTTTTGTATAATTTTTTTTTAACTCTTTATTTACCAAATCATTATATAAGTTTGTTTGTTGATTTGTTTTAAGATTACGGGGCATTTATTTCGAGTTTTATCAGAGAGGGAAGAGAAACAAGAAATAGAGGAAAGAGATTGCCCTAAAGAAACATCACATTTTTTTTTTACTTGTATAATATGTACTCTATAGATAGAACTAATAAAGTTCAGGAAACTAATTAAAGAATAAAGCCGATTTTTGTTCAGTAGGAAACGGGCATAGATGATGGGGCTATTGGTTTTAATTTGCTGTCAATCTGTTCCATGATAAATACATCACATTTCGATAAAAAAAAAAAAAAAAAAAAATCTGCAGTTTTCTTCTTACCTAGTTATCTTTTTCCATTTAGATTTCCAAAATCTATCTGGAATGTACAGTAAAATACAGAAAATGTCGAATTACTGGTTACCTTCTGTTCATTAATTCCAGTTTATTGAGTCTTTCACTTATAATAGACTCTTTCCTAGATTTTAACTAGATTGTCATAATAATTGGCTTAACCTGATAGGAGGGCACAGTAAATCTGCCATTTTCAAAAGCACAAATGAAGCCCAAAGTGGTATATTTTAAAATATTAAATGTAATTAAGACTTTGAATGCCGCAGGGGTGAGCAAAATGCATTAGTGGATTAATAATTATATGCGACTGATGTCAGATGTTATAAAATAAAATGAAAATAAAGTATAGGCTAATATTAAAGGTTGTCTTTTTTAAAAGAGTTATACGTGCCTTAATATAAATGGTGTACAAAGAGCTGTTTTAATGGTATTGGACATGCCTAATTTGACTTTTAATGCTAAAAGAAACCTTTAATTTTAAAAGAAGTCACAAAAAATAGAAATAAGAGGGGAAAACCAAGATTAATTAATAAATAAATCTATCATAACATTCAAAATCAGGGCTGGATTCCGATTTGTTTTTTTTCTAATTTAATTCAAATCAAATCAAATAATGATTGCAACACTGAACATAGGCCGTTGATAATTAACTGATTGGTCTTTGTGTATGCAATGGAGACCTCATTGAGCAATACAAATAAACACACACATAATTCCATAACTAACAGAATACTCCTTTTCAAATCTGCCTTTGATGACTAATTGTCCAGTCCATCCAAGATATCCCATGGCGTCCAATTGGATACATCAATAACATTTTGTACATTGAAGACCCTTGAGTAATAGGTTTTGAGTTGCACGTCTAGAAGTATATTTGAAGCTCTCTAAATTTTGTATGTCGTGTATGTTGAAGTGTCATTGGCTGGTAGATAATGTTGGTTTGCAGTCCACCACACACCGAAAAGAAATTTAAAATGTCTTCCAACCACAGCTACTTAAAACACACCACCTATCACAAGTGAAAAATGAGGGCTGTCGACACACCATATGGCCAGTTGCCCACAACTGTGTCAAGCTACTAACCACAACCAATGGCTCAAATGAGAATTGATGTGCTACTCAATAGCAAGTAGAGGAAAATCCACATTCAAATAATGGACCTTTTTGAACAACCCATCTTTGTTCTAGCCAAACACACTGATTTAGGATTAGGGGACTTAGAATTTTAGTTGCAACTCCCCTGCTCTGTATCGGTGGAATTTGACCAACCGTATGATGGCGATTTGGTTGCAATTTTGATCTTTTTCCAATAGCTGAATCACCCATGTCATAGTAACAGTTACCTGATTTCAGATTGCAGCCAACTGTAGGTCCAAATTCAGTTGCAATAGTGTAACCGAATGTCCTTTCTGTGAGCAGTCGAATGGATTGAAACAGCCAAATTTTTAGGGCAAACAAGCATATTGGTGTCAAGAGAATTCTATATATACTACATAGGATATAGCACCAAAGTAATAAATATTTTGCTAATCCTTAGCTATACTGTTCTTTTATTCATTAATCCCAGATAAGTTCATGATGTTATCTGGGATCTCTTTTCTGAAATATACATTTTGTAAGTTTATTTTTTTATTTTTTTCATGAATTCTTTTGAAAAAAATCAAAATACAAGTTTTGTTTTAGTATTGCCTTCATTATAAGCCATTTCAATATAGTCCCAGTTATTAAAACGCTCATGTTTGGAGTGTCTGGTAAAGTGCTACACTCTGCACATCTGTGTAAGAATCGTAGATAATATGGTGATCAGTCTTGTATAACAAAGCCAGCACCGCTTAATGAGCATCCTTTGAAACATGCAGTTTTCTGCAAGGCACGTGATATACTGTCTCTGGTTAGGCTTCAGGTAGAACTTGATATAGGTCTATTTTACCTGATTTCACCTTTTAATATAGGCGGTCTCATGAAAATTCAGTGTTCTATATTTAAGTTTTCCCATGATTTATTTCAACTGCTTGTTGAAATGTCATTGTTATAAAGCCTATGTGGAAAAAAATTACTAGTTGAGAAACAAAAAAGAAAAAACTTATTTAAACCATTAAAAACTTAATGACTGGAGGATCTTACTTATCTCATCTCCCTCAGTATATTATCATGGAGGAGGGTAATTCGTCCTCCCATTGTCATGATAACTGTCCTTTGAAGCGCTGTGCGATCACAGAAATTATGTCTCTTCTCAGTTCTGATGCAGACCCACTCATCCCCAGCTTCCTGGTGCCTCATTATGACATCATATATGGCATGTAACCCTTCCATTGGTATCCTATGATGTCAGTGTATGTGGCACTTTTTGATGATGTATACACAATTGTCACATCATGGTCCTCTGTAGCCAATTACAACCCAGTATAGGGTAAATATACTGGCTGGTTGTCCTTGTCTGCATGCCCTATTGTGGTTCTTGTTACCTGAAGTATGTTTATACTGTGTATTGGATTTACTGACCTCAACATATTTGACTATTCTTGCTCTCTGTTATCCTGACCCTGGCCTTACTATCGATTCTATGTATCCCTGTTATTCTAAACCTCAGCTTGTCTCGTGTTTATTTTCTGTCTGCTTGCAGTCATTTCGTTTATCTGTCTTTCGGCCACCCTTAGGACCGTACATGTTAATTTACGGTTTCCTTTAGGATGCGTGTTAGGGTATCTCCATTGCTGACAACCATTCCCTCTCTTTCCAACACCTGTGCCCTACAGAGAGTAAAGATGCATAGAACTGCCCCCACCTTAATCACTCTAATAACATGCAACAACATGAGTTAAAATACCATGCAGAGGTGGGATAGCTGAGGCTTAAAATGATCATGGACAGTCTGATATGAATTTGCAGGTATTGTAGACTGTACATTTTGGAATAATTGATCATGTTGATGGATTCTGTAAAAGGAAAGTTACCACCAACCTCTGAAGGATCCCTTAATTCGACATAGCCCGGGCTGTTTCTTAATGATACAGGTCCCGCTTTATATCAGTGGAGAAGGATTTTTTCCAAGCCCTTAACATCTATATAGTTTATACATACTGTCATTTTTATTTTAATTTTTAATTCTTTATTTTGGTGGGTAAAAGAGAATATCACAAAGTGAATTGCGTAGAGGACATCAGTTACGCAATCAAAATGGACATATATGCAATTTCATGTACCCAAGTTTCAATTAGGATCATACAACATTCCATGTGAAATCAACGCAATTGCTAGGAGCCCTTAATTGCAATCAAATCGGTAATATGGCATAGTAAGAGGGTGAGTGTTTAAATGCATTTAGCGTTTCTACCCAAACCAAGCTATAAGTAGAGCTCAGCATGAGGAAAATAACCCTCACCAAAAGGGCAACAGGGGGGAAGGCGAGAGGTCTGCAAAATTGGTAACGATAGTATAAAATACATACAACTAGCACTGATATGGGCTGATTGAGTGTCATTGGATTATTTTTCCCATACAGAGAACAATTCCCAGCGTGGTTACTGTTAAAGAATAACTGCTGTACAATTTAAACATATATGAAAGAAAAGCAATCTGCATTGGACACAGATCAGGTTGAGAAATTAAAGCTTTCTCCCAAGTGTGGAACAAATAGTACGACTCGGCTCAAGTCCACCAAATCTTTAGTGGTCAGTCCTCTAGGATCAATAGATTACATAGGTCGAACCAGAGCGGTGTGTTGTAATATGTTTATGCGTATTGCACAGGTTTAGGCTTGGAAATGGGCATTGGGCTTGACTTCATTATCCAAAATTAGCAAAATCAGATTACTGGCTTATGTCTTGCTTGCCCCAGTCCACACCATTCCACTACAAGCTGCCCCAGAATAGCATGCCTCCTAGCTGTCCCGCTTTTGGCAGGAGAGGTATTGAATTAGGGAGTAGCCCCTCAGTTTACAGGGTTATACACTAAAGTGATAAATGTTGGTAATTGAAAGTGAATCCAGAGTGAGTCTCAAATGCAAGTCCAAAGTAGAAAAACTCGAAGTATCGTTGACTTGGAGACTTTTTTCAGTTGTTTTGGCGTTAAATTTAAAATTCACTTTGTATTGCCAAAAATTCTCACTTTAGAGAATAATCGTGTTAATATTTTTTATTATTAACACATTGATTATAGTCTTACTGTTCTAAAATTACTAGGCTTGTCCTGCAGAGCCATCAGCCATCAGGTTTCAACAAATCGATCTATTAACTGGTTTGCTCTATGGTAAATGTGTCCCGTGAATTATCCTTCGGCAGTGTTTTGTGTGCCTTACGATCTAATTTCCAGAAAGCCGACAAATGATTACCTCTCGTATAGGTCAGGATTCACATTGGCACCAGACATCACAGCAAGAAATTGGATTTCTTAAATAGAGATAATAGGGAAAAGCTGGGAAAAATGCTGTTCTCCTCTCTTTGGCAGCTGGTTTTGCTTGCTTCCAGGACAGAAGTTCAGCAATTATATATCTAAAAGATTGTTGCTTCATTCCGTTACATAAAGTAAATCTGTCCTGAGGACTGAGGGGAATTTTATGTTCTATTTCATCCAATGAATATTTGTATGTTGAAGCATCGAAATGAGTAGTAAAACTGCAATCTTTATAGATTTACTGCCCACGTTTTTGTAGGTTCCCTTAGTAATAGCCTATTAATTTTTTAATACATTTTCCAGTGAATGGGTGAGGATGTAAATGGAGGAACGCCTTTTTCCATAGAGCCGTTTTGGAGAATGTCTGTGCAGTATGGGTTTGGTCTGTCGCTGGAAATCTCTCTCTGACATCATTAGGAAAAAACATAAATAACGAGTGTTAAAGTAGCGATTGTAGCCATATTAGTCCAGTGATGTAGATGTAAAAAAACAATAAAAATTTGTATCTCGTAATAATAAGTCTAAAGCATTTCTGGGGTTAAAGCGACATATAAATACCTGGGTTATATATATTCTATCTATCTCTTCCTTGAGAGTTGCTCTTTACTTTGCTGAGAAGCACCCGGGTATTTATATGGTGATGTTTGGTTTATGTGAGTGCCAGAATTGGGACTTTTATCCGTGATGGTTTGGGTTCCTTAAGGTTTTAGAGATGTACCAGAAAATGCTTAAAGAGGCACTGTCATGCCGAACTTACCTTTCCTCAATCTCTTCCTCTTCTCCCCCTCTCTCGGGATCTGTTCTTCTTTTCTTCCTGTCTTCTTTAGTTTTCTTTAAAATCATAAGACAAAGTAGGGACTCTTTGTCTTATGGAGGATTTATCCGCTTGACCAGCTCAGACCAGCGGAGGAGCAAAGTGTGCTTCATTCCCGCTGGTCAGAGCAATTTTCCCATGATCCCTAGCTTTCCTCCCAGTTCCCACAATGCTTCCTGTCAGTATTGCCGAACGTCCTGTCACTTAGACAGAACGCCGGCAAAACTGCCGAATTGCATCCTAACAGAATGAGCACTGTTTCTCCATTGGTGTTAGGATGCAATTCGGTACTTTGTTTGTATCGGAATTTCATTCTAATGAATGAAACTCCGATCCTATTCATTGCCGCGGCTGCATCTTGCAGCCGCTTAGTAGATAACTCCCTAATTCCTACGGTATCAGGGAGCTATCTACTAAAAGGCTGAATTGGTCTTTCAGCCAACTGGTCTTTCAGCCTGTGGCTGCTCACTGTAAAAAAAAAACTAATAGGGGGGCGGGGCCGGACCGCCGAGCGGGATGGTCGCATGTCTGAGCGGCTCCTGCAACCAACCGCAATTTACACTGTATAAACGATATATTACCGTCAAAATATGGATCGCCAGTACAGTCACCCAAAGTTGAGAGACTACGGGACCCGGGGAGAGGCTGGCTCAGTGAGCTTCAGTCCCCTGGGGGAGGACAACACGCTACCCCAAATGGGGCCTTCTCCTGCGGTGAGTGGGGCAGACGGCCGCTGCCCCACTATCCTGCACCACGGAGCCCAGCTAGGGATGCAGACCGGCGCAGACCCGGCCCCGTTCCCCCCCCTTTGGACCGGTGGAGGTGATCCCGGTCCTCACCCTGTGGCCCTGGCCGTGACACCGCAATTAAGGTCGGAGAGTCCAGCCGCTGCACCTAAAATGGTGGGCGCCATGTGCGCAGACGGCGAAGGGAAGGCCTGCTCCCAACACGCGCTCACAGCCACCAAGGCTCCTGCCTCCCACTCAAACCGCACAGAGACGGCACTACCAGCACGATTTCAGTGCGCGAGGGACAACAGCTGCACTGAACATGCATCACACAAAGCAGCAAACATACCCATCTACAGCAAACCGTCAAGACAGGCTCCTCTACTGGCGGACTGCCCGGAAATCACCAACACTCCAGCCCACACCGTTAAGATTTAGCAAGCGGCAGCACACCGCAGTATACACCCGGCTCCCGATCAGGGCAGACACCAGCCTGCGGAGAACCAAGGGTGGCAAGCCCATTCACCTGCCTCGGCACCACTGCGAGACCCACATGATAAGCGGCGGACCAACTTCGCTCTGCAGCCTGCTCGGAAGGACACTCACCCCATACAACCAAGACCCAGCAGGGCAGGTATGGGATTTAAAAACAGGACTGCCCCTGTCTGTCAAGCCTTGAGCCCGCCAGGACACTGAAATCTTCCCACTGAAGCGGATTGGGAAACTCTGCTTAATCAGGGTGATAACTTCGCTATGATCTGGCTTTATATACGAAGTCCTTTACTTAATCTGAATAATATCCCTAGCTAGGATACTTGCTGTATAAAAATGTCTGTACACCCAAGCAACTTATTAGCTGGTTAGGATGATGTACTATTCAGCATGCTATTAACTTAAGTCAGACATGTTAATCAACTTCTTGTAATCATAACCCATGCTAATGTAACTCGTATTTACTAACATTCTGATCTAAGCAACTTTACTTTAATATTTCAAAATGTGCCGATAATCTCAATGCTCCCACTGTTATGCCTGCAAATTATGCTCGGGGAATGCTATTGGGGCACCACGAGCTTGTATGTTATTCACTCAACGCACAATAAAAATAAAGAATTAAAAAAAAAACAAAAAAAAAAACTAATAAACACCCCCCCCCCCCCGCGCGGGGGTTAAAGATGGGGGGAGACACCTACTGTCCTCCCCCCTGGCCCCCACCCCTGCCCTGGGTGGGGGCCCTAATAAAACAATAAGGGGGGGCCTATTGTCCTCCCACCCCTGCGCGGTGGGTGGGGGCCCTAATTAAACAATAAGGGGGGGGACCTATTGTCCTCCCCCCCCTGGCCCCCACCCCTGCGCGGTGGGTGGGGGCCCTAATAAAACAATAAGGGGGGGCTATTGTCCTCCCCCCCCCTGGCCCCCACCCCTGCGCAGTGGGTGGGGGCCCTAATAAAACAATAGGGGGGGGGCCTACTGTCCTCCCCCCCGGCCCCCACCCCTGAGCGGTGGGTGGGGGCCCTAATAAAACAATAAGGGGGGGGACCTATTGTCCTCCCCCCGGCCCCCACCCCTGCGCGGTGGGTGGGGGCCCTAATAAAACAATTAGGGGGGGGACCTATTGTCCTCCCCCCTGGCCCCCACCCCTGCGCGGTGGGTGGGGGCCCTAATAAAACAATAAGGGGGGGACCTATTGTCCTCCCCCCGGCCCCCACCCCTGCGCGGTGGGTGGGGGCCCTAATAAAACAATTAGGGGGGACCTATTGTCCTCCCCCCCCGGCCCCCACCCCTGCGCGGTGGGTGGGGGCCCTAAATGAACCAAGGGGTCCCAAGCCCCTAGTCACCCCCCCACCCAAAACATTCTATCCCCTACCTACCCCCCTCACCCTAAAAATAGTGAGGGGGGAATAAAATAACTAACCTGTAAAAAAAAAAATTAAACTTACCATTTGACGTCTTCTTTTTTCTAAATTCTTCTTTCTTCAGCCCCCCAAAAGGCCAAATAAAAATCCATCATGCTCTGTGTCATTTTACACAGCGTGGGAAAATTCAAAAGAACTTTCCCACGCTGTGTAAAATGACAGATCACTGTGATTGGATGGTTTTCAAACCATCCAATCACAGTGCTCTGTGTCATTTTACAAGCGTGGGAAAATTCCAAAGAACTTTCCCATGCTTGTAAAATGACACAGAGCACTGTGATTGGATGGATTTCAAACCATCCAATCACAGTGTTCTGTGTCATTTTACACAGCGTGGGAAAGTTCAATTTTCCCATGCTGGGTGGGGGGTGACTAGGGGCTTGGGACCCCTAGTCACCTTGATGGGGGGGGGGGGTTCATTTAGGGCCCCCACCCACCGCGCAGGGGTGGGGGCCAGGGGGGGAGGACAGTAAGTCCCCCCCCTTATTGTTTTATTAGGGCCCCCACCCACCGATGTAGTGGAGGCGGGAGGGGGGTTAAAAAAAAAAAACGGGATTCGGCATGACAGTGCCGCTTTAAACTTGTGAAAGTTCTACTCTGAGGAAGCAGCTGTTGTCCTTAAATGAACATTATAGGTACCCAGTTCACTTCATCTCAGTGCCATGTGCCCCCCGTTTTATCCTTGCAATGTTTTCATTGTAGGGTTAACCAGCCACTAGAGGTGCTTCTGCCTATAATAAAAACTCCTCTATTTCTATCAGATTGGCTCAGAAAGCGCAGTGTTTTGCCGCGCATATGCACCAGCCTCCCAATACTTTCCTATGGGAAAGCATTGGATTGGCTGAGATCATTGATCTTGATGATCTCAGCTGAAGACCAGCACAGCGAGGGAGAAAAAGTAACTAAAAAATCACTTTAACCCCTTAAGGACCAAACTTCTGGAATAAAAGGGAATCATGACGTGTCACACACGTCATGTGTCCTTAAGGGGTTAAAAAGGAAAAAAAGAAAGCTGGCAGCGAGTGTTGCTGTCACCTAAACATTGACTACGGCACTATAGTGTTGTGAATACACATTTGTATTCCTAAAGCTATAGTGTTTCTTTAATGCATCTCCTATCCATTTAGTGAAGCTAGTTACAGAGATTAACCCTATTTCTCATTTACCCCAGCCCTTCTCCCAGCATATCAGAAACAAGATAGGGCTGTACTGATGGCAGAAAAGTTCACTAATCTCAACGAGGCTGGGACAAGTATGATCCAGCAGTGGCTGAAAAGTGTGTGCACCACACTGCCAATCAAACTATAAACTAACTTTAAAGGGAAAATATCAGGAAGTATTACTTTACTGAGAGGGTAGTGGATGCATGGAATAGCCTTCCAGCTGAAGTGGTAGAGGTTAACGCAGTGAAGGAGTTTAAGCATGCGTGGGATAGGACTAGGGCTATCCTCACTATAAAATAAGGCCAGGGACTAATGAAAGTATTTAGAAAATTGGGCAGAATAATTGGGCCGAATGGTTCTTATCTGCCGTCACATTCTATGTTTCTATGTGTTTTTAATATACTGTTACATCACCCACCATACAGCGCAGAATTTTTATAAGAAAGCGTTTCCGAGTGACCTCATGATCTATTCACTATTTATACATATTTGCCTCTTTCACACAATGAACAAAGCATTTCCCCTATTCCCTCTTACCAATACAATAAAGTATCCAGTAGCTATTACACGAGCTTGATTTAATTCCCTTTACTCAAAAGAAAATGTCACACTCTGACGGATTACTAAATAAAAGACTGGAAAAAATATATATAAATGATTCTATTCATGACCTTTTGGAACGTTCATAGAATTTAAGGAGTTTATATGTATGACTTTAGTTATTTACTAAAGCAAATATGCGACACGTGCAAACAAACTGGAAAACTTCAAATTAGTTTTTCTTGGGCAATTCTTCTCTGAAAATGTGCACTTCCGTTGTAAATCCTTCACAATTCTCAGTTTTGTGAATTGGACAATGTTTTGCTCTGCTCTTGGTCTTGTGCGAGAGATAACGTGGGGGAGAGTTGATCTCCACACAGTACGGAATGAATGGGATTCAGGGAAGTTAATTAAAGACAATAATGCCTCCCTTTCCCTGTTTTTTTTTTTTTTTACAAATGTTTAATATTTGTCGTATTTGTATCTCACCATCAGATCAAGAGCCGGCAGGACGACGAGAAAAAGCAGTTATGTTCTCTGCGAGATATACTTAAGAACACATTGCAACTTGAACCCAAAGAGGTAAACATCTCATGTCATGTTCTGTCTTGTGTTCTATTCACCGTTGATGGAACTTTGTGTTTAAAACCAGTGTTTGTACCAGCAGAATATAAAACTGAACTAATAGTTTATTGCTTCCCTATTAGAAATAGTAAATGTAGCCTTTTTTACTTGATCGGCCCCCGATGCTCTGGAGGGAGTCAGCTGTGCAGTTATTTAGTGGTTGGTTATCCATTCGAGGCATACTGCTGCTTAACACAGGTCCCGTAGTAACAAATTATGATAATAAAGTTCGTAGAATTTAAGGAGTTTATATGTATAACTTTTTGGGTTACTTACTAAAGCATAAACATACAAAGGAATTCAAATTTCTTCATTTTATTTTTTCAAAAAATGTGCACTTCTGTTGGAAATCCTTTACAATTCTCACTTTTGTGAATTGTACAAACTAGTTCATCTTTCATTGATTGTACAGTGGTCATCATGTTCTTCTCTAGTTCAGCTTAACCTGCTCTAGATCGTTGTTGATCTTTTCTCTACCAACATAGCAACATGATATTTTGTCAATCTTTGTTTTATTGAGACTTTTTGAGAAACATGGAGCATTGATAACATGAATTAAGATATAACATAGATATGTAATTGTAGCAAGTTTAAACATTCAACTGTGGTATGCCTAATTTATTTTATTTTTTTCCTCGTGTGTGGCTGCGGGAGCGTTCAGTGTGTTTGGTAGTATGTAGTCATGTTGGGTGCGGGTACCCCATGTGTGACTGGCGTGTCATGTCGGTTGTCATAACTGGATAGGATGTTATCCGACTTTCCTGTGCTGACCGTGTGTCTAAGTCTCACATGATATTTTAATGACATAATAAATTAAATGTGTGGATATGTTAACTTATGAGTAGTCGACCGGTACCTCTCCACCGGTTGGCAAAATAGATTATCAACATGCGGTTTCATTGTTCCTGGCAGATCGGCCTGGAGATCCTCCTGACATTCTTAATAGAAGGACGAATATAGGTGTCTACAGGCTTCGTTATTGCGATCATGCCCCTAAACCCTGGGGAATCAAAGATTCACATTTCTTTTGATTCTAGATTTAACTTGGAATCTGGCATAAGATTAATATTGTTGGGATAAGCTTTATAAAGGAGTTAATATTTTTGGATTTAAATATAAAACAAATATATAAAAAAAATGAAAAATGTTAAATATTTTCATAATAGTAGATCATTTTAGAAGTTTATTCAAAAATAATAAAATTTGGAAAGCTTATTCAACGATATTAAATTGAGGCCTTAGTTAGGGTACAGACCTTTTGTTCCTGCTTTCACTCTGGCACTGTGTCTTCTGCATTTAAGCCTCTGGGATAAAAGATGTCCTACCCTGCCACCTGTTGTCTCTGCCAGAGTGGAGCAGCAAGAGGTTCGTAGGATCTGTTTCACAAGGGATATAGCCTCACCATGATTTGACAAAGGACTTCACAACGTCAGTCAGATGTGGCTAATTTATGGCAGCATAATGCCATGGAGATGGTTAATGTGGACTAATTTCTCTTCTAATATTATGCTCTTTTTTCCATCTTTCCTCCTCGCTTTCCAAAGTTCAGAAGAGTAAGTTAATCGATTTTTATCCTATTTGTGTTTTTCATTTCTTCTCTCCACCACTCACAAAGCTCATTTTGTAAATATCACTATATGACATTTTCAGAGGGGCTTTACCTACACTGACAAAAAGTCAATAATCTCCTTCTAAATACGGAACAAATGGGAACTCCATGTATTATTTCCTTGTGGTTTCTGTAGTGCACTCTGTTAGAAATAAGAATGAGATTGCATTTTTTATTCTTTATGATATCAATATCCTAGTTCTAACATGGTAATTTGTGCATAAGTAAAGTACAATTTAAAAAAATGAATAAATAGAAACATAAACCATACTCTTTTAATAGGCCATGGGCTGCTAAGCTATAATTTTATGGCTCAGGAAATTATTACAGAGGTATGCTTGGTGTACTTAACATCAGCCAATTAGGGAACAGCAAGATCATATATTAATGACTGTTAGATATCTCCACCAATAGCAAGTCATCAAAGGGAAGCCAATAACAGGCTTCATGCAGACAAAGTAGCAGTTTAGACCTCCAGACCCTTTATAGGTCAGGCCAGAAGAAATATCGTAAAGTGAAGTGAGGGTTGAGTAAGTCAGGAGACCCAAAGTGCTAGATTCTGAGCAGAGGCATTGATAAAGAATTTGAGATGAAAGCTTTTGGCATTGTGTCTTGTAAGCATAGTAAGCATTCAAAAATGAGGGAAATGCTGAACCTCTTTTAAATTTGAGAGTTTTAGCCCATATTTTAATTTGGAGAACTAAAACAAATAAAAACACCTGGAATCAAATGAATACTCAGAGAAAATGATTGAAAATTATTAACTTGGGCTACTTCAAATAAACCACAATCTCTCAGGGTGCTGGGATCTTCCAAATGAGTACAGCCCAGGGGAAAATGACCGATTGCAGTGGATGGGATTAAAGGAAAGCTTAAAGGCACACTTCACTATCAAGATAAAAAAATATAAATAAATACTATACCTCAATAAAAACATGCATGTATTTAATTGTGCATTTTTTTCATTGGGGTTATACCTAAAAACAACTGTCAAGACCTGCAGATCTTGTGTCTGTAGCCTTAACAAGTCCTCCCCTTTTACACCAATCCAGACTTCTGTGGCCATCCACAATGCAGCTCAATGAGTAGTCTTTACAAGGCGTTCTGAGCAATTGGATTCAAATAAATTCCTAGTATTTCAGCTTACTGGGAATCTGTACGTTGCATGTTGATGTTAAATAGTGAAGGGAGATATTATTCACGAGAGGAGTCAATTTTTCAATATTAATTTCATATCACGATATCAAGGAAAGAATTGCAGTAGCTGAAGTAGAGGAGAGAAAAGTGGGTTTGTGAGAGAAACCAATACATCATCTGCAAAAGCAGATACTTCAAATGACTCACCGAAGACATTAAAACTTTTAATGTTCTGATGCGTTCTAATCCAGTATCTCTAGAGAGATACAGAATAAAAGGAACAAGGGGGGCATCCTTGGCACTGTTCCAATTCTGATTTCAAAGGCCATAGAAGAAGCACCAGGAATTTAAAGCTTTACTATAGAAACTCTTATGAAGGGCTCTAATAGCTCTCATAAAATGGAATATTTTTTTTTCTTTCACATTACTGCCTAAGCGACCTCTAGTTTGTGATGCATGCAGTTTATTTAAAGGAACACTCCAGACCGCTAAAGTACTCCAGCTTGCTGCAGTGCTTTATGTGTGAATGGGGTGACCTCTTTTTGTCAATTTACAAAAAGTGCAGATTTCAATATAAGTTAGCACTTTGACACACCCTCCCCCCCCTCACCAGAGCTGCTTGTCCACCAACCGGTCACTTCCAGGTAGTTTAGCTCAAGAGGCAGATCACCTGCCTTGGAAAGACTTCTCACTGAGCTGCATTGGGAAGTCTGTGATTGGACAGCCACAAAAAGTCTGGGCCAGGTTAGAAGAGGAGGGCTTGCAATAGCTGCAAACCAGAGATTTGCAGGTTTTGCTAATTTTTTTTAGCTATACCCCCAGTGAAAAACTGCATGATATCCTAGAGGTTGGTACACAACCATCGGAACTTCAGATGTGGACTACATTTCCCACACAACATCAGGGGAGATGTAGTCCACAACATCTCTAGTCCTGATGGTTGCCCTGGAGCCCATAGGAAAAGCTTTGTCAAAAAAATGTAACCATTATGAGATGATCTATCGAATGGTCAGCATTTTTATTCCCTACTTATAATAGAAGTGTGACAGATTTTTGTTAAATTCTCTGTCTCTTTAGCATTGTGACATGAGAGTTATTGTGAATAATTGATGTACCAGATAGTTTGTAAGATTCACCTCGTGATGTCTCTCCATGGCATTTCTTCACTTGAGGTTTAATTTGTTTCTCTCCGCAGGTGTAGAAACTAATGCTTGTGTTCCCGTCCCTAGGATTCAATCAGCAGTAGGCAAATGGTATATAGCATGCATCAGCTACAAGGAAACATACAGTACGGCACAGAAAAACATGGATTCCTGTTCAAGAAAAGTGATGGGTATGTTCCGTCCGCTCTGTACTGTCATTAATATGATTTTATTTTTGTGTGTTTATTCATATCTCTCCTGGCGTTCATTATGACCAAAAAGACTAGTTGGTTCCACAGACCAATTTTTTGGACCGCTGGAGAGCTGATTACGTTTTACTTCTACAGATAGACATTACCTCAATTAACGCGTTTAGAAGGTTACATTATGTGAAACCAGTTTATACGTGCGCTCACCAGTGTTATAGGGCGAGTCTAAGTGGTGACCAAACACACCTGCACCCTTGTAACATTACAAATGTTTGTTCTGTAAAATTGGTTTGTAACGAAAATGACAGACTATTAGGGCAGCTCAGTTCATCTCTGCTCACTACTCTGGAAACACATGGAAAATCACCTGTAACGTGTTACATTTTTCATAGTAATGATACTAATAATAATGTGACGCACCATTTTCTTTTAAAATGCGTACTAAAGATTGTGCAAGTGACATCACAATCCTGTCCAGTACAGGCAAAGCCAGGGAACACCATGCAAACCAGAAACATTGTTTAGGTTCCTCTTCTCCAACTATGTCCAGTGGCAGTAAAGGGCACCATTTGATTGACGGAAGCTAAGATGGAAGCACAGATGGAGACACCCAGTTTAAGGATAGACATGTGTAATTCTACATTTAATTTTGTTTTTCAGATCTCACAGAAACACATTTGCTAAATAGAGGGGGATAGGTAAACATAATATAAAAAAATCCGGGGAAGTGACAGATCCCCAATAGGCAAGCCCACTGAGTGCTCTGTAACTGTTCTCCCATCAAAGTAGAGTGAAAATTAGCTCCTGTTCATTGTGAGGGTGCCAGCGTGCTCTTCTCGGTTTTAGTTTCATATCCCATGGTCTCAGCGGGTTTCTATGTGCTCAGGAAACCTTGGACTCCAGCTAATAAGTTAGACCGAGCAATAACCCAGGAAAATCATTTTCGAGTTGCAACATAGACCATATTTTTCTTTTTAGTAATGGTTCAGCGATGAGAGCAATTTCATATAGTTCCTTTATTTAGTGTATGTATGTATAGATTACCTGCAAAAGAATAAAAATTGTGCAGTTTGTGTGTGTATATATTCTATTATAATATTATTTTCTTTTTTTTCTTTTCACTTTCAATATACGTTTTCTATATTACATTTATTTCACATTTACAGGCTTAGGAAGGTTTGGCAAAAACGGAAATGCTCTGTCAAGAACTGTTACTTGACCATTGCACATGGAACGGTGAGCAACGTTATTTATTTTCACAGCATGTCCTGTTCTGCTCTATTTTATTTTATTATTTTGGCAGCTCTGTATAACCATGCTGTCACTGTTTTGGCAGAAGGTTTATTGTCGACATCGGTCCTTCGCAATCTATCACGGCATCCACTGGTCCTTAGCAATCTATATCTATTATAGTACCAAAGGGATGAGATAGCATTTACTTTTGCATCACCCATACAGTCTATATCCAAATCTAATATACTGTGAGTTGTGGGTTTAGCCAAATTCGGGCAGATTTCTAATGCTAATGTGGATACGAAACTGCAGTGGGGCTTAGCTGTGGGTGCCAGCAGAACAATGTTTTTGTGGTTTTATAAATATTCGAGGGACTGCACCCTTACATCATAGTCAATAACTGTAAACTGTAGTGGTTCCTTTAAATGACAAATTTCCTCCGCAGCCAATATGAAATTTGGAAAAGCGTGAACTCACCAGAGTATCTCTAAATATTTAGTAATGATCATACTAATTGGTATATTAGACATCTGCAGGCAAAGGTCAGATAAAGCATGCTTTTAAAATGTAGCGCTACATCTTCTGGCAAAGCATCCTGGTAATCATAGTTTCCCAAAAGCTGGAGTTCTACCTTAGGTGGCCTTTACCTTTAAACAATGGAGTGAGGTAATTTCCAGAATTCCCAGAATAACTGTTCCTGCGGCTTGTCTAATAGGATCTCTGCCTGATGAGTCATCAACATTTGCTACAAATGAGTGAAATTGTTTAATGTTTCACCGTTGGAAAATCACAAGGCATGGGTGTCGTGAATATGTGTTATGGGATGACAGGGAAAATGCAAGGACAGTACAATAAATTCTGACAGCCATGGACCCAAGTCTAAATAGCGCAGAAACTTTATGTATTACAGTTGTCAGTTTGCCCATTATGTTTAACAAGGAGAACAGAATTTCAAAAATATATCTCCAATATTCCACCACTTTAGGGTGCACCCTACTTCTTTTGGACAGAGTTTGGTGTCATGACATATAATGTTACTGGAAATAAAGAGGGCATAACTGAAAAATAAAGGTTAAGCCAGGCATCTTCATTTATTTGGCATTTAGAAGATGTAGTGTTTTAATATGTAACAGATTTATGTATTGTCCTGTATCTTGCGTGTCAACGTGAAACTGAAATGAAGGTAGATCTGGAAAAATTCTTGTAAACCTTTATTAAGCTGGACTCCATGTGGCGAAAATCCTTTCAGTTTTTCAGCCTTGATGGCCTAACGTGGTGTGGAGTATATATGTTGAGTGTCATTATGTCTAGCTAAGGAAAGCCTGTACTTGTATCTGGGCAACAGTAATTGGTCCATTTATCAATTTCCCTGTCTCCAGTCTAATGAACTGTCCTGTTGTCCAGAATAAATTGTGTGTTTATGTTCCAACTGACTTGTCTTTGTATGTAGGATTCAGATAGGGGGGAGGGTCAGGCTTTGTCCTTAGAAAGACTATTTCACTTTGGCTGTCTGGGACTCTTGTTTTTGTAAAGGCTAGCCAGCTACTAGGGACAGGTGTACTTTCAAGGAACACCTATCGATCCAAGTGAGTTTGGTCTTCCCATCTAATATTTGTCCTCCTTGGCATTGATTATGACAGGGTTGTATCTTCTTCCACTTAAACAAATAAACAATTTTGTTTTAACTAAATAAAAAGAATCTAACCTAAGTAGTATTATATGTGCATCCATTTTGTCGTGAACTTGTTACATGTGCTCCTTATTGTGAAAAGGCCCCCTAAATAAAATAAAAAAACAACTAAATAAGTCACTCTTTATGATCTGGGTTGTGAATTTTCTAAAAGTGTTCCCACAATGTAGAGAATATAATCCCTCATCCCTCATTCAAATTTTTCTACAGAATTTTAGCTAAAACAAAAAATGCTTTTCTGTTTTTTTTTGTTTTTTGGTAAATCCCCTGTCCCTATTTTTGGCAGTTACGGGATGTGTAAATAGTTCAATAATATGGCTCCTCTTTATGTTTTTGCAGCCAAACCGTCAGCCAGCCAAGCTCAATCTCCTGACATGTCAAGTGAAGCCAAATATGGAAGATAAGAAATGCTTCGACCTCATATCCCGTACGTTTATAGTTAATGTTATTATTTTATTTTTTATAATGTGTATGCAGATATGGGTTTCTTTGAATCAGGTAGACAAACAGAAAATTGGAAAGAATATAAGTTTCAACTGTTTTCTAAAATGGCATATATGGATATTCTGGATATCCCATTTTTTTTATCTCTTTAAGTTTATACTGTTGTGTATTTTCATGGTTTTGTTTTTTTACTATTGTGTTTTAATGTTTTGGTGTTTGTTTTTTTTTAAACTATGTATGGTAAACATGTCATTTTTGTTTTGTTTTTTTAAGTATCAGAAGTGGGCAGAGGGATCTGAAATGGGCAAATGTCACAATTCGGCTTTTCACATGTTAGAAAATCATTCAAGCTGAATATGCTTTTAATATTTAATTTACTAGATAACCCTGGAACAGCTAATAAAATGTATTATCACTAACCCTGCAAAAGACCTTATTGATTGGAGCTCTTTCTAACTATTAGATTCCAAAACCCAACTAATGATGTAATGTTTGGCTGTTGAACCATTATGAGGTCACACCCTTTATTCTGTTAGTTACATCAGGGAACATGATGTCATCGTAGCCGCACCTACGAGCTGATATATGACCCCTTTGGATGGAACACTTAATATTTCTCAGCTGCCTCAATGATCAAGGCTCAGAGTAGGAAATTTTATTTTAAATTGCAAAGTAATAAAATGTCTCCACTGCATTAGGCTTGTTTCTGTTGCCTTAATAGTCTTATAACATTTTCTATAATATATAATACATTTAAACATGTACAACTGCACTAAAACTAAAATTGATTTTACCATAATCTATTATAATTTGTGACTGAAACCCCCCCCCACCCCCCCACCCCCACAGTGTTTTACCATTGCTAAAAGATGGCACAATGTACTGTGATTACTCCTGGGATTGGGATAAGCTCACTATGTTCCAAGTTTGCAAGATTCACTGACCTATGTTATATAAGGGAAATAGAGCTAAATGATTCTCTACAGTAGTTTAATGGAATGTGCACACAAAATAGAAATTGTGTGACTTTATCTCCAAATATTAGAATATAAATCTCTATAGTAAGTAGAGAGCAGCACTAGAGGGAATTACAATTGTGTGTTCACCAAGATTTAATAATCGTAATGTTGCTGTCACTCAAACATTAAAAGTATTGTCAAGATTTTTGTAGGGAAGTGGATCACCCCCTCCTTCTGTTAATTTTGTGGTCATATAGTCTTAATTAGACATGTGCAATTTGTTTCGTTCTGAATGTCAATTTGGACGAATTTCGGGCAATTTGGACACTCTGATACTTCCGCCATAGGCTGATCACTGTTTAATAGACATGCTCCTACTCGCAGTATAGCGAGTAGGGGCAGATTATTTACGAATACTAAGTAAGTTTTAACCAATTTAGGTCTTTCAGCCTTTTGGTAGATAGCTCCCTAATACCGTGTGAATTAGGGAGTGATCTACTAAGCGGCTGCAAGAGAACATCCGATGTCCCGAAATTCCGAAGTGCCGAATGCCGAACCGATCCAAATTTTTTCCCCACTCTGTCCGTGTTTTGGCGCACCTCCGCTTTTATGGTGCCTATATCTTTGGCTATTAGTTCTTGGAGCTCGTGCATCCAGCATTGGAGGTCTTGTTCGGTGGCTAAGTTATGTTCCCCTATT
This sequence comes from Pelobates fuscus, assembly GCF_036172605.1. Classification (NCBI taxonomy): domain Eukaryota; kingdom Metazoa; phylum Chordata; class Amphibia; order Anura; family Pelobatidae; genus Pelobates; species Pelobates fuscus. The sequence goes on along the minus strand of NC_086321.1, from coordinate 337,361,254 downwards.
TCTCTGAGGGCTGGTAGCCCATTACTTTGCATAGCCGGAGCTTGGGCTGGCTGTGCAGGCCGCGTTGGTGCGGAGGAGGCCTCCTCCGCGGCCATCTTGGATTGTGTCTGACGTTGCAGCATTTCCCCAATATCGGGTTGTTCTGCTGGTGAGTTCTGCTGGCCTTTCTGTGTGCGGCATTTCATTGTCGTAGGGGTTTGTGCGGATGCTGCGGTGCTCACCTCCTCGGCTCTCGGTTCGTTATATCCCCAGTAGCCTCCGAGGAATGTCTCCAGGGAGCGGAGGGTCGGCTGGTAGTAGGCCTTGATTTTGCGCTTAGCTTTCCCGGTCTTTGGGGGCTGAAAGAAGGGCATCCGCCTGTTTCCCTCGGTGCCCCGAGTCGGTTAGTGGTTGTGGCGTGGTCGTGTAGCGATTTGGTGTTGAGTTTTTGCGGTTAACGCTTGTTACAGGCGGGAGCCGACAGAGATGGCGTCTGGTCGGGTTCAGTCCCAGGCTCCGCCCCCGGTCTATGCTATTTTAAAGTTAAAAAAATACAAATTAAAAAAAAAACAACAAAAAAAACATATAGAACATATTTTAAATGAGAGAAAAACAAGTATCAAGAGAGGTGTTTTAAATGAGGTTAAAGGGACACTATAGTCACCTGAACAACTTTAGCTTAATGAAGCAGTTTTGGTGTATAGAGCATGCCCCTGCAGCATCAATGTTCAATCCTCTGCCATTTAGGAGTTAAATCCCTTTGTTTATGAACCCTTGTCACACCTCCCTGCATGTGACTGGCACAGCCTTCCATAAACACTTCCTGTAAAGAGAGCCCTATTTAGGCTTTCTTTATTGCAAGTTCTGTTTAATTAAGATTTTCCTATTCCCTGCTATGTTAATAGCTTGCTAGACCCTGCAAGAGCCTCCTGTATGTGATTTAAAGTTCAATTTAGAGATTGAGATACAATTATTTAAGGTAAATTACATCTGTTTGAAAGTGAAACCAGTTTTCTTTTCATGCAGACTCTGTCAATTATAGCCAGGGGAGGTGTGGCTAGGGCTGCATAAACAGAAACAAAGTTATTTAACTCCTAAATGACTGTGAATTGAGCAGTGAAATTGCAGGGGAATGATCTATACACTAAAACGGCTTTATTTAGCTAAAGTAATTTAGGTGACTATAGTGTTCCTTTAACTTCTTAAAGTGTTTTTTTTTTTTTTTTTTAACAATTTCAATAAAGAAATGCCAAATGAAATGGCATATGAAATGCACATATATAGCATACGTTTTGTTTGATGTTATGCTATAAGTTTTAAACAAACTGAACTTTGTAGTGACAGAGTTAAACATAGGACAGGGACATGTATGGGTACGAAGATTAAGATCCATTTTGTTATTTTGAATGTGTGTTTTGCCTTATGATAGATTATTTTATATATTTAATTATTTTTTGCTGGAGAGACATGCATGCAACTTAGGCCTTCTACCTCTCTCAAGGCTGTTTTGTCAATTACTTCCAGATAACCGCACATACCACTTCTTGGCAGAGGACGAGCAAGACTGTATTGCGTAAGTAGGAGGTACACGTGCTAAGCCTACATGGGTTGATCACTCTGAATTTCATAAACTTTATTATGATGGTATTGGCTGCTAGGACCCAAATTAATACAGAAATCTCACAGAAAATACCACCACTAAACTATTTTGATTTAATGTAGCTTTAAACATATTGAAGTCAAGTATTAAATGCAGTATTGTGGTGGAAGCAATAGCTGTAACCCAGATTTCACTGTAGCAAAAAGTAATATTACAATGCAAAATGTGTAATTAATAACAATGGCAGCAATAAACTACAATATCCCATGTTGGGTAACTGGTCCGTACTCTGACTCTTTTGGGGTATCTCCACCCATACCTAACTTCAGCCAAATTCCAAATCCACCATTCAATAAAAGGTATGTATTTGGGTTCATTAATACTGTTTTTATGTAAGTAAACAATATCCAATAAACAAATATATAATTTTTTCTTATTTGTAGCATTTTTAAGCAGATGTAAATGGAGCTGTCAGTAAGCGGATAGCAGCTGTAAATGGAGCTGTCAGTAAGCGGATAGCAGCTGTAAATGGAGCTGTCAGTAAGCTGATAGCAGCTGTAAATGGAGCTGTCAGTAAGTGGATAGCAACTGTAAATGGAACTGTCAGTAAGCGGATACAGCTGTAAATGGAGCTGCTATAAGCGTGCAAAAAAAACTTACCTGGAATCCAGCACCAAGCAAAGCACTCTTCACTGGATTCCATATGTGTCCAACATCACAGGTTCCCTCTCCATGGTCCAATCTTTTAAAAAATATAATCACTTTAAGTGGAAGGAGTGCACAGAGGGAGGATGGGAGGGGACACTGGCGCATATTACCTCTGTAGCCTGCTCAGTGACCATTTTTGCACAGAAATCACCTGGCTAGCACCATAACAGACTTTCACTGCAGACACCAAATCTCAATTGCAGTTATTAGTTCAGAAGTAATAGGCCCCAGCAATAGCTACACTCCACCAATTCACTACATCTCCTAGAGAAGCAATGAATCCCATGCTTCTCTCTGAGAAGCACTGGATTACATTAGCATCACCATGCTATGCATGATAACTCTGGATGTAAAGCCCTTCAAAAAATGATTAGTAGTATTATTAAAAGAAAAAAATATTTATGAACAGGTCCTAAAAATAACATTTTAATGAAATGTGGATGAAGACTGTATTGGAATTTAAATTGAAACTCCAACACAGTCAAATATATCCTAAGACTACTTTGTCTTCTGGTAAAATCCTTACTTGATAAAAGGCAGAGCTTCTACTGGCAAGTTTTGTCAGTTTCCACAGCAGTTACGAACGACGGCTTTTTAGAATCAGGCATCTGTGCATGCTCCTGTGGTCTCGTGGGATACTCTACAGACATAACTTACTGCTGCAGCATCCCCAGTGACAATGTCATCATCAAAGAACAAAAAAGTGACAGTCACTTTAAGGAGGAAATAGACCCATGGGGTAGATAAACCTTCAGGAATCCAGAAGTTGTGGACTACATTTAACTCGATGCTTTGACAGCAGTGTGGTTGGAAGAGCATTTTGGGAGATGTAGTCCACAACATCTGCAGCGCTGAAGGTTGCCAACCCCTCTACAAGAGTAATGTTCTTACACTGAAACCTTACCGTTTCTCAAAATAAAAGGGGCAGACTCTATGCAACAAAGCTTATTAAATTCAGCTGAATGTCCATTTAAACCAACTACAGCACTTGCTATTGGTTTTTACATTGGTGTATTTAAATTGGCAAGTAAGGGAGTATTGGTAGCATCATGGTCAGATGCTGCATAGTGAATACCTTGTCTGAGCTGCCAGCCTTCTCGTACTACCAGAACCATTTAGCTTCCCCCAATGAAAGGAACTGCTTTAAGAAAAAAATAGAAAAATAAATAAAAACGATAACGTTTTAATGAAATGAAACAAGCCATTTATGGCATGAGGAAGTGTCTGCATACTTCAGTCAAAGACATTCGCCCTCTGCCTCCCACATGGCGAGGCTCTTATGTTTATATATTAACCATGGAGAGAATCTAATTTAGCTTCCCTGCAGCACTTTCACCTAAAATGAGGATCTCAGACTTCAGCTACTGATTTAGTGAGGGCTTGATCATCTTTGTGGCAGGACTTATGTACATGTCTTATTTTTAACTTCTTTCAAATATATGAAGGTCAATACAAGGCCAGTGTCTAGTTGTGGATTGTATTTGTTTATTGTGTGTGTTTATATATATATATATATATATATATATATATATATATATATATTCCCTATAGCACTGTATGTGTATAAAAGAAGAAAATCGTGGTGAGGCAAAAAGTGATTGAAAACACATTCCACCTAAAGTTAGTAGCTACTCAATATATTGTGAGATCATCAGATATGCACAAGACTTGCCTTTTCAGTAATGTTACTACCACAAGGCATTCTGGGTAGGTATGCTCAAATTAGTTTAACATAGAATCACCTTTTTCCTCATTATTCCATTTTAAACATATATATATATATATTACTAGTACCAAATTATCTATACCAGAATTTAATGGCAAAGCCTATCTGTCTATATAATGTATAACATTTTGGCTTCTAGTAAGTGACAAAATGCTCTAGATTGTCTTCAGTGGATTTTCTGAAACAAATTATTCCTAATATCCAGATTAATTAATCATCTTTTTGTGTCTTTAGATGGATTTCTGTACTAACGAACAGTAAACAGGAAGCACTAAACATGGCTTTTCATGAAGCCCGTCCAAGTGAGGAGAACAGCATCGAAGATCTAACAAAGGCCATTATCGAAGACATCACACGTATGCCTGGAAATTCAGTGTGTTGTGACTGCGGTGCTCCAGGTGAGTACACAAACACTAAGACCCAAATAATTATTGGCCGCTGTTAGGAGGTCCAGAGTCACATGATAAACATGTATTTATAAATTGGCAACCAGGCATGATGTGTTTGATTCGGCATACGCAATCAGTCTCCAGGGACATTCAGTGCATATTAACACACAAAATAACTTACCTGGCTCAATATGCATACTCAGTTGTCCTGTTATTAACAAAATAAATCAATGAGATTCACCCCAAATGAGACACTTTGCCCTTGAAATATGCCCAGTGAGCTGTATGTTTACCGGAAATTCCTCCAACTACACAATTCGTGCTCGGGTTATGTCTCATTGATTTAAAAAAATAAAAAATAAAAATCAACAATTTTGCAAGTGAATGGAAGACAATTCCAGTCCATTTGCGGATAAGAGCAGGTCTCTTTATTTTTTAATTTTCCCTCCAGTGAATGAGATGATGCTCATTGAAGTATTGTGCAAATGGGGTAGTCCTTGATTTCATTTCGAAATTTGTCAATGTGGCCTCATATATTCACGTAATCTCCCACCAAAAAAAAACAAAAAACATGAAAGGGCATGGATTGGCTGTGTACAGACTTTCGTCTTTTCTTTGAGAGTTAGAAAGGATAGATCAGACCCCTAGGAAGACCTACTGTACTTCATACAGCACCGATAACTGGTACATATGTTGGAGGGACCTTCCTCTAAAGTAATTAGAAGACGGGTAAATCACGTGTTGAGATAGCAGGAATGAAAACCAGTAACCTGGGTGAAAAAGTCTATTATTATTTATTATTGAAAAAGCGCCAACAAATTCACCTATTAATTTCTGTTTTTCTCGTAGATCCTATGTGGTTATCCATAAATCTGGGCATCCTAACCTGCATTGAATGTTCTGGGGTTCACAGAGAACTAGGTGTGCATCATTCACGAATCCAATCTCTCTCCTTGGACAAACTTGGAACCTCAGAACTCTTGGTAATTAAATTTGTGATAAAGTATCGTATTACTAAAAAATCGACAATCGTGACAGAGCCACTTTAAATATGATCTGTCACTAACATTTTTTTTATTCTATTCTAAATAGCATTTTTAAAAACGTTTTATCTAATGCATTTTTTCACAGCTAGCCAAAAATGTTGGTAACTCTGGATTCAATGATATAGTAGAGGCTAATCTTCCATCGCCAGCCATCAAACCGACCACAGACAGTCCCATGTGAGTAAATTATCTACTAATGATTATGTAGAAATGTCATTCTGTTTTGATATTTATGGTAAATTAATTTATATAGAAAATATATAGTGCACAAGATGTTGTGCATGGCAGGGTCAACTATAAGACTGTGATGTATTATGATGACAAAATCCCAGCAAATGTATAGATTAAAAGATTTACCCAGATGTGATACTTGTACCACAATTTCTGTGTAAGTAAATGTAAACAGGAAACACCTTTGAATGCAGTAAAAATGGCCATGGCCAAGAAAAAAAATGGCCAAGAATTTGGGCCCTCTCTAGCGCAATATTTACATTGCAGCACTAAGTCTGCCTCCAGTGGCTGTCTTCCAGACACCCACTAGAGGGCTTCCTGGATTGAAACGGACCCTTGGTCTGGTATGTGACGTTTTGCATGAGGACATCCATCATCAGATTTTTGCCCATAAGAAAGCATTAAAGGATAGGCACCCAGACCACTTCAGCTCAATGAAGTGGTCTGGGTGCCAGGTCCCTCTAGTTTTAACCCTGCAGCTTAAAACATCGAGAAACTGCTATGTTTCACTGAGGGTAAATCCACCCTCTAGTGGCTGTCTCAATGACAGCCACTAGGTGCGCTTCTGCGATTCTCACTGTGAAAATCATAGTGAGAAGACGCTGGACGTCCATAGGAAAGCATTGAGTAATGCTTTCCTATGGGCGCTTTGAATGCGCGTGCGGCTCTTTCGGCGCTGACGTCAGCAGGAGGAGGAGGAGGAGAGAGGTCACCAGCGCCGAGGGAGCCTGGCCCTGGATTAAGGTAAGTGGCAGAAGGGGTTTTAACCCCTTCAGCCCAGTGGGAGGGGGCCATTAGGGAGGGTGGGGGGACCTAATAACCCTATAGTACCAGGAAAACTAGTTTGTTTTCCTGGCACTATAGTGGTCCTTTAATTCAATGCTTTCCTATGGGGAGGTCTTATGCGCGTGCAGCATTTGCCATACATGCTCTTTAGAGCTCGCTCGTCACAGGATGTCAGAGGGAACATCGGCGCTGGGATAAGGTAAGTAAATAAAAAGGGTTTAAACCATTTATTTACCTGCGAGGGAGGGGGAAAGCAGAGGGAACGATAGTGCCAGAATTACAGCTTTGTATTCCTGGCACTATAGTATCCCTTTAACAAAAATACATGCAGTACTTTCTCCTGGTCTTTCATATCCAAGAGGAAGTACTAAGCAGACCTGCCCTTTTGGTGGAGTGAGGGGAATACTAGCCCCAGGCCCCGCAGGTGTAATTGATGTGATGGAGAGACTGCAGTGCTGGCGGGGGGGGGGGGTATGGTTATTGTAACCACCTACCACATAGTAAAACTGTGAAAGACCGCAAGGGACAGGGCATGATTTCATATCCTTGCAGACATAACAAAAAGAAGAAGGCCTGGCACAAACAAATTCCCAAAGCAGTGCCCTTATTTGGAACCCTGCAGCAACAATTCATCACAAATAAGGGTTTTTATCAGGCTTGATGTTGTGGTTTTGGTTCTTAGACTGGCCCTTTCATGTTTTCATCTGGATATTGACCTAAATATTTAGTTTTATTTTAACTGCATATATTCATACATTATGTATTAAATAAGGTGATAAATCTACCTAGTTGTACATTTACTCGTGGAAGGAACACGAATGGTTTTAGTAGCAAACGTAAACCTTGATTTTCATGATTTGTTCTCTGTGACCGAGTCCTCGGTTTAGCATGTGGATATAGAGAAACACTTTGGGAAAATAGGGAAGGGCTTTAACAAGATAGCAGATTGTGTACACAACACTGAGTTTATGAAAACTAAAAAACAAAAAAAGAGGGCGAGGGAAGCCACTAGAGGAGGGAATGGATTTGAAAAGTGCATAGAAGAGGATGGCAGATGACGGGACATAAGGAGAGCAAGAAAGAGCAGGAGGTGTGACAGATGGATGGAAGGCAAAGGGAGGGTTAGACAACAGTAGCAGTGACTGCAGAAACAGAGGCGCATGGGACAAGGAGGAGAGGGATTGAAGCTTTAAGAACCAACATTTTTGTAGGAAGCAAATAGGACACGTTGAAAGACCGAAAGAAGAGAGGGACTAGGTTGTTATTATTATAATAACAACAATAATTATATATATATATTTTTTTTAATATAGATTGCCTTGTTTTCTGTTTGCTTCAAAAAATTTAGAGCCGCTGGTTTTGGCATTCCGATGTATTGGACCTTGAGCTCTTGCCTTCCTGTCAAAAGCATATTTTAGTCCCATTCATCGTTCGAGCTCTTGAGAGCCATAGCATGTTATCGCTGCTTGGTCTGATTATCACAGACTGTTCCCATGGAGATAAATAGGGTACCAAGGGATCAATGACACAATCTTTGTGCAAACTGCATGCAGCTATTAATAATAGTATTTCTATTAAACCCTAGTATTGTCTGTGGAGGGTTTGTGACATTGGCCTTAAAATGGCTATTAGAAGCGGATTTTATCAGTTTGTTTTAGAACAAGCAGAACAAGTTACCGTATTTTATTTATTTGTACTTTAAAGGAAACCACACAAAAAAAGCATTTTGAATTTAAACAGAAATCCTAAAATTATTTAAAGTCATATTTGGTATGTCTTATTTTCAGCAACCAACAATATATATTATTAGGTACGTACTTTCTCTGCCCTATAATTAAATTAAAGAATTTCCGCACAATGCACACTGCTGATGTACCTTGTCACACATGACAGCTGTTAATAGAATTGTAGATTTTTGGCACAAAACTACTTACTTATTCATGCAAACATCCAACAAGTGCACATGGCAACATTTGACACAACAGCTTCGTCAAGCCTGTTGTGTGGAACTGTTGCCAAGTCCACTTTTTGGATGTTGGCATAAATAATTATTCTCTTCAATGTTGTCATTATACTGTAAATCTTAAGGGCAAGAATCTATTCCCCTGTACCCGGATATAACTACTAGTATATAACAGCTGTAATGTGCCAGGGTACAGTATTCCGGGACATGTAGCTCACTGGTGGAAACCCAAGCTTGGACATCCTTGGTTTAAATGTTGGTAAAGTCCAATTTAATCATGAAATCAAAATTCATACTGAAGATTTTTAAATAACTGTTGTGTTCTAAAACATATAATTGGGATTTTGATAAAGTAAGGTTAACTCCCAATGTTGAGGAAAGTGTATCAGATCCATTTGTAAATCCGTGCATGTCTCTTCCTGTACTGTTGTACAGAGCTCCATTGTTATTTACATAATTGTAGCGGTACTTACCCTTTCCAGGGGCCGGCCGGGGTCCTCTGTTCAAGCCGCGCGCGGTCCTGCTGCTGCACGAGACGCACGCGGCTCATCCGCCGTCTGTGACAGGAAGGCGGGCAGTGACCGCGAGAAGTGGTCACGTGTCCCGCCTGACTCTAAGAGCGCGCCGCGGTTATCGGGCGCGCTCAAAGGGACAGTGGGAGCCTAAATTGGCAAAGGCCTCCCATTGGTCCCTGTCATGCCACACTCCCCATACACTTACCTTTTGGGGGCGTGGATATGACAGGGGCCAATCAAAATAGATGTTAAGGTATATATACTCACCTTTTTCCCTTAGTTCCTTGCCCTATCGTGGTTTATGATTCAGTTCCCTTTAGCGCTTGTTGTGTTAAGATGTGTTCCTTCGTACTTGACCTTGGCTTTGTTTCTGACTACGTTATCTCTTTATCCTTATCTGTTCTGTTTGCCGGCTTGCTGTTTACTGTGTTCCAGACCCCGGCTAGTCTTAGTTTACGCTGTCTCTTTGTGCCCTTGACCTCGGATCGCTCCTGACTCTGTACTCCTCTCATATACGTCGAGTCTGGCCATTCTAAGGTCCGGTAGACGTATCTCCCCTCTGTGTTGTCTTCTGTTGTGTTGAATCCTGCGTGTTGGGGTATATTTTCGTTACAATAATAAACTGATAAGCGATTACAGATGCTGGAAGTCTACAGGCTTCCTAAAAGCAATATGCATTTAAAGTATTTGCCCCCTCCCCCCCCTTATAAATGGCATTGTAAAATGTACTGTCAATCATATACTGTCTGCATTACAAAATAGAATAACAAATGTCAGGGTTATTCACTAAAACACAAATTTGTTGTGAATTTAGTCTTTATACATGTTGTATATGGTTTAAAGTTTTTATTCATTTGCGTCAGTTATTTTTTTTAGATATGTCAAAAGAGTAGATTTTATTTATGTATTTATTTATTTTACATTCTTTATTTCTGTTGTGCATTATATCTCACACAAGCTTGGTTTTTCATTTCACAGGAGATTAGATGACAATACATATAAGGCTGTAGGTATGACAGGAAATGTAAAGAAAATACTGCACTTTTTATATTTAACAACAGGAACACAATTCTATTGTATGAACTGATAGAGAATGAGAAAAGATATATAATAGAACTGTAGTTGTTTGCAAAATGTAAATACCACTGGGTGGTTAGGCTCAACTGCAGTAGTTGATCAAATGGAGCACTTAGACCTGTCTAACATTGTCAACACGAGTTGCACATTAATAATGGTGAAGCTGAATAGAGGGTTACTGACCAAGATATACTTAAAATTAATAACAATGCCTATAGGCACACGCTTGTAGCTTCTTTTATACTGGCAACTGCAATGCTCTTGTAAAGGTACCACTAGCCTGACAGTCCCCTGCAAGAGACTCCCAACCCACTTCGACCTCCGCTATGCCCAACAGTAAAATAGGTGTAATAGTTCCAGCATGTTGACAAGACTATCAGGATCCGCTCCACCAGCCCCGAGCTCCATTCGAGCCGACATCCGATACTCTCAGATCTGGTGCTTCTATGAGCCGGGATCAGCGTTCCCGGGGAGGCGCCTACGGAATTTCCAGCGCCAGCAGACCGCTCTCCAGGGTGTAGGGTTGTGATTCTTTCCAATAGGCTTGAGGCTCCAGTGAGTTAGATCAGAACCAGTCGTGTGTGTGGTGAAGAGCTGCCGAAGACCTCTATTTCCAAGCTGAGGCTCACTGGTGCCAAGTAGAATCTGCTTCGGCCGAAACAGAGCTCAGGAGTCGCCATGAGGCTGCCCCAAAGAGCCACTCCACAGGCTGAGTGAGGTATCAGATCCAAAGGGGGGGGGGGGGGGGGGGTCAGAGAGTCTGGCACAGGTCACTTTAGCAGTCCAGATAGTCACTTGAGGTATATTCAGTGGTTATTTTAGTTCTGGATGAGATTTTCTCAGTTTAACCTTAGAATATAGTCCAGAACCATCAGGAGCTGTTGTGACACGCGGCTAGCCAGCATGGCGGTCCAGCCCCGCCCCGCTCCCGTCATCTGTTAATTTTTGTCAGTTTAAAAAAATTATACAGGGTTTTTAAACTGTGAATACTACTACATTATCTTCCCTATTTCTTTCATAGTTAATACTGGGGGTTAAACTTCCCAGGTCTTTTTAAGGGATCCCACTTTTTAATTCTGTCTTGCTTTGTTAATATTTTGGTTTAAAATGTTATCTTTGTAATGTACAGGGCCACCAGGAAAGACTTTATAAACTGCAAATACGTGCACTGGATGTACACAAAGAGAGGGAGCACTAACTCACACATACGGCTGTGTGACCTTCAGGACGCAGTTCGGTTTAAGGACATATATGCTCTGGTTCAAGCCTATGCAGAAAAGGTGGACTTAACGGAACCCATACCCCAACCAGCACAGGTAAGTCACTGATTACAGTTATTATGGCTTTTTTTTCCAGTCATACGAAAGTGGAAGAGGAGAGAGTGAGATTGAAAGGAAAAAGGGGAGGTTTTTAGGACCGAGGTTGTGAAGTGCATGCGAAAGGGGCAAAGCAAGATGGATGAGTGCAAACAGTCCCTCACGCATACACCCTCTAACTAGTCATTTGATTCTGTTTTTAAAGGAGCTCGGAGAGACTATCCTACACCTGGCAGTGTTGTTATCAGATCGAACGTCACTCCATATTGTGGATTTCCTGGTACACAACAGGTGAGAAATTCTCTTTATTTTATAGATCACATCTCATTTTTATGGATCTATCTCAACCATTCTGAAGTCTTTCTACAAGTTTCGAAACAAAATGTTATTCTTTCCTTTCCCTAAATTTAAATAAGAAAAACAATAATAGACATGCTCAGTGTTACTATAAATGAGTAAAGCCCTCTGCACAGGTAGTATAATGGTGGCATAAGACATCATACCTACTCAAAACTGGCCAGAAGTTTGACTTCTTTTATAGTGAAGTGGTGATAGTAGGTGATGTGTATCAATCATCCTGCTCCAAATCCGCATTCATTGATCTATATGTGCATTCTTTTATCACATTAAAATAACACAATTTATGTATGTTGTATATGTGCATTTGTTGTGTGTTTTTTTTTTTTTTGCATTTTGATGTAACAGTACTTGAATAATTTGTGTAAACATTTGCTCATGCGCAAGGTGTTTGTTAATTAGTTGACATTGTTTCAATCAAGTCATCTTGGCTGTTGAATAAGCAAAAATGGTTCTGTTAATGGGTTGATCAGTGCGATTTGTGAAATATTGAGCTTGAGTGGTTAATGTAATATATTGGGTCTTTTCTTGTGGAAGAAAATGAAAAAAGTATTGGAATGGTGTAATAAACCGTGATCACATTTCAGCCTTTTATTGGCATATGGCTGCGATTGACAAGATAACCATTTTATTTGCCTCTTTCCCCCCCATGAATTACTTCATTAACTTTATTGTAATAGATAACAAAATCATTTCAGTGAGCAACCATCTATATCTTGTCTTGATTATGTGTTGTTGTTTTTTGTTTGTTTTTTTTTACTAAAAGTACCATTCTAAACTGGCTTGTAGCAGTGAGCTGTTAGAATTGGCAAATTTTTATGATATTTTGTTTGTCAACAGTGGAAACCTGGTGATACAGACCATAAAGGGTAACACGCCACTCCATTACTGTTCTATGTACAACAAAACAGAAAGCATGAAACTCTTCTTGAGAGCCAAAGTCAACCTAAAGATAAGTGAGTGTACACAAGATAAAGGGGGAGGAGACATGGGTAGCATAAGAAACTTTGGACTTGATTTCTTATGGAAACTTCTCTTTCCAACCTAGAAAATGAACTTGGTGAAACTGCTTTGGATATAGCAAAAAATTCCAAGCATTCCCTCTGTGAAGAACTGGTAAGAAATAATCTATGAAAGATCTAATATTCAGTGGTTTACTCTATGAATAATAATGATGAACCCCCATTCTCACTTGATGTATTTAAATTGTATAAATCTTCTACTTGATTATGTCTAAACAAGTCGTTGAGGAGCCAACTCATAAAGAGGTCATACTAGATCTAGTGTTAACAAATGGAGATTTGGTATCAGATATTACTGTAGGTGAAAGATTAGGATCCAGCGATCATCAGTCAGTGTGGTTTAATATAAGAACAGTGACTGAGTCACACCACACAAAAAACAAAAGTTTTAGACTTTAGAAAAACAGACTTTTCTAAAATTAGAATATGTGTAAAGGACTCATTATCAGACTGGAGCAATTTAAATGAAGTCCAAGAGAAACGGGATTATTTAAAAGTTGCACTGCTGAAGGCAACAGAAAATTGCATTAGGCTTGTCAGTAAAAGCAAAAAATTCAAGAAACTACTGTGGTACTCCTCAGATGTGGCCAAAATAGTAACCCCCCCCCCCCAAAAAAAAAGTTAGCATTTACTAATTATAAAAAACAACCAGAATGAGGAGGACAGATTGATCTAGAAGATGAGGCAGAAAAGGGCTAAGCAAGTTATAAGAGCTTCCAAATCACACACAGAAGAGAAAATAGCACAGTCAGTAAAAAAAAAAGGGACAAAACATTTTTAGATACATAAATGAGGAAAAGGAAAGTAAAACAAGGATTAGTTAGATTAAAAACAAAATAAGGAAGGTATGTAGAAGAGGATAAAGATCTAGCTGACTGCCTTAATTAATATTTTTGTTCAGTATTTACAGATGAAAATGAAGGAAAGGGACCTCAGTTAGGAAAAATGACAAATGAGTCATTTATTACATGTGAGTTTACAGAGGAAGAGGTTCTGTTTCAACTGTCAAAAGTAAAGACAAATAAGTCAATGGGACCTGATAGAATACACCCAAAGCTATTAAAAGAGCTTAGTGGTGCACTAGCAAAACCATTAATGGATTTATTTAACCAATCATTGTTAACGAGAGTAGTTCCAGAAGATTGGAAATTAGCGAATGTTGTGCCCATTCACAAGAAATGTAGTAGGGAGGAGTCGGGCAACTTTAGGCCAGTAAGCCTTACTTCAGTAGTGGGAAAAGTAATAGAAACCATGTTAAAGAATAGGATTGTTGAACATCTAAAATCACAAGGAATTCAAGATCAGAGACAACATGGGTTTACTTCAGGGAGATCATGCCAAACTAATCTTATTGATTTTTTTTGATTGGGTAACTAAAAAAATGGATCACGGTGGTGCAGTAAACATTGCTTACCAAGATTTAATTAAGGCTTTTGACACTGTTGCGCATAGAAGGCTTATCAATAAACTGCAATCTTTAAGTTTGGATTCCAATATTGTTAAATGGGTTAGGCAGTGGGTTGCAGTCAATGCAGTATCAGGGATCTGTACTTGGACCCATTCTCTTGAATGTTTTTATTAATGATTTTGCAGACTGGGCAGACTAGATAGGCCGAATGGTTCTTATCTGCCGTCACTTTCTATGTTTCTATGACTAACTTCCTTATCTCCGTAGTTAATCCAGGCTCAAAATAATCAATTTAATATGCGTGTTCATGTGGAATATGAATGGCTACTGCGACAGGAGGACATGTATGAGAGTGATGATGATCTTGATGAAAAGGTTGGTTAGTTGTCCAAGATGCATACATCGGTTTCAAAGTTATACGGAGTAAAATTGTGTTGTTTGATTTTATTTTGCTAGCTTTACCCATGGCAGTGGCTACAGCTATTTTTTTTTTTTTTTTTAAATCTTTATTTATAGGTTCATGCATGTCAATTTGATATAACATACTTATAGGGTATATGCTTGTATGGTTATACAGACAAAAATTACTTGCCAGTGGTACAAATATACAATGATAAATGAGATGTTCCATGCCAGGTTACACAAGACTGGTCTAGCCAATGCAATTATGAACAGTAATGGGGGTTCATCTTTCAATATACATTAGTTTACTATCCTTGTTTTGTGAGGTAAGGACAATCGGTCTTTTTCGAGGATATGTCTTCGGCCTCTGTTCCAGCTCCGATGCTAGCTGCTGTCCACGTGTAGACCTTTTTTTTTTTTTTTTTTCTGTATCTCTGTGTATCAATATACGCTATACATTTGCGGCCTGTGGCCTTGTAACTGTGTCTTATACACCCTTTCATGACATGAACAATTTTATGATATGACCCGAGAGTGGGTTTGGGTGAGAAGTAGAGAAGTTTAGGAGGAGAAGAGGAGGGAGGGGAGGGGGGGGGGGTAGTACAGGGTTGCGTTCGTGCGGAATGGGCATCCATGAGATCGGGGTGGCCGGCACCGGTGGCCATCTCCAAAACGTGTGGTCCTGAGTAAACGTCACTTCGTCTATGTCATTCTCAACTATCAGTATAGTCCTCCCACGGCTCCCATGTCTTGATGAATTGAGGATATGTGTCCCTTATTTGTGCTGTCAATTTATCCATAAGGTGTGCCTCTTTGATGTTGTGGATGACTTTTTCTATTTGTGGCATGTCAGTTTGTAGCCAGGTATGTGCCATAGCTCGCCTTGCGGCCAGGGATATCTTATTGAACAGTCTTTGTTCTTTGTTGGTCAGGTCGTCAACTGGTCTGGCTATCAGGAAGGACCAAGGGTCCGGGGTCAGTGTTTTGTGTAGTACTTCTGTCATAAGGCGGGCTATTCCTTCCCAGTATGTCATTGCCTTGGGACACGTCCACCACATGTGTAGGTACGTACCCTTCTCCCCGCACCCCCTCCAGCATGTGTCAATGGGTGTTTTACCCATGCGGTACAGTTTAACCGGTGTGGTGTACCACCGCATAAGAGTTTTATAGCATTGTTCTTGATGGAGTACACAGATGGATGTTTTTGCTGCTGCTTCCCAGATATCTTGCCACTCTCCCCCCTCCAGTGTTTGTTGTAAATCGGTTTCCCATTGTGTGACATAGGCGGGAGTGTATGTCTTGTCTGTAGGTGCGCTTAATTGGGTGTAGAGGAGGGTGATTAGGCCGGTACGTGGTCCTTCGGATATGCACAATTTTTCAAAGAATGTTGGTCTGGTATGAGCGGCCTCCCTTACCTGTGTCTTACCCGCAAAGTCCCTGAGCTGAATATATCTGAAATGGTCCTTTGTGGTTAATGGGGCCAGGGTGGCGAGGTTTTCGAATGTTCTGAGAGTACCTGCCTGGTATAGCTGGTGATATCTTTGGATGCCCGTGTTCTCTATTCCCTGAAAATCTCTAGCTGTCAGGCCAGGTGGAAAGGCGTTATTGCGTAGGTACGGTGTTAGGGGTGAGATGGGGTGAGTTAAGGCGTGTTTGTGTGCCGTGGCGTCCCAGATCCTGATCGAGTTCAGGATTGCTGGGCAGGTCGTAGAGAGAACCGGTCTGTCCAGCCTGGGGACCCAGATCCAATATTGCGGTAGGTCCGTGTTCATGATCATCGTTTCTAGATCGACCCATCGGTGGGTGTCAGGTGGCGAATGCCACTCTATTATTTGCGCTAATTGTGCGGATAGGTAGTAGGCGTGGAGATGGGGTAGCCCGAGACCGCCCCTGCTTTTGGGTGTATACAGGGTTTGTCTCGCTATCCTGTGCCTCTTCCCTGCCCATATGAAGTCGTCTATTACTGTTTGAATTGGTTTTAGGTCTCCTTTAGTGACCCGTACCGGTAGGGCCTGGAAGAGGAACAGGAGGCGCGGCAAGATATTCATCTTGACGCTGTGTAGTCTGCCTATCCATGAGATGGGTTTTTCATGCCATTTGGTAATGTCTTTGATCAGTGTGGTTATCAGTCTTTTATGGTTTTCCGCATACAGGTCCTTAGGGTCGGGGGGGAGTGCCACTCCTAGGTATTTAATTGGGCGGCTGCTAATGTTCAGTGGGTATGTGTTGGCCAGCCATGCGATGTCTGAGTCTGGGAGTCCGATGGGCATGCCCACCGATTTGTCAACGTTTATCTTGTACCCTGAGACGCGGTTATATTCGTCGAGTAGGTCAAGAAGGTTTGGCACTGAGTCTTTCGGGTTGGTGAGGGTCAGCATGATGTCATCGGCGTAGGCCGAAACTTTAAACTCCTCTGTCGCTACCCTGACTCCTCGGATCCCCGGGTGTTCCCTAATGAGCCTCAAGAGCGGTTCCAATGCTAATATGAATAGGAGGGGGGACAGGGGGCATCCCTGTCGCGTGCCGTTTTTAAGGGCAAAGGGGCGTTGTGTTGTTCCTGGTACTAGTGTTTGTGCTCTGGGGTTCGCATATAGGGCCTGGATCGCGTTGATAAATGTGTCTGGTAGGTGCATGTCGCGCAGTAATGTGAAGAGAAAGGGCCAGAGGACCCGATCAAACGCCTTCTCCGCATCCAGTGAGAGGATCAGAGAAGGCGTCTGTTTCTCGCCCGTCCTCCATATGAGGTCCACCGCTCTTCGTGTGTTCTCATACAGCTGTCGCGTGGGGACGAAGCCCACTTGGTCGGGGTGTATACATGTTGTGAGGAGCGGGTTCAACCGGTTGGCTAGTAGTTTTGCGTAAGCTTTGAGGTCAAAATTTATTAGGGATATGGGCCGGTAATTGGTGATGCTGGTGGTATCCTTATCAGGTTTGGGGATTAGGGTGATGTCTGCTGTCGAGAGGTCTTGGTGTGGCGTGTCGCCTTGTGTCCAGCATTTGTACATGTTGGTTAGGTATGGCATTAAGTCGTCCTTGAATGTCTTGTAGTATGTGCCGTCAAATCCATCAGGGCCTGGGGCTTTGTTCCCCTTAAGCCCTGCGACAGCCGCAACTACTTCGTCCATTTCTATTGCGTTTCCCAGGGGCTCTGTCAGGTCTGTGGTAAGTTTCGGGATTCGGGCCCTGGCTAGGAATGCCTGAAGCTCCGACATGTACTCGGTATTGGACTCTGTCAGGGTGGGGGAGTGGTTATATAGTTGTGTATAGAACTGTGTGAATTCATCGTTCACCTCACTGGGGTTGGTAAGGACCGTTCCTTGTGCGTTTTTGACGATGATTGTCGTGGTTTTATGTGCTCTAGGTCGTAGGGCTCTTGCGAGAAGGGTGTCCATTTTGTTGGACTTCTCGTAGAAGAGTCTTTTGGTGTGGCGCATGTCATTGCTGACCTCGTCCACCATCAGCTCTCTGATCATCCGTCTAAGTTCCTGTAAATCTCTATATGTTGTGGGTGTAGCGTTTTGTTTATGTTGCTGCTCTGTTCTGCGTAATTGCTTGAGTAGGTCCGTAAGCTTGTCGTATTTCTGCTTCTTGTGTTGTGTAGCTAGCTTAATAAGAAGGCCTCTGATAACGGGCTTATGGGCCGCCCATAGGGTTGTGGGCGATATGTCCGGGGTGTCGTTGGTTTGGAAATATTGTGTTAGTTCGCGTCTAACACTCTCTTGGACCTGTAGGTTCTTAAGAAGGGAGGGGTTCATTCTCCACTTCCATGGTGTGCGTGCGCCCGCAGTTTTAAGGGTTATTTCAATATCTGCGTGGTCTGACCAGGAGATTAGGTTAATCGCAGAATTTTTGACCCACTGCATGCCCAGCTTGTTTGTGAGAAATAGGTCGATGCGTGAGTAGGTGGCATGGGAGGCTGAGTAGAACGTGTAATCACGTGTACTCGGGTGGTGGATACGCCAGGGATCTAGTAGTCCCGTGTTGAGTATGAAGTTGTTTAGGAGTTTGTCCTGTCCCCCTCTGTATTGTGATCGTGGGAGGTGTTGCCCGCCTCCCCGGTCCGTCGCTGGACAGGGTGTCGCATTAAGGTCCCCCCCTAGTATCACTATGCCCCTTGGGAGGGTGGAGATCCTTGTCTCGAGTTCTGCCCAGAACCCTGGAGTGGGAGTGTTCGGGGCATATACGTTAATTAAATGATATGTGTTGGAGTGAATTGTGCCTGACAGGACCACGTACCGGCCCTCTGTATCAGTTTGTATATTTGTGATCTGTATGGGGCATTTTTTATGGATGAGTATCTCTACTCCGTTTTTCTTCCATGGGGCTCGGGATGCGAATGCCCTTGTATATACGTGGTCAGTTAAGGCTATGTGGGAGCCGTTGGGTATGTGGGTTTCTTGTACGAATGTGACGTCTGCCCTCTGTCGTCGCACTTCTCTCAGAAGTAGTCTTCGTTTGTTGGGTACATTTAACCCATTCACGTTCAGTGAGGTTATCTTTAGGTCCATGTCTGTGTGTGGGGTATGGTGCGTCCGCTTACCTGACCTAGGGCGAGGTGTCAGTCTATCTCGCGCTCAGGTCGAAACCGGTGCCGTCCACCCCAGCAGATGCGTCCTCAGGTGCCAATCTCCTCTAGGTCGCTTGTGTATTCGTGCGGAACGGGGGAAAGGGGAGGGTGGAGAGATTGAAGTGGGTAGGTAGAAAGAGGAGGTTGTAGTGAAAATACAACCTACGAAGAAGCAAATGAATAATTAATTAAAACAGTACAATATGCAGTGTGAACCAACCAAGTTCACAATGAGCGTAATATAGTGAAACAATAAATTAAATTTAACTTATCCGGGTCTTACCAGTCGCCAGGAGCTATAGGGGGTGGGCATCCACCGCGCTGAGGGTATCTCCTCTAACGGGGGGGAAACTCAGCCGATAAGCACCCTGCCGAGGCTCGGCCAAAGAATAAACAACCTGTGTCTGCTGAGTATCCCGGGGGGGGGGGGGGGGGGGGATGGGTCGTCCACTCGTATATTCCTTGCCTGAGCAAGCCCTTTGCGCTCTGCGTTACTACGCCTTATTTCGGTTTTCTGGTCTGGGGGGGGGGGGGATACCTCAGTCGGAGCTTGGAGTAAACCGCTTATGTATTATGTATGTGGCGTCAGGGAGTGTGCTGCCTTGTGCGGGGTTAAGAGTCTCCCGGGTTCTGGCTATGTACACCACCCATGTTTTGTCTGTTAAGGTGCGGCTAACAGGGATCCTGATTACTGCCCTCCGGGAGAGTGCGGTTATGCAGTATGGGGGTGGGGAAGAGGCACCCTTGGAATGTTTGGTAACGTCTATTCCTTTCTCTTATCCTAACGTTCCGGTCTCCGATTTAGGCGGGAGCACCAGGTCACCTGACCCGAAATTCCCGCTCTTCGGACAGCGGTCTATTGTAGTTACTGGACACTGTCCTGCCTTCCCGCCCCATTCTTCCCTGTAAGCTTGCATTTCCCTCCATCCCATCAATGCAGTTTATTTTTATTTCAGTTATTATTATTGTTTTTCAATTTTTTGTCTTTTTATGCTTTTTTCATTATTATCATTGGTATTTTTTTTTTTTTTTATTATTTTTTTTTTATTTTTTTTTTTTTTATTTTTTTTTCCCTCCTGTTGCTTCTTACCCCCCTTTCTTGTCCCAGTTATGGCCTATCACAATGTGTGGTAACGTATTGCCTGGGGCCCCGTTGGTCGCCCCCTCCCACCCATGTTTCTTTAGTTAGTGGACCCCACTTGTCACCCTCCCACACATCCCCTGTCTCAGCCTCAACCCCCGAGGCCGAAATGTGACCTCAAAACCCCTTTAACTTGCTCTAACCGTGAGCGATTAAATTGCGTTCAATAAAATGGTTGCTATGATGCGTGTGCAAGTCCAGAGTCAGTTAATACATTACTGGTTTGCTACAGTCCGATCACTCAGTCCACTTGGGAGTCGCGATCTTCCCAGCTAGCTGGCAATGGTGGCAGGTCCGTGGTGCCCGTCACCGGGAGTTGCAGATCCTCTGGGAGCAGTATATCCAGATCTTTTAGAAAGTCTCGGACATTTGTTGAAGGTAGCAGTATGGATGGTGAGGGCCCATGAAAGACGATGATCTTGAAGGGGTACCCCCAGGCGAATCTGATTCCCTTCTGGCGCAGCAGATCTGTAACTGGTTTCCATGCCCGCCTTCTGAGGAGGGTTGCAGGCGCGATGTCTTGGTACAGTTGCAGTTCGGCGTCTTCATGCTGGAACGGTTTTGTTCTGCTCTGTTTAAGTATGGCTTCCTTTGTCTGGAAATAGTGCCATCTTACAATGACGTCCCTTGGCGGACTGGACTTTGGCCCTGAGGGCTCTATGTGCTCTGTCAATCAGCCAGAGGTAATCCGGTATGTTAGGCAGGTGCTGTTGGAAAGTTTGTAGTAGTACCTGTTCCAGGTCTTCGTCCCTCACAGCTTCTGGTAGGCCTCTAACACGTAAATTATTGCGTCTTGACCGGTTAGATATATCCTCCAGTTCGATCTCTAGGTCAGAAATTTTTTGTTTGAGGGTGTTGGTGGCCTTAGCGGTGTCGTTCTGCGCAGTGACCATCTGGGCTACTCTGCGCTCCGTTTCGGTTGTTCGGGCCCCAATGGCGGCAATCTCTGCCTTCACTTCCGCCGCTGTGCGGCTGATTTCAGCTGCGAGGTATCCCTTTACCTCCGCCAGCGATTTAAGGATGGCGCGGGAAGAGGCCTCTGGGTCTGTCAGTGCGGCAGTGGAGGCTGCTTCAGGCTGGTGTGTTTCACTGGGGCCCGTGTCGGTAGCAGTGCCACGAGGCGACGGTCTCTGGGCCGTGAACATCTCCGCCACTGATGGCGCTTCCTTTTGGCCCTTTTTGGCGGGTTTGCGGCTGGACATCCGCGATCGGTGCGGGCTGGCAGCTTAGGGTTCGCTGGGGCTGAGTCTGGGCGAGTTTGGATCAGGTTGGTGCTGATTATAGTGCTAATTTACGAGCCTCTGGTGCGGAGCTCCGGCTTTAGGCGGCCATCTCTGTCGGCAGTCAGACCACGCCCCTGGCTACAGCTATTTTGATAATTGTTATGTAGATTCTCCGACATTAGGTGTCATTAGGGCATATTTAAAGCCAAAAGAAGTTCTTCTACATATATATCCAAAATGTAGTCTGAGAGCTTTATAATAATTTCTAAGTTTAATGTTATTTAGTTTTCTCCGAAGTAGTAGGGCTAAGAAGTATTATATTTGTGGACCACTTAAAAATAACTTTTAAGCCAGACACTACTACTTATTCTACTCAGTTTATAAAAAAAAAAACCTAATTAATACATGCTTGTCTTCCACATACCCTTCTAGAATAGTTACACTATAGTTCACTTAAACGTGGCCTTTAGACTGATAATGATCTCCTGATCCTTTTAAGTATTGCTGCCTGAAAGATATTACAAATATGTTCTCTTTTTGTAGCAAAGGGGCCAAAGAGAACTCAGCTTATCTTATGTGAAAGTCATTATCCTAGAGGTTCTATATAGTTCCATAAAAACAAGTCTATTTTCTCCCCCCAGCTTGGTCCCATTAAGAAGGAACGACAGTTCCGTCCGTATAGCTGTTTCCAGTCTCCAGGCACTCCGTTCTCAGAAAGGGGGCCCCCCACATCATTTTTAAGACGTGCGTCCCAGGTGTCTCAGGACCAACGGTATGATGCTTGTGTGACACCATCCTGTGTTGAAACAAATACTTTGACTCCGACCTCTGCATTTACACCTCCTCTACCACCTCGCAACCCTATCAGAGGTATGTGTGTCACAAAGACAAAACATCGCTTATGTATGTGCCAAGCTTAATAGCAGCAATGAAAAGGGGAGCGATGTATGCCTCCAGCCCCCATATTCTAATTAGCTTCCCCACAAGGTGATGTGGCCCTGGCCCATTCAGGTGACATGGAAACCACTCCGTTCAATCATGTTGCCATATCTATGGGTTTGGTGTGAGGTTCAACCTGGCCAAGGGGGCTCATGTTTATGTGATCTTAGTTACTACAATGCCAACCACAGGCTTAAATTTGCCACTTCCTTACAGTGGGCACGTTCGTCTCATATTCGTTCATGTTTATTTTTCTGTCTTATGTTAAAAATAAAAATGATGCCAACTATATTGTAAACTTCATATGTCATTGTATGCTCCTCGATGGTATCAGTCTCAAATAATTTTAGAAATAAGATTAATAGATCAGTGCCTCTTATAACCAACATGCAAAAATAGTAATATGAAAATATAGAATCTAAATAAAACTGCGTTGACAACTAAAAGATAAAACAACTAAAATATATGACAAAGTCCAGTTTGACTAGAGTTAAAAAAAGAGCAGTATTTCTGTCACCAGCTTTTGTCAACTCACACAGCAAAAGCTTGGGAAGACTGGTATCTTGCCGCGCATTAAAACAGTGGGTCTGTGGAGTATGTTATTTTACAAACACTGAAAATGCCACAGTGCGAGTCTACAAGTATTTTTCACCCTTTGCCTCCACTTTGCTATCCAGACTTAGGGCTTCTATAAAAAAATAAAAAGAACATCCAAGAAGTGGAGCTAATTTCTCATCTTTCAATTGGTAAAAGGAAATATTAAGTTGAACATATTATTTATCTCCTATAGATTACACAAGAATTCTATGTAGTGAGCGTCATATGTTACTGGCCGTTTAAAACATAACTACAGCTATAAACAAACCTCAAAAGCAGCAGGTGAAGGGAAGGGGGGAGGTTGTAAAGTTATGGATGAAATGAGGGGGGTGTTTTGTATACTGATACATTCTTAAAGGGACACTCCAGACCTTTAAAGCAGAGTGTGTCCTGTCATTTTTCTTTTGCAAAAAGTGCAGATTTCAATGGACATTGGCACTTTTACAAAGTAACCCTGTTACACTGCCCTGGCTGTCATTCAGACAACCGTTCCTGTTACTTCCTGGTTTGGTTAGCTTAGTGGAGCAAAACTCAAGAGGCAGCAATTGCCCAGAGCACCTGCCTTGCAAAGACTTCTCATTGAATTGCATTAGGAAGACTGTGATTGGACAGTCACAGAATATATAAATTTATTTTGTATTTGGTTAGTGGAGTGTTCTTTTAAAGAGAAGACTGGCACTCACTGACTTTTATCATTAGTGCAGCTCTAGCTAGGTGACAATCATTGGTTATATATTTTATTTTATTTTTTGGAGACTCTGATCTGCTGATCATAAACTAATTTTCATTTTTCTCCAAGTGCCAAGTGTTCCACCACCACCACCACCGCCCCCTGCAAGTCCTTCACCTCCCCAAAGGAAGCTGACGCCTACATCACCTCTGACTACCAAGCACAAGAGGGCGCTTTCAGAGCCTGGACCAGTCATTCCACACAGCCCGTCCAGTCAAGCCAGCCAGCATTTTGGTAAAGGCTCTATATATAAGGAGCAATTAAAAACATGCAAAATAAGTTATTCTATGTAACAGGCACTCATTTTCTCTTATCACTTACAATATTTTAAAAGTGACAAGTAGTAAAAGCTCTTTAAAAAAAAAAAAGTGCTAAAGATACATTTTGGACCTGGGGCTTGAATGGATTCATGGGAAGCCCTGGGTTTGATGTTGGCACCAAGTATCCTGTAATGGTGAATCACAAATAACATTATTACAATCTGTGGCCGTGTCACTTTAATGCGCCATATTTTAAGTTATACAGCACAGTGTGAGGTAATTGCTGTGAGTGCAAAAATTTAAGTTTTGGGTGGGATCATACACTTAAGCCAGTTTTCGTTTTGAAACCTAGAAACTTTCCTAGAAGAGGTTGTGTTTTTTTAGCCATGGTTAAAGGGTCACACTGATTTTTGTTTCAGATTACGGGTCATGCTGCACATCCCCATCCAAATTTCTCCAGTCAGAAGTTGTTTCCAGAAGACCAAGGTAATTATGATTATGCACAGTATAAATAAATAATTTTAGGAAGAATTCTTGCCAATATAGGCCTTGATGTAATATTTCTGGCTAACATTTTAAAATTATTAATATTTATATTTTTCAATATTTTCATATTTTGAATAAATTATTTTATTCAAAAATGTTGGCTTTGTTCAAAATAACAATTCGGCATTCCATAGTTCTCCACAGGTAGATTGCCAACCAAAAATAGTGAAATGTGCGTGTGTTGTTTTGTATTCTCCTCCCCCTTGTTGAATAATTTCTTGCATTCTGGACAAAAATGCACTTATTGACATAGTTAAAGTTGTGTACATGGAGTCAATGGAACTATGTTTCAATATATCATAACATAGTTTAACATATTTCAATTAATTCATAAAACATTGAGACCCAGATCTAATAATTGCTGGGTGTAGATTCTGACAATTGCTTGCTAATATTTTGTCCAGTTTAAGTTGGGCTCTAAACTCAACTAGACACATAGGAGAATCCGAAGATCAATTAAACTATGTTAAGCCTTGAATATTTCATTTTGAGGGAAATTAAATTTTTTAAACTTTACTTGCTATGCGCGGGCAGGGATAGTCTGAGAGTGTTAGCTGACGCTTTCAGCCTGTCACTGGTGCTTGAGCTAATGCCTCTGAAGTGGTTCTGGTGCCCTGGGTGTTCCTTTAATGAAAATGTTTGAAGTTGGATAAATATACTAAGTGGAATTCCTGTTCTGGGTTCACTTATCTTCAAACCGTTTATTAATGATCTTGCAATAGGCATTGCAAATCATGTGTCAGAAACGATAATACGATGTGGGTATGATATTGCTTCACTGCTGAAGGAATTGGAAAATTTGGGGAATATGGGCAGCCAAGTGTCATGATATTTAATGTAGATTAATGCAAAGTTATGCATTTTTGGGTGAGAAATGCACAGGCAACAGTATCGAATGTTAGGTAGGAGTTGCTAAGGCCAGGAAGGTCATTTTTATAATGTATTAATTTGCAGGACAAAGATATATATTTTTTCTTTTTTATAAATCAGTAGTAATACTTTATTATACATGGTGCCGTTTTGCTCACCTGTTTTATAATGGGTGTTATGAAGCTAGAAAGAGTGCAAATGTCGGATACATAATTAAGAAGAGGAATGTGTTTTGAAGAAAGGCTAGAAAACCTGAATTTGTTTCCTTTAGCAAAGAAGGAGAATATAACTTAATGTAAATATATATTAGGTAGCCTGCTCATAAATAGGACTGTACAAAGGACAATAAATATCAAAATTAGAATTGGAAAAAGGAGATTTTGCGCATAGCAGAGGAAAACATACTTTGTTGCAAGAACAAATAGATATTTATTTCTCTGCCTTGAGAGGGCGTTATCAGATTTTGTTCCGATTTTCAAATATGGGGATACTTTTTTTGAAAGAAAACATACTATTACGAGATATAATATAATATTTAGTATTTGGGGTAACAGGTTGTTGATCCAAGGCGAAATCTGACTGTCAGGTTGGAGACACAGATTTTTTTCTCTCATTATTCTGGGATTTCACCTTCTTTTGGATCAGGAGTAGTAATAAAGACATGTGAAAGGCTGAACCTGATGTATGTGAGTCTTTTTCAGCCTACATATTACTATAACTATATAACGTGATATTTGCAGCATTGGTTCTCCAAAGCTCAGCAGTCTTCATGAAGTCCCAGAAACGCCACATAAAGGTATGTTTAGAAATATCATAATATCTTCATGGGGTTAGCTTTTCATGTCTTTAAAAAAATGTAGATTTATCTTTGGGTGTTTTATAATCTTTTTGTTAGAAAGGGATTTAGGGGGCACACTCGCATCTTGCATTTCTTAATAGTTGTGCTGCTCTAAAGACCAAGATATATCCAAAATACACATTAGGCTAATAATGCACACTCAGAAATATAATTTTAAATATTACAAGGCTATTTTAAATAATGTCCTATAAATATGGAGATTTTGTCACAGCATATGGCTATACCATTTTTAAGACCACTGCTGCTTCTGGCACACCCAGAACATGCATTTATTAATAATGGTGCTGCTGTGAAAGCACAAATGCACATTAAGAAAACAGAGCACATACAAAAATAGTTTTACATCTTATAAGGCTACTTATAATCGCATATCTTAACAAATAAGAATGGAAATTTAGTCACACCATATGGTCGTCCTACATTTAAGGCTCCTCACTGCTTCAATACGAGATTATTCCCCCTTGTAGTAAGGTTTGACCTAGACGTTATAATTCTTGTCAACTAACCGAGGTCATACACAAGGTAATACACAACCTAGCCAAACTAGTTGTGTATGACCTGGACATGGAACCACAACTGTCATGAATACCTTTTAACAGCCGCAACTACCAAATTTGTGGTTTAGAACGCTAGAAATTTTTTTTTTGTGTTAAAATAATAAAATCATAATATTGATGTAAATTGTTTGACAGAGTGTGGTTACGGTATGTTTTCAGTACAATAAGCTTCCTTTATTGATGAAGTGCCATAAAAGGTAAAAAAACAAAACGTATAAGGCGTCTGTCCTTGCCTTCCCCCGATAAGTTAATATGTTGATTTAAAATAAGCAGCCTGAACTGCAAAGGTAGTTAAAGTTCTAACTTAATTCTTTTTAGCCTAAAGAATAACCATTGCTTCCACATCTCTTCTTTGTACACATCTATTTTGCTATGTTATAAGTGACCAGAATGAGTTCAGTACCAATATTCTCTTTTTTTCAGTTGATTATAGAACAGATGGAAATTCAATGCCAGGAAACCAAAGATCTGCCCAGAGTAACACCAGTTCCCCTTGCTCATCACAACATGAGCTATATAATATCCCAGTTACCAGTCTGGAGCCTCCGTTACCAATGCCTCGGAGAATGAGTCTGGTGAGAAGCAACCCCTTAATGTATCATTTGTTTGTATCTCTACATTGGCCAAGATTATTCAGCCCATTCCATCTTTAGCGAGAAAGTTTTTCAGGCTAGAGATGCTTCAATTAAAAAAAAACATTTACATCTCTAGAATCGAGAGTTTAGTTTCCTTTAGATTTTCATCTTTATGTTTGGGAAGACTGGAATTGTTGAACTTGATGTATTTATAGAGTGAGCCATTTAGGTATGATAACACAATCCGGTAACACAACTAGCATGAGGTTGGTACAGAGTATAATTGAGAAATGTAGTGCATGAAAGAGGCACAAATATCTTCAAAATGAAATCATAGTAAGGGCTCTGATCCTACTCTTTTCTTCTTAATTTCTTTCAAGAGCAAGCCAAAGGTTCGACGAGTGAAGGCGTTGTTTGACTGCACAGCTGATCGGGAAGATGAGTTAACATTTAGTATAGGAGAAATAATCGTGATCACAGAGGAGGAGGACCAGAATTGGTGGGTAAGTATTATACAAAATAACATATACCAGGTGATCAGTCCCCAAAATAGTAATGTTCATGTCGTCACCCTATTCCAAGGGTTGGGGTATAGAGGGAGTCTTGGACATGATCCAGTTTTTTACCTCCATATATGCAAGAAGGTCAGGAAAGCTTGCAGTCTCCAGTTTAGTTGCCACGTAGCAGGATTGGCAATGGGCCACGACAGGGTCTTAATTGAATTTCTGTCCAAATTGAAAAGCGGAGGCATGAAGGACTGCAATGCTTTTATCTGCCTACTCTGCTCTTAGATAACTGGGTCCGTAGATTGGCTGCTGTCATTGCTGCAGGGTGGGATGGGTGCTGTCTTGGGTGATTGACTTGTCTCCTCCATCTTCCCAAAGGGCAGAACATGACACTGCAGTATTGGCAAGAGACTATCTAGTCTAGTAGTGCGGAGACAGAATGAGACAAAATGGCTGTGCTTATCAGAGCTAGTGGCTCAGGTGCAGGGCCTCTGCATTGCTCACAAGACAGATTAAAGGTCCCCACAGCACCTTAGTACAAGTGGTACGTTAAAGCACAGCTTGCAGATCCCTCTCCCCCACTACCAGAGGAATGTTTCAAACCAATACACAACAAACAGTAGATCACCACAGTGTCAGTAAATGTAGTGAATATTAAGTATAAATTATACTTCGCTCAGAATCACAATAAACAGCCTCCCAAGAACGCTACCCAAAGGACGACCTTATTACCAGTATATAGAAAACCAAAACAAATATATGGGATACGGCTGGACAGATCTAGAAAAGAAACATAAACAAAATATAGTGTAATACAATAAATACGATCAATTATGCGCCACAAATGAGTGCACTCACAAGATGGAGATGTATATAGCGCTCAAAGGTGCCTCCCCCGAGGTTATTGGGGGGGCTGATTTCCTCTCCAAGGTAGTAGATGTAACACAGGACTCCAATAGATGTAGGTAAAACAATTCAGCAGCTTTATTTTGGTTAAAAGGTGAACAATCACCACCAGCTTAGGATAAAATAGAGGAACAATCGGTCCTACGCGTTTCATTCCAAATGGAACTTCCTCAGGGATCAAACAGCATTACAATTTATAACAGTAGTAACCTGTATAACAAACATATCTATTTTGTAGCAGAAGGCAAAGGTACTTTTACTCACCACCTTCATATTCATATTCTTTTCCCAAGTCTGTTACCAAATAAAAAAGGTTTACTCCAAGCACATGACTATTTCAGTGATGGTGCCTAGAGTCTGCATCTGCAGAGTTTTGCTTTGAACCCCTCTGTTACTGGAGGTGTAATTCCACTTCCGGCAGCATCATTGGGCTGGCTAATATCAATTCTGTGGAAACTTTATTGCACAGAATGGCAGTCATTGGCTGAAAGCGGTTAGCCGACACTCAGCCAATTAATTGTGACCGCTTTTACAGCTCTACAGAAGCTGGAAGCATGTCAGAAAACCACCAAGGACTCGGGCAGACCTGGTTCTACGGTCTTTAGTGGTTATGATGATCTGAGTAATCCTTTAAAGAGTTGTGGTAGGCCAAAAGTGTCATTAATAAAGCTCCAAGGTAAGTATAAGATGATCACGAATGATAGATTATCTACCAGTTTTTTTTAGGGAAGGTAGGGGTGAGTTCATACAGCATAATAGTCTTCTTGAAGTTTGGCTAAAGTTACTGCCAGCCAGTACAAAAGGCTTCAGTGAGCATTTAAACATGTCTGCTTTCAAAAGATGCCCATTGGTTACTCTATTCTATGTCTGTTCATGTTCTCAGATGTGAAGGGGGTTCCCTCTGGCATTTTTAAAGGGACACTCCAGGCACCCAGACCACTTCTGCCCATTGGAGTGGTCTGGGTGCCAACTCCCACTACTCTTAACCCTGCAACTGTAATTATTGCAGTTTTTTATAAACTGCAATAATTACCTTGCAGGGTTAACTCCACCTCTAGTGGCTGTCTACTAGACAGCCACTAGAGAGCACTTCCGCGTTGATAGCAAAGATTTCCTTTGCTAGAGCGTCGCTGGACGTCCTCACGCTGTGTGAGGACCTCCAGCGTCGCTCAATTTCGCATAGGAAAGCATTGAAAATCTTTTTCAATGCTTTCCTATGGGAAGACCTAATGCGTGTGCGCGGCAGGAGCGACGCCGACCCGAAACCACCGCCGAGGGACATCGGTGGGGTCTCAGGTAAATGACCTGAAGGGGTTTTCACCCCTTTAGCTACCTGGGATGGGAGGTGGGAGGGAGAAGGGACCTGCAGTGCCAAGAAAACGGATTGTTTTCCTGGCACTGGAGTTTCCCTTTAACATTCTTAATGCCTTTTTAGCCAAACAATGGGAGAGATTTATCAAATTGTATAAATCTTTTCTAATTTCAGCTAATTTTCTGCACAATTTCCTAAACATGTTGGATCATATTTTCATCTCCTGCTTTTTTTTTTTTTTTTTTTGCACCCCAAAATTAATTTTTCAATATGCACAATGTTTTCACCAACAGAACGGATTTATGAATGGTTTATGTCTGTAAAAGTTGCAGAATTTTCCCCACCCCAATAACTGTACTAGTCTTCTGAAGTAGAGATTTCTACGAAATGTGGTGGGTGGATTTTACTATAGACAAAAACAGTCACTTTCAGATATCTTTAATAAATATCCCTGAATATGTTTAACAAAAACATATACAATATAATCTCACTTGATTCTTTGCTCCATTTGTTTTTACAGAATGGCTACATTGAAGGACAACTTCATAGGAGAGGAGTTTTTCCAGCATCCTTCGTACATATAATGACTGATTAAGGAAGAATGTGGAATAGACTGAATATGAACTCGTATGCAAAAATGATACTTTGCATATAATTTCTGATTCAAGATTCTTCCTGGCTGTATATAGTTAATGAGCCAGAACAACCTACTGAAGCTGAAGTTATGGCAGAAAATATATATATATACAGAGAAAGCAACAACAATCATCACTGGAGATATAATATAGTATTTACCAGAGGTTAATCCATATCATTGTGTAAGAATTGGCGACTAGAAGTTGATAAAGTCACAGACATGTTTTCTTGGTTTTTATAAACAGAGAAGATTGAATAGAAAGGTTTGATTCATAACAGTTTTTCCATATACGTGACCTTACCCTTTAAAACAAGGCTCTCCGTGCTATAGGCACTATTATACATGCGATTTTATATACGGGCTGTGCTTTGTATTTAGCTTAATATGTTTGCAAATTTCACTCTGTTTTGTCTGGCATATATAAAGGGGGAAAAACATTTAATTAAAGACCTGCATTTCCCATTTGCCAGTGGAGGTTCATAGAATAACACATTATACAGAGTCTTTTCTTTTTAATTTGTTACCTCATTGCGTTACCGCCACTAAGTTTACTTTCTTGCTTTGCAACCACAGTGCAACATCACAAGCGAATATATCCGCGTACTGCTCTGTGTGATTGGGTAATGCATAAAAAGTGTTTTTATTGAAATTGTGAGCAGCAAAGAATTAATATTGAATATAAGAAGGACTGCATTTGATAAAGCAAGAGCCTAGTGTTAAACTACTAAGACATTATTAACCAGTGTCATATGTAAAAGCACAGAAAAACCTCAATACTTATTTCATTGAAGCAAGTGTTTGTATGTGTGTTGTAGCTTACAACGTTTTAAGTCCCAGTCCATTATAGAACTATACGTGACAGAGAATTCTGGGAAGTATAGTTTATCAGCTGCTGGAAGCCAAGTTTGGTTGTGTGCTATAAAGCGAGCAATCGCTTATGAATATGATTTACCATAATTTCTTTATAGTATTTCTCCTTAGAAATTTTAATTCTAAAATTTTCATTTTTCGGAAACATGCAATAGAGATTTATTATACTTAAATGTGTGTGGTGGCGCGAATACAGCACTGTACACTGTCCATTTAACACACTGGCTGTATATATACTTCTGATGTCACTTTAAACTAGATTATCCGTTCCATCTATAACTAGTTTATGCAATTAAAACAAAAGCCATGTTGTATGAGAAGTATCCTTTAATAGCTATAAAAGTATAAATGATCAGTTGACCTTAAGTAGTAGGGCAGTTAAAAGGACAACATTTCTTTTGTAGAATTTATGTTCCTTATGTATTCAGAGAGGTGCTGTATATCTATCTATAAACACAAAATACATTTAAATAGATCTTAGGACCGTTTGCATGGGGGATACAATAGAAAATGGAGTCAAACATTCATATTATATAGACCAGCATTAATTTAGTACTGAAATACAGTTCAGCGATGTGTGTCCCTTAAACCTCTGGTTGTAGATCATCCTTAGACAAGCTGTTGAAGAGTAACAATTATACAAAGCCAGTTTTAAAATGTAGCTTTTTACAGTTCACTAAAGGGAATTTCACATTTAAGGTCCAAATAGCCAAACTTGAAGAATTCTCTACGTTACCCGTGCTTACGTTTCTGCTCCTCTGGCCTTGAATTTGAAATTCACTTTGAATTCTCCCTTTAGTAAATAACCC
This sequence comes from Pelobates fuscus, assembly GCF_036172605.1. Taxonomy (NCBI): domain Eukaryota; kingdom Metazoa; phylum Chordata; class Amphibia; order Anura; family Pelobatidae; genus Pelobates; species Pelobates fuscus. The sequence goes on along the minus strand of NC_086321.1, from coordinate 337,328,825 downwards.
TGGAAAATATTATGTTTGCTCATCCCTATAGTCCACTAATATTAATTTTAGAGCTCTAAACATAGAATGCAATGTAGAAAGCCACATCACTGTATTTACCCCCAGCCTGAAACCGAGAGCCTACTTGTTAGTCACTGGTAAACTTTCTTCTTTTTGGATATGAAAAGCATTTTAGAGAGATGGAGAAACATGTTTCTTTTGCTCATACTTCAGATCAATCTGTACCCTCTGATGTAAATTTGCTAAATCCTTTCATTACATTTAACAGAATAAATGGGGTAAAATGATTGATACAATGTAAGTGAAGATGGCATAGAGTAGAATATTTATTTTCTTATCCGCAAAAAATAAATTGTTACTTTTTTTTTTAAAAAGCTGAAAGAAGGGCTTCCTCAAGCCTAGGGCACCCAGGTTGAGGATGAAAAACAAACAATATTTTGTAGGGGTGGCTACTTTGCTCAAGTATGCTGGGTGGCCTTCTTAAAGTCATTTGCGTACATAGACATCATGAGTGTTAGACGTGTTCATGATATCTGTGTAAGAGCCACACAAACTTGGGGTAGAAAAGTATTGGTGGTGGTGGGAGGGGAGTTTAAAAATCTTTGCCTGTGTAACCAAAAATTCTTCACCAGCCCTTGCTGAAAGTAAAAACACATTGCAGTGTACCAAAAAAAAAAAAAATCATTTAAGAACACTGGACATGGTCTTTTAGTACCCTACTGGTACTAAATAACCTGACAAATATGAGACATTAATTTAACAAGGTTTGGCAAAAACACACATAACATGACTTTCTTGCTCTTCAGCAGCAATTCCCAGAAATGTAAAGCACTTAAAGGACCACTCTAGTGCCAGGAAAACATACTCTGCACTTAAATATTTTTGTTTTTGTAGATATTTAACTGGTAAACCTAAACATGTCAAATTATACCTTAGTTCTCCATAATCAAAGGAAAGAATAGCAGAGAACATATCAGCAACATTCAAGCATTTCTGATACATTTGGATCCCTCATAAAAAATGTATCATCTTGATCTCTACGGAGGTTTTTGTCAGCATTGACAAAAGACTTCAGGGGAAGAGTGAATATTCTTTGGCCTAGTCCAGTAACTTCACGTAAAGAATCCTCCACTGGATTCGTTACATGAAGTTGGTCTAACTTTAAGAAGTGGAATTGATCTGTTCTGAACATATGATGTGTAGTAGCAGTTGGTTAAACCTTGTTACAAGGGATGGGTAGTTATTTATTCATATTCTGAGATTTACTTGGCATGTCTATCCTTGTGCAGTCCTCCTGAGTGCCAGCTTCAGGCTTTTTTTTTTTTTTGTCTTGGTCATCGTAGTTTGACATTTCATACTATAATCACAGGCTGTCTTGGTGGTTTTTTTTTTTAGATGAGTGTATTCTCCCATTGTTCCTTAGAATGCAGGTATGTTCCCGTTTCAATACAAGTACTTCACTTCTGGGTAACCTTTATGCTACTCAAGGTACTAGAATTTGTGACTAGTTCTCTATGTATGCATATAATTATTTTTATCTTCCAGCCTTGCCAATTCAAATAATGAGACAGCCAAAATGCCTAAATGCTGAAGATGAACTGAGATTACAAGTTTGAACCAAACTAAACAAAAACATTTTGGTATTAAAATGCAAGATATTATTTTGCATTCAAACTACGAGTCTACTGCTTTAGGAAGTTTTTCTGCACGGCCTTGTGCAGTATTTTGCACCTGCAACGTTTTCTGTCAAAAAATAAACTCCTTAAACGTGTACAAAGAATATATGTAGAAAATGTATAGTAGTTTCTAGCATCAAAGGAGTTGCGTAAATCTGTGGTGTTGGCGCTATACCTATGCTAAACTATTATAGCACAGGTCACTTATTACTTCTAATATATAAACAATATTACGACTATTCAATTATATCTCCGCTAATAAATCTATATCTTTATTTATGCAAAAGGGTTTATCTTGCCAAGAAAGAAATAAAAAAATATTAATTGTACCAAAGATGCCTTGTACGTAATGCTTTATTCACTCTTTATATAAAAAAAATAGCATATGGTTATGGTCAAAAAGCAATTTGCTAAATGTCGATTTTGAAGGGGTAGAGACACAGCAATACAAGTAGTTCTGGGCTATTTCTCCCACCCCCCCCCCCCCCCCCCCATAATATAGTACACATTATAGATCAGAAATTCTGATTCTTTATACATATTTATCGATATTTTAATTAATCAATAGTCCATCTCAAAAGGACTTTTGAAGAGACCATCCCTTTTGGGTCCTATACCATTCTGCTCCTTTTAAAAGTATCTCAGATGGTTCCATTTATAAGGATTGGCCCCGCAGCAACATTGGGAGGTAATAAATAGTGATGGGTGAGCAGACCTTGCAAGGCCATCCCCAATGAAGCATCTGGATGGACCCATGCCGAAATGGGGTGTGACTGCCCAATGAAGAGGCCTGTCTCCAGAACTCCAAACATTTAAAATGGACATAGAGGGACACTTTAATTGTATGGGTGTGGCCAAGGGCAGGGCTGTTCTGGGAAATTTTAAGTGACTTACTAAGTCTTACACAGACTGATTTAAATTACAAAAAATGTGTTTAGCAAAGACACAATAATGTGAGTATTATTGCATTGGATCTCTGTTATACACTCAGACATACCAAAGATATGGAGCTATTTGAAAAGAGGGACTTTAGGATTGAAAATCCTAGGAACTATCCCTCCTAAATAAGAACACTTTGAGCGCTCTTGCAGGGTCCTAGTGCCTGTACACAGCAGAAGCACGTCTTATGATACCGTTGTGCTCTCCATCATTTGTCTCAGTAGCAATCTAAACACCATTTCTTGAGTGAGTCATCTAAAAATCCCAGTGATATACTTTCTTCCAGAGATACACAAAGATGATAAATTGCATTTAGGACACCCAATTATATCTTGTATAGCTTCTATTTCCCTTGGTCAAAATAATTAAGTCCTACCTTAAAGCCCATATGGGACTCAGATTACACCTTACTAGCTTGTGATGTTCACTCCTGTTATACCTTAATCCTCACCATAATGGCGGTCAGGCAATTAAAGGATCACTATAGGGTCAGGAACACAAACCTGTATTCCTGACCCTATAGTGTTACAACCGCCACCTAGCTCCCCTGGGCCCCTCATGCCTCCCTAAATATAGTAAAAAGCCAGAAGCTGTAACTCTGCATGCTGTTAGATTTAGAAAAAAAGCAGTCTGCTGACATCATCAGAAGTGGTGGCCTGATCCAATCACAATGCTTCCCCATAGGATTGGCTGAGACTGACAAGGAGGCAGATCAGGGGCAGAGCAGGCATGATTTAAACACAGCCCTGGCCAATCAGCATCTCCTCATAGAGATTCAATGAATCTCTATGAGGAAAGTTCAGTGTCTGCATGCAGAGGGAGGAGATACTGAATGTTTGGATGCCTTTTAGGCAGCCATGAACCAGGAAGGATCTCTAACAGCCATCTAAGGAGTAGCCAGTGAAGTTAGCACTAGGCTGTAATGTAAACACTGCATTTTCTATGAAAATACAGTGTTTACAGAGAAAAGCCTGAAGGTAATGATTCTACTCACCAGTACAAATTAAATAAGCTGTAGTTGTTCTGGTGACTATAGTGTCCCTTTAAAAATATACTAACCTAAGAGAATATTATGTCAGATATACAGATTGATTTTATTTATGAGGGTAATCACATTATTTTAAGCAATACTGTTTTTAAACTCTTTATCTGCAGAAACAGGGTACTATGATGGGGACCAAGTTCGCAAGCTATGCAAATCTTTTTAAGATTTAACAGAAAGTCCTCCACCATTTGGGAAGAACATCTTTGGAAACAGAACCTGGTCCTTTATTTTAGATATTGATGACATGGTTTTTTTTTTATCTGGGATGGCCCTAACAAATCTCTTGAGTCCCTCCTAAAGTAGCTGAATTCAAATGACATAGAGATAGTTTTCACTTCTGAATATAAAAAAATAAATTATTCACTTTTTGAATCTATAGATCTTTATTAAAGATGGCAAAATAAATACCCGTACCTTCTTTAAGAATATACATACCAACACCATTATAGATCATTCCAGTTACCATTATGACATATGAATTGCAAGCATCCCTAAAACTCAATTCCTGCATCTCAAAATAAAGATTAACAATCAAGCTACCTTTTAAAAAAAAAAAATGTTGTAAATGCTAATCCCTTGCATTGTGCAGAGGTGACAGCTGAGTTGCAACTCCCAGGAACTTTTGATATGCGAGGGTGCAATTATTCTGGCCTGCACCAGCCGAGGTGTAAACCATGAGCTCCAACACCGTACCACTAGGAATTGTTTATTCAATAAATTGCCAGTCTGGCTACATAGTAAATAAGAATGACATTGCAGGGCCACTGCCCGTAACACCGGCTCTAAATGCTCCTAACAATTGGTTAGCATGGACTTCCAACTAAATCGCCAGTGAGGAGAGACGCTGCTTTCGCTAGTGGGAAAAGTACAGGCTAATGCAAAGAATCCCACGGGCGATACTAGGCCTGTACTGGTCAACCTTCAGGGCCAGAGATGCCAAGGCCGTATCGTCACTACAATACTTGTATTACATTTTGGTGATCTTAGCTGTATGAATATTATTAAAATGACAACAGATCGGCTTTATCTTAAAAGATTATAACCGCTAGGCAAGAGCAAATAAAACCTGTTAATGCCAAAACCGATATTACACTAGTACTATGAGAGGCTGCTAGTGGTGCTCATGTGATGCCCTGAAAGTTACTAGTAGTGCCCAATACGATAGCAAATTGAGGAAAAGCAGGACGAGGCCAAAATAAGGGCTGTCCTGACCAATTTTGGACAATTGGCTGTTATAATTACCAGAATACATCAATGCTTACCAATAAGCCAGACCAGCAGCATGATGCCATTATTACCAATAAGCCAGACCAGCAGCATGATGCCATTATTACCAATAAGCAACACCCGCAGCATGATGCCATTATTACCAATAAGCAACACCCGCAGCATGATGCCATTATTACTAATAAGCCAGACCTGCAGCATGATGCCATTATTACCAATAAGCCAGACCCGCAGCATGATGCCATTATTACCAATAAGCCAGACCAGCAGCATGATGCCATTATTACCAATAAGCCAGACCAGCAGCATGATGCCATTATTACCAATAAGCCAGACCCGCAGCATGATGCCATTATTACCAATAAGCCAGACCAGCAGCATGATGCCATTATTACCAATAAGCCAGACCCGCAGCATAATGCCATTATTACTAATAAGCAACACCCGCAGCATGATGCCATTATTACCAATAAGCCAGACCAGCAGCATGATGCCATTATTACCAATAAGCCAGACCAGCAGCATGATGCCATTATTACCAATAAGCCAGACCCGCAGCATGATGCCATTATTACTAATAAGCCAGACCCGCAGCATGATGTCATTATTACTAATAAGCGACACCCGCAGCATGATGCCATTATTACCAATAAGCCAAACCAGCAGCATGATCCCATTATTACCAATAAGCAACACCCGCAGCATGATGCCATTATTACCAATAAGCCAGACCAGCAGCATGATGCCATTATTACCAATAAGCCAGACCAGCAGCATGATGCCATTATTACTAATAAGCCAGACCAGCAGCATGATGCCATTATTACTAATAAGCAACATCCGCAGCATGATGCCATTATTACCAATAAGCAACACCCGCAGCATGATGCCATTATTACCAATAAGCCAGACCCGCAGCATGATGCCATTATTACCAATAAGCCAGACCCGCAGCATGATGCCATTATTACCAATAAGCCAGACCCGCAGCATGATGCCATTATTACCAATAAGCCAGACCCGCAGCATGATGCCATTATTACCAATAAGCCAGACCCGCAGCATGATGCCATTATTACCAATAAGCCAGACCCGCAGCATGATGCTATTATTACCAATAAGCCAGACCCGCAGCATGATGCCATTGTTACCAATAAGCTACACGCGCAGCATGATGCCATTATTACCAATAAGCCAGACCCGCAGCATGATGCCATTATTACTAATAAGCAACACCCGCAGCATGATGCCATTATTACCAATAAGCAACACCCGCAGCATGATGCCATTATTACCAATAAGCCAGACCAGCAGCATGATGCTATTATTACCAATAAGCCAGACCCGCAGCATGATGCCATTGTTACCAATAAGCTACACGCGCAGCATGATGCCATTATTACCAATAAGCCAGACCCGCAGCATGATGCCATTATTACTAATAAGCAACACCCGCAGCATGATGCCATTATTACCAATAAGCCAGACCAGCAGCATGATGCCATTATTACCAATAAGCCAGACCAGCAGCATGATGCCATTATTACCAATAAGCCAGACCCGCAGCATGATGCCATTATTACTAATAAGCCAGACCCGCAGCATGATGTCATTATTACTAATAAGCGACACCCGCAGCATGATGCCATTATTACCAATAAGCCAGACCAGCAGCATGATGCCATTATTACCAATAAGCCAGACCAGCAGCATGATGCCATTATTACTAATAAGCCAAACCAGCAGCATGATGCCATTATTACCAATAAGCCAAACCAGCAGCATGATGCCATTATTACCAATAAGCCAAACCAGCAGCATGATGCCATTATTACTAATAAGCAACATCCGCAGCATGATGCCATTATTACCAATAAGCAACACCTGCAGCATGATGCCATTATTACCAATAAGCCAGACCCGCAGCATGATGCCATTATTACCAATAAGCCAGACCCGCAGCATGATGCCATTATTACCAATAAGCCAGACCCGCAGCATGATGCCATTATTACCAATAAGCCAGACCCGCAGCATGATGCCATTATTACCAATAAGCCAGACCCGCAGCATGATGCCATTATTACCAATAAGCCAGACCCGCAGCATGATGCCATTATTACCAATAAGCAACACCCGCAGCATGATGCCATTATTACCAATAAGCCAGACCAGCAGCATGATGCTATTATTACCAATAAGCCAGACCCGCAGCATGATGCCATTGTTACCAATAAGCTACACGCGCAGCATGATGCCATTATTACCAATAAGCCAGACCCGCAGCATGATGCCATTATTACCAATAAGCTACACCCGCAGCATGATGCCATTATTACCAATAAGCCAAACCAGCAGCATGATACCATTATTACTAATAAGCCACACCCGCAGCATGATGCCATTATTACCAATAAGCTACACGCGCAGCATGATGCCATTATTACTAATAAGCCACACCCGCGGCATGATGCCATTATTACTAATAAGCAACACCCGCAGCATGATGCCATTATTACCAATAAGCTACACGCGCAGCATGATGCCATTATTACTAATAAGCCACACCCGCGGCATGATGCCGTTATTACCAATAAGCTACACTCGCAGCATGATGCCATTATTACCAATAAGCCACACCCGCAGCATGATGCCATTATTACCAATAAGCAACACCCGCAGCATGATGCCATTATTACCAATGAGCCAGACCCGCAGCATGATGCCATTATTACCAATAAGCAACACCCGCAGCATGATGCCATTATTACCAATAAGCTACACTCGCAGCATGATGCCATTATTACCAATAAGCCACACCCGCAGCATGATGCCATTATTACCAATAAGCAACACCCGCAGCATGATGCCATTATTACCAATAAGCTACACGCGCAGCATGATGCCATTATTACTAATAAGCCAGACCCGCGGCATGATGCCATTATTACTAATAAGCCAGACCCGCAGCATGATGCCATTATTACCAATAAACTACACGCGCAGCATGATGCCATTATTACTAATAAGCCACACCCGCGGCATGATGCCATTATTACCAATAAGCTACACTCGCAGCATGATGCCATTATTACCAATAAGCCACACCCGCAGCATGATGCCATTATTACCAATAAGCAACACCCGCAGCATGATGCCATTATTACCAATAAGCCAGACCCGCAGCATGATGCCATTATTACCAATAAGCCAAACCAGCAGCATGATGCCATTATTACCAATAAGCCAAACCAGCAGCATGATGCCATTATTACCAATAAGCCAAACCAGCAGCATGATGCCATTATTACCAATAAGCCAGACCCGCAGCATAATGCCATTATTACTAATAAGCAACACCCGCAGCATGATGCCATTATTACCAATAAGCCAAACCAGCAGCTTGATACCATTATTACTAATAAGCCAGACCAGCAGCATGATGCCATTATTACCAATAAGCCAAACCAGCAGCATGATGCCATTATTACCAATGAGCCAGACCCGCAGCATGATGCCATTATTACCAATAAGCCAGACCCGCAGCATGATGCCATTATTACTAATAAGCCACACCCGCAGCATGATGCCATTATTACTAATAAGCCAGACCCGCGGCATGATGCCATTATTACTAATAAGCCAGACCCGCAGCATGATGCCATTATTACCAATAAACTACACGCGCAGCATGATGCCATTATTACTAATAAGCCAGACCCGCAGCATGATGTCATTATTACTAATAAGCGACACCCGCAGCATGATGCCATTATTACCAATAAGCCAAACCAGCAGCATGATCCCATTATTACCAATAAGCAACACCCGCAGCATGATGCCATTATTACCAATAAGCCAGACCAGCAGCATGATGCCATTATTACCAATAAGCCAGACCAGCAGCATGATGCCATTATTACTAATAAGCCAGACCAGCAGCATGATGCCATTATTACTAATAAGCAACATCCGCAGCATGATGCCATTATTACCAATAAGCAACACCCGCAGCATGATGCCATTATTACCAATAAGCCAGACCCGCAGCATGATGCCATTATTACCAATAAGCCAGACCCGCAGCATGATGCCATTATTACCAATAAGCCAGACCCGCAGCATGATGCCATTATTACCAATAAGCCAGACCCGCAGCATGATGCCATTATTACCAATAAGCCAGACCCGCAGCATGATGCCATTATTACCAATAAGCCAGACCCGCAGCATGATGCCATTATTACCAATAAGCAACACCCGCAGCATGATGCCATTATTACCAATAAGCCAGACCAGCAGCATGATGCTATTATTACCAATAAGCCAGACCCGCAGCATGATGCCATTGTTACCAATAAGCTACACGCGCAGCATGATGCCATTATTACCAATAAGCCAGACCCGCAGCATGATGCCATTATTACTAATAAGCAACACCCGCAGCATGATGCCATTATTACCAATAAGCCAGACCAGCAGCATGATGCCATTATTACCAATAAGCCAGACCAGCAGCATGATGCCATTATTACCAATAAGCCAGACCCGCAGCATGATGCCATTATTACTAATAAGCCAGACCCGCAGCATGATGTCATTATTACTAATAAGCGACACCCGCAGCATGATGCCATTATTACCAATAAGCCAGACCAGCAGCATGATGCCATTATTACCAATAAGCCAGACCAGCAGCATGATGCCATTATTACCAATAAGCCAAACCAGCAGCATGACGCCATTATTACCAATAAGCCAAACCAGCAGCATGATGCCATTATTACTAATAAGCAACATCCGCAGCATGATGCCATTATTACCAATAAGCAACACCTGCAGCATGATGCCATTATTACCAATAAGCCAGACCCGCAGCATGATGCCATTATTACCAATAGGCCAGACCCGCAGCATGATGCCATTATTACCAATAAGCCAGACCCGCAGCATGATGCCATTATTACCAATAAGCCAGACCCGCAGCATGATGCCATTATTACCAATAAGCCAGACCCGCAGCATGATGCCATTATTACCAATAAGCAACACCCGCAGCATGATGCCATTATTACCAATAAGCCAGACCAGCAGCATGATGCTATTATTACCAATAAGCCAGACCCGCAGCATGATGCCATTGTTACCAATAAGCTACACGCGCAGCATGATGCCATTATTACCAATAAGCCAGACCCGCAGCATGATGCCATTATTACCAATAAGCTACACCCGCAGCATGATGCCATTATTACCAATAAGCCAAACCAGCAGCATGATACCATTATTACTAATAAGCCACACCCGCAGCATGATGCCATTATTACCAATAAGCTACACGCGCAGCATGATGCCATTATTACTAATAAGCCACACCCGCGGCATGATGCCATTATTACTAATAAGCAACACCCGCAGCATGATGCCATTATTACCAATAAGCTACACGCGCAGCATGATGCCATTATTACTAATAAGCCACACCCGCGGCATGATGCCATTATTACCAATAAGCTACACTCGCAGCATGATGCCATTATTACCAATAAGCCACACCCGCAGCATGATGCCATTATTACCAATAAGCAACACCCGCAGCATGATGCCATTATTACCAATGAGCCAGACCCGCAGCATGATGCCATTATTACCAATAAGCAACACCCGCAGCATGATGCCATTATTACCAATAAGCTACACTCGCAGCATGATGCCATTATTACCAATAAGCCACACCCGCAGCATGATGCCATTATTACCAATAAGCAACACCCGCAGCATGATGCCATTATTACCAATAAGCTACACGCGCAGCATGATGCCATTATTACTAATAAGCCAGACCCGCGGCATGATGCCATTATTACTAATAAGCCAGACCCGCAGCATGATGCCATTATTACCAATAAACTACACGCGCAGCATGATGCCATTATTACTAATAAGCCACACCCGCGGCATGATGCCATTATTACCAATAAGCTACACTCGCAGCATGATGCCATTATTACCAATAAGCCACACCCGCAGCATGATGCCATTATTACCAATAAGCAACACCCGCAGCATGATGCCATTATTACCAATAAGCCAGACCCGCAGCATGATGCCATTATTACCAATAAGCCAAACCAGCAGCATGATGCCATTATTACCAATAAGCCAAACCAGCAGCATGATGCCATTATTACCAATAAGCCAAACCAGCAGCATGATGCCATTATTACCAATAAGCCAGACCCGCAGCATAATGCCATTATTACTAATAAGCAACACCCGCAGCATGATGCCATTATTACCAATAAGCCAAACCAGCAGCTTGATACCATTATTACTAATAAGCCAGACCAGCAGCATGATGCCATTATTACCAATAAGCCAAACCAGCAGCATGATGCCATTATTACCAATGAGCCAGACCCGCAGCATGATGCCATTATTACCAATAAGCCAGACCCGCAGCATGATGCCATTATTACTAATAAGCCACACCCGCAGCATGATGCCATTATTACTAATAAGCCAGACCCGCGGCATGATGCCATTATTACTAATAAGCCAGACCCGCAGCATGATGCCATTATTACCAATAAACTACACGCGCAGCATGATGCCATTATTACTAATAAGCCACACCCGCGGCATGATGCCATTATTACCAATAAGCCAGACCCGCAGCATGATGCCATTATTACCAATAAGCCAGACCCGCAGCATGATGCCATTATTACCAATAAGCCAGACCCGCAGCATGATGCCATTATTACCAATAAGCCAGACCCGCAGCATGATGCCATTATTACCAATAAGCCAGACCCGCAGCATGATGCCATTATTACCAATAAGCAACACCCGCAGCATGATGCCATTATTACCAATAAGCCAGACCAGCAGCATGATGCTATTATTACCAATAAGCCAGACCCGCAGCATGATGCCATTGTTACCAATAAGCTACACGCGCAGCATGATGCCATTATTACCAATAAGCCAGACCCGCAGCATGATGCCATTATTACTAATAAGCAACACCCGCAGCATGATGCCATTATTACCAATAAGCCAGACCAGCAGCATGATGCCATTATTACCAATAAGCCAGACCAGCAGCATGATGCCATTATTACCAATAAGCCAGACCCGCAGCATGATGCCATTATTACTAATAAGCCAGACCCGCAGCATGATGTCATTATTACTAATAAGCGACACCCGCAGCATGATGCCATTATTACCAATAAGCCAGACCAGCAGCATGATGCCATTATTACCAATAAGCCAGACCAGCAGCATGATGCCATTATTACCAATAAGCCAAACCAGCAGCATGACGCCATTATTACCAATAAGCCAAACCAGCAGCATGATGCCATTATTACTAATAAGCAACATCCGCAGCATGATGCCATTATTACCAATAAGCAACACCTGCAGCATGATGCCATTATTACCAATAAGCCAGACCCGCAGCATGATGCCATTATTACCAATAGGCCAGACCCGCAGCATGATGCCATTATTACCAATAAGCCAGACCCGCAGCATGATGCCATTATTACCAATAAGCCAGACCCGCAGCATGATGCCATTATTACCAATAAGCCAGACCCGCAGCATGATGCCATTATTACCAATAAGCAACACCCGCAGCATGATGCCATTATTACCAATAAGCCAGACCAGCAGCATGATGCTATTATTACCAATAAGCCAGACCCGCAGCATGATGCCATTGTTACCAATAAGCTACACGCGCAGCATGATGCCATTATTACCAATAAGCCAGACCCGCAGCATGATGCCATTATTACCAATAAGCTACACCCGCAGCATGATGCCATTATTACCAATAAGCCAAACCAGCAGCATGATACCATTATTACTAATAAGCCACACCCGCAGCATGATGCCATTATTACCAATAAGCTACACGCGCAGCATGATGCCATTATTACTAATAAGCCACACCCGCGGCATGATGCCATTATTACTAATAAGCAACACCCGCAGCATGATGCCATTATTACCAATAAGCTACACGCGCAGCATGATGCCATTATTACTAATAAGCCACACCCGCGGCATGATGCCATTATTACCAATAAGCTACACTCGCAGCATGATGCCATTATTACCAATAAGCCACACCCGCAGCATGATGCCATTATTACCAATAAGCAACACCCGCAGCATGATGCCATTATTACCAATGAGCCAGACCCGCAGCATGATGCCATTATTACCAATAAGCAACACCCGCAGCATGATGCCATTATTACCAATAAGCTACACTCGCAGCATGATGCCATTATTACCAATAAGCCACACCCGCAGCATGATGCCATTATTACCAATAAGCAACACCCGCAGCATGATGCCATTATTACCAATAAGCTACACGCGCAGCATGATGCCATTATTACTAATAAGCCAGACCCGCGGCATGATGCCATTATTACTAATAAGCCAGACCCGCAGCATGATGCCATTATTACCAATAAACTACACGCGCAGCATGATGCCATTATTACTAATAAGCCACACCCGCGGCATGATGCCATTATTACCAATAAGCTACACTCGCAGCATGATGCCATTATTACCAATAAGCCACACCCGCAGCATGATGCCATTATTACCAATAAGCAACACCCGCAGCATGATGCCATTATTACCAATAAGCCAGACCCGCAGCATGATGCCATTATTACCAATAAGCCAAACCAGCAGCATGATGCCATTATTACCAATAAGCCAAACCAGCAGCATGATGCCATTATTACCAATAAGCCAAACCAGCAGCATGATGCCATTATTACCAATAAGCCAGACCCGCAGCATAATGCCATTATTACTAATAAGCAACACCCGCAGCATGATGCCATTATCACCAATAAGCCAAACCAGCAGCTTGATACCATTATTACTAATAAGCCAGACCAGCAGCATGATGCCATTATTACCAATAAGCCAAACCAGCAGCATGATGCCATTATTACCAATGAGCCAGACCCGCAGCATGATGCCATTATTACCAATAAGCCAGACCCGCAGCATGATGCCATTATTACTAATAAGCCACACCCGCAGCATGATGCCATTATTACTAATAAGCCAGACCCGCGGCATGATGCCATTATTACTAATAAGCCAGACCCGCAGCATGATGCCATTATTACCAATAAACTACACGCGCAGCATGATGCCATTATTACTAATAAGCCACACCCGCGGCATGATGCCATTATTACCAATAAGCCAAACCAGCAGCATGATGCCATTATTACCAATGAGCCAGACCCGCAGCATGATGCCATTATTACCAATAAGCAACACCCGCAGCATGATGCCATTATTACCAATAAGCTACACGCGCAGCATGATGCCATTATTACTAATAAGCCAGACCCGCGGCATGATGCCATTATTACTAATAAGCCAGACCCGCAGCATGATGCCATTATTACCAATAAACTACACGCGCAGCATGATGCCATTATTACTAATAAGCCACACCCGCGGCATGATGCCATTATTACCAATAAGCTACACTCGCAGCATGATGCCATTATTACCAATAAGCCACACCCGCAGCATGATGCCATTATTACCAATAAGCAACACCCGCAGCATGATGCCATTATTACCAATAAGCCAGACCCGCAGCATGATGCCATTATTACCAATAAGCCAAACCAGCAGCATGATGCCATTATTACCAATAAGCCAAACCAGCAGCATGATGCCATTATTACCAATAAGCCAAACCAGCAGCATGATGCCATTATTACCAATAAGCCAGACCCGCAGCATAATGCCATTATTACTAATAAGCAACACCCGCAGCATGATGCCATTATTACCAATAAGCCAAACCAGCAGCTTGATACCATTATTACTAATAAGCCAGACCAGCAGCATGATGCCATTATTACCAATAAGCCAAACCAGCAGCATGATGCCATTATTACCAATGAGCCAGACCCGCAGCATGATGCCATTATTACCAATAAGCCAGACCCGCAGCATGATGCCATTATTACTAATAAGCCACACCCGCAGCATGATGCCATTATTACCAATAAGCCAGACCCGCAGCATGATGCCATTATTACCAATAAGCTACACCCGCAGCATGATGCCATTATTACCAATAAGCCAAACCAGCAGCATGATCCCATTATTACCAATAAGCCAGACCCGCAGCATGATGCCATTATTACCAATAAGCCAAACCAGCAGCATGATGCCATTATCACCAATAAGCTACACGCGCAGCATGATGCCATTATTACTAATAAGCCAGACCCGCAGCATGATGCCATTATCACCAATAAGCAACACCCGCAGCATGATGCCATTATTACCAATAAGCCAGACCCGCAGCATGATGCCATTATTACCAATAAGCAGCACCCGCAGCATGATGCCATTATTACTAATAAGCCACACCAGCAGCATGATGCCATTATTACCAATAAGCCAAACCAGCAGCATGATGCCATTATTACCAATGAGCCAGACCCGCAGCATGATGCCATTATTACCAATAAGCCAGACCCGCAGCATGATGCCATTATTACTAATAAGCCACACCCGCAGCATGATGCCATTATTACCAATAAGCCAGACCCCGCAGCATAATGCCATTATTACTAATAAGCAACACCCGCAGCATGATGCCATTATTACCAATAAGCCAAACCAGCAGCATGATACCATTATTACTAATCAGCCAGACCAGCAGCATGATGCCATTATTACCAATAAGCCAAACCAGCAGCATGATGCCATTATTACCAATGAGCCAGACCCGCAGCATGATGCCATTATTACCAATAAGCCAGACCCGCAGCATGATGCCATTATTACTAATAAGCCACACCCGCAGCATGATGCCATTATTACCAATAAGCCAGACCCGCAGCATGATGCCATTATTACCAATAAGCTACACCCGCAGCATGATGCCATTATTACCAATAAGCCAGACCCGCAGCATGATGCCATTATTACTAATAAGCCAGACCCGCAGCATGATGTCATTATTACTAATAAGCGACACCCGCAGCATGATGCCATTATTACCAATAAGCCAAACCAGCAGCATGATGCCATTATTACTAATAAGCCAGACCCGCGGCATGATGCCATTATTACTAATAAGCCAGACCCGCAGCATGATGCCATTATTACTAATAAGCCAGACCTGCAGCATGATGCCATTATTACTAATAAGCAAGCAGAAGTTGCCTTAAGCCTTTGCTTTTTATTCTTTTTGCATCCGTGGTTTAACACCTTGGCAATATTGCTTACAAACAAAATGAAAACCACTTTAATAGACACCACAGGCAGGAGGCATGGTAGAAAATATGAGTAAAATCAGAAGCTAAAGAATTAAACCCTATAGTGTCAGGAATACATGTTCCTTTAATAGCATATTAATCCAGGGGAGCTTTTATTACTCATTGCTGCCGTTATAAGCCAATCTGGGCAGGGAGCAGCGTATTCTCTGCACCATAATGTTAGCAATGACACAAAGTTGTTGTGGTGCTTAGAATTACCCTTTAATAAAAATAGAACATTTTATCTTGAGACCGTGTACCACTTCTTGCAATCCTCGGTATCGAGATCAAGCTTTTAATAGCAGTATTTAGTGAGGAAGTAATTGCAGTACTTCTATCCAGCATGCACATATAGTTATGACTTCTGAATACATAGATTTAACATGTTCCTGCCCCTTCCTTTGCTTTAATTTGGTTTCATAATTTGAAATTTTATTAGTAGGAATGTCCAAAAATTAGTATTCTGTGAGATGAAAGCAGTAGTGAGAAGACTGTATTTTAGGTGGTACAAACAAATCAAATTCCTTTTAAGACTCCACATGTATATCCTAGACGGATCGATTCGTCCTGGCGTAGATTAAAAGCATTGGATTAGCTGAAACCAGGAAGGAGGTGGGGCCAAATGCCAGCTTGGCCAAATAGCATGTCCTCATAGAAATTCGTTGAATCAATGCCTCTCTATGAGGAAAGTTCAGTGACTCCATGCAGAGCGTGGAGATGCTGAACACCACAGCATCTGAGGAGTGGACACTAGAGGTGTCCCAAGGGGGCACAATGTAAACACTGCCTTATCATGAAAATGCCTGAAGAGAATGATTATACTCACCAGAACAACTACATTAAGCTGTAGTTGTTCTGGTGACTATAGTGTCGCTTTAACTATTTCACTGGGTAGGTCTAGAAAAGCACTGAGTAGGTCTAGAAAACAATTCAAGCTTTCATTTTTTTTCACCATATTGACTTATAAGCCTGCACTTAAAATTGGGACCAATAGGTGGCAGTCTTACTTTATGCAAATATTTTAGAAGCTTGCTCAGAAAACCGTAGAAACGTAAAGAGGCTCTGTCAGTTCTGAATATTTCAGAATTATAATCTTTCAAATTATAATCTTTATAAAATACTCATGCTGACAATGTTGAAATGTAATTGATATTCCAACGCAATCAAAAGGGACTACTTTGTTTTATGGGAAAGCCATGGTTTTCAGTGTATATGATACAGTAATTATACACTGGTGAGTTCTCTATCTATCAGAATAAATAGCCGAGATCCATCTGCTAACTGTAATAATAGATGTAGTAAGGGTTAACCGGGCAGTATATTGCAGATATACCGTTTAGGTTACCTCTCCCTCCCTCCCGTTATTTACTGTCAGTACTTCTCTGTGCCGTCTCTTACGGTTATATACCCTGACACAGACGTGTGCAGGGTTATATCTACGCAGTATTGGTTTTCGGTTTACAGAATTCCCTAACGGGTTGCTTTTGTAACGAGAATATACCCCTACACGCAGGATTCAACACAACAGAAGACAGCACAGAGGGGATATACGTCTACCGGACCTTAGAATGGCCGGACTCGACGTATATAGGAGAAGTACAGAGTCAGGAACGATCCGAGGTCAAGGGCACAAAGAGACAGCGTAAACGAGGACTAGCCGGGGTCTGGTACACAGGAAACAGCAAGCCGGCAAACAGAACAGACAAGGATAAAGCGAAAACGAAGTCAGAATACAAAGCCAAGGTCAAATACGGAGGAACACAACTGAACACAACAAGCGCTAAAGGGAACTGAAACAGAAACCACGATAGGGCAAGGAACTAAGGGAAAAGGGTAAGTATAAGTAGCTTCCAAACTAATGTGATTGGCTCCTGTCACTTCCACACCCCCAAAAGGTAAGTGTATGGGGTGAGTGGCATGACAGGGGCCAATGGGAGCCTTTTTGCAATTTAGGCTCCAACTGTCTCTTTAAGAGCGCGCCCGAGACTCGCGGCGCGCTCTTAGATTCAGGCGGGACACGTGACCGCATCTCGCGGTCACTGCCCGCCTTCCTGTTAGAAGAGTCGGATGAGCCGCGCGCGGCTCGTGCAGCCGCATGACCGCGCGCGGCTTGAAGAGAGGACCGCGGCCGGCCCCCGGATAAGGTAAGTAACGCTACAGCTTTGCTACCCAACAGCAACCAGTAGTATCATATTCCACATCAAAAACTACGATAAGAATACATTTTCTTAGATTCTCTGTAGAGACAGGTCTCTGCGACTTTCTATTTACTGTTTTGCCAATCAGACCTTTCACCTGTTGTACAGAAGCACGTTTGTAATATATTAATAACATTTATTTATTTTTTATTTCCCAACATATGGTGATAAGCGGACACTCTTATTAGAGTTTATCTGTTCACAGTTTTCCCCCTACTCCCCTTAGGTACACTATTTTTTGTTTAATCATTTTAGTTTCTATTTAGGGTTACCCCCCTATTCATGTGTACTAATTGTGACCTTAGGCTCAGTCTCTTCTTTTTTCCTATTCAGCATATCAGTCTACTGGGTTATGAATGGAACTTTGTGGGGGCTTAGAGCTGGATTTCCCAATAGGCAGAGTATTCACTTGCATGACCTGCAGGGGACACCTGTTCTCGACACTTGTAATCTGCTTTTTTGTAGCTCAAAGGAATACTCCGGACACCATACCAACGTCATTGGAATTAAAGGGACACTCCAGGCACCCAGACCACTTCTGCTCATTGGAGTGGTCTGGGTGCCAACTCCCACTACTCTTAACCCTGCAAGTGTAATTATTGCAGTTTTTTTAAAAACTGCAATAATTACCTTGCAGGGTTAACTCCACCTCAATTAAATAAGTAAGCCTAGATACAACTGGGTAACCAGGCAAGAGGGTCAAGGACCAAAAATAAACAGAGATGGTAGACTATACTCCATGAGCAGAATAGGCACTTGTTTTTAATAAAATAACCCAAAAATATAAAAGTGAGACTAGAGAACGGTGCACATAAAAACGTGTAGTTTTGGACAGAACTGCATTGTACAAAATGTGCAACTAGAGTTAATGCCTTTGAGTCTCACATCCAGTTTGTTGCCAAATACTGTAGGTTCCAACTCAAAAACATAGCCCGCATCCGCCCCTTTCTTACACAAGATGCTACCAAGGAGCTTGTCCATGCTCTAGTAATTTCCCGCATGGATTACTGTAACCCTCTCCTGATTGGTCTCCCCAAAAGCCGTATTGACCCACTACAGTCTGTAATGAATGCTGCAGCTAGACTCATTTTCCTCTTTAGTCGGTCCTCTCACACCTCACCCCTCTGCCAGTCCTTACATTGGCTCCCTGTATCCTATAGGAGTCAATTCAAAGTGCTAACCCATACATTTAAAGCACTGAACAATTCTAGCCCCTCACTGATCCATGGGTATGCCCCTCCTCGTTCCCGCCGCTCTGCCCGTGACCACCTCCTGACCGCTGCTCGCACCCGTACGGCTAACTCACGCTTGCAGGACCTCTCGCGGCTCCTTTCCTATGGAATAGCCTGCCTACCGCCATCAGACTCTCCCCTAGTCTTCAATCATTTAAGAAGGGCCTTAAAAACCATCTCTTCAGGAAGGCTTATGGCCTCCCAGAGTAACCTCTACCTTACATACCTGTCTCTTGCTCTCTCCTATAGGACAGGGCTTTACTCTCTCCTCCAGCTCTGCTTCATTCCCACCCTATTTGTTTGAGATTTCCTGTCCTAACGTGTCTTATACCCCACCTCCTATATACTGTAAGCTCGTTGAGCAGGGTCCTCTTCAACCTATTGTTCCTGTAAGTTTTCTTGTAATTGTCCTATTTTTAGTTACATCCCCCCCCCCTCTCATAATATTGTAAAACGCTACGGAATCTGTTGGCGCTATATAAATGGCAATAATAATAATAATAATAATGCAGTACAACGATCACAAGCCCTAATTTAATGGATAAGCACTCTGAACAAATGATGGTGAAACACAAAAGCATTCAAGATGCCTTTTAAAGACCATGAAACTCAGGCAGGTTTTAAGACAGGGTGTCCAAAACGTAGATTCACAGATGTTGTAGAACTACAGCTCCCATGATGCTTTGCATGTCTTTAGAATGCTGAAGTTTTAAAAGCCCTTTGGGCACCTCTGTTCTTAGGTAAGCCCCCAACATTATGTTTGTACTGCAAAAGCTTGGGCAAGGATAGTACCTCGGTACCAACAAATGACACGGTTGCACGTATATACTTGCAATAATTGTTGAATAGTGGAAACATGTGCGTTATAATGTCTTTGTGACAGCAAATATACCCTTTATCTCACCCTGACATATACTCATCCAAGGCACCTTGGCTGTATTAAACCCACAAATGTGAGACTGCAGGGGCATGATCAATACACCAAAACTGCTTAATTAAGCTAAAGTTGTTTTGGTGCCTTGAGTGTCCCTTTCAACAAGCTTGCAGAAAATATAAATTTTGACTTAATTTGCCCCATCATTCAGTATGCACTTCAAGTGACAATGATCCCATATATTAGAATTTGATCTTTATGAGCAAAGCGTAGACCTTTATTCTAAATTACCGTATATACTCGAGTATAAGCCGAGTTTTTCAGCCCATTTTTTGGGCTGAAAAACCCCAACTCGGCTTATACTCGAGTCAAGGTCTGTATTATGGCAATTTGCATTGCCATAATACAGACTGGGGGGAGAGGGGGGCTGGCAGAGCTGTAACTTACCTGTTCTGCAGCTCCTGTCAGCTCTCTCCTCCTCTGCGCCGTCCGTTCTGCTCTTCTGTCAGCTTACACTGGAAGTCTCGCGAGACTTACAGTGTAAGCTGACAGAAGAGCAGAACGGACGGCGCAGAGGAGGAGAGAGCTGACAGGAGCTGCAGAACAGGTAAGTTACAGCTCTGCCAGCCCCCCTCTCCCATCCACTGAACTGCCACTGGACCACCAGGGAAGGAGAGCCCCCCTCCCTGCCATATATCAAGCAGGGAGGGGGGACGAAAAAAAAAAAAAATATAAATAAAAAGAAATAATATGGGGGGGGGGGGGGGGGTATAAGGGCCACTATGGGAGGGAGGGGGTGGGTTAAGGACCACTATGGGAGGGAGGGGGTGGGTTAAGGACCACTATGGGAGGGAGGGGGGTATAAGGACCGCTATTGGAGGGAGGGGGGGTATAAGGACCACTATGGGAGGGAGGGGGGTATAAGGACCACTATGGGAGGGAGGGGGGGATAAGGACCACTATGGGAGGGAGGGGGGGATAAGGACCACTATGGGAGGGAGGGGGGGGGATAAGGACCACTATTGGAGGGAGGGGGGGGATAAGGACCACTATGGGAGGGAGGGGGGGGATAAGGACCACTATTGGAGGGAGGGGGGGATAAGGACCACTATGGGAGGGAGGGGGTGGGATAAGGACCACTATGGGAGGGAGCGGGTGGGATAAGGACCACTATGGGAGGGAGGGGGGTATAAGGACCACTATGGAAGGGAGGGGGGGTATATGGACCACTATGGGAGGGATGGGGGGGATAAGGAACACTATGGGAGGGAGAAGGGGGATAAGGACCACTATGAGAGGGAGGGGGTGGGATAAGGACCACTATGGGAGGGGAGGGGGAAGTAAGGACCACTAGGGGAGGGGAGGGTAAGGACCACTAGGGGAGGGGAGGGGGAAGTAAGGACCACTAGGGGAGGGGAGGGTAAGGACCACTAGGGGAGGGGAGGGGTGAGTCAGGACCACTGGGGGGGGGGTGAAGGAACACGGGGGTGGGGAGGTAAGGACCACTAAGGGAGGAGGAGGGGAAGTCAGGACATATGGGGGGGGGAGGGGGCGGCACATTTTTTTTGCCTATGGCGGCAAATATCCTTGCACCGGCCCTGCACACACTGCATTCACACACTGCATTCATACACACACACACTGCATTCATGCACACACACACTGCATTCATGCACACACACGCTGCACTCATACACACACGCTGCACTCATACACACACGCTGCACTCATACACACATACGCACACACTGCATTCATTATACACACACTGTAAATAAATATTCAATTAATATATTTTTTTTAGGATCTAATTTTATTTAGAAATTTACCAGTAGCTGCTGCATTTCCCACCCTAGTCTTATACTCGAGTCAATAAGTTTTCCCAGTTTTTTGGGATAAAATTAGGGGCCTCGGCTTATATTCGGGTCGGCTTATACTCGAGTATATACGGTAGCTTTATTTCACCAGCACTCAGGTCACCATCGGTTCAAGGGAATTCTGGTGCTCCAGTAAGGAGCTTGGTTGAAAACTGGGGACAACATGCCGTCCTGTAACAATGCGGTCCGATCAGAACTTTCCCTACCCAAAACACAGACACCGACAGGCTGGTGCACTGTCAGTTTACCCCTCTCTCTTGCCTGACAGCTCTGAGAGAATGTTACTTGCCACAATCTCATGAAGGAAGCCACACAGGAAGGAAAGGGAAGCTATAGCACTTAGCCATATTGGACCACAGTGAAGCAACCCTCCTACGGAAAAATTGTAGGGAAGCAGTAGGCTGGCTAAAACTAAAATATGAGCATATAATATATGCAATATTTTTATGTGTGTCACTGTATCTGTCGGTGTGTTTGCTAGTGTGTGTGTTTCTATCAAAATGTATAGTAATCTGTGTCTGTTTGCCTGTATGTGTCTATCAATGTGTTTGGTGAGTGCCCAGCAAGTTGATTTTTTTAATGGGGCCCCATGATTTCTTAAGGCAGCCCTGTCCATACCTAATAACCTCTGAGTCATGAGACATGAGTCACTGGAGTTGGGAGTTTAAAGGAAACCAGATTTTACGGAACTGTGAACATCGCCCACAATCTAATGACTTAGGCCGGATGAAAAGCATTATGCCAATCTCATGTTTAAGTTCTCTTGCCAAATTCCATTTTGAAAACTATGCAACTCTTTGTGTGCCCTAGATACAGACAATCTGTCACTTTTTAAACTAACAAAATAGTATAAAGTCTCTACAGTGTATTAGGCTATACTATAAAATGAAAAGACAAAATAATTATCTTTAATTATCTGGATTGCAATGAATAAAAACTTCAGGAGACTGATCCGTTAATTGTAAGTGTTGCAATGTCAGTTACTCTCCTTAAACGCCCACAATATTCTCAGCAAGTCAATTTCATGCTACAGTTTTTGCAAATTATTCTTAAAACTAAAGTTACACAATTGTTACTTTAATGGAACTCAGACTATAAGGAAAAAAAATATTTATATGCCTTTAATATGTCTAATTATGAAAGGAAGAATTATCTTCTGAGAACTATTACTTAAAATTCTGCGGGGGGCGGGGCCTGACTGCCTAGCTAGCTGGAAGCACTTTAAATAAGCTCATCTGATCATCTCCTGAAAATACTAGTTAAATATAACAAGCTTGGTTCAAATCTACCTGGGGTACCTCAGTCAAACTCGTGGAAGCTCCTGCATAACTGTGGCAGCGACGATCTGACCGGTGCCCTGTGGTTACAGAACTCGGCTGGATTGCAGCCTACTGCAAGTAGACAGCCGCTCTCCCGAACTGTGAAACTCATAGTATGCAGGCAGCACCCTGAGTTTGGCATAAATGCGTCTAATGATGCGCTCGCTCCATGCCAGAGTATGTGAAGAGTAGTTAAAGTTGCCACCTTTCTTGGAAAAAAATATCATCCTTAATCATTTGTATAATTAATTAGTTTTTTTTGTAAATCTCTTTTTATTGAAGATGGGAGTGAAAAAGAGAAATAATGGAAGGCGCGCAGGCCTCCATGCATAGCTTTTGCAATAGTATATTACATTTAACATGTCAAACATTTTAAGGCTAGTTTAGCGCAGTATGTAACAGTATGCAGCATAGCATGGCTCAGATACTCAGACATAATGAAAAATGTATAACGTGAGAAATTACCCAGCAGGTGAGTATGCCTTAGAATCTTGTATAATTAATTAGTTATGCATGACATCACATGATGTAAATCACAAGGAGTGACATAAGAGAAAATTCTGTAAAATCACCAACAAACTACTCACAGTTTGATTCTGCTGTATAGATTGATTGCTCCCAGTGTCTACCTGTCTCCCAGTGTCTCAGTCTCGCAAGTCACCCAGTGTCTCAGTGTCCCTATGTATCACAGTGTCAGTGTCCCCATGTTGCCCAGTCCCCTAGTCTACCAGTGTCTCAGTGTCCCCATTTCTCTCAGTGTCCCCATGTCTCAGTGTGTCCCCATGTCACTAGGATACTAGGGGACACAGTGAGACACGGGGACACTGAGTCACTTGGGGACACTTCTGGATACAGACATGGGGACACTGGGAGACATGAAGACATTAGGGACACTGAAACATTTGGGGACACTAAGACACTAGGGACACAGAGACATTGGAACAGACACTGTGAGACTAGGGGACACTGGGAGACATGGGGACATTGGGAGACATGGGGACACAGACACTAGGGACACTGGCTGAGAGACAGACACTTGGGGACACTGGGAGACGTGGGGACACTAGGCACACAGGGACTTGGAGACACTGAGGACACTGGCTGGGAGACATGGGACACAGACACTAGGGACACTGGATGGGGGACATGGGGACACTGGGAGGCATGGGGACATAATGTCTCACAGCGTTCCCATGTGTCTCAGCGTCCCCATGTCTCCCAGTGTCCCCTAGTGTCTCAGTATTCCCATGCTTTCCAGTGTCCCCAAGTGTCTTAGTGTCCTCTAGTGTCCCTGCTGCTTTTCCCCCCATCCCTCACTTACCTGAGCTGTACAGCTGCTATCTGGACTCTCTGTGTTGCTGCTCCCCCATGGATCAGTGAGTAGTAGAAGGAGGCAGGGATATGCTGTAACTTCCTATCCCTGCCTCTCTCCACACACAGTGACCCCTACTGGGTGGCGCTGGTATTGCAGAGTAATCTCCGTTTATTCTGAGAAAAATACCTGCATTTGTATTGCCAGTATTACTGCAATACCGGCACGGCACCTTCAAATACTGGCTGTTCCAGTAAAATACCAGTCAGGTGGCAAACCTAAGAGTGGTGTGTAAAAAAAAAAAAAAGTTTTAAAATTATATATTTTTTTTTTAAATGGGCCTATTCCATGGGCCTGGGCCTGGAGCTGCAGCTCCATCAGCCCCTATGTTAATCTGTCTCTGATTACATTTCACATTAACACGTATCACTTTACACAGTGTTGTGTTTATATCTTTTCTGTTTTATTTTCCTTTTTTTTATTTTTTATTGTTTACCATGCCAAGAGGTTTTAACTTATTCTAATAAAGGTCATTTTTTTTTACTCAGTGGGAGTCTCTATTGAAGCCAGCCCACCCCCCGCTAGTGCAACCTGTCTTAATTAGTTTGTTTCAAACTCACCTTTTTAACCCTGGCAGTGGGGTCCCCGTCACTCAAACAGTGACATTTGTATACCTAACGCTAATGACACAAATGACAATGAATTAATTTATCAAGTTGGAGAGAGTGCGCAAGGCTACAGGGAGCCAGGCAGATGGATAGGCCGGATTGGAGAAGTCATGCTGTCCGAGAGTGCAGGGAGCGCCTCTCTAGGACGAGGGATAGCGGGTCACCAGGTGTCCCAGGCCAGGCTACTTCTCAGGATTGTTCCAAGGATAGGACCAGGTGCAGCGAGAATAGATGGTCCACGGCGGGTCGGCGCAGCAGAGACAGGAGCCTTTCTGTTGGGCATTACAGCAGGGGGCATTCAACTTCTTCCGAGGATAGGACGAGGAAAGGGCTACTTCAACTTCTTCGGAGGATAGGGCGAGGAGCCGGTGCAGGGCTTACAGGTCACCTAACAGGAGTTATCAGAAGGGTAGGCTTACCCTGTACGGCCAATCTGGCCAGGCGGCCAGGCGTTGTGAGGACAGGGAATGTGGTCGGGAATGTGGGAAGGTTGGGGCTCCAATGAGAAGACTACCGAGATTGTCTTCTTCCCGCAGGTCAGCAACTCCTTCTTCTACGATTCTGAGGCAGGACCAGGCAGCTGGATGCAGAAGCTATGACTCTACTTCTGAACCTACCGAGGTGGATGGAAGGATAGCGGCCCCACAGTCTTTTACTGCAGGGGGTTCTGGCGGTGAGTCTTTTTCTGCACTACACTCCGGGAATCACTTGGATAGCTCGAGGTCCTTTTTTAACACTTGGGCTGTCGGGATACACAGGAGGCGTATTTTAGTCGGGTGTGGAGTCCACCGACAGGCGGGAGTGGGGTGGCTACGACGGTTCCAGTGGCTGTGGCGGGCAAGACTACGGTGACTTCACTCGAGTTGGGGACCTCTGCGGTGGTCAGCGAGCGTGAAGAGTCAACAGGTGAGATCCCTGAAGTAGCCAGGCAGAATGTGCACGTGTCATTCGCTTGGCCTTTGGGTTGTCATCTAAAATCGGAAGTGAAGGAAAGGATTTGAGGGTAATTCCTCAAGATCTTCTCGCTCCTTCCTTTGGATGAATATCTTGATCTGAAGGAGGAAAATAAGAAGAATGCCAAGAAAGAGGAGGAGAAAAAGAGACAGAGGTATCGGAAGATACCTAAGTCTTTTGGGAATTGGCTTCAGGCATTCAGCATTTTGACTAGTGTTTTGGGGGAGAAATTTCCAGAGCGGTGTTCTCAGTTTTTCTGCTATTTGGATGGGATCTGGGAGGCTTATCATACTTATGGGGATTAAGCATGGTGGAAGTACGACGAGCAGTTATGCCAAAGATTGTCCCGGGATGAGGTGGGACCAGATGGACCTACCTCCATGGATAAAACTGATGATGGGTCAGAAAGCTGCGCCCTTTCAGGGTGGGGCCGGTGCGGGATCAACCTCCTCTTCATCAGCCAGTCAAAAGAAAGGGTTCTGTTGGATGTTTAAGGAAGGACAATGCAAGTGGGGTGCCTTGTGTAAGTTTAAGCACGAATGTTCGGGCTGCGGGGGGGCCCACGGCCTTAACAGGTGCTTCAAGTGGGAAAAGACTGCATCTGCTGGTGGAGCCAGGGGTGCGGTGGTGCCATCCACTTCCACTGGGGGCAACCCAGGTGAAGGTCGGCGCGATATTGCCTTGGCTAAGCTGTTACGGTAACCAGGGTGATGCACTGTTATTGTTGGATGGGTTTTCAAAAGGGTTTGGTATTCCTTTCAAGGAAAAAGTTTTGGGTCGATTGTGTGACAACTTGAAGTCGGTCACGGAGCATCCGGAAGTGGTTCAAGAGAAATTGGCTAAAGAGGTTCAGCTAGGTAGGATGGTGGGGCCGTTCTCACAAACTCTGTTGGCGGACTTACGGATTTCACCTTTGGGCGTGGTGCCTAAGAAAGAATTGGGTAAGTTCCGCCTGATCCATCATTTGTCAAATCCAACAGGTTCTTCGGTGAATGATGACATTGATGCGGCCCTGTGTTCTGTCTCCTACGCATCATTTGAGCAGGCGGTTGAGTTGGTTCGGAAGGCAGGACGCGGGGCATTGATGGCGAAGGCTGACGTGGAGTTGGCTTTTCGATTACTGCCAATTTATCTGGATTGTCACCATCTGTTAGGTTGCATGTTCGACAGGGCTTATTTTGTGGACCTTTGCTTGCCTATGGGCTGCTCCATTTCATGTTCCTAGTTCGAAAAGTTTAATTCCTTTTTGGAGTGGGTGGTGAAGGAGGAATCGGGTGGAGGTTCTTTAGTGCATATCGATGACTTCTTGTGTGTGGGCACTGCCGGGTCGAGCCATTGTGGCCATACCTTGCGGTCTTTGGAATGGGTGGCTCATTCGTTTGGGGTACCCCTGGCAGCCGACAAGACGGTTGGCTCTACCACTTGTCTCAGTTTTCTTGGCATGGAGATTGATTCAGTGGCAGGGGGATGTCGGCTGCCTAGGGATAAGTTGATTGCACTTCGGGAGCTCGTGGTGCGTGTTAGAGGGTCCAGAAAGGTTACATTGAGAGAGCTGCAGTCTTTGATATGCAGTCTGAATTTTGCGTGCTGGGTAATTCTCACGGGGAGAGTTTTTAGCTATTTTCTGGCAAAGGCAACTTATGGGTCCGGTCTCAGCGTCACTTTGTCAGGGTCACAGGGGCAATGAAGGCGGATTTGTGGGTCTGGGAATCGTTTTTATATGATTTCAACAGAATGGCCTTCTTTTGTGAAGTGGCAGCTTCTTCGGAGGATATTGAGTTGTTCACGGATCCTTCGGGGAGCATGGGTTTTGAGACATATTTGGCGGGTAGGTGGTGGGCTGCTCAGTGGCCTGGAAAGCAAGTCCTCTTTTCCGTAATTTGGCGTTTCTTGAGTTGTTCTCGTTGGTGGTGGCTTTGGCATTGTAGGGGGGGGAAGTGCTGCAGGATAGGAAAGTTATCTTTTTTACGGACAATATGTCGGTGGTTCATGCGGTTAACCACTTATCCGCATCTTCAGTCCCAGTGGTACATTTATTACGGTGTTTTGTGTTGTTTTGTATGTCGTTTAATATTGTTTTTCGGGCATGTCATGTGCCTGGTTTGTTAAACGTGGTGGCTGATTCCTTGTCTCGTTCACAGTGGGAACGGTTTCGTAAGGTGGCTCCGGGGGCCTGAAAGGAAGGACAGGCCTGTCCGGAGGAGATGTGGAGGCTCCAGACGTCATGCTTGGAGGATTCATAAGAAATTCTTTGGCGCCTGGCCTTTCTGTTCAAGTTGAATGGTTGGGAGGACGTTACAAAACATTTTCTCAATGTCAAGCCTTATGGGGCTTTAGGAGAGGTAAGAAATTGGTGGATACTAGAAGACCGTTATGTTTTGAAGTCCTACAGCGCTTAGTGGGAGAGTTGCCAGCAGTGTGTTCATCTCCTTTTGCGGTGGGGTTTTTCTCAGTTGCCTTCTTGTGGGCGTTTTTTGGGGCCTTTCGGATTGGTGAACTGGTGAGTACCTCTGGGGTGTTGGAGGGGGTTCAACACTCAGACATCGAATTACGGACCGATAGGTTGGTGATTCAGTTGGGCCGTACAAAGACAGGTGTATTTGGTAAAGGTTGTTTGGTGACACTATTTTCGCACTATGTGGAGTTTCGCCCGGATGTCCTCGGTTGTTCTTTGGTACAATGAGATGGACCGATGTGTCCCAGTTCCAATTCTTTCAGGTTTTTCGGATGGTCTTAACAGAGCTGGGTTTGGTTCCCATACAGTTTGGGACCCATTCCTTCTGGATAGGGGCGGTGGCGGAGGCATCCCGCTTGGGTCTAGGTGAGGAACTGGTGAAACGTATAGGTAAGTGGGAGTCGGTACAGTTTATGTCCTACTTACGGCCCGAACACTTGGTTTAATGGGTGTGGAATGGTGAGGTGGTGTTTGGTGTTATGCCTTGTCACTGATTCTGTTTTCGTTTTAGGTTGGGTGGCCTGGTTGGTGGGCCACTCTTACATCCAGGGGCGGACTGAGAACCCTCAGGGCCCCCAGGCAAAATAAATCAAGGGCCCCCTTACATGCCCCACCCACGTTGCCTCAAGCCCCACCCTTGCCCCGCCTCCAGCCACACAATCTTTAGACACAAGGAACAAAAGTGCAATATGTTCTAAACAAGTGTCATTTAATTAACGAATGCAAAAACCAAACTGTGCAAAATAAATAACAAATGCACAAACAAAGACAATTGCATAGTTCTACAACATCTGGGTATCTACCTTTTGGGCACCCCTGCTATAAACTATACAAAATCCAGTACACTCACCCAGAAGCTTAAAAGTTTTTAAAAATATAATTGTTTTTTAAAAAAACACAGGAATGAAGCAAAAATAGAGGTACTCTAGCTACAGTATACGATCATCTGCCTCAGCTTGTCACAAAGTCAATGTGTCCCATAATGTAAGCTCATTTAAGAGACTGCAGATTACAGGTTTCATATATATGTGCTCCGTGAATGTGATTTTATATTTTTTTTATTTTATATTTTTCTAACAAAAGTTACTGTAATGCATGGCTTTATAAATTTGTTTGGAATCTAGGAGTCAACTAAAAAGTTAGGAGCCAGTCTTTTTTAAACGAAGAAAGCTTCATTTTGAACATGAAAAACACAATTCTTAAGGGGACGCTATAGTCATCAGAACCACTGCAACTTAATGTAGTTGTTCTGGTATCTGTAGCATGTCCTTGCAGGATTTTTAATGTAAAGACTACCTTTTCAGAGAAAAGACCGTGTTTACATTGCTGTCTTGGGACGCCTCTTGTGGCAGTCACTCACGCTTAGTTTCAGCCTCTGCATGGAGGCGTTCCCAATAGAGATGCATTGATGCTGATTGGCGCAGAACAGCCTTTTCTGCACATGCGCAATATCCTCCTAAAGCCTATGGGAAAGCATTGACTTAAAGATTGATGATATCCGCCATGGAGGAAGGACCAGCCATAGGGTCGGGACCAGCTGCGGCAAAACAGGCAAAGCGTAAAAAAAAAGTGAGTAAAAACACATGGCGACCTGGGATTTGTCGAGCCCTGCTCTAATAGAAAAATACATTAAGTGTATAAATGCACTGAAGCACAGAGAAGCTCCCCTAAGGAGATTCTTATCCCTGAAATTCCTTGATCCCACAACAATGGACAAACAGCAGGAAGTGAAGTAGACTGATCTACAGGGACCTGGAGAGGGGTATATCTAACAGAGACCCTCTCAGTGTCCTTTAGAGAGTGTGTTAGAAAGAATCTCCTCCAGGCCCCATTAGAGACTACAATGGAGTCTAATAGGCTTGGAAGAGGGTCTTTCTAGCAGATGCTATCTCAGTGTCCTTCAGAGAGTGTGTTCGAAAGAATCCCCTCCAGGCCCCATTAGAGACTACAATGGAGTCTAATGGAGCCTGGAGGGGGGGTCTCTCCAACACTCTGGTTCCTATTCACAATACAGCAACACAACATAGCTCGCTGATACCTAGGCCAAGTTGGCTCCTCTTACCTCAATTACGGTTGCTGGTTGGCAGGGTGTGGGCTTGGTGGCTGCGGCTGGCATGCTGTGGGCTTGCTGGCTCCGGCTGGCAGGCTGTGGGCTTGCTGGCAGGCTGTGGGCTTGCTGGCAGGCTGTGGGCTTGCTGGTTCCGGCTGGCAGGCTGTGACTTGCTGGCTCCGGCTGGCAGGCTGCACCTGGCAGGCTGTGTGCCTACTGGCTTTGGCTGGCAGGCTGTGTTGTTGCTGGCTGTAGGCCTGTGGCTTGCTGGCAGGCTGTGGGCTTGCTATAGGCAGGCTGGCTGGCAGCCTGTAGTGGCCGGCTGCTGGGCTGTGGGTGTCTGTGGCCGGCTGCTGGGCTGTGGCTGGCTGCTGGCCTGTGGGCGGCTGGGCTGCTGACCTATGGGCGGCTGGGCTGCTGACCTATGGGCGGCTGGGCTGCTGACCTATGGGCGGCTGGGCTGCTGACCTGTGGGCGGCTGGGCTGCTGACCTGTGGGCGGCTGGGCTGCTGACCTGTGGGCGGCTGGGCTGCTGACCTGTGGGCGGCTGGGCTGCTGACCTGTGGGCGGCTGGGCTGCTGACCTGTGGGCGGCTGGGCTGCTGGCCTGTGGGCGGCTGGGCTGCTGGCTTGTGGTGGCCGGCTGGCTTGTGGTGGCCGGCTGGCTTGTGGTGGCCGGCTGGCGGCCTGTGGTGGCCGGCTGGCGGCCTGTGGTGGCCGGCTGGCGGCCTGTGGTGGCCGGCTGCAGGGCTGTGGTGGCCGGCTGCAGGGCTGTGGGTGTCTGTGACCGGCTGCTGGGTTGTGGCTGGCTGCTGTGGCCGACCTGTCGCCGGCTGCTGGCCTGTCGGTGGCTGGGTAGTTGGCCTGGGGCCTGTGGCTGGCTGGCTAGTTGGCCTGGGGCCTGTGGCTGGCTGGCTAGTTGGCCTGGGGGCTGTGGCTGGCTGGCTAGTTGGCCTGGGGCCTGTGGCTGGCTGGCTAGGTGGCCTGGGGCCTGTGGCTGGCTGGCTAGGTGGCCTGGGGCTGGCTGGCCTGGGGCCTGTGGCTGGCTGGCTGAGGCCTGTGGCTGGCTGGCTGAGGCCTGTGGCTTGCTGGCTGGGGCCTGGGGCTTGCTGGCTGGGGCCTGGGGCTTGCTGGCTGGGGCCTGGGGCTTGCTGGCTGGGGCCTGCTGGCTGGGGCCTGTGGCTTGCTGGCTGGCCTGGGGCCTGTGGCTTGCTGGCTGGCCTGGGGCCTGTGGCTGGGGCCTGGGGCCCTGTGGCTGGGACCTGGGGCCCTGTGGCTGGGACCTGGGGCCCTGTGGCTGGGGCTCTGTGGCTGGGGCCCTGTGGCTGGGGCTGGCCTGGGGCCCTGTGCCTGGGGCCCTGTGCCTGGGGCCCTGTGGCTGGGGCCCTGTGGCTGGGGCCCTGTGGATGGGGCCTGGGGCCCTGTGGCTGGGGCCTGGGGGTCTGTGGCTGGGGCTGGCCTGGGGCCCTGTGCCTGGGGCCCTGTGGCTGGGGCCCTGTGGCTGGGGCCTGGGGCCCTGTGGCTGGGGCCCTGTGGCTGGGGCCCTGTGGATGGGGCCTGGGGCCCTGTGGCTGGGGCCTGGGGGTCTGTGGCTGGGGCTGGCCTGGGGCCCTGTGCCTGGGGCCCTGTGGCTGGGGCCCTGTGGCTGGGGCCCTGGGGCCCTGGGGCCCTGTGGCTGGGGCCTGGGGGTCTGTGGCTGGGGCCGGGGGGTCTGTGGCTGGGGCCGGGGGGTCTGTGGCTGGGGCCGGGGGGTCTGTGGCTGGGGCCGGGGGGTCTGTGGCTGACCTGGCTGGTTGCTGGGCCTGGGATGTGAAGAAGATGGCCGTCCCCTCTTTTTTGTAGTGTGGATTCCGGTCCCGTGCAGGCGGCGCCCGTCGACATCATCGCGTCACGTAGTGACGTCGACGCGCCTCCGCGCACAGGACCGGGCCCCTCCTCCTTCTCCTCCTCCTCCTCCTCCTCCTGATACAGCGCCGGGCCCATGCCCCAATCTCCACACACTGAATAACTTTGCAGCCGTGCACATTATGTGCACGGCTGTGGCGGGCCCCCCTCCCAGCCGGGCCCTCGGACCACGTCCGAAGTGCCCGACCGGTCAGTCCGCCCCTGCTTACATCAACTTGGTGCATAAGAGAGCCCCAGTTCGGAAACAAGAAGTGCAGCTGGGCTTTCCCATGGAGTTGGTGACACTGGAGTGGTTTGGTTTTCAGGGTTTTCGTTGGCAAGGCATTAGTGGTGAAATGTTCCAGAGGGTGGCAAGGGGCACTGTTCCGGATGTACTGTTAATCCACCCTGGAGGTAATGATCTGGGCATGGTCCCAACAAAGGAATTGGTCAGATGGATGAAGAGGGATGTGGGCCGGCTATGGGAGCTGGCTCCAGGTGTGGTGGTGGTGTGGTCCAAGATGGTTCCTCTGTTTCACTAATGACATACCAAGGATCCGGTCGCGGAAGGCTCGCTTCTCGGGGACGAATCAATAAAATGATGGCGGTCTTTATTAGGCGTATAGGTGAAGTGGCAGTGAGGCACAGGGAATTGGAAGGCATGCTTCCTGGGTACTTCAGGAGTGATGGTGTACATCTTTTGGATGTGGGGTGTGACCAATTTATTTTGAGCCTTCAGGAGGGCCTTCAACAGGCCTTGTTTAGGTGTGGTGGGGGGCACTCAGGAGCTTTAGGTGTCAATTCTGGTGGGGAATGGCCAGGTTAAAACGGGGGGTAGATTGAGGAGGAAGTGGGAATCCTGAGGTTTAGTGTGGATTCGGCAGTGTTACACTTGGTTGGTAGGTTCGAGCCCGTCCGTGGCTCCGAACCTGGGTGTGTAGCTGTGTCTTGGTACACCCTTACAACTGAACTTGTGGGTGTAGCGGTGTCTTGGTACACCTTTACAATTTAATCTGGTGGAAATGTGGTCATATTGGATGGCCAGTGTCTGTGTTAATATGTTAATAAGATTGTTATTTATTGTTGTTTTTATGGTGGAGCCATTGCCAGGGGTATTTTATGTATATAGGGGGATGTTAGCTAATAATATTTGTTGGCAATGACTCTATTTGTTATTCCTTAATTAATTAATAATTAATAAAGCTGTGGACTAATATTTCAAACAGTATAACCTGTGTCCGTGTCTTAATGGGTTCAGGGTAAGGTTAGCGCATATGTCGGTAATTCCGACTGTGCGCCTGTCAAGAAATACAGACAGTCACAATGACAAATTAGGGTCATCCCTCCTAAATATTGACAGTTTGGAGGTATACAATGTGTATAGCCACAGCTGTGGTAAAGTCTCCCGTTAGGGTAAGATTGCCTCTTTTACAGTCATCACAGTTATCATGACGTCCATTAGCCAAGCCCTACGCCCAATTCATATGTACTTGTAGTGGGAGGTTTAATAGATTTCTGGGAGGCATAGTTCAATTGTCAGCTTTATATCAATCTAATAGTCATTACATCCTGTGCAGCAGTATTTTGTGGGCAAAAGGGGAAACACTGCTGGAGAGAACAAGTGATTGAATAAAACATATAGTTTCACAAGAGATTCTACACAAATGCATGATACAGTTTCTAATGTAAATCATAACCTGGAATTACCTGCTATTACCAAACTGTAGCAAACTGAAAAGTGAATTGCAAAATCTAGTTAAAAAGAGGTGATTTGGAAAACTTCTTATCTACGTTTTTTTTGGCTATATACCATTCTGTGTTGCTTTTTAATAAATTTTTGGCAAGACATTAAAGAAACACTCAAAGTACCATAACCACGGCAGCCCACTGGCCATCCCAGGACCCTGTCACCCTCTCAGTTTAAGCAAACCGTTTAAGAATGATTTGATTTACCTGATCACGCCAGGTGCCTGCCAACGCCTCCCCTGCTGTAGTACAGCTAGTGAACAGCCGTCCTGAATGGCTGAGAGTGCTCAGCTGACACGCTCAGTTCACAAGCGCAGTCTTGCACGGCTGGGCTAAGCTCAGTGGAGCTTACTGGAAGCTCCTTGCTCCGGTGGAGGTGGTCCGGAAAGACCCAAGATGTCAAACTATTCTCAAATGGTTTTACTACTTACTCTGGGAGGATGCCAGCCTCATCATGGCACCATAACCACTGCAGTATTATGTAGTGCTTATGGTACATGCAGTGTGTGTACCTCTAGCTTGAAACAAATAATTTGTTCTCTCAGTACACATAGCAAGAAATCCTGCTAAGAAACAGTTGGAATTTAGGTCTTTAAAGTTCATTTTCAGATTTCCTGTTAATCTGCAAACGGAAGGACAAGTTCAAATAATTAGCTTCCCATTCGTGGGTTTACTGCATCGGACATTGTAGAGAAATGTTTCAGGTCAAAATTCCTAAAATGGAAAAGTTGCTTAGTAGGAGGGTTAATCTCTATTTCAGCTATTTTTTGTTTCCTAAAACAGGCAATGTCTTTATTAGTTTTCCGTGATTCCTGGTCTAATAAATAAAACCCATTGCTATTGTGTGAAGTATTCACGACACAATGGATTGCAGTGAATTGGAAACCAAGCTGTGAATTTATCAAGGCAAAAAAACACATGATATTCAGGGGCAAATGATTAAATATTGAGCAATCAAGATGGGTACCAATCAAATGTGATCACCTTTAGCACTTTGCACCTACAACATCATAGGTGCGGATCCAGAACCTAATCTCGGGAGGGGCACTGGCAGATTATTTAAAGAAACAATCCAGGCACAATAACCACTTCAGCTCTCTGTAGTGGTTATGGTGCTAGAAGTGCCATTGCACCCTCCCAGAGTAAGTAGTCAAACCGTTTAAAAAACAGTTTGACAACTTACCTGGTGTCTGCCAAGATAGGGGCACTAGTGTGTGTGAGGAGGGCTATGTGTGAGGGGTGTAGTGTGTGTGTGAGGGGTATGCATTGTGTGTAAGGGGTGCAATATGTTTATGGGCAGTGTGTCTATTGGGGGGCAGTCTGTGTGTGGGGTGCAGTGTGTGTGTATGGGGTGCAGTGTGTGTGTAGGGGGGAAGTATGTGTATGGGGGGTGCAGTGTGTGTGTGTGTAAGGGGGGGCTGTGTATCGGGGGCAGTGTGTGTATGGGGGGTAGTGTGTGACAGTGTAAGAAATTATTGTTTGTGTGAGTGGGTAGGGGGACAGATTAAAGATAATATATGTATATATTTTTTTATTTAATTATTTTTTAATTAAAATAAATATAGTTTATATCCCCCCTCGCTTCTTACCTATGGCCTGGGAGGGGGGAACGTGCTTCCAATCCCTGTCGGTCCTAGTGGTGAGAGTGAACTCTAGCCTGCAGCTCATTGCCATGGTAACTGCTGCAGCACTCTGAGCGAGAGGAGAACCTGGCAGAGCTGCAGGTAAGAGCTCTCTCTGGTCCTCTCTCCCTCCCCTACCGACTACCAGCATGGTGCATGTGGGCCGATGAGGAAGCTCACTATTTTCTCAAAGGGAGGGGGGCAATTTCCTAATTGCCTAATTGCCCGCCCTTGGATCCGCCATTGCAGCATCACCTGTATTCATACCTCCCAAGTGTCCCTATTTAGGAGGGAAAGTCCCTATTGGGGCTCTAAATTCCTCTGTCCCCCTTTTCTATTCTAATGCCCTCTTTTCTAGGAGTTTCATATTATTGAGTGTTTAACAGAGCTCATGAGGTATAATACTCCCAGTAACGTATTTAGAAAACATGCAAAATAGAACCAATTGAGGAGCCAACATGATTAGAAAACATTCTGTGTAAATAATATACGTTCTTATTTCCCACATTATATTTTAGTTGCATACATTATTAGTAAGTCACCTCAAATTTGTCAG
The DNA here is from genome assembly GCF_036172605.1 of Pelobates fuscus. NCBI lineage: Eukaryota > Metazoa > Chordata > Amphibia > Anura > Pelobatidae > Pelobates > Pelobates fuscus. The sequence goes on along the minus strand of NC_086321.1, from coordinate 337,291,847 downwards.
AACAGCCCGCCCCTTGCATCACACCCCTAGACTTAAAGTGTCCATCTTTGCCATTTTGAAATGTTATAGCCTATATAGCCTTAGAGGAACATTTCTTAATTGGAATGAAGTGGTTATGGTGCCAAAAAGTTCCTGACACCAGCTTACCTTTAGGAGTTAAACTGTTCACGAATGGTTTAACCCCAAAGTCTTAAATCCAGCGCCATTTTTCACACACAAACAAATAAATGCTAACTTTGGCCACTGTTTATGACTAAGTTGATACTAAAAAGACTGGACATACCCAATTGCAATATCTTGGGTTGTCTACTTTTGCAAATGGTATGCCATCATGGGGGTAATTCTCATTCCTGGGCTACCAAACGGCCTCAAAGGCAACATAACTAATATGGCTAATTTTTTATGTGAAAAAAAATTCAAAATGGAACGTGCTATACTTAACCCTATAACTTTCCAAAACTCCATAAAACTTGCACATGGGGGGTACTGTTGTACTCGTAAGACATCACTCTATACAAATATGTGTGTTTTATTGCAGTAACAGCACTATGAGTTGACATTCACAGTTAAAATGCCATGCAGAACTAATTTTTTTTTTTTTTCGCAGTTTCTCACTTCTTTTTAGATTTTATCCATATTCAATTATGTTTCATGTATGAATATTTGATATAAAATGAAACCCTGTTTCTCCTAAACAAAATGATATATACGTAATAAGTCTAGGTGCACTAAGTGAATTACATTTGAACAGACATATAGCGCAAATTCAAGGTTTCATTTTGTTTTGATCAGAACTTGTACAATTGTCTCCGTCCTCTGGGTTAAAGTACTGCAAGATTACCAGGGTTATTTACTAAAGGTTACATTGCCAGGAATTCAAAGTGAAGTTTAAATTTTAAGTCAAACTTGCCAGATTGATAAAATAAAGGGACCAGGATAATTTATCCCAGTATTACCGTTTTGACATAAAAGATGAAAATCACATTGAATTCCTGATCATTTACTCTTACCATGTGCATAGTTCATAAGCATCATTAAAATGACTACTAAACATCACATACAAATATACCCCATTACACACAATCACATCACACACCAATTTAATTATCGTTTTAAATATAAAATATAAAAATAGGGTTGACATGCATGGGAAAATTTCAAGTACTGTGATCCAAAATTTCAAATTCACCTTGAATTCTCAACAACTCGCATTTTAACAAGGATCCCACCTATTTTCTCTTCTTACATCATTGCTCACCAGCTCTGGTGGTGACTGTTCCACAGGTGCACATAATGCACATCTGTAGCCTCTGTGCTCCTGAGAGTAGAGTATGAGGTCAGTCACTGATGTCATCAGTGGCTGACCTCATAATCCATAATCATGCTGCAGCATTGGTTTAAAGGGACACTCAGGGGACGAACTTCATTGACTTACCGCAATGAGTTAAAGACACTTTTAATGGCTCCTAGTCCAAGGCTTCCTGATTGAAGCCTCGGACTGCGGTGGAAGTAACTGGGAAGAATGATTGGGCGCCAGATTTAACATTTTCGAGTTAAACTATTCGTTAAGGGTTTAACCTCATGAGGTAAGCTGGCACCCGGGAACCTCCACGTCATATGAAGTTTTTATGGTGCCCAGAGTGTTGCATTAGTACATATATACAAGAAAATCTGCTGCTGTGAGATCGTAACAATGCCATTGAGATTCTGCGAGTGGATTATGGTAATAGAATGTGATGTCAGCACAGTAAGAATCTTTCCAAAGTGCAAGATAGAAAAAAAACCTACACAATAGCACAAAGCATACATAATAGTAACAATCTCCAAATCATAAACCTACTAGTGAGCACACCACGCGCCTCACATATGGTATTATTCTGTGTACAGGACACCCCTAAAAACTGCCTGTATCTTATATGCTGAGCTGAATCTATCCTATATACGGTCTCTCTCTCTCGACTATTGAGATATATATAGTTATACAGCCATGGTCTGGTTACCTTTGGCAATACACACAAACACATATACTGCATCACTTACACACACGTACATACACACACACACATATTATACATGTATACACACCACAACTCTTACACACAAATATTGCATCCTATATACAAAAAGCTGAAGTTTACTGTAATTATGGTACAGGTTGTTTTACTTTTTTCCCACCAAATTTCCCACCAAATCTAATTAAAATATATGGATGCGTCTTATATTCCGAAAAATACCTCAACGTTTGGGGCATCCACAGATGTCTTACTCAAGGGACAAGTCACAGGACATCTTTACTTTCTTGATGTAATGTAGGTTTGTTGTAGTTATTTTGTGTGTGTATGGATTCTGTGAAGGGATTAGGGAGCAGCAGTTTAACATTGGAGCCATGGTGGCAAAATGTCTTGGGCCAGCCCTGATTCCTTGCTTTTGTGAAGGAATGCACCTTGATTCCAAGGCTCAAGCTTGTAGGTGCCATAAATGGCTAGCCTATATTAAAATTGGCTAACTTGGACTCATGTAATGCTTTATGCTTATGAATTTTGTCCTACATTAAGTTCTCTTTCTTACAAAAATTAGCCCCCACCGGAGTACTGTAAACTGCTTATCTTTTGACATTTATAAATATGTCTCTTCTTACATTCCTATCCTTGAACGCAAGCAAACATGGTATCTACATAAGGCTCCTCCTAAGCCACCATTTCCTCTTTCACGCTGCGACAACGTAACGTACACAACAATGACAAAAACTAAATAAAGAAAAATTTACAACATAACAATGAATGTAATCTGGAAAAACTTCGGATAATGGATGAACTTGATCTTCATCCTGCCAAACAGCCGATTCTATGAACTGAAGTCGAACCATTAAACTGAAACGAAATAAACAGTATCGAAAACACTGATTAGTGAACGAAATGTACTGATAAAACATAAATCCCACGATCCAGTACTGATAGAATAAAGACATGAAATCCATCACTAATGACCGTCAATACAATATAACATGCACTTCCCACAACATCATCCCAGACTACCAAACCTAGCCCAGATAATCAGACAAATCAACAGAAATGCAATCCATCCAAAACAGGGGGGGGGAGAAACCAAACTGGGTGGGAAATATTTGCCTCCTGTCATTAATAAAATTAAGATTATAGTTACACTAAAGCTTGTATAATCTACAATTTTATAGCATGACAGGAGGCTTCATATTTGCTGTTTTAACGCTCCGACAGCAAAGCAAAAGGAACATAGTCCGACGGTCCAAAATAAACTGGCGCAAGCTCCTCACGGGACCGGACCGCCACATACAAAAAAGTCGCGAGGAGAAACACCCATCAAGGAAAACTCAGAAGCAGTAGCGCCGCTAACCGAATGTACTCCAAGAGTCGCATTCACCCCTGCCAGTGTCAATAACCATCTCATCCATCGAGATTGGACAGGGGCGAAGGATCGGACATCAGAAACACGTCTGAACAAAACCAGACACAAAAAGAGGGCAAACTCAGTAGAAAGCTGGCGAAGGGAAAAAACAAGGAACTCCGGCCGAATCCCGAAGAAAAACGCTAAAACCCTACTTACCTCCCAGAGGGAAGGGTATTTAGGCGCTGGAGGACGTGCCAGCCTCATCCCACGTAGAAATCTGCAGACCAGCGGGTCCTGACCGATGGGAAAAAACCTCCAAACGGAACACGCGCCACCTAAATAAATGACTAATCACAAGAACCAGACGGCACAACCATCCCAAAACATCGAGGAGGGACAAGACACTCAGCAAGTAGGTCACGGGCCAGAAAAAGGGTTCAGCATCCTGTCCTAAGCACCAACGACACTATGAAATCCATGCTGAGAGGTAAACATCTCCTCGTCCCGGGAGCTCGGGGATCCCAGAGAAGGTCCCTGGCCGATAGTGACGACGCCTCGACCTACCAGGCACTCCCGAAAGAGTCCAAGAGGAGTATTCGAGAGGACGTAAGAGAAGAGGATCCCGACAGGAAAAAACAAGAAGCTCCGTGAACCCGACCGATCTCGCCATAGCGGAGTCAACAACACTAAGGACACACGTCGACCACAAACTAGAAGTAACACCCGGGGGATAGAGTCGAATGGAGGAAACACCTATGCTTCCTGAGAAAACAACCGCACCTGTCGAAGCGCGACCACCACCGCGCACGCTGGATCCAAGAGCCAAAGCACGTCCGAATCCAATGGTCGTCCCGGAGGCGAATAGACCCACCATGAACAAAAACCTAGCGATGTACGAGTACAATAAAGATGGGTCGAGCGAGCGCCCAGTCGCTGGTATCCTTCCAATGTCTGGAGAACCAATCCGTCGTCAGGTTTGACTTCCACGGCAGATAAAAGAAAATGTGATTGACTGGGAAAGAGCGTGATGTGGGAGTCTAAGAGGTTTGCAGTCGATTCCAGCACGAAATCCGGGGTTGGTCCGAATAACACCTTGCCGTTCCATGCGGCCATGTGCAGAAGCCACCATCGCAGTCCGGCCGTCACGTCCGGGAATGGAGAAAACCATCCGGTCTGAGGAAGGTCACATGCGTAGAACAGGGGTCTTCAGCCGTTGCATGGTCCTGTAATGTAGTGGGCCTGGGTATATTGCCTGTATCGAGGCTGAGAGGAGGCCCACCACGCGAGCAAACAATTGAAGGGGAAACCGAACTTGCCTCAATATCCTTCTCATCACCTCCTGGGCAGCTGCCACCGGTGCCAAAGGCAGACGGAGAACGCATGCCGTCGCATTGACCACGACACCAAAGAACTCCACCGTCTGGGAAGGTCCCAAAGCTGATTTCTTCAGACGAACTACGAATCCCAGGAGCTCCAAGAAGGAGATCGCCGAACGTGTGTGACATCTGAGCCTGGAGGGATCTTCGCAGAGGACCAGAAAAACAATCAGAACAACAGGAAACAGACGCCCTCTGACCAGAAACGGGCGATCACAGGCGTCAGCAGCTCGGTGAAACACCAAGGGGTCGAGCTGAGACCGAACGGTAGGCATGTGAATTGGCGAGGGGTGCCATTCCAGGTGACGCGAAGCAACCCGCAACCACTCTTGTCCCCCAGGACGGAGAGGTAAGCATCCTTCAGGTCCAGTCACACGAACAAATCCCCCGGCTGGGGAAGGTCCCGAAGGAGATGAATGCCCTCCAACTTGAAGTGGTCGCAGACAACGAAGGTGTTCAATTCCCGAAAATCGAAAAACGAGCTGAGGAAACCCCCCAAATCCGGGGGCTCGCTGGGTAGCGCCAAAGGTGAGCAGAGTCCAAACCTCCGAAGCTATCAAGGAACGTTGAACTCTCGTGATGGAGACACTCGGAGGTCCAACCTGCGTCGGTGGGGAGGCGAAGTCCATGACATAACCTCGTACCGACTGATGGACCCATGCATTCGAAGACACTTCCTGCCACCTGTCTCTGCAGTGAAACAATCTGTTTGTATGCAATAGAGGGGGATTGAAAGTGGCAGGAGATGTACACACCCGTAGGAAGTCTCGCTCGTCCTCCGGCACTGTCTCCACGACCTCTACCCGTCCTTCGGGTGCAGGGAGGTCTGGGCTGGTATGGTGGAAAAGAGGATGGGCCACGAGATCAGTGGGGACCGAAGACCAGCCGGGAAAACAGTGAGCGAAAGACCTTCTGTATAGAGGACTGTGCTTTATCCCGGGAAGCAAATAAATTGATGCGTTTCTGTAGCTCCTTAAAGAAAGGTTCCCGGAACAGTAGGACTTATTGCCAGGGGGCCCAATTCGTCGGATCCTAGTTCCGATAGCTTGGTGTCCATACGGAACAGAGCCGTGTACCTGCGGTTGGTGCAGAACCACATTAGCATTGCCAAGGAGGCAACTGTGGCGTAGTGTCCAATCCCGCATGATGGCCGGGTCCAGGCTCGTACCATCTGTGCAGGTCACGTCCGTCAGGGCCAACATCCTGCACAAAGGACCCAGCCTATCCGGCTGTTTATCTTGCGCCGGGCGGAGGTGACGCTCGACCCCGTACGTGGGGTCCCGAGCCGTACGATTCAAGTACGAGGCCACCAGGGGGTCAAAATCCAGGTTCCCCGCCACCTTGTCCGGCAGGACGGCCAGGGGCATTCTGCCCGAAGTTACTCGCGGGCCTCCCTTTCCAGGGGTCTACGGACCCAGTAGCGCTCGAATTGTGCTAAGTGGTCGGGCCGCAACCATAATGAGGACCTGGGGTGCCAGATAGAGCGAGGGTCAGACAGAGGTTCACCTTTAGCATCTAGAAAGGTGTCGTCTCCCGGCACCACCGTGGGGGCCCCTGTTCCCGATAGACGGCGGCGCGAGGTCGGCGAGGTTAAGAACCTCCCTGTACCCTCCCCACGCCGCCCGTGTATAGCCGATGCGAGCGAGGCGAGGGAGGGACAGGGAAGCAGGTAGGGGATTCCCGCTCGGCGGACGAAGCCGGCGGGGGGGAATCAATACACGGGGCACGAGGGACCGCCGGAGTCTTTCTCCACGGTCCCGACGGTCGGCAGGGAGGCTGTCAGAAGACCGCTTCCCGGCGACCGTAAAGCAAACCAAGCAGGAAAACAAAAGGGGAAAAAACCCAAAGTAGAAAAGAAATGCAGAATAATATGAAAAACAAGGGACTACGAAAAGAAACAAGGTTCAAATACCTCACAGAAAAACGGAGGAACAGATTATACATAGGAATAAAATACACATATGAATAAATTGCATTTCAAAATGACACATATGAAAAACCCACAGACACCCAGAAAAACCAGGAGGCAGAGGTACTCTGACCTGTACTGTCCGCGGAGCAGCAAAGAAAGAGGAAATGGTGGCTTAGGAGGATCCTTATATAGATACCTTATGTTTTTGTCTTTGGTGTTTATCTCGCTGTTAATGTGCTGCTGTGGAGTTCTAGTAAAGAGAGACTTAAGCAAATATGAAGCCTCCTGTCATGCTATAAAATTATGTTTCATAGCTAAATATTTGATATTAAATGAAAGCCCTGTTTCCCCTGAATAAAATGATATATAATAAGGGGGGGGTGCATTTAATATGAAAGAGGTGAATTACGGTTGGACAGACATATAGCGCAAATGCCAGGTTTTGTTTAAATTTTGTTTCGTTCACAACTTGTACATTTGGCTGCGGTGTTAAGGGGTTAATTGGTCTACTTTCATCGATATTGGTATAGATTCCATTGAAAAAACGTTGGAGAGGGGGAAATAAAATCCACGAGCTGGCTAAAAAGAAGGCACAGTGGATATATACTTTAAAAACCCTTAAAACTGTTTTAAAGCAAGATATTGATCTAACAGGGCTCCTCTAAAGATTGGCTTGAGTTATTTCTTCTTGTGCACTCCTGATACCGGAGAAACTGACGGAAGCAAAGCACAGAGAGATGGACACAGGTTTCTTCAGGAAGGAAGAGATTCTTTATTGGATCACCTATCGGGACTCAGAGGGACTAATGTCACCAAAATACAGCAAGTTCTGAGCCCCGGACAATAGTGCAGGCTCCTTATATAGGCACATAACTCCTCCCATATTAAGCTCCACCCGCACATTCTCTTGACCAATCAATACAAATAAGAATTAACTTCCTGCTTGACCGCATGGCTTGTCCAGCACAATGGAGGAGGGGGAATACTACATCCTGTATTCTTGCACATGCTCCGTACACTACTGATCGTATCTTGCCTCGTGCAACCAACTGATCGATACGTCAGCATATGCACGTACACATGCCACGTGGTGATCTCGGCCTTCTAAATTTATTTTTACCGAGATTCCACCACATTCCCCCCTTTGATGCCTCTTGATATTTCACAATTACTTGAGGCATCACTTAACCTTAGTTTGCATACACCGCAAGTTACCTTGAACCAGACCAGACTTAACTTATGATGTGAATCTTCAACACTCATCTTCCTGCATTGGTTCTCCCTGATCTAGAGCCTTATACTTATAAATTGCCATTATCTGTGCAGCAGCCTTCCTCTCTGCTATATTTTCTATCAGGCTTTGCACAGACCTAACTACTAAAGGTATAAGACACGGCAGGAGTAGACACAACATTAAAATCAGTAGGACTCCACCTACCACTGCCTTAAGCCCTCCAAACCACTCATACCAGCTACCAAACCAACTGCTTGGATTATACCCTTTCCATACCTGAGTAGGCACATGCGCTAGTTTAACCATATGGCTAGTAAGCTCAGCTATTGCTTGCCCTTCGTCATCTATTTGAAGACAGCAATTGCTCAGGTTAAACTTCCCACATACACCTCCCTCTACTGCCAAAAGGTAATCCAAGGCTAATCTATTTTGGTAGACTGCTGTCCTCATCCTGGTATTATGCTTCGCTAGAAGATTGAGCGCTTGTGATGTTTCGTTAGTAATAATCTCAACCACCGCCTGTAATCTTATAATACGGTTGAGCATATAAATAGGGGTTCTATAACCAAAGGTACCATCTTCTGCCCACGTGGCTGGCCCATAATAATCTATGATACGCTGGGGAGGCCATTCATCATCTTCCCAGGCGCCTATCTCTATGGGTCCCCTTTTCTTCCTATGATTCACATCATACACTTTAACACCTAAAGTCTCACCTGTTTCAATAGGTAACAAGAAGAAGGATGGTTTGAGCATACCCAACACACATGCCCCTTCCCAGTCCTGTGGCAACTCTAAATAGGCTTTCTTACCACAGATCCAGTACAAATTTGCTGGGGCTCTCCAGGTAGATGTGATGGATAAATCAAACCACACATCCTTTAAATTGGCGTATCTAGCAAACGGGTTAGATGGTTCTGAGACATTTGAAGCCGACCACCAAGTTGTATTCTTTGTATCATCATCATAAGCTTTTTGCCCTAGACAAGTTAATTCTCCTACAGAAGTATTATACATTATTCCTTTCCTTGCTATGCAAACATAACCTATGATGGAGGTCTTTAATCTCCACTCAGATTTACCTCTAACACTCATATGATAATCGGCTTGTGTAGATATTAGTTGGTCAACTGCCTCAGAACCGGACATTACCTCCTTTGCTTCCCAAGGCCATTGGTCTCCCATGTTAGTACCTCCACACACATAGCAGTTGGTAACATTAAGACTACCGGCAATACTTTCAGCTAAATCGATGAACAGGTTTTTAGCATTATGGGGGATCTTATTATCTATACTCATCTCTTCATAAAAGGAATGATATACTTGATGAGTTTGGGAGGATACCGTATCAGTCTCTATCCCTATAAACAATACTGTCCCAGGATCTAAACCCGTCCCGTATATTTGAAACCCAAATAAATTACCATATTTGTCTAAGAACTTATCGGGGTTATTTATAAGTATATGGATGGGATTGCATTCCATAGACCTACAATATGGGCTGGTAGGCAACTTAGTCACTATCATGTCTTTGTCTACTGTCTGTCCCCAAGTTGCCCACCCCACACAAGACCAATATGGGCAAAAGTTATAGTCTTTATTTGGGCATCTAGGACTCACATATTTATTTTTACTACTGGGACAAATATATTTATCATTAGACCCATACGTCCTCTCCCATCTAAGATCCCCACATACATTCCACGGCTTTCTACCACTTGATATTGCTTTACACGCATCAAATAGCAGAACACCCGAAGAATGTACGGATTCTAACACTGTCTTATTAATTAGGGTCCCCTGAGGATCTCCATTCCTGAGAGTCAACCAAACTGTACGGGGTTGATACTCTGGACTGAAGCACTTAGGTTCTCCTACTCCTAAATGGCACACACTATAGTCTATATTTAGGTATCTACATCTCGATACATCTCCTTTACACTCGTATTGTGAATGCCAAATTAGGGTTTGGGAAATATGGTTACCTGTTCTTGTAGTCTTAATGCATACCTCACAGCTAGGAGTGTCGGTACCTCTACCTTCCTGAATATAAAAATACACATAAATAAACACTATCATCAACACATCTTTCGCCGTCATCCTCAGTCTTCGTCCGTGCGAAGGCACCTCAGCTTCCAGGATGTAAGGGCTGCAGGGAATGGAGTTCTGCTCGTCTTCACAGGAGTCCCTTTGAGACTTTCCCTGGCTTATACACTATATGTCGGTGAGCGGACAGGCTTTATTATGGCCGTCTAAAACACTCACTTCACCAAATCCCTGTAACAATAAAATTTGTAATCCACAAAAGTTCCTCGTTACTCCGACTGAGTAGTGCGTTTTAACCGGATCTTGCAGGGATTCTCTGGATCTGCTGTAACTTGCCAAGAATCGACTGCTGCTGGTTTAACCCTGGAGTGATGTATCCACGGAGTCACTTCGGCTACTTTTATCGCTGTAGGGGTAGACAAAAGAACAACATAAGGACCTCTCCACTTGGGCCCTAACGGTACATTATTCCACTCTTTAATCCACACTTGATCTCCTGGATGATAACTATGAACTGGGGGATAAATATTCACAGGTAATCTATCTTGTACCCATTTCTGTACCTCCTCCATAGTCTTACCCAACTCTACAACCTGCTGCCGGGTAATTCCTTCTCCCAACTGACTCAAGTCCCCCCTTAAGTTACCAAGTACGGGAGGTGGTCGCCCATACATGATTTCAAAAGGAGAGAGGCCCATCCTTCTGGTAGGGGTACTGCGGATTCGCAATAAAGCTATGGGTAAGAGAACGTTCCACTTAAGTTGGGTTTCCTGACACATTTTAGCCAACTGATTCTTAATAGTTCTATTCATTCTCTCTACCTTACCAGAACTCTGGGGTCTATATGCCGTATGAAGCCTCCACTTTATACCAAGCATATGAGTCAGTTGTTGTAGGCACTGATGAACAAAAGCTGGACCATTGTCCGATCCTATAGAACAGGGTAGTCCATATCGGGGTATTATTTCTCGTAGCAGGAATCTCACAACTTCTCCTGCTTTCTCTGTACGAGTAGGACATGCTTCTACCCAGCCTGAATAGGTGCACACAATTACCAACAGGTAACGATGTCCACCCGATTTAGGCATCACTGTAAAGTCAATTTGTAAATCGGACATGGGGAGTCCCCCCATAAACTGGACTCCTGGTGGCCTTACTGGTCCTTGTCTTGCATTATTTTTAGCACACGTTACACATCTTCGTACAATGGCCTGAGTCAAGTTGGACAATCTTGGTATGTAGAAATGTTTTCTGAGAGATTCTTCTGTGCTGTCTCTCCCAGAATGTGTCCCGTTGTGATAATTTTGGACAATTTCTACCGCTAGTGATGCTGGTATGACTATCCTTCCATCTTCTAGCTGATACCACTTGTTCTCCAAATACTTTCCTTGTTCAGTCTTTAACCACTCCTCTTCTTGAGCTGTATAAACTGGAGTCCATTGGGACAGTGGAGTTGGTATAAGAGCAGCTATATGCCCCACATATTCCTGTCTTCCTGATTCAGCAGCACGCTTAGCTGCACTATCTGCCATCCGATTTCCTTTGGTTACATCACCATCTCCTCTCAGATGCGCTCGACAATGTATGATACCGACTTCTTTCGGCTCCCACACTGCTTCCAATAGTTGTAGGATTTCAGCTGCGTACTTGATTTCTTTGCCTTCTGAATTCAGTAGTCCTCTTTCTTTATACAAAGCTCCGTGGGCATGAGTGGTTAAAAACGCATACTTGGAGTCCGTGTAGATGTTCACTCTTAAACCTTCAGCCAATTGTAACGCTCGTGTCAGTGCTATCAATTCTGCCTTTTGTGCTGATGTTCCTTTCGCCAGTGGCCGAGCTTCTATCACCTTGTCTATTGTTGTTACTGCATATCCTGCATAGCGGATCCCTTCTTTCACATAACTACTGCCGTCGGTATAATATTGAACATCGGGGTTCTGGATGGGAAAATCACGAAGATCTGGTCTACTTGAGAATACTTCATCCATTACTTCCAAACAATCATGTTGACTTTCAGTAGGTTGTGGCAAAAGGGTAGCTGGATTTAAGGTATTTACAGTCTCTAAATGCACTCTTGGGTTTTCACACAACATTGCTTGATACTTGGTCATACGGCTGTTACTAAACCAATGATTTCCTTTGTAATCCAACAACGTCTGTACTGCATGTGGGACTCGTACATAAAGTTCTTGACCTAGAGTGAGTTTATCGGCTTCAGCTACTAGCAGGGCGGCTGCAGCTACGGCTCTTAGACAAGGTGGAAGTCCGCTGGCCACTGCATCCAGTTGCTTAGACATGTAGGCAACAGGTCTTTGCCATGATCCCAAGTACTGTGTCAATACTCCCACAGCCATTCTTCTTTGCTCATGTACATACAGGTAGAATGGTCGTGTGTGATCAGGTAGACCTAATGCTGGGGCACTCATCAAAGCCTTCTTCACATCTTCAAATGCCGTTTGCTGTTCTTGGGTCCATAAGAAGGGGTCGTGCTCTGTACCTTTGATAGCTGCGTACAGAGGTTTTGCCAGTATCGCGTAGCTGGGAATCCATATCCTACAGAAGCCTGCTGCCCCCAAGAATTCTCGCACTTGTCTTCTATTCTTGGGTATCGGTATTTGGCACACAGCTTCTTTTCTCTCTGGCCCCATAATTCTTTGACCTTCAGAGATATGGAATCCCAGATATTTGACAGTTGGCAAACACAACTGAGCCTTCTTTCTAGACACCTTGTATCCTGCCTTCCAGAGAATGTGTAGTAGATCGTGCGTTGCTTGCTGACAGATTTCTTTTGTAACTGCTGCTATCAACAAGTCATCTACATATTGTAACAATACACACTCTCCTGGGATGGACTCGAAATCCAGTAGATCTTGACTTAGAGCTGAACCAAATAGGGTAGGTGAATTTTTAAACCCTTGGGGCAGTCTTGTCCAAGTCATTTGGCGTTTTGAGCCCGTTACAGCATTCTCCCATTGGAAAGCGAAAATACATTGACTTTCTGCGGCAATTCGGAGGCAAAAGAAGGCATCTTTGAGGTCTAAGACTGTAAAGTAAGTAGCCCCGCCCGGAATTAAAGCAAGCAGGTTATATGGATTGGGTACAACTGGATGTATACTAACAACCGCATCATTGACTGCTCTCAAGTCCTGCACAGGTCGATACTCATCTGTACCGGGCTTTTGAACAGGCAGCAATGGGGTGTTCCAGGGGGAAGTACAGAATTTTAGGATACCATACCGTATGAACTTATCCAGATAAGATTGGATGTTCTTCTTAGCCTTCTGCGGGATGTGGTATTGTCTTAGGCTTACTGGATAAACCCCAAGTTTTAGTTCAATTTTAATAGGTGGAATATTGCGGGCCAGTCCTGGTGGGTTGTTCTCTGCCCAAACTCCTGGTATGTTGAATAAAGACTCATCACTCCTAGGGTTTTGGCTAGTCAACGCTGTATAAAGTCGCCACTCTTCTTCCTTTGGTACGGATAATGTCATAATACCTGAAGGTCCATTAAACTTTAAGGATGTTGTTCCATTTGGTAGGAACGTAATCTGCGCTTGTAATTTTGATAGCATATCACGTCCCAGCAATTGGACTGGACATTCAGGCATATAAAGGAATTGATGTTTTACTACGTGGCCTCCCAATGTACAGAGTCGACTTTTAAGAACCGGTTTTTCAGCACTTCTTCCAGTTGCTCCTATTACAGTAATAGTCCTTCCAGATGGAGGAGCAACTAGATTAGTCACCACTGAATGTTCAGCACCAGTGTCGATCATGAACGCACTCCTTTTTCCCCCTATTGATACATCGACCATAGGCTCCGCTCGACCAAGGGGGATGGAGCCCGGTCGGTATCAATAGTCCTCCATGACCGTGTCAGCCAATCCTACAAAGTCCATGCCTTCTCTATCGCGGGACCTTTGCGCTGCTGGGATATACCTATCTTCCCTAACACTTCCTCTGTTCCCATTACTCCCTCTATTACCATTACTCCCTCCGGGGCCTCCTCTACCTCTCGCTCTGCCTCTAAAGTTTCCATAACCTGTCCTAGGTCTGTCTCTCACACACTGTTCTCTTCGAGGACACTCATTTTTCCAATGCCCTTCTTCCCTACAGTATGCGCACTGATTTCTACTTAGAGGTTCCTCATTCCACTTACTATCGCCTCTATCTGGGCCCCGTCTATCTACGCCTGCGATCGCTACCGCTAGCATGTCTGCCTTTCTACGCATCTTGCGCTCTTCCTCTTTCTTACTTTCTGTTTCCCTATTCATGTATACCTTATTCGCTACCTCCATTAGTTGGGTGATAGACATACCTGCAAACCCTTCTAACTTTTGTAGCTTGCGCTTAATATCTCCGTAAGCTTGGCTGACAAAGGCGGAGTTCACCATTCGGGAATTATCTGCGTCTTCCGGATTAAAGGGGGTATACAAGCGGTATGCCTCCAATAATCGGTCATAAAAGACACTGGGCGCTTCATCACTTTTCTGAATCACCTCAACTGTCTTCGACATATTAATAGCTTTCTTTCCTCCGGCTTTCATGCCAGCAATTATAGCGTCTCTATAGGCTCTGAGTTGAACCATATCAGCACCATTTACATTCCAATCGGGATCGGTGTTGGGATAATGTGTTGCGGCCCATGCTGATGGATTGGCTTGGTTTAAAGTACGGGCTTTATCCTCTAGTGCTTTAATGGCCGCTTGGTTAATCCTTGTCCTTTCCTCATTGTTGAACAAAGTCATTAATAACTGCTGGCAATCAGCCCATGTCGGGTTATGTGTCTGTACTATTGAGGTGAACAGATCAGTCATAGCTTGTGGTTTCTCAGTATACGAGGAATTGTGGGTCTTCCAATTTAAGAGATCGGTTGTCGTGAACGGGACATATACAAAGACCGGGTCAGCATGTGCCATTTGGCCTGCGGCATCGATATAGGCTGACCCAGGATTCAGACGAAGAGGCATCTGATAGTGTTTTAATTGTTGGGCACCGGTCAGTTGTCGGGTCTGTATGGGGCTACGTGGAGGGGCGTCAGTCATAGGTTCCAGTCGGGGAGAAATAGGGTATGGGGATGTGGGAGCTTGGTTTTGGGAAAAGGTTGTAAATAAAACACTTTGAGTCGAGCTAGATGAAGCTTGACCGGAAGTCTGAAGTGGCGCCAAATCAGGATATTCGGATTTAATGGGGGTTGGTTCTGATTCCGGAAGGGGAGATTTAGTACGAGAGGGGGTGGATTCTGTACTGGAGGAGGAAGCGGAAGTGGATGAGGACAATGAGGGAAGGGTTGCAGGACTTCCCGCATTTGCGTCACTTCCTCTTAACGGAAAGTAAGGGGGCGGCAAAGGGATCTCGGACTCAGGGGGCGTGTCCAAAATGGGCCTAACACCAGTCCTAGTGGACAAACAAGTCCTAGCTACCATGAGGCGACACTGCTCCTCGTGGCATGTCTGGAGCCATTTTGGCGAGTCATTTACGGCCTGTCTCCAACAATCAATATAAGGAAACTGGCCGTAAAGTTCAGGCCTACCCGATACAGCCACGTGTAAGCGCTGTACCAGAGTTGGATCCAAACTGCCACGTGGCGGCCATGCCGCAACCAAAGTAGGCCACTCCCTAGTACACAAAGTGACCAAACGTACAGGAGACATTTTAACCCCCAAATCACATGTCTTGAATCCCTTTTTAAAATTCTTCACCATACAACCTAAGGGATCCGGAATCGTTGACTGCGACGCGCCCATACTTATCAATGGAACGTCGTTGACAACGAATACTATACACGCGTACTATTCAACAGTCACACCCGTTTCCTCTGGCAACAGCACCACGTGGTACAGTTACCAAGTGAAACGTATACAATAACACAATAAACACTCAGGGAATTCCCGTACACACACAGCTGTTACACCAGTCACTAAATAATCAATATTATGCCCTTTGGCGTAACTATACAGTCACCCACGCTATAATTCTCTATATATGAATTACCCGTCTATAACGCACCCCAGTAACATCGTCTTTTACAAATAGCGGTTACAGTACGGTTAGCATAGGTCAAAGCACAAGTTAAGGTCACAATACAATTATTAGTGGTTATGGTGTTAAACATGCAATGGACGACAATGATTAGTACTTATATACAGTGTCAGTAAATATACAGGGTTATGGTACCGTGCACTATAATACAGCAACACATTATTAACACTCTCGCTAGACGGCTGAGCTCGCGCTATCTAACAAGATATACACTTTACTAAACAATCTTTATCACATTTACAATTCCCAACTAAACTATTGGCCAGTATCTTGATGGACTACCTAAAAACAATCTACATACGTTTTGGTTAGCCACACTGCCCAAGCACCACATATAGCGAGCTAGAGGACCAAATTTACACAGACGCCTCTTAGTCGATAACTATCAAAAGTCTAGTGGGTTCCAAATTTACACGCCTTCCCACTTAGCCCAGATAGGTTGAGAGCTAGCGAACCGAATTTACACAGACGCCGCTTAGTCTCCCGGTCCCTCCGACCTAGCGAACAAAATATACACCCTAGAACGCTAGTCTAGACAAGACACCGGTGTCCGGCTAGGGCTATTTACACCAGAGCCCCGCCTGACTAACAAAATCAAACGGTCTGACTAAAGAGCGTTCGATCGAGCGGTGCGCCTTCGCTCCTTCCCTCCGACAGAGGGGGCAGATACACAGATTTAAACCCCTTTGGGCCTACCGCACAATCGGTATACCCCTAGTGGGTCTGCCGTCTAAAACAGCAGTTGTCTTACCTCCTCGTTCCTGAACCTGAGTTCACACTCATCGACGGGGACACCCCAGCACTTCTTACGTAGAGGCCGATGATCTCCTGGACAACAGACCAGTGGCGCCGAGACGAAGGGAGGTCCACGCAGAAGTTCAGGGGTGCAGCCGTAGAGAACGTGGGCAAAGATAGACCGTCTCACGCCTCTGCCTCTCAGCTACCGTTGAACGATGAGCTTCCCGGCCAATGCACCAAATGATACCGGAGAAACTGACGGAAGCAAAGCACAGAGAGATGGACACAGGTTTCTTCAGGAAGGAAGAGATTCTTTATTGGATCACCGATCGGGACTCAGAGGGACTAATGTCACCAAAATACAGCAAGTTCTGAGCCCCGGACAATAGTGCAGGCTCCTTATATAGGCACATAACTCCTCCCATATTAAGCTCCACCCGCACATTCTCTTGACCAATCAATACAAATAAGAATTAACTTCCTGCTTGACCGCATGGCTTGTCCAGCACAATGGAGGAGGGGGAATACTACATCCTGTATTCTTGCACATGCTCCGTACACTACTGATCGTATCTTGCCTCGTGCAACCAACTGATCGATACGTCAGCATATGCACGTACACATGCCACGTGGTGATCTCGGCCTACTAAATTTATTTTTACCGAGATTCCACCACACTCCCTTGACTATTTATATAGATGGTTTATGGTAGAATTAATAACACTTTTTTGGTTCTCTTATTTTCACCTGTGGGTTTACCAGACCATCCTTTTGATGTAGATAGATATATATATATTGTATAATTTTTTTATTTTTTTTTCAATTCTTTATTTTTGTTGTGCAGATGAACATAATATAACAACAGACGCCACATCAGCAGTGTGGCGAAACCAACCTCGCCACTATGAGCTGGAGAAGCCTGGTTGCTCGCCTGCTTCCTTTGGACTATGGACCAGACTTTAAAAAGCTTTATTTTACCTGCAGAAAGGCATATTCGTGCCTTTCAGCCGGGGTGTTCGGTAGATTCCAGCTACCGAACAAACTACCGTATGAGGGACCACCTAGGAGATGGAGTGTGCCGTCAATTAACCGCCCAGAAGCTGCGGTTAACCGCAGCTTAATTGATGAACGCTGGGTGGCCTTTGTTCGTTTGCCGACCACGAGGTAGCGGCCATTTTAATCGTGCAAAAGACCAGCGGTGTTCGGCGAGGATTCTATGGAACTATAAACGGACACTTAATTGCACGAACACCGCTGAGCCGTCTGTCGCCTGGGTCCTAATCGTACAAGGTTAACCAAACACTGGAATTCGGTATTTCTATGGGAATTGTAGTAACCCAGATAGCTATACCATGGAGCCTATTTGTGTGATTAAAGACTTTGGCTCCATGGCGATTAAACTGTATTCGTGTAGTCTGGGTGCCATTCACCTAATAATGTGCACCCAGACCTGAGCTATCTGGGGATATGTAACATGTCTGTGTTGGGTGGAATAAAAGTGACTTTATATATTTTAAAGCATAATACTGTATTTAGATCCCCACATGTGTAATGGAGTCTTGTCTTTGTCCTGAGAGATAATTGGATTACCTCTACAATTATCTCCAGGGCAGAAGGGAGGAAACCAGGATGCATTGTGGGAATGTTTACTGCTGTGTGTCTGTAATTGGTTTATGTCTGTCCTTTGTTACAGTCTTCCATTTGGTCCCCTAGGGGAGTGTCCACCAGGTGGGAGACCTGCATAAATACTGGGCAGGTAGCCCTGAGTAAATGAGTTGCTGTTTAACCCTGAAGCTGGAGTGTGTCTCTTTCTTGGGGGGAAGGGGACTGTATGCCGACTGCCAGGAGTGTAAGCTGTTCATATTGCTTTTCCTGTTCGGCTGCTTCCAGGGTTCGTGTGTCTGCTGTTCGAGAGTTGGTGAATTCGTGCAGTTTGGGAGTTCAGGAAGTTGGTGCTTATGGTAGCTTCTGGTCTATGGAAAAGGGGATTATCGCCTAAACGCATTTTTCCCCTTTTATGCTGAAACGGTCCGTTACAATTGGTGGCAGCGGTGGGATGGCTTCCTAGCCTTGGGAAAACCAGCACTACTTCAGAGATGGAAGGCCGTGCAGTATCTCCCTTTGATGCCAGGCTCCAGCAGCGACTACAGGATGTGATGCGCAGTATGGAGTATCCTATCCCAGAGGAAAAAGAGACAGAGTGGAGGGTGGCGCTTCGTACCGATCTCTGGAAGGAGGACATCGACGAAATTCGACCCTTCCGGTTCGAGGAAATCCTGACCACTAACCAGCGCCAAGCAGAACAACTAGAGCTGCGGATGCCATTATTGGGAAACCAGCCCTCAGAGGAATGGGTAAGCGAACTGGAGACGCTAGTTGAGACTGAGGTGTGGCTGGATGATTCCTATCGGGCCCTGCGGTGGCATGCTTACCACCTCTACCCATGGCTGATCGAGTACAAGTGTATTGAGGGGGAATCTGCTACAAGGGATTGCTATGCTCTGCATATTCCCTTGCTATAATCACTCCTAAGCTCTTTTAAGAGCTCGTTCCTGCTTCGCTCTGGAAGGAAGAGAGGTTCGTCCTGCGGTGGTTGTGTTGTCGGTTAGAGTGCTTGGAATCCTCAAGAAGCGCTAGGAGCATCCATCAACGGAGGTACCCAGTCGGGGTGCCAGGTGATCCGTTACAATTGGTGGCAAGCGGCGGGATCGTTCCTACAACCAGAGGGACAGCTACAGACAACACCATTCTTGGATTACAAAGTGAGGGCAACGCCAGTACCCGTACAGCGCCCCTATCTACAAGGAACCAACTGCAGCAGAGCAAGCATGGCACCCAGCTACACTCAAGAGGCGTATGACAGAGAGGTCACCGCGGTGCTGGCTTTATGCGGACCCAACCTCTCAGAGGATCTAATACAGCATGTGAAGAAAGTAGTGCGAGAGTACTTGCCGTGGGAATCAGAGCGGGCCAGGGGGTTTGCAGACCTCCCTCCCCAGCGGCAATGTGTGGCCCAGGGAGCTGATGGTGTCGTCCATCCTCCCCAGCAGCCGTGTGTGTCCCAGGGAGCCGAAGGTGCAGTCCTTCCTCCCCAGCGGCAGGCTGAGTTACAGGGGGCAGAGGTTGTTGTTCCTGCCCCCCAGCAGCAAAGTGATATGCCAAGAAGGCAGTGTGAAGTGAAGGGAGAGGAGAGCAGCGTCCTCCCTCCCCAGCGGCAATGTGTGCCCCAGGGAGCTGATGGTGTCGTCCATCCTCCCCAGCAGCCGTGTGTGTCCAAGGGAGCCGAAGGTGCAGTCCTTCCTCCCCAGCGGCAGGCTGAGTTACAGGGGGCAGAGGTTGTTGTTCCTGCCCCCCAGCAGCAAAGTGATATGCCAAGAAGGCAGTGTGAAGTGAAGGGAGAGGAGAGCAGCGTCCTCCCTCCCCAGCGGCAGTGTGTGCCCCAGGGAGCTGATGGTGTCGTCCATCCTCCCCAGCAGCCGTGTGTGTCCAAGGGAGCCGAAGGTGCAGTCCTTCCTCCCCAGCGGCAGGCTGAGTTACAGGGGGCAGAGGTTGTTGTTCCTGCCCCCCAACAGCAAAGTGATATGCCAAGAAGGCAGTGTGAAGCGAAGGGAGAGGAGAGCAGCGTCCTCCCTCCCCAGCGGCAGTGTGTTTCCCAGGGAGCTGATGGTGTCGTCCATCCTCCCCAGCGGCAGTGTCTGTCCCAGGGAGCAGAAGGTGCAGTCCTTCCCCCCCAGCGGCAGTGTGTGTCCCAGGGAGCAGAAGGTGTCGCCCTTCCTCCCCAGCGGCAGTGTGTACCCCAGGGAGCTGATGGTGTCGTCCATCCTCCCCAGCGGCAGTGTGTCCTGCCGGGAGCAGAGACAGTCAGTCTCGCACCCCAGCAGCCGGACAAGAGAATGAAAGGGGAGACAGCTGGTCCCCCTTTCCACCAGCAGAGAGAGTGGCAGGGAGAGGAGCCTGCTAACCCCTCTCCCCAGCGGCAGTTTACCGTCCAGAGAGAGGAGCTTGTTACACCCTCTCTCCAGCGGCAGCCTAACCCACCAAGGGGAGATGTTAAGCCCCACGACTGTGCAGATGGGACCGTAGTCTCTGTACTTACAGCCCAAGGGGTAGGGACGGTCGGTCCTGCCCCCCAGCCACAGAGCAATGTATCCAAAGGGGAGACAGTCGGTCTCCCCCTCCGGCAGCCGAGCTATGCACCTAAAGGGGAGACAGTCAGTCTCCAGCAACCAGGCTCCAACCAGACTACTTCCGTGGTAGTGCTGGCACCAGGACAGAATACCGCTGGTCTCTGCCCCCTCAGCAACCCACCAAGGCAGCCTAACTGTTCCCCACACAGTCATGGTGAGACACCTGGACCTGGACAAGTTTGTAATTCTTTCAGGTGTAGTACCCAGTTATTGTGGGGGGGCTGTACTAATAGTTGTGTTTTGTGGGTGGGTTGCTGGACTAACCAGGGCACTGACCGGCAGGAGGTCAGGTACCCTGTTAGTCTAGTTGGTAAAGGGGAGAAGTGTGGCGAAACCAACCTCGCCACTATGAGCTGGAGAAGCCTGGTTGCTCGCCTGCTTCCTTTGGACTATGGACCAGACTTTAAAAAGCTTTATTTTACCTGCAGAAAGGCATATTCGTGCCTTTCAGCCGGGGTGTTCGGTAGATTCCAGCTACCGAACAAACTACCGTATGAGGGACCACCTAGGAGATGGAGTGTGCCGTCAATTAACCGCCCAGAAGCTGCGGTTAACCGCAGCTTAATTGATGAACGCTGGGTGGCCTTTGTTCGTTTGCCGACCACGAGGTAGCGGCCATTTTAATCGTGCAAAAGACCAGCGGTGTTCGGCGAGGATTCTATGGAACTATAAACGGACACTTAATTGCACGAACACCGCTGAGCCGTCTGTCGCCTGGGTCCTAATCGTACAAGGTTAACCAAACACTGGAATTCGGTATTTCTATGGGAATTGTAGTAACCCAGATAGCTATACCATGGAGCCTATTTGTGTGATTAAAGACTTTGGCTCCATGGCGATTAAACTGTATTCGTGTAGTCTGGGTGCCATTCACCTAATAATGTGCACCCAGACCTGAGCTATCTGGGGATATGTAACATGTCTGTGTTGGGTGGAATAAAAGTGACTTTATATATTTTAAAGCATAATACTGTATTTAGATCCCCACATGTGTAATGGAGTCTTGTCTTTGTCCTGAGAGATAATTGGATTACCTCTACAATTATCTCCAGGGCAGAAGGGAGGAAACCAGGATGCATTGTGGGAATGTTTACTGCTGTGTGTCTGTAATTGGTTTATGTCTGTCCTTTGTTACAGTCTTCCATTTGGTCCCCTAGGGGAGTGTCCACCAGGTGGGAGACCTGCATAAATACTGGGCAGGTAGCCCTGAGTAAATGAGTTGCTGTTTAACCCTGAAGCTGGAGTGTGTCTCTTTCTTGGGGGGAAGGGGACTGTATGCCGACTGCCAGGAGTGTAAGCTGTTCATATTGCTTTTCCTGTTCGGCTGCTTCCAGGGTTCGTGTGTCTGCTGTTCGAGAGTTGGTGAATTCGTGCAGTTTGGGAGTTCGGGAAGTTGGTGCTTATGGTAGCTTCTGGTCTATGGAAAAGGGGATTATCGCCTAAACGCATTTTTCCCCTTTTATGCTGAAACGGTCCGTTACAAGCGTATTTCAGGTGTCTTAAAAGTTAGACAGTGGCATAGTAATTCGCACAATTTTTTAAGTTTAACATGCTGAACTAAACAGGAGGTTATCAGAGTAGGCTTAGATATAGTAAAATATAATAAAGGTGTTAGTTGCTTAACATTGCTAGATCACCTATGCTAGAGAAGAACAGTATCTAGTTATGAACAGTGTGACTTAACATTGCTTAGGTTTTTTCACGTTCTGACACAACAGTATTATACAGTTGACCTTCAGGCATGCTTGTTAGGTGACCAATACACGCTAAGTACTTAGTGAGTTAAATTGTCGATTAATAGCAGTAGTTTATGATTAATATTGAGTAACATCGCTTCATTGTCTAGGCATTTAGATTGCTTTGTTTAAGAACTGAACACATGTATTTAGGTGCAGAAATAATGCTAGGTCTTTTAAGATTATTAGCTTAAACTGTCGCTGAGACCGTTGTCGCTTGAACATTTGACGCTTACACCTTGGTCGCCTAGACATTTGTCGCTTACTTATTTAGCAGGTTACATTTGTCACTTCTCGTGGGCCTAAAATAAAAATGATTATGTCTATAGAATATTAACACTAAAGACAATGCTAGAGCGTTTAACAGGCTTAATTATGTTGCTAAGATGCCATTAGGATAACGAAAAACATTAACTAAAAGAGTGTCCATTCTGCCAGTTCGCTAGCATCTGAGTTGTGAACTGCAGGGAGCTATGATGTTTTCTGTGAAATGGGGGCACCTGAGGTAGCAGCCAGTGTCCGTCAGACCCCTAGAGTCCTGCAATGCCCGTGTCTCAGCCAATGCCTTGTGCGATCATTTCTCCTGGTTGCTGTGTTCCAGCCTCAATGAATTCTCCGGTTTGGGGGGCATCTCCAGTGGTTTTCTGTGGAGTGGTCGTCAGTTTGGTGCTCTGGTTTGTCTTCCCATCATGTGGATGCGGGTATGAGAGAAGTCGCTGCAGCCTTTTTCTGGCTTGGTACCGCGGTAGTGTCTGTTGTGCATCAGAGTGGTGCAGAGAGAAGGCCCCATGGTGTCGGTGAGGATCCTGCTGGTCTGAGGGTCTGCGCTCAGGTAAGGTGCCTGAGCTAGAGGGTTGCCCGGCGGGCTCGCTCTCTGTTGAGTGGGAGCGGGTACTTGTGTCCGGGTAGGTTGGAGCAGTTTCCCGCTTTGACGGCTTGTTGTGTCTGTGTGGTCGGGTGGCCGCATGGTAGACTCGGAGTGGGAAGTCAAAATGGCGACGGCGTGTAGCGGGCCGGAGCCATGAGGCCACCAAACGGGTTGGGCTCGGCTAGAGGGTACCCCTCTGTCACATAGGGTCGTGCAGAAGCTTAGGTAAAGCTGGTCCAGGATTTCCAGGGGATGCGAGGGTAGATGACCGCCTGTGTTCTCCTTCTGAGGGCCTTGCCGGTCGGCCATCTTGGATTGGGCCCAGCGGCACTGTCACCCCGCAGCCCTTGCCCAGACGTTTAATCCACTTGTCAAGTGGGGACCGGGATGACCCCACCGGTCCAGGGGGGGGGGGTAGGAGAGTAACGAGGTCTTGTGGGGGTTCCGATGCCGGAGTGAGCGGCCGCCTCACTCCGGCCCTCGCCTTAGTAGGCCGCAGCCGGCGGTACAGTCGCTTGGTCCCGACGGGCTCCAGGGAGGTATCACCCGGTAGAGGAGAATACCCCCGGTTCATACAGTGCCCTCGGTGGACGTTTTAGGCTGTTTAGCCTCCGTTTGTGCCCTTTGTGCCGCCTGCCCGGCGGGAGCTCTTCTTCCCCACGTCTGTTCGGCTTGGTCAGACTCCGCCCCCCCATATATTGTATAATTTAACTAATCTTTGTTTCCTTCTTTTATAGAAAATTGAGAGAGATTTATATATTCTGTATAATTATACCCATTTGTGCTTTGTAGATACTCAGATGATTCTTTGATCTATATGGCTATGTATGTACATATGAGCAGATTCACATGACACCCATTTGGTAATTCTATGTATTAATATAGTGGTTTTCGGGGGCGGGGCCTGACCGCCATGCTGACCGGTCGCATGCGGGAGAGGCTCCAGCTAAATGAGGTCCCTTTTGGATGGAAACCATGGATCGTAACTGTTATTTACGCCTGAAAGTACAGAAAAGTGCACAGACAGTTGTTGGCACTACTGCACACTCCGGGAGTTTTGGGGTTCCTGAGGACAGCACAAAGCTTTGGAGCCTGCGGCCTACTCGGGAAAGGAGTGGGGTGGACAGCCGCCACACTGCTCACAAGCCCAGCTGCCGCACAACAACTCTGTCACACGCCTCACAGGACCCTTTCCCAGTCCCCCTTTGCCCTTTGGACCGGCGGGGGTCATCCCGGTCCCCACTGGAGGGATCCGACACCTACAGCACTAACCCTAAAGAGTTTAACATGACTTTGGATTCCTGCGCTCTGACAACAAGATGGCTGCTGAGCGAGCTGCAATGGGCGCGGCTGTACTAGCTACCTGCAAGCGGCTCCCACAGTGGTATGGTTTGCTGGCCACAGCTCGCATGCCTGGACTGTCACACCAGCGAGCAGAAGTAGGATACCGGCTGCCTGAACCTCCACTCCAGGCCCTGCGAGGACATCACTCCCATCATAGTCCTGTACCCGGATGGACCATCTCGGCTGGCCCCTCAGGACACCAATCTGTGCACAGAACACGGGCCCATGCAATGCCAGGGACTGGTGGAGTGGGTCCCTCCTGACCCACCAATCTGCCGGGACTCTACCAGCACTACACTCAGCCGGGCAGGTGACAGACGCGACGATATCGGGTGAGCCGGTCAGCATACCTTCAGCAGCCATAACGTGACACTGCCTGTGCGGGCCTGCAGTGGTCTGCCCCTTGAAGACCCAGTGGACTCTTCATGTTTGTTGCTTTTGTTTATGCATTTACTTACATTTATTTTGCTTTTAAATTACATCTAAGTAGGCATAGGTTAGCATACCCTTACACAAGTAAACTGCTCTGCTTGATAATAACCTTGTTTCTGTGACAAGTTCGCAGGCAACTTAATTAATGACCTGGATATAGCTGCTTTATATGTGACCTTAGCTGATTTCTGAGCCTACTCTAGGGAGCTGGGGGTTGCTTTTAGACACTAGTACACAGCACTTCACCTGCCTACTCGCAAGCATCTTTGCATATCAACTAGATCTCTTCTAGACGGCACCCCACCCCCTATTCTCAAACACCAAGAATACAACTGTGCCTTAGTTAAGACCCATGACAGGTGTATAGTCGCCATTTGGGCAGTCGGAATCCAGGACAAACCACCCCCATAACCTAACCCAATAACACACGGACACTAAGTATTATGGGGAAATTTGTCCACAGCTTTATTAACCAATAATTATAATAATAATAATAATAATTATAATAATAATAATAATAACAATAATAAATTAACATATTAAACATGGGTCATTGCCCCCCATACTCCGCCCCCTCGCATCCTGTTCCTTCGGCTACCATACAAAAGGCAATGACCCCCATATAATAACACATATACATATTTATAACATATTTATAACATACACCAACATTCCAAAGTGCCAACCATCCATTAACCACGGCAGGGGTATACCCGGATACCCCTGCCACACCAGGTTCTGAGTCACCTCCAGGACTCGAAACCTCTCAACCACCGATGACCACAATCTGTTATTCCACCTCACGTTCATCCAGGGGAGCCTATTTCCTCTCCTTCGGCTCCCCGCCCCGCCGCTGTGAAAGAAACGGGTTAAATAAACACATAACAAACAAAGGGAGGGTGGGTGGGACAAACTCAACCGGGTAGAAAGTTAGAATGACTCACCTAAAATGGCTGCTCATTTAAATAGCCAATCCTACTTACCCATAATCCAACCCTTGCTTACTTCCTCCTAAGCCCGCCTCCTAACCCCTGTCAAGGCCTTTTTCCGCTTAGCTGCGCTCTAGCTACATGGGGCTACATGACAGGTGTATAGTCGCCATTTGGGCAGTCGGAATCCAGGACAAACCACCCCCATAACCTAACCCAATAACACACGGACACTAAGTATTATGGGGAAATTTGTCCACAGCTTTATTAACCAATAATTATAATAATAATAATAATAATTATAATAATAATAATAATAACAATAATAAATTAACATATTAAACATGGGTCATTGCCCCCCATACTCCGCCCCCTCGCATCCTGTTCCTTCGGCTACCATACAAAAGGCAATGACCCCCATATAATAACACATATACATATTTATAACATATTTATAACATACACCAACATTCCAAAGTGCCAACCATCCATTAACCACGGCAGGGGTATACCCGGATACCCCTGCCACACCAGGTTCTGAGTCACCTCCAGGACTCGAAACCTCTCAACCACCGATGACCACAATCTGTTATTCCACCTCACGTTCATCCAGGGGAGCCTATTTCCTCTCCTTCGGCTCCCCGCCCCGCCACAAGCTCAGACCTTGACCCCTTAAGCTGTCTGAGCTCCGCCACCCCGAAGAAACAGAGCCATCCGGATACCATCCTGCCAACCCAAGTTGAGCAGGTCCAAACCCACCTCCGAGAGGTGAACACCATCCGAGCGGTAGTATCCCGGCAACCCTTCCTCCAGCTCAAGGTGCCTTACTACCACACCCCCAACCTTTCGCACAAAGCTTGCCATCAAGCTATTTACCTTCCTCCTGCACCTATCCATAGCTACCGGATCCCGAGCGTGCCGCCACCGGCGCCTCGGGACAATCTCCGACCACACCAACATGACCCCCGGAAGCAGGCCCCTCAACTTATTGATGTCCTGCTTTATCCACTTCACCAGCCGTCGTTGCGGCGTAAGGCCCAGGTCATTACCCCCAATATGCAGGACCAGTAAGTCTGGCGTGTATCCCGCCGCCAGCATCCCAAACAGTTTACCACAAACATCCCCCCAGCAGAAACCCCGATACCCAAACCAGCGAACTGCCAACTGGCCCCTCGGAAAACCCAGCTGCTGGCCTTGCGCTCGAGCTGCGGCCCTCCTCTCGGCCCAGAAGACAAACGAATGGCCCATGATCCATGCTTCACGCCCTGGGGGGAAAAACAAATGATGAGGGAAGTCCGACAGAGACCCCCACCCCAGCCCAAATAACACAGAGAACCGTTACAGTACAGCCAGTTACAAGTCGCTCATCCCCAGCATATATACTTTTTTTTTTTTTTTTTTTGCATAAAACGGTCCCCAAACTCATTATTCCAACAGACCCAATCGGACATAGGAACGGAATCTTACTGATTCCCACCTCCCGATCCGTTTCACCACCTCGTCCCCCAATCCCAACCGAGCCGCCTCCGTGGCAGCCCCAATACGGAACGAGTGTGTTCCAAATCGTTCAGCATGAAGCCCTAACTTGCCCAAGCCCAACCGAAAAACCTTCGTGAACTGAAACCGAGAGAGGGAGGATCCGTCGGCATGCACCAACAAGGAACCCCCCATCACTGGCCTCCGTGCCAGGTACTCTGCCGTAGCAGCCAACGGACACAAAGCCGAGCCCGGCAAGGCCCCCAGTGCCACGTCCCGGCCCACGCCGCGGACATCCGTTTTGGAGCTGCCCAGGTGCACCACCACCTTCCCATCCAAGACACGAACCCCCGAAAATTGCAAGCCCCCTTGCACCATCTTATTAGCGCTCACCAATTCCCCAATTCGGAATGCCCCAAAAAACGCCAAAGTAAACGCCACCTTGAACAGAGAAGCCTCGAACCCATCGAAACAGATTTCAGGCAACAAACCCACCAAATCCCCCAGTAGTCGAACCGACACCGGGCGCCTGGTATCCGGCGACCTGCGTCCCTTGCGATAGCCCTTCAGGGCCTGCCTGATAATGAAGGTCTTAGTAAAGTCCTCCTTCCCATGCCATCTGAACCAAAACGCCATCGCCGCCATGGACCTGTCCACCATGGCAGGTGACGCCCTTTTTGCCAGCAACTGACAAGTGTACCACAGGAAAGCATCCCGCAGGGCCTCCCCGCTGTCCACGGCCAGCCCGTCCAGCGACCGCTCCCACAGGCCCCAAACCTTACTGTACGAGGCCCAAGTGGCCGGTGCCAGAGAAGCCTTCACAAGTCCTCCAAGCAGGATGTTCCCAGCTGCCAAATCTCGTCCGGGCAAGCCTGCCCGTCCTTCGAAGCCCCCGGCGCCACCAGCCAGAATCGGGACCACTGAAAACGAGACAGAGCATCAGCCACCTCATTCAGATAACCGGGAACATGCCGCGCGCGAAAAACAACATTCCGAGACATACACAGTAATACCAATCGCCTAAGCAGCCTAACCACCGGCCTGGAGGCCGCAGACTGACGATTCACCGCGTGAACCACCGCCATGTTATCCGAGAAAAAGACCACTTTCCGATTACGCAGCCTGTCGCCCCATAGCGCCATCGCAACCACTAACGGGAATAACTCAAGGAAAGCCAAGTTGCGCATAAGAGGGCTCGAACCCCAAGAGTCCGGCCACCTCTCCGCACACCAACAGCCACCAAAGTATGCCCCAAAACCCACACTACCTGAAGCATCCGTGAAAAGCTCAAGCTCGGCCGATGACTGGCCCACCTGCCTGAACAACACTGTCCCATTAAAATCCCGCAAGAAGGCATCCCAAATGCCCAAATCCTCCTTCATGGCCGCCGACACCCGGATGAAATGGTGCGGAGACCGGACCCCCGCAGTAGCAGCCGACAGGCTGCGACTGAAAACCCTTCCCATCGGGATTACCCGACACGCAAAATTGAGCAGCCCAATCAAAGACTGGAGCTGCCGCAGAGTAACCTTGCGCGCCCCCGCCACAGCGGCCACCGCCCCTCGAAGCCTGTCCAGCTTATCCCGAGGCAGCCTGCATTCACCCAACCCAGAGTCAATCTCCAGACCCAGGAAACTCAGACACGTGGTCGGGCCTTCAGTTTTGTCCGCCGCCAGCGGAACCCCGAAGTGGCCCGCCACCCACTCAACCGTCCGCAGCAGGCGCAGGCATTCCAAGGAGTCAGCCGGCCCCACGCACAGAAAATCATCTAAATAATGTACAATAAAACGATTCCCTGCTTCCACCCGTACCACCCATTCGAGAAAAGTGCTAAATTTCTCAAAATAGGAGCACGAGATGGAACAACCCATGGGCAGGCACAAGTCCACGAAGTAGTCCCCTTCGAAGAAACACCCCAGCAGGTGATGACAGTCCCGGTGGACCGGCAGCAGCCGAAACGCGGCCTCAATATCCACCTTCGCCATCAGAGCCCCACGCCCGGCCCGCCGAACCAAATCGACCGCCCGGTCGAAAGACGCATAAGACACCGAGCACAAGTCCTTATGAATACCGTCATTCACCGACTCACCCTTCGGGTACGAGAGATGATGAATGAGCCTAAATTTACCCGGCTCCTTTTTGGGAACCACCCCGAGTGGGGAAATCCGCAGGCCTTCCAGCGGAGGCACTGTGAATGGGCCCGCCATGCGGCCTAGCCCGACTTCCTTGCCCAGCTTCTCCCTAACCACGTCCGGGAAGTCAGCCACAGACTTCAGGTTGCGCAGCCTTCCCGATCCCCCCTCCCGCTCCTGAAACGGAATGAAAAACCCCCTCTCAAAACCCGCCCGGAGCACAGCGGCATCCGCCCTGTTAACGTAGCGGCTTAGCCATGGCTCCATCGCGCTTAGCCTCACTGGGGTTAAGCCCAGGGGAAGCGGATGCTCCCCCTCCACCGGCCGCGGCCGCAGCACCGGCGCCACCGGACTTCCCTTTCTTGAAGCAGCGGTTGAGCCCATGAGCGCCTCCGCAGCCGGAGCACTTGTGCTTGAAGCGACAGGTGGTCCCCCATTTGCATTGGCCCTCATTATAGAGCCAACATAAGCCCTTTGGTAAGGCGGCCGACGAGGCGGACTGCCCCCTAGCGCCGGCCGAGTTCTGAAAGGGCTGCGCCTTTTGCGCCATCATTAACTTCATCCAGAGCGGCAGGTCCATTTGGTCCCACCGCATACCCGGGTTAGCCGCCAGCCGCTGCCTAAACTGCTCATCGTACCGCCACCACACCAACCCTCCGTAAGTCCGATACGCTTCCCAAATACCATCCAAATAACAAAACAGCGAGGAGCATAACCCCGGCGATTTCTCGCCGAGCACGCTAGCCAGCACGCAAAAGGCCCTCAGCCAATTCCCGAAGGATTTCGGAATCTTGCGATACCGCTTCCTCTTCTCCTCCTCCTCCTTCTTCTCGTCCTTCTTATCCTCCTCCTTGAGGTCTATAAAGTCCTCCAAGGGGAGGAGGGAGAAGATCTCACAAAACTCCCCCTTCCATATCTTATCCTTCACTTCCTGCTTCAGATGGACCCCCAGCGGGCCCGCAAACGACACATACGCGTGCTGTCTAGCCGCGTCGGGAATGCCCCCTGTCAACTCAGCCCTCTCGCTCCCAATCTCCCCCACGTCCTGCGGCAACACCATATCCCCGCCCGAACTAGGCCCAGTGGAGTTCCCAACCCGCGAGCCCGTAGCCCCAACGCCCGGGGCCCACACCTGACCAATGCCGCTAGTGTCACCCCCCGCCCCCAATGAGTGGAGTAGTGCCTGAAGTGTGGTAATTAATGCGTTAGAGTGTAATGACCCACTGGACTCACCGGCCAAGCCCCCCGAAACCGGGACAGCGGGGGCTGCAGTGCGGATCGCCCGACATCCAGGAAGAGGAACTTCCGCTGCCGTCTCGCCGACCGGGGAGCCCACCCGGTGATCAGCCTGCGAGGAGGCGGAACGGCTCCGAGACCTAGGACAAGGAGAAGAAGTCCTGGGTAGGGTGTAACGGACATCAATACCCCTCCCGTCACGACCCCGGGAGCGCCTGCTCTGTACCGAAGCCTCCCGCTGACCTCTACCACCACGTGGCGCCCTGGGACCCCTGGGGCTACGACTCCTCCCGTCTCTACTAGCAGGCCGCCCCTGCCGACCATACCTAGGGGCTGCCGCACATTCCCCTGCCGAGCTATCCGAGGGGGAGCAGTGCCGACCCGACCTCCCTCGCGCCTCCCGGGACCCCTGCGACCTAACGGGTGATGGACTATCGCTACCACTCCCAGAATCCGGGCCCCCCCGCCGCCCGACCACTACCGAGGATCCCGATCCCCGACCTCCTACATTCTTCCGACTGACCGCTTCCGTAACCCCTTTTCCTGCGCCTATCCCCACCGCCCCTTTACCCTTACCCCCCTTCTGACTAGACCCCGACAGCCCGGACCTACCCACCACCCCTACGGGGGACCCACTTTCCGACCTAGCCACCTCTCGAGACCCCCCCCTGCCCCTGGAACTCACCCCTTTCGATCTACGCTTACGCTTAGGGGCCCCGGGACCCTCCCCCCTTAGGACTAAGGCCTGGGCACCCCCCACTGGCCTACTCCCGCCTCTCTCCGTGGCAGAGCTCCCCATAACAACCTTCCCGCCAAGAGGGCCCCGGCCGGAGCCCCCTGCACTTGCCTGCTGCCTCCCAGGCCGGCCATGCGGTCTCCCGGATCTGGCCTCGTCATCCTCGGTACACTCCGATGGGGGGGAAGCCCGCCCCGACCTCCCCTCCGTGGGTCTTGCAACGCCAGGGGGCCGCCCGGCCACGTCCGACCCGACAGCAGCAGCGCCCCCGTCCACGACATCCTTCTGCCTCCGAGTGCTCGTCCGAGGCTCCGTCCGCACGTGGGGAGGCAAGGCCTCGACCACGCGGCTCCCGGGCCTGCTGCCGGTCGCAACCGGAACCCCACTGCTACCGGGGACAACTTCACCGGGCCCCGTGCCCGGGCTCAGCCTCCTCGGGGGCCTCCGGGCCCTGACCGGTCTCCCGCCATCGCCGTCCCGATCCGCCGCCTCCGCCAGGGCAGGGCCGAGCTGTGCCCGTAGCCAGTCCACACCCTGATGCCGTGCTGCCGACCTGATCCCCTCCAGCAATCGCTCCACATCGTCCATGGGTCCTGCAGAGGAGACAAAGAAAATTCCAACCGAGCGAAGTCCGCGCACACCGAGGTGAACACAAACTCAACCGGGTAGAAAGTTAGAATGACTCACCTAAAATGGCTGCTCATTTAAATAGCCAATCCTACTTACCCATAATCCAACCCTTGCTTACTTCCTCCTAAGCCCGCCTCCTAACCCCTGTCAAGGCCTTTTTCCGCTTAGCTGCGCTCTAGCTACATGGGGCTACATTATCAGTTGGGTATTGCAGCCTCTCCTTCTTACAACATTATCTTATATAGCACCCACTCTCTACACATCGTAGAAACACAGTTTAATCTATTTTGTTTTTCTTGCATATGGATGCCTATTGTTTATTAATGCTTAGACAGCTTTGACTAACAGGCACCCTACTCCACATAAATTCTAAAACGTGTAGCCTATGTGTTATGCTAACCAACTTGCATATTAAGTAGTTTCTTGCATTTTTGTTTCTCAACTTATAACTACTTATATTCAAAACTAGTCTCCACGTCATCAAAAAAAAATGTGCACTGTGCTCCCATGCCATGCCTTAGTTAATTGATGTTAATTGTTAAATAGTGAGCACATGCTGTTGGGGCATGACAAACGCATTTGTAACTGCTTTTTCTCTATGCACTCAAAAATAAAGAATACAAAAAAAAAATATATATATATATATATATATATATAGTGGTTTTCTATAACCCTTTCCCATTTTTTATGTATTTTTTTGTGTATTTTTTTGTGTAATTTTCATCTTTATGCATTTTATATGCATTTTTCAGTAAGCATTTTTTAATAATTATTATGTGTAATATTTTAATTTTTTTGTGAACCTGCTGGTATATTTCTTCCCTTTGTATATTTGTGTTTATTTGTCTATTTGACTTGTGGTGTATATATGCATATATTTTCAAGAAGACAGTGGGTTGTTGTTTTTCGCCCACTGTCATCTTGGTTTGTTTCGTTGGTTCTCTTTTCTTACATGCGTTCCACTGTGGAACGCTATATAACGGCTACCTTTTGGTAGTTCCGGTATGCGTTCCACCCTGGGACGTGGAAGTTTTTGGACACGTCTATATGTCATATTACATATTGATATGTTTGCCCAATGGAGAATTACTTACGTCAGAACCCGGAAGCACCGGATGCCGCGGGAAAATCAGATTAATGAAGAGTACCTGCGCTCAAGGATATATAAAGAAATAATTTCTGGACTTTACTCACACCCCGAAGAAGTCAGTATTTGACAAACGCGTTGGATTGAGTACCTGGACTGACTTTCATTTCCAGTTTATTTTATTATTTATTTATTTTTTGATTGTATATATACATTTTTTATATATTAGTATTATTTCTGTTGTGACCAGCTACTATTCCATCTTCAGCATAGACAAATTTACCATCCTGTTCCACTTGTTAGTGGAGATATGCCTGCTGATTGTGACCTGAATGTAAGGGCAATCAGTGTAATAAATGTATAACTTTTTAACAGTACTACTCTATATATATTTCTTTCTATCCATTTGAGGATCCCATATCCAAGGAGATATTTATTCCTTCATACAGACACCCTTAAGGGGAGATAAGCGCAGATCATCAATATTTCTTGTAAGTTCTCTACCTCCTGGATGTAGATACTGTCTTTCATACATACTTCACTATATATTATTTATTTTTTAGACCTTTCAGAGATCACGTCCTGTTATACAGGTTGAATCCTCTATATCAGCGGTTCCCAAAGTGTTGGTCGCGACCCACTGGTGGGTCGCAGGGCGATTCCCAGTGGGTCGCGCTGACCCACACATCCAGGGCCGCCGGGGACTCGGGCAAGCAGACTAACACCAGGAGGAGCCCGGCTGCTTGTCCTGTATGCCGCCGGGCTCCCTCCAATCAGTCTGCCCAGCAGCTCCGGTCTGCAGCTCCTCCCTGCCCTCCTCCATGTAACCCCTTTATGCCTTGCCCTCCCCATGTGACCCTTTCACTCCCTGCCCTGTCCCAATGTAACCCCTTCACTCCCTGCCCTCCCCCAATGTAACCCCTTCACTCCCTGCCCTACCCAAATGTAACCCCTTCACTCCCTGCCCTCCCCCATGTGACCCCTTCACTCCCTGCCCTCCTCCATGTAACCCCTTCACTCCCTGCCCTTCCCCATGTGACCCCTTCACTCCCTGCCCTTCTCCATATCACCCCTTCACTCCCTGCCCTCGCCCAATGTAACCCCTTCACTCCATGCCCTCCCCATGTAACTCCTTCACTCCCTGCCCTCCCCCAATGTAACCCCTTCACTCCCTGCCCTCCCCAATGTAACCCCTTCACTCCCTGCCCTCCTCCATGTCACCCCTTCACTCCCTGCCCTCCCCCAATATAACCCCTTCACTCCCTGCCCTCCCCCAATGTAACCCCTTCACTCCCTGCCCTCCCCATGTAACCCCTTCCCTCCCTGCCCTCACCATGTAACTCCTTCACTTCCCTGCCCTCCCCCAATGTAACCCATTCACTCCCTGCCTTCCCCCCATGTAACCCCTTCACTCCCTGCCCTCCCCCCATGGAACCCCTTCACTCCCTGCCCTCCCCCCATGGAACCCCTTCACTCCCCACACTGTAACCCCTTCACTCCCTGGCTGCCCCCTCCCCACACTGTAACCCCTTCACTCCCTGCCCCCCTCCCCACACTGTAACATCTTCACTCCCTGCCCTTCCCACACTGTAACATCTTCACTCCCTGCCCTCCCCACACTGTAACCCCTTCACTCCCGGCCCCTCCCACTGTAACCTTTTCTCCCCCTGCCCCCCAATGTAGACTTTTCTCCCCCTGCCCCCCACACTGTAGTCCTTTCCCCCCCTGCCTGCCCACCCCTTTTCCCCCTGCCCGCCCACTGTAACCCTTTCTCACTTTGCCCTCACACTGCCCCCCACACTGTTACCAGCACACGCACACTCCCTCCCACACTGTCACCCTCACCTCTCCCACACACTGTCACCCTCACCTCCTGTCTCTGCGTGTATGTGTATCTGTGTGTCCTTTTGTGTCAGTGTGTGTGTATTTGTGTGTCTGTGTGTATTGTGTGTCAGTGTGTATCTGTGTACATGAGTGTCTGTGTATCTATGTGTGGGAAACTAGGTGTCATTGTGTGTATTGCTGTGTCAGGGTGTGTATTTGTGTGCCTGTGTGTGTCTCTGTATGTGTGTGTATATGTGTATACACTTCACACATACTCCATACAAAAAACATGCTTACATTCAAACACACATTGTGTATATGTATATTTTATAAACACAATACACACACTGCATCCACTACACACACACACACACACTGCATCCACTACACATGTACTGCAAACGCAAACATTACATACAAACACACCCCGGCATTAAAACACTAAAATTATCTACAAACACCCCTTCATTCAAACACCAACACTACACACAAAAAGCACACCTGCATTTCAAGTCCGACAGTACATACAAACACCCATGCATGCAGACGCAAACATTACAAACAAGTACACCTCTATATTCCAATGGCAACAGTACATACAAATACACCCATACATGCACACATATACTTAATACAAAAACATGCTTACATTCAAACACTCAAACACTGCTCACAAATATAACCCTGCAATGATAAGAAAATGGTAGATCCCCATCTGGTATAGCATTGCTGAAGTTCTCCAACAGATGGAGATCTACCTTTTGGCCATACTTGCACTAGAGGGGGGCCCAGAAAACATACTTGCACCAGGGTCCTCTCTACATTAGTTCCACCACATGGATAATCAACGTGAGGTGCCTGGATGAAAGAGCAGGACACAGCACTTCTGATTCTGAGTCTGTGAGTAAGCAGTTGTATGTCTCTAAAACTGATTGACATGATGTGCAAAGTTTCTGCCTCTAAAACTGCCATGATATCCCAGAATTATGCCTCTAAAACTGCCATTATATCCCAGAATTATGCCTCTAAAACTGCCATGGTGTGCCAATTTTATGCATCTAAAACTGATTGCCATGGTGTGCCAATTTTATGCTTTTAAAACTGATTGCCATGGTGTGCCAATGTTATGCCTCTGAAGCTGATTGCCATGATATGCCAAGTTTATGCATCTAAAACTGATTGCCATGATGTACCAATTTTATGCATCTAAAGCTGATTGCCATGGTGTGCCAATTGTATGCATCTACAGCAGATTGCTACAGTTTGCCGATTTCATGCATCTAAAGCTGACATAATGTTCCAATTGTATGCCTGTAAAGCTGATTGCTATGGTGTGCCAATTGTATGCCTGTAAAGCTGATTGCCACGGTGTGACAATTGTATGCCTGTAAAGCTGATTGCCACGGTGTGACAATTGTATGCATCTAAAGCGGATTGCTATAGTGTGCCAATTGTATGCCTCTAAAGCGGTTTGCCATGGTGTGCCAGTTTTATGCCTCTAAAAGTAATTGTCATGGTGTGCCAGTTGTGTGCATCTAAAGCGGATTGCTATGGTGTGCCAATTGTATGCCTCTAAAGCTGATTGCCATGGTGTTCACTTTTTAAAATACGCATTAAAAGCAAGTGGGTCTCGACAAATTACCGTTTTGAAAAGTGGGTCTCGGCCCATAAAAGTTTGGGAAGCCCTGCTCTATATTGTATGTGCTATCCCACTTTTTTAGCTCATATCACTTTTTTAAGTTGTATTAGCTAATTTGTTTTCTCTTGATAATTAAAGGATGATTTATCCGTGACACTTTCAAAACCACATGGCCATCAACATCCCTTCCGTTTAAAAAAAAAATGTCATACTGATAAAAAATATGAATTTATTTGACTTCTGAGCGGAAAATATATAAAAATATCCTATCTGCTGCAAACAATGGAGGAAGGGCTATGTCCTGGGAAGAGACACAGTTCATGCTGCATACACAAACACACTTATGTAAAGGTTACTGAACATAAACACACAGGGTCAAGGGTACTGAACAACGCAATCACAAACACACTAGGGGAAGGGTGGTACATAGACAAACATGAACACACTAGAGTTATGTTAGTGAGAGGAACTGGTACTCAATATGAGCCCCCATGTGTGGAGTTGGGGCTTCAGATAAAGCAGTGGAATATTTAGAAAAGTTTAATCAATATGAAAAGTTAAACATGCACTTGTCCAGCATGTATTAGCCTAGCATGTTTAAAATAAATAAAGAGGCTGACTTTTCAGAAGTGTGTACTTTTGCTTTGTCCATTAACGATATACGGTAACTCCTTTTGTCATGTTTCTGTATTATAAAAAAAGATTGACAGAAAAAATAAATAAAAATAAAAAAGTACTATAGGGTCACTACAATACAGGTACGTCTGCATAAATCTCAAGGTGCAAATACTATGATAAGACTGCACTCTTATGAATGTAGAACGATTAGACGGTCACTATAATAAAGCTTGACATTTTGAACCAGACTCATCAATTGCTCTGTTCTGATTGTAATTCACCATACATATGCTTATGCACAGTGAGGTAGGTATGATGAGGTATTACTATGGCACGCATGCCCCTCGGAAGTATGGACCCTGTGACTTAATCCTAATACATATGTGCTCCCTTGTGTGTTGGTAGAGTTCTTCAGATGATGCTAGTATTACTTTGGAAGGAGATAGGGGATGGATACTGCATTAGTGTGTGCTCGTGAGTTAGGCTACTGCCTGCATACAATTGATTTACAGCCTAGAGAGGTGTCAGCGAGAACTGCTAATGCGCGTAGGCAACCTGAGATAGAAATGGAACCTTGGAAACACCAGCTTTTGCACCTAGTTTATGCATAACCCCCACTGTGATGGCAGAGGTAGAGGGAAAAAAACAGCCTACTTTAAAATGCTATCTGGCTCAAGAAATTCCCAATATTTAATTTGATCTGGGACACATTGAGTTCATCTTGCTTCATGCTCCGGTGTGTAAACACCTGGTGCTTCTGGTGGAGGAAAATGTGTTCTGGAAACAGGTGATCATATTAAATATGACCAATAAAATAAAGAATTTTTTTTTTTTTCGCCATTGCACTGGTGCAAACGCTCAAAATGGATATGATTAAGACTAGAGTTGAGCGGACACCTGGATGTTTGGGTTCGGCCGAACTTCGGAAAAAAGTCCGGGTTCGGGATCGAACTTGACCCCGAACCCCAACCCCATTGAAGTCAATAGGGACCCGAACTTTTGGGCACAAAAATGGCTCTAAAAAAGTTGTGGAAAAGGGCTAGAAGGCTGCAAAAGGAAGTAAAGGGGGGGGGGGGGGAAGAGGAGGACAAGTGCCCTGCAAACAAATGTGGATAGGAAAATCACTTAAAATAATATAAAAATGAAAAATAATCCGATCCTATTCATTGCCGCGGCTGCATCTTGCACCTAATGTCCACCCCCCCCGCAACCAGCCCCCACCCCCAAATTGGGGGTCCCCAAACCCCTAGTCCCCCCCCCCCCCCCCCAAAAAAAAATAACCCCTACCTACCCCCTTCATCCTAAAATGTATTCACTATTTATTCATTTTGTGTGTAACACTCTGGGTGATTGCTAGTTTTTTGCAATTTTTATATTATACTTTATCAATAAATTATTTTTTGTTTTCAATTTTTCAAGCCTTTCATTGGCATTTTAGATTTTGGTAACAAACATATAGTTCTTCTTATGCTTTCCCAGTACCCTTGCACTGGTACACTACCTCCATACCATTTTGTTTGTTTCTTGTTACTCCCACCGAATGCTGTGTGCCAGTGTGTCAAGGTACTCCTTGGCCTATGCTTATTTTTGCATACGTACTCAATGTGCCTGTTTTCTGCTTATGTTAATTAACCAGTTATGATTCATGACATTGTGAGGACCTGATTTACACCAATATCATGTGGATAGTAGACCTGTTCCAACTGTCAGAGCACTATTCTTACCACTTTTTAATGTTACACGTTTATCCCTAGGTAAGTGCAGTACTTGTCATAATAGATCAAAATAAAGTGTAAGGCAAGCAAATCCAGCAGGGGCAAGAGAAAGGCAAGGTCAGGCAGTCCAATAGTCAAATATTCAGGCAGCGGCTTAGCAGGTGAAGCAGATGGTCGCATGAGCACGGAGCTCCTCCGCAGACTGTGCAAAATTAAGCTTACATCGCTCCACATCGGGGGGCACAACCATCTATCTCCTCAGCTACGAATAATTCTTCACTGAGAAGATTTTTTGCTGAGCCGGCCCGGACCACAAGGCCAAGATGGCGCCCAGTACTTACCTCCTGGAAAGTCCCCTGCTCATTC
This sequence comes from Pelobates fuscus, assembly GCF_036172605.1. Taxonomy (NCBI): domain Eukaryota; kingdom Metazoa; phylum Chordata; class Amphibia; order Anura; family Pelobatidae; genus Pelobates; species Pelobates fuscus. The sequence continues at coordinate 337,252,178 of NC_086321.1, read as the reverse complement.
CCTCTGCATTGGAGGCCTTGGCAGTCAACAGCGATCTGCGGACACTGCTCCTAAGGTTGCCATCGCGATCTGACATGGCAGAAATGTTAAGCGAGCTTGAGGCAAACTTTGAAGAGGAGCTTCAGACACTTAACTCTGAGGTAACACACATTGGCACTAGAGTACAAGCCCTAGAGGATGAGGGGGAGGTGGCAGTCAGAGGTCCCTTATGTATGACTCTATCAAGCAGCAACAAAAGGCTCTCCTGTCCATGCACAGGAAATTAAATAATATTGATAATAGTGGGCGAAGAAACAACCTCAGCATCAGGGGGTGTTGCTGAGCCTGAGCAGAGTGCCACAGAAGACACTATTAAGATACTGGCACACCAGGCCTTGAGGCCAAATATCATCTCCCAAGACTTGCCTAGAAGAACAAAAGGAATTGAAGCCCACGGAACAACGCAGAGGGGGAGTGGGCCTTGACAGGGCCAGAGAGTGGGCAGGGAAAAGATTTGGGGGTGGGCTTAGGGTAATGCAGCGTGGGGGTGGTCTAAGAGCAAGTTAAATAGTGGCCATCTTAGAGAAGAGCCATTTTAACAGAATTTCACTCACCTGTTCTTTGTCAGGTCTGTGGGATTCTTCTTTTTTCTCGTTTCTGCAGGTATGGCGTCGTTGGAAGAGATCCTGGAGGGAGTCCGAGCGGCTGTCAGAGACCGAGGCATGGCGTGGCTACATCAGCAGCTCAGCGCTGCTGCAACATCCCAGGAGTCGGAGCGGAGGCCTACACGGAGGACAAGGCCGCCTCAGCGACTAAGCCCGGGTTTGGCACCCGCAACTCGTCGGAGGAGGAGCCCATCGGTCGATGACAGGGTGATGGCGACTGGTTCCGGCAGAGGTTTGTCGAGGCGGGCGGCGCCGGTCACTGGGACGGCTGGCCAGGCGAGGAAGGCCGCGAATAAAGGAGCGCGCGGGAAGATGGCGCCCCGCGGATCTGCGGCTGGCAGGAAGGCGGGAGCGGAGCCGATGTCCAGGACAGCGGTACAAATGATCGGGTCGGGAAGCGGCCAGGAGGCCAGGGAGGCCGGATTATCTGGATTCGGTGAGTCGAGCACCAGGGGGGGTTCGGGGAGTCAGGGCGAGAGTCTTGCTGCTGGCTCTTATCTAGCGGTCCCGCCACAGGACCAGGGGGATCTGGACAGCGGTATACAGAGGGCGGCCTTGCCGAGGGCCGGGTCGGGGAGCATGACGGAGGGAGGAGAGAAGGGGCGCAGCAGGGTCAGCCACAATATGAGAAAAGCGGCAACAGCCAGGGATGCTACTGGTAGTCAGTCGGTGGTGGTCAGCAGAGGACAGGAGACGACGTGTAGTGGCCGGCCGGGCGGGGAAGGGCGAGGGACCACGGCGGCAGGCGGAAGCAGGCAAGGCGGAGAGGAGCGGGAGGGCCCGACAGGCAGCTCCCAAGGGGGTGCAAATAGAAGGGCTAGCGCTTGGAGGGGAAGGAGTGAAGAACGGCGCAGCGCTAGTGCCAGGCACAGCAGAAGCAGGTGTATGGACAGAGGTCGGATGAGCGGAGGGAGGAGCCCGTCGTGGGACAGGCGTAGCGACTCCAGGTCCGGTTGCGGAGTAAGGCAGCGGAGGTCAGTTTCCAAGAATTGGCGGGGGAGTAGTCGGCTGAGTGCATCTGGTTCTTCTGACAGGAGTGGCCGGGAACGGAGGCGGAGATCTGTCAGCGGGGACAGTAGGGCGGCGAGGACGAGCCGGGATTGGGACAATGGAGAAGAGCGTAGGGAGAATAGGCGGGCAGGGGACCGATCAAGCAGACTGCCCAGGTTGTCTTCTCCTTACAGGTCGCGGAGTCACACGCCTGCGGTTCCGAGGAGAGACCAGGTGATCAGGAGTCGACGATTCACGGAAGCTCCGGGGCCTGACAAGGCTGGAGGAAGGACGGCATCCCCTGGGCCTGAAGCGGCCGGGGGCAACAGCGGTGAGTTGAGCTCTGCATTACACCCAGGAACACTCATAGGCTGTTTGAAATCTTTATTGGACACGTGGGAAGAAGGTAGGGAGTCTCAGCAGTTTGGTAGAGTATGGGCCGCAGACGGGGACCAAGGTAAGGTAAATACTAGTAGGGGTTTGATATCGGGAGGGGTTGTTAGTGGTGACGCGGGTGTCGCGCCTCCGCTTATAGAATCGACCGAAGGGGTGTCGGAGCAGGCAGCGGGGTTCGGGGACATTTCGGAGGCCGCACGGCAAAACGTGCACGTGTCCTTCGCGGGGCGCCTGGGTTGTCATTTGAAAGGGGAGGTGAAAGAAAAGATATGGAAAGGTGAGTTCGTAGAAATCTTTTCCCTTCTCCCCCTAGAGGAGTTCTTAGACCTCAAGGAAGAGGACAAAAAAGACGCCAAGAAGGAGGAAGAAGAAAAGAGGCGTAAGTATAGGAAGATCCCGAAAACTTTTGGGAATTGGCTGAGGGCATTTTGTATTTTGGCCAGCGTTATAGGCGAAAAGCGTCCGGATCGCTGCTCTCAGCTATTTTGCCATCTCGACGGGATAGGAGATGCGTACCGGACTTATGGGGGGCTGGCGTGGTGGAAGTACGACGAGCAGTTTCGTCAGCGGCTGGCAGCGAATGCTTCCATGCGGTGGGACCAGATGGACTTGCCGCTATGGATGCGGCTGATGATGGCGCAGAAATCTGCTCCCTTTCCAGGGACAGCCGGCACGGCCTCTGGGAGCGCTGTGTCGGCGGGTCCGAAAAAAGGTTTTTGCTGGGCGTATAACGAAGGCCAGTGTAAGTGGGGGGCTTCGTGTAGGTTTAGACACGAGTGTTCGGGTTGCGGCGGGAGCCACGGGGTCAATCGATGCTTTAAGAAAGGAAAGAGTAGCACAGGGGGAGGTACGTCGGGATCAGCTACTACAGCGACTACCGCTGGGGCGGTCCCCAGTGAAAGTCGGCGCGATGTTGCCATGGCTAAGACAATACGATAGTCAGCACGATGCAGAGTTTTTGTGGAAAGGTTTTACGGAGGGCTTCAGGATCCCCTTCAAAGCTAAAGGTCCGAGTGGGGTAAGCGCAAATCTTAAGTCAGTGCAGGAACACCCGGGGGTGGTGGGGGAAAAGTTGTTGAAGGAAGTCTCCTTGGGGAGGATGGCGGGACCGTTTGCGGCCCCGCCATTGGCAGATCTGCGGATATCCCCTTTGGGTGTGGTTCCCAAGAAAGAACCGGGTAAATTCCGTATGATTCATCATTTGTCGCACCCAAAAGGGGGTTCGGTAAATGATGACATTGACGAGGACCTGTGCTCGGTCTCCTATACATCATTCGACAAAGCCGTTGAGCTGGTACGGAGAGCAGGTCGGGGGGCGTTAATGGCGAAGGTGGATGTAGAGGCAGCGTTTCGGCTGCTCCCCATTCATCCGGATTGTCATCACCTCTTAGGTTGTCATTTCGAGGGCGGGTTCTTTGTAGATTTGTGCTTGCCTATGGGTTGCTCTGTGTCATGTGCCTATTTCGAGAAGTTTAGCACGTTCTTGGAATGGGTGGTGCGCAAAGAGTCGGCGGGGGGATCAGTGGTGCACTATCTAGATGATTTTTTGTGTGTCGGCCCTCGAAATTCGGGTAGGTGCGGTCAGCTGTTGGGGATTCTGCAGTGGGTGGCGCATTCATTTGGGGTGCCTTTAGCTGCGGATAAGACGGTGGGCCCCACTACGTGCATTTGTTTTTTGGGTCTGGAAATTGACTCGTGTGCTGGGGAGTGCAGGTTGCCGGTAGATAAGCTGCAGACTTTGCGACACGTGGTAGGCACGGCCAAAGGGGCAAGGAAGGTTACGTTGCGGGGCCTGCAATCACTTCTAGGGAGCCTTAACTTTGCATGCAGGGTCATTCCTATGGGGAGGATATTCTGTAGAAGGTTAGCTCAGGCAACAAGCGGGGCGCAGCGGCCGTCTCACTATATTAGGGTGTCTGCCGACATGAGAGAGGATCTAGAGGTGTGGGATAATTTTTTGAGCAACTTTAATGGGACGGTGTTTTTTAGGGAGCTGTCTGTGTCGTCTGAGGCTATAGGGTTGTTTACAGACGCGTCGGGCAGTATTGGTTTTGGTGCTTATTTGGCGGGGAATGGTGCGCGGAGGGGTGGCCGGAAGTGTGGTTGTCATCCCCGCTTATCAGAAACCTGGCGTTTCTGGAACTGTTTCCCGTGGTGGTCGCGGTATCGCTCTGGGGAGGGGAACTGGCCAACAAAAGGGTCACCTTTCATTCAGACAACATGTCAGTAGTGCAGGCGTTTAATAGCCTGTCTGCTAGCTCGCCACCGGTGGTGCGTTTGTTGCGGCGGTTGGTTTTGCCTTGTATGTCATCTAACATTGTGTTCAAGGCTAGGCACATTCCAGGGTGTAAGAATGTGGTGGCTGACGCTCTCTCTCGTTTGCAGTGGGAACGTTTTTGGGAAGCGGCTCCTGGTGCAACGAAGGTGGGGCGGGCGTGCCCAGTCGAAATGTGGCAACTCGGGATGGCCTGCTTGGGGAGTGCATAAGGAAGTCGCTGGCGCCAAGCACCTGGTCGGCGTATGTTAAGGTCTGGAAGGTATGGGAGGAGACGGTGAATCAGGTAGGGGGGGAGCTTTCCGTGGAGCGGAGACTGGATGTTCTGTTGTGGATTCTTTGCCAGTTATTCGTTAAGCAAGCCTCTCCGGCCATGGTCGACAGACACATGTCGGCCCTGGCGTTTTTATTTAAGTTTAATGGGTGGGAAGATGTTACTAAACATTTCTTGGTTCGGCAGGCTATCAAGGGCTTCAGGAGAGGGAAGAAAACGGCTGACTCAAGGCGGCCGGTGTCTTTCGGGATACTTCAAGGGTTGGTGGAGCTGCTGCCCTCGATATGCCGCTCGCCATTTGAGGTTGAATTATTCGCAGGTGCATTTGTGTGGGCCTTTTTTGGGGCTTTTCGGGTCAGTGAACTGGTGAGTGGGAACAAGGCGGGGGTTGGGGGTCTGCAACAAGAAGATGTGGTGATCTATGCTGACAGGGTGAGTATCAGACTGTGCAGGTCAAAAACGGACGTTTTTGGAAAAGGCTGCACGGTGGTCTTGTATGGGTTGCCAGGGTCCAAGGTGTGCCCGGTGCTACGGGGAGCAAGTTATTTGGCGCTCCGACCAGAGGGTAAGGGCTGTTTTTTCATACACGCTGACGGGTCGGCGTTGTCACGTTTCCAGTTTACCAGGGTCTTCCGGATAGGTCTGGGGAGGATGGGCCTGGAGCCCATGCAGTTCGGTACTCATTCCTTCCGTATTGGGGCCGCAACGGAGGCGGCGAGGTTAGGTTTGGGTGACGATAGGATTAAAAGGATTGGTAGATGGGAATCCTTGCGTTTCCGATCGTATGTGAGACCTGACAGGTTGGTGTAAAATAAAACTTAAAAAAAAAAAAAAAAAAAAGTGAAAGTTAAATAAACTGAGTGGTGAGGGTGTTGGTAACGGGACTGTGAGTTGGAGGACGTGGTACTAACTTTTGTTTCGTTTCAGGTTGGAAAGTGTGGGTGATCGGCCATTCGTTTGTGTATTGGGCACAGAAGAGAGCTGCAGCTAGAAGAAGCGGAACACAGCTGGGCTTTCCTCGGGAGCGGGTGGCGATCTCATGGTTTGGTTTTAGGGGATTTAACTGGCAAGGTTTGAGCAGTGTTTTGTTCAGGAAATTGTATGGGGGGGCGATTTAGGGCTCGTCCCTCAGAGGGAGTTAGTGAGGCGGATGAAGAGGGACATGGATCGGCTGGTGGGGCTGGTCCCTGGCGTAGTAGTTGTGTGGTCAGAGATGGTTCCCCGATTTGCGTGGAGGCACGCTAGGGACCTGGCTGCGGTGGCCCGATGCAGGTGAATAGGGCTATGTCAGCATTTATTAGGCGTTTGGGAGGTGTAGTTGTCCGACACAAGGAGTTGGAGGCCATGTTGCCCGGTTATTTCAGGAGGGACGGGGTTCATTTGTCAGACGTAGGGATTGACATACTGAACCTGGGCTTTCAAGAAGGTATTGATAGGGCCCTGTTTTTGTGTAGTGGGGGTCGCGCATGTCCTTAAGGGGTCAAGGCATGTGTATTGGCGGAACAGGGCATGGTAAAGTCGGAAGTTGGCTGGAATTGGAAGTGGATAGGCCAAGGCCTAGGCCGGAGTAGGCCAGGTGGATAAGAGTGTTGGTAGGTTCAAGCTCTTCGGTGGCTACGAACCTAGGGGGTAGGGGTGTCTGGGTACACCCCTACAGTAACGTTTGGTTGGGGCCTCTTTGGTAGGCCGTGTGTTATAAGTTAAATGTTATTGAAATGTTATTTATTGTTTAAGTGCTAGGGTCATTGTCAGGGGTATTGTATGGGGGGATAGTAACGAAATGTCAGAAATGACAATGACCCTAAATTTGTTAATTTGTTTAAGATTTAATAAAAGCTGTGGACGTTATACTCCAACAGAATAACTGGTGTCCGAGTCTTATTAAAGGTAATTTAAACTAACACCTGCCGAATAACGACAGTGCCTATGTCAAGATATCCACAATGCTGTGATGGAGGCTTTTCTGGCACAAGAAATAAGACCAGAAAAAGTGGTTTCAATTACTAGTGACGGAGCATGGTGGGGGCAACATCTGGTTTCATACAGTTCGTGTTAAAGAAGCAAAACCACTGGCTGCCATTTGAGAGAAAGCTGCAGGTTTTTGAAAGAGACCTTGAAAGTGGGCAACTGAAATACTTTTCGAATCTAAAAAATACATTTGGAAAATTCTACAATATTTACGGACAATCCTCTAAGCCATCAGGAAATCCACAAGGAACATTCTAGCATTGCAGCAGCTGCTAAGGAGAATTTTAGTAACGGATTCTTGCAATTCTAGAAAATGGAGACATCCCTGTATTTTCATACTTCTCCAGATAAAGCCAAATATGAAGAGCTTGATATTTCCTGCTTACACTGGTCAGATTTAGGAAATTCCTATATTAATACTAAGCCCCAAACCAAATTAGATTACATAGTCGCATGGGAGAGGAATCTCCAGAGAGAAATCTCTCTTGATGACTGGTAGGCTATTTCTTTAAATTTGAAAGATATCACCCAGTGTTCGGCTCATTTGGAGAACCGCTATAAAGTTTTATATCGTTGGTATCTGACTCCATCCAGGCTCCAGAAAATATACACCAATTCTAAAAATCTCTGCTGGCGTGGCTGTGGGCAAACAGGCACATATTCCCAGCCACATGTGGTGGCATTGTCCACGTTTACGATTATTTTGGAAGAATGTACATACAATAATCAGGGATATGACTCCTTCTGTTGTGACTTTGACTATCTGGAAAAATAAATTCTATACCCTGCGCGCCACACTTGAGAAGATAGAATGTGGAGGGATGACAAAGGACTGCACAGTTGGTAGTTATGAAAATTAAATCCTTAAAGTGTGGAATTCTCTGCCGAAGTCAATGAAAGCACTTGGAATGTCTCTTCTTTCGTTGTTTGGGTCATCTTATGCTTGTGAGCAGCTGTTTTCACCTTTGAATTATAGCAAATCTAATACCAGAAATAGACTAACAGATGAATTGAGTGCTGCATGTGTTTCTCTCAAACTGAGTATGAACCAAGGTTTGACAAATGTTCAGCATATATACAGCAGCAAAAATCCCATCAATTGTGCAAAAGCATGCCAACTGCAAACTTTTAACAATGCAGTGTTTGTGTCAAAGACACTAATTTAGGAGTTGTTTAACCCCATGTCGACCTTGGACGTATCAGATACGTCTGACAAAAAAAACAGTCCTTAAGGACGGCAGACATAGCGGATACATCGGCAGCGAATTAGAGCGCTGGAAGCGATCATGATCGCTTCCAGCAGCTCTAATGGTATTGCAGCGATGCCTCGATGTAAATAAACAGCTGGCAAATGAGGAGACTGTGGGTGGTTTCTAAATGCTGCGTCCGTGTGTGTGTGTGTGAATAATGCTGTCCTATGGAGAAATCCTAATGCGAGAGCCTGACCCAGCGCCGAGGGACACTTGCGCTGGATTCAGGTAAGTGATTGAAGGGACTTTAACCCCTTCAGCACCATGGAAGGGAGTGGGGGGCGCTAGGGAGGGGGGCACTGCAGGAGCCTATAGTGCCAGGAAAACGGGTATGTTTTCCAGGCACTATAGAATCCCTTTAACATCTTCCTGCCTCCCCTCCCCCTCTTCTCGCTTTCTATGCATTTTCTTCTCTTTTATTTTTGCATATGTCTTGTAATGAGTGTACTGTGTCATGTGTGTGTTACTTCCTTGGAGTAATCGCAATAAAATTTCGATTCAAACAAAAAAGTAAACACTTTGCATGCTAGAGCCTATAAATAGTAAAACTTACTCAGTGCATTGTTAAATGAACACTATAGCGTTGGACTACCTCTTTAGGTGTCTGGTCTCCCTCAGAATGGAGTAAAAATATATTTTACTTACCTTTTCTTCATCGCCGGATGGGTCTCGCTGGGGCTGGACCCGCCTCCAGTATTTCAATGCAATACAATAATATACAAACATAAATAAGAAGATGTTTTTAGAAGTTGAACTCAATGGACTTACATTTTTTAACTATATACATTTGAAGTTCCTAGTTTTACTGCAATACTCCAGAATTTGCTGCTTACTGCATTGAGTCTGACATTTGCACTTCCATATTAAAAATGTATTATCACACCCAGAAATGTGGGGGATCCACTCACAGGAAAGGGGGTGTCAGTCTGGCATAAGAAAATGTCTGGCTGAGTGACACACATCACACACACAAACAGGGTAAACATTTCCATGTCACGTTGCTGTAGGCATATTATTAGAAGGTGCCCCCTGCTTCCCCCAAAATAAATTAATTAAACAGCAGTTAACCTGACTTTCTTGAATTTATTATCCGGACATTGCAGATATACACTGATCAGCCACAACATTAAAGTCGTGTAGGTCCCTCCAATGCTGCCAAAACAGCTTTGGTGCGTCGAGGCATGGAATCCACAAGACCTCTGAACATGCCCTGTGGTATTGATACCGGAGAAACTGACGGAAGCCAAGCACAGAGAGATGGACACAGGTTTCTTCAGGAAGGAAGAGATTCTTTATTGGATCACCGATCGGGACTCAGAGGGACTAGCGTCACCAAAATACAGCAAAGTCTGAGTACTGAATACATAGAGTACATTCCTTATATAGCACTGTAGCTCCTCCCACAATTAACTACACCCACACATACCCTTAACCTATTTAATAAATAGAGTCTAAACTCATCCATCCGGTCTAACCACGTGGCTCATCTGATACAAAGGAGAGGGACGCGTAATTCCAGTTCTTACATTCCTGCACCTGGTCAGTACAGTGATAACAGTATCTTAGCTACGTGTAATTAACTAACTGATACTACAAACACATATACATACATATGCCTTGTGGCAATCTTAGCCTGCTAAACTTGTATTTTACTGGAATTACATCACATTCCCCCCTTTGATGCCTCTGATATTTCACAATTACTTGAGGCATCACTTAACCTTGGTTTGCATATACCTCAGGTTACCATGAACCAGACCAGACTTATCTTATGATGTGAATCTTTTAACACTCATCTTCCTGCATTGGTTCTCCTTGATCTAGAGCCTTATACTTATATATCGCCATTATCTGTGCAGCAGCCTTCCTCTCTGCTATACTTCCTATCAGGCTTTGCACAGACCTAACTACTAAGGGTATAAGACACGGTAGGAGTAGACACAACAGTAAAATCAGTAGGACTCCACCTACCACTGCCTTAAGCCCTCCAAACCACTCATACCAGCTACCAAACCAACTACTTGGATTGTACCCTTTCCATACCTGAGTAGGCACATGCACTAGTTTAACCATATGGCTAGTAAGCTCAGCTATTGCTTGCCCTTCGTCATCTATTTGAAGACAGCAATTGCTCAGGTTAAACTTCCCACATACACCTCCCTCTACTGCCAAAAGGTAATCCAAGGCTAATCTATTTTGGTACACTGCTGTCCTCATCCTGGTATTATGCTTCGCTAGAAGATTGAGTGCTTGTGAGGTCTCATTAGTAATAATCTCAACCACCGCCTGTAATCTTATAATACGGTTGAGCATATAAATTGGGGTTCTATAACCAAAGGTACCATCTTCTGCCCACGTGGCTGGCCCATAATAATCTATGATATGCTGGGGAGGCCATTCATTATCTTCCCAGGTGCCTATCTCTAAGGGTCCCCTTTTCTTCCTATGATTCACATCATACACTTTAACACCTAAAGTCTCACCTGTTTCAATCGGTAACAAGAAGAAGGATGGTTTGAGCATACCCAACACACATGCCCCTTCCCAGTCCTGTGGCAACTCCGAATAGGCTTTCTTACCACAGATCCAGTACAAATTTGCTGGGGCTCTCCAGGTAGATGTGATGGATAAATCAAACCACACATCCTTTAAACTGGCATATCTAGCAAACGGGTTAGATGGTTCTGAGACATTTGAAGCCGACCACCAAGTTGTATTTTTAGTATCATCATCATAAGCTTTTTGCCCTAGACAAGTTAATTCTCCTACAGAAGTATTATACATTATTCCTTTCCTTGCTATGCAAACATAACCTATGATGGAGGTCTTTAATCTCCACTCAGATTTACCTCTAACACTCAAATGATAATCGGCTTGTGTAGATATTAGTTGGTCAACTGCCTCAGAACCGGACATTACCTCCTTTGCTTCCCAAGGCCATTGGTCTCCCATGTTAGTACCTCCACACACATAGCAGTTGGTAACATTAAGACTACCGGCAATACTTTCAGCTAGGTCAATGAACAGGTTTTTAGCGTTATGGGGGATCTTATTATCTATACTCATCTCTTCATAAAAGGAATGGTATACTTGATGAGTCTGGGAGGATACCGTATCAGTCTCTATTCCTATAAACAATAATGTCCCAGGATCTAAACCCGTCCCGTATATCTGAAACCCAAATAAATTTCCATACTTATCTAGGAACTTGTCGGGGTTATTAATAAGTATATGGACTGGGTTGCATTCCATAGACTTACAATAAGGGCTAGTCGGCAACTTAGTCACTATCATGTCTTTATCTACTGTCTGTCCCCAAGTCGCCCACCCCACACAAGACCAATATGGACAAAAGTTATAGTCTTTATTTGGGCATCTAGGACTCACATATTTATTTTTACTACTGGGACAAATATATTTATCATTAGACCCATACGTCCTCTCCCATCTAAGATCCCCACATACATTCCACGGTTTTCTACCACTTGATATCGCCTTACATGCATCAAATAGCAGAACACCCGAAGAATGTACGGATTCTAACACCGTCTTATTAATTAGGGTCCCCTGAGGATCTCCATTCCTGAGAGTCAACCAAATTGTACGAGGTTGATACTCTGGACTGAAGCACTTAGGTTCTCCTACTCCTAAATAGCACACACTATAGTCTATATTTAGGTATCTACATCTTGATACCTCTCCTTTACATTCGTATTGTGAATGCCAAATTAGGGTTTGGGAAATATGGTTACCTGTTCTCGTAGTCTTAATGCATACCTCACAGCTAGGAGTGTCGGTACCTCTACCTTCCTGAATATAAAAACACATATAAATAAACACAATCAAAAGCACATCTTTCGCCGTCATCCTCAGTCTTCGTCCGTGCGATGGAACCTCAGCTTCCAGGATGTGAGGGCTGCAGGGAATGGAGTTCTGCTCGTCTTCACAGGTGTCCCTTCGAGACTTTCCTGGCTTATACACTATGTGTTGGTAAGCGGACAGGCTTTATTATGGCCTTCTCACTCACACCTGTAACAATAAAATTTGTAATCCACAATAATTCCTCGTTACTCCGACTGAGTAGTGCGTTTCAACCGGATCTTGCAGGGATTCTCTGGATCTGCTGTAATTTGCCAAGAATCGACTGCTGCTGGTTTAACCCTGGAGTGATGTATCCACGGAGTTACTTCGGCTACTTTTATCGCTGTAGGGGTAGACAAAAGAACAACATAAGGACCTCTCCACTTGGGCCCTAACGGTACATTATTCCACTCTTTAATCCACACTTGGTCTCCTGGATGATAACTATGAACAGGGGGATAAATATTCACAGGTAATCTATCTTGTACCCATTTCTGTACCTCCTCCATAGTCTTACCCAACTCTACAACCTGCTGCCGGGTAATTCCTTCTCCCAACTGACTCAAGTCCCCCCTTAAGTTACCAAGTACGGGAGGTGGTCGCCCATACATGATTTCAAAAGGAGAGAGGCCCATCCTTCTGGTAGGGGTACTGCGGATTCGCAATAAAGCTATGGGTAAGAGAACGTTCCACTTAAGTTGGGTTTCCTGACACATTTTAGCCAACTGGTTCTTTATAGTTCTATTCATTCTCTCTACCTTACCAGAACTCTGGGGTCTATATGCAGTATGAAGCCTCCACTTTATACCAAGCATATGAGTCAGTTGTTGTAGGCACTGATGAACAAAAGCTGGACCATTGTCCGATCCTATAGAACAGGGTAGTCCATATCGGGGTATTATTTCTCGTAGCAGGAATCTTACAACTTCTCCTGCTTTCTCTGTACGAGTAGGACATGCTTCTACCCAGCCTGAATAGGTGCACACAATTACCAACAGGTAACGATGTCCACCCGATTTAGGCATTACTGTAAAGTCTATTTGTAGATCGGACATGGGGAGTCCCCCCATAAACTGGACTCCTGGTGGCTTTACTGGTCCTTGTCTTGCATTATTCTTAGCACACGTTACACATCTGCGTACAATGGCCTGAGTCAAGTTGGACAATCTTGGTATGTAGAAATGTTTCCTGAGAGATTCTTCAGTACTGTCTCTCCCAGAATGTGTCCCGTTGTGATAATTTTGGACAATTTCTACCGCTAGTGATGCTGGTATGACTATTCTTCCATCTTCTAGCTGATACCACTTGTTCTCCAAATACTTTCCCGGTTCAGTCTTTAACCACTCCTCTTCTTGAGCTGTATAAACTGGAGTCCATTGGGACAGTGGAGTTGGTATAAGAGCAGCTATATGCCCCACATACTCCTGTCTTCCTGATTCAGCAGCACGCTTAGCTGCACTATCTGCCATCCGATTTCCCTTGGTTACATCACCATCTCCTCTCAGATGCGCTCGACAATGTATGATACCGACTTCTTTCGGCTCCCACACTGCTTCCAATAGTTGTAGGATTTCAGCTGCGTACTTGATTTCTTTGCCTTCTGAATTCAGTAGTCCTCTTTCTTTATACAAAGCTCCGTGGGCATGAGTGGTTAAAAACGCATACTTAGAGTCCGTATAGATATTTACTCTTAAACCTTCAGCCAATTGTAACGCTCGTGTTAGTGCTATTAATTCTGCCTTTTGTGCTGATGTTCCTTTCGCCAGTGGCCGAGCTTCTATCACCTTGTCTATTGTTGTTACTGCATATCCTGCATAGCGGATCCCTTCTTTCACATAACTACTGCCGTCGGTGTAATATTGAACATCGGGGTTCTGGATGGGAAAATCACGAAGATCTGGTCTACTTGAAAATACTTCATCCATTACTTCCAAACAATCATGTTGACTTTCAGTAGGTTGCGGCAAAAGGGTAGCTGGATTTAAGGTGTTTACAGTCTCTAAATGCACTCTTGGGTTTTCACACAACATTGCTTGATACTTGGTCATACGGCTATTACTAAACCAATGATTTCCTTTGTAATCCAACAACGTCTGTACTGCATGTGGGACTCGTACATAAAGTTCTTGACCCAGAGTGAGTTTATCGGCTTCAGCTACTAGCAGGGCGGCTGCAGCTACGGCTCTTAGACAAGGTGGAAGTCCGCTGGCCACTGCATCCAGTTGCTTAGACATGTAGGCAACAGGTCTTTGCCATGATCCCAAGTACTGTGTCAATACTCCCACAGCCATTCTTCTTTGCTCGTGTACATATAAGTAGAATGGTCGTGTGTGATCAGGTAGACCTAATGCTGGGGCACTCATCAAAGCCTTCTTCACATCTTCAAATGCCGTTTGCTGTTCTTGGGTCCATAAGAAGGGGTCGTGCTCTGTACCTTTGATGGCTGCGTACAGAGGTTTTGCCAGTATCGCATAGCTGGGAATCCATATCCTACAGAAGCCTGCTGCCCCCAAGAATTCTCGCACTTGTCTTCTATTCTTGGGTATTGGTATTTGGCAGACAGCTTCTTTTCTCTCTGGCCCCATAATCCTTTGACCTTCAGAGATATGGAATCCCAGATACTTGACAGTTGGCAAACACAACTGAGCCTTCTTCCTGGACACCTTGTATCCTGCCTTCCAGAGAATATGTAGTAGATCGTGCGTTGCTTGCTGACATTTTTCTTTTGTAACTGCTGCTATCAACAAGTCATCTACATATTGTAACAATACACATTCTCCTGGGATAGACTCGAAATCCAGTAGATCTTGACTTAGAGCTGAACCAAATAGGGTAGGTGAATTTTTAAACCCTTGGGGCAGTCTTGTCCAAGTCATTTGGCGTTTTGAGCCCGTTACAGCGTTCTCCCATTGGAAAGCGAAAATACATTGGCTTTCTGCGGCAATTCGGAGGCAAAAGAAGGCATCTTTGAGATCTAAGACTGTGAAGTAAGTAGCCCCGCCCGGAATTAAAGCAAGCAGGTTATATGGATTGGGTACAACTGGATGTATGCTAACAACCGCATCATTGACTGCTCTTAAGTCCTGTACAGGTCGATACTCATCTGTACCGGGCTTTTGAACAGGCAGCAATGGGGTGTTCCAGGGGGAAGTACAGAATTTTAGGATACCATACCGTATGAACTTATCCAGATAGGATTGGATGTTCTTCTTAGCCTTCTGTGGGATGTGGTATTGTCTTAGGCTTACTGGATAAACCCCAAGTTTCAGTTCAATTTTTATTGGTGGAATATTGCGGGCCAGTCCTGGTGGGTTGTTCTCTGCCCAAACTCCTGGTATGTTAAACAATGTCTCATCACTCCTAGGGTTTTGGCTAGTCAACACTGTATAAAGTCGCCACTCTTCTTCCTTTGGTACGGATAAAGTCATAATACTTGAAGGTCTATTAAACTTTAAGGATGTTGTTCCATTTGGTAGGAACGTAATCTGCGCTTGTAATTTTGATAGCATATCACGTCCCAGCAATTGGACTGGACATTCAGGCATATAAAGGAATTGGTGTTTTACTACGTGGCCTCCCAATGTACAGAGTCGACTTTTAAGAACCGGTTTTTCAGCACTTCTTCCAGTTGCTCCTATCACAGTAATAGTCCTTCCAGATGGAGGAGCAACTAGATTAGTCACCACTGAATGTTCAGCACCAGTGTCGATCATGAACGCACTCCTTTTTCCCCCTATTGATACATCGACCATAGGCTCCGCTCGACCAAGGGGGAAGGAGCCCGGTCGGTATCAATAGTCCTCCATGACCGTGTCAGCCAATCCTACAAAGTCCCTACCTTCTCTATCGCGGGACCTTTGCGCTGCTGGAATATACCTGTCTTCCCTAACACTTCCTCTGTTCCCATTACTCCCTCTATAACCATTACTCCCTCCGGGGCCTCCTCTACCTCTCGCTCTACCTCTAAAGTTTCCGTAGCCTGCCCTGGGTTGGTCTCTCTCGTACTGCTCTCTTTGCGGACATTCGTTCCTCCAATGCCCTTCTTCCTTGCAATACGCGCATTGATCCCTACTCAAAGGCTCCCTACTCCATCTATTATTGCCTCTATCTGGGCCCCGTTTATCTACGCCTGCGATCGCTACCGCTAGCATATCAGCCTTTTTACGCATCTTGCGCTCTTCCTCTTTCTTACTTTCTGTATCCCTGTTCATATAGACCTTATTTGCTACCTCCATTAGTTGGGTGATGGACATACCTGCAAACCCTTCTAACTTTTGTAGCTTGCGCTTAATATCTCCGTATGCTTGGCTGACAAAGGCGGAGTTAACCATTCGGGAATTGTCTGCGTCTTCCGGATTAAAGGGGGTATACAAGCGGTATGCCTCCAATAATCGGTCATAAAAGACACTGGGCGCTTCATCGCTTTTCTGGATCACCTCAACTGTCTTCGACATGTTAATGGCTTTCTTTCCTCCGGCTTTCATGCCAGCAATTATAGCGTCTCTATAGGCTCTGAGTTGAACCATATCAGCACCATTTACGTTCCAATCGGGATCGGTGTTGGGATAGTGTGTCGCGGCCCATGCTGCTGGATTGGCTTGGTTCAAAGCACGGGCTCTATCCTCTAATGCTTTAATGGCTGCTTGATTTATTCTTGTCCTTTCCTCATTGTTAAATAAAGTCATTAGTAACTGCTGGCAATCAGCCCATGTCGGATTATGCGTCTGTACTATTGAGGTGAACAGATCAGTCATGGCTTGTGGTTTCTCAGTATACGAGGAATTATGGGTCTTCCAGTTTAAAAGATCGGTTGTGGTAAATGGGACATATACGAAGACTGGGTCAGCGTGTGCCATTTGACCTGCGGCATCGATATAAGCTGACCCGGGATTCAGACGAAGAGGCATCTGATAGTGCTTTAATTGTTGGGCACCAGTCAACTGTCGGGTTTGGATGGGGCTACGTAGAGAGGCGTCAGTCATGGGTTCCGGTCGGGGAGAGATAGGGTATGGGGATGTGGGAGGTCGGTTTTGGGAAAAGGTCGTAAATAAAACACTTCGAGCCGAGCTAGATGAAGCTTGACCGGAAGTCTGAAGTGGCGCCAAATCAGGATATTCGTTTCTAATGGGGGTGGATTCTGGTTCCGGAAGGGGAGATTTAGTACGAGGGGGGGTGGATCCTGTACTGGAGGAGGAAGCGGAAGTGGATGAGGGTAATGAGGGGAGGGGTGCAGGACTTCCTGCGTTTGCGTCACTTCTTCTTAACGGAAAGTAAGGGGGCGGCAAAGGGATCTCGGACTCAGGGGGCGTGTCCAAAATGGGCCTAACACCAGTCCTAGTGGACGAGCAAGTCCTAGCTACCATGAGGCGACACTGCTCCTCGTGGCATGTCTGGAGCCATTTTGGCGAGTCATTTACGGCCTGTCTCCAACAGTCAATATAAGGAAACTGGCCGTAAAGTTCAGGCCTACCCGATACAGCCACGTGTAAGCGCTGTACCAGAGTTGGATCCAAACTGCCACGTGGCGGCCATGCCGCAACCAAAGTAGGCCACTCCCTAGTACACAAAGTGACCAAACGTACAGGAGACATCTTTACCCCAAAATCACAAACTTTGAATCCCTTTTTAAAATTCTTAACCATACATCCTAAGGGATCCGGAATCGTTGACTGCGACGCACCCATACTTAACAATGGAACGTCGTCGACAACGAATACTATACACGCGTACTATTCAACAGTCACACCCGTTTCCTCTGGCAACAGCACCACGTGGTACGGTTACCAAGTGAAACGTACACAATAACAATAAACACTCAGGGAATTCCCGTACACACACAGCTGTTACACCAGTCACTATATAATCAATATTATGCCCTTTGGCGTAACTATACAGTCACCCACGCTATAATTCTCTATATACGAATTACCCGTCTATAACACACCCCAGTAACATCGTCTTTTACAAATAGCGGTTACAGTACGGTTAGCATAGGTCAAAGCACAAGTTAAGGTCACAATACAATTATTAGTGGTTATGGTGTTAAACATGCAATGGACGACAATGATTAGTACTTATTATATAATGTCAGTAAATATACAGGGTTATGGTACCGTGCACTATAATACAGCAACACACTATTAACACTCTCGCTAGACGGCTGAGCTCGCGCTATCTAACAAGATATACACTTTACTAAAACAATCGTTAACACATTTACAATTCCCAACTAAACTATTGGCCAGTACCTTGAATGGACTACCTAAAACTATATACACCCGTTTTGGTTAGCCACACTGCCCAATCACCACATATATAGCGAGCTAGAGAACCGAATTTACACAGGCGCCTCTTAGTCGCACTATCAAAAGTCTAGTGGGTTCCAAATTTACACGCCTTCCCACTTAGCCCAGATAGGATGAGAACTAGCGAACCGAATTTACACAGGCGCCGCTTAGTCTCCCGGTCCCTCCGACCTAGCGAACGTAATATACACCCTAGAACGCTAGTCTAGACAAGACACCGGTGTCCGGCTAGGGCTATTTACACCAGGACCCCGCCTGACTAACCAAATCAAACGGTCTGACTAAAGAGCGTTCGATCGAGCGGTGCGCCTTCGCTCCTTCCCTCCGACAGAGGGGGCAGATACACAGATTCAAAACCCCTTTGGGCCTACCGCACAATCGGTATACCCCTAGTGGGTCCTGCCGTCTAAAACAGCAGTTGTCTTACCTCCTCGTTCCTGAACCTGAGTTCACACTCATCGACGGGGACACCCCAGCACTTCTCACGTAGAGGCCGATGATCTCCTGGACAACAGACCAGTGGCGCCGAGACGAAGGGAGGTCCACGCAGAAGTTCAGGGGTGCAGCCGTAGAGAACGTGGGCAAAGATAGACCGTCTCACGCCTCTGCCTCTCAGCTACCGTTGAACGATGAGCTTCCCGGCCAATGCACCAAATGATACCGGAGAAACTGACGGAAGCCAAGCACAGAGAGATGGACACAGGTTTCTTCAGGAAGGAAGAGATTCTTTATTGGATCACCGATCGGGACTCAGAGGGACTAGCGTCACCAAAATACAGCAAAGTCTGAGTACTGAATACATAGAGTACATTCCTTATATAGCACTGTAGCTCCTCCCACAATTAACTACACCCACACATACCCTTAACCTATTTAATAAATAGAGTCTAAACTCATCCATCCGGTCTAACCACGTGGCTCATCTGATACAAAGGAGAGGGACGCGTAATTCCAGTTCTTACATTCCTGCACCTGGTCAGTACAGTGATAACAGTATCTTAGCTACGTGTAATTAACTAACTGATACTACAAACACATATACATACATATGCCTTGTGGCAATCTTAGCCTGCTAAACTTGTATTTTACTGGAATTACATCACAGTATCTGGCACCAAGACATTAGCAGCAGATAATTTAAGTACTACAAGTTGCAAGGATGGACCATGGTCCATGGATTTGTTGTTCCAGCACATCCACAGATGCTCGATCGAATTGAGATCTGGGGAATTTGTAGGCAACACCTTGAACACTTTGTCATGTTTCTAAAACCATTCCTGAACATTTTTTGCAGTGTGGCTACTGCCACAGAGAACACCATTAATATTAAAGGGTGTATGTGGTCTGCAACAATCTTTATTTAGGGGTTACATGTCAAAGTAACATCCACATGAATGCTAGGACCCAAGGTTTCCCAGCAGAACATAACACTACCTCCACCGGCCTGTCTTCTTCCCACAGTTCATCCTGCTGCCATCTCTACCCAGGTAAGAAAAGAAAACCACACAGGCATCTGGCCATCCGAAAAGAAAATATGATTCATCAGACCAGGAAACCTTCTCCGATTGATCTATGGTCTAGTTCTAATGGTCAGGTCCTCATTGAAGGTGCTTTCGGCAGTGAACAGGGGTCATTGTGAGCATTGTGAGACCGGTCTGTCTCTACGCAACCCCATAGGCAGGAAACTGGGGACTGTGTGTTCTGATCCCTTTCTATCATTGTCAGCAATTTGAGCTACAGTAGCTCTTCTGTGTGATCAGACCAGATGGGCAAGCCTTTGCTCCCCTAGGGCATCAATGAGCCCATGATCCGGAAGCCGATTCACTATGTCTCTCCTTGGGCCATGTTTGTATTAACACTGCACCACACAAGACTTGCCGTTTTGGAGATGCTCTGACGTAGTCATCACTGTGTTGTAAACTCTCTATAACAGTTTCTGCAGCTCTTCTATCAAGCACAGGAGGCTGATTGGACTACAAAGACCACTGGTCAAGGCTCCTGGTACCTATCACCCACCAGCCTACCTAAGCTTCAAAAAGGCATATTATAATTGCTGTAAATAGCCATCCCCTAGTGTACAAGTGCATGTAGGCAGGTGGATCTGCTTTAACTCTCTCTGCAAGGCCCTAGTGCCCTCAGCACAGCATTATTAGATGCGTTGTGCTGGCTGAGAAAGATCCCTTGTATCCATGGATACAGAACACCAGGAAACCAACTCTGAATTGGGAGGAAAGGACCCTGAAATAGGGACAGTTGGAAGGCTTGCTACTGGTGAAGCACCAGTCAGTTCAATTTATCCTAAGTTAGCAGATGCCTTTAACTTCCTCCTGGTAGTGTTCAGGGCATAAACGTCTCTTTCTCGGCTGACTGGAGTTCTGCAGCGTGTCAATCTCTAGCTGTGTCAGCTTCATGAAACTTTTGTTTCCTGTTTTTAATTTGTTTGTGTCCTGCTAATATCCTGTGTATAGGCTTGTGTATGATTGTTCTTTTTCTCTGTGCTTCAAAACTCTGCACAGATCAGTAACCTCAAGCAAGGTTCATAAAATCACCCCAGGTCTATGCTATACAAGAATAAAGCTCAGCAAAAATGTGTTTAACAACTTATGTTTAAAGGAACACTATAGCGTTAGGAATACAGAACTCTGGAAACCTAAATCAATAGGGTCCCTCTAACTACACAGCCCTCCCACCCTTGTTGAAATGGTTAATTCCACAACATCATGCTGATGGTTGACCTAATGCAGATGCCACAGTGAGTGACACGTGCATTAGAACTCCCCCAAAGAATTTTATCAATGCTTTTTCATATATTAAATATATTCAGAGTCTGATTTATTTGGGAAGCATGTGCAGAATGCAAGCCAAGAAACAGAAATGGAATTCGGAGGTTAAACGCAAGAACATTCGGTGGAAAGCAATCTTCTGTAATCGGCGAAAACACAAAACCAGAACTCTAAACAAAAACATGGCTTAAGACGCACTCGAAAATATGGCTTTATATAGACATGGCAGCCAGCGGATTGGCTGATGGCCATCGCAACTGGATGTTGAAAGTATGTGCCCCCGAGGAGGATGCATATAGGGCTGTGGTTAATTTTTATTTTTATTTTATTCTTTATTTTTCTACTCGACAGGAGTAACAGGTGTACAGTAACATTTTGCTTGCGCAGAAGCCAACATTGGTATTACAATAGAATGTAGAACATGTTTCAGAAGAACCTTATAATACCTTTTCTTTACATCTTTGATGCTTGTCTCCCATCGAGGGTTTTATATTTATCAGGCAATTCGGACATAACTATAGGAGTCCTATTGTGATATCTATCCAGGTAGCTCTAGAGCTCCTTGTTCCTTCATTATTTTGACCATGCCTGAGGAGATTTAAGTAAAAAAAAAAGGAAAACAATAGTATAAGTAAGAGAGGTATCCTTCCCTTAGGAATCGGGAAGTAAGAAAAAAGAGATCAGAACAGAAGAAAGCAGAAAAGATAGTGAGAGAGAGAAGAGAAATAGATGGGGTGCAGGTTCCTGGAGGCGAGGAGCAAAGGCCGGGGGGCAGGGGGAGACCCAGTTGGACGGAGGACGACCAGGGACCCCTTGTGCAAACTGTTAGTTCACCTTTACCTTTCTTATTCGGTTTTATCTGTCTTCGTTGCATCCCACTATACTATTATCCCATGGCTCCCAGAGTTTCAGAAAGGTTGCTTTCGTCCCCCTCACCCTTGCTGTCAGGTGGTCCATTATCCTGCATTCTTGGATCCTGGATATCACTCCCGGAAACTCCGGACCTTCTGGCGAGAGCCATGCGGTTGCTATTGCTCGTCTTGCACTTAGAGTTATTTTATGGACCAGTTTCTGTTCTCTCTTGGTCCAACCATCGAGAGACCTATTCAATAAATATATTCATGGATCTAGTACTAGGGGCTTGTTAAATGTCTGTTTCAGTAAATCCCTCCAACAGTCATCTGTGTCCAGTTTGTGCATTTTATACAGTTTTATGGGAGTGGTATACCATCTGAACATGGTTTTCCACGTCTGTTCCTGTAGCGTGACACAGATAGAAGCATTTTTATTCGCTTCCCAAATTTCTTGCCATTCCACTCCTAAAATTTCCCCCAGATCCATCTCCCACTGGTCGGTGTAAGTCAACCGCCCCCATTCTTTGTTCTCCGTGCTAAGGTGAGCATACATGAGTGTTATCATGCCCCTGGGGACCATTCCGTCTAGGCATAATTTCTCATAGAAAGTCAGCCTTTCCTGAGCTGCTGCCATTATGTGTGGTTTCCCAGCGAAATCCCGGATCTGAAGCTATCTAAAGAAATCCGTTGGGGTTAAGTGGATATCTTGTTGGAGTTCCTCAAATTGGACGAGGTTCCCATTGTGATATAATTGGTGGATCTGTTGTAGTCCTGTTCTTTCTAAGTTCCGAAAATCTCTAGGAGCCATTCCAGGTTGAAATTCTCTGTTTCTAAGAATTGGAGTCAGGGGGGAGAGGGAGGCTGCCAATCCATATTTGATTTTGTTCACGTCCCATATTTGAAGTGAGTTGAGTATCGACGGGCAAGTCACTCGTATCATAGGTCTATATTCCTTCGAGACCCACATAGTGAGTTGGGGGACGTCCCATCCCACCATCATGGATTCTATTTCAACTCATCTTCTCTCTTCCGGTGGGGAGTGCCATATAGCCATCTGCGTCAGTTGGGATGCAAGGTAATAGAAGTATAAGTTTGGCAGACCCAATCCCCCTCTGTCTTTACGTCTGTAGAGAACCTGTCTACATATTCTGTGCCTCTTGTTCTGCCAAATGAAGTCTCCTATCGATCTTTGTAGCGGTGCCAATTGAGTTTTAGTAACGCGGATAGGCAGTGCTTGGAATAAGGATAGGATACGCGGGAGGATATTCATTTTAACAGAGTTAATCCGTCCTATCCAAGAGATGGGTTTATCCGTCCACTTTTCTAAGTCTCCTGTCAAGGTCCTAATCAAGGGACCATAGTTAGCGGAGTACAGGCGTACAGGATCAGCTGTTAGATGAATACCCAAGTACTTCAAGGTGTCTCTTTCCATCCTAAGTTGGTAGGTCTCCTGTATGCGACTTGTTTCAGCCTCTTGAAGGCAGATTGGCATAGCACTGGACTTTTGCATGTTAGCTTTGTATCCAGATGCTTCTCCATATTCCTTTATCACGTCCTGCAGTGCCGCCATAGAGTCCATGGGGTTCGTAATGGTCAGGAGGACGTCATCTGCGTATGCTGAAACTGTGAACTCACTGTCTCCTACTTGTACTCCTCTAATTCCTGGATGTTGTCTTATCGCTTGCATCAAGGGTTCCAATGCTAGTACAAACAGGAGGGGAGAGAGTGGGCACAGGGGCCTGGTGCCGTTGTATAGCCAAAATGGTTTCAGTGGGGCACCCGTAATCTGTACCTGTGCCCGTACTTCATGATACATCGCTTTCGTGGTCATTATAAATTCGTCCGGGAATCCCAGGTGCTTCAACACCGTAAACAGAAATTGCCACCTCACCCTATCAAAGGCCTTTTCTGCATCGATGGAGACCACTAACGTGGGTGTCCCTGAGGTCGCCTGTTTCCAAATCAGATCTATGTTCCTCCTGGTATTTTCGAACAGTTGTCTGCCCAGAATGAAACCCACTTGGTCTGCATGGATAAGTGAGGTCAGCAGTGGATTCAGTCTATCAGCTTGGATTTTTGCCAAGATTTTCAGATCTTGGTTAATCAGTGATATAGGTCTGTAATTTTCTGGTCGGAGTGTATCTTTATCGGGCTTGGGTATCAATACGATAGTAGCTAGGGCTATGTCCAGGTCCAACCGTCCGCCCTGTCTTGGGTCGCCAAAAAGTCTCATTAATTGAGGCGTGAGTTCCTCCTTAAAGGTCTTATAATATGTGCCGTCAAATCCATCAGGTCCTGGTGCTTTGTTACCTTTCAGGCTTGATATGGCTCTATATACTTCATCTTCGGTAATGTCCGCCGCTAGGGTACCCACCGTTTCTCTCCCAAGTTTGGTCATCCCGAGTCTACTGAGATATCCGAGGATATGTTCCTCTTCATGTTTGTCATAAGTGTTCTTATCCGGAGAGTGATTGTATAATAGTTTGTAGAATTCCTCAAATACCTTTACGATCTCTACAGGTCTCGATTTTGTCGTACCGTCTGGATGTCTGATGGCTGTGATATGAGATCGTTCCAGTCTAGGTCGCAATCTCCTGGCGAGGAGTGAATCCATTTTATTCGACTTATCATAAAAAGTCAGTTTTGACCAAATCATGGATCTAGCTGCATCATCTAGTAGTAGTGTCCGAATGTTCCTTCTCACTGCTTCCAATTGCCTATAGATCTCATTGTCAGGGGCTGTTTGGTGTTTCTGTTCAAGGGTCCTCAGTTGTCCCATCAGGGCTTCCAGATGAAAGTGTTTCATTTTCTTCCGTCTGGTAGCTAGTTTGATAAGGGTAGCTAGTTTGATATCACTGCTTTATGAGCTGCCCATATCGTGCTCGCACTGAGGTCCGGGGTGTTATTCGTGGCGAAATATTCCAGTATTTCAGACCGTATCTGTTCTCTTAGCTCAGGGTCTCGCAATAGAGACGTGTTCAATTTCTACGTCCATGGTGAAGCCATGCACAAATTACCCAATGTGATGGACACATCGGCATGATCTGACCATGATATATTACCAATCATGGACCCTACTATTCTGGACATGCCTGATGCGTGGGTCAAGAAGAGGTCGATCCTAGAGTACCTACCATGCGGTGCTGAATAGAATGAATAGTCCTTGTCTCCCGGGTGGTGTGCTCGCCACACATCCACTAACCCTGTGTCTGCTAGAAATTCTTTAAATAATTGATCTTGACCCCCCTCCCCTGGGACCTCGGTACTCTGTCCCTTGTGCTTCTATCAACCGCCGGGCACGGGGTCGCATTGAAGTCCCCTCCCACAAAGGCCATACCATGTGGTAGTGCCACGATTTTCTCCCGGAGCGCATTCCAGAACGTGGGGTCCGGTTGATTCGGTGCATATAGATTAATCAGGTGTGATTGATGAATGTTGCCTCTCAGGTCCTTAAGATTGACTCGGGACCAACCCTCGGCGAGAGTTTTTTTTTTTCTCTCCTTTTTTTCTTTCTCCTTCTTTTTGTTTAGGTTTTGTTATTGGCTAGGGTAGGTTAAATTAACGACAATCCAGAAATCTGTAAGGAAGGGACTTAAAATGAAGATAATGAGCAAGGGGGAATTGAGGGATGAAGGGTGAAGAAGAAGAGGGAGGGAAAAGAAAAGGATAGGGCCCTTCGAATTTTCTGCATTCACTTAACCTCCCCCTCTTTGGTCTGAAAACAGTCAAATTATGACTGAATTGTAATAATTTTATACACACCCTATGCCAGGGGCGTATTAGCCGCGAGGCAAACAAGGCATTTGCCTTGGGCGGCATTTTCCAGGGGGCGGCAAAAAACGCCGCCCCCAAATGCCCAAGGCAAATGTCTTGTTAGCCTTGCGGCTAACAGACATGCCGGGCTGGTTGCTGGTTGCTGGTTGCTGGGCGGCCGGCGAGGGAGCTCTTCCCCTGAGCTCTCTGCTCAGCTCCCTCGCGCGCCGCCCGCAGAGTGAGACTGGGAGCCGGAATACGACGTCATATTCCGGCTCCGCCTCCCAGCCTCACTCTGCGGGCGGCGCGCGAGGGAGCTGAGCAGAGAGCTCAGGGGAAGAGCTCCCTCGCCGGCCGCCCAGCCTGCCCGCCAGTGCCGTCCTTCAGCCACTGGACCACCAGGGAATGGGAGAAACCCCCCACCCCCAGCATTCCCAAAGGTAGGGAGGCGGGGGGGGGGGGAGTAAATAAAAAAAAAATGTGTTAATGTGAGTGTGTGTGTCTCTGACTGTGTGTGTCTGATAGTG
Organism: Pelobates fuscus; assembly: GCF_036172605.1. Lineage (NCBI taxonomy): Eukaryota > Metazoa > Chordata > Amphibia > Anura > Pelobatidae > Pelobates > Pelobates fuscus. The sequence goes on along the minus strand of NC_086321.1, from coordinate 337,226,298 downwards.
TGTGTGTGTGTGTCTGTTAGTGTGTGTGTGTGTGTCTGTTAGTGTGTGTGTCTGTTAGTGTGTGTGTGTCCGACAGTGTGTGTCTGTTAGTGTGTGTGTCTGTTAGTGTGTGTGTGTCCGACAGTGTGTGTCTGTTAGTGTGTGTGTCTGTTAGTGTGTGTGTGTGTGTCCGACTGTGTGTGTTTGTTAGTGTGTGTGTCTCACTGTGTGTGTCTGTTAGTGTGTGTGTGTGTGTGTCCGACTGTGTGTGTTTGTTAGTGTGTGTGTCAGACTGTGTGTGTTTGTTAGTGTGTGTGTCTGTTAGTGTGTGTGTGTCCGACTGTGTGTGTTTGTTAGTGTGTGTGTTTGTTAGTGTGTGTGTCTGACTGTGTGTGTTTGTTAGTGTGTGTGTGTGTTAGTGTGTGTGTGTCCGACTGTGTGTGTGTGTTAGTGTGTGTGTGTCCGACTGTGTGTGTTTGTTAGTGTGTGTGTGTCAGACTGTGTGTGTTTGTTAGTGTGTGTGTCCGACTGTGTGTGTTTGTTAGTGTGTGTGTCTCACTGTGTGTGTCTGTTAGTGTGTGTGTGTCCGACTTTGTGTGTTTGTTAGTGTGTGTCCGACTGTGTGTGTTTGTTAGTGTGTGTGTGTGTCCGACTGTGTGTGTGTTAGCTAGTGTATGCGTATCTCTCAGTGAATGTGTGTGTATTTAGAAGGCGGGGCAGGGGGGAAGGGTTGGGTGGGGGTGGCGCGCGCGCGCGGGGGGAGGGGGCGTGTCTGAGTTTTGTCCTGCCTAGGGCAGCACAAAACCAAGATACACCACTGCCCTATGCCATTTTATTCTTATTGTGTAAATGCCTAATGTCTAATCTATGTTTCTTACCTGTTTGTAACAATGCATGTAAAAAAAAAAAAAAGGAAAAGATTAATCAGGTGTGTGGTTAATTTTTAAATTGATTTAATTGTATTTATTTGGCTCATTTTTTTGTATATATGTTTTTTTTTACCATTTTACTATTTGTAGTATCTGGGAATAATCATAGAATGTGGAGATCCTTGGCCTGGTTTGATTTGGTGACATGCTCATACTCTTTTTAATTCTGTAAGTGCAATATATGTATTAAATGTGTTTTATTTTGAATATTTGCTCTATATGTCTGCTTTCCTTACTTCCCTACATGTCCAATTAATCTGAAAGATGAGGAGGAAGGAGGGTGTACCCAGTACAGTACAGTCTGTGAATGCAATATTACACTTATTGTATAGGTGTATTTATACAATTACAATATATGTATTTTGTGTTTATTTATGTGTGCATTTTAAACGTCCTAATAGTGTTGTCCATCGCATCACAATGGGGGATGAAGTCCACATTGTTGTCTTGGACAAAAGTTGAAAGGTAAGGTCGAATAACAAGGATTTTAGTATAATTTCAGGTCTCAATTTAAGAGAGAAATCAGGTGCTACATGCTCCCATGGCCACCCAATAGTTGTTTATGAATGGGGACCTGTTCATGAATAAGTGTGACCGAGCCCCTGTTATTTCGGCATGCTGGGATGAAGTGGGAGCAGGTCATTTCCTCCCAACTACATATAAAGCGCCACACAGAGAGAGGTTGAGGAGGCTCGAGGGAGAAAGTGGGGGAGCAGAGCCTGCTCCAGACCCATACTCCTATCTTGCTTTCTGACCTCTTGTCCTAGAGGGGCTCCCAAAAAATTTCTTGCACATGGGCTCTCTACAGTTCCTCCACTGGTCAGTCAGTGGTGTGTATACAACCGTATTCATCTATCCATTGGGCACGGACAGTTTGCATTGTTGGGCGGGGAAGCAGTAAAGTCTGTGACTGGACAGCCACTGAAAATCTGGATGGATTTTAGAAGGGAAGGACTTACAAAATCTTCAGACAAGATATCTGCAGTTTTTGGAAGTTGTTTTTAGATACAATACCAATTTTAAAAACAAAAATCATAACCAAATGCATGCATGTTTTCATTTGGGGTTTATCTACTAAAACATTATTTTTCGTATTTGGGCAGTGGAGTGTCCCTTTAATTTGTTTTTTTCTTGAACTCAACATGTCTAATTTTTTTTTATATTGCATAAACTATTTTGCCCTTAACAGCACAGAAAAGCGCACAGAAAAGGATTAGTTTGAACCTTTGTGCATCTGGCAAATAGCCAATATTTCTCATACTTATGGCTTGTAAATCTAGGTCAAGAATATTTAGCAAAAGGTAAATAAACTGTCAAATTACAAAATGACACAGAGGGCAGTACTGAAACATTACTGGCCAACACATACATGTAAGTAAAATATTAACAATTAGCAAACAATGCAACCGTTTTTTTGTTCGTGTTAACATCACTTTAAGTACCATGACTCTAAGCAATGTATTCATTCATTTCCACACTATACTTCGCATGACATCCACTTTTGCTCTACTCGTCTCTACGCAGACATTTCCTGCCAGACTGGGGGAGGTTCTATACAGAGGATATGAGAAATAATGTTTTGCAGTAAAACATAATTCACATATGCAACTGGGTCCGTACAATATCCTGCAGATAAGAATTTCTGTCTGGCACTGAAAACGCCTGAAAATTCCAGGTAACGAAACGATTAAAGACTGGTCAGCTGTTATTTTTCTGAATTTGTACAGAAAAGATTTTGAGCATAGTGCTGATCCAGGATATAGCTGCATTTGAAAAGGAGGTAAAAAAAACAACATTTTGACAAAGCGGTAAAGTATGTTTCAAATGCGGCAGGGAGATCATGGGTGGAAAACACATTTTTTTTACATCACAGTGTGCTACTTTAAACACAGGGTTTAATTCCTAACCGGGTTTTTCAATAAAGTTAGAATTCAAAGTGAACTTCAGATTTGAAGTCAAAATATTCAAATTGGAAAAATTCTCTAAGTCACGCTTTCATCTACAGTGGTCTTAACCCCTTAAGGACCAAACTTCTGGAATAAAAGGGAATCATGACATGTCACACGTCATGTGTCCTTAAGGGGTTAAAGGGACACTCCGGACCGCTAAAACACTTTAGCCTGCTTAAATTCTTTGCGTGTAAAGAGTGTGTCTCCTTTGCTTTTCATTTTATAAAAAGTGCAGGTTTTAATATAAATTTACTCTTATAAAAATTAACCTGGTTACACCCCCTTGCTTTCAAGCAGACAACCGTTCATGTTACTTCCTGGTATGGTTAGCTCAATGGAGTTAAACTCAAGAGGCAGGCAATAACTTAGAGCACCTGCCTTGCAAAGACTGCTCATTGATCTGCATTGGGATGTCTGTAATGAGACAGTCATAGAAATGTTGGGCTAAGGGAAGAAGGGGAGCGGCAATGGCTGCATACAAGAGAACTGCAGCTTTTGCAAGCTGTTTAAAATATACCCCCAATGGAAACAAATGCATGATTACATGCCCACACTCTGGCCCTCCAGATGTTGCTGAACTACAACTCCAATGATTATCAGACAATCTATTTCATTCATAGAATCATGGGAGTTGTAGTTCAGCAGCATCTGTGTGCGTGCTGCCACCGCTTGTACTGTGGTTGTTAGAGCATCTAGATCAGCATCCTACATTTGTTTCAAATGTTGCTGTAGGTCTGCGAGCATGTTTTGTAAGTCCCATTTAGAGGCCGGTCTGTGGTCTCTTGCTGAGTGCGTTAGCCCTGGGTGTGGGGGCTGTTTGGGTGGTCCTCGTCCCCTGAGGTTACTGGTGAGGCCATGTGTGATGGCTGGGCCTGCTGTGAAGGGGGGGGGGGCTAGTAGCATTTGGTATATGTCTCTTTGCAATTTCGGGGTTTGAGTGGGTTGTTTTTGCGACATGCGCCCCATCTCACCTCCTTCACCCAGATTCAGGAGCTCCGGTGTGTTCCACCTTCCGAGCCTTTCTAGGATGTCTCGCGGCAGTCTGCCCGCGTGTTAGGCCTTAGAGACTTGGGTTCGGGTTTTCGCATCCGAGGTGGCAAAAAAGGGCATCAGCAGGTGCGGCTGGTAGTGCTGCAGTTGGCCGGGTCTTTTGTGTCCGTTGATTGGGCAGGATGCCTTTGATTTTCAGTGGATTGTGTGGTATTCAGTCGGAGCTCGGCACAATGGCGTTCGCTCTGGATTTATTTTATTTTTTTATTATTATTTTTTTCATTTTTAGGTAGTCGTACAAGATACTGAGCTTAGTGGCTTTAGAACAGTTTTGACAATAAGTCACAGCAAAACATAGGAACATACAACTTCCTGATTTTACAATTCTAAACATTTGTGGCAAACAGTGTTTCAGTGCCCCAGCCATTTACACAGGCCATTAGTACTGATACAGGAGCTTTCTGTTCTCTCCTGTGCTGTAGAGTATGAATTATTGTTTGTTCCTTGCTAGTTTGCTATAGCCTGTAGTGTGAGATTGAGGAACACCAGGTTGGTTAGTTAGCTTTCCGCCCAGATTCTGTTCGGCCTCAGTATGTGTTATTCTACTAGGGGATTTCCCCCTGTTACCATTTGGTTCTCGGGGCCCATAGACGTGTGCTAAAGCATCCCCCAGTCTAACTTCTGTTGTCCTAGGGATAGTCCCTGGTCCAGGAATAAGGGCGAGCAGTGCCTCGTAGTCGTGGCTGGCTGTACATGCCCTCTGTCCCTGGTGTACCTTCTATCATTTATGTGTCAGGTCTGTAGCTTCAATCGATTCCATGTCGGTTGTGGTGGCAGTAGGACCCGTTGTGCCTCCCCTCACTAGCCTGTGGGTATCCGTTGTTGTGTTTGTGTGTTTGGGGCCAACCGCTTGATTATCTGTTTTGCGGTTGGGAGCCCCTTGGGCATTCCCTTAGCCCCTGTTCCCGTGCAGGTGCCTAGGTCCATGTTATATCTGTTGGCGTGGGGAAAGGGGGGCCAGTGCTTGGGGATTCCCGTGTTTGGCTTAGTATTGAGGTCCTGTCCACTCGGGCCAACGTATATGGGGGGGAGAAGAAAAGAAAGGAGAAAAAAAAGTGTGTGGGGGGGGGGGGGTGCTCCGGATTTTTATATGGCTTTCGTCTCAGTAGTGATGATCTTAAACATCTCAAAGCTCATGTCCTGGTATTTCCCTGCACCATAGTCTCTCAAATTTATAGACAATGGTGCAATGCTCACAAATGTCATGCTTTTATTGAAAAAAAATGACTGGATTTATTCTATGTATTGTAATGTGTGTATAATGATTTGATCAATGAATTAAGAATCATTTTGAGGCTATAAACATCCATTGGCAAAATACGGTAGTTTTGTGTTTAATATGTAGCCCCTTGCTACTCTTTATCTGTTACATTGCATATTGAATGCCAACTAGACTTCTAGAACCATGGTGGTACCAATTTATTAAGACTGGATGCACAGATCATGAAAGGATGCATTAGAAGTAGGAATCTCAAGGTAACCAGGAATTTATGTCATGGTCCAAGTCCCACCAGAGTGACAGCTGAGGAGATCATGCCTCCTAAAACTGGATTAAACAAAATACTTAGAAGTATAACAGTCCAAATTTGCTCTTGGAACCCAGGGGTTTGAAAGAGTCCAAACAAATATGTCAGGGGCCAAATCTGCATGCAATAGAGTCCAGGCAATTAGGAACAAGATATCAAGGCAATATACATACTGTGGACAGGTATGCAAAAGCAGCTAGATAGGTGACAACTGGGTTAAAATACTCAGTAACTGTGGCTGGCTCTTACTTGCAAATGTATCTACAAGAAACACATAAAAAAAACAGGAACACAGATCAATTAACCAAAGGGCCCCTGGGGCCAGACACCCTCCAGTTCAAGACACTCTCCAGTTTAGAAGTTAACAAAGGGTTCATTAAATGTACATCAAATGTACATTCGGCAACTGAGCCATGGAGGAGGAATACTGGGTTCAATTCCCACCAGAGTTTCAGAATTCTGGGTTCAATTGACCAGAAATGACCAGGGTGTTCGACTTACTCTTAAACTTTGACACTTACTGAATGTGACAAAATATGGCTCCCGATATGCAAATATTCAAAATCCTGGCGGAAATATTGCAAGGAATGACATAACACAATATCTACAGCTTTTTATGCCCTGGTATTTTTGTGAAATACATTTAGAAATGTAAAGATTTACATTATTTTCTTTTCACTTTTTGAATGTTTTACATGAATATGTTAAACAATAGAAAAATGCATTAACATTTAAAAGTCATGATTTTTAGGAATACCACATAGTAATTTTTTATTTTAAGCCTTTATAAATAACATATTGCAAAGACCATATGTTTCATTATTAAATGTTTACTGTCAATTTAACAGTTGTCGAAACCAACACACAAACACATACAGTATCTCACAAAAGTGAGTACACCCCTCACGTGTAAATATTTTATTATATCTTTTCATGTGACAACACTGAAGACATGACACTCTGCTACAATGTAAAGTAGTAAGTGTACAGCCTGTATAACAGTGTACATTTCCTGTCCCCTCAAAATAACTCAACACACAGCCACTAATGTCTAAATAGTTGGCAAGAAAAGTGAGGAAAAGTGGGCGCAATTAGCCATTTCCCTCCCCGGTGTCATGTGATTCGTTAGTGTTACAAGGTTTCAGTTGAGAATGGGGAGCAGGTGTGTTAAATTTGGTGTTATCGCTCTCACACTCTCTCATACTGGTCACTGGAAGTTCAACATGGCACCTCATGGCAAAGAACTGTCTGAGGATCTGAAAAAAATAATTGTTGCTCTACATAAAGATGGCCTAGGCTATAAGAGGATTGCCAAGACCCTGAAACTGAGCTGCAGCATGGTGGGCAAGACCATACAGCGGTTTCACAGGACAGGTTCCACTCAGAACAGGCCTCGCCATTTCGACCAAAGAAGTTGAGTGCACGTGCTCAGCGTCATATGCAGAGTTTGTCTTTGGGAAATAGACGTATGAGTTCTGCCAGCATTCCTGCAGAGGTTTAAGGGGCAGGGGGGTCAGTCTGTCAGTGCTCAGACCATACACCACACACTGCATCAAACTGGTCTGCATGGCTGTTGTCCCAGAAGGAAGCCTCTTCTAAAGATGATGAACAAGAAAGTCCGCAAACAGTTTGCTGAAGACATGCAGACTAAGCACATGGATTACTGTCCTGTGGTCCGATGAGACCAAGATAAACTTATTTGGTTCAGATGGTGCAACCAGGTGTGGAGTACAAAGACAAGTGTGTCTTGCCTACAGTCAAGCATGATGATGGGAGTGTCATGGTCTGGGCCTGCATGAGTGCTGCTGGCACTGGGGTGCTACAGTTCATTAAAGGAACCATGAATGCCAACATGTACTGTGACATACTGAATCTCTCCCTTTGGAGACTAGGCCGCAGGGCAGTATTCCAACATGATAACGACCCCAAACACACCTCCAAGACGACCACTGCCTTGCTAAAGAAGCTGAATGTAAAGGTGATGGACTGGCCAAGCATGTCTCCAGACCTAAACCCTATTGAGCATCTATGGGGAATCCTCAAACGAAAGGTGGGGGAGCGCAAGGTCTCTAATATCCACCAGCTCTGTGATGTTGTCGTGGAGGAGTGAAAGAGGACTCCAGTGGCAATCTGTGAAGCTCTGGTGAACTCCATGCCAATGAGGGTTAAGGCAGTGCTGGAAAATAATTGACACTTTGGGCCCAATTTGGATATTTCCACTTAGGGGTGTACTCACTTTTGTTGCCAACGGTTTAGACATTAATGGCTGTGTGTTGAGTTATTTTGAGGGGACAGCAAATTTACACTGTTATACAGGCTCTACACTTACTACTTTACATTGTAGCAGAGTGTCAATTCTTCAGTGTTGTCACATGAAAAGATATAACAACATATATACAAAAATGTAAGGGGTGTACTCACTTTTGTGAGATACTGTATATACATTAACTGGTCAATTTATTACATTTACCTTACTAATAATAACGAATCCACCAAGGATAAGAGATGAAACCATATATAATAGACTAGAGAGAGATTCAGAAATGTAATTCCACTAGCAGAAAAAGTACCACTGCAGAGGGCCAAATGGAACCAAGGGCACCACTTCCAACAATGCCAATGTGAGGCTCAGAACTCTTATCTAATCCATCGTGAAGTGAAGTCAAGACTCAAAGCCCAGTGATAGGGAGGTAGAATGTTTCAGTCAAACCCTGGAAGGTACAGTCACACTACCAGAGTGATTCCAAGAGATCCCAGATGGGGAACCCATTTTTCTATTCATATTATATATGGATGTTTAATGCGTTAATGGGTTAAAAAAAGGAACAGTAGCCAAAGGACCACATTCTGTTCCCCTGACTTTCTGCACAAAGACAAAGACTATGTCTCTCTCTTCCAGAGACCAGAAGTTAACATCTGCTGTTGAATATCCATCATCAGTAACAACATCCTTTGTGATTGTATTATAAATTAGTAATTGTAAGAAGAATAAACCTACTGAAAACATAAGGCTGATATTGATTTTTCTAACTGACACACAGAAGAATTATAACATACATAGGAAAAAATAGTATTTTTCTACACCATATATTAGAAAATACCAACTGAGATAAGTAGATTGGCACAGTAAAAAGCCACGTCACAAAAAACCATCTAAACTAACATGCCAATGGTATACACTCACCGATGAATGCCAGATGATAAACGGGCAGCTCTCAGTCAACAGTCAACAACAAGAACTTCATAAGATTCTGAGGAATCAGAATGTGATGGACAGTACCCTTAGAAGCTACCAGCATTCTGAACTAGCCTTCCAGCACAAATGTCAGGATGGACCATAGGGCCTCCATCTACGTAGGCATCTTTAGAAACAAGAGGGTAAAACCACAACAGATCCAAGTCAAACCTTTATACACAGTTTGTAAGTAGAAACCCTGTTCCTCATCTAGTCGGGCACTTAGCTCATAAATGATGACATATTGGCTTTCACTTTTAAGGAAGGAACTATTTCAGAGATAGCCACACTTTTTCTCACGGCTCCCGAATAATAAAGGGAATACTGCCAGTCGGTCGCCCATTGCTTCATCTCATAGGCAACAGAGCAAGTGTTAATGGCAATGAGTAGGGGAAACTAAAATTGATATCACTAAATGAAACATTGAAAATTACCTATAACTTGTGTAAATCTTTTATCATGAGTTGCTCCATTTAAAATAAAATAAAAAATGTATATTTAAAGAAACACTATGGACAGATAAACTGCCCTACAGCTTAACCCCTTAAGGACCAAACTTCTGGAATAAAAGGGAATCATGACATGTCACACATGTCATGTGTCCTTAAGGGGTTAAAGGAACACTCCAGTGCCCAACTAAATAAATATATACATAATATGAGCTAAACAAACCAGGAAGTAACAGAATCCGTTGTCGATTGAAATCTGCACTTTTTGTAAAATGAAAAAAGAGGGCACACTTTACACACATAAATCATTTCAACAGGCTAAAGTGCATTAGGGGTCTGGTGTGTTCCTTTAATGTAGTGGTTCTTGGCCAAAGGGACTGTCCTTGCAGCTTCAGCAGGGTAAATGCTGCCATTATGAGAAAATGCAGTGTTAACACTGCTGCCTAAGGCAACCTCTATTGGCTATCACTCTGTCAGCTACTAGAGGGGCTTCCCAGCTTTGGTAATGCAAAGATTGCAGGACCGACATTCAGGGCCTCCATGCTCTGCATGGAGACACTGAACGATCCCCATAGTGATTTGCAGGGCATACACATCTCCAAGTACTTACCTATGAAGAACCAATGGATTGGCTGAGATCATCAGGACTGATAATCATAGCAGGGGAGGTTGGGCATCCAAAGCAAGACTGGTGCACCAGGGGAGTAGAGATAAAAGAACATTTCACTACTTGTTTCAATTTGTAAACACTGTAGTGTTCCTTTAAAGATTAAAGTAATGGCAGCTGGCTGCCAGGTGCAAAGGACAGAGCTTATAACAATGACTGACAGAGTATTAAGATAGAGGCACCCATGTGCAGGATAGAAAGGTGTTAATATGTACATTTAATTTTTTTTTCCCAACTCATAAATAAATATTTGTTAAAGGAATTCTTCCCATCACCATAACCACTACAGCTTCCCCCGGTGTACTACTATTGTAAGTATTTAAACGTTTTTTTAAATGGTTTAACGTTTTACCTGGGGTCTGCTGAGACGGGGGGAGAGCATTGTTGAAAAATGCTCTTTGAGCGTTTCTTTTGTGGGGGAATTATAGAATAATGTCAATAGGGCATTATTCTTTTATACAAGAAAAAGAGTTGGAGGGACCCTTTAAGAAAGGCTACTGTTGCTATTTTATATATTTAAACTATATAATAAAAAAAATAGATATACATTACGGTTTATTAGATCAACTCAGACGAGAGTGTGATCTGTCAATGGAAAGCATAGCTAATTTTACTACAGCTTGTAGTAAAATAGCAGTAGCCCATTGTGAATATTTCTTTAAATTGATTTATGTAAATAAATTATCAGTTGACAGAGGCAATTCAAGAAGAAAAAAACAAACAAAAAAAAAACCCCAACTCCGCTGCACTTGAATTAAAGAGTTAAATATATTGTCTCTGCAGGGCAGCTGTGAAACATTTATTAGCAGGTCTTCAGAGAACAGCTAATGGATACTTGGAGAATAGTAAGACAGTATTTAACAGTCTACAATTACAGAGTACCAGATCTGTCGGCATACTACATTAGCCCTGTAATTAATAAGTGGCGTGTTCTGCTTCAAAAGCTTGACGTTCAAAGGAACTGCAGGTTAGAACCAATTTACAACAGGAAGGCACCTGTGGATTTAATGTTCATGATTTCCACCCAATATTGATGGAAGGCTTACTCCAGGCTACATTCCCACCCACCACACTTAATGTAGAACCCAAATAATGAAAAATATGCAGGTTCCTCAGGATCTCAATATGATTCTAGTGCTCTTTCACCACCACTGATGGGAAGTACAAGTTGATGAGTTCCTTAATGATTTTTCACATTAAAGCAGGCTTCCCCAAACGCCGGCCCTCCAGATGTTGCTGAACTACAACTCCCATGATTCTCAGCCTATTTCATTCCTAGAATCATGGGAGTTGTAGTTCAGCAACATCTGGAGGGCCTAAGTTTGGGGAAGCCTGCATCAAAGGAACCCTCCAAGCACCATCACCACGGCAGCACACTGTAGTGGTTATAGTGCCATGAGTTCCCACAGCGTAAGTAGTCACACTGCCCATCCGGTGCTCCTTCCTGCCTCCTTTCAGAAGAAAGTTAGAGCTTATTGGTCCTGCAAGCAGCTTTCCTTCCTGTGAAGGGCCAGCTCATTTCAACAGAAAATGCTTGCTGGACTCAGGAAAGAAGAGAGAGAGTGGTCATGGTGCTTGGAGTGTTCCTTTAATCAAAATAATATAAACACATTTATGATACATTTCTCGTGTTCTATAAAAATCATGTTTTTTTAGGTTTGTTTCTATTGATTTATCTTTATAGGCTTCTTATTTTATTTGATACAACAGTTTACAAGTAAACAGTCACTGACATTGTTAAACAGAAAAAAAAAAAAGATAAAATAAATAAAATAATATAATTATTAGCATTGATACTTTGAAAGTGCAAACATATTCAGCAATACTTTACAATTGCAATGGCTGGTTCCACAAACAGGACAGTGAATTCAATGACCTGTACAGTCCTCAGATCCTAATCCATCCTTTGGGCGAAAGAGGAATGAGAAACTGATAGCATGACTATGTGGTCCCTATGGAATTTATCTTGTAGTTCGTTAAATCCATACTGTGGATTATTTATACTGTTCAAAAGACAAAAGTTCAGAGTTTTACCTGAAACTCGATTTTTCTACCTGTAGAATATTACATATTCTATTCACATGTTCACGTTAGATATGGTTGTTTGTATTGACCAAGCAGGTGGTCTTAATAAGTCACATCACTCTCTTTTTCTGAGAATTTTGGAATGTGGTTCTAAACCAGTTATAGAATTTGGTGAACTACTCAAGGACGTATTTCGTCATGCGTCCTTTATTTAACTGAAGTTTTGTAGGTATTTACTCTCTCTGTTCTCTCTCTCCTTTCCCAAGTCAAGTAAGCAACATTTTCTGTTGAACATCCATCGCCATAGAACATCCTTTATTCTTTTGTTATATATTTTGAAGCAGACCGGCGGGGGAGACCTAATGTGCAAGCTCGGTAGACCTCGCCATAGGAAAGCATTATTCACTTTTCAAGTTTTAAGAATCTGATAGACAGCCACTAGAGAAGGACTATTATTGCAGTTTATAAAAGCCACCGAAGATGCAAACGTGATGCATACTGATATATATATTTTTTTTAAATATTTTTTTATGTATGTGTATAGCAACCTTAGCAGCATCAGTTGGCTTTACTTGCCATTACTATAGTTTTTTACATTTTGCAAAAAAATCAGAAATAAACATGCATGGCATCTTTGAATAGCAGATCTACATTGAGTTCCTAATGGCTCTACATCACTGAGTGCCGAGCCCACATTTATTTGTGCATATAAGATCAGTAACATGTACAATCTATTGCGTTTGATTATGGAAACAAAGATCAGTTCAGAAAAAGTAAAACTATGATAAAACATAAAACTCCCTGTTAATTTCCTCAGGCCATCACTTCCTAATTTCCCCAGCTACCTCTTGTCTTAAATCCCCATTATATCCTTGAGATCAGTGTTTCCCAAAACAGTCCTCAAGACCCACCGACAGTCCAGCAATTTTGTTAGTATCTCAGTTGGAACAGGGAAATACATAAATCCTGGACTGTTGGTGGGCCATGAGGACTGGTGTGGGAACCACTGCTTTAGATTGTAAGGTCACGGGCTGTTTATCTAAAAGAGCTTCAATGGCTAGATCTTAGCTCACGGGCATGGCCTTCTTTAGCTTTTGTATTGGTCTGTGCATTTTGTATGTTCTACCCTAATTGTACAGCGCTGCAGAATATGTTGGCGCTTTACAAACGCCAGTAATAAATAAATAATAAATGACAGAGTAAGCAACTCCCCTCCACCACCATTATCACCAGCACTATCTCACCTGCCCCCCCCCCCCCCCCCCCCTCACTCTCTGTATCGATCCCATGGATCCCACACCTTCTGTGAGATTTTGGTGGTGTCCCTTATAGGGACCCTCCAGTGCCAGGAAAACAACTCCATTTTCCTGGCACTGCAGGGTTTGGCAGTCCTGGAAGTCCCTGATAGACAGCCACTAGAGGAGGACTTAACCCTGCAAGGTAATTATTGCAGTTTATAAAAAAAACTGCAATAATTACACTTGCAGGGTTAAGGGTGATGGGAGTTGGCACCCAGACCACTCCAAAGGGCAGAAGTGGTCTCGGTGCCTGGAGTGTCCCTTTAACTGTGCTGTCAATTTATCCATTAGAGTACTGATATTTCTGACTAACACACACAAGAATCATATCTATATGACATCACGACAAGCCATCTGCCAAGAAGAGTACAGTACTTAATAAAGAGAACACCAAGTAAAGTGCAATGCTGAAGGCATTACAATGCTAAGAACCTTGCTGCAGTTGTGTTTTCACTGAACACTTACCCAGCTACTCGTAGTTATTATTAGGTCTTAAGCACCTGGCATTCATCCAGCGTGCGAGAATGGGTCAATAATAACTGATCGGTAATACTGGATGGTCAGCAACCACTTTAAAGAACCGAAAAAGTATGTGTCATCAGAAAGCCATACTGTGAAGTATTTACAGCAATCACTGACCATTAAAGGACCACAATAAAATGGATCAATTCTATTACGAACTATAAGTGAATGCGTTACAAAAGGATTCCCAAAAGAATGGTTAGAAGTATGGTCAGACATCAATAATGGAAGGCAATTAGCATTGTCTGGAGTTGTTACAAATGATATAGATGATCACACACCATATTTTGGCGCCTGGGGTTTTAATAGATGGAAAAAAAGGCACCTTTGATTGGAACAAAGGTTTATCTTGTATCGCACTGCAGACATATTGAAGAATTAATCAAATCATGTCTCGCTTTATGCATATTAAAGCTGATAAATCTGTTGGGCAGGCACGACTAATAAATCTGTTCAGGTCATTCGCTAAAATGAATTGTCGCGAATTCAAAGTGAACTCCAATGAATTTCAAATTCTAGACTGGAACATTCGCACTGGCTTGGGTGATATTTCCAATCAACTTTTTTGGTCTTAAGTTAGGGATTCAAAGTGAATATCAGACTATTAAGACTTTAGTGAACAAACGAAAAAAAAAAAAAAAAAAAAAAAACAATAATAAAAAAAACAAACTCCAGTCTAGCTTGGTCTCCCTAAAGACTGCTAAAAAGGAAAACTACCACCCTCCTCCTTCTTCCCCACCCCAAAAAAAGAAAAGTCTGCAATAAGCTTGCAATCTATTTTAAAACCCACAGTCTGCTTTAAACAGCTTGCAGTCTGGTATAAACAAGACACAGGATTACCACTGAATTAACAGTCTGCTGCATGCAGTAGAAGCAGACATAAATTGTGTAATATATTGCAAAGGGCCAAGTAGAACATGGAAAGATGTTTTGCATCTGGAGCAGATGGAATGTTTTGGTAGCTGTCATGTTACTTTCCTCCCCTTTTCAGACAGCCAGCCTCCAAACCCTACTCATCTGGCACAAGACATCTCATTACGACACAACTCGAAATCAGAAATGATCAGGTTTCTTTTATTTTTCTCTCTCCCTAAGGCTACAAATTCCTAGGAAGAGAAGGCAAGACTAGGCATTCCCTCGGACTATCCTTGTCTGAGAGTTAATCTGGCTTTTAATTCACACTGTCCGATGATACGCTGTCGCCGATACCGCCCTAGCCCAGGAGAGTTTGGGGGAACACAACAAAGGCGTCCCTCTCTGCAACAGCACCGTGCAGATGTTTAGCTGGAAAAGACAGATGTTGACTGTATGGCTGGAGAGCAGGTTAGTCATTGCTGCTTTATAGAATCTCTCTACCTCACTTGGAAACATGATTAACTATTCCACCACCGGGGTGAAGTTCCTGTCCATTGCATGTTAATGTGAAACAGGACAGTGTCTTGCTATAAAGTGGTTGTTATTATTATTATTATTATTATTATTATTGCCATTTATATAGCGCCAACAGATTCCGTAGCGCTTTACAATATTATGAGGGGGGTGTTTAACTATAAAGAGGACAATTACAAAAAACTTACAGGAACGATAGGTTGAAGAGTACCCTGCTCAAATGAGCTTACATTCTATAGGATAGGCACCAAGTTGCTAAAGTGAAAGTTAGTTCTCATTATTTAACATCCTATTCCATTGAACAGGCTAATTGTTATTCACTAAACCGAGAAGTGATGGAAATTCCCCAGGAAATTACAAAATGAACACTAAAATAGTTGAGCTACAAATAGTTGCTTTACTAAGCTTGGTGTCAGCCAGTACGATAACTCATGGTGTCACCCCCCACCCCCATGGTCCTCCCGTACCAGATCATATTAATATTATTTTTGGTATTTAAAGAACAACAACTTATTCCACAGTGCTTTACAACTTTATAAAAAGGGAAAAGATTAACAATAAATGAGACAATTACAAAAAGTTACAAGAATAATGGATTGATGAGGACACTGCTTGTAGATCAGTAATTATACAAATACCAGCAGCAACGAAAACAGCTTGATCTCAAGTGTGTTTTTTTTTTTAAATGTAGTGTGAGGTGGGATATGCTGTGTGCATGAAGTAGGTAAGGAAGCAACTAACGTTGTACAATTTTTATTCCCCCTCCTCCTTCTTGTTACCTTGGCCCAGGAAGGGGGAAATTTAGATCTCAGGATGTCTAGTGGTGAGCTCTTCTGGTCTGCACAAACACTAGGTGCAGACCTTCTACATTGTTGTTTCAAGTACGTGTTGTCTAATAGTGATGGAGCGCTACTGCTATCACTACAATGCTCCACTACTATTAGTAATAGTGCCAGGATTCGCGAGAGGGATATGGAAGATCTGCACCCAAGAAAGTTGCAAACCAAAAGCCTGTGTAGTAGGTTCACTTGGCCATTAAGGGAGATCTTTGATCTCCACCACCGGCCCATGAAAACACACATGGGCTGGTCAGCGCTGTGTCACCCCTTCTGTTGGAGTCACCCTGTGTAATCCATATCCCCCTAGTAATGTCACTGGCTACAAACATAGCTTTGACCTAAAATTGTAATACTCTGATGAATTCTTGATAATGCACAATTTAGTTTCTAACCCATCATTTTTACCCTCTAAGTTTCTTATTTGCAGATAATTAATGTATAGTTAGTGGAAATCTTTTAAAATACATATATTTTTAGGTTATTATTTAAAGGACCACTCTAGGCACCCACACCACTTCAGCTTAATGAAGTGGTCTGGGTGCCAGGTCCCTCTAGGACTAACCCTTTTTTTTTATAAACATAGCAGTTTCAGAGAAACTGCTATGTTTATAATAGGGTTAATCCAGCCTCCAAATCCTCTAGTGGCTGTCTCACTGACAGCCGCTAGAGGCGCTTGCGTGATTCTCACTGTGAAAATCACAGTGAGAGCACGCAAGCGTCCATAGGAAAGCATTGTAAATGCTTTCCTATGAGACCGGCTGAATGCGCGTGCAGCTCTTGCCGCGCGTGCGCATTCAGCCGAAAGGGAGGATCGGAGGCGGAGAGGAGGAGGAGAGCTCCCCGCCCGGCGCTGGAATAAAGGTAAGTTTTAACCCTTTACTCTCCCCAGCGCCCGGCGGGAGGGGATCCCTGAGGGTGGGGGCACCCTCAGGGCACAATAGTGCCAGGAAACCGAGTATGTTTTCCTGGCACTATAGTGGTCCTTTAAGTATGCATATTTATAATACATATAGAGTTAACCTATACAGTGATACCATATTGAAACCATATTGTATACTGTACATTTTAGTTAATTGAGACAGTCTCAAGGGTGGAGTTACACCTCTTTAACCCCTTAAGGACCAAACTTCTGGAATAAAAGGGAATCATGACGTCACACATGTCATGTGTCCTTAAGGGGTCAAAGGGGTTGTTTTTTTCCCCAAACAAGTTTATCTATATGTTTATGGTGTTGAATAGGACATGCCATTTCAGTGGGTCAGGGGATGAGTACATGAAGTCCCACCATCATTAAACTTCACCAGCTGCCACTGTCTAAAACAGTACACATAGTAAAACTAAAGACATCTCTAGGTTGCTCATGCATTATTGGCTAATAGGAAGACTTAAGTAGCCTAGGACCCCCACTAATCAAATCTATGTGGCATTCTAACTAAAGACAATGTTGCTCTATTGATTATTTTCTACCCCTACTTCACAGGATAGTTCTCATGTAATCTTTAACATTTCACAATGGGCAATATTAGGAACTCACCAAATAAACTATGTACCCTTTCTATGCACTTAGGATAAAAAATGCACTTGGTCACTTTCAGAATCTAGTAATACCAGGAAGAGCTAACTGCTGTCTTCCACCCATAAATAAAATACAATCTTAGTAGATATACGCCCAATGAAAACATAAATGCATTTTAATTATTTTTATTTCTAAAACCAGCTGGCAAAATCGGCAGCCTTTGCAAGCCCTCCTCTTTTAATCCCGCCCTGACTTTCTATGGCTGTCCAATCACAGACTTCCCAATGCAGTTTAATGAGAAGTCTTTGCAACGCAGTTGAGTTTAGCTTCATTACGCTAAACAAGCAAAAAGTAACAAGACCGGTAGTCTTGCTGACCATCAGGAGGGTGTATGTAGCAAGGTTAATTTATAATTAAAAAAAAAAAAGTTACATTTTCTATTGAAATCTGAACTTTTTTTGTAAAATAAAAAGAGGAAACACTGTTCACACATAAAGTACGGTACTTCAGCAAGCTGTAGTGCTTTAGAAATCTGGAGTGTCCCTTTAACCACTTCATTTTGGGGTAAATTCAAGATGAACTATTCTATAACAGGCTATGTTAGTTGGCAGTAATCAGGACTCAATTCTGATGTTAAATAAAGTGAATGAAGTCCATGAGTTTGTTTTTTTTTTCCTGCTAAATATCAGATAGGGCAGAAGAAAGAATGCTTTGTTTACATTAGGAATTAGGAAAGTGATGCAGGGTTGAGACCTGTATTACGAAAGAGAATGATCAAACTACATACTCAAAACATTTGTGGGTGAGGTGAAATAAGCCCAGTGCTGTCTTTTTTGAAGATTACTTTTCTAAATATGGAGCACAATTAATTTATGCTCCACTACCTAGAGAACACCCCCACCCACCCACAAAGAAAACCCAAAAATAAAAACCAATTACCTCCCGCATAAACATCAACATTAATAACTGTAGTGTCCTAGTAAATGATCAGTTTTTGTCATTCTCCCCCTTTGCCTCGGAGTAAAATTATGACAAAAATTCCCAAAAAAAATTTACATGAAAAAAACTTTAGCGCTGCTGTCCGCTCTACCTCTTGAACATCACCCGGCTCTCAAGCCAATGTTCCAATCCATGCTCCTCAAAGAGTTTCTCATGAATGCAATGCTTTCCTATGTGCTGCAATGTGTATGCGTATCTAGTGGCCGTCAGGAAGAAAGCCACTAGAGATGTGCTTAATCCAGCCTTGGAAACATTGCAGTCTCACAAAATGAAAACGTTTTATATGGCAGGCTTAAAACTACAAGGCCACTGCACCATGCCACCCAACACTTCCACTTGTGGGTCAGTTCCGATTATGGGGTCCTGTCCCATATTAGTTCCTCAATGTCTCACATTCAGGGAAACCAATGGACTGCCCCAGATAGCACAGAGCGAGAGCATCATTAGGTGCTCTTGAGCTGTGCAGCAGGTACAAGAACCATACAGAGTCTGCATAGTACTCTCTGCAGGTTGCATGATGCCAGGCTCACACTCCCCTTCAGTGTGTGGACCTACCTAGTTTCTGGACTGGCCCACCCATTTAGGTGCATCACCAGTGAAGCAACTTGCATCGTTGGTGTTGCTCCTTGGAAGGCCTGCTTCGATTCCAACCAGGCTAAAGTTGGGAGTTATGCTGCACACAGACCACTTCATTGAGATGGTCTACTCTAGATGACTTAAAACTGCCCCACAAACTAAAACAAACAGGGAGATCTAGTCAAGAAGTGAATACAGAACCACATATTGAGAATGGCACTGCCGAATACATCACAGTTACAGAACAATCAAACGTGGAAGCTACATGAATATTTTATTCATTTCATGCATGCGCATAACACCACAATATTAAAATTTTAGGTGTCTCAAATTTCTCTATGGCATCCGTATCCATGCCTTAGATTGTTTTTATCTTAAAATGTAGTATCTTTAAAAAAGTGTGTTTCTACTAACAATATAATGTTACTCTGACTGGCATTATTAGCCTGGGGAACTTATTAATGTGGTCTTCTATATAACCACAATAACTACACATGCTGCATGCCCCATTATATAGTATAATGCTAGAGGGTGAGATAGATATATCTATAAAGTAAAATGGAAATTTAGCTCAATACATCATTTATGACACTTCCTTACTTGTTTTTGTGTACGCAATCATTTAAATTACAGTCTGGTAAATGTGATAGATTCATCCGATTTATTTTAAGAGGGTGCATGTGTGCACAAGTAAGAGATTTACTTCTAAAAATCAGTTTTATTAAGCTTTGCAGCATTGCAAATGGGAATGCCTAAAGCATTACAAATGGGAACAAGTGTTCGCTGACTTTGTAGGAAAGTAAATGTGTTTGCTGGCAGGAGACATCGAGTCTGGGAGAGGTCTCGAGGGTTTAATTGAAATGGATCGTGGCAGCAGGTTCTTAAAACATTAAATAACGTGGGTTACAATTGATTAAAGTGAAATCATACGAATTCGGTATGACATTTAAGTTTGAACTTCTGCAAAATCTGTCCTACGGCCTTACGTATTACTAAGCACCTGCAGAAGGGAACACACACACACACCTACCTCTCTCATTATTAACTTTACCATGTTGCTAATTGCTGTACAAGCAGACCAAGATTCTAAAGAGAGCAATGTGGTAATTTGTAACACCAGACACACCCTAATAAATACATTTAACACCAATGGTACAATCAGCTGGAGTTAAAAATGTATTCTGGGTTCTGGGGGAGATAATAGGTCCCACCTAATCACTTAGGGCCTCAATCCCCCATTATCTCCCCCCCCCCCCCTTATCAGTTAGGGCCCCGACCCACTGCTAATGGATGTGGGCAGGTAGACAATAGTTCCCCCCCTTTTTACTTAGGGCCCCCACAGGCTTCTAATCGGTGGGGGCCTGAGGGGCACTAGGTTCCCTGTGTAGTTGAATACTCCCCACTCGTGGAGGCTGGAGGGGCACACTATGTCCCCTCATTCATTTTTTTAAATAAGTGCCCCACAATTGGAGCATGGGGGACCTATCTGGTTCCACTTTATTGGACTTGGCGCAGCATGTGTTTTTTTACAACAGTGAGCAGACTCTGGCTGCTCACCATTTAGTAGACATGCCTCTCCTTATGGCACAACGAGATTGTGCCCAAAACGTCTGCTTTGTCTTTTATGTCCTTCAAATAAATGCTTGGTAGCACTTTTTGTGCACACTTCAACTAGAAGCGCAGACCTAATTTTTTTCTTTGGCACAGTGAGTAGGGGCATGTCACGTATTCTTCATCTCCATGCGACAAAAACAGAGATAATTACCTTCCGAAGATAGAGGGGAGTGCCGCTCGGCGGTCTTCTGCGATCGTGCCTGGCTTTTGCGGCGTGTCGGTGGACGCCGGCCGCTGCGGACCCACGCAATTATGTAGCCCCACATCCATCCATTGTAAAGACGATGTCGACGTGCAGTTGATGTCACTTAAAAGATGAACACGCATGTTTTGGGGTCAAGGGCTAGGTACAGCCAATCGGATCTGCAAAAGGGTTATTTAAACTCTCATATTCCCTTAGCTTATTGCCCTGTTGTGGTTTCCCCTAGATGGTTATTCGAGAATGTGTTCCTGATCGTGTTTTTCCGTTTTTTGACTTTGGCTTCGTTTTGACTTCCCTGATTTCTGGTACCCTTGACTTTTGGCTTTTCCTTATCGCTGTGTATCGTTTTGTGTCCCTGACCTCGGCTAGTTTTCTGACTATTCTCGGGTATGTTAAGTCCGGCCATTCGTTACCCTTAGTTCTAGGGTGTGATACTATTCTGCGGGCTGGATCCTATAATCCTGACAGGGCAGAAGGGAGATTCTAACCTCCCTGATGCTAATATTGGGGGCGTATTGATCCCCCCATAGAGTGAGGGGGTGATTTAGGAAGCAGCAGAGCTCCCTGACACTACTTTACATATTACGAGGGGGCTGCAAGCCGTTAGCTCCCTCCTTGTAAGTAGCGAACAAATTAAGACCAAATTGCAATTTGATATTTGTTGGTTGTAATTTCTATTCATTCATTTATCTTTCTGACGAATGAATGAATAGCTGAAATTCCTGTCTGCATTTTGGGCTATAGCAAATGCCCAAGTCTGCAAATGGGGATGCACAGGAATTTCACAGTATGGGCAGATGACGTGTCCTGCAGGGACTTCATCTGGCAACACAAAGATGGCGGCCGGCGCCTAGGACTTATACTGGAAATAAATAGGTTTTTAAAAAAAAAGGTGAAATGGGGGTGACAATAATATGTAGTAGAGTCAGAAGGGTGGGGGGTTAAAACAACATGACAGTACAACTTTAAAAAGTTTGCAGAGAAACTGTAGACACCAGATCAACTGCATTAAGCTGTAGTTGTTCTGGTAACGATAGATTCCCTTTAAGCTAAAGTTGTTTTGGTGACTATAGTCAGGGCCGCCATCAGGGCATGACAACCATAATGGTTGTCATGGGCCCGGCGGTCCTAGGGGGGTCCAGACTGCTCAGGGAGTCCCGGGCCCCACATTTCATTTGTGCACATGTAGATAGCGATTATCGCTATCTATATGTTCACCTCGGGCCCCGGCTACCTGTAGAATGCAGACGGGGACCAGCCAGCACCATCTTAACTCTCCAGCTGCTCCTGCCCGTAACTCTCGCGAGCTCCACGCAGCGAACAGCACAGCTCGCGAGAGTTACAGGCAGGAGCTGCTGGAGTGTTAAGATGGTGCTGGCTGGTCCCCGTCTGCATTCTACAGCGGCTGGCTCCCTCTACCAGACCACCGGACCACCAGGGATGCGATCTTCCCCCTCCCTGGCCAGGTAAGAAGCAGGGAGGGGGGAATAAAATGTCTCCCCTCTCACCCCCCACCCCTCTATGCAGCCCCCTATTTTACATACAGCCCCCACATTTACACACACTAAAACCACAACACACACACTGCATACACACACTAAAACCACAACACACACACTGCATACACACACTAAAACCACAACACAAACACGCACTGTGTTCACCATACACACACTAAAACCACAACACAAACACGCACTGCGTTCACCATACACACACTAAAACCACAACACAAACACGCACTGCGTTCACCATACACACACTAAAACCACAACACAAACACGCACTGCATTCACCATAAACACACTAAAACCACAACACAAACGCACACTGCATTCACCATAAACACACTAAAACCACAACACAAACACACACTGCTTTCACCATACACACACTAAAACCACAACACAAACACACACTGCATTCACCATACACACACTAAAACCACAACACAAACACACACTGCATTCACCATACACACACTAAAACCACAACACAAACACGCACTGCATTCACCATACACACAGTAAAACCACAACACAAACACGCACTGCATTCACCATACACACACTAAAACCACAACACAAACACTGCATTCACCATACACACACTAAAACCACAACACACTGCATTCACCATACACACACTAAAACCACAACACAAACACGCACTGCGTTCACCATACACACACTAAAACCACAACACAAACACGCACTGCATTCACCATAAACACACTAAAACCACAACACAAACACACACTGCTTTCACCATACACACACTAAAACTACAACACAAACACACACTGCATTCACCACACAAACACACACTTTATCTAAAACACACAAAACTACATTCATTATACAAATGTGCAATCTGTATCCATTTTACACACCACACAGGCCATCCTTGTGGGTGGACTCAGAATGGGCCCTCGGGGGCGGGCCCAGGGGGCCCACACTTTGAACTGTGTCAGGGGCCCCGAAATTTCTGATGGCAGCCCTGACTATAGTGTCGTTTTAAAATCCCGTTGTCTAGAAAATAACTCATTGTTATGAACTCTTTTTGACCCTTTTAGTCTATGTCGGTCAGATAAGGTGTTGGGCAGGCTCCCAAAAGGAGTTTTAAACCATTATGATCAAATGTCTGTCATGTGGAAAAAACAAGTTTTCCAAATAAACAAGGCTTTATTGTGGTCTACTTAGTAGTATCAAGTACTGGCACATTGTTTAGTAAATTAAGTTATACATTCCCCTGAATGTTTAGACTTGTTTGCCCCCGGGCTAGTAAGGTACTATAATCTTTATCTTCACAAATAAAGCTCTGATTGTATATTATATTCAGTTTAAAGGATCGCAAATAATATTTCACAGAAGAACAATTATCAGTATTCGAGTTACTAAGCTGTGAGTGAAGACAGCGTTTATAAAGAACTCTCTGAGGTGCGTTCGCTGACAAAAAACAACTTTGTTGTTTCTTAGAAACAGCATTGTTTACATTTGTCAGACGGCAGCGTTAGTGTTTTCTCACAAAAACAAAACACTGCTTTAAATGGTTACTCCAAGCATCGTAAGCACCGTAGCTGGCTGTAGTGGTTATGATGTCCATGTCAGGAGTTCCCTGCTCCAGTTCCCAGTAATGGGGCAAACCGTTGAGATCCTGGTCTCCTCTGTAGAAGCCGGAATACGATGCAGTCACCATTCATTGACTGAGAGAGTCAGCTGACCCCCTCTCAGCCGACAAATGGCACACTGTGTCAAGAAATTGCACAGAATACAAGTTAGAGTTACCTATGACGATGCTGCGGGTGGAGTTACACAGTTAAAAAATAATTTATGATGCAGTGGTTTTGTTACTTAGAGTGTTCGTTTAAAATTAAAATGTAAAAGGTAACAGTGTGTACATTGACTCAGTATTATCTTTTGTGTATTCTGTCAAGTTTAGTTTTTTAGTTTGTTTTTTTTACATTTCTTTTAAGGTATTGCTCAATATACAACCTACTATGTGACTGCCTTCTTTTTCTTTTTCAAAGCATAATATTTACACTGGTAAGTTTTGCCATGGCATATTTTACTTTGCCTATTTTAGTCTACAAGATAAAAATCATGCAGATTAGAGTATTATTTTCCTATTTTTTTTCTAATGCTTATGGCTTTAGCTTATATCTGGCAGTTATCATATTTATATACAGTAATGTTAGCTATGGATATTTATTAAAGCATCATAACAATATGGTTTATTGCAGTTGTTGTGGTGCTAAGAAGTTGTCCTTGCAATCCTACCGTTTTCAATCCACTACACATTGAACAGGCTTCATCCCCTTCACAATATGGTCATATCAGGGTGTTTAGCTCTTGCTATGATGAGTACAACTAGAGCACCCTTGCCAGGAAATGGTGTTATGAATACATGAGAAGAGCACTTATCTGTGATGCTAAATGTCCCCTTATGACATCAGTGGGAAAGGGGTGGAGCCTAAGCAACAGTGATGTCACTGAAAATCAAGGGAAAGGCAATTATTTTCAGGGACAACTTAATGGCACAAAAAGCTGTGCTTTGAGTATCCCTTTAGAAATTATTTTTTTTAGAATTACTATGGGTTTTAATACAGCCTTGCACTATACATTTTCTATTAGCATCCACGCTATATTCCAATATTTCAAATGTAGTTTCCTGATCCTGCTATTTAATATTAATATCATGTTTAGAAATGAATAACGTATTGTACAATGCTGTATAATGAACACTTACACATACTGGTTACATTGAGACAATTAAAAGAAAAAAAATCATTAAAATGTTTTCTTTGTGTCTTTCCTCAGGGACTCCATGGAAAAAGCAGTCATGTAGTTACAATCCCAATGTAAATATTTTTAAATTTTTTATTTTTTTTTGGAATGTATACAAGTGTTTGACAGAAAGCTTGGAATCCCATTTTGTGGGAAGAAGTCAATTACTGCTCTATAAAAGTACTCTGGAAAAACCAACAACTACCTAAACTATTTTTAAGGAAAAAGCTTACGGCATGCAACTTTAATTTTCTCATCTTTCATTTTTTCACTTTTTTTTTTTTTTAATGATAAACAGTTATTTCTTGATAAAAAAAAAAAAAAACACTGCTTTAAATGGTTACTCCAAGCATCATAAGCGCTATAGCTGGATGATAACTCATGTATGGATGCAAAATTGTATTAACGAATTTGTTAATCTTATTGGCTCCGTATTAGAAGAAGCCATGAACCACTGCAATTGGAAGAATTACAAATAAACCACACAGTTTTATCAAGATAAAAAAAATAAAACAAACATACAATATTGTAATTTGTACATGAAAATGCATTCCCTCAATTTTTCTTTCATCCTGATGAATGTTTTTAATTAGATGATTCTTACCTCAACTGACGAACATCTGAAAGGTTTCTCAAAACCACTCAATGTTACATAGTGTAATCCTGTATATCACGTGGTAATCATAAAAAATGACACTAGAAGAGAACAGGAAATTATAAATTGAACTAGGACTTTTTTCTTTTTTTTGTTCTCCTGAATTTTGGACCTCCTTAAGGACTGGAGCCATGCATTCCATTCGCTCATGCTGCCGATTATTCCACCATAGAACAACAGTTTGGATTCCACCTGTGGCGTTTATAATAGCCTTTCTGATATACCTCTCCTTCTTCACAAACTCTTCAAACCCTGTTGATCGGGTCGGGGAACTAGATTACAATAGTTGCATGTGTGGCCGCTGTAGGCCAGAGAAACCAAGAACTGAATGGTATAATGAGCACTTCAATCAATCAATAGAGCCTCTACTTACGAGGAAAGACCAGGAGATACCAGAGCATGTTCATAAATGGTGGTTGGTAAGAGAATTTCCACTTTACAGCATACAGAAAGCAATATACAAATCATTAACTAAAACAAATACAATTAAGCACAGTAAATGTTGAGTAATGCAACACTTTAGGCAAGGGAGCCTAAATCACACCATAGTGATTACAAACAGAGCAGTAAAGAAGTATCTACCTACAGTAGAGTACTGGTTATTGCTCTATTAACAAGGCTCTCTAAAATGAGACGTTAAAAAGGTTCGGTCATGTTCTTTTTTTATTCAGTTTTCCTCTCCTTATGCCCTTTGTATCTTAACCCCTTAAGGACCAAACTTCTGGAATAAAAGGGAATCATGACGTGTCAGACACGTCATGTGTCCTTAAGGGGTTAATGCTTATACTCCCCTCTTTGCAATTTGCCTTTATTTGTATTTATTATCTTGTTCCTTGTGCCAGATCTCAATTCCTGAGTGCAGCCATTTTGTTCTCCTCTGTCCATGAAGTCTGAATCTTGTCCTTCTTTGGGATTAATTTGACTGATGGATTATGGGTAAATTAGCTTAACAATTGAAATGGAACTTTGCTTAAGCTCCGCCCATTGCCAAATTTTGCCAAAGATGACATTCCCCATGAGGAAAAAGTAGTCCCTGCTTTGTCTTATGTAGAAATAAAAAAAAAACTAAGGTTAATTTAAAAAAACAAAAAAAACAATGAGAAATAGAGGGGCAAAAAAAGTAAAGTGACAGAACAGTTTGAAAACAGATTTAATAATACGCACATTTTTACAAGCAACATGAGTCAGTAGAGCTTGGAATGTCTAAATATGGACTGGTGTGTGGTAACAGCTGTAATTATAGTGTATTCACAACATGTTTTCCTGTCCCACACATATCTGAATGGGCTATATCGTAAACACCACTCTTTAATGCCCAGAGCTTACTCGATGGCTAATTCTACTGGCATACTCTGTAAAGTCTCTACTTGAAATTAAACTGCAGGTGAAAAGTATGGAATATGGCAGCAGATGAAGTACCCATCTAAAAATCTTGTGCAAAGGGTTAAAGGGTTACTCAAAGCACCATAACCACTTCAGTGATTTTAAGTAGTCATGGTACCTGGAGTATGTATGCGCAGTGTTTCCACCCCCAGAAATTGTTGAACGTAATGCCAAAACCTTAAAGAACAAAAAAAATCAATCAGTTGATATCTACAGAAGTGAGAACTTCCAAATTACGGGTGATCAAAGAAAGATTTCCGGGTATTGAAGTATACCTCCCATGGTGCATTGCTAATTGCTAAGATGTATTGCAAGTAGGTTTGCAAATTTAAAAAAAAGTCAAAAAAAATTGCAATCATGTGCAGTAAAAATATGATTTGAAAGACAGCAGATTTACACCTACAAGAATAGTTAGAGAGAAAAATAAATGAATCTGAAATTAGTTGCACTTAAAGGGGAAAAAAAGTTTGTTTACTATGGAGGAAGGAAATAGTGATATTACAAGTGGAAAATGGAATGTGCAGTGTTATCACATTGTTAAACCTAAGTGCATTAGTTCATAGAGGTCTCAACATGAATTATTACAAACAAGACATACTGAACACCTATGTTTATGTATTATTAAAAGAAGTTTGCAAAGTAAGTAGCTGGAGCTTTCTTTGATGCAGAGGCATTACTAGGGTAAAAAAAAAACCTGGGGCTTGAGGCCATAAATAATTTGGTGATCCCCTTCCTATAAACTCCACCCCTCACCCCTTCGCAAACTGCACCCCTTGACACACTCACAGTTACTTACAGACACACACAGGCGCACAAACACACAGACACATGTACAGACAGGCATACACACAGACGCAGATTAGAACACACAGGAACAGACAGACATAAATGGACAGAGACAGGTACACATAGGTGCACACAGATAGACACAGGCATACTCAGACAAAGACCGGTATACACAGTCTCAGACAGGCAGAGAGAGGTACACACAGATAGAGATAGGCATAAACAGACACGCTATTGCACATATACTGCAGCACAAACACACATACATACTGTCACACACTTACACACACATTTAGAAGTCATCATTTACATATTTTTAACCACCCACCTGTTCCCATAACTTTTTGGTGCAGAAGGGTGGCTTCCCTGGGGTCCACTCTCTGCAGCAGGTACTGGCGGAGGATGATTGGTCTGTGCCCAGGCTCTCTCCTTTCTCTCTCTGCGCCCTCCTTCTCTGGTGGACCAGAGTTGAGAACCTACTGATGGGCCACCTGCTTTTGGACCCTGGCAGTAATTCCACCATTACAGATCAGTGAAAAAAAGATCCTGGGCTATAGGGTCCCGGGTTACCCTACCCTCCCCCCTCCTCCCTCCTCCCCCCCATCCCCTATCCCCCTCACATCCCTTCTTTGATCAAACAGTAAATAAAATAAAAAAACGTTGTATATAGCTTCAAATTTAAAAAATCTGCCACTCTACAACGTTGCTCATTTAGACAAAGTCAGAAAATAGTTTCTTGAGAAACATTTTTAAAACATAGAATTATTAATTAAGTGTTTTTGAGTCCCTTAAGATCTGATGGCATTTCATGCCAGCATCATCATAGAAACATAGAAACATATAGAAACATAGAATGTGACGGCAGATAAGAACCATTCGGCCCATCTAGTCTGCCCAGTTTTCTTATAGTAAGGTTAGCCTTATGCCTATCCCACACATGCTTAACTCCTTTACTGTGTTAACCTCTACCACTTCAGCTGGAAGGCTATTCCATGCATCCACTACCCTCTCAGTAAAGTAATACTTCCTGATATTATTTTTAAACCTTTGTCCCTCTAATTTAAGACTGTCCTCTTGTTGTGGTAGTTTTTCTTCTTTTAAATTTAGTCTCCTCCTTTACTGTGTTGATTCCTTTCTATCATATCCCCCTGTCATCTTCCAGTTCTGCTACTTTCCCACATTGTTGTTGGTTGCTATCCCCTTCGATGACCTTTCTTGTTGTGTTTTTATACCCAGTCTTCTCTAGATTGTAAGCTTCTTTGAGCAAAGTCCTCATTCAACCTATTATTCTTGTAATATTTTGTAATTGTCTCATGTATTGTTAAATATCCCCTTTATAATAGTGTAAAGTGCTGAGGAATAGGCTGTTTCTACATAAATGCTAATAATAATAATAATAATATCTTATAATTCTTTGCATGTTTATAGAAACTTCAAGGATCAAATAATGCCAGTTCCATTACTGAAGTCCTGGAACAGATGTTTAGGGTTATACCTACTGGCAACCCATATGCAGAAAAAAACAATCGACCGTGCCGGACCTGTGCGGTGGTGGGAAATTCAGGGAACCTCAAAGGATCTGGTCAAGGAAATCTGATCGATTCCCATGGCTTAATTTTCAGGTAACTAGAGAAAATTTGAATTTAATAGGCAGACCCGGTAAAGACCATGGTAAACAGATAAAGAGAGGGAGAGAGAGAAATAAGTGCGGCATGCTGGATAAATAAGACAAATCAAACATTGTAACAAATGCATTAACAAGAACAGCGCTGAAGGAACAACAAATATAAGAGCAATGCATTAATAAGGGAATAAAGGGCAGCATTATATAAACTCTGCCCCTAGGTAGTTGCCTCAAATCAAAGACATTCTAAGTTGAGTGGATATTCCTCAGTACCTGATAAGTATACTCCTTTCGACTGCCTCCATCACCTATAGTAGGCAACCTTTTAGCAGCACTATGCAAAAAATAGAATTTGAAGCCGCTTGGTGTGCCGGTTCTATTTTTTTAGGCAGCCACGCTGCACTGGGTGGTAAGCAGGCATAGGAGAAGTAGAGGGAAAGAGACCACTAAGGGACAAGGGAGTTGGGAGGGAAAGAAACTCATAGGGACTGAGGAAGGGAAAAAAGATGAGCTGGTTTGGAGAGACACGTAGAGGGGCTGAGGGGAAAGAGACACGCAGAGGGGCTGGGGGGAAGAGACACACAGAGGGGCTGGGGGGAAAGAGACACACAGAGGGGCTGGGGGGAAGAGACACACAGAGGGGCTGGGGGGAAGAGACACACAGAGGGGCTGGGGGGAAGAGACACACAGAGGGGCTGGGGGGAAAGAGACACACAGAGGGGCTGGGGGGAAAGAGAAACACAGAGGGGCTAGGGGGAAAGAGAAACACAGAGAGGCTGGGGGGAAAGAGAAACACAGAGAGGCTGGGGGAAAGAGACACACAGAGGGGCTGGGGGAAGAGACACAGAGGGGCTGGGGGAAGAGACACAGAGGGGCTGGGGGGAAGAGACACAGAGGAACTGGGGTGGGGAATAGACACACAGAGGGGCTGGGGGGAAGAGACACACAGAGGGGCCGGGGGAAGAGACACACAGAGGGGCTGGGGGGAAGAGACACAGAAGGGGATGGAGGGGATATAGACACCCAGAGGGGCTGGGGGAGAGACACACAGAGGGGTTGGGGGAGAGACACATAGAGGGGCTGGGGGAAAAGAGAAACACAGAGGAGCTGGGGGAAAATAGAAACACAGAGGAGCTGGGGGGAAAAGAGAAACACAGAGGAGCTGGGGGGGAAGAGACACACAGAGGGGCTGGGGGGAAGAGACACACAGAGGGGCTGGGGGGAAGAGACACAGAGGGGCTGGGGGGAAGAGACACACAGAGGGGCTGGGGAAGAGACACACAGAGGGGCTGGGGGGAAAGAGACACACAGAGGGGCTGGGGGGAAAGAGAAACACAGAGGGGCTGGGGGGAAAGAGAAACACAGAGGGGCTGGGGGGAAAGAGAAACACAGAGAGGCTGGGGGGAAAGAGAAACACAGAGAGGCTGGGGGGAAAGGGAAACACAGAGAGGCTGGGGGAAAGAGACACACAGAGGGGCTGGGGGGAAGAGACACAGAGGGGCTGGGGGAAGAGACACAGAGGGGCTGAGGGGAAGAGACACAGAGGGGCTGGGGTGGGGAATAGACACACAGAGGGGCTGGGGGGAAGAGACACACAGAGGGGCCAGGGGAAGAGACACACAGAGGGGCTGGGGGGAAGAGACACAGAGGGGATGGAGGGGATATAGACACCCAGAGGGGCTGGGGGAGAGACACACAGAGGGCTTGGGGGAGAGACACATAGAGGGGCTGGGGGAAAAGAGAAACACAGAGGAGCTGGGGGGAAGAGACACACAGAGGGGCTGGGGGAAGAGACACACAGAGGGGCTGGGGGGAAGAGACACACAGAGGGGCTGGGGGAAGAGATACACAGAGGGGCTGGGGGGAAGAGACACAGAGGGGCTGGGGGGAAGAGACACAGAGGGGCTGGGGAAGAGACACACAGAGGGGCTGAGGTGGGGAAGAGACACACAGAGGGGTTGGAGGAAAGAGACACACAAAGTGGCTGGGGGAAAGAGACACAAAGGGGCTGGGGGAAAGAGACACAAAGGGGCTGGGGGAAAGAGACACAAAGGGGCTGGGGGAAAGAGACACACAAAGGGGCTGGGGGGAAAGACACACACAAAGGGGCTGGGGGAAAGACACACACAAAGGGGCTGGGGGAAAGAGACACACAAAGGGGCTAGGGAAGAGACACACAAAGCTGGGGCTGGGGAGGAAGGAGACACAGAGGGGCTGGGGAGGAAGGAGACACAGAGGGGATGGGGAGGAAGGAGACACAGAGGGGCTGGGGAGGAAGGAGACACAGAAGGGCTGGAGAGGAAGGAGACACAGAGGGGCTGGAGAGGAAGGAGACACAGAGGGGCTGGGGAGGAAGGAGACACAGAAGGGGTGGGGAGGAAGGAGACACAGAGGGGCTGGGGAGGAAGGAGACACAGAGGGGCTGGGGAGGAAGGAGACACAGAGGGGCTGGGGAGGAAGGAGACACAGAGGGGCTGGGGAGGAAGGAGACACAGAGGTGCTGGGGGAAAGACACACAGAGGTGCTGGGGGAAAGACACACAGAGGTGCTGGGGGAAGAGACACACAAAGGGACTGGGAGAAGAAGAAGACAGAGAGGGGGCTGGGGAGGAAGGAGACACAGAGGGGCGGGGAGGGGCGGGGAGGGGCGGGGAGGAAGGAGACACAGCGGTTCTGGAAGGAATATAGACAGAGAGAGCGGCTGGGGAAAGAGATACACAAAGGGGCTGGGGGAAGACACACAGAGGGACTGGGAGCAAGAAGACAGAGGGATGGGGAGCAAGGAGACACAGAGGGTCTGGGGAGGAAGGAGACACAGAGGGGCTCGGGAGGAAGGAAACACAGAGTGGCTGAGGAGAAAGGAGATACAGAGGGGCTAAAGGTAGGGGATACAGTGGTTCTGGAGGGAATATAGACACAGAGAGGGGCTAGGCGGGACAGAGACACAGAGAGGCAGAGGGGGAATGAGACACACAGATGCAGGGCGGGAAAGAGACACACAGAGGGGCTGGGGGAGAGACACACAGAAGGGTTGGGGGAAAGACACACAAAGTTAATGAGAACAAAAAACATAGAGGTGAAGGAGAGAAAGACACACAAAGAGGTTGGGAGAAAGACACACAAGGGGGCTGGGAGGTGAAAGTTATTAACATTAAAGGGAAACTATAGTCTCCAAGAACGTGACGTGAACTGGGTGCCATCTATGACGTGAACTGGGTGCCATCTTATCTCCATAATTCCATGTTTGTATATTTGCAATCACAGTCACACAAAGTAGCCATAGCCTTGAGCTTTCATGTACATAGGGGAAAATGTTTTTTATATATATATATATATATATATATATACACACATTTATTTATTTATATATAATGAAGCAACAGTTCCTTTTCAAAACACATCACTTATAGTGATTTATGTCTTGATACATGCCTCATACAGGTCTGTGCGTGTGAATTGTGATATAAGAAATTATAAACAAACCTACATCTTATTTATGAAAAACGATGAGTGAGCTGAAATCTAGCCATGTTGTATCATGAGCACACATAAAAAAAATGTATGTATTCGTCAAGGAGCAAAATCTGGTCTAGAATTGCTAAGTTTAGTTAAAATAACTACAGGGTTATGTACTAAAGTGGGAATCTAAGGCCAAAGAAGCTGAACTAAAAGTACAGAAGACTTGGATAACGTTTCCAATTTGGCTATTTTGACCTTAAATT
The DNA here is from genome assembly GCF_036172605.1 of Pelobates fuscus. NCBI lineage: Eukaryota > Metazoa > Chordata > Amphibia > Anura > Pelobatidae > Pelobates > Pelobates fuscus. The sequence continues at coordinate 337,193,079 of NC_086321.1, read as the reverse complement.
TGAAATTAACTTTGGATTCTCACTATAGTGAATAACCTTGCCAAACATGAGTCAGATTTACAATACTTATATTGATTAAGCCAAATCTGGTGAAAATTCAGTTATTTCAACTAAATTAGACCATTTTTTCAATTTTATTTTTGTTCAATTCAGTGTCTGGTTTATATATTTTTATCTATTTATTTACTGACAAGCACGTTTTTTTATTGACAGGTTTTATCACAAGATTTACAAGGAATAAAGCAGGAGTGACCAATAGGCAAATCCCCACCGCAGGTGTTGTAGGGCCACAACTCCCATGATGCGTTGCATGCCTTTAGAATGACAGAGCATCATGGAAGCTGTAGTTTTAAAACATCTGGGGATCTACCTTTTGGGCACCCCTGGAATAGAGTATACTATAACAATAAAATTTTTCTGACATATTATAGACATATAAAAAAAATGCAAGGTATACAATGCTAATAAACACATGGGTACCAGTTCGAACCCCATTCTTTTCAAACCATACTATAGAGCTAGGAGTACAGCTTTGTACCAAATCACTTTTTTTAACAAAATGTTGCATTTTACTTTACTATAAATTATGAGTTTAGTGAATATTCCCCATAGAGATTATTTCTGTTTTTTTAATTACTTTTGCAGAAAACCCTAGCCCCAAAAGCTATTCACAAACCAAATCCTCTAACTTAAAACATTCTAAAAGAGGGGTGCCCATAAGGCAGATCCCCAGATGTTTTAAAACGACAGCTTCCACGATGCTTTGTCATTCTACAGGCATTATAAATGTGACGGCAGATGTGACGGCAGATAAGAACTATTCGGCCCATTTAGTCTTCCCAATTTTCAAAATACTCTCGTTAGTCCCTGGCTTTATGCTTAAACTCCTTCTCTGTGTAAACCTCTACCACTTCAGCTGGAAGGCTATTCCATGCATCCACTACCCTCTCAGCCAAGTAATACTTCCGGATATTATTATTAAACCATTGCCCCGTGGAAGTTGTAATTCTACAACATCAGGAAATCTACCTTTTGGGCACCCCTGTTCTAAAAGGTGTAAGAGACTTCTACTGCACGATTATTTAATATTTGTCTTCCTACTTTTTGCTTGTAATTTTATACTGTCATTCGACCTTCGTTTCTGCATTCGTATGTTGATTAAAGAAACGCTGCTAGTGACAGGCACATGTTGGGTCCTGTCTGATAAGCAGGAACACAACCCATTAAGCAGGTGATCACTTCTGCCTGAGGCTTTGAACTTCTGTATTTAAGATAAAATATTAAGATCAACACCTTTGAAGACTGTTGCACATTCTTGGGAAATATGTCTAAGTTCACATTGATCTGATGCAGTCTGAATAGTGTTTAAATTCTTTCATGGGCAGTTAGTAAGAACTGACTTGAAGTAAACTGTAGTGGCGTCAAAAAGATGGACAGATTGTAATAGCCATTTGCAGATAAACACTTTTTTTTAGGCCACTTGTAGGTCTGCAGTTTAACTTCAGCCAACACACAGACATTCAAAATATAAACGAGCAATTACACACAAAATTTAATGTTACATGAATTGGCTTAAATAGAAATTATGGGTGGGGGAAGGAATTACACTATTTTTAATGAATATGGATAATGTAAAATAAAGCAAATAAATGGGGATTTTTTTTTACTTATTCTACAGAAAGTTGCTCAGTGGATACTTTTTCATCTACTTTGTAATTCCATTCCGAAGCTTGAGTATTTATCTTTATGGGAGAAGTAGTTTATCCCCCAAGAAGAGCTCCAATCATCACACAGGATAAGTGTAACTGTTTATAAATGGTGCTATACATTTATTTAGGAAACCAGGCTGTCTTCAGTGATTGGCGATCTCAAAAGATAATGAGCTTTGAGTTATCAGACTGCAGAGACAGGATCCTTGAACCAAAATCATTTCAGCCCGCTAAAATGGTTTTGGTGCTTAGTGACCCTTCCATTATAAACATTTGGCTTCAAAGGGCCCACAAAGTACCATTGCCACTACAGCATCTTGTTATACTCCCCTAATGCTCTCCATCTTTATGCTGCCATCTTATACAGTCTTAAGTGACCAGTGTCATATTTGCACTTTAGAACATGAGAACAAAATGGAGGTCTGTGAAAGATACCGCAGAATCCGCTTTAGATCTTATTATGCATAGGCATAGCTACAGGCTAAATGGCCAATTAAGGTTCCTCCTTCTGCCACATTTTGCCAAAATTCATTCAGGACTATTCACTAAAGTGAGAACTGAAAATAAATTAAAATTTTACGGTGGTTGCCAAACTAAAAGCTGAGCTGACATTTAGTAATTTTTCATTTTTAGTTTGGCTATTTTTCTTTTTCTTTACAGGGTTACTTCAACCCTTTTTGTGTAAAATAGAGCAATGTCCTATTGGCATTATTCTATAACCCCCTCCCCCCCAACCCTTACAGAAATGTTCATAAATGTTTTTAAAATAAAGTTTATATACACACACAACAAGATAAGGATAGACGTCAAATATTCACAGAATTGACATTTCGTCTGCTTAAGTCACGTGTGCTAGGGTTGCAACTTGCCCCCAACACACAATTAACAAAAACTCTTGATGTGCAGGTGTTTTAAGCAGAAACACTGCACATCCAGGCTCTTACCACCATAACCACTTTGAAAAGCAGTTCTCGTGCCAACAACTTCAAAAAGCAGAAGTGGTCATGGTGGATGGAGTAACCCTTTAAATTTTGAATTCACTTTGAATTCTCACTTTAGTATATATAACACTGACTGTGTACACACAAGACAAAGTGGTCCCTACTTTGCACGTGACATGTTTTGTTTCAGATGTAAGAATATTTGAGATTTCCATGTTTTCGTGTCACTCTGTTCTACATATTATATTCAGTTTAAAGAATGGATCACCAAGCTAATTATATGTACAGAACCACAGTCCTTGTAAAAGAGCATTCAGCCTCTGCATTATAATTCCACCTCACCATTCTTTTCCATTGTATTAAATTTCAAAGTTCTTGTATAATGGTACATATAATTTATCCCGTTTTGAACTGCTGGTAGAACATATCAAAGGCCTATTTGGGTGTCAGAATGAGCAAGTCTGGTCATGAAATGCACTAAATCTCTAATCCCCTTTTAGAATGAATGGTGCCCGTACTTCTGGTTTTGAAGAGGATGTTGGTTCGAGAACAACTCATCATTTTATGTATCCAGAGAGCGCGGTACACCTACAGCATGGAGTCCATCTTGTGCTGATCCCATTCAAACTACTGGACTTAAAATGGATTACTAGTGCCCTTACAACAGGAGAGATCAAATCGTAAGTATTTCCATGCAGAAAGGTAGAGAAAGTCTACAAAGAAGAACTTGGTTGTATACAATAATTTCTTATTGTGTGACCTAAAAAAATAACTTAAAGGGACACTATAGTGACCAGAACAACTACAGCTTGATGTAGTTGTTCTGGTGAGTTTAACCCCTTAACACCGCAGCCAAATGTACAAGTTGTGAACGAAACAAAACGTAAACAAAACCTGGCATTTGCGCTATATGTCTGTCCAACCGTAATTCACCTCTTTCATATTAAATGCACCCCCCCCTTATTATATATCATTTTATTCAGGGGAAACAGGGCTTTCATTTAATATCAAATATTTAGCTATGAAACATAATTTAATATGAAAAAAATGGGAGAAAATAAGATTTTTTTTTATTTTTTTCGTTCTACATGACATTTTAACTGTCAATGTCATAATACTGTTTGCTTTTACTGCAATAAAATACACATATTTGTATTCAGCAAAGTCTCAGGTGTAAAACAGTACCCCCTATGTACAGGTTTTATGGTGTTTTGGGAAGTTACAGGGTCAAATATAGCGTGTTACATTTGAAATTGAAATTCGCCAGATTGGTTACGTTGCCTTTGAGACTGTATAGTAGCCCAGGAAATAAATTTACACCCATAATGGCATGTCATTTGCAATAGTAGACGACCCAAGGTATTGCAAATAAGCGATGTCCAGTCTTTTTTAGTAGCCATTTGGTCACAAACACTGGCCAAAGTTAGCGTTCGTATTTGTTTGTGTGTGAAAAATGCAAAAAACACCAATTTTGGCCAGTGTTTGTGACTAAGTGGCTACTAAAAAAGACTGGACATACCCCATTTGCAATACCTTTGGTTGTCTACTATTGCAAATGGTATGCCATCATAGGGGTAATTTTCATTCTTGGGCTACCATAGGGTCATAAAGGCAACGTAAGCAATCTGGCGAATTTTAATGTGAAAAAAATTACACACAAGCCTTATATTTGACGCTGTAATTTTTGAAAACACCATAAAACCTGTACATGAGGGGTACTGTTGTACTCAGGAGACTTCGCTGAACACAAATATTTGTGTTTCAAAACAGTAAAAAGTATTGCAGCAATAATATTGTCCCTGTAAGTGCTGTTTGTGCGTGAAAAATGCAAAAAAGGTCACTTTTACTGGCGATATCATGGTTGTAATACATTTTACTGTTTTGAAACACTAATATTTGTGTTCAGCGAAGTCTCCCGAGTAAAACAGTACCCCCCATGTACAGGTTTTATGGTGTCTTGGAAAGTTATAGGGTTAAATATAGTGCTAGCAGGGGCGGAGCCTGACACCGGACCGGAGCAGACGTGCGGCCGCGGAGCTCCGGCTGAAAGCACTGCAATCCGCACAAATCCGAGGCATCCCGGGCTACCCCGTGCCACAAATACCGCCACGGAGCCCAGCAGACCCCACTGTAACCGCCGATGCCATTCTTTCAGACGCCCGGCTCCAAAAATAAACGCCGCGGCGGCAAGGCCTACCGGGCGGGAGTGAGGCCTCAGACCACAGCAGGGGAATACTGGCCCTGGAACCTCACAGACCTGGAGGACTGGTACCCCAGCGCACAGAACTCAGGTGAGATGGGGCGCAGGTCCCAAAAACCACCCCAAAGCACCCCAAAACCACAGCATGATATAGGCCAAATGCTGCTGGCCCCAAGCGCAGGGAAGACCTCCCACGAAGAATCCTCGCCACCCTCAGAAGAGGGGGAACCGCAGGAAAGCCCACACCCCAGTCCCCATCATCCCACACAAGCAGAGAGGTCAGAAGCCACTGCACCGGCCTCAAAACAAGATATACAGGCAATGCTGACAGGCCTGCAACAGAATTTGAGACACATGTGGGAAGCAGATCTGGCAGTCCTAAAGCTAGATGTACACGCAGTGTCCTCACGCACCCAGGCAATTGAGGAGGAGGTCAAGGGACTGAGGGAGAACTATAAAATAATGGGGGAGAAGCTGCACAACCTACAATCCACACAAGCGGCAATGTCCAGACAAGTCAATCTACTAGACGACAGAGGGCGCCGCAAAAACATAAAGATCAGGGGAGTACCTGAGACGGTGCCGCTGGAGGAGCTACCGCACTATATCAGGCGCCTTGCGGCCACACTCCTCCCAACCAAGCATGCTAAAACCTTTCACTTCGACGGGGTCTACAGGATAGCTAAATCCTCACAGGCACCCACCACAGCTCCACGAGACATAATACTAAGATGCCAATCTATGTCTGACAAACTTGGACTAATGGCAGCTATGCAAGGCAACACCCCATTTGAGTTTGAGGATAGCAAACTATCCTTCTTTCAGGATCTCAGCAGAGCCACACTGATGTGGCGCAAGAGCATGCACCCAATCACCAAACAACTCCAAGCAGCAGGAATAGCCTACAGGTGGTCGACACCAGGGACACTCTGGATCACCAAAGACGACAAACACTACAAAGCTACTGACCACACGGAGGGACCAGCGTTGATGGCCGCCCTGGGACTCCTGAACCCTGCACAGATCCCAACAACGAGGCTGGCACCCCAACCAGGGACGACAGGCGCAGATCTTCACATGACACCTGGACCAAGCCGGGGCACTAAAACCTGAACGAACTCTATCTGCATACAGCCTTATAGGCCTTAAGTTTAAAAAGTTTCAATGTTTTATGTTTCATAACTTTACAGTCTGTCATATTCCAACGATTATTGTTACGGGCAAAAGGCCCAAGGGAGCTGACAATCACTGCCACGGTGACACCACCTCTCCCCCCCCCCCCTCCCTGGGGTTAAAGGGAAATGACTGCAGCGCACACACTTCTAGCCTCTTGCCCCATGGGCACAGTTTAACCCAGACGCAACACAGCGACTTTCACACAACTAGACCCAACCTTTAATAGTAGTAACTAGACCAGCGCAACACGCAACCACCCCTAGGACTACATAACACTCTATGACTCCCAGAATGTCGCGCACGCTGGAGTACTTTAATGACCACGATCAGATGAGACATGAGACGGGACCCAAACTTGATAGGGGGCAACACAAAGTAAATCCGCAACTGTCACCACAAGCCCCAACCACTCACACCGAGGCCAGGGGACACATAGCTCACCCACGGCAAGTGAGACGCGACAGGGGAACAGAATAGCTCTCAGACATAGCCGCCACTACCCATCCCCCCTCCACCAACGACCCCGCAGTACTCAGGGTGACCTATATAGAAGGGTGTCTATAACCCTAATAGTTCTACACCTCAATCCACTCGTTACAACATTGAGACCGTATATAATTAGAAAAATGTGTGCCTAAAATCTTGCTAACTGTTTATGATAATGTTTATCGTTTGGAGGCTACTGTGGCCCTGCACATGTACTTTTCATTGCACACGAAAAATAAAGAATTAAAAAATAAAATATAGTGCTAGCAAATTAAATTCCCTATACTTTCGGCATGGGTGGTCAGGCAGGTCCCGCTAATTGTAATTAATTAGGATACCTAATTATGTAAAATTATTACATAAATATATGTGTAGAATTAATATATGTATATATATACATATGTGTATATATACGTATATATATATATATTTTTCTTTTAATATTTTTATTTATATATAGGTATATATATAGTGATATATACGTATATATTTATGTATATAGATATATATTATTTCGTTCTACGTGTATTTTGATATAAATATATATATATTAATATCACAATACAGTTAGAACGAAATAAAACACATCTATATATTTTTTAATATTTTATTTTTAATTATTTTTTTTATTTTTTTTTTACGTATTTACATATTTTTTTTTTATATTATTTATAAATATATATAACAATAATTATATATATATTTAATCAGTATCAGTCTACGTGTAATTTGATATTAATATATATATAATTATATATATATATTAATATTAAAATACACCTAGACGGTGTATGTGTGTGTGTGTATATGTGTATATATATACTTAGATCATATATATATATATAATATATATATATATATATATATATATATATGATCTAAGTATAAATTTTTTTTTTACACTTATTTAACATTTATTTGATTTGATTTCAGCCAGCAGGGGGACCAACTGTCATTACAGTTGGTCCCCCTGCTGGCAATGCCTGAGCCAGCTATCCCGGCCATGTGATTGTGAGGTCCTCGCAAGGACCTCACTCTCACATGACCGGGAGGGACCGGAGGAGGAAGATGTGCCGCGGGGGGGCTCCCTGGGAGTCCCCCCAACCGCGATCGCCGGCGTGGGACCGCCGGCGACCGGGTAAGTTACTAAAAACCGGAGGGCGTACTATTACGCCCTGCGGCGTTTAGAGCCGCTTTTAAAAGGACGTAATAGTACGCCCTCCCGTCTTAAGGGGTTAATAGTTCCCTTCAGGCATTTTCATGTAAACACTGCCTTTTCATGTAAACACTGCCCTAGGGACACCTCCAAGTGGCCACTCCTTAGATGGCCACTGGAGGGGTTTCCTGGCTCAGGGCTGCACAGCATTGGGATGCTGAACTTTCCTCATAGAGATTCATTGATTCAATACATCTCTATGAGGAGGTGCTGATTGGCCAAAACGGTGTTTGGCCCTGCCCCCTTGCTGATATTAGCCATTCCCCCCCATGGGGAGAGCATTGGATTGGTAAAAATCCGCAATTTTGATGATGTCACCAAGGGGTCAGGGCCAGCACTGGCAGCCCTGTGAAGAACTGAAAATAAGGTGAGTGGGGGGGGGGGGCATATTTGACCCTGTAACTTCCCAAAACACCATAAAACCTGTACACAGGGGGTACGGTTTTACACGTGAGACACCGCTGAATACAAATATGTGTATTTTATTGCAGTAAAAGCAAACAGTATTATGACATTCACAGTTAAAATGTCATGCAAAACTAAAAAAGATTCTTAATTTTTCCCCTTTTTGTTTTATATTTTATTCATATTAAATTGTTTTATAGCTAAATATTTGATGTTAAATGAAATCCCTATTTCTCCTGAATAAAATTATATATAATAGGTGTGGGTGCACTTAATATGAAAGAGGTGAATTACGCTTGAACAGACACAGTCAAATTCTAAGTTTTGTTTACGTTTTATTTTTATCAACACATGTACATTTGTCTCAGTCCTTAAGGGGTTAAGAATGAGGAAACAGGTTGTAAACAATATACTACAAAAAGAGAGAAATAGAAAAGAAGAAGAAAAAAAACTGACAAATAATTATTGCCTATGCATACCTCCTAGATGGGGGATAACCCCTGTGTTTGCATGAAGAAAATAAAAGAGGCGGAGAATGCAATGTTTTGTGACAATACTAAAGAAAAATATATGTAAGATAAAACATAACTTTTAATAAAAGTCTAAATCTCTAAAAAGGTCTCAGTAGACAGAAGAGACCAACTACAACACACAACTAATAGTACTATATACACATGTACATAACAAAATAATAAATAGAAATATAAATAGCGGAGGCTGTTCCACACTGCAGAAAAAAATAGTAGTAAGTACCACTAAAAAACAGTATAAATCACTAAATGGTATGTCAGTTAGATAGTTTAGTACCAGAGTGTCAGCTGACATAAAAAATAAGTGGGGGGCATGGCCGAGCGGCAGAACGGAATGGCCGCATAATCACATCGCTCCTCCGAGCACGCCCGTGAAGCCCGAGAAAGCTGACCCTGCTCCCCGAAATGGGGAAACATTCAAAGACCAGGAGCACCCCTAAACCCTCTGGGACCCGCCAGGCGCTGGTAAATTCCTCCATGCAGCAATACTTAGCCGCGACGCCGGACCCAAACTCCCAGGCAGCGTCTGAGGCCTACTCACAGTCAGAAGCCTCCACTCCTAACTCCCACTCCCCAGACCGGAGTGAAACCATGGCGACCCCGCCGGCAGACTGGCTTAACCTGCTGAAGGCACTACCCACCCGAGCTGATCTGACCAACGCCACCACGGCCCTTCAGACCTCTATCAGGGCAGACATTCAAATGATGAGAGCGGACATACAGGGCATAGCTGACCGCATGGCCCAAATTGAGGCTGACCACGACAACCTAACCGCGGCCCAGGCGGCCCATTCAACGGCCCAGTCACATCAACTGACCCAAATGCAGGCCATGGCATGCCAGTCGAAGATCTGGACAACAGGGGCCGCAGAAACAACCTGCGGATACGCTGCCTCAGAGAAGGAGAAGAAACACCCGCACAACTGATAACCCTCATCTCTAACATATTCAATGGCCTCTTGGGACGCCCGGGTGAGTCTCCCATTGCGTTCGTCCAGGCTCACAGAGCACTGAGACCCAGAGGTCCGCCTTACGCCCCTCCACGAGACGTGATCTGCTGCCTAGAAAACTATGCTCTGAAAGAAGAGATCTTACATGAGGCCCGCAACAGAGGTGAGCTCGACTACGACGGTCACCAGCTTCAACTATACCCAGACCTCTGTCCAGCCACCCTTGGGTACCGCAGGGCTCTGAAACCACTTGCTAGAACATTGACCGCCCAGAAAATAAGATACAGGTGGACCTTCCCGACAGGCCTGATCGCACACACGACGAGCGGCCCTAGACCAATACGCACGGCGCAAGACCTACAGGACCTCACAACTGAACTCCACCTGCCACCACTTCACCTGAGATGGCCAGACCCGCTGGACTTCTATAATGGCCCACCACCGCCACCACAAGACCAGCCACAGCCGCAGCGACGATCCAGGACCCGGATGGAAACCGTGAGACCGGCCGGGGCAACCCGCTAGCTATGCCAGGCGACCCCGAGGCTGCGAAAGGACACAAAAGACACGTAACTATAATCACACACACCGGGGCAGACAACCCCACACACACACGAGCCATGCACACAGATCTTACAATCCACGGTCTACTGAGATCCTTGGGGTGGGGGTCGGGAAATGGGGGAAAGGGAACATGCCTGCACCGCCACAAAAGAATTTCTGACTCTTTCCAAGCCTCCTGCTATTGGGTTTTTGGTGATCACGAACTGGCATGTGACTGCACTGACATTTTGGGGAGGGGGGTGAGGCGGGAGGCAACGGCTAAATGGCTGAACAGGTTATGGAAGGGGGACATCACCACCATAATTGAATGGTCCAGTGAAATCGAGAATATTGGGAAAGTAACTTGCCGCCCCTACCGACCCACTATAGTTAACTCTCAGGTACCATGTGACGACAGGGAACCAGGGTCCCACAGAGATGACACCGACCGGGAATGGCACAAGCCCTCCCCCCCCCCCCGCAACTATGACAGCTCAAATGGCCTAGAGGGAGAGACAACAGGGACATCATGCCAACGCCTACAGGCAGGTGGAGCGCTATAAAATGAATAAACTTACCCCCCCTGGGGTTTCCAGTATAGCCTAAGGGGGGAGAAAGGTACAATAGTGCAGACTATTAAGTGCAATTTGAGTGAAATAACCAAACAGTGGTTCACTCACATGGGTCTGAGCCTAAATAGGACAGGCTCAGATCTCTCGAGCAGACGTGTCCTTAAGGAGACACGAACCCTTCAGATGCTGATTTTCTACATTTTCTTTCTGTGGGGTATAATAAAAAACCGAGATCTGGTGCAGTATGTTTCGGGTACCAGTGTGTGCAGATAGATAAAATATAACTGCTCACCTTTCATAGAGCCTCAGACTTGGCTCTAAGTGTTTCAGCAAATGTGTCTATAAGGGGACACATACCCTTCTTTTGTTGGAGCGGGAACTGCAGAGTGTGGACTAAATCAGAAGCTCAGGTGGACATATAATAAGTAATGAGAATGTATTTATTGATAAAAATACTTATGTGTATAACACTATAAAAACAATAAAAATATATAAGTATATATAGAAATAATGTCCAAACTTCTGAGGTGGTCCGAGACGCGTTTCGCCTGGTCGGCTTTCTCAATCGGTGTCTTGCTCTCTTGGTTCCCTGTCTTCTTTTAAATGCTGTTTTCGGGTCCCATTGGTGGATGGTTTCGCGCCCTCCGGTTCCGGTTCAGCTGTGGTCCTGATTGCTTTACTTTCGTTCCGGTTTCGTCGACCGGAAATGACGTTGCGCTGGTTTTCGTCGACCGGAAGTGACGTATCGCTCATAAAAAGTCCTATTTCCTGATAAGTCCATTGTCGCCATTTTGATTACTGGCAGCGATCTAATAGGCAAGTGATACTCCCATAGGGATATAGTGCAGGAGAGATAAGGGCAACATAAAAACTAGTTAAATCCAGGTCTCACACAGGTTAAGTATATCCAAGTGTTTCAAATGATCTTAGAGGTGCATTCTATTCTTAGGCATACAGATGCATATATGTTTATACATATCCTTTAGATTGTGATAGTTCTTCTGTATATATAAAGTGCATAGGGTATTCTAGATTGCAAAAATGGTAGTGGGTGAGTAGTAGGAATAATAAAAAAATATATAAAAATCTGACACCTTCATGCTTTTAGTGCAAATGGAAATTAAAAATACATATGTAGAAAGGAATCTCTACCATATGTAGAGGCAGTGATAAAAGTGCATAAAAAGCTTATAAGAAGTGGCAAAGTTCAAAGTCATTATTAAGACCATGAGGTGTCAGTGTGTTTAGATTAAAAATCCACCTCATTTCTAATTGCCCCAAACGTTTTATGAGGTCCTCCCCTCTCCAATTTGGTACCAGTTTATGTATACCCATAAATTTCATGTTATTTGGGTTTTTATCATGTCTTTCCAGGAAGTGTGCTGATAAACTGTGTTTTGCAAATCCATTTTTAATATTTCTAATGTGCTCTTGTATCCGTACGTTGAGATTGCGAATCGTACGTCCCACATAAAATAGACCGCACGGGCATATAATAACATATATGACTTTTTTTGAGTAGCATGTAATTAGTTCTTTTATTTTAAAACTTTGTTTAGGGTTTTTGGGGTGATTAAAAGTCTGGATGTGTCTTTTTGTATTTTGTGTGTTCTTGCATGCACCGCAAGTGCCACATCCAAAAAAACCTTTTGATTTATTTAAAAAGTGATCATGCTCCTTGGTTCTTATATGGTTATGCACTAAAGTGCGATTTAAGCTAGGTGCTCCTCTATATACTATAGTGGGTTTCTCGGGGAGGATAGAGTTTAGTGTATCATCGTTTTTTAGGATGGGCCAGTGTTTGTTCAGGATTCTCTTAAATTGTTTGCTTTTGCAATTGAAGTCACAGACAAACACTGGTTCGTTTTTAGCTTCCTTTTTCTCTTTATATCTGATTAGGGAGGATCTCTCTTCTACTTTAACTTTGTCATAAGCTGTATTCAGCAAATCTTCTTGATATCCCTTTTCTTTAAAATTGTCTAAAATGATCTGTGCCTGTTCATGGAATATTGTGTCCTCCGTGCAGTTACGTCTTATTCTAAGTAACTGAGCTCTGGGGGCATTGACTAGCCACGGAGAATAGTGGCAGCTGGTGTCCTTTATATAGCTGTTAACGTCTACGGTCTTGAAGAAAGTCTTAGTCTTAATTGTTTGGTTCTCTACATAGATGCTAAGGTCTAAAAAGTTAACCTCAACAAATTAGAAAACAGAGTAGTAGAAACAAAGAAACGAAAGTACCAACGTGACATCTTAGACTACTCTAAGAAACAAGTAAGGTCTTATAATGAACATCATAGAGACAGAGGGACTAACCGAAGAGGTATTAGAACAGACCACACCCCCAAACGAGTACATAGAAATGCCAGTGCAAAATACACACCTCAGAAGAAAATAAGAAAAACAAAATATTATGAACCAAGACCCTATGCATCTAGACCCCAAAGAGAAACTGAGAAAATAAGAATGCCCACCCACAGACCCCATAATACACCTGAAGGTTACCGACCCTCATATGCACAGATGGTGAAAAAACACACTACACCGACCAGGACCAACAGGACATATACTCCTACACAAAGGAGAAAAATTAACACACGTCAAGATAACCCAGGTAACAATGTCAGACATATAGACCATACACTAACCCCTAGAGAGGACCATCTACATAACAGACACCACCACCCAAAAAGGTCGACACAGGGAGAGGATTTTCTCATATCACATATAAGAGACAAACACAAAGAGAACAGACCCCCACTGAAATCCCCAGGAAAGAGACAGAGGAGTCCAGAAGACGGGGAAATAGAGGAGGAGTCCTTATACAGAAAAGAAAGAAAAACAAGACACTAATACCCAAAAAGAATGGTATTTTTAACTTAACACAAAGAGCCCTAACAGTACCCCAAAGGACACTGCTAGAAAAAGGCCTTAAGTTTGCCCCATCTAGAGACATTGACAAATTCAATATATATATTGACCTAAACAAATTTAAGAGGAAACTATGTTTGAAAAAATTCTTTAATAAATACCCAAGCGAAACAAATACACAGGAAAGAGAACAGTCAGAATTCACACATACAGAATTAAAAGAACAATCCAAGTTCTTTCCAAAGTCATGCATCTCAGAAGAGATGGTGACTTTCGAAAAGATGGTGATGAAAGACACCTACAAAATTAAAAATCTTAACAGATTTGAACATAACCTGACAATACAAGAAAGGGCAGCATTGAAATCTTTTAAGAATGACCATACCCTCGTGTTAAAACCAGCTGATAAGGGGGGGGGCATAGTCCTATTGGAACATACCGATTATAATAAAGAAGCAGAGAGAATTTTAGAAGACCCACACACATATAAAATATTGAAGAAGGACCCGACAAATGAGATTAAAGATAGCTACCACCAACTAATAGAAAAAGGAAAGTCTAGAAATATACTTAATAAAAAGGAAAACGAGTTTTTGAATATCTCACACCCTAAAGTGCCCGTATTTTACTTCCTCCCGAAAATACACAAAGATGCCACCAATCCCCCAGGCAGACCAATAATATCGGGAATTGGATCAATCTCTAGCAGACTATCACTATACATAGATAAACATCTCCAACGGATAGTACGAGAATGCCCGAGTTATCTTAAAGACACAATCAGCATATTACAGATACTTGAAAATACAATATGGGAGGACAACTTTTATTTGGTTACATCAGATGTAACCTCACTATACACGATCATTCCACACGATAGAGGATGCTTGGCAACCAGGACATTTCTAGAACAATCCCGCATCTTTCACCCTGACCAGGTAGACTTTATAGTTGAGGGGATCACATGGATCCTCAACAATAACTACTTTTGGTATGGTAACAACTTTTATCTCCAAACATGTGGGACTGCGATGGGCACGAGGTTCGCTCCCAGCTATGCGAACCTTTTTATGTCCCATTGGGAACAAGAGTTCATTTATGGGGACACTAGATGGGAGTCGAGCCTCGTGACCTATCGCAGGTACATAGATGATCTGTTCTTTATATGGAGGGGAGACGAAAAGTCTCTACAAATCTTCCTCACACACCTTAACTCCAACGAGTGGGGAATAAAATTAACCTCAAACTACAGTAAATCATGTGTAAACTTTTTAGACCTTAGCATCTATGTAGAGAACCAAACAATTAAGACTAAGACTTTCTTCAAGACCGTAGACGTTAACAGCTATATAAAGGACACCAGCTGCCACTATTCTCCGTGGCTAGTCAATGCCCCCAGAGCTCAGTTACTTAGAATAAGACGTAACTGCACGGAGGACACAATATTCCATGAACAGGCACAGATCATTTTAGACAATTTTAAAGAAAAGGGATATCAAGAAGATTTGCTGAATACAGCTTATGACAAAGTTAAAGTAGAAGAGAGATCCTCCCTAATCAGATATAAAGAGAAAAAGGAAGCTAAAAACGAACCAGTGTTTGTCTGTGACTTCAATTGCAAAAGCAAACAATTTAAGAGAATCCTGAACAAACACTGGCCCATCCTAAAAAACGATGATACACTAAACTCTATCCTCCCCGAGAAACCCACTATAGTATATAGAGGAGCACCTAGCTTAAATCGCACTTTAGTGCATAACCATATAAGAACCAAGGAGCATGATCACTTTTTAAATAAATCAAAAGGTTTTTTTGGATGTGGCACTTGCGGTGCATGCAAGAACACACAAAATACAAAAAGACACATCCAGACTTTTAATCACCCCAAAAACCCTAAACAAAGTTTTAAAATAAAAGAACTAATTACATGCTACTCAAAAAAAGTCATATATGTTATTATATGCCCGTGCGGTCTATTTTATGTGGGACGTACGATTCGCAATCTCAACGTACGGATACAAGAGCACATTAGAAATATTAAAAATGGATTTGCAAAACACAGTTTATCAGCACACTTCCTGGAAAGACATGATAAAAACCCAAATAACATGAAATTTATGGGTATACATAAACTGGTACCAAATTGGAGAGGGGAGGACCTCATAAAACGTTTGGGGCAATTAGAAATGAGGTGGATTTTTAATCTAAACACACTGACACCTCATGGTCTTAATAATGACTTTGAACTTTGCCACTTCTTATAAGCTTTTTATGCACTTTTATCACTGCCTCTACATATGGTAGAGATTCCTTTCTACATATGTATTTTTAATTTCCATTTGCACTAAAAGCATGAAGGTGTCAGATTTTTATATATTTTTTTATTATTCCTACTACTCACCCACTACCATTTTTGCAATCTAGAATACCCTATGCACTTTATATATACAGAAGAACTATCACAATCTAAAGGATATGTATAAACATATATGCATCTGTATGCCTAAGAATAGAATGCACCTCTAAGATCATTTGAAACACTTGGATATACTTAACCTGTGTGAGACCTGGATTTAACTAGTTTTTATGTTGCCCTTATCTCTCCTGCACTATATCCCTATGGGAGTATCACTTGCCTATTAGATCGCTGCCAGTAATCAAAATGGCGACAATGGACTTATCAGGAAATAGGACTTTTTATGAGCGATACGTCACTTCCGGTCGACGAAAACCAGCGCAACGTCATTTCCGGTCGACGAAACCGGAACGAAAGTAAAGCAATCAGGACCACAGCTGAACCGGAACCGGAGGGCGCGAAACCATCCACCAATGGGACCCGAAAACAGCATTTAAAAGAAGACAGGGAACCAAGAGAGCAAGACACCGATTGAGAAAGCCGACCAGGCGAAACGCGTCTCGGACCACCTCAGAAGTTTGGACATTATTTCTATATATACTTATATATTTTTATTGTTTTTATAGTGTTATACACATAAGTATTTTTATCAATAAATACATTCTTATTACTTATTATATGTCCACCTGAGCTTCTGATTTAGTCCACACTCTGCAGTTCCCGCTCCAACAAAAGAAGGGTATGTGTCCCCTTATAGACACATTTGCTGAAACACTTAGAGCCAAGTCTGAGGCTCTATGAAAGGTGAGCAGTTATATTTTATCTATCTGCACACACTGGTACCCGAAACATACTGCACCAGATCTCGTTTTTTTTTTTTTTTTTTAAATTCTTTATTTATTCCAGTGCAAAACATCACAAGCAATACATGCACAGTAATACAGAAATTCCAAACATAAAGCAAGTATATTGATACCGTTACATGAAATACCAACAAGAGGAGTGAACTAGCATGAATTTCCAGGTCACCCTGTCTCGTATCCCCATAAGCATGCCCAACTCCCGTTCACCACAGAAATCAAAAACCCCACAGGAGCTTGGATGTTCCGCCTGGCTTTTTTGTTATTATATAAAACAGTAATCGGTTAACCGATGAATAAGGTCGGCCGCACCTCCATCGCAAATTTGAGGAAAGAAGCATCTCGATAGAGTTTAGCACCCCAGCGTACTACCTTTCCTGTAGCATTAGCGTCACTCAAAAATAGTTCCGCTACGTGCGGCTCAGCCGTAAGAAGATTAAGAGACAGGAGAAAAGAGAAAGATGAAAGGTAGAGCCCGAGAGGTCGGGGCCTTAGAGAATGGGAGAGAGAGAGAAGGAGGAGGGGGGGGGGGGGGGGAGGGGGGGGTATCCGAGGAGTGAAGCCCCTCACGAAGCCTCGTGAGGGGTATGATGCCCGCTCACCACTATCTCATACAGGATTAATTAGTTCTTCTCCCTGTAGGTCGTATCTAGTCCGCCTAAAAAACCGCCTAACACAGAGGTCCCCTAGTAACATCTAGACGCCCCAATCAGTCCCTACCGTCTTAATCGCTGACAGTGCAATCTATCCAGGGGCCCCAAAGTTTGTCAAATTTCTTCGTTGTCCCCCTCACCCGAGCTGTCAACTTGTCCATCAGAAAGGTGTCTTTTATTTTTTGTATCACCGTCGCTATCGTAGGGGTCTCCCCCTGTAGCCATACCTGCGCCAGAGCTCTCCTAGCCGACAGATTTATCTTTTGGACAAGGGCCTGTTCCATTTTCGTCCAACCATCCATGGATCTAGACAGTAGGAACACCCACGGGTCTAGCCTCACTTCCCTGCCTAAAATTTCCCTCAGTAAAGCAGCTACTCGTTTCCAATAGGCTTGCGCCTCCAGGCACTCCCACCACATGTGGATATACGTGCCCTTGTGACCGCAACCTCTCCAACAGAGGTCCGTCGGGTTTTTGCCCATCCGGTGCAGCGTTACTGGGGTTGTGTACCACCTGAATAACGTCTTATAGGATTGTTCCTGCAGCGAGACGCACACCGACGATTTTGCCGCGGCCTCCCATATCTCTTGCCATTCTATTCCTTCCAATACCTCGTTAAGATCTGCCTCCCACCTATGTATGTATGTGATGTCACCCCATTCTAGCGTACTTGTGCTCAAGTGGGAATACAAGCACGAGATCAGGCCCGTAGGGAACTGTTCCCTCTTACACATTTTTTCAAAGAATGTTAATTGCATCGTTGCAGCCGCCTTGATCCTGAAACCCCGGGCAAAATCTCTGAGCTGCAAGTACCGGAAGTAATCAAAGGGACGCAGAGGAGCTCTGCTCTGTAGTGCATCGAATGTGATGAAGGTGCCGTTTTCAAAGAGGTCGCACAACCGCTGTAATCCTGAGTTTTCTATACCCTTGAAATCTCGAGGGCACATGCCCGGTATAAACTTTTTATTTCGCAAAAATGGGGTCATGGGTGATGGTACAGAAGCCAGTCTGTATTTAAGTACTGCAGCGTCCCAGACCCTAAGGGAAGTGTGAATCGCTGCGCAATCCACTCGATCTGCTGGTCTATGTTCCTTAGGAATCCACATAAGAAATTGTGGTCTATCTGGGCCCATCATGGTGGATTCCAGATCCACCCACCTCCGCTCCCCTGGGGGGGAGTGCCACAGTGCAATCTGAGTCAATTGAGCCGCCACATAATAAAAATATAAGTTCGGGAGACCAAGGCCTCCCCTGTCTTTTGCCCTATACAGGACGTTGCGGGAAACCCTTTGCCTTTTATTCTGCCAGATAAACCTTCCTATGGCCTGTTGAAGCGGTCCCAAGGCGGATTTACTCAAGTGGACTGGCAGAGCCTGGAACAAAAAAAGTATCCTAGGCAGCACATTCATTTTTACTGAATGCAATCTTCCGATCCACGAGATCGGCTTGTCTACCCATGTCTCCATGTCAGCTATCAACTGTCTAATCAGTGGGATATAATTTTGCCTATGGAGTTGAGAGGGGTCCGCTGTCAACCAAATGCCCAGGTATTTAATCTGGTCCTTCTCTATCCGTAGGTGATAGGTCCTCCCTATAGACGCTGCGTCTTCGTCCGTCATACCTAAGGGGATCGCGCTCGATTTATGCAGGTTGACCTTATATCCCGACACCTCCCCGTATGCTTCCAGCATCCTAGTCAGTGCCTCCATGGAGGCCTCCGGTTCTGTTAACGTCAACAAGACGTCATCTGCGAAACCCGAAACAACGTATTGTGTGTCTCCCACCAAGATACCCTTAACATCAGGAGCTTCTCGTATGGCCTGCATGAGGGGCTCCAGCGAGAGCACGAATAGCAGCGGTGAAAGAGGGCAACCCTGCCTCGTACCATTGCTCAGGTGGAACGGTTCGACTCGCGCTCCCGAAATTGGAATCTGTGCCCTAACGTTGGAGTACATAGCTTGAATAGTTGTAATAAACGGGGCCGGCACGCCATAGTGTCGCAACACCTCAAATAAGTAAGGCCATTTCACTCTATCGAATGCCTTTTCGGCATCTAGGGACAACAGTAGTGTCGGGGTGCCCTTCGTGACCTGCCTCCCTATGAGATCTATATTGCGTCTCGTGTTCTCGAAAAGTTGTCTCCCAGGTATAAAGCCCACCTGATCCGGGTGAATCATACCCGTAAGGAGTGGGCCTAATCTGCCCGCAAGCACCTTTGCCAAGATCTTTGAGTCGTGGTTGATCAAGGAAATAGGGCGAAAGTTCTCCGGGACCGAGTCGTCCCTTCCAGGTTTGGGCAATAGAACGATATTCGCCAAGGACATATCTCTATCAGGCGTCCCCCCATCCATCAACTCATTAAACCAGGGTTCCAAGTGAGGGAGGAGTTCTTCCCGGAAGGTTTTATAGTAGCTCCCCGAAAAGCCATCAGGTCCAGGTGCTTTGTTGCTTTTCAAGGCGGATATTGCCGCGTCTATCTCCTCTCCCGTGATACGGCTTCCCAGTACATTCGAAACCGCTGCTTCTAGTTTAGGGAGTCGTAATCCAGATAGGAAATTCTGAATCCCTTCTAGTTCCCGGCCCGTGTCCGTGGCGCCTTCCGAAGAGTGGTTATAAAGTTTAGCGTAAAAATCTGAGAACACCGTGGCTATGTCTGTGGGGTTTGTCTGGTAGATACCCGCTTCATTCTTGATCCTCGTAATGTGTGTGCTCCTTTGCCGTGGTCGAAGGGATCTAGCTAGCAAGGTATCCATCTTGTTCGCCTTCTCATAGAAGGTGCGCTTGGCCCATATCATAGCCCTTGCGGTATCATCCAGGAGCGTTTCTCTAATCGAGATCCTTATGTTCTGCAATGATGTCAAATTGGCAGGCGTAGGGTCCGATTTGTGTCTGTTTTCCGCCGTTCTCAATGCTTCCAGTAATGTGGCCAATCGTTGAAATTTACGTCGCTTCCTCAACGTCGCTTCTCTGATCAGTACACCCCTAATGACCGTCTTATGGGCTGCCCACACCGTAGCCTTCGTAACTCCTGACTCCGCTTCCCTTTCAAAGTAGTCCCTGAGTTCCGAACGAATAATCTCTACAATAGCTGGATCTTGGAGTAGAGACGTATTCAACCGCCACGACCAAGGGGACGCCGCGCTTAGCCTGTCTAGGGTTAGGGAGATATCTGCGTGATCCGACCAGGTTATGGACCCCACCCTGGACTCTGATACCCTGGGAACAGTTAGTGAGTTTACAAGAAACAGGTCTATCCTTGAATACGTGTCGTGAGGTGGCGAGTAGAACGTATAGTCAGTATCGTCTGGATGTTGAGCCCTCCATATATCCAGCAAATCAGTGTGTTGTATAAAAGTGTGCAGATCTCAGTTTTTTATTATACCCCACAGAAAGAAAATTTAGAAAATCAGCATCTGAAGGGTTCGTGTCTCCTTAAGGACACGTCTGCTCGAGAGATCTGAGCCTGTCCTATTTAGGCTCAGACCCATGTGAGTGAACCACTGTTTGGTTATTTCACTCAAATTGCACTTAATAGTCTGCACTATTGTACCTTTCTCCCCCCTTAGGCTATACTGGAAACCCCAGGGGGGGTAAGTTTATTCATTTTATAGCGCTCCACCTTACACTGGGTTTATCGTGTATAAATACTCAGTAATTCCTCCATATTGTATCTGTGAGTGCCAAGCTGTGAGAGGACGGCACTTTAGGTGGTAGCAGCTCTATACTACTGTACACTTTCTAAGCGCCACTACACACGAATTCTATAAAATTTTTAACGCCTACAGGCAGACTGGGCCACATTGACCCCACAAGACAGGCTTCACGCCCAGGGTACGCTAAGGTGCTCGAGTTTAGGGTCTCCCGACTGCTGACACTACAGGGGCCAATTGTATCCACTGTTATACGGGTAGTGGCGGAGGACACAGGTGATCCCAGACAAGAAAGGTTTCCCTACACACCGCCCACGAAAAGGGCGCTCTTTAGTGGTACGCCACCCTCTAAACCACGGCAGAGAGGAAGGGATTAACCCTAGGGAGAGACGGGGTGATAGGCCACGCTCCCACCGGACAGGGGTGTACAGTTCACGGCAGAGGGACTCGGCTGGACCGACAGGTGCGGTCGAGCCGACTCCTACCTTGCCCACACCTTTACCTTTGCTTTTACACACGTGGTTACTGAGATTGTATTATTGTTTACTGTTATTGTTGAAATTGTTATTTATAGCCTCGCGCGCTCCTCGCCCGAAGTGCCCCCGGGGGGAGGGGCGAATCCTCGCCCTACACCTGCTGACCGGCTCCCACAGCCTTCTCGCCCCCCCTCAGTCACTCACTACTCCTACCCCACCCGCCCCTCCAGGCCACCGACGCAGCTGTGCCCTTACTATGCCGCCCCAGGCCACACACAGGTGAGCGGAGATCAACCTCCTGACCATAAACGCTAAGGGGCTAAACATCCCCGAGAAGCGCTCAAACGCGTTACGTCATTTCCATAGCCAAAGGGCACACGTAGTGCTAATCCAGGAAACCCACTTTAAAGAGGGTCAAGCCCCTAAGCTCGCAGACGGACGATACACCCAGGGCTTCTTTAGTAACAACCCAGAGGGGAAAACCAAAGGCACTGCGATACTGATCCACAAATCGCTGCACTTCGCCCCCACTGACACCCTCAGTGACAAGCTAGGCCGATACATTTGTGTCAAGGGGCTCATAGCTGACAAACCCTACACGTTCGCATGCCTCTACACCCCTAACCGACGCCAACACCTTTTCCTGCGCTCCACAATCAAGGCAATAGAGAGGTTTGCCGAAGGCTGCCTGATCATAGGGGGAGACCTGAATGTAGCCCTAAGACCGACAGTTGACACGTCCACTGGCACCTCTTCGCTGCCTCGCCACATCCTCACAGCCATAGACAAGACCTTACACGACGCCCGCCTGGTAGACTGCTGGAGGGCGACACACCCAACGGACCGTGACTATACCTTTTACTCGACCCCCAACAAAACCTACTCGAGAATTTACTATTTCCTAATGCCACATTACTTTTTGACAGACATCCGACGGACGGCCATAGACACGGCAACCTGGT
Source organism: Pelobates fuscus (assembly GCF_036172605.1). Lineage (NCBI taxonomy): Eukaryota > Metazoa > Chordata > Amphibia > Anura > Pelobatidae > Pelobates > Pelobates fuscus. The sequence continues at coordinate 337,170,526 of NC_086321.1, read as the reverse complement.
CTGACCATGCCCCAGTCCTAATGACGGTGACGTCCCCACTATATCGACCTACATGTAACAGCTGGAGGCTCAACGACTCCCTCCTTAACGACCCGGTGGTGCTGACAGAAGCCGAAACGCAACTTACGCAATATTTCACAGACAATGACACGCCGGACGTCACACCCTTCTGCCTCTGGGAAGCTCACAAATGTGTGATGAGGGGACACTTCATAGCGAAAGGTGCAGCTCTTAAACGGGTGAAAGCCGCCAGACTACAGACTCTATTGACCGAAATTCGCACACTAGAGGACAGGCACAAACAGACCCATCTCCCGACCGACGGGGCACAACTCACGACACTCCGGAGGGAACTCTCTACCATCCTCAATGCCAACTATCACAGAGCATGCATACACACCAAAGCGTTTTTCTATAATAACGCTAATAAATGCGGCACCCTCCTTGCACGCATGATAGCCAAAAAGAGGGGACAGCCTATATCCCCAAGATCAGGGACAAACAGGGGAGGATCCAGGGAATGCCACGGGACATGGCAGACGCTATACGAACTTACTATGCAGACCTATACAGCCTAGAACCACACAAGACAGACAATGCACTAGCGGACAAGAAAGCACGAATCACCAGATACCTAGAGCCCCGCATAGGCAAACGTCTCACACAAGAAGCAAGCGCGGAGCTGGATGAACCAATCACCGACCAGGAAATTGCATGGGCCCTCAAAACGTCCAAACCCTGCAAAAGCCCGGGACCTGACGGTCTACCTATCAGGTACTACAAAGCGTACGCGGAGCTCCTCCTCCCCCGCCTCCTGGTAGCGCTCAATGCGCTTAGAGACGGGATACAGAAGCAAACATCGCCCTGATCCCCAAAGAGGGGAAACACCCTGAACAATGCGCCAACTACCGGCCAATATCCCTGCTCAACGGCGATCTAAAACTTTTCACAAAAGTGCTCTCGCAGAGAATGCAAACCTTTCTCCCGGACCTAATACACAGGGACCAAGTGGGATTTACCCCACAACGTGAAGCTAGGGATAACACGATCAGGACGCTAGCCCTGATCCACACCGCAAACACCAGCAAAGAGGGCCTTCTCCTGCTCTCTACGGACGCGGAGAAGGCCTTTGACAGGATATCTTGGGACTTTATGTTCCAGGTACTGGAGGAGCTAGGGACGGTTCCATTCATGATGACCTGGATCAAAGCATTATATTCGAGACCGACAGCCCGCGTGTGTGTGAACGGGGCCTTCACAGACCCCTTCCCGATCAGGAATGGAACCAGACAGGGCTGCCCACTCTCACCCCTTTTGTTCGTACTCGCACTGGAACCATTCCTGAACTCGATCCGGAATAACCCACTCATCCCGGGGCTGAAGATAGGGAACAAGAGGCACTCCGTAGCAGCGTATGCGGACGACCTATTGTTTTTCATCACCGAACCTGAAACGGCAATGCCGACTCTAATGAGGGAATTCGAGACATACGGAGAACTATCGAATTTCAAAATAAACTTCTCCAAATCCACGATACTGAACATCTCCGTCCCGAAAGGCACAGAAACGGCGCTGAGAAGGGACCTCCCCTTTGGGTGGTCGGATTCCTCCCTGAGATACCTAGGGGCAATGATCACCAAGGACCTCGCCCAGCTATACGAGGCGAACTTTCAACCGCTGCTGCGCACCATCCAGAATGACCTCACTGAATGGGAACGGGTTCGGTTCTCGTGGTTCGGCAGGGTGGGAGTTCTCAAAATGAACGTCTTGCCGCGGGTGCTGTACCTGTTTCAGGCCATCCCCTGTGCTATCCCAGAGGCTTTCTTCGCCTCGCTCAGATCCACGACCCTCAGATTCACCTGGCAGAAACTGAAAGCCAGAATAAAACATGATGTGCTCACGCTGCCCAAAGAAAAGGGAGGGCTGGCCCTCCCTGACTTCAAAGGGTATTACAGAGCCACACACGTCCAACGGATCATGGAATGGACTAAATCAGAGGTAGTTAAACTGTGGAAAGACGTGGAGACCGCACAGGTAGGCAGACCTATCGCAGTCCTCCCCTGGCTGGACGACCAACAGGGTAGGCAGTTAGCAGCCCCACACCCCCTCATCAAAGCGACCATACAGGTGTGGCATAAACTAGCCACACAACTGTCACTCACCACCACACCCTCCCCATTGCTTCCGCTGACCCACAACGAGACCTTCCCCCAGGAAAAGAGCCGAAAACACTAGTCCGCCTCCTGAATCGAGAGGTCCCGAGGCTGTGCCACGCAACCACAGGTGGCCGCCTCAAGACACTAGAGGCCATGACCGGGAACTCAAACCACCCATTCATGATACAATTCCGATACAGACAACTGAAACTGTTCATGCAACCACTGCTTCAGATCCACAACACCACTAGAACACTGACGCAATTCGAGGAGCTCTGTATGGAACCACTCCCCCTACCTAAGGGCCTCTCCACACTCTATGGCATGCTCATGCGACAGGGCAGACAACCACCCCCAAGCTTTATGGGAAAATGGGAACAAGCACTAGGCACATCCTTCACACCACATCAATGGGACAAGATTTGTACCCTTACGCTCCACTGCGCGCTGTCTAGTGGAACGCAGGAAACGGCCTATAAAATTTTAGCCCTCTGGTACCGCACCCCACACCAGACCCACATATACGACCCCACTACAGACGAAACCTGCTGGAGATGCACTAGACACACGGGCACATACCTCTACATTTGGTGGGAATGCCCACTCATCCAACCCTACTGGGAATCCATATACCAAATCATTAAGAGATTCACTGACACCCCCCCACCGAAGGAACCTGCAACATTCCTCATACACCACACCAAGACAAAGTCATCTATCTACAAAAAATCCCTCACAATCCGAATACTCAATGTGGCTAAAAGCCTCATCCCCATTTACTGTAAGAAACAAACTGCACCGCCCATAGACACTTGGTACCGACGCATGGAGGAGCTATCACAGAAGGGAAATCACAGACTTATTTGACGATCTGGACACACTGGCTACTGACCACTGCACGCCCGGACTTCCAAGCTATACTCCACTGACCTAGACGAACAGACCCAGTCTATTCACGGACTCGACAGGACATGACCCCCACCCCTACCAGCCCCCCTCCCCCCCCCCCGACGCGACTGCTGGGAGACTGCTGGGAGAACGACTTACGGCACTATAGCTAGGCAGAGTCAAACATAGCGCGTAAAAAGGTATCACACATGAGGTTGGAGAGAGGAGACTTAGAACAGGAACACCTCACTCAGGCTTCCGAGCCCGCCACAGACACACCTTGACAGTCTCAAGGTACTTAGTACTGCTGCAAATGCACACGATATGGCTCACAGCGTAGAATGTCCAAAGAAGGGTATACAGAGCGGAGACCCCCAGCAACGGTGGGGCAAGCACACCTACTAGGAGTAAGCAGACGCACACCCAGGGCACAGGGAACGGAATCCCCACCCACGGGGAAGAACACACTCCAACCCCAGCACCCGCCCTAGTAGATTCCCTAGACTCTGGGTGCCACTACCACCAATATGGCAGCAACCTTCCTATAAGAAACACACATGCCACACTAGCCCGTTATTGCTTAGGCGTAAAGGGGACTCCAATGAACGCTTTGGGCCACCACCTAAGGCACACATACTGCGGGACCTGCGAGTCCCACCAATATATACCCAATACGTAATGGAGTGACCTGCGAGTCACCAATGCTTGCATTTAAGACAGACGTTCTAAATGTTATGTTATCTTAGAAGACCTGACCAACTGTTGGGACCTGCGAGTCCACGCTGATGAGTTTGCTACATTGTCATGACGTTGAAAATGATTCAATAAAAATATATTCACAAAAAAAAAAATTTGTGAGTTCTAACTAGATGGTAAACAGAAAAAAGAGAGATAAGCTCTGACGCTTCTATGGCAACTATGTATCTGGAGAGCTGCAAGAATGTAACCAAAGATATAACAGAAAGTATCTAACAGCTTCTATGGTAGGAAGATATAACTGGCTGGATGAGCTCAAACGTGCGTCGGGCTTTGGGGCTTTTGCTGTGTCCACTATACTGCTTGCAGTTATCTCTGGCTTCTAAGAATTACTCTTTTTATTTTACTTCGTTCTTTGGCATCTCTTTTATTTTAATTTGTTTATCTTTGGAGCGGGGGTGGAGTAATTTTGATTCCATACTAGGGTCACTTATTGGGGTAAGGGGTGCCCTCGAAGGCACAATAGGGACAGTAATCCTGATAATCCTTTTCCCTCTTTCCCCTCACCCTACCCTGTTCCATATTTGACATTATTGCAGGAGTTTTTTCCTCCAGCGTTAGATATTTCACTTAATAGTCAGCTATATCTTCCTACCATAGAAGCTGTTAGATACTTTCTGTTATATCTTTGGTTACATTGTTGCAGCTCTCCAGATACATAGTTGCCATAGAAGCGTCAGAGCTTATCTCTCTTTTTTCTGTTTACCATCTAGTTAGAACTCACTATTTTTTTTTATGTCAGCTGACACTCTGGTACTAAACTATCTAACTGACATACCATTTAGTGATTTATATTGTTTTAGTGGTACCAGGGCCGGTGCAAGGATTTTTGCCGCCCTAGGCAAAAACAATTTTGCCGCCCCCCCCCCCCCCCATATGTCCTGCCCACCATGTGACATCACAATGCCCCGCCCATATGCTCTGCCATATGGGCCAACGCCAGTCTTCACAAAGTGTCTTTTATCTGAAAAGACAGTGTGTTTACATTAAAAAGCCTACAGGCAGAGGCTATAGACACCAGAACCACTACATTATGCTGTAGTGCTTCTGGTGACTATAGTATCCATTTAATGTGCGGTAAATTAGAGATTAGTGCCACTAATAATATATTGGATTGCCTACTTACCACCAGATGAGGACAAGAGGCTGATGATGGGCTCAGTCTGGCTCCACAGGTCTGGTGTAGAAGAGGCTCTCTGGAGACTGTTTTTAACAGTGCTCACAACAATTAACGAACAGGAAGCAGCTCAATTTTTTAGGGCCCCTTACACAGCTCAAGGTCTGGGCCCCCAGGGGGCATACGCCTACAATGCCCACCCATAAATCCACCTACATGGCCCATCCATGAGTTGGGGATTTTTTATGTGTGCAATTTGTGTAAGGGATGTAGTGTGTTTATATGGGATGTAGTGTGTGTTTGCGTGTAAGGAATGCATTGTATGTTTGTGTGTGTGTGTGTGTGTGTGTGTGTGTGTAAGGGGTGCAAGGTTTGTTTCTGTGTATGTAATTGAATGCAGTGTGTGTCTGTAAGGGGTGCATTAATTATGTAAGAGAACGTAAGGGATGTATTGTGTGTGAGTAGGAATGCATTGTATGTTTCTGTGTGTGTCTCACTTAGTGCTCTCCCTTGGCCCCCTGTCCCTCTGCAGTCCCCCCCTTGGTGGTCTTCTCACTCCCCTCTCCCCCCCTTAGTGGTCCTCCCTCTCCCAAACCCCTTAGTGGTCCTCCCTCTCTCAAACCCCTTAGTAGACCTTCCCCTACTCCCACCACCCCCTTAGTGGTAATCCCCCCCCCCTTAGTGGTCCTACCCTCCTTCCCTCTCCTTAGTAGTCCTCCCTCCTTACCCCTCTTTGGTGGTCCTTCCCCTCCTTAGTGGTCCTCCCTCTCCCAAACACCTAGTGGACCTCCCCTCCTCCTCCCTCAGTGGTCCTTACCTTCCCACCCCTGTTCCCCCTGTGTTCCTTCACCCCCCTCCCCCAGTGGTCCTGACTCACCCCTCCCCTAGTGGTCCTTACCCTCCCCTAGTGGTCCTTCCTCCCTCCTCCCCTCCCGTAGTAGTCCTTACCCTCCCTCCCCTCCCCTAGTGGTCCTTCCTCCCCCTCCTCTAGTGGTCCTTACTCTCCCCTCCCCTAGTGGTTCTTACCCCCCTGGTCCTTACCCACCCCCAGGGGTCCTTATCCACCCCCTCCCTCCCCTAGTGGTCCTTATCCCCCCCTCTGCTAGTGGTCCTTATCCTCCCTCCCCTCCGCTAGTGGTCCTTACCCCCCCCCAGTGGTCCTTACCCACCCCAGTGGTCCTTATCCTCCCTCCCCTCCCCTAGTGGTCCTTATCCTCCCTCCCCTCCCCTAGTGGTCCTTACCCCCCCTCATGATCCTTACCCCCCTAGTGGTCCTTACCCCCCCCCCCGGTCCTTACCCACCCCCAGTGGTCCTTATCCCCCCCCTCTCCTAGTGGTCCTTATCCTCCCTCCCCTCCCCTAGTGGTCCTTACCCCCCCTGGTCCTTACCCCCCCCCCAGTGGTCCTTATCCCCCCTCTCCCTCCCTCCCCTAGTGGTCCTTATCCTCCCTCCCCTCACCTAGTGGTCCTTTCCCCCCCTCATGGTCCTTATCCACCCCCACCCCCCCCGGTCCTTATCCAACCCCCCCACCCTCCCTCCCCTAGTGGTCCGTTATTCCCTCCCCTCCCCTAGTGGTCCGTTATTCCCCACCCCCCATCCCATAGTGGTCCGTTATTCCCCCCCCCCCCACCCCCCCTCCCATAGTGGTCCGTTATTCCCCCCACCCCCACCCCCCCTCCCATAGTGGTCCGTTATTCCCCCCACCCCCACCCCCCCTCCCATAGTGGTCCGTTATTCCCCCCCCCCCCCCCACTCCCATAGTGGTCCTTACCCTCCCCTCCTGCCCATGTAGTGTGGCCTGCGTACTGACAGGAAGTGCTCACTCAGTGAGCGCTTCCCTTCAGTCCGCCGGCGGCCGGGTACAGGAAACAGAGGTTCCTGTCCCGGGTTCCGCGCCGCCCGGCCAAGCTACATGGAGACCCGCTCTGCGCTTCCCTCCTGCCGGTCACTGAAACCCGGCCGCCCTCCATGCAGCAGTGCTGCGCCGCCTGGGGCTTGTTAAAGCGCTCAGGCGGCGCTGCATGAGGAGGTGCACCGGGGACAGGGATCCGGCGCCCCCTGGTAAGTTGCGCCCTAGGCGGCTGCCTAGGTCGCCTTACAGGTGGCGCCGGCCCTGAGTGGTACTTACTACTATTGTTTCTGCAGTGTGGACCAGCCTCCGCTATTTTTATTTATTATTTATTATTTTGTTATGTACATGTGTATATAGTACTATTAGTTGTGTGTTGTAGTTATTTAGACTTTTTTTTAAAAAGTTATGTTTTATCTTACATATATTTTTCTTTAGTATTCCATTGTCACAGAACATTGCATTCTCCGCCTCTTTTCTTTCTTCAGGTTGTAAACAATGTTCAAAATTATTTATCACCTTGTAGACCTATGATGACCTATGCCATCATAACAACCTGGGGATCTGTCATAGGTCACCTTAGGCATGTGAAAGGAATACTACACACACACTTAAAGCACTTCGAGTATCCTCTTTTTTATTTTACAAAAAGTGCAAATAACAATAGAACTTGGCACTATTATAAATTAACCTTGTTACACTCCCTGGCTGTCAATCGGACCACCGGTCCTGTTATTTTCTAGTAGTTTAACATAGTGGAGTGGAAAATCGAGTGGCAGGTAATTTCCACGGAAAGTCTGGGCTGGGTTAGTGTTAAAATAGCCCTGGGCCTTTATGTACAACATGGCCAAAACAGTCCGGTCCTGAAAGGGTTAAGTCCGCAACACTTGCACTCATCAGGGTGAAATTTTGCAAGGAGGCAAAAAAAAAAAAAGAGTTGGTATTTCCCATTAGTGCAATAAGCTTAGGTCTGGAATGCCCAATGAAACAAAGGATGGACCACTGAACCTTTACCCATAAATACTAAATTCTCCCCTGGCTATACAGCCTTATATCTTCGTTTTGATTTCAAAGTATTGTTTTCCTTACAGTTTCTGAGCATGTAGAATCAGATACTATAAAGCCACATATAGAAAGCTATTGTGGTAGAGCAGTGCCACCTGCTGATCACTTTTTTTAACCTGTTATTTTTGTAATAATATTTAATAGGGAACAATATAATATATATAGTTCAAAATAGGCAGTATGATGATCAATGTTCACCAACATATTTGTTTATTGATTTATTAAGCCCCGACTACCTAGCGAATTCAGTAAAATAATATTCCATCTAATGCTTTTTTTTTTTCCCTGACATTTAGGGGTGCATTCCAATCTTGCATCCAATCAAAGTTCAGTTTCAATTTAAAAATTTTTTACTTTTGTCGGGTGTTGCATGACAGTTATCAAAGTGATCACAATCAATAATTCACAAACAACTGATAAAACATTACTTTATCAAACCGCAACCTAACTCGTGATTGACTTGTCTAGATTGATGGGCTGATATCAAAGTTAAACAGCAAAAAAAAAATTAAAAAAAATTAAGGGAAATTGGTGCCATCATTAGGTTTTCGATGACATCACTTGATTGGTGTGTTAGAATTTAGTTACAATGTTTATTTGTCCTTTCATTGGTTTAATTGATTAACAAGGAATTCTTAGTTAACTTTCCCTGTCCCAAGTAAGGGGGGGTGCTTACGGTGTTTGTTCTGCTTGTACAAACACTTAGCAATACTCTTGGGTATTGGTTACATTTAAGTCTCTTGGGTGTTGAATTCATTAAAGGACAACTGTTAAAAATATTTTAATACAATAATCCTTCCATCAAGGTTTAAAAGGAAGTTGATTTTTTTTTTTTTTAAATATATAAATGCACTTTTGGTCAGACAGTGTTTGAAAAGCAACATATAGTCTCTATGGTCTTCCCTGCTTCACTCTGTGCACAATTTTCAAACAAACACTGTACGACACAAGAATATGGTCATATACTTAACATAGGGATGAGTTTAATTTTTTTTCCCAATTATTTCATTTAAAAAAAATTATATAAAAACAAACATATAGATTTTTTTTCAATACTCGAGAGGATTATTATAAAAAAAAAAAATCTGAGGTTACAGTTGTCCTTTAAATGTCCAATGGTTCCTTTAAAGTGTTGATAGTGTTGACGTTAAGCTGACTGCTTAACGTATGGCAAGGAGGCAATTTTTCATCAATCCTATAATGCTGCTCTTGAAAAGTATTGGAATGGTGGGATTGTAATCACTTCAACATTGTTAACGGCTCATCAGCAGCCACTAATAGGTCAATAAATATTGGACATGAGATTAATGAGACAGTAAGGGAATTGTGGTAACATTGCGGTTTTGACTGGAAGGTTCATTAGATTCTAAGTGTCAGATTGCCGCTTAATGGTTCTTTACCTGACATAGGACTTGATTTAATATCGTTGGATAAGCCTTCTAAAATGATTTAATATTTTTGGATAAACTTTTAATATAATTTTTCTTCAACCTATTAAGATCTCAAAAATTGTAACATAATATAAAATAATATACAAAAATATTACAAACCAAATATTTTCGTATTATGAAACAGAGACTAATGCTAGTCTATTTTGCGCCCTAGACAAGACCAGTTACTTGCAACCCCCCAATAACAACTTTGTCTCTTTGTCCCCTTTCCCTGCACTATATGTCTCCTGCCATCCAACACCTTCGTGGGTCTCTTTCTCCGACCCCCTAGCACTTCTGTGGGACTTGAATACAAAGACTTGAGACTTACTTTTGACTGCCAAAACAATGACTTGGTCGAACCGCTGCTCTTCCCCTCTTGCGTGCCTGCTCACTTTCCCTGTGTTGTATGGGACGAGCAGACAGCAGGTAGAGAATCTTCTATGTCCTCTATCTGGTCTGACAGGAAGCTGTTTGTTGCTCCCAGTGAGAACTTCCTGTCTGACTGGGTAGAGGATACAGAAGATCTTCTACCTGTGGTCCGCACGGCCATGCTACAAGAAGTGACTGGCAAAAGGAGGAGCACTGTACTGTGCACTCTCCTCCTGCCAGTCACTCGGAGCCTGGACATTAAGTTCCCCCGGGCAGGTGCCTACTTTGCATAGAGGTAGCACCAACTCTGCAGGTAATTGTCAAGCTTACACTGGGAGTGGAGCCAGGGGATTCCTGTTACCATAGCCACTACAGCATGATCTGCTCGTCATGGATCTTACAGTGTTCCTTCAAAGACTAAATTATAAAATACTTTTGTTATTGTAAAAAACTCGCAAATCCTCATATAGTATATATTTTTTTCCTTTAAAGCACATATACAAGGGTGAAGCAATTTATCAAAGCTGACAAAGATAAGGTAAGAGCTATTTTACAAAACATGAAATTTTGATGTCAACTAGAAATCATTTACAAGTTTCCTGTAACCGCCATATATAAATCAACCTATAGGGTGCGGGTTCTTCAATGGAATGACACAGTAGTAAATCCTATGTGAACTGTTTTAAGGTTTCACCCTAAATCCTCATGTTCATATCTACCCTGGTAGATGTTGAATAGGTAAGAGGTGTAATCCCAGTTGTTTTGCAAATGGAAATCTATCTGTTCTTGGGCAACATGGTGGAAAAGCAAAGGGCCTTGTGTTCCCTACCTTCATACCCAGAGGAATTTTGCAGCAGATGTAGAACTGGGTAGTGATCACAGCTTCACTTATAATTAAAGTGGCACTGTCTGTTCCCTCCTGCCCCCATCCAACCACCAGACCTCCAGAGGCAGTGACAGTGCCGCTTTAACCCCTTAAGGACCAAACTTCTGGAATAAAAGGGAATCATGACATGTCACGTGTCCTTAAGGGGTTAAGGCAACTATTACAAAATTGGTGAAACTTGATGCCTGAAATTTGAAATATCACCCCTTTAAAACGTCTTGTAATGTTTAGTTAGAACTGCAGCATTGCTAATTTATCTTGAACCTGGCACAGATTTGTTTTATAATTCAGTGATATTTGTATTAACGGTAATACATGTATATTTCAGGCTGTGTTTGAGTCACAATTTGTAATTAATTCTTAAATAACTTACTCTTCTCCAGGTATTGATATTTAATCCTGCTTTCTTTAAATATATTCACGATAACTGGACCAATCATCACGGGAAATATCCTTCTACCGGAATGCTGGCGGTATTCTTTGCTCTACATATTTGTGACGAGGTGAGTGACGAGAGTCATTTTCTATAAATTAACATCAAGCAACTATATATAAAAAAAAAAAAAGATATTTCACATCGTGTGCTTTTACCCCAAATTGAGATATCACCATGAGGTAGCAAATGCAAAGTAAAATAACAAAAGGTGTATAACGATGCTTGTATGACTTTAAAGCAACAATGTAGGGTCAGAAACACAAACATGTATTCGTGACCCTATAGTTATCAGAATTTACGTCAATTCTGATGATCTCAGTCAAGAAGGAGGGATGGGGCAGAGCCAAACAGCTGGTCAGATTCTCCTTGTAAAGATGCATTGAATCAGTGCATCTCTATGGGGAAATGTCAGCGTCTCCATGCAGAGCGTGGAGACGGTAAATATCTGTGCTGCACACTATGCAGCACTGACCAAGAAGCACCTCTAGTGGCTATCTGAGGAGTAGCCACTAGAGGTACCTGGGCTGTAATGTAAACACTGCCTTTTCTTTGAAAAAGCAGCGTTTACAACAAAACGCCTAAAGGGACTGATTATAGACACCAAAACAACCACATTAAGCTGTAGTTGATCTGGTGACTATAGTGGCCCTTTAAGAAACCAAGCAGCTACTATACCTGTGTGGGCTCTCCCTAGTGCACCACACCAACAATTGAAAACATGCACACAAAGAAATTGAGAAAAATCCCTTATAAACACGGAGTTCTAATTATAAATAAAACAACGTAAAACAACGTAATAGTCAAATTGGCTTGGCTTCTCTAAATCAGTTTTGTTGTTTGCATATTTTAGCCCATAATGTTAAATTCACTTTGAATCCCTGACAATTCACACTTCACATGGTTTTTCCCTAAAGTCAGAATTCAAAGTGAATTTCACATTTAAGGTCGGTATAGCTAAACTGGAAAATTATCTAAGTCACCTGTGCTTTCAGATCAGCTACTCTGGCCTTAGATTTACAATTTTCTTTGAATTCATGCTTTAGGTAATAACTCTTCTAGGGAATAGCTGTGCTAACATCACACATGAGGTTGTTTTGTGTGATCTACAAAGAAAGATGGATTTAAAATAATTTTCCTAGATACACCTAGATCAGTGATGGCTAACCTTGACACCATAAATTGGTTCTGGACTACATTTCCCATGATGCTCAGCTAGCTTTTAGAGTCTAAAAGCTAGTAAAGATTACCCAGCTGAGTATAATAAAGCTTAAAAACATATTATGGAAACAAAATGTGATAGTAACTCTTTGAAATCTGAAGAACTAGATTCATGTTTAATGTATTGTGATCATGTATGCTAAAGAAAAAAAATAGTAATTGCTAAATATATTCTTAGTGAGATTACATTATATTATTGGTGTTATCACTAGCACACACCATACTTCAAAATTTACACAAGTTATCTGACTTCACACATACAGCCCACATTCTACATATTCTCTGTTTGGCAGACTTCCTACCTGTTTGCTGCTAGTCCTGTGGAAAACAGACACATAATCATGCACACCTGTTGCCTCTTGATGTGCATTGTGATATCATTTGGAATCTTCACAATTTGAATGTTTTTTTTTTCCAATCTTTATTTGTAGACAAATAACAATATGAACAATGTATACAGTACATAGGACTGATATTCTGTTTTATAAACAAAATTACTCACATTGCATATTTTACTGTTATAGTATATTTTGAAACCGACAGGCAAAAAGACATATATCCCATATACATTGGAAAACAAATAAAATTAAAATGGTCCCAAACATTTAGCTCCCTTATCTGTGTTTTTTTTTTTTTAATCAATGCAAGTGTAAAATATATACATGTCAACCATTCACTTTCCATTCTGTTCCAAAGTTGTTTTCAGATAACAGTTTCTCATCAGCCCACGAATGACATCCACTCAATCCTAAAACTAATTTATTTAAAACTCCACTGTCTATGGGGCATGGAAGAAAAAGAAGGGCGATGGTCGACGTCCACCCTATCTGTTATTAAAGGAACACAAATACTATAGAGTCAGGAACACTATAGTCCTATGGAGGCTGTCCCCTTCTTTTTGCAGTAAAAGGATTATTTTCCTCAGCTTTTCTCGCAAGCCGCACCAGACTCCGCCTCTGTGGTTGTGATCATCAATTTTGATGATCTCAGCCAATTCAATGCTTTCTCATGGGAGGCTATTGCACATGCGAGGCAATACACCGCACTGCACCAATCAGCATCTCCTCATAGAGATGCATTGAGTCAATGCATCTCTATGGGGAACGTTAGGCTTCTCCATGCAGAGTGTGGAGTAATCTGAAACACTGCACATACTGACTCCTACCACCATAACCTCTTCTAAAAGCAGAAGTAACATAGAAACATAGACTGTGATGAAAGATAAGAAACATTCAGCCCATCTAGTCTGCCAAATTTTCTAAAAACTTTCATTACCCTTATCTTAAGTATAGGATATCCTTATGACTATAGTAGTCATGGTAGTTGGAGTAACCCTTTAACTCGGAAATTGGTAGCAGAAATTTTCTGCGTAAGGATAATTTTGTTACATTGGTTAACCCACTATTGCCTGAATTCTTCAGAATGACAAACATTTTTGTTCCCATGAGGATCCCCCTTTCCCTAATAAGCTACCATTTGTGTCTATTCTATTGAGAAATGATTACTGCCACATCAGAAAGTGTTGTTCGATTCTAACCCATTTTATATTCATTTCTCTAGATATCCGTGTTTGGATTTGGCGCAGACAAACACGGAAACTGGCATCACTATTGGGAGAAAAACCGATTTGCTGGAGCTTTTCGATTCACAGGGGTCCACAACGCAGAGTTTGAATCAATGCTCATAACAAAATTAGACAAAGAAGGAAAACTGAAATTTTACAAATAAATCACGTCACTGTACATTTCAAAAACCAAAACAATGCACTGTAAACAGTTAATTTTTTTAATACTTTGATAATAAAAGTGATATAAATATAGTCTTGAACTTGTATGTTTGTAGTTTAAAACACATATATGATTCAATGTTATGTTTATGTAGCCTATTTTACCTGATGGCGATATGTAATGGTCACATTTCACTGAAAATAACACCGATTTCTAATGTGATTCAGCAGTCTCAGGGCGTAGATCATTTGCATTTGTCAGGGACACTCTAAGCACCAGTTACTTTATCTTAGTGTTTTGGTTCTGGTTCTGGTCATGCGTCTGCAACCTCATTTCTTAATTCTCTGCCATTTAGGAGTAAAATTACTTTGTTTATGCAGCCCTAGTCACACCTCCCCTGGCTGTGACTCACAAAGCCTCCTTACACTTCCTGAAAAAGAGTATACATTTTTTAACTTCCCTTGTACAGTGTGTTTAACTTGGAATTTATTATACACAACTGTTAATTTCCTGTGTGCGGTGAAAGTTTAATTGACAGTCCAGGAGATTTTCATGATGGCGGTGTGAGTTACAACCAGGGGACGTATGACTAGGGCTTCATAAACAAATTGATTTAACTACTAAATGGCAATGAATTGAGCCGTGAGACTGCTGGCGCATGAACTATAGACCAAAACTGCTTCATTAAGATAAAGTTGTTTTGGTGTATATATTGTGTCTTCAATGGAACCCTCTCACCCCATAACAACTTAATTTCAATAAGATTGTTATGGGGCAGGATTGTGTGGGTGCCGTGTCACTTTACAGGACTAAATTGTTGTTGAGCTGCTTAACATACAAGTTGTCCCCTATGTGCCAGTCAGCATAGTTTCCTCAGTCCTTCTCCAGCCACTGTAGTAATCAGGAAGGTTTTGCCATGACTGTCAGTGATAGGCTGAGAGTATACTATTACTGTCAATGGGTGGCCAGTGATAGACTGAGAGCTTCAAGAATTTGTTAAAGCATATCTTCACTGCCAAGTTCGTGCTTGACTGCACTCTAAATGAAGAAGTCCAAAAAACAGCTCCAGCCTATATATATATATATATATATATATATATATATATATCATTCTAGTTCATAGCCATTTTATGTTCTAAATTAGTGCATTTTGATGATGCCCTCTGGTCTGTCACAGAAGCTCCCTAACTGGGCTTACTGCTGGACCCTAGCCATCAGCTATATAACCTGATCTGACAGGGAGTCCTCACATCCATGTCCTCAAAAAACAATGATTAGGCTGATAAATATAACAGTGGAAAACCGTCAAATACTTTATTTGACTTTGCCAGCATATGTAGAAAAGTTTCTGATCAATGTATATGTGATAGATATTCACTGACTATTGCAAACTACAAGGCTCTAGAAAATGTTCTCCAGAGATCCATACACACCAGGAATGATTCCAAAGTTCCAGGAGGAAAAAATATGATAAAATTTTGCTGGCTTTCCCCACACTATGATCTAAGTGTGGTATGAATCTACTGAAATGATGCTGAAGAATTGGACACAGTTCTGTGACTGTGAGAGTTGATGCACTGAATTAATAGTACCGATGATATATAGATAATTCCATTTAGATCCTTGGATCTAACTATTTCCAACCAAGTGGCCAGAGATAGATATACAAAAGTACTATTATTTGTATAGAGTGACCTCCCTACTGCAGCCTGTGTCTCCCCAACCTCATTAATGTTGCAATCTACAATGGCTGAAAGCTGTGCATGGAGGGGGAAAGGGACAAAGAAGAATGCCATACCCTTGTTCTCTCTCCCGATGATAGGCTAGAGGAGATGTGGTTTCAGGAAAGAGGTAACTTACTATACCCTCATTTATATATCCCAAATTTATAATGTAATAAAATCATTAAGACACTCTTAACATTTTTCACAGTCTATGGCATGCTAAAGAGACACTATCTCTACAGGTCAAAGTAGTGGTTCTGGGGAAATATATAGCAGTTTCTACACTGTCCACTTTTAGCGACTGTCACTCAGAAAACTACTACAGAATCTCCCCGGACTAGGTCTTTTCAGGACCAACATTCACAGTATACACGCTCTGCATGGAGATGCTGAACACTCCCTTTAGAGATGCATGTCTACGAGGTGATGCTGATTGGTGCAGCCCAGCGATTTGCCACATATATGCACTAGCCTCCCAATGCTTTCCTGTGGGTAAGCATTGGATTGGCTGAGATCATTAAGATTGATGAACTCAGCCAAGGAGGAGGGGGTGCAGCACAGAAACAGGGAGGTGGACACATAAACAGTTAGCTGAACACTATGGTGTTGGGAATACATTCCTAATGCTATAGTGTTGCTTTAAAACCAATCAATACACTTCTGGGAAAATGACATGCAAGTAATTGCTTATCACTTAGGCTTAGTAGGCTGATCAGCCACAATAAAACTACGTTCCTAATATTGTGTAGATCCCCCTCTTGCTGCCAAAACAGCTCCCATGTGTTGATGCATGAACTCCACAAGACAGCTGGACATGTCCTATGGTATCTGGCACCAAGATCCTTTAAGTCCTGCAAGTTGCAAGGTGGGGCCTCCATGGATTGGATTTGTTGTTCCAGTACATCCCAGAGATGCTCAATCAGATTGAAATCTGGGGAATTTAGGAGCCAAGACAACACCTTGAACTATTTATCATGATGAACACCATGAACATTTTTGCAGTGTGGCAGATACATTATCCACTACCATCAGGGAACACCATTGCCATGAAGGAATGTGGTCTGCAACAACCCCTAGGTAGGTGGTACATGTTAAAGACCCAAGGTTTTCCAGAAGAACATTGCCCAAAGCATAACAATTCCTCCACCGCCCTGCCTTCTTCCCATAGTGCATCTTG
This sequence comes from Pelobates fuscus, assembly GCF_036172605.1. Taxonomy (NCBI): domain Eukaryota; kingdom Metazoa; phylum Chordata; class Amphibia; order Anura; family Pelobatidae; genus Pelobates; species Pelobates fuscus. Next base: position 337,153,724 of record NC_086321.1, on the reverse strand, counting down.
ATGCTATCTAGTCCACAGGCACCCAGCCATCCACCTGATCTAAAAGAAAACATGATTCATCAGACCAGGCAACCTTCTTCCATTGCTCCATGGTCCCGTTCTGACACTCACGTCCCCATTGAAAGTGTTTTTGGCAGTGGACAGGGGTCATCATTCACAGCAAACTGTTATGCACTGTGTGTTCTGACACCTTTGTATCATGGTCAACATTAAGTTGGTTCAGCAAACTGAGCTACAGTAGCTTTTCTGTGTGATCAGAGCATACGTGTTCCCCACGTGCATTAATGAGCCTTGGGCGCCCATGACCCTGATGCCGGTTCACCGGCTGTCCATCTTTGCACCACTTATGGTAGGTTTTAACCACTGCATACCTGGAACACCCCACGTGACTTGCCATTTTGAAGATGCTCTGACCCATAACCACTGCATACCTGGAACACCCCACGAGACTTGTCATTTTGAAGATGCTCTGACCCATAACCACTGCATACCTGGAACACCCCACGAGACTTGTCATTTTGAAGATGCTCTGACCCATAACCACTGCATACCTGGAACACCCCACGAGACTTGTCATTTTGAAGATGCTCTGACCCAGTCGTCTACCCATCGATGTTTGTCCCTTGTCACTCACACTTTTTCGCTTGTCCATTTTTCCTGCTTCCAGCACATACAATTCAAGAACTGATAGTTAATTTGCTGTACCATTGAAACAATATAATCAATGTTATTCAATTCACCTGTCAGTGATTTTGAAGATGTGGCTGATCAGTGCATCATTCAACATACATTAGCCAAAGGAGCTATTCCAAACTAGTGTACTAATGAATTGGAGGCCATGGGTATCTGGCACAGTATTGTCACTGAGGACGATACTGCTCAGAAATATCTTGTAATCATGCTTTGTACTCCAGGTTAAAAGGTTACTCCAAGCACCATGATCACGTCCGTGTTTGAAACGTGGCACACATTGAGTTTATCCCCATTACTGGAACATCAAGGAATCGAACACAGGGCGAGCAAGCAAATAGGATTTCAAGGCAGAGTGGAGTCTTATAAAGTCACGACCTGTGAGGCGCCAGGACTTGGATGCTTGCTGTTGGAGAGTGTATGCTAGTGGGACTTTAGCCCAGTTGTGGGCTGCAGCGCATTTTGCACATTCCTTAAAGATCTGTGTCTATTGTCTTGTGAGTGTTCCTATACATATATATGCTGCTTGTGTTCTTCAATGCAAAACATTTTACAATTCTGAATTTTATTCACTCCCTTCTCCTGCAATTGAGCTTTATATATCACCACTTCTAAATAGAGCTGCAAGATTGGTAATTACTTTATCCTCTATTTATTTAACCCTAGTGTCTGGCGCCCTCAAGTGTCTTTATAGGAGATTCCCATCTAGACTTTTGTTATTTCAACTTCTGCTTTGTGCAGTTTTGCAGAAGCTAGATGTCGTCACAGACCATGGAGGACCCTGGGTGCCCAGTTAACAGGGCAAACTGTTACAAAACGGTTTCCCCCTTTAATGGGTAATGGGGAATGGGGCTGTAGTGGTTACAATGCTAGGAGTAACCTTTTAACTTAATGCACCATATCGATAAAGAATATTAAAACATATGTTGAAGGGAAAGATGGACAGTGGGACACCAAACAAAACTGGGACAGATAAACAGACACATAAAACAGGATGAGATGAACAAACACAAAACGTGGAAAGGAGGATAGGGACGAATAGGAGGAGACATAGCGGGGTTGTTTCGAGGCCAGGTATGTAAGTGGGCTGTCGTGTAGTGAAAATGACAGGGCTTATTTTTGGATCTAGTCCACTTCTGCCCTATGCTGTTTGGATGAGGTAGGGCCCTACCTCTGGATCTTTAGTAACACAATCACATAAATATTAGCGACCCAAAATAAAAATCCCCCCCAGCTGGTGGCAGCTAATAAGTACTGGTAATGTTGTTTGCATTTTATCCTTTTTAATGTTAAATAAAGAATATACGCAAGAGGTTTATGGTATGTAAGTTTCACTCAAAGAGAACAGGAATTCCACACACTGTCGGGTAATTTTTTCATATGTAAAACACTTACGGTAGTATAAAATTCCAGCTGTCACCCAGGAGAGGCTTACTATCATTTTTTCCTTTCATGTCCCTTTCTGTAATTTCATGCTAAGACTACCCACGCTGAGCTTACATACTTTTTGATTTTGCAATAAGCACAGCATTGGACACACGCATATATTTTTTACTGGACTAATTTGCAAATACCATTGCAGCACCACTAGCAACACGTGCTAGTATCATAGATACTATTGGCATTATTGCTATTTGTATTACCTGGATACATTTTTTGTGATGATTCTTTGCTCCATCTCAGACAGAAATCTGACTTAGAAATATACACAAGGTCTACTTTATACCAGGCCTATTTTGGCCGATTTTTAATAAAGCCAGTCATGTGCACTGTTTAGTAGACCTGTCACATCAGGTATAGGATTAGCCTTATAAGGCTAAATTGTTTATATATATATTTAGTTTGTAATTAATTCGTTTTGTAATAATTAGTTTGTGAATAATAAGTTTTTGTTGCAATAATTTTTTCCTCTTTTTTTCCTATTTTTCTATCTAGTCAGATTTAAAGGGAGTGAGGCTTACTACAATTTTCCTCCTTATATCCTGGGACGTATTAGCCACGAGGCAAACAAGGCATTTGCCTTGGACGGCATTTTCCAGGGGGCGGCAAAAAAAGCCGCCCCCAAATGCCCAGGCAAATGTCTTGTTAGCCTGGCGGCTAACTGACAATCCGGTCAGTCGGGCGGCGCTGGCGAGGGAGCACTGATTAGTTCGCTGTCTCTGCTCAGCTCACTCTTGCGCCGCAGAGTGATGCCGTTCACCTGGAGCCGGAATATGACATCATATTCCGGCTCCCAGCATCACTCTGCGGCGTGAGCGGGAGCTGAGCAGAGACAGCTCACTAATCAGTGCTCCCTTGCCAGCGCCGCCCAGCAGCCCCACTGGACCCCAGGGAAAGGGACAACCCCCCCCCCCCCCAGCATTCCCAAAGGTAAGGAGGCTGGGGGGATTGAATTTAAAAAAAAAAAGAAAGTGAGTGTGTTAATGTGAGTGAGTGTGTGTGTGTGTGTTAGTGAGTGAGTGAGTGTGTGTTAGTGTGTGTGTGTCTGTTAGTGAGTGAGTGAGTGTGTCTGTTAGTGAGTGTCACGATTCCGGGAACCAAACACGCTAACACACACACAGAAAAGGTGCAGTACCGGACCTTAGAGTGGCCGGGTTAAGCACACAAAGAATAGTCAGGAGACAAGCCGAGTAAGGGGAACCAGAAGACAGAATAACGAGAAACAAGCCGAGGTCAAAGGGTAGGAGAAAGTCACAAAGTCAGATAAACAAGCCAGAGAGTACGTAACCATAAACACAAGTTCAGTAGTAGTACTAGCAAGCAAAGACCACAACAGGGCAGAGAGGAACAGGAAAGGTAAGTATATAAAGCATTAGGTTATTAGATAATTTCCAATCAGAATTAACAATCACACGTGGGAGATATCTAGACCTCCCACTGTGATTGAGGCACTGTGCCTTTAACGCCGGGTCAGGTGGCTGACCCCGGCGTTTAGTAAAATGGGCGGTCTCCCAGCGTGCAGCCTCATGCATGCTGCCGCTGGGAGACGTAGAGGAAGATGAGGGGGCCGCATCCGTGGCTGGGAGGATGCCGCCCACCGAGCGCACGCCAGGGAGGGGACCGCGGACGGCTGTAGGGTGAGTGCCGCGAGCGGACTGCAGCCTCCACTCGCAGTCGCCCGCGGGATCCTGACAGAGAGTGAGTGTGTCTGTTAGTGTAAGTGTGTGTGTGTGTCTGTTAGTGAGTGAGTGTGTGTCTGTTAGTGTGTGTTAGTGTGTGTCTGTTAGTGTGTGTGTGTGTGTGTGTCTGTTAGTGTGTGTGTGTTAGTGTGTGTCTGTTAGTGAGTGAGTGTGTGTCTGTAAGTGTGAGTGTGTGTGTCTGTTAGTGAGTGAGTGTGTGTCTGTTAGTGTGTGTGTGTTAGTGAGTGTGTGTGTGTTAGTGTGTGTGCGTCTGTTAGTGAGTGTATGTTTGTTAGTGTGTGTGTCTGTTAGTGAGTGTGTCTGTGAGTGAGTGAGTGTGTGTCTGTTAGTGAGTGAGTGTGTGTGTTAGTGAGTGAGTGTGTGTCTGTTAGTGTGTGTTAGTGTGTGTCTGTTAGTGTGTGTGTGTGTCTGTTAGGGTGTGTGTGTTAGTGTGTGTCTGTTAGTGAGTGAGTGTGTGTCTGTAAGTGTGAGTGTGTGTGTCTGTTAGTGAGTGAGTGTGTGTCTGTTAGTGTGTGTGTGTTAGTGAGTGTGTGTGTGTTAGTGTGTGTGCGTCTGTTAGTGAGTGTATGTCTGTTAGTGTGTGTGTCTGTTAGTGAGTGTGTCTGTGAGTGAGTGAGTGTGTGTCTGTTAGTGAGTGAGTGTGTGTGTTTGTTAGTGTGTGTGTCTGTTAGTGTGTATGTCTGTTAGTGAGTGTGTGTCTGTTAGTGAGTGTGTATATGTCAGGGAGTGTGTCTGTTAGGGAGTGTGTTACTATGTGTGTATCTGTTAGTGAGAGTGTATGCGTGTCTTAGTGAATGTCTGCTAGTGATTGTATGTGTCTGTTAGTTAGTGAGTGTGTATGTCTGTTAGCTAGTGTATGCATCTGTCAGTGAATGTGTGTGTGTGTATTTAGAAGGTGGGGCAGGGTGGAGCGCGGGGGGGGGGGAGGAGCGGGAGCCTGAGTTTTGTCATGCCTAGGGTAGCACAAAACCAGGATACACCACAGCTTATAGGTCCATCTAGGGTTAACCCTGCCTGCTGTAAACATAGCAGTTTCAGAGAAACTGCTATGTTTACATATGGGTTAATCCAACCTCTAGTGGCTGTCTCACTGACAGCCGCTAGAGGCGCTTCCGCGCTTCTCACTGTGATTTTCACAGTGAGAAGACGCCAGCGTCCATAGGAAAGCATTGAGAATGCTTTCCTATGGACTGACTGAATGTGCGCGCGGCTCTTGCCGTGCATGCGCATTCAGCTGATGACGTCCGAAAGAGGAGGAGAGTCCCCAGCGCCGAGGGAGCCCGGCGCTGGAGAAAGGTAAGTGATTTAACCCCTTCCTCCCCCTAGAGCCCGGCGGGAGGGGGGCCATCAGGGAGGGGGAGACCTATTAATACTATAGTGCCAGGAAAACTAGTTTGTTTTCCTGGCACTATAGTGGTCCTTTAAGCCCCGAGACACCCCTGGAGTGTCTCACTCATGTATCACCTCTGTGACTGTGTTAACACTTAAGACACACATTGCTGTTACGCTGTTGTCTGGGTGTAACACAGTCATAGAACCCTTTTCTATATCCTATGGTGTAACTCAAGCAATATTGTTTCCCTCTTTCTATTGTTTTGTATTGTCTTTTTAAACACGTTATTCCAGGTCTATTTCGGGTTGTAGTACATTCACAGTGGGAACATGAGCTAGCATACTATTTTGTTTGTTCTCCGAGTATTTACTGCATTCATCCGTTTATGTTACATATAAGACTTCATGAATTTTTGTATATTTTTTTTTAAATTCTTTATTTTTATTGTGCTTAGCATAACAAAACACGCTTGTATCACCACAATAGCAAGTACAGGCTGAAGGTATAGACAAGGATATCAATAATCATGGCAATCAGTATCAGCACATTTTTTTTTAAAAAACAAGAGGAACATTCTGTAACTTTACCAGGCTAGTATTGGTAGCTTAAACTAGTCTGTGGGCATCACATATTATGCACCTGAAGCAAGACTATTATAAGCTGGTAGGTATATTTAGATAAGAAAATTGCTCACTAGTCACAAATGCGTTAGGCCTAGGCTATGTGTCCACGTGAAGCAATTGTGTGGTACAAGAAGTGCTAACAAGCTGCTTAGATATTGCTACTGGCATGGTATGTACGCTTAATGAGGACGTCTATAGACATTCAAGAACACGGCATGTGTGACTGCCGAACATAGGCTGGTCTCACTTAAGCGTAAAATTCCGCTGGGCGAACAACATAAAGGCTGAAGGCCTGTAGTTAGGAAGCAGTAGGAACATAGGAATACGCTGATGTGACACAGAGCGGACGGCAGGTATGCATCATATAATAACAAAACATATAATAACAAAACATAAGAAAACCGCAGGAACTGTAGCTATAGCATATTGGCATCTACCCAAGGTACACAGGGTGGTGGTTGAACATGTGGTCAACCAAATAGGATTAGGGTCATGAGCTATGTTTATATGCCATGGGTGCTGCTCTCATGAACGTTAAGTGCTGATGAGCAGTGTGGCTTGTGTGTTATGGTACCAGGTACTGTAGGCTACATGTACTGTAACATATGTGGGATTGACTGACCAGAGGGTAGGGTCATTTAGGTACTAGTTGGCACAGCAGGGACCTGTCGGCAAATGCGCATGTAATAATAAACTCAAGGTGTTGCAACTTATAACGGGGGAGCAGTTGATAATGGTTGTGGGGGGCTCTGTGTGTAGCTGCCGATATACAGCAAGTCCTCTGAGCACAGTCCACAGTCACCCTATGCCTTGTATCGGTAGGGCATAGTCTCTGTCTGCTCTGGGGCATGTCAGGGTGTGAGCAGCTGATGGTAGGCAGTGTGGCTTGGCGCATAGGGTTCGATCTCTTAGTCTCTTGTCGGGCTTATGCTTGTTTCCTGTCGATTCTCGCCTCTGTGCAGCTGCTGCAGGGTCTTTGCCGGGTTGGCGTGTGGTAGAACCTCGGGGAGGTTGCCATGGTGTCCGGGGCCTCCCAGCCCATTGCCAGTGAAGTGCAAGGCGCCGGTGGGGCAATACAGGAGTGAGTCTCTGTGGGAGCTTGGGGCGTCTCACTGCTGGTCGGGGTTTCAGACGGCTCACCCGTAGTTGTTGAGCCATATGCTGGAACTTTGGTCGGCTCTTCCCCGCTCTCTGTGGTACTCTTGGGGCGTTCGCTTGTGTTGCAGGTTTTAGCTTGGGTGTCTGTTTCATTGCGGTCCCTGGGTGTCCGTTCAGGGCATTCCCACGCCTGGAGATCTTGGCCCAGAAGTCGGCGAAGATGCGATCCAGCCGCACCGATAGCGGGGGCAGATCGGGCTCCGGCTCTGAGGCCCACGTGGCGTCCGCCATGTTGCTTGTCACTGGTACGGTGGTGCCGTGCGTTTGTGTGTGATGCCCTTGTGCTGGGTTACATGCTTGAATTGCCGGGATATCCCTCACCGGCGGGGGGGGGGGAGAGGTTGGCCCGTGGGGACTTCCAGTGTAGCGGGTCTCAGTCGGCGGAGGGATCGGCCGTCTCCCCCGCGCCTCCCGGGTAGGCCTCGCGTATGCCTCAGGGCCATCCATCGGCCGTGGTCGCCCAGTCGGGTCTTTTTGTCGATTTAGCCTTCCTCCCGATATATACCCCTGGTTCTGGGGTCTAAAGGCGAGTAATTCGTTGTGTGTGGAGGTGTTTTAGGCTTAAATTGGGGTATTTTGCCCGGAGCTCTTCTGGTTTGCGACCTCTCGGCTGGCTGTCAGGCTCCGCCGAATTTTTGTATATTGTCCAAGTACTGAATGTCTTATTGTAGTATCCTACTTTATGAAAATTCAATAAACATTTCAAGTGGAGATAAAAGGTTAGCCAAAATGTTTTTCTTCGGTTGTTGAAAAACGACATTGTACCAAAACCACTAAAGCCCACTCAAAGCTGGACAAAACTGATATTGCTAATGGGTAAGTATAATTTCCAAAATAGCTATGTACTGGGTGAAAGGCTGCTGCTCCAGTATGTGTCCAACTGCTCACAAATGGTATATACTATAGAATAATGCTGTAGTGGTTATGCTGCTTAGAGTGCCATTTTCGAACGAAGGCGAAGCATGAAGTAAGTGGAAGCTCTACAACCTCTAGGGAATCTACATTTTAGCTGCAGTTGCTCCCAAGACGGGCCCCACCAGTAATAAATGCCTATGAGGCATTTATTAAAATGACATAAAAATGAGGTTGCCATGCCTGGGCTGAAGAAATTGCCTGGTGGAATTATTTTACCAGTTACTGAAATTCTGTACTTTGCGATAAACATTATATAGGACACCCCTAGACTAACTACTAATCCATACCTCCTGAGTGTCCTTATTTAGGAGGGACATCCCATAATTTGGGGCCAAATCCCTCTGTCCCTCTTTTGTATCTTAATGTCCCTGTTTTCTAGGAGCTCCATACTGTTGGTGTCTCTGAGTGTATAGCAGTAATAACAGTAATGTGTCTTTAACCCCTTAAAACCGGAGGGCGTACTATTACGCCCTATTCTAAGCGGCTCTAAACGCCGCAGGGCGTAATAGTACGCCCTCCGTTTTTTTTTTACTTACCGGTCGCCGGCGATCCCCCCCCCGGCCATGTGAGAGTGGGACCTCGCAATCACATTGCCGGGTTAGCTGGCTGCTGCCTTGCTGCTGGCTGGAAATCAAATAAAATAAAGTTAATCCGTTACATAGTTACATAGTTACATAGCTGAAAAGAGACTTGCGTCCATCAAGTTCAGCCTTCCTCACATATGTTTTTTGCTGTTGATCCAAAAGAAGGCAAAAAAAACCCAGTTTGAAGCACGTCCAATTTTGCAACAAGCTAGGAAAAAAATTCCTTCTTGACCCCAGAATGGCAGTCAGATTTATCCTTGGATCAAGCAGTTATTACCCTACATTGAAAGATTATATCCTTGAATATTCTGTTTTTGCAAGTATGCATCTAGTAGCTGTTTGAACATCTGTATGGACTCTGATAAAACCACTTCTTCAGGCAGAGAATTCCACATCCTGATTGTTCTTACAGTAAAAAAAACCTTTCCTTTGCCTTATACGAAATCTTCTTTCTTCTAGTCTAAACGCATGACCTCGTGTCCTATGTAAAGTCCGGTTTGTGAATAGATTTCCACACAATGGTTTGTATTGGCCTCGAATGTATTTGTATAATGTTATCATATCCCCTCTCAGGCGACGTTTTTCTAAAATAAATAGGTTTACATTTGTTAACCTTTCTTCATAGCTGATATGTTCCATTCCTTTTATTAATTTTGTAGCCCGCCTCTGCACTTTTTCTAGTGCCATAATATCCTTCTTTAGAACAGGTGCCCAAAATTGCACAGCATATTCAATGTGTGGTCTTACCAGTGATTTATAAAGAGGCAAAATGATATTCTCGTCCCGAGAATGAATGCCCTTTTTCATGCATGACAATACCCTACTGGCCTTGGCCACTGCTGATTGACATTGCACATTGTTGCATAGTTTGTTGTCTATAACAATTCCCAAGTCCTTTTCGTGTGTTGTTATCCCTAATTCGCTTCCATTAAGGGTATACGTTGCTTGTGTATTCTTTACGCCGAAGTGCATAACTTTGCATTTTTCAACATTAAATTTCATCTGCCATTTGAGTGCCCAGTCCTCCAGTCTATCTAAATCCCTCTGCAGCAAAGTAATATCTTGCTCACATTGTATTATTTTACAAAGTTTTGTGTCATCTGCAAACACTGAAACATGACTTTCAATGCTGTCTTCAAGATCATTTATAAACATGTTAAATAGAAGGGGTCCCAGAACAGACCCCTGAGGGACACCACTTGCCACCTCTGTCCAGCTTGAAAATTTACCATTAACGACAACTCTTTGTACTCTGTTTTTAAGCTAATGTTCTACCCAAGAACAAGCATTTTCATCTAGACCGATTTCCTTGAGTTTGAACACTAATCTTCTGTGTGGAACTGTATCAAATGCCTTGGCAAAGTCCAAATAGATCACATCCACTGCAACACCCTGATCTATACTTCTACTTACTTCTTCGTAGAATGCAATCAAGTTAGTTTGACACGACCTGTGCTTCATAAAACCGTGCTGATTTTTGCTGATAACCATGTTCTTCTCAAGGAATTCTTGAATATAATCCCTTAATAACCTTTCAAATATTTTACCAGCCACAGAAGTTAAGCTCACAGGTCTATAATTTCCAGGCAAGGATTTTGAACCCTTTTTGAATATAGGAACCACATCTGCCTTCCTCCAATCCTCCGGAACACTTCCTGAAAGAAAAGAATCTTGAAAGATTAAAAACAGAGGTTCACTTATTTCTACACTTAGTTCCTTAAGTACACGTGGATGGATACCGTCAGGCCCTGGAGCTTTGTTTATATTAACTTTCTTTAGTTGCTGCAGCACCTTGTCTTGAGTTAACCAATTACAATTATTCTGCAAGTTTTTAGTAGCAATCATTTGCACATCTATTGCCATGGGTTCTTCCTTAATATATACAGAGGAGAAATAGTTATTTAAAATTCCTGCCTTTTCCTGGTCTTCATTGATTCAGTTTTTAGTGTAGCTACACTTTCATTTTTGGGTTTTTTAGAATTTATGTACTTAAAAAATGCTTTAGGGTTGGTTTTGCTCTCTTTAGCTGTAAATATATATATATATATATATATATATATATATATATATATATATATATATATTTAGATCACATATATTATATATATATATATATATATATATATATATATATGATCTAAGTAGATATATACACATATACATACACACACATACACTGTTGATGTGGGATTATTAAAAAAATCCTTATTGTACTTATATTCAATTATTGCACTAACTCCATTTTGTCCTCCTAACCTGACTTCTTCAATCCTCCATTTTGTCCTCATAACCTGACTTGTTCATTTAAAACTACCTTACATGACAGAATTTCCCAGCACATCTAATACAATAGACAAAGACTGTATTTTCTATAAAGACATGATTAACACAGGAATTGCTGACTTTTCCTTAACTTGCAACATAGTATAATTTTAAGGCCATGAGAACACAGTAGTAATGAAATGTTCTATTCATAAGAGACCTTGCACCTCGCCACGAGGCCTGAGATCACTGACTGTGTAAAATGACGCTCAAGACCCCCTTGTCCCCACCCGTGTCCAGAACAATCCCACCTCTTGGTGGGTGGGCACGGGACTAACCACTTAGTTTTTGAGCCAATTAATAATATTGATAGGAGGACACTAATCCCGACACTTAACAATTAATCCAATTAATGATGTTTATTTGCTGATATTCTAATAATCAATGATGACGTAAAATGTCTCTTAAAAGGGCCTGCGCGCCCGCTTTTTAATCACTTGGCAATAAATTTTCTCGAAGTTATTTTAACCTGAACCTTGTGTGTCAGACTTAATTACTTCAGCGTATATACGCAATTCAATTTTATTAATTTGGACAGGAACAGATAGACATTTAAACATTTTGGTTTACTGCTAAAAAGTACCATAACAACTTGGCGCCCAACGTGGGGCATCGGGCTATGTCCGGCCAGTGAGCCGTCCTAAGGAAGACAAGGGTGGACGGAGGAATCCAGGGGGAAGGAAAGGAGACTGATCACCTCCAGGTACACGGTAGAGACTTCTGCAGAGCCACCGGTATGTTCCGGCCCCTTTGATTGACCCGTCCACGTGTCTGTGACTGCTTCCCGGGAGGACATCAAAGACAGGTAATATCTTGCCCGGTGTCTCGTTACTCACTTGTTTACCTGCATTTTAGTCTATCTGTTGCCTGGGTGTGTTTGAATTGTTTGCCTGTTTCCCCATTTTGAGATAAAGGGGGGTGGACCTGCAGGGGTTTTGCCTGGGGTTCTCTGTTTGCTTGTTTTCCCCTTTTTGGGATAAAGGGGGGTGGACCTGAGGGGACTTGCCTGGGTCTTCAGTATATCTGTCTATCTGTTTGTATTTTACCCCTTTTGGGATAAAGGGGGGTGGACCTGAGGGGATTTGCCTGGGTCTTCTGTTGCCTGTTTTACCCCTTTTAGGAACCACGGTGCTGTGGTTGTAGGGAAAAAGGGGGGTTGACCTGTGGATGTGTTCCTGGGGGTCATCTTTTCCTGTTTAACTCTTTTAGGAGCCTCGTGGCTGGGGCTGTAGGGAAAAAGAGGTGTGTTGGATCTGTGGAGATTGTGTAGACTCATAGTTTCCTGGGGATCCTTCTTGTGTCACTTTGATAGCCTAGCTAGCTTCTCTGTGCACGTTACTCTGCTTGCAGAGTGGTGGTACCCTCCAGCTTTGAGCGCTGAGCTGGAGCCATTCCAATTTTTATTTTGTGGTGTGTGAATTCGGGCAGGCATTGCTGTCTTCATCACCACGGAGTAGTGAGACTTATAAAGTGGGTTTTTATAGGGGCACTACAAGAGTGAGGGTAGCGCAGACACTATTAGTGGGCTGCTGTGACGAGGGAGGCATATGGATTTCGGACCGGTGTTAGCTGTTATCCTTGGCCGTTGGTAGTAAGATACTACGGGATTGAGGGAGGTGACTTTGGAGTAAGCACACGAGTAAAGGAAAGGAATTACTGTTGATTTCATTTGAACTGTGATGCATGCACTGTATTTCAACTGTATTGTTGTCTTGTTTGTTTAATAGGAGTCTCATGAACTCCGGTGTCTGTCTCTAAGGATTTTTTCCTTGCCTTTCATCTTTTCTACACTTTCTATATTATTATACTATCCACTCCCATTTCTCTTAAAAGAGAAGTGATTGGTCACACACTTCTCGCCTCGCTCCAATCCGTGTCTACCACCCCGGGTAGGCGGATTCAGTGACTAGTCTACGTTTTGGGAAGACGCACCTGAGAAAGTCCCACGGTTCTCGGGTGGCAGTCGAGCATTGTAGACGTTCCTGTTCAATTTTCTCTCTCTCTCTCTATATCTAGGACGCTGGTATAGGGGTAAAGGGACTATGGGACAGGATTTAGGTAAGCCCAGTAAGGGCTGGTTAGCATGTGATTTGGTAGAAAACAGAGAGGGTGAGGAGATGGTTAAAGGTGTTGAAAAGATTGCAAAAGTATGTAAAATTGCTGTACCGACATGTGGAAGATTGCAACCAGAAAGTTGGCGCAAGTTACTGGCAGAAATGAAAGGCAAGCTTACAGATAATGATTTATTAAAGACTGCTGAAGCATGGTACAGAGTAGCGAAGGCTATTCAGTTAGAAGGTTGGGTTGAGGAAGAGATAAATCACAAAGGTGTGAAATTGTTTGTGTACCATAAGAATTGTGTTGCTGGGGTTTACCCTCAGCCAGCGCCCCAAAATGGCGCCCAGGGGTTGTCTATCCCCAAGGTTCAGTCAGCAATAGGTGATAGCCAGCTGACTATGTTCCCCACTCCAAATCCTCCCGAATCCCATCCCATCACCTCCCCTGTCTGCCCGGTCCTGAATTCTGATGGATCTTTCTTTACCCCTTCCCCGTCTCTAACAGTCCCATCATCCTCATCCATCCCCACGCTACCTTCCATGCCTAATCCTAACATTTCATCTGCCATTTCCTCCCTGCAATCCCTCTCCGTAGCTAATCCCCTCCCATCAGCATCCACCCAACTAACTACCCCTCCCTCCCTTGCTCCGACTCCTCCTTCTGCACCCATCCTTACCAATCCCGTCCTGTCTCCTCCCATAACCGGCTCCACCCCAGTCCAATACCCTACCTCCTTAAATGTACCTACCCACCCTACTCTTCTGCCCTCCCCTGCCTGGCCCTACCCCTTCCCATATCCCATGGCCCTGCCCTACCCCGGTTACCCTCCCTTTCCCCAAGCCACTCCCCAGGTTCCGGTCATGCCCAGTCCGGCTCAGTCTGCCCCGGAAGTGCCCATATCAAACATGGCCGCCACTTCTTCCCTTAATCCTAATGCAACTCCTTTTCCCGCCTCCAATATGGCGGCCCCCAGTTCAGCCCTGATGCCGGTAATCCCCGGTGACTACCTGTCCCCAGGTTATGACTCGCTAGCCACCCCTGCATCTGGGGCTCTTTCCCATCCCCCGATCCTTTCACCTCACGCGGGCCCTGCACCACGTAAGAGAGCCAATATCATAGAATTCGATGACGAAGAGGAGGACAGGGTGTCCCATGTCTCATCGGAGGTTGCTGTGGGAGCCTCAGCTCATCGTTCTATCGATGACCCCTTCGGCCACAAGGGTCGGGGAGAACGGGCGCCTCCTAAGTATGTCGCTTTCAACCCCACTCAAGCTAGTGCTCTAATGAAATCACTCCCTGACCCAGAAAAGCAGCCTATGCCCTTTTACCGAGGGATAGTTCAAATTCAAAAGACTTATTCCGCCGCATGGCGTGATCTACTCAGCATTTGTGCTATTAAAGCAGGGGATGCATATTGGCCAAGCATGGCCCGTCACCTCAGTACAGATCTGCTTTCCAGTGATGTTGATTACCCCTCCGGGGTAACCTTTTGCACCCAATTAAGAGAATGGGCTAAGGACAAACTTGCAGATCAGGCTGCTGGCCTTACTGATGTTATACAAGATAAAGGAGAATCAGTGGAAAGGTTTCATGCAAGACTGTATCAAATGTTTACAGATTTGGGGTTTGATCTTACTGACAAGATTCATTCACAAATGCTGTCCGGTGCGTTTGTCCAAGGTGTTAAAGACTCTATACGCAAGGGAATTATTGCTGCACGCCCTGAATATAAGGTTGTTCCCCTGGATACCCTGCTTTTAGTTGCCAGGGGCCTAGAATCTGCCCAGACCCCCAGAAGGCCAAGCTCTGCTCCTCTTATGGTATCACGCAGTACCCCTGTTCCCAGGGGCACCAGACCAGAGGATGGTTTCTGCTTTAATTGCAAGGCTAAAGGGCATTTTAAAAGTGATTGCCCGGAACCCAAAAGAGAGCCAAGAAAGCCATCCAGGCCTGCCCCGGCCACTAAGGCCGAAAAAGAGGTTCCAATAGTTGAGGAACCCGATGAATAGGAAATTGGCAAGCCTGTGTCTGTGACCCCTGTCATGGCAGTGTCTACAGGGGATAAAGGGGGGCCACTTGCCACAGTGACTTTGCCCATTGAAGGCCACCCTACCACATTTCTTGTTGACACAGGTGCAGCCCGTAGTGTTCTGCGAGAACAAGACCTGCCAGACCCATCTTTTCTGTCAAATATTGATGTCTCTTGTGTTGGAGTGGATGGCCAGCCGAGACATAGCCCTCTAACAACTCCACTACGAGTTGGTTCTAGCCTGCTTGCTCGTTTTGTGGTATCCTCCACATGCCCAATTAACCTGTTAGGTGCTGATGTTCTCTCACGCCTGCAAGCATCCATCACCTTCACCCCGGATGGGCAGGTAGAAATGTCCACACCTCTATCTGAATCAGACACCTCAGCCTTGTGCTCCTTGCCTCTAATGCTGCATTTAGAAAAGCCCCGTGAGAAAGCAGCAGAATTAAGGTCCAATTTCCCAGAGGTATTAAAAACACAGGTGCCCGCCAAGTTATGGTCCTCAGGCCCATAGGACATAGGTCACCTAAATGTTCCCCCTGTGGTGGTAAAGCTTATTCCAGGAGCTAAGTTACCAAGAAAGCCACAATATCCATTAAAACCAGCACAGGCTGCTGCCATTTCTATCCACATCAAGGCACTCTTGGAGAAGGGTGCCCTGGTAAAATGTAAATCTGAATGCAACACCCCATTATTCCCTGTGAAAAAGAAAACTCCAAAAGGTGAGCCAGAGAAGTACAGGATGGTTCAGGATCTCCGTGCTGTCAATGAAGCTACCGTCCTGGACACCCCTCTTGTACCAAATCCCCATACTCTGCTCTCTGGAGTCCCACCATCTGCAAAATTTTTCACAGTCATTGACCTAGCTAACGCCTTTTTCAGTGTCCCACTGGACCCATCCTGCCAATACCTGTTTGCTTTCACCCATGAGATGCAACAGTATACCTGGACTGTCATGCCCCAAGGGGCACAAAATTCTCCAAGTCAATTTGCAAAGGCCATGGCCACCATCCTTGACCCATGGCAAGCCGAGCACCCAGAAGTTGTTCTGCTCCAGTATGTGGATGATTTGTTGCTCTGTGGAGATGATATACCCACTACTGAAAATTGCTCAATTAGTCTCCTTTGCTATTTGGCAGAACAAGGATGTAAAGCTTCGCTCATCAAGCTCCAATTCTGCCAACCTTCAGTAATTTTCCTTGGACATTGCCTATCTCAAGGTACCAGACATCTTACTCGGGACCGGGTAAGAGCTGTACTGGACATTCCACCTCCAAGGACTTCAAAGTCTCTTCATGCCTTCCTAGGCCTCATTTCTTACTGCAGAGCATGGATCCCAGAAGCCTCTCTGCTTATGCAACCTCTCTATGATGCTCTTAAGTCTGACCCATTCTGTTTGACCAATGAAGCTCTGGACAATTTCAATGCTCTAAAATGTGGCATTGCTTCTGCTCCTGCCTTGGGCCTACCTGACTACTCCAAACCTTTCAAATTATTTGTCTCCGAAAGACAAGGCCATGCAACAGGAGTTCTCACCCAAACTAATGACTTAAGAGGCCGCCAGAGGCCTATTGGATATTTCTCATGTCAACTGGACATTGTGGCCAGAGGGACTCCCTCCTGTCTCAGGGCTGTTTTTGCTGCAAGAGAGCTCATAGAAAGAACCTCAGACCTGGTCCTTGGCCACCCTCTGGTTGTTTTGGCCCCTCATGACATTTCTGCCATCATCAACCAAGTCCAGCTCAAGCACGTGTCTCCAGCCAGACACCTACGCCTACAGTGCCATCTTCTTCTGCCTGACAACATTTCCATCCAAAGATGTCAAGTTCTTAACCCGTCCACTCTTCTTCCACTCCCTGAGGGGGGTATCTATTATGGATTTATCACGGATGAAACCTACATTTACCTGCTCTGTGGATGTATCAAGAAAGTCATGCATCCACATTTGACATTTTATGAAGATGAGACACCTCTTTGTGAAGGCCCGGATTACGCCTTCTGTACCATGTGGTACAAGCCGAACATTACTCCTGAACCTTGCTATGAAGATGAGCTTTACCACTGGACTGATGTAAAGCTCACTGCTCAAGATTTCTATTGTGACTCTGAAGGCAATAGCATGGTCTTGGTCCAACTACCTCAACAACTCAACTACCTCTACCGCCATTGGGATACTGCTATCCCACATATTCCTGTTACCAAATTGAAGACAAGGTCATGGAATGATCTTGGGCCCATGGCGAAGCTATGGGCCACCATGGATGAAGAACAGCTACAGGAAAATGGTATTGTCAAATACCCAACAACTGACCTTCTGGAAGCATGGCCACGCCACTTCCTAGAAAAAGAATTTCAAGATCTGGTCATAGTGAATGATTATGACCCTGAAACACCTCATGACTGTTTTGAACAGATGAAAATGGAGACAGTGCACCTACCAACTGTGCATGAGAATCCGTTACCAGATCCAGATTTTACCCTGTTTGTGGACGGTTCAAGATATGCTGATGAAGAAGGAAGATATCATACAGGATATGCCGTAACCACAACAGATGAAGTTATCAAATCATCACCCTTACCGCCAGCAATGTCTGCGCAAGAAGCTGAATTACAGGCTCTGACTTCAGCATGCAAAATTTCCGAAGGAAAACGTGCCAACATCTATACAGATTCAAGATATGCTCTGGGCGTGGCACATGACTTCGGCCTAATTTGGAAGACAAGAGGATTTCTTACCACCGCCGGTACACCAGTCAAGCATAGTACTGCAATCAAGGAGCTAATGGATGCCCTCCTACTCCCTAAAGAAGTGGCCGTTTTGAAGGTAAAGGCCCATGGGAAATTGGATACAGATGAAGCAAAGGGCAACCATTTAGCTGATCAGGCTGCTAAGCTAGCGGCCAGGGATCTGCAGGAAGTGGATGAAGAAGTGTCCGAACAAGAAGAAGAAGAAGTCCCTATTTTTGCTCTGCAAACTCTTCCTACTGATTTGCGAATTTTGCGAGAACAGCAAGCTGCAGTCACTCCTGAAGAAATCCAGAAATGGAAAAAGAAAGGAGCTGTCCAAAAGGACGGAGTATATTACAACAACTTCAAATTTTGTCTTCCCAAAAATTTATATCCAGCAGTTGTCCAATGGGCACATGGGCCTGCACACCTGTCAAAGGAATTGATGGCCGCCCTCATACAGAAGTATTATGAAGCACCCGGAATCACAACATTGATCAGCAGCTTCTGTAAGGCCTGTGTCATTTGTGCAAAATGCAATCCAGGAAGACCAATCAAGGTGCCTGCAAAACACCTGGCAAAGCCCATGTACCCCTTCCAGCGAATTCAAATTGACCACATCCAAATGCCCAAGAGTGGGCCCCATGAATATGCACTAGTAATAGTGGACATGTTCTCAGGATGGCCAGAGGCCTACCCAGTGGCCAATATCACTGCAAAAACAACCGCAAGACGCCTACTTACAGAGATAGTATGTAGGTTCGGACTCCCAGAAGTCATTGAAAGTGATCAAAGCCCAGCTTTCACAGCAACAGTGACTAAAGAAATTTGGACTGCTCTAGGGGTGACTCTAGCCTTCCACACCCCTTACCACCCACAAAGTAGTGGTAAAGTAGAGCGCATGAATGGCACTCTAAAAGCCAGAATGTTAAAAATGTCACAAGAAACAAAAATGCCCTGGCCAGAAAGCCTGTCAATAGCTTTATTTAGTGTTAGGCACACACCTAGAGGGAAGCATTCACTGTCCCCATATGAGATTCTATTTGGGACAGCACCCAGACTAGGTTGTTATTATCCGCAGCAGTTACAGCTCCAATCAGATGTTTTAGTAGACTATGTAACTGAACTTGCAAGTGCCTTAAACAAAATACATGCCCAAGTTTTCTCTTCAATTCCAGATCCCGATTTGGATACAGGTACCCATAACCTGCTTCCCGGAGATTGGGTTCTGGTCAAGAAGTTTGTGCGGAAAAATACCCTGGAACCAAGATTTGACGGTCCATTCCAAGTTCTCCTGATTACCGCAACCTCCGTCAAACTGGCCGGTAGGCCAAATTGGATCCACGCTTCCCACTGCAAGAAATCTCCTGCCCCCGAGGAAGCAGATACCGCACAAGCATGTACCTCTGGTACACCTTCTCCTTAATTAGCCTCATAAAGGCCCAGCAAGTAGCCATCACCAAAGATATTAGTGGGTATACCTTCTGGTACAATTCATCATGCACCCATGTGGCTACTTACACCTTTGACTACTGTGATATTGTAGAATGCCCATTTCCCACATCACAAATCCAGAGTATCTATAGAGATATCCCTCATTCAAAAGACCCATATGTTTGTGTAGTTGACAAGCAATGGGGGCACAATTGTAACCATTGGGGGGCGGCGGGATGGAATGCCGGGCCTGCCTGGGGTTACAAACCAAAAAGTGCCTTATCTAAAGTAGATGATCATGGTAGATCCCTTCTCCAGAGAATGACTTTGAGAAAGCCTGGGGGGGGGGGTACACCAATGAAATTAATCCTTTACATTGAGCATCCAAGCCCAACAGATGCAGACCAGTATGTGATGGGAATGTATTGGAAAAAAGGTTCCTACCGTAAATTAGGGCATTTCTACCTCAAAGATATGTGTAACTCTTCTGAGTGGCAAGGGGCTACCCATATGGTCCCTAACCCATTAAAACCTCATATCCAGACCTTTCAAGACATGATGGCCATTGCTAACCCCACTTTTGAAGATACCATGGCCGCTGAAACAGGTTTTAATGATGTAAATTTATTGTTAGAATGGATGAAATATAATGCTAATAAGCATAATAAGACCGCATGCTATGTGTGTGGCGGTGCCCGGCCTCACCTGGGTACTGTACCTCTAATCCTGCCAGTAGATGTAGAGGAATGTGTTTTAAGCCTTTTTGCCTATCACTATAATTTTAACAGGTCCATATGTATTGCATGGACAAAGGAGTATCCTCTCCTAACCAAGGATGTCAAACCCCCAGATGGTATTACCGTGTATAAAGGTAATTACACTTGTTATGCTAATTATGATGGAATTGGTAAATTCTTGGGTAACTTCTCCAAGGGGTATTGTGCTACCTACAGAAATGTCTCTATGAACTTGTTGCAGTTTCACACCAGGTCATTAGGGGATATTTACTGGTTGTGTGGGGATTTACAGCTAAGATCCAGAATGGACAAAGAGTGGTGGGGGGAGTGTACTCTGGCTAAAGCCATTATGCCTATACATATCATCTCTGACACACACCTCGTCACCCATGAGTCCAGGCACACTAAGGTCAAGCGTGACGCCCCAGTGAAAGGAAGTTTTGATCCTCATGTGTATATTGATGCCATTGGAGTGCCTAGGGGGGTGCCCAATGAGTTTAAAGCAAGAGATGAAGTTGCTGCAGGATTTGAATCACTTTTTGCCATAGTTACCACAAACAAGAATTTAAATTGGATAAATTACATTTATTATAATCAACAGCGTTTTGTTAATTATACCAGAGACGCCCTCCAGGGGTTGGCCGAACAGTTGCAGGCCACATCCCAAATGGCTTTCCAGAATAGAATGGCCCTAGATATGATCTTAGCCGAAAAAGGAGGGGTTTGTAAAATTTTGCCCGACACCATGACCTGTTGTACCTATATCCCAGAAAACACAGGCCCTAATGGTAAAGTTACATTAGCCATAGAGAAATTAAATGACCTGTCTGAAGAGTTAAAAAGGAATTCTGGGATAAAAGATCCCTGGGAAAGATGGTTTGGTTGGATGACAGGATGGCAAAAGGCTTTAATGCATATTGGTATGGCTATACTAATTTTTCTTTTTATCTTTGCTCTTCTCTTTTGTTGTATCCTCCCATGTCTGAGAAAATCCCTCATGAAGACTGTTGACCAAGCGGCACCCACTTTCACCCATCTCGAAGTTGATGACCAAGATTTCCAAGACATCAACTCACCCTGTCTGCCACTGCAAACAATCCCTTTTGTTGATAAAGTGCAGGAATTCTAGGAAGGGACTAGCTTAGGGACAGCATCTGTCAGTGAATGGTAAAGGCCCCGTGTGGAGAAGTGGTGGGTTAGCTGCCATGGGACACCCATGGGTGTGAAGTGTTCGAGAGCCATACTGACGGATGAGTTAGCCTATCAGGGTCAGATCTAGGGACAGTCTTGCACTTTGCATTAACACCTAGCTAGCGGCCACGGGGTTTCTGTGCCTTTGGGTTAACACGTCTTCCTGGTACTAACTTAATAAAGTTTTATCTCTTAGAATCTAACATTTCATAGGGGGGACTGATGTGGGATTATTAAAAAAATCCTTATTGTACTTATATTCAATTATTGCACTAACTCCATTTTGTCCTCCTAACCTGACTTCTTCAATCCTCCATTTTGTCCTCATAACCTGACTTGTTCATTTAAAACTACCTTACATGACAGAATTTCCCAGCACATCTAATACAATAGACAAAGACTGTATTTTCTATAAAGACATGATTAACACAGGAATTGCTGACTTTTCCTTAACTTGCAACATAGTATAATTTGAAGGCCATGAGAACACAGTAGTAATGAAATGTTCTATTCATAAGAGACCTTGCACCTGGCCACGAGGCCTGAGATCACTGACTGTGTAAAATGACGCTCAAGACCCCCTTGTCCCCACCCGTGTCCAGAACAATCCCACCTCTTGGTGGGTGGGCACGGGACTAACCACTTAGTTTTTGAGCCAATTAATAATATTGATAGGAGGACACTAATCCCGACACTTAACAATTAATCCAATTAATGATGTTTATTTGCTGATATTCTAATAATCAATGATGACGTAAAATGTCTCTTAAAAGGGCCTGCGCGCCCGCTTTTTAATCACTTGCCAATAAATTTTCTCGAAGTTATTTTAACCTGAACCTTGTGTGTCAGACTTAATTACTTCAGCGTA
Organism: Pelobates fuscus; assembly: GCF_036172605.1. Taxonomy (NCBI): domain Eukaryota; kingdom Metazoa; phylum Chordata; class Amphibia; order Anura; family Pelobatidae; genus Pelobates; species Pelobates fuscus. The sequence goes on along the minus strand of NC_086321.1, from coordinate 337,131,915 downwards.
TATACGCAATTCAATTTTATTAATTTGGACAGGAACAGATAGACATTTAAACATTTTGGTTTACTGCTAAAAAGTACCATAACACTGTCTAGGTGTATTTTACTATTAATATATATATAATTATATGTATATTAAAGGGACACTCCAGGCACCCAGACCACTTCTGCTCATTGGAGTGGTCTGGGTGCCAACTCCCACTACCCTTAACCCTGCAAGTGTAATTATTGCAGTTTTTTTTATAAACTGCAATAAGTACCTTGCAGGGTTAAGTTCTCCCCTAGTGGCTGTCTATTAGACAGCCACTAGAGGTCACTTCCTGCATCATAGCACAGATTATCTGTGCTAGAGCGTCGCTGGACGTCCTCACGCTGTGTGAGGACCTCCAGCGTCGCTCTATTCCCCATAGGGAAGCATTGAAATTCATTTTCAATGCTTTCCTATGGGGTGCGCCAATGCGCATGCGGCCGCATTAGGTCTCCTCGGCCGGTGGGCGGGATCAGTCTCGCCCACCGGCCGACGGAGGAAGAAGGTGGAGCGGCGGGGGAGGAGCAGGCAGCGACGTGGGACATGTCGCTGCCTGAGGTAAGCGACTGAAGGGGTTTTCACCCCTTCAGCAACTGGGGATTGGGGGGTGGGAGGGAGAGGGAACCTCCAGTGCCAGGAAAACGGATTGTTTTCCTGGCACTGGAGTTTCCCTTTAATATCAAATGACACGTAGGCTGATACTGATTAAATATATATATAATTATTGTTATATATATATTTCTATATAATATAAAAAATAAATAAGTAAATACGTAAAAAATAATAAAAAACAAATAATTAAAAAATATATAGATGTGTGTTATTTCATTCTAACTGTATTGTGATATTAATATATATATATATTTATATCAAAATACACGTAGAACGAAATAATATATATATCTATAAACATAAATATATACGTATATATCACTATATATATATATATATATATACCTATATATAAATTAAAATATTTTAAAAAAATTACATATATATATATATATACATATATATATATACACATACGTATATATATATATATATATATATATATATATATATATATATATATATATACATATATTAATTCTACATATATATTTATGTAATATTTTTACATAATTAGGTATTTTAGTTAATTACATTAAGTGGGACCTGCCTGACAACCCATGCCGAAAGTATAGGGAATTTAATTTGCTAGCACTATATTTAACCCTATAACTTTCCAAGACACCATAAAACCTGTACATGGGGGGTACTGTTTTACTCGGGAGACTTCGCTGAACACAAATATTAGTGTTTCAAAACAGTAAAATGTATTACAACGATGACATCGCCAGTAAAAGTGAAGTTTTTTTGCATTTTTCACACACAAACAGCACTTACACGGACAATATTATTGCTGTGATACTTTTTACTGTTTTGAAATAGAAATATTTGTGTTCAGCGAAGTCTCCGGAGTACAACAGTACCCCTCATGTACAGGTTTCATGGTGTTTTCAAAAGTTACAGCGTCAAATATATAGCTTGTGTTTCATTTTCTCACATTAAAATTCGCCAGATTGGTTACGTTGCCTTTGAGACCCTATGGTAGCCCAAGAATGAAAATTACCCCTATGATGGCATACCATTGGGTAAATTGGGTATGTCCAGTCTTTTTTGGTAGCCACTTAGTCACAAACACTGGCCAAGACTGGCGTTTTTTGCATTTTTCACACACAAACAAATATTAACGCTAACTTTGGCCAGTGTTTGTGACCAAATGGCTACAAAAAAAGACTGGACATACCCCATTTGCAATACCTTGGGTTGTCTACTATTGCAAATGGTGTGCCATTATGGGTGTAAATTTCATTCCTAGGCTACTATACAGTCTCAAAGGCACCGTAACCAATCTGGCGAATTTCAATTTCAGATGTAACATGCTATATTTGACCCTGTAACTTCCAAAAACACTATAAAACCTGTACATAGGGGGTACTGTTTTACACGTGAGACTTTGCTGAATACAAATATGTGTATTTTATTGCAGTAAAAGCAAACAGTATTATGACATTGACCGTTAAAATGTCATGTAGAACTAAATAAGTAACACAATTTCTTGTTTTCTCCCATTTTTTTCATATTAAATTATGTTTCATAGCTAAATATTTGATATTAAATGAAAGCCCTGTTTCCCCTGAATAAAATGATATGTAATAAGGGGGGTGCATTTAATATGAAAGAGGTGAATTACGGTTGGACAGACATATAGCGCAAATGCCAGGTTTTGTTTACGTTTTGTTTTGTTCACAACGTGTACATTTGGCTCAGTCCTTAAGGGTTTAAACTTCAATAAATGGGTTTAGAAGTCAGTCTGTGTAAATAAGATACGTTGTACTTGTTCTAAATTACATTTTAGTGACATAAATTATTAGTAAGTCGCCTAAAATTTCTCAGAAAAGCCCTCCCTGGCCAAACCTCTATTCACACCTCCTAAAATGAAAGTGTCCCTCTGCTATGTGGAGAGAAATACTAATCCCATCACTCCTGGCCATACCCTGCATGGTAACCTGTCAATAACCTGCACTTGGTAAAGCAAGGGCTGACACTAAGGCTGTGACTGCGCATGCGCCACATAACCCGCTCCCATTGGTTCACCGGCCATCCAATAAGAAAAGGACGGATGGTGCGCTGGGACCCGGAAGTGCTGCTCTCTGCTTCTCTGCTTCCGGAGACGAAAGACAAAGATGGAGACTCTGCACCGGCTGCGGCAGTTTGACGCCTACCCCAAGACTTTGGAGGACTTCAGGGTGAAGACGTGCGGCGGGGCTGTTGGTAAGACGGGGCGCTGCGGGCTGGAGAGCTGGGGGAGCTCGGGGATCATGGAGGAGGACTGACACACAGCGCTGGTCCATTCACTGCATTCAGACAGAATCACTATCCATACTGAGAGACACTCAGACAGAGAGAGAGACTGTGACAGATCAGACAGTCTGTAAGGAATCACTATCCATACTGAGAGACAGACAGAGAGAGAGACTGTGACAGATCAGACAGTCTGTAAGGAATCGCTATACATACTGAGAGACACCCAGACAGAGAGAGAGACTGTGACAGATCAGACAGTCTGTAAGGAATCGCTATACATACTGAGAGACACCCAGACAGAGAGAGAGACTGTGACAGATCAGACAGTCTGTAAGGAATCGCTATACATACTGAGAGACACCCAGACAGAGAGAGAGACTGTGACAGATCAGACAGTCTGTAAGGAATCACTATCCATACTGAGAGACAGACAGACAGAGAGAGAGACTGTGACAGATCAGACAGTCTGTAAGGAATCGCTATACATACTGAGAGACACCCAGACAGAGAGAGAGACTGTGACAGATCAGACAGTCTGTAAGGAATCGCTATACATACTGAGAGACACCCAGACAGAGAGAGAGACTGTGACAGATCAGACAGTCTGTAAGGAATCGCTATACATACTGAGAGACACCCAGACAGAGAGAGAGACTGTGACAGATCAGACAGTCTGTAAGGAATCGCTATACATACTGAGAGACACCCAGACAGAGAGAGAGACTGTGACAGATCAGACAGTCTGTAAGGAATCGCTATACATACTGAGAGACACCCAGACAGAGAGAGAGACTGTGACAGATCAGACAGTCTGTAAGGAATCGCTATACATACTGAGAGACACCCAGACAGAGAGAGAGACTGTGACAGATCAGACAGTCTGTAAGGAATCGCTATCCATACTGAGAGACACCCAGACAGAGAGAGAGAGACTGTGACAGATCAGACAGTCTGTAAGGAATCGCTATCCATACTGAGAGACACCCAGACAGAGAGAGAGAGACTGTGACAGATCAGACAGTCTGTAAGGAATCGCTATCCATACTGAGAGACACCCAGACAGAGAGAGAGACTGTGACAGATCAGACAGTCTGTAAGGAATCGCTATCCATACTGAGAGACACCCAGACAGAGAGAGAGAGACTGTGACAGATCAGACAGTCTGTAAGGAATCGCTATCCATACTGAGAGACACCCAGACAGAGAGAGAGACTGTGACAGATCAGACAGTCTGTAAGGAATCGCTATCCATACTGAGAGACATCCAGACAGAGAGAGAGACTGTGACAGATCAGACAGTCTGTAAGGAATCACTATCCATACTGAGAGACACCCAGACTGACAGAGAGACAGACAGTCTGTAGGGAATCACTATACATACTGAGAGACAGACAGCGAGAGAGACTGTGACAGATCAGACAGTCTGTAGGGAATCACTATACATACTGAGAGACACCCAGACAGAGAGAGAGAGACTGTGACAGATCAGACAGTCTGTAGGGAATCACTATACATACTGAGAGACACCCAGACAGAGAGAGAGACTGTGACAGATCAGACAGTCTGTAAGGAATCGCTATACATACTGAGAGACACCCAGACAGAGAGAGAGAGAGAGAGAGAGAGAGACTGTGACAGATCAGACAGTCTGTAAGGAATCGCTATACATACTGAGAGACACCCAGACAGAGAGAGAGACTGTGACAGATCAGACAGTCTGTAAGGAATCGCTATACATACTGAGAGACACCCAGACAGAGAGAGAGAGACTGTGACAGATCAGACAGTCTGTAAGGAATCGCTATCCATACTGAGACACCCAGACAGAGAGAGAGACTGTGACAGATCAGACAGTCTGTAAGGAATCACTATCCATACTGAGAGACACCCAGACTGACAGAGAGACAGACAGTCTGTAGGGAATCACTATACATACTGAGAGACAGACAGACAGCGAGAGAGACTGTGACAGATCAGACAGTCTGTAGGGAATCACTATACATACTGAGAGACACCCAGACAGAGAGACTGTGACAGATCAGACAGTCTGTAAGGAATCGCTATACATACTGAGAGACACCCAGACAGAGAGAGAGACTGTGACAGATCAGACAGTCTGTAAGGAATCGCTATCCATACTGAGAGACACCCAGACAGAGAGAGAGACTGTGACAGATCAGACAGTCTGTAAGGAATCGCTATCCATACTGAGAGACACCCAGACAGAGAGAGAGACTGTGACAGATCAGACAGTCTGTAAGGAATCGCTATCCATACTGAGAGACACCCAGACAGAGAGAGAGACTGTGACAGATCAGACAGTCTGTAAGGAATCGCTATCCATACTGAGAGACACCCAGACAGAGAGAGAGACTGTGACAGATCAGACAGTCTGTAAGGAATCGCTATCCATACTGAGAGACACCCAGACAGAGAGAGAGACTGTGACAGATCAGACAGTCTGTAAGGAATCACTATCCATACTGAGAGACACCCAGACTGACAGAGAGACAGTCTGTAGGGAATCACTATACATACTGAGAGACACCCAGACAGAGAGAGAGAGACTGTGACAGATCAGACAGTCTGTAGGGAATCACTATACATACTGAGAGACACCCAGACAGAGAGAGAGACTGTGACAGATCAGACAGTCTGTAAGGAATCGCTATACATACTGAGAGACACCCAGACAGAGAGAGAGAGAGAGACTGTGACAGATCAGACAGTCTGTAAGGAATCGCTATACATACTGAGAGACACCCAGACAGAGAGAGAGACTGTGACAGATCAGACAGTCTGTAAGGAATCGCTATACATACTGAGAGACACCCAGACAGAGAGAGAGACTGTGACAGATCAGACAGTCTGTAAGGAATCGCTATCCATACTGAGAGACACCCAGACAGAGAGAGAGACTGTGACAGATCAGACAGTCTGTAAGGAATCACTATCCATACTGAGAGACACCCAGACTGACAGAGAGACAGACAGTCTGTAGGGAATCACTATACATACTGAGAGACAGACAGACAGCGAGAGAGACTGTGACAGATCAGACAGTCTGTAGGGAATCACTATACATACTGAGAGACACCCAGACAGAGAGAGAGAGACTGTGACAGATCAGACAGTCTGTAGGGAATCACTATACATACTGAGAGACACCCAGACAGAGAGACTGTGACAGATCAGACAGTCTGTAAGGAATCGCTATACATACTGAGAGACACCCAGACAGAGAGAGAGACTGTGACAGATCAGACAGTCTGTAAGGAATCGCTATACATACTGAGAGACACCCAGACAGAGAGAGAGACTGTGACAGATCAGACAGTCTGTAAGGAATCGCTATACATACTGAGAGACACCCAGACAGAGAGAGAGACTGTGACAGATCAGACAGTCTGTAAGGAATCGCTATACATACTGAGAGACACCCAGACAGAGAGAGAGACTGTGACAGATCAGACAGTCTGTAAGGAATCGCTATCCATACTGAGAGACACCCAGACAGAGAGAGAGAGACTGTGACAGATCAGACAGTCTGTAAGGAATCACTATCCATACTGAGAGACACCCAGACTGACAGAGAGACAGACAGTCTGTAGGGAATCACTATACATACTGAGAGACAGACAGACAGCGAGAGAGACTGTGACAGATCAGACAGTCTGTAGGGAATCACTATACATACTGAGAGACACCCAGACAGAGAGAGAGAGACTGTGACAGATCAGACAGTCTGTAGGGAATCACTATACATACTGAGAGACACCCAGACAGAGAGACTGTGACAGATCAGACAGTCTGTAAGGAATCGCTATACATACTGAGAGACACCCAGACAGAGAGAGAGACTGTGACAGATCAGACAGTCTGTAAGGAATCGCTATACATACTGAGAGACACCCAGACAGAGAGAGAGACTGTGACAGATCAGACAGTCTGTAAGGAATCGCTATCCATACTGAGAGACACCCAGACAGAGAGAGAGACTGTGACAGATCAGACAGTCTGTAAGGAATCGCTATCCATACTGAGAGACACCCAGACAGAGAGAGAGACTGTGACAGATCAGACAGTCTGTAAGGAATCGCTATCCATACTGAGAGACACCCAGACAGAGAGAGAGACTGTGACAGATCAGACAGTCTGTAAGGAATCGCTATCCATACTGAGAGACACCCAGACAGAGAGAGAGACTGTGACAGATCAGACAGTCTGTAAGGAATCGCTATACATACTGAGAGACACCCAGACAGAGAGAGAGACTGTGACAGATCAGACAGTCTGTAAGGAATCACTATCCATACTGAGAGACACCCAGACAGAGAGAGAGAGACTGTGACAGATCAGACAGTCTGTAGGGAATCACTATACATACTGAGAGACAGACAGACAGCGAGAGAGACTGTGACAGATCAGACAGTCTGTAGGGAATCACTATACATACTGAGAGACACCCAGACAGAGAGAGAGAGACTGTGACAGATCAGACAGTCTGTAGGGAATCACTATACATACTGAGAGACACCCAGACAGAGAGACTGTGACAGATCAGACAGTCTGTAGGGGATCACTATACATACTGGGAGATACTCAGACTGGGAGGGAGAGCATGTGACAGCTTAGACACATTACTCTGTGCCACCTAGACCTAGAAGGAAGCACTCCTCACCCTGTGACCTACCTCCTGGGGAGAAGCACACTGAATCCTGTGACATACAGAAGAGCACATGTCAATCTGTACACCTCAGGATATAAGCACACAACATTTTTTTGCTTCCTCCACCTTGTGCCCATCACACCCGGGGAGAAGCACACATCACCCAATCACATACCTCCTGGAGAGGAGCACATATCGCCCTGTGACCTATCTCTAGGGAGGAGCACATATCACTCTATGCCCCCTTTCCCCCGTATGGTAGAAGCACTCATAACCCTGTGTCCACCTGTAGAAGCACACATTACTCTGTGCCACACCCACCCCAAGCACACTCCAACCTTTGCCACACACCCTCCACAAGGTAGAAGCCCACTTTAACTTGTGCCTGCCCCCCACCACATAGAAGGAAGCACACTTCAACCTGGATGCTGGATCAACAGCAAAAACATATGTGAGGAAGGCTGAACTTGATGGACGTAAGTCTCTTTTTAGCTATGTAACTATGTAACCTGTGCAGCACACACCAGGTAGAATCACACATTACCCTGTGCCCGTCCCTCACCAGGTAGAAGCACACATTACCCTGTGCCTGTCTCTCATCAGGTAGAATCCCACATCACCCTGTGCCCCGCGCTCCCCGGGCAGAAGCACTCATCACCCTGTGCCCCGCGCTCCCCGGGCAGAAGCACTCATCACCCTGTGCCCCGCGCTCCCCGGGCAGAAGCACTCATCACCCTGTGCCCCGCGCTCCCCGGGCAGAAGCACTCATCACCCTGTGCCCCGCGCTCCCCGGGCAGAAGCACTCATCACCCTGTGCCCCGCGCTCCCCGGGCAGAAGCACTCATCACCCTGTGCCCCGCGCTCCCCGGGCAGAAGCACTCATCACCCTGTGCCCCGCGCTCCCCGGGCAGAAGCACACATCACCCTATTTCCACCTCCCAGGGTGAAGCACATATCCGCACACACCTTTTGACTGGCACTGTATAAGAACTTAATGACACAGTTGGACATCCTTTGCATGTTTCTTATATCAGTGCAGTGACCATCCATAAGTGCTCTGTTTTGGTCTGCGACACAATCTTTTCCGCTGTCTGAAAGAACTGTATGCTACACTAGCAATCTGGATGTAGTGCCTAAACATAATGATGGCGAGCAGAAGTGAACTGTTTGCTGTTTATATTTTTACGTTTTTTTAAGCATTTCGTTTCATGATTTACATTTGTGTTAAATTCATGGTTGATGTTGTGCAGTTGGTTGTTTAGGTTTCCAATATTGCTGGTTATATAAGCTTTAATATATCCTGCATTATTCTGTCTCCACCAAAATCTGCTTAAAGAGAGCTACATATATTTGTAGAAACCTGACTTGCACAAAGGTTTACTTATTTGTTTATCAAGAAATCCTGTACGTCTTACACCTTGTAGGCATTGAACCCAACCACTAATGTGGCATGATCACCAGTGAAACCTGTTCGGTCAGTGAGGATTAATATAATGTCTTCTAAGTGTATACTTACATGCTCAAGACAAAGGCAAACAACGACCTTTTTTGTTTGTGTAGTTTCCCACATCCTGTATATAGCACTAAGTGAAGCATGAAGAATTGCGTTCATACCCAGACCACCAAGTTCCTGGTTAAGTAACCCTTGCTTTGCCACTGGAGTATGTAACACAGTGGTTTGCATTGGTTTAATGCACACATGAGCCAGGCAAAAAGTTTTAGCTAAATTAAAGTCACAGCAACACTTCACAAATGTAGAAATCTTTACAGGGAGTGCAGAATTATTAGGCACGTTGTATTTTTGAGGATTAATTTTATTATTGAACAACAACCATGTTCTCAATGAACCCAAAAAACTCATTAATATCAAAGCTGAATATTTTTGGAAGTAGTTTTTAGTTTGTTTTTAGTTATAGCTATTTTAGGGGGTTATCTGTGTGTGCAGGTGACTATTAGTGTGCATAATTATTAGGCAACTTAACAAAAAACGAATATATACCCATTTCAAGTATTTATTTTTTACCAGTGAAACCAATATAACATCTCAACATTCACAAACATAACAAAAACAAATCAGTGACCAATATAGCCACCTTTCTTTGCAAGGACACTCAAAAGCCTGCCATCCATGGATTCTGTCAGTGTTTTGATCTGTTCACCATCAACATTGCGTGCAGCAGCAACCACAGCCTCCCAGACACTGTTCAGAGAGGTGTACTGTTTTCCCTCCTTGTAAATATCACATTTGATGATGGACCACAGGTTCTCAATGGGGTTCAGATCAGGTGAACAAGGAGGCCATGTCATTAGATTTTCTTCTTTTATAACCTTTCTTGCCAGCCACGCTGTGGAGTACTTGGACGTGTGTGATGGAGCATTGTCCTGCATGAAAATCATGTTTTTCTTGAAGTATGCAGACTTCTTCCTGTACCACTGCTTGAAGAAGGTGTCTTCCAGAAACTGGCAGTAGGACTGGGAGTTGAGCTTGACTCCATCCTGAACCGAAAACCAGTACTCCACCTCCACCTTGCTGGCGTCTGAGTCGGACTGGAGCTCTCTGCCCTTTACCAATCCAGCCACGGGCCCATCCATCTGGCCCATCAAGACTCACTCTTAGTCTTGATGGGCCAGATGGATGGACCTTAGAAAAATCAGTCTTGAGATATTTCTTGGCCCAGTCTTGACGTTTCAGCTTGTGTGTCTTGTTCAGTGGTGGTCGTCTTTCAGCCTTTCTTACCTTGGCCATGTCTCTGAGTATTGCACACCTTGTGCTTTTGGGCACTCCAGTGATGTTGCAGCTCTGAAATATGGCCAAACTGGTGGCAAGTGGCATCTTGGCAGCTGCACGCTTGACTTTTCTCAGTTCATGGGCAGTTATTTTGCGCCTTGGTTACTCCACACGCTTCTTGCGACCCTGTTGACTATTTTGAATGAAACGCTTGATTGTTCGATGATCACGCTTCAGAAGCTTTGCAATTTTAAGAGTGCTGCATCCCTCTGCAAGATATCTCACTATTTTTGACTTTTCTGAGCCTGTCAAGTCCTTTTTTTGACCCATTTTGCCAAAGGAAAGGAAGTTGCCTAATAATTATGCACACCTATAGGGTGTTGATGTCATTAGACCACACCCCTTCTCATTACAGAGATGCACATCACCTAATATGCTTAATTGGTAGTAGGCTTTCGAGCCTATACAGCTTGGAGTAAGACAACATGCATAAAGAGGATGATGTGGTCAAAATACTTATTTGCCTAATAATTCTGCACTCCCTGTATTGTAAAGTGGTTGTAATTTATACGTCCTAAGTAGGAGTGTCCACTCCAATCACTCTGTCAGCCATATAGTTTGTCCATTAAATGCATCATTCACATTACTCAAATTTTGATGACATGAATTTATTGTATTTTGCTGCAATATTAGTCTTTGTGTTAAACTGCTTCCTATAAACTTAGGATTCCTACTTGAAGGCAATGGCACTTTCTGTTTGCCTCTGATCATTGCTATGGGACTAATTACCTTTTTAATAATGGTTTCTAAATCCTGGTGAGTCTTTGGCTGGTAAATCCCTGCTTTAGGTTAATTAATTAAATAAAATGGGAATTCACAGTGAATTTCAAATATTGCTGAACATAAAAAAACGCTAAAAAATATAGCAATTTGGCTTTTTTTTTTTTTTTACTAAAGTGTGAAATTCACAATGAATTTAGGACAGTTAAAGCTTTGGCAGATAACCCTTTCAGTACAATACTGAAATGCAAATGTGTGCTACCATTACAGGTATACTCAATAAATGTGATTTAGTGTAGCACATATCCTAAAAGCCAGGCATGTTGCAGTTTCTGCTCAATATGAAATGTGTGTAATGTGCCAATTTAATTCTGTAAATGCATTTTGTCTGTGTGTATTTTTTTTATTTATAGTGTGTGAATGTTGTGATTGATACCATATAAGTTGACAGCGCTGTACGGGTTGTGTACAAATGTTAATCTTTCGTTTTTTCTTAATTCCAGTTACGGTCATCAGTGGTCTAATCATGCTTATACTCTTCTTCTCTGAGCTACAGTACTACCTCACTAAAGAAGTAAGTCACTGTAAATAATGATCTTAACTCCTAAACATGTGGCTGATAATGTCTTCCTTGGAGTAAATAATGGCATTTAATGGGAAACTGAGGAGTAATAACGTCCCCCTATTTTCCAATTCAGTACGTAGATAATACATAAAAAAAGTACAAATAAAATTAAACGTGTTTTTTATTAGGAATTAACGGAATAGTAGTTCATACTAAAAGAGCTGTTCCACTTATCACAAAGGAAGGCTGGCATGGCTCTGTAACAGCTGCTACCAGTTTAACTCTGCCAATGATTGCTTACAGGCTGTACAGTCTGTGGCTTGGCTCTCTGTTCCGGTGGAAGAGACAGCTTATCTCATGTTAAACAGCAACTGGAACGGAGTGTTCTGTCTGGCTAACTGACAGCTCTGAGGGTCTGTCTTAGCTTTCTTGCCACTCAGAGTGAGTGTTTAGTACTCTCTGCACCATCGCAATTGCATTATGCTAAATGACGTGTGACATGTCATGATTCCCTTTTATTCCAGAAGTTTGGTCCTTAAGGGGTTAAATCAATATTTTGTCTGGTCTCGCGTTCAGAAACCACATTTTAATGGAGCGCTTCTAACCACAATCTTCAATGGGTAGATCTGTAGAGAATCACTGTTTCTAATTGAGAGTATTAGAATCCACCAATACAAATTACTGATTCTCTATGGTTTCGTGAACCATTTATAAAGAATTGTGTAACCCTTTCTGACCTAGTATTTATATCCTGGCTGTTTTGATACATTGTTTTCTGGTAGAAGTTGGCATGTACTTATGTGTTTGATCAGCGTTTAGCATGAATTTATCCTAACATTTAACTAGGGATGAGCTCTTTGTAATTTTATTTATTTTTTCCTCCTGCTTTCGCACTATGTGGGAGTTGCTATTAATTAATGTATTGCCTTACATTAACCCCTAAGATATTTAATGATGAGGCAACCTTGCTTAAAAGTGGGAGCACAGCAATTGGCTATAGGACTTCCTAACTTTCTTTTTCTGCTTTTTTTTTTTTTTTTTTTTTTCTTGGATTCTGCAATAGTGCCAGTGATGATAGGGAGCTTGGTCTGCCCATCATTTCCCAAAGCGGATGTTTTTGATCATTTTAGATTTAGAGAAATCTCTCTCATGGTGTGTGTAAAGCTTGTATTTGTGGCACAGCATCGTACAGCAGAGAACTATTCCTGGCTTTGCTAATATTTCAGAAAGATTATTTTTGCTCCTGGAAATTATTATACTTTTTCTTTTGTTTTGCAGATCTACCCAGAATTATTTGTTGATAAATCGAGAGGAGACAAGTTAAAAATAAACATTGATATTCTATTTCCACACATGCCATGCGCTTGTAAGTACTTGCATAGCTGTAGTTCAATGATTTTAAATGCTAACTATATATACATCAAAAGAGGAACCACTCAAATGAACAAGCATGTGCTAATAGGGTTCACACTATAGATCTGAATTCTAGATGTCTCTGATTTGTATGACACATAATCACAGTACTGGCAAGGCTAAGTATGTGCAGCTCAGAATAGACACTAGCGATGATGTCTCATCTGCTGGAAAAAAGGGGCCTCATAAAATGGTTAAAAAAAAAAATGCATCACCCGAATTGAAGAATGTGGGGGGAACCCATTTCTCCAGATATGATTTAATGTGTAAAGGAAATGACCGGTGACATGCACACAATCACACCAATCACAAACACCCCTGCATTCATTAACCCTTCTCACACATACACACACCCCTGCAGCTGACATAATTCCATTACTTTCATACAGTATGTGGTTTTAGTTTCCTGCATTTGTTACTACAAGATCAATGTGCCCATACGCATTTTGTTTTGTTAAGATGCTTCTGTTAATATCCCTGTGCGCTCTGCATTGACAGATCTGAGCATCGATGCAATGGATGTGGCTGGAGAGCAGCAACTTGATGTGGAGCACAATCTGTTCAAGCAGCGTTTGGATAAAGATGGGAAACATGTGACTTCAGAAGCCGAGAAGCATGGTATGGATTGAGTTTATCAGGGCTGACCAATATCTTTGTGTCATATTCACATAAGAACTAAAAATTTTAAATTGAAGTAGTTGGTCGACCGTCATGTATATAGGCCTGGGTGAAAAGCATGCAGCAAAACCACATTTAATCTGTATTGAAAGCAAGCTGTGACAAATAAGAAAGGAATTTGGAACGCATTTTGCTTTTATTGCAGAATAAATCTGGTGAGTCTATTAGAGATTAGCAAACCTGTAAAATGACTTGGAAAAAGTAGGTCACCTGCTTGCTTATCAGCACTGTCAAATCACTTTCTGAAATAGTTTGCTTGTATGCATGTGCTTCTGTTTTCAAAATTATGTAGAATTAGTTTTAATTAAAGGGGGGATACTCCAGGTATTACAGCTTCTACAGTGAGCCCTCCTGAAACCAGTAATGAATTCATCCAGATAAGTCTTTCCAACAAATGTGAATCCTATGTTTTTGTTTGTTTGTTTAATTTTTTTTAATGCATCTAAATAAATGCAGTAAATGTAAAAAAATATTAAAAAAAAAACATTTTAATTTCATACATGTTTGTGTTCCTGACCCTATAGTGGTCGTAACGCAATCTTCAGAGCAAGATGTAGTCTTTAGACAAGTGCCTGAAGATTCACATGTATATGAAGGTAAAATGATAGTTGGGCAATATCTCTTAAATATACCAATATGCATAAAACATTTCTATTCCTTACAAAAGAGTTTAATAGGATCTGACTCTTTTGGGATGACTAGATGTGGGCTTAGCTTTATTTTCATAGCAACGTTTTTTTTGACTCTCCATTTTATGTTGGCTATTTATTTTTCACATGTATTTACCTGTTCAAATTAATTTAAAAGGTTTGCAAATCAAAGTGACAACTTGCATACCTGTGTTCAATAGCTAGCAGTGATGAGGTCATCAGACTAATAACACCCTTATTGCCAACGCGAAAAAGAGTAAGGAAAAACAAACACAAATGGAAATTTTTTAAAAGTTCCATGGGATTATATATGCGAAAGCAAATCAAAATGGCAGGATTTTATTTGTTACTTTAAACAGCAGACTTTGTTGGGCAAACTTTATTTCCATTTATTTTAAGGAGCTGTCTAGTCACCATAAACACTGCATTCATATGCACCTTGATTCAACTATTTTAAAAAATGTAATCAAAACTGGGGATCCGCTAGTCGCATGCTTGTTTACCGCTAATGTGGAAGATCCACTTCCGAATATTCAGTATCCTTTTATTTCTATTTTTTTTTTTAAATTTATTTATTTATTTTTTGCTATTTGTTGCTTACTTGCATCAGCTTGGGTGACCTTTAACATATGGATGAAAGTGATATCGCTAATATGGTAACGGAACCTCTACATTAGCAGGAGGCTGGGCATTGGGTTATTTGGAGACTACTGGTTCTGGTTAAACTGCAGTTTGATGAACTGGGGGGGCAGCACTCTCAGCCTAATTGCACCATAACCACCTAATCAGATAATAGTTGTTGTGGTGCCTACACTGACCATTTAAACGTGTTTAGTTGGCACAACTTACTCTTTAAAATGTAGAAGCTTGATTTATAAGATGATTGGTGACCTGCAGTTGTCTCTGTCTTACAGATCTAGGTAAAACAGAAGAACACATAGTGTTTGATATGAAAACATTAGATCCCAACCGTTGTGAAAGCTGTTATGGAGCAGAGACGGATGATATTAGGTAAAAAAAGCATGTCCTAGGTTTTAACATTAATACCACTTTTGTTATATTTATATAAATATATTGACATTTATAGGGACCCTGTAGGCACCAAAACAGCTTTAGCTCAATGGAGCAGTTTTAGTGTATAGAGCATGCAACTGCAGGTCTCATTGCTCAATTCTCTGCCATTAAGGAGTTAAATTACTTTGTTTATGCAGCCCTAGTCCCAACTCCCTGCATGAGACTTTCACAGACTTCCTACACATTTCCTGTAAAACGTTTAAACTTCCTTTAATTTCACATTCTGAAATTCTTATCTCCTGCTCTGTTAATGGCCTAATAGACCATGCAGGAGCCTTCTGTGTGTGAGTAAAGCTCAACTTACAGAGCAGGTGATGCACATGTCTAAAGCAAGTGAACATCTGATTGAAAATGAAACCCTTTTTTAATGCAGGCTGTGTGAGTCATGGCCAGGGCAGGTGTGGTGAAGTCTGCATGAACAGAAACAAAAGTGATTTAACTTCTAAATGGCTGAGGGCAGTGAGTCTGCAGGGGCATGATCTAAAAGTTGAAACTTTATTAACACATACAACTTAGAGTTCTTGTAACCATCTTACAACTTATTTCTATAAAATAAAACTAGATGTTTGCATGCAAATGCTCTATTTTATTCTATTTGGTAATGTTTGTTAATTTCTTGTTTTGTCCCTTGACCCTCTCGAAGGTGTTGCAATACATGTGATGACGTACGGGAAGCATACCGCAGGAAAGGATGGGCTTTTAAGACCCCAGATTCTATAGAGCAGTGTAAAAGGGAAGGATTTAGTCAGAAGATGCAGGAACAAAAGAACGAAGGTTGCAGGCTCTACGGATTTCTAGAAGTTAATAAGGTAAATAATGTGAGCTTTTCACTGTAATCTCTTCTTCAAACGTTGTGTACCCATATTAGATTTTCCATAGAGACCTTCAGGACTGAGAATTTATGGATTGGATCTTGTTATGCTTTCATTCAAATAGCTTGAACAGAAGACCTTTTATAAGTGAGTTAACATAGATCACATCCACATCCAGTATGTTTCCAAATCGTGTAGATTCCATCTTAAAAACATAGCCTGCTCCTTTCTTACTCAAGATGCCACTAAGGAGCTTGTCCATGCTCTAGTAATTTCCCGCATGGATTATTGTAACCCTCTCCTAATTAGTCTTCCTAAAAGCTGTATTGCCTCGCTACAGTCTGTAATGAATGCTGCCGCCCGACTGATTTTCCTCTCACACCTCACCCCTCTATCAGTCCTTACATTGGCTTCCTGTATCCTATAGGAGTAGTGCTAACCCATGCCTATAAAGCACTGAACAATTCTAGCCCCTCTTATATCTCTTCACAGATCCATAGGTATGCCCACTTCTCGGTCTCTCCGCTCTGCCCGTGACCTTCTCCTGTCTGCTGCTCGCACCCGTACGGCCAACTCACGGGCAGCTTCTTTCCTATGGAATAGCCTGCCTACTGCCATCAGACTCTCCCCTTGTCTTCAATCATTTAAGAAGTGCCTTAAAACCCATCTCGTTAGGAAAGCCTCCCAGACTAAACTCTACCTCACATACCTGTCTCTTGCTCTCTTTTAAAGGGCAGCACTCTACTCTCTCCTCCAGCTCTGCTTCACTCCCACCTTGTTTGATTGCTATTTCCTGTCCTAATGTGTTTTATACCCCACCTCCTATAGACTGTAAGCTCATTTGAGCAGGGCCCTCTTCAACCTATCGTTCCTATAAGTTTTTTGTTGTTGTTATTTGTTCTATTTATAGCTAAATCCCCCCTCTTATAATATTGTAAAGCGCTACGGAATCAGTTAGCTTAATGATGATGCATAATTGCTCACGGACATTAGTATGTTAATGCATTTTCTGTTGTTCTTGTAATTATTACCATGTAAACAAATTAAGCTCACGGTGGTCTTATACTGATATTGGTAATGGGAAAAATCCATTCAAAGATCCATTTTAGCAGTAAACTCAAGTGCATTTATGACTGCATGACGGCATCAACTCTTGGTATTTCGGGAAGTAGTTTTTACATTGAGATTGTAAAGCATTGCTCTGACTCATACACATGGAACAACCTACTTTTGAAATGGCTAAATATTAACTGTTTATGCTTATATAGGTGGCTGGGAACTTCCATTTTGCCCCTGGAAAAAGCTTCCAGCAATCCCATGTACATGGTGAGTAAGACTGAGCGTGGTATGTGCTAAACATCTTGACACATTGGGTATGTTTTTAGCATGTAGCTATATTTGACGGGATACCCATGCTGCTCAGAAATTTGTACTGCGTAATGGCAACCATTTCTGGAATATACGTAATTATCGGCTTTGCTATTTGCCCCTTTCTTTCATCATTGTAAATGTCTTGGTTACTATTCTTGAGACCTGCTCAGCAATTGTCACGTGTTTGCGTAAACATTGCTGCTTCTCAGATGTCCTCTCTTTCCTGTAACATTGTTGTTGGGCTATTGTTGTTACTATATCGCAGTTATAGAAACATAGTTTACTGTATGGAATTCATGTCACATGCATTGCTATAGATAAGACAAAATAGTTTGTCGTACACTTTGTGTGTGTTTAAAAAAGCATTTTGTTTTTGATGCTAAACGTGGATGAGTAAGCTGGAATGATTTATTGGTTTCCATGGTAATTACTTTTGTATTATTATTATTATTTTTTAATTTTTTTACCGAATTTGCTCACATACATGGCCTGTTGTTGCTCCATTCATTTCAATTCTTTACATGGTGATAATTGGATGTGAGACAAATGTATGGTCCTCTGCTCCATGGAGCCACCAGACAGGAATGGCAAGTCGTCATGGGGTCTTTTAAAGCAAACCTGATTCAGTCCGTGGCAGGCTTTATTAAGGATCCAGCTTAATAAAGGCTTCTGTTGGAGTTGGAACGTTGCTGAACTATGATCCTTAATAATGCCTACTAAGGAGGGGAAAAATCATGAGTGCCCAGGCTTTTTGTTTGCTATTACTTTGCATCTTGAGACCCAGTGTGCAGGTAAAAAAGATTTCAGGTTGTTCCAAAACAGCTATCCCTTTCTGGTTTGTTTTTGAATCTGAGGATAATGGTAAAGACTAGATGGGCCAGGCTGAAGAATGAACATATAATGCCTAATCATAAACACAATAATGAGAGATCAGATGCCAATCACCGTCTTCTGATTAATACCTTGATTTAATGTGTTTGGATAAAACTAACATTTTGAAAAATGTTTTTTAATTGTTTTTTTTTTTTTTTTTTTTTTATTTAAATAAAAAAATCTCAAATGATATTTATTTTTATTTTTCCTTCCTGCCTGTCCTGTGCAGTACATGCTGTTGAGAGTAAGTTACATAATGCTACATTTTGGGTTGGCACATTCATTATGGTTTATCCTGAATGGTTGTAACAATGTCCTTTTTTCGCTTATAGAAACCTATGTGCAGTTTGATACATTATAGATTCGCTTGGCCCATCTAGTCTAGTTTTTTAACTTGATGCAAAGAACATGTTTCACATTAAAGGAACACTCCAGGCACCATAACTACAGCAGAATGTAGATATTCTAGGGCCAGGTGGTCCCTGGCGCCGGCTTAACTTTAGTGGTTAAACTGTTGGTGCTGGATTGACTTTGGGGTTAAACCATTCAACGTTTATCTCTGCCCCATCCACATGCACTTTTCTCCGATTCTTGATACTAGAAGCTTTGGACAGGGGCAACGCTAGTTGACTTAGAGCATCTGCTGACCTTCAAAGCCAGTCAGTAGCTCGACATTCACAACTGCTTAAGAAAAGACATAGGTTTCTCAAGCCGTTTGTGAATAGGGAGCTACTTTTTGTCGGCTAATGCTTTAAGCCCTTGTCTGCAACTGTCCTAGACTTGCTCTTTGAAGAATTGGAGAAAAGTAATTGTGGAGGGGGCAGAGCTAAACAAAGCTGGATTCAAGACTTTGGGGTTAATCAGTTTAACGGTTCAACCTGTAAAAATAAGCTGGCACCAGGGACAGGGGCACCATAACCACACAAAAAAAAAAATGTTACGGTGCACCGAGGTTCTCTTTTAAGCAATCTAGTAAGAAGAGTGTATCTATGTTCAGCTTTTAATGTTTTCCTCTAAAGAAATAAAGGTTAAATGCTCTATTGCACATTTATTTACATATTGTATGTGTGTATATATGTAAATATGTATTTATTTGTGGGGATTGTTTTGTATTTGTCAGCACAGTAATTTGAATCCTGTCCAGAACTGCGTGCTTGTTTTTAAATCACGGTTGTGTATATCAAACACTGTAAAATCTTGAAAGCACCAGAACTATATTATTGTGATGAAGTGGTTTTGGTGTATATATCATGCTCCAGTCTCACTGCTCAACTCCGAATTCCTGGCAATTTTCACAATGTCCTTGAGTGTGTGTGTGTGTGTGTGTGTGTGTATATGCGTTTTTATAATATTTTTTTAACCTGGGGTCTGCCAAATGCCTCCATTACCAGTTACAGTTTAAACCAAAATAGCACAACTGTCTGGAAGCATGGCTGAATTTTTCCAGTTCGATTATTTTGGCTTTAAATTTGAAATCCACTAAGAATTCCTGATAATACTCATTTTAGTGAATAACCCAGAAAGTCTTGGTGATCAATTGTAGTTACAAAGACTGTATTCATTGTCCTACTACTGCTTTTTTTTTTTTTTTTTTTTAAATATCATTCAACTGCATGAATGCAGTTTCTGCATATAGGCATGTACCAGTATGAACTGACCTGGTCGCATGTCCCTCTGCAATGCAATGTGCTATATTAACCATTTAACGTTTTATTTTTTTATCTACTTACAGTTCACGATTTGCAGAGCTTCGGCCTCGACAATGTGAGTATAACTAATTTTTATTCTTAAGTATAATCATTACATTTATATAGGTCAGGTCATGCTCCTTCAAGACCGCTTTCCACACAATGTATCTTTTTTCTGTCGTTCCAAAAAGATGAAAGATGCCAATATGTGGCTCGTGGGAAAACGTGTTTTCAGTGTATTTTTTACAGTTATTTTTTTTTATTTTTTTGTATGTGTGTGTCTGTGCGCGTGCTAATACTACTCAAAAAAGAAAATAAATATATATAATTAGACCGTGTCCTTGCACTCAGGCTTAATAAATTATGGCTGGGTGCCAGTCCTCAAAACTATAATAGTAGTATAATGTTGAATTAGTGAAAAGGGGCTGCACTCATGGTCTTGTAGTAAGACTTGAAATTCTTTTATTAAGGGTCCAGAGATTAACTTTTCAGCCCCTAACCGGGACTTTCATCAGGATCCTGATCCTGCATTTTCTTGAATTGTGTCTCTAATGCCTAACATTTGCCGTAAATGTAAGTGGGCAAGGAATATTTACACATTGAAAATTATATGTAAAGTAATGTCTAAGAAAAATACATACTTTCCTTCTAGATCAATATGACACATCACATTAGACATCTGTCATTTGGAAGGGATTATCCTGGTATCGTTAATCCTCTTGATGGGACTAGTATCAATGCAGTACAAGGTAAGCTATAGAAATTCAACAATGAATGTATTGTCATGACTTCATTGCCACTCTAAAACATATGAGGTGACAGCCAGTGTTTTGTCTTCCACAGGGTCTTGCCTGAGATTTTTAAAAATCTAATCAATCCAATCCTTTCACATAGGAAAGCATTGGGAGGCTATTGTGCCTGCTTTGCAAAATGCTGCAACAATCAGTATCTCCTCATAGAGATGCATTGCATTAATGCATCTCTATGGGGAAGTTCAGTGTCTCCATGCAAAGGGTGGAGATGCTGCACAGTGTGCATCACTGACTTAGGAGGCACCTCTAGTGGCCATCTGAGTGACTGCCACTAGAGGTGTAACTAGCCATCAATGTAAACACTGTATTTTCTTTGAAAAGTCAGTGTTTACAGTGCTAAGGCTGCAGGGACATGCTGTAGACACTAGAACCACTACATAAACTTATTAACAAATTTATTTAAAAGCTTACATGTTTTATAGCCTTTGTGTGTAATATTATGTAGTGTATGCACATAAGTGAATTGATCTTTTCAGCGTATCGAAGGCTTATCTTTGCTCTATGGAGTCAGACCTCTTTAATTCCAACTTGGTCAGAACATTGCTTATCCATCCATTGTAGAGATAATTAAAATTTTGTGTAAGATTCGTAAAACCTTACAGTGAGGGTAAAAAAGTATTCGATCCCCTGCTGATTTTGAACGTTTGCCCACTGACAAAGAAGCGATCAGTCTATAATTTTAATGGTAGGTGTATTTTAACAGTGAGAGACATAATAACAAAATGCAGAAAAACACATATAACCCCTTCAAATTAGTACTTGGTGGCAAAACCCTTGTTGGCAATCAGAGGTCAGACGTTTCTTGTAGTTGGCCACCAGGTTTGCACACATCTCAGGAGGGATTTTGTCCCACTCCTCTTTGCCGATCCTCTCCAAGTCGTTATGGTTTCGTGGCTGACGTTTGGCAACTTGAACCTTCAGCTCCCTCCAGATTTTCTATGGGATAAAGTTGTGGAGACTTGCTAGGCCACTCCAGGACCTCAATGTGCTTCTTCTTAAGCCACTCCTTTGTTGCCTTGGCTGTGTGTTTTGGGTCATTGTCATGCTGGAATACCCATCCATGACCCATTTTCAATGCCCTGGCTGAGGGAAGGAGGTTCTCACCCAAGATTTTATGGTACATGGCCACATCAATCGTCCCTTTGATGCGGGGCAGTTGTCCTGTCCCCTTAGCAGAAAAACACCCTGACAGCATAGTTTCCACCTCCATGTTTGACGGTGGGGATGGTGTTCTTGGCAGCATTCCTCAGGGTCATAAGCAGCATTCCTACTCATTCTCCTCCTCCTCCTCCAAAGAGCTAAATTTTGGTCTCATCTGACCACAACATTTCACCCAGTTCTCCTCTGAGTCATTCAGATGTTCATTGGCAAACTTCAGACTGGCCTGTACATGGACTTTCTTCAGCAGGGGGACCTTGCGGGGGCACTGCAGGATTTCAGTCCTTCAGGCCGTAGTTTGTTACCAATTGTTTTCTTGGTGAGTATGGTCGCAGCTGTCTTGAGATCATAACAAGATCCTCCCGTGTAGTTTTGGGCTTATTCCTCACCGTTCTCATGATCATTGAAATTCCACGAGGTGAGATCTGGCATGGAGCACCAGACCGAGGGAGACTGACCATTATTTTGTATTTCTTCCATTTGCGAATAATCGCACCAACTGTTGTCACCTTCTCACCAAGCTGCTTGGCGATGGTCTTGTAGTCCATTCCAGCCTTGTGTAGGTCTACAGTTTTGTCTTTGACATCCTTGGACAACTCTTTGGCCTTGGCCATGGCGGAGAGTTTGGAATCGGATTGATTGCTTCTGTGGACAGGTGTCTTTTATACAGGTAACGAGCTGAGATTAGGAGCACTCCCTTTTAAGAGAGTGCTCGTTATCTGTATTAAAAAAAGACACCTGGGAGCCAAAAATCTTGCTGACAGGGGATCAAATACTTATTTCACTCAATGACACGCAAATCAATTTATAACTATTTTTGAATTTTTTTTTTTTTTTTCGCTGTTAAAATACGCCTACCATTAAAATTATAGACTGATCATTTCTTTGTCAGTGGACAAACATTCAAAATCAGCAGGGGATAAAATACTTTTTCTCCTCACTGTAAATTATGCATAAGCCTCAGGCATCTCAAAAGTGAACTCTGGGATGGTTTCAAATCACCAGATTGTGTATGGTATTTGCAGATAAATTATGCTATCAAAGAGGACTGCTCTCATGTAGCAAGGATAAGCCGTAAGATTTACTGAGAAGAATTGGCGACTTACACGTACTAATTCTAAAACGGCATACAATGCAAATGTCCCAACCAGTCAAGATCTCCAATGGCACAAGACAGGGGTGCCCACTCTTACCCCTTATTTTCATTTTAGTGCTTGAACCGTTCCTGCAGTGTATTGGAGATAATCTACACATTCAAATTTCCACATATGCGGATGACCTGCTCTTCTCAGTTGCAGACCCAGAACACTCACTCCCAGCTATCATGGACGAAATGTCACTGTACAACCAAGTGTCCAATTTTCAGATCAACCTATCTGTGTGAAATCCTCCCACTCTCTACATCGCCAATACTAGACAAGTCACTTTAGCAGAACGATCAATTCACATGGGCGGCCAAAGCCATTACATATTTAGGGATTTCACTGCCTACCCAACTCAATCGCCTCTATAAACATAATTTCCCATCTCTACTACACTTGATATCCAAGGACCTGAAATCCTGGGACAGACCTCTGTATGGTTGGTTCAGTAGACTCAACATATTTAAGATGAATGTACTGCCAAGATTATTGTATGTGTTGCAGGCCCTTCCGATCTCGCTACCCGCATATTTCTTTGCCAACATCAAAAAGGTGATCACGACCTTCCTATGGACCCACCGTCAACCGGAGCTCGCATACTCTTTCCTTTTGTAGGCACCATTCGGAGGGCGGTTTGGGACTCCCCAGCATAGACTTCTATTACAGGGCAATAAATTTAACAAAGTTATACGAATGGACGAACGCCAACAATACACACCAATGTGTTCAAATTGAAGCCTCGTTTTTTACATTCACCCCTTTACACAATCCCATGGCATGACTCCCACCAATGGGTGTTCAAACATAGGGACCACCCAACCATTGCCCCCACTTTGTGAATCTGGTCACGCATAAGATAAACGGAAAACATATCTCCCAAACCCTCCCTCTTCTACCCTATCACACACAATCCTATGTTCAGGGAAGGGATGTCAGGTAGAGCATTCTGGGCCTACCACTCCAGTACATATCTCACATTACAATCGATCTCTGACAAGGGGATAAAACCTCTCCACATGATTCTCAATCACGAAGAGCCGACTGGCATCCAGCACCTAAAACACAACCAAATGACTCATTTTGTTCACTGTAACAACCTGTTGCCAGCAGGTAATCGGGCCCGACCAAATTGAAACAGCTATGCTAGACTCATTCCCTGAAGAAGAAACATTGCTCTACAATGCACTCCCTCATACAGCTGACATGGGATCGGAATCACCCACTTTGCATATCCAAATGGGTGACGGTGATGCCAATCTCTTTCATTAGACCAAAGCAAAAAAATATTTCTTAAAGCGTATGAATCCTCTCCGAATCAAAGTATGCAAGAGAGCAATTACAAACAAATAACATGCTGGCACTACACACCAGCGAAAATACACAAACCTTACACTCAACCAGATGACAAGTGTTGGCGCTGCCATCAACATGTTGCTCACACCTCACACATATGGTGATATTGCTCACTGATTTCCATCTTTGGAAATGCATACACACACTAATCCAAGCCATAACCAGGAATGTATGATGTTCCTCCTTTTACCTCCACCAGTACAAAAGAGTAAATTGCCCCTGGTACTATCCCTTCTCACAGCATCAAACATACTCATTCCAGCCCAGTGAAAACGAGCTGACCCTCCCTCTATAAGGGAGTAGATCGAAAAGGTAGAATCCATAAAGGTGTAACAGAAATCACACATGCCATATCCCAAAAAATACACCAGATATACTAATACTTGGGGATCATGGTTATCCTTTATCTGCTCCAACAACATTGCAACTGCCTCTGATGTCCAGGGTAACCGCTCTCCCTCACCCCCCCCATTGACCTTCCCTGTGAAGGAGCTAAAGGTTAGTACAGAATAACAGAGAGAAACGGTCAATAGACACATCACAAAGCCGTAGACACAAATCCATCAACTCCAGAAGTCAACCATACTGTCCAGACCCTCAGACTTTTTGTTGTAATCAGAATTTGAGTTGAGGTGCAAGACACCACAGATGTCGGTATACTATCCAGATATATACAGCTTAAAAATAGCTATTGCACACATTTTACAGACCATTATCGCATCGATATAAATGTTCGTTATGTACCTATACAGACAACGTATCATTGCTTGTTACTGCCAAACAATGTCAAATAAAAAAAATAGCATATAATGAGGCCATATTATTTATTTTCAGTAATAAAAAATAAGTTTTTTGTTTTTTTTCTTTTTCCACTGCAGCTTCTATGATGTTTCAGTATTTTGTGAAAATCGTTCCTACAGTTTATGTGAAAGTTGATGGAGAGGTACGTACCATCCTTTGCACCTGACCATTTGAATTTTACTGTAGAATTATGTTTGCTTTTTATAATAATGCCACAAATACCCACACACCCTACAAAGGTAGCCTATCTTTTAGAAATAAATAAGGGATTGGGAACTTCTGACTGTCTTAAAGAAATAATGCCTCCCATTTGTGCACATGCATGCTATAGACAAAAAAATAAAACTGTATACAAAAAAAAATTAAAATCCGACTAGAACGCTAGATTAATCTTTTTTTTTATATTTATTTTATTTATAAATTTTTCTTAAGATATGTATATCGAATTCACAGTAGTTATACAAAATTTCAATAATACAACATTAATATACATTCATATTGATTATCTATAGCATTAACTATATATCACAGTCCAAAGAAAAGAAGAAAAAAGAAAAAACACATTAAGTTGCAATTATGAGAATCGGTGCATGTCCAGTTCCCAATTTAACAATTCACTATTATATAAGACATCTAAAAGTCCAGTAGATCACACATTTCTCAAATAGGAAAATATGTATAAGATTACATCTTATACT
Organism: Pelobates fuscus; assembly: GCF_036172605.1. NCBI lineage: Eukaryota > Metazoa > Chordata > Amphibia > Anura > Pelobatidae > Pelobates > Pelobates fuscus. Next base: position 337,105,773 of record NC_086321.1, on the reverse strand, counting down.
AGACCCTTATCTATTTTACATTGGATCAATATCCTATTAGCCATATTAATCATCTATAGCCTTACATAAATTCCACAGGGAAAAAAAAAATATATATATATATATATATATATATATATATATATATATATATCTATATATCACATATATGAGACTCGGTGTGGGTCGGGCCTTAAACTAACAATTCGTTATTATATAGGAAACTTGGAAGTCCAGGGTAACCAAAGTTCTCTTAGATTTCTAGTTGAGGAATTATATATCGAATTAAATTCCATCTTATAGTGGAACCTTATCTGTTCCATTATTTCTTGCCAAAGTGGTGGATTAGATGATTTCCATGCTCTAGCAATATTGATTTTTATTGCAAGTAAAAGGTGTGTCATAATATATATATATATATATATATATTTTTTTTGTTTATCAATTGATTTATAATCCATGTTAAACAAAAACATTTCGGGACTAATTACATCAATCTCCTTAAAAATACTTTTCATTAGACCTAACATTTGGGTCTTGATAATATTCAGACCCGTACAAGCCCGCCATATATGTAACACGGTACCCTCTTCTCTTCTACATCTCCAACATTCTTTTGGATATATTGGGGATATTTTATGGAGTCTAACCGGGACCATATACCACCTATAGATAATCTTTAAGTGTATTTCTAGCAGGGATATATTATGTATGCTTTGTTTAACTAACATAGTAGCATTTGTCCAGTCTGTCAATGGGAGGGATTTTCCTATATCCCTCTCACCAAATGAAGGAACATGGGTAACGTTGTCTAATGTATCAAACAATTTATTAAATCTGGAGATTCCTCCCTTTTTTTGACTACAAATAATGTAAGGGTCAAGATAATGATCTTTAATCAACGTTTTAGTTAATAGAAAATTCTTGATCCTTAAATATTGGAATATTTCCCTAGGTAGGAGATTATATTTAGATTGTAGTTGTGTAAATGTCACCAGTTTAGAAGCTCTCATATAAATTTCCAATTTTTTTTATTCCAAGATGTATCCAGGTTTTAATATTCATATCTGACATAGCATAATGAAGTATTTCTATCGGTGTATTAGATAATAATTTTCCTTTAAGTTCTAACTTAATATTCAAATATTTTGTTAAATCTACCATATCTCTTATAATTTTATTAGAAAATTGCTCTGTTTCCAAAACCCCTAGATTCAAAAGTCCTAGCCACCCTAAGATGTATAGCTTTTGTCCTGGTCCTAATTCCGGTTCTATTTTAATCCAGGATTTAGATATGTTTTGATCCAAATTTAACCATAACATAAGCTGGGAAGCCCTACTTGCTTCATACATCTTGATCACATCAGGGAATGCTATACCCCCTTTCCGATAGCTTCTGCAGAGAATCTCCGCCGCTATTCTAGGTGGTTTATCACGCCATATAAAGCTAGAGAATAGACTTTGAAACTGCTTCAGAATCCCCCGTTCAATTCTGTATGGGATCATCCTAAAAATATAGGAGTTTTGGCATCAGATACGATTTAATAATATTAACTCTCCCTATCCAAGATGGTTCTAACCTCCTCAAATTGTGTATCTGAGATTGTAGATCTTTATAAAGATTATCAAAATTCATTGGAATAGTCTTTGCAGTATCAAATGATATCTTTATACCTAAATAATCAATTTTATCTTTTATACATTCTATATGGAAATGGGAGGACAATTTCTAACTGTATCTTGGTCAATAAAAATGGTAGCACTTGAGATTTGATAATATTGACCTTATAGTTAGAAAATTTACTATATATAGAAATGTCTTCTAGTAACAGTGGGATTGATAATAGGGGATCAGCAAGAGTAAGTAGGACATCATCAGCAAATAGAGATATCTTAATATATTCCTCTTGAAATTCTATTCCTTTTATCTTTTTATTCTGTCTTATCATTGTAGCCAGAGGTTCGATTGTAAGAATATATAAAAGCGGGGCTAACGGACAACCCTGTCTAGTTCCATTCTTAATATCGAAGGGGTCAGAATCAAAGTAAGGGCTGCTAATTTTTGCCGAGGAGTTTTTATATAAAGATAAGGTTTTATTTCTAAATGCTCCTTCCAGTCCGAAATGGCCCATGACAGAGTCCAGGAATCTTCAACTGACTCTGTCAAAGGCCTTCTCGGCATCTAGAGCAATAATAACAGATTCCTTGTGTTGTCCGTTTACTCTATTTATTATATTAAAAATCCTCTGTGTATTATCAGAGGTGCTTCTTCCTTTCACAAATCCTGACTGGTCCCAATTAATCAAATCTCCTAATACTTCTTTTAAGCAATTAGCCAAAATGCTCGAAAATATTTTAATATTAATTAGTGATATTGGTCTATAGTAAGCAATTATTGTATTATCTTTATCTGGCTTAGGAATCGGTATAATTGTTGCTAACATCATCTCTTTTGGAAATGAAACATCCCCAGATATTAACGAGTACATCTCTAAGAGAATTGGAGTAATAGTTTTCATATATGTTTTATAGAAAATAGCAGATAAACCATCCGGGCCTGGTGCCTTATTTGATTTTAGTTTCTCTATCGCTTCTTCAATTTCCAGTTCTCTAAAAGGGGCATTTAGATATTCTAGTTTCTCTTGACCTAACCTAGGAAGTCTGTTTCTTAAGAAATCCGTAAATTTCACCATTACTTGCCTTGACCTCTCCTAAATTATATAACGAGCTATAGAACTCTGCAAAAGCCTCTGCTATGTCTTTAGGCAAGTTTGCAACCCTTCCACCCTTTCTCATCCGTTTTTTTATAGATTTATCTTTGTGTTGGTTCTTAATTTTATTGGAAAGATCCCTATAAATTTTGTTATTATTATTATGGTACCATCTTTGTCTAAGGAAGAATAGATTTTTATTAATCTCCTCATAAATTTTTTCCTTAATAGTTAACTTTAGGTTATTAATTTCCTCTATTAATTCCCTAGTTAATATTTTATTTAACTTTTTTTGCCAGTTTAATCCTCAAGACTTTTAATGATTCACCTTTCTTCCGTTTATATTCAGAACCGAACTTAATTAATAATCCTCTTATGAAACTTTTTAGGGTACACCATACAATTTGGTGTTGCAACTTCTCAGTTATAATTCATTTAAAAAAAAAATCTCTCTTTCTGTTTCTATTTTGCCCCTGATGTAATCAACTTTCAAAAGGCTTTCATTAAGCCTCTATTTAGTCCTTGGGCTATTACCTTCCTTTATCCTAATTCTCAAGAAAACTGGAGCATGATCCGATATTTCTATAGAACCAATGGTGGATTTTGTGATGTTATTTAGAAGGCCCTCTTTCACAAAGCACATATCGATACGAGAATAAGTTTGATGTACATGCGAAAAAACCGCTATATTAATCTTAAGTTGTTTTTTTAGCTGCTAAACCTGCACAGACAAGCCACACAAACCAGCTCTGTCCAGGCCAAGTGGAGGCTGCACCAAACCAGAGCAACAACTTCTGTTTTGTGGGGTCTGATTGTATGCAACCATGCCATGTTTTTTGATGTGTAGTCCAGCTACCAGAAACTGTTTCTTTCATTCCATGGCATGAGTGAAATTGTTCATTAGATTCATAGCAGACTTGCCATGGCAACTAACAGTTGGATTACCCTGTTCACAATCTTGGGTAAAGAATTAGGGATTATTCTAGCCTCGGTGAGGGAATAATCTAAATTTTATTAAAGACAGGAGGCGAATATTGCTTTACCTTCTTTACTGAAAACCTCCAGCAGCAAAGAAACAGTTAACAAAACTTTTCAAAACAACCAATCAGAACAAACAGGCATCAGTATAAAACCACTGGAACAGACCCTCCCACTTCCTCTTTCTTTGATGAGGTCGAGCAGGAGAGCATGAAGACCAAACGAAAACTGTATCCGGTCTGCTTCGATGAAAAACCGTCATGTTCGGAGCAAGTTATGTCACACTGAAAAGAAAAGAAACATCGTGAAAGTAAACTGTCATAGCAGAATGTCATATCCTATACGGGCAGTGCAAAATAGACCGCAAACTGATAAATAAATCGACACAGAACGCCAATAGTAGACACCAAAAGTTTATTAAATACAATTCGGACCATACATAATGTAATGTACATCGAAACCTAGATTAACATAAAGTCAAAACCACTCCCATAAAGGGTGGGAAAAAAACCATAAGGGTGGGAAATATTCGCCTCCTGTCTTTAATAAAATTTAGATTATTCCCTCACCGAGGCTAGAATAATCCCTAATTTTATGTCAGGACAGGAGGCTTCATATTGCAATTTTAACGTCCAGACATAAAAACAGAAGAAACATGCGGGCGCGGACGAAAATAAAAAGTACGAAAAGTCGATTCCCTAGACCAGTCCGCAGCGTTGAGAATATCCCCGAGAGACCCACCGGCTTCAAGAGCTGCTGACGCTGCAGCACCCCGAACCGAGTGAGCCCCAAAAGAACTCGCCACGCCCGCCGATGAGAGGAGCCATCGAATCCAACGAGCGATCGTGGGTGCAGACACCGCCCCGAACGGTCGAACGTAGGAGATCAATAGCTGACCATGGGCGGAGGGCCGACACAACGAGGTCACGGATATATATGTCCGTAAACAGCGTGCCACGCAGAGGCGAGGTCTATCGGGAAAGTAGGGATAAGACACTGAAGACGAATTAGATTTCGTCCTGCGGGAAATAGAGACAGAGACACCATCTGGGGAGAACGAAAAGGATTCTACGTCAAAGGCCCGGACATCCGAGACCCGACGAAAGGATACGAGGCATAGCAGGAGAGCCAGCTTGGCTGAAAGCTGGCGTAAGGAAAGATCCCCGTTATCAGGCCATTCCTCGAGGAAGCGTAATACGATCGATACGTCCCAGAACGAGGAGTAGCGCGAAGCAGGGGGTCTCGAAAGCCTCACACCTCGGAGTAGTCTGCAGACCGAGGGTTCCCTACCAACACCAGAGCCCTGGAAAGGGACATGGGCCGCCGAGATAGCCGAGCGGAAAACATTGATAGTCCTATAAGACTTACCTTGCGAAAACAATTCCGCCAGGAAGTTCAAGATGGCTAGAACAGGGGCCGTAAAGGGATCCAAACGTCTCTCCAAACACCAGCCATGCCAGGAGCGCCAGGCGTGTAAATATGATCTTCTGGTGCCAGGGGCCCAAGAGTCCCAGAGTAATTATCTAGCTGCAGCCGATAGTCCCGACACATCCCAAGATCCCCGGAAACGGTCCAGGCCACCAGGGTTAGACGATCTTCCAACATCAACGGGTGTGGGTTCCCCATCGGGTCCTCGAGGAGAAATCTGGAGGCTGGTAGTACCAGCGGGTCCCTGCACGATAGTTCTAGTAGGAGAGGGAACCATGGTTGACTTCTCCAGAGAGGTGTCACCAGTACGATCGACACCTTCAGAAGCTTGAGTCGATGTAGCGTCCGAAGGATCATGGAGAAGGGGGGAAACGCATATGCCCCTGAAGGGGGCCATGATTGAAGGAATGCGTCCACCGCCATGCTGAGGGGATCCGGGAGCCAGCTGAAGAATAGTTCCGTCTGTTGATTCGCCCTGGATGCGAATAGGTCCAGATGGAGGGGGCCACGCACGAGGTCCAACTTCTGAAACACACCCGGGGTTGCAGTCGCCAGTCGCTGGAGTCCCTCCAGTGGCGGGAGAACCAGTCCGCAACGAGGTTGTCCTGTCCCGGAAGGTATTCTGCGACGATCGACAGCTGTCTGTCCAGACAATATTGGTACAGATCCTTCGTGAGGTCTGACAGCAGTTTGGATCGGGAACCTCCCAGTCGATTTATGTATCGGACAACTGAGACGTTGTCCATGCGAAGAAGTAGGGAGCAATGACTCATCCCTTTGGTGAAACTGCGAATGGCGAACATCCCCGCAATCAGCTCCAGGCAGTTGATGTGGAGGGCTTTTTCGTCCGGGGTCCAGAGACCGCCTGTCGCCACGCCATCGCAAGTGGCGCCCCAGCCTAGGCAGCTGGCGTCTGATTCCAGGACGAAGTGCGGTCTTGTCCCGAAGATTGCCCTGCCGTTCCACGCCTCCATGTGTCGAAGCCACCAGTGCAATTCCAGGCGGGCTTCGTCCGACAGCGATACAATCTGGCCGTAGGAGGTGGACGACCGAAGGAAACGAGTCTTCAGACGTTGGAGGGCCCGATAATGTAGGGGGCCCGGGAAGATGGCCTGAATGGAGGACGAGAGTAGTCCTATCGTCCTGGCCAGGTCCCGCAGGGTGATTCTCGGATTGCGAAGTAGGCGTCTGATGTCCTTCCTGATGGCAGCCACCTTGGATACTGGGAGGCGGAGTAGAGTCCGAACCGAGTCCACGACGAACCCGAGAAACTGGACCGACTGCGAGGGGTTCAGTTCCGACTTCTCCACATTGATGACGAAACCTAAGTCCTGGAGCAGGCGGGTAGTGAAAGCCGTCTGCTGGCGCAGGATGTCGGGATCTTGTGCCATCAACAGGATATCGTCCAGATAGACGATCGATCTGATCCCCCTGGCCCTCAGCGTCGACATGACCGGTTTCAGCAGTTTGGTGAAACACCAGGGAGCCGAGCTGAGGCCGAATGGGAGGCACGTGAACTGCCACACGCGCTTCTGCCAAATGAATTGGAGAAAGCACCTGTCCTCTTGGTGGACAGGGACCGTGAGGTACGCGTCTTTCAGGTCTAAGCGCGTGAATCAGTCGTTCTCGCGAAGCAGATCCCTGAGGAGATGGATGCCTTCCATCTTGAAAGGTCGGTAGACGATATATCCATTGAGGGCGCGTAGGTTGATTACAGGGCGGAAGTCCCCTGATTTCTTCCTTACCAGGAAGATATTGCTCAGGAAGCGAGGCGGGCCCGGTGCCCTCTCCACCGCGCCCTTGCCCAGCAGGGCGTGAATTTCTGAATGGACCAGAGCGGACGCCTCTCTGTCCATATGGATAGGCCGTGGGGCAGAGGCCTGGATCGGGGTTGACACGAAGTCAATCCTGAAGCCGGACACGGTTTGCAGAACCCACGGGTCTCCCGTGATGGCCCCCCACTGCGGAGAAAAGTGAGACAGTCTGCCCGCAATGGGTAAGTGTGGTAAATAAGGTAAGACTCTTACCTGAGGCGTATCTCGCCCGTGTGGAGGAGGCTCCGCGGCCTCTGGTAGATCCTCGGGAGAACAAAGGACGGTACTGGTACCGGGAGGAGGAGGAGGAGAAGGACTCCGAGATGCGGGGCCTGTTGCCCATGAAGGCAGCTCTGCTGGTGGCGCGACCCCTCTGCCGACCAGCTCTGGAGGAAAAACGATCCCCAGCACGGAAAACTCTGCGGAGGGATTGTTGCGCCTTATTCAGAGACGTGTAGATGGACACGTGCCGGTTCAGTTCCTTCATGAAGGCGTCACCGAACAGTAGGCCTTTGGCCTCCGGGCCCAGTTCTTTGGGGGCTAGGTCGGTCAATTTCCCATCCAGTTTATAGAGTGCCGCTTTACGGCGTTCTGAGTTCATTGCCGCATTGGCGTTCCCCAGGAGGCAAATTGCTCTCTGTGCCCACTCGCGGAGGAGGTATGCGTCAACCGCTGGTCCGCCTTGTAGAGTATCGTCGGCCATGAGGAAAATCTGGGTCAGCGGGCCGCTAATGTCGAGGAGCTTGTCTTGGGTGGAGCGCAAGCCCTGTTCCAGGCCCTTGCGGGGGTCCTTCCCCGACCTATTCAAAAAGGTAGCGAAAACCGGATCAAAATCAGGTGTATTAGCTACCTTATCTGGCAGCGTTGGGCGCGGGCATTCGGCCCGGAGCTTCGCCCTGACCTCTTTATCCAACGGGCGACGTAGCCAGTAGCGGAGGAATTCTGCGATGTGGTCTGGGGGAGTCCACTCTGCCGAGCGAGGATGCTTGAGGAGACGTGGGTCGAAGAGCGGTAGGCCCGAGGGGTCCAAGATTTCGCCGGGGTCGTCGGCATGGGCGGCAGAGGCTTTTAGCGAGCCCGGTCGTGGAGAGCTCAGCACAGTCTCCCGTACATATCGTGAAGAGTGGCCAGGGGCGTCTTCGCCAGGTGACGTGGGGCCCGATCCGCCGGCCCGGTATTCATCCAGGGTATCGAATTCGGGTTCCCCAGCGAGCGACCCTATGTCAGGGTGGTCGTCCGATTCGGCACCCAGTCTGGCCAACTTGGTGGGCATCTTGCCCTTGTCTGTGGGGGCGCCAGGGGCTTTCCAAGGCCTCTTCCGTATGGTGCATACGTCCGCTGAGCGCAGGGAACCCCCAGAGTCGGAGTCCCGTGCGCCAGCAGGACCGGGTGTGAAACCCGTAGGTGTGGGCAAGGCGTCCCCGTGGAAGGCCGCAAGAGCCTTGGGCAAAGAATCCGCAAAGGCGGTGTATAGCCATGCCTGGAGGGCTTCAGGGGCGTGGGAGCCAGATTCTTCAGCCATGTTTAATATCACTGAAACAGAGGAAAGGCACAATCCGTGAGGTACCTCAATATGGCCAGCTGGGGGTCACCCAGCGTGCAAGAGGGGGTCACCCAGCAAGCACTAGCATATACAATGCAATAGGAGGGGGTCACCCTCAGTTTATGCCCAGGGTCCAGGCAAATTGGACAATAGGGGGGGGGTCACCCAGCCCAAAGCAGTGCTACAGCACGGTAGGATAGCCCAGTATAGGGCAGATTAGGCAGGGACTGAGTCCCAATAATATAGAAAGGGGGGTCACCCCTATAATGGCAGGCTATAAGGGGCACCTGGGGAAGAAAATCCACCTGTTAGGGAAGGAAAACCACAGTTGCAGCATACAGTGTAGCAGGCACAGTAAAAAACAGTACATGGAGTGTTTAACATGCAGCAGTCTGCACACCCCGGTCATCTGTGAAGTCACAACCACCAGGGGTGCAGAGACCGTGGAGGTAAAAGACCAGGGGCAGGGGGGCTGAGGGGGACCGAGGTCCGATGAAAGAGAGGGCGCCCGGAGACCCCGCGGCCTCGGCAAGATGGCCGCCGCGGCTCCAACAAAATGGCCGCCGCGGCCGCAAAACGAGTGCGGCCTACCTCGCGGACGGCTGCGCGAGGGAGGTCGTGGTGAGAAACGCGGTCGGAGACCGCAGACAGGTGAAGGGAGAGGGGGTAGGGAGGGAGAGGCGGGAATACCGAGAGGGTACCGCCGGACCGAACCGCAAGGCGGATGGTCTGAGGGGAGCCCCAGGGGAAACCCAGAGTAAAGGCAGGCCAGAAAAAAATAACAACCCCCACACTCAGGACCCCGAGGTGGGGCAGCAGGGGCCACCTCAGTAACCCCAAGTCAGAAAGTAAACACAGTCAAATCAAACAGTGCAAGTACCAAATCAAGAGAAATACAACCCAGAGCAGAGACAACTCTGAGTTGGTGAGTGCTCACCTGGAGGCAGCAGCAAAGAAAGAGGAAGTGGGAGGGTCTGTTCCAGTGGTTTTATACTGATGCCTGTTTGTTCTGATTGGTTGTTTTGAAAAGTTTTGTTAACTGTTTCTTTGCTGCTGGAGGTTTTCAGTAAAGAAGGTGAAGCAATATGAAGCCTCCTGTCCTGACATAAAATTCACCTAAACTTGCTGCATGGTTATAGTTATGGCATAGACTGTTGTTGAGACCCAGGCAGGGAAGTTGAAGACATTAACTATTTGATTAGTGCAAAATGTGTAGTTTAACCCCTTAAGGACACATGACATGTGTGACATGTCATGTTTCCCTTTTATTCCAGAAGTTTGGTCCTTAAGGGGTTAATAGGGGCCAGGCTTATCATTGCAGTTGATTTTTGGGAATTGCTCCATCATTAAGCAATTATATGTAAGTTGAAAGGGGAACTTTCTTGCCCCATAACACACACTATAAGTGTACATTTTGGTGTTCTAAGTGGCTATTTACATGCCGCCTCACCATATAGTGCTTAAGGATCCTTGTTCCTTTAGTCGCTTTAGATTTCAATGCTGGAGATGTATTTCTAGGAGATGACATTTTAGTATATTAGAGAGAGAAAAATATGAATACACAGAATTTTGATGATGTTCTTCTCAAGTTAAATTGTCTCTTGACCAGTTTTATCCTTTAACGATGACGTGTTTCAGGGCTGTCGGTTAAACATAAATGTAAGATTATAAGAAAACATGGCAAATCTTCCAACAGCAGTTGCTGAAAACTTGATGTTAAGCCGTTTGCAGTTGGTCATAAAGATATGCACAGTTTTTATTTTGCAAACTTTGTTGTTTTAATGAATTGCTTGATAATGGATCTCTAACAATAAAATAATTTTATCCACCGATAATCCTTAAACGTTAATGCTTAAACCCACCCTGACCTTATTTCCTTGTGCTTCCTCAAACTTGTTGTTTCTGACCCCTCTGCTCAAGTATCGGTATTCACTTGCCTTTTATTTAATCGCGTTATAGTATACAGCTTCAGCATTATATCATTTTGTACTTTTGTTAATGTGCTTGCGTTAAAATGTATACCAAATCAAATGTTCCGAAGGATCCCCCGCTCCCTCCTACATTACTATATGCCAAGTCAGCAGTAGAATTGAGAAATTATTATTCAACTGCCGATGCCAAAAGCTCCCCTTTTTCTGAAAAATTTGATGTCTGCTCAAAAGATTTCTGGTACCACCAGACTTGGGTATTCTCCAAGAATAGGTGAATAAGATGAGGGTGATTAAATGTGTGAAACCGCTCAGGAGTTAGGACTACTTAGCTACCTCGGGTCAAAATTCATGCTCTGCCTGGTCTTTAATTTTTGATGTTTATCAAGCCTCATTTCCATTCGCTTTCACACCACTCTTCTAACTGTTCATGTTGATGCGTCTTTAGTTTCAGACACCTGAACCTTAGGCAGTAAACTCCACGTCATTATACTTCATAGTTTTCATGGATTCCCAATACATTAAAGGCTATCGTTGAGCTGTGAATGCAGTTGTAGAATACTGTATTTCTCATATTTCATATTTCACAGGTACTAAGGACCAATCAGTTCTCAGTAACCAGACATGAGAAGATAGCCAATGGCCTGATTGGAGACCAGGGCCTCCCTGGAGTATTTGTCCTGTATGAATTATCCCCAATGATGGTGAAACTCACAGAGAAGCACAGGTATGCTCAATATTGAACCCCTGTTAACAAGTGTTAACACTGTTTCTAATTGACTATTCCCATAATTCACCTGTCTTTTCTGTTGCAGGTCGTTTACACATTTTCTAACTGGAGTATGTGCTATAATCGGTGGAGTATTTACAGGTAAGTGGTGCTCGTGCATTTATAATCTACCTTGAGCGTGGACCGTAATTATTCTACTTTTTGATGGTGATTTAAGGGAAGGTGGATGAGAGTGTGAGAATTGTTTGCAGCCAATGGGTGATGGAATGTGTGTCTACTTTTGACCAGGCTTGGGGGTCGGCTAGATAAAGTATTAGATTACTACTTTACTAATGTTGTGGATCGTGAAGAGCCTGTTTAAATAAAACCTTTTGTGCAGAATCTGTTTTGCTCAAAGTAAGTCTTGCCTTTTCAGTTGCAGGTCTCATCGACTCTCTAATATACTATTCCACGCGTGCAATCCAAAAGAAAATTGAACTTGGAAAAACCACCTAATGGGATCAACCTACGGACTACTCGCGGAGAGGCGAGAGACTGCAGCATCTCTAGTCATCGGACATGTGGACAACAGAAAGAGGTTATTTAAGGAACAGCAGGAATAGAGTGCTGCAGTTAACTTGATGTTGACTTTCTATTTTGAGAGAAATACACCAAACCAAGACACAGACACTCTATGAAATATCAAGAGCCTGGAGTGTTTCCCACAGAAATTCTGTTGGTATAATGTGCAATGTTTTTAAATTTTTTTAAAAGATTCAGCGGGTACTTGTATGCAGTATCTAGTGAGGTTTTCTCTTGATTTCTGTTTATTTACATCCATGCTGTCCTCAACACAATACAAATCAGCCAATCGAGGATGTCAAGAAAAGGAACAAGTGACACTACAGTACTTGGAAGCACAAACAGTGACGGCGCGTTTCACACATTCATCTCGGGAATTAAAAGTGAAAACGCTGACCGCCTTCGCATAAAGCTCAGCCGCTCTCACCAGCATAGGAAAGTTGGCTACAGATGTGGTGTGTGATTACAGAGCCAGAATGGACAGTCAGATTTGGGTATATTAACTTGAAGTCCAGTTGGACAACCCTACAGAATGACATGTCTTTTATTCCAGCCAAGTATTTTATTTAATTTTTTTCTCCCCCATAGCTGAAGGAATGAATGTGTATGTGGGTCAATAAATGTCACAGACTCTGAAAGATTTCGTATTTTGCAGCTCACTGATGTAACACGTAGTTGTGAACCTAATATTTTGGTACATTCTTTTAAAACCCATAAGCTAGGTCTCAAGTAAAATGTGACCTCTAACTCTTCTTAAACTACAGCAACCAGAGGATAGTTTAGGATTGTTGGAACTATAGTCCATCGAAAGCTTTGAGAATCACTGTTGCTACACCCTGTTTTAAAGCTGTACATTAATCTTGGTTTAATTAGGTGAAAACAGAAAACGAGTATATTTTTTAGAATAGCAATGTCTGGTTTAAATATGGATAATCAGCCACTGACTCAGGCTGTACGACCTACATGTGTGTATTTTGCAATTCCATTCCCCTGTGAAACTAGGCCCTTTTTCCATTTCTTTGAAAACACTCTGGTGTATTGTTTTGCTAATCTACTTTCCTGTGGTTTTTTTATTTTTATTTTTTTTGGTGTGTGTTTTTATTTGGTGAAATAGGATATTGTTTTTACGATCTATTTATGGATTTATAAAGCAAGCTGCAAGGTCTTCACTAAGTCTTCAAGCCTCATCCAGGTAATGCATTTTTTTTTTAGATAGTTAATGTCCTAAACTGCTCATTTTCTACACATCTGCATAACATTTTTTTTTTGTTTTTGTTTTTTTTTTAAATTAAAACGTGATAGTTTTTAGACAGCAAGGTTATTCCTGTCCAGAAAGCTGTATATTAATAATGTACAAGTGGGTTTTTATTTATTTATTTTTTTTTCCCAGCTGTATTTTTGTTTCTGGTCTCTTTTGTAGCAGAGATCCTAACACTGAAACTTATACAAAGGGAAATAGCATAGGAAAGGCACACACGAGACCGAAAAAGGTACATGTAGAATGACCGAGCTTGGTTGATCAGCACCACTTACAAGCCGTAGGGAGATGCAGATGATATAATGGGTTCCGTTATCTTTGTGCTTGTCTAGCATCCATTTTGCCGCTGTGCACCAATAGTCTGCTGTCGTTGACCGCTTTAGTCCCTGATAAATGCTCTGTAGAAGGTCTTTGTTTCCTTCCCGCATTTTTTTTTAATTTGGCAAAATAACATTGTAAGTATTTACTCACTAACCTCTGCATTGAGGCATATCGAAATCTGAACAGCACCTTTTAAGTTCCAATAGGTTACTATAGCTGAGTGGAAGAATTTTTCCAAATCCATTGTTTAGCCTAAATTTTCAGATTTCAATTTGCTACTGTTTTTAAGAGTTTAGTGAATAACCCTTAGTATAATTTTAATGGAACAATGTAGCTGCAACCTCCACAAAAGCGTTTTTAGTTACCTTTTCTTCACTGCTGAGCGTTTCTTTGCAGCGCCAAATGCTCTGCCTACCGCAACTCTTCCAGCTCATAAACTGATGTACTTGAGAAAGCATTAAATTCAATGTTTTCCTATGAGATGCAACTCATGTGACCAAGTTTTACTCGGTCGTTTTAGAGGAAGATGGCCACTAGAGGTGTATTGAACCCGGAAATGGAAAGATTACATTGTAGGGTTAACACTAAAGGGCCACTACACCTGGACTACTTCATTGAGATGAAGGGGCATGGGTGACTAGGTGACCTATAAGGTTCCAAGAACATCATTTAATTGTCTTTGTGAAACTTGATTTATGGATCTTTTGTAATTTACAGCCATAATAAATTTATTCTTGCTGCTGATTTTTGGAAAAAAAAGTTTTAATTAAATTTAATTTTACGGTTATGTGGTTGTGGTGATCAAATTGAAAAGGAAACCATGTCAGTGAGGTCTCAGAATTTCTACAAACTTGCCACTGGGTTAACATTTTTGATTTTAATATTATTTTGCTCTGTAGCCAATATTTTGCAGTGGTATATGAAACACCTCAGTAAAAATTCAAAACAGTATTGTACCTTTTGAGAATACTGGGACTAAAATAACTAAAACCGCCCTGTACCCTTGGTAAAGATGGCTGCTCTTTTGTTGTGGGTCGTGTCAAATCAAAGAAAAGGTGATATTGGGAATAAACATTCAGACTTCAGCAACCGTTACGATTTATAGCAACTCAGATGTTTTTTGGAAAACTTTTAAGACCTTCTGATAGTAAGCTATTTTTTAAGTTTGTTAATTTAATCAGTTGACACTGACTAGAATTTTGTAGTTTAAAAACACAAAACAAAACATGAATGTGTGCATAGTTTAACCTTACTTGGTGACAAATGGAACTTATAAAAAGTAAAGGCACACTATAGTCACCAGAACAACTACAGCTTAATGTAGTTGTTCTGGTGAGTAGAATCATTGCCTTCAGGCATTTCATGCAAACACAGCCTTTTCAGAGAAAATATATTGTTTACATTGCCCCTAGGGACACCTCCAAGTGGCCACTGCTCTGCATCTCTAAGGAAAATTCAGCGTCCCCATGCATTGATTCAATGCATCTCTGTGAGGAGGTGCTGATTGGCCAAAACAGTGTTTGGCCCCGCACCCTCGCTGATTTTAGCCAATCCAATGCTTTCCACATGGGAAAGCATTAAATTGGCTAAAAATGGTCAATTCTGATGTCACCAAGGGGGTGGAGCCAGTGCCGGCAGACCCATGGCGAGCTGAAAATAAGGTGAGTTTTAACCCATTCTGAGGGGCCTAAAGGGGGAGGAGGATCTAAATGGTGGGTTTTTACTATAGGACCAGGAATAAATTTTTTTTTGTGTTCCTGACCCTATAGAGTTCCTTTAAATACTTTTTTCAAGGACAACTTCCTTGCACAATATTCACTACAATAAGCTGTATTGGTTATGGTGTTTGCAGTGTCCATTGAAATTTTAAAGTTGCCAATGTGCCTTGTCAGCATAACCAGGTGCCAATTTTGTAATTAATCTTGGATTCCTGTGCAAGTAGACACTGCTGGTAAGTGAAGTCCAGCTATGGCCATTCTAATTGATGCCCTTGGTGAAAGTCCCTAGATGCTCTTATACCTTTAATTCCTTTAGTCTATTTATTAAAACCAAGTTATGTTGACAGAACCAAACTTCACAAAACCTTACCTTGCGTTAAAGAGGCAGAGCCATCTTTTGATTAGTGACCACTCCAGACTTACTCAAACCAGTAGGCAACCTTCGGCACTCCAGATGTGGTGAATGACCTCTCCCATAATGCTGGCAAAGCATCAGGGGGGTGTAGTCTTCAATATCTGTGCCCGCGGTTGCTTATTCCTGCAAGTAGGTCACTATTGAAACCTACAAAAATACACCACCTGGGTTTTCTCAATATATGCTTTACTTGCATGCTCTTAATGCTCTTAATTTCCCCATAATTCCCTGTGAAAGCATTTTGAGATCATAAACTGCTCACAGGAAATCATTGGAACTTTTTAGAATTTGCATCATGTGCCAGACTGTGCCAGAGCAACTTTCACTTTGGTGTACAGTGACATAAAATAAGGATTTATTTTATTTTCATATTAAAGAAAAGCACTGTGGCGGAACCAACCTCGCCACTGTGCACTGGAGAAGCCTGGTTGCTAGCCTCCTGCCCTGCTACTATGGCCCTGGGATGTATTAACCCTTTAAGAACTGTATTTGGGCACAATGGATGTGTATAATTCTGTTCCTGGTCCTTTAATTACTTTGGAGCAGTGTTACAACTTTTAAACTGGCGCTTCGGATGCAGCCGAAGTCGTCGAAGTGGCTGCCATTCGACAAACAAACACGTGGTGGCGGCCATTTTAACTTATTCGAACGCGGTCAGCGGTGTGTGCAGCCAAATCTATGGAACCGTTTGCGGCTACCCAATTGCACGAACACCGCTGACCCGTACCTGCTTCGACACCGCGGCTTGAGACTAAGTCCTGTTCGAAGATTCGTACACTCGTTCGAATGGGACTTAGTCATTTTCCCGGTGTAAAATAGACTGACCGCACAGCCCAAATCCATGGAACGGTTTTGAAAATGTGCTTGCGGTCGGTCATAAAGGACGTATACCTATCTCCCGAACGGCTGAACGGAGTCGAATGATTTTTGGGTATGTTTGTATTTGGAATGTGCTGATTAATAATATGTAACTGTTATTAATATTGGATGTATGGTTTTAGAGTTATGAAAGTTGGGTACAAAGTATGTTTAAACTGTATAAATGAAACCTTAAGAGACCAGAAGACAGGAAGGAAAACCTCAACTCTGTCGCCGACTCAAAAGGTGAAAAATGGTCACCTAGACTAGGTAAAGAGGGGATAACCCTCGGGAAAATGGCACAAAATATAAAGAAAAAAATCTCCTTAGGTTGTCTAACTAAGGGACAACCATATGGAGAGGTACCCAGTCCAATTCCGTAAGTATGATAAGAAAAAAATAATAAATAACTTTATTTGGTAAATTGTATATAAAAGTACAAGTCTAAGTAGATAGAGAATTGCCCACCATCAGAACATAGAAAAAGTGGCTAAAAATTAGCCTACTATGACTATATATATAGTCCTTCTAACCAGAAGGAAAAAATACTGAATAGTACTCGGGGTACTCCTGGAAAACCCACAGGGGTATATAACTCAGGACTCTATCTAACATAGAGAAAGGCACACAAAATTAAAACGTAATAACTAATGGAAAACGATCTCAATTAAAGGAGCCAGAGAGAACAGTGGGGAGACCAGGCACCATACAAAGGGTGGCTAAAGTAATAGCCTACCATAGAAAGTACTCACTTGCAAGACTCAAAAGGGAATGAGTACACTGGTGCTGGGACTAATGTCAAAGTAATAAATGAATAAATGACTAATATAAAGCAGTCATGAAACATATATACCTCTCCCCCCCACTTGCCAACTCCCACACAACCATCTCTGTGCTTAAGCCCTATGCTCCTCAGATGACACCTTCGAGGGTGTCCTAATCTTAGCACAAAGCTACAGGAATAATGGAGAAACCAAGCGAAAGAATAGACAGTGGCTAGACCGCCTACTAGAAAAGCTGCTACCTTTCAAAAACGAGAAAGGAGATTAACTCACTAATGCTATGGTGTAGGGTATATAGAAAGACAGTGAGAGAGTAGTAGGAGAAATAGGGGAGAGAGGTTAAGTGAGGACGATAGGTATAAAACGACCAAAACTAATAAACCTCTCCCACCACTTTCAAACTCCTGACAAACAGTCTCACGCTGTGCTAAACCCTATGCTCCTAAGAAACACCTTCGAGGGTGTTCTAATCTTGGCTCAAGCTAATAATAGAGAGGGTCCAATAGTTAGAAATAGTGTCAAATCATTTGTGCAGGGTGCAGGGTGCTCAAGCGTGAGTAAAGTGAAGGCTAAAACCCATGTTTAAACTGTACGGATAATTGGGTTACCTCTCAGGCTAAGGGGAATCTGTGGGATGTAACCATTGTGTGATTGGGTAATGTATAATTGTATGTGGGCGTCTCCCTTCCAGGGGAGAATTGCATAAAAGCAGAGTGTGTGCCATTAAACCTGAGTTCTACTTCACCCTCAATTTGGAGTGCCGTCTATTATTGGGGGAATCTGCTACAAGTGATTGCTATGCTTGTCATACTCCCTTGCTACATCACTGTTAAGCTCTTTTAATAGCTGGTTCCGTTTTTGCTCTCTGGAGGAGTCTACGGTGGTTATGGTGTCTGCTGCAGTGCTTGGAGTCCTCGGGAAGCGCTAGGAGCATCCTTCAACGGAGGTACTCAGTCGGGGTGCCCGTCGATCCGTTACAAGCACAACTAATCGTTAACTGCTATTACAATGTGTCTTTTTGGCACAATGGTCAATGACCTGCCATAAAATGGTTTTTTTTTGTTTTGTTTTTTAGCCGGGTCTCATGGGAAAGTTGTATACCTTGATTTATTGTAATCTATCAAGTTAAAATATGGTTTAAAGATAACTTTTATTGTTGCAATAAATCCATGTTTTCATTATATTCTAAATATTTTTTCAACGTTATCATTTCACCAACACAGTTATTGAATGGTATAACTCGTGAACAAATCCCATGTCTGCTAATGGCTGGACAAACGATGGATACGTTCGTAATTTGCCAAATGAATATATTTGTTTGTCCAACGATTAAAAGGTATTTGATTTGTTTAGCACAGCCGAATAGAATTTGTGCAGAACGTCATAATTTATAGGATATTTCATGCACTATAAAGACCACTATCTGTTTAGTTTAGTGTTTTTATGTCTATAATGGCTTTCCATAGGTTGGACAGTCAAAGGAAATACTACTACTTCTAAAACAAGGGATTTGTCCTTTTTGTTACAAGATAGTGCTTTGGACTTGTTAAAAATATATTAATTCTGTTTGAAGCTCGAGTTGGTTTTTTAGTGGTATTATTTTTTTCCTATTTTGTGAACCTTTTATTATTTAGTCATGGAAATTGTGTCAGTGTTCTGTGACTATAAATGTTGAGGATAATGAATAGGTTTTGTCATTCGGTCAATAGGTTTTTGACTAGATCAACCGATGAAGAAATGGTTATGCCTCTTTATTTATTAAAGGAAACATTCCAAGCACCATAACCACTATAGCGTGCTGTAGTGGGTATAGTGTCAGGAATGCCCTGGCTTCTTGCCTCCACTACAGGTTTGTGAGAGCCAGAAGTTCTCTGTCTGGGGTAAGCCTGGCTGGAGAGCGATTAGCTGACACTTTCAGCCAATGCAGGATCATTTATAGAAGATCCTAACAGGGCCTCCCACTTCCACCCACTGGACTCCAATTAAGTATTTTAAAATGGTTTAAACAATTAAAGGAACACTATAGCATTCGTGATATAAACATGTATTTCTATTGCTATAGTTTTATAGTGCATATTTAGATTTAAAAAAAAATTCATTTTGGAGGTTCTAATTGCCTTATTGTCCCTGGCACGCTGATCTTCGTCCAGCTGCCCCACCTATCGTGATGATCTCAACTAATCTGTTTCTCTAAAGGCAAGCATTGAGAGGCTAGTGCAGATGCACATCAAATTGACTTGCTGCGCCAATCTGAAACTCCTCGAGGAGATGCATGGAGTCCATGCATCTCTTTGGGGATCATTCAGTGTATCCATGCTGAATGTTGTTTCTGCAATCTTTGCAGGTCCTAACCTAGGCCATCACTGGCATCAAAACCACTACAGTACAGCACGAGGGCATATTCTACAGGTCCCATACTTAAAGGACCACTAATAGGAACCAAGACCATTTCAGCTCAATGAAGTGGTCTGGGTGCCAGGTCCCTCTAGTGTTAACCCTGCAGCTGAAAATGCTATGTTTAACTGAGGGTTAATCCAGACTCTAGTGGCTGTCTCACTGACAGCCGCTAGAGGCACGTCCGTGCTTCTCACTGTGAAAATCTAAAAAAAAAAAAAACACTTCTTCATAAAAGTGTATCAATTAAACTGTTAATAGCTCCCGACTGCTTCCTCTCTTGCAACTGTCATTAGTCTAATACTATCCTTACCTTTTGTGTCACTTTACCCCACTCCCTCTAGCATGTAAGCTCATTGAGCAGGGCCCTCAACCCCTCTGTTCCTGTGTGCCCAACTTGTCTGGTTACAACTACATGTTTGTTCATCCACCCACTGTAAAGCGCTGCGGAATTTGTTGGTGCTATATAAATAATAATAAAAAAAAAGATAATCTAGCTGTGTCCCCCATGCTCACTGTGCCAGAATATAGTCCATATTTACTGGGCTGATGTGGTCTTTGAGTGGCCAAAATGATTATCTGGTTTTGCTGTCTCTTGTGTAGAGTCTTGCCTGGCATATTAAATATGGACTTTCACTACATCTAGTTCCAGTCTGATAACTGTATATTAAATTTTTGTTCTGCAATGGAACGAGGGAGATTAAACTTAAAATCGCAACCCCCGCCCCTCCCCCCAGCCGTATACCATATATAATACACTGCCTTAATGAGGTTGTGGTCGTGACTTAAATATGAATATTAATCTCTTAATACATAATTAAGCAATACGGAACAACATTAATATTTTATAGTTCATGGTATTATGGTCGAGTATGTGGATAGAAAATACACAAAAACGTAATATTAAATGTATATTTAATATAACTATAATAAATAAACAGATGCTAGCAGAATGTCAATTTACCACAATAATTATACAATATTACTTACAAAAGGTTACTAAATGTTTTACAAAAGGCTATTACAATTGCTAAATGTTACAATGGATTTATATTACTTACAAGGCCCCAGCCCTTTGGCTGGGGTTAAGTCAGAGCTGGTACTACATCTTAGGTCCAGTCAGGTACAGGCAAAGAGACAGAGTTTCTCATACATCTGGTTTTTATTCAGTGTAAGTAGGCTGGCCTGTGATGTCACTGCCAGAAGCACATGTCTTCCTACACACTGCCCCTAGTGGTGCCTCCAAAGCATTACACTAAATATGCTTTCTTTATGATGTAAAGTCATTAATTAATAGATACCATTACAATGAAAAATGTTTTTAGAGCACAATCAGAGATATTTACTAAACTGAGAACAGTCATGAATGCAATCTGTAACTCAAATGTAAGGCAAAAGTAGCTGCACTGGAGCCATACAGCTACTTTTAAGAAATTATCTGTGAGTCAGAGCCAGGGAAGGTGAGACTAGGGCTGTCTAAACAAAGTGGTTTAATTCATAAATTGCAGATAATTGAGCAGTGAGACTGTAGGGGCATAATCTATACACCAAAAACCATATGTAAATTTCACCCAACAGGTTAACGACACACATCTGAGTCAGAAAAACTAGGCCAGATCATTCCAAGATAGTTCCTTTTTATTAACGTCATGATCTCTGAGGATCAGTCTTGAGGTTAACTAATAAAACAAAGCATAACTTAAAGGAACAATTCAGGCAGCAACAAAATTTCACTGTAGGGGGCAGGGCCTGACTGTCATGGAGGAGAGACACGTTTAGCTCAAGCTCTTCTCAAATCTTGGCAACTAGGTGCAACTCTACAGGCTCTCACTAACTCGTTCTGAGCGACAGCCGGCAACACAGCAGCCCCTCACCAGACGGGCACCTATTGTGGCGGTCAGCTAATCATTTAAAGCCCACTTACCACCTGTTGAAGCATGCAGCCTTGTACGCACCAGGCGGGAGAGGCGGACGATCTATTAGCCCGGTGGGGCTTGACAACTGCTCACAAGCAGGTTCCCCATTACACCCCCCACCCCACCCCGGAACTGTTGGGGGTGATCACGGTCTACCCCAGGAAGGCTGCCACGACATGAGGGAAAGGCGAGATAAAGCCGGACAAGAAGGCGACTAACGCAGAGGTGCACCCATCATGGCGACCACCACATGTCCTCCCAGTCCCCAAGGAACATCATATTTGTTATCCAGGCTGGATGCCATCTTTGAAGCCTTCTGGCGAAAGCTAGAGAACAGAACTAAGGTCAGCCTCAACCCTGGTCATCCCCCCTCTCCCTCAAATCACATTCCCTAAAAATAAAATGTTTCTCTTTTACCATATGAAATGTTGGAAGGTATGCCAGTGTAAGTTAAAGGAACACTAAAGAGTCAGGAACACAAACATATTCTTGACCCTATAGTGTTAGAAACACAAACTAGCCCTCCTTACCCAATAAATATAGCAAAATCTTACCTTTATTGCAGTCTGCTGCTGGTTCTGCCCCTGATCTGCCTGCTTGCCTGACATCATGGCTCAGACGTGTTGTTCTAAGCCAATCACAATGCTTTCACATTGGATTGACTGAGCTTGTCAAGAAGGCATAGCAGGGGCAGAGCCAGCACAAGTCAAACACAGCCCTGGCCAATCAGCATCTCATCATACAGATGCATTGAATCAATGTATCTCTATGAGGAAAGTTCAGTGTCTCCATACAGAGGGTGGAGACACTGAATGTCAGCACTGCTCCAGGAAGCACCTCTAGTGTCCATCTGAGGAGTGGCCTGCTCGAGCTATCCCTAGGCTGTAATTTAAACACTGAAAAAAACGAGAATGATTCTAATGATACAATAAGCTGTAGTTGTTCTGGTGACTATAGTGTATCTTTAAAAAAAAAAAAAAAAGCTGTTTTCTAATGGTTTGGCTTCTTACCTGGGATCAGCTAGATTGCTGCAGCTGGAAGAGCTCTCATAACTGAGCTAAGCCTGGCGGTGCAGGGGTTAGCCTGTGGCTGAGAATGATCAGCTGGCCCTCTCAGCCAGGAGAGGTAGCAGGAGGTACCAGCTGCAGAAAGGCAGGGGGCAGTGCCTGGCAGAACCAAGTTAAGAAATAATTTGACTACTTACATGGGGAGAGGGGGCTGCAGGGAGCCAAAGCACTCAGCACTGTAACTACTACTGCGTAGTGTAGTGGTTATGGTGCTTAGAATGTTCCTTTTTTCATTAAAAAAAATCTCTTTCTGACAAAGTTAAATGTGATAGCGCTGCTTTAACGGATCTAAAGATGGCTATATTTTCATTCACATCACAGCAATCAACAGACAAACAGGGTTATTCAGGCGAGCGAAAATTCAAAGTGAATTTAAACTTTAGAAACATTTTTTTTTTTTATTAACATATTTGAATTCTACAATTTGGGTTTAAAAGTCCCAGCAAAAATTCCTAGATTCAAATTAGTCAAAAGTAAATGAGGAAACCCATATTTGAAGTTCCTGCATTTCCTAATAATTCCAGGCTTAACAGCTGATTGGAAATATGAAATCAATATTTTTCCCTTCTAATTCACAAGACTAAAATTTGGCACTAGAATAAGCTTCCCATGATGCTCAGCTAGTCATGGCTGGCTTAGAGTCATGGAAAAAGTAGTCCACAACAATGCCAAATTTTAGTAAAATCCTGCAAAACACGAGTGGTCATTCCTATAAAATCACCTATAAAATCACCACTAAACACACATTTCTCCTAGCCAAAGCAGGATTCGCGTTGCATCATGGTACTTGAAGTTCTATCATCCCACTCGCTGCTGGCAGGTATGAGCAAATTAACTACATATCACAGGCACCAGAGAGTGCCGGTCATGTGCAGAGGACAACCAATTACCATAGAGTATCAGGCTGAGCTCAGGCTGCTGATCTGGTCCCAGGTAGGCCACTTCTGGGGAAACATGGGTTAATTACATATCATGCTGCTGTCATGGCCTGTGTGATGTAGGTTACTGTTATAAAGCACACAGGCTGCACATGTAAAAGAGAGATCATATTCTGCATGTTTGTGAGTGTTTAAATATATGGGCATTATAATATAGATAAAATGCTGTGTATGATATAGATATAGAAAGACATATAGATGCACAACAGATTTTACACATAATATATAATAGCAGAGTCTAATTTATACATTTACACCCACCCAACATATGTGGTTTTATGAACACAATAAGTAGTGTTAGTCACTAAAGAGTGAATTGTTTGTATTTCAATGTCAATATTACATTTAGGCTAGAATGAGGGGAAGGGGGGTGATATCTCTAAATCAACAATGTATTCAATTCATCTGATTTTCCTAAAAATATGAAATTCACTTGGAAGTATTGACAACTCACACCTTAGTGAATAACCTGTAGATTTTACGGGAGGCTGCTGCATTCTTTGAAAACCACACGGTTATTATTCTTCTTCTTCTGATTATTATTATTGGCGTTTATAAAGCGCCAACACATGCCATAGTGCAATACAATATTATAGGAGGTGGAGATTTAACAATAAATGAGACAATTACAAAAACATACAGGAACAATAGGATGAAGAGGACCCTATTCAATCGAGCTTACAGTTATTAGGCAGCCACCAGTGGATGACTTTTTTTTCCCTCTTGGCAAAGGCGGAGAGTTAAAGGACAACTTAAGTCACCCAGAACACCTTATCACAGTGAAGCTCACCGATTCGAGTGGACCTGTCATTTTAACTGTTCAAGGTAAAAATACATTTAAAAAAATTTACTTTTGAAGAAACGGCAGGGTTTACCTTGAAGGGTTAAACATACCTCCACTAGCTGTCTTCCACACAAAATGTCAGCAACCACGCTTAAAACCCAATATTGCTCTTGTAAACCAAACTTGTCTTATTAAATTGACTTTAATAATGTCTGGTCTAACTATTGTACAGCAGCGCAGAATATGCTTGCACTTTATAATAATAATAAACATTTTTACATTGGTTTGATTATCATCGAACAATAGCCAACATTTTTGGTGGTTCCCATTTTTTTCACTCACCCTATAGTGTCCTTGCTACGTTAGTTTAAAGGGTCACTATAGTCACCAGAACAACTAGGCTTAATGAGCCTGTCCCTGCAGGCTTTTTCATTCAGAGAAAAGACTGTTTGCCTAGTAACACCTCTAGTGGCAGTCACTCAGATGGCCACTAGAGGAGGTTCCTGGGTCAGTGGTGCACAGTGTGCAGCACTGACATTCCACGTCTCCACACTCAGTATGGAGAAACTGTACACTCCCCATAGAGATGCATTGATTTAATACATCTCTATATTTGGCGCAGCATTTTGCCATAATGGGCAATAGCCTCTCAATGGGGGGGGGGGGTATCTAAACAGCGCATTGAAAACTAAAGTATAAGCAATACATGTTTGTATTCCTGACTCTATAGTTTTCCTTTGATGTTGGAGATTTGCACCATACTGAAACAAGTTTTAAAATTGCTTTTATTGTATAAATAACGTTCTGTTATTCTGTATTATCATTTTAGATGAGTTTCTTAGTGCCATGATGCCCGAGAAAGGATAAGGTTATAGTGTCCAGATTATATGTAAAATGGAAGTGGCTGTGACTGGAGAGACTCTTGGAGAAGAGACACTAAGGGCCCAAAATGTATCAATCAAAAACAGCACAAGTTCCAAAGCAATTTTGCCAAATGTACGTTCCACACGTGCGGGTCAAGACTTTACAGCAGACCACCTGTATGACTCTAGAGCAGATGTTGTGTGCCAGCCTATCTCTGCTCTGGATGACAGTTGCCAAGATTGGGAATTCAATACAGCTGAACTCCAGGCCCAGTTACAGTCTCTGGCATTTAAGATTGGGGATTCTGAAGCACCAAGGCATAAGAGAAAATACAGATCCCATCACGGTCCAAAAGAATACGTCTGTCAAGACTGTGGTAAGAAGTTCACTCACAGTTCAACCCTTGCAACGCATCAACGAACACACACAGGGGAGAAACCCTATGCGTGTGTTGATTGCGGAAAATGCTTTACTCGTAGTTCAACTTTAATCACACACCAGAGAATCCACACTGGGGAAAGGCCTTACGGGTGTGCAGAGTGTGGTAAAAGCTTTATCCAGAGTTCCCATCTTGTGTTACATCAAAGGACCCACACAGGGGACAGACCATACTCATGCAGTCAGTGTGGGAAATCTTTTAGTAACAGTGCACACTACGTCATACATAAGAGAACTCACACTGGAGAGAGACCGTATTCTTGCGTTGAATGTGGTAAAAGCTTCAGCAGCAAGTCATATCTGGTAACACATCAAAGGCTTCACATGGAGAACACAATTTACATTTGCAATCAGTGCGGCAAAAGCCTACGTAACCATTTAACCTATGCAAGCCACCTGAAGACCCACACCGCAAACAAGCCATTTGCGTGCAACGATTGCGGGAAGAGCTTTGCGCGCAAGTTACAGCTGGTTTTGCATAAGAGAGTCCATACTGGAGAGAGACCATATGCTTGCGATGACTGTGGGAAAAAATACACGCGCAAATCGTATCTCAATATACATCAGAAAATCCACACGGAAGAGACGCTGTATGTTTGCACCTGTTGTGGAGATAGCTTTGAAGACAAGCTTGCGTTACAGTCCCACCGAGTAAGTCATTCAGAAGAGACAGCTGATAAGAAATCTGAGTGCTCTGTGACCAAAGACTTACTAACTTCTTAAAGTAACACAGCAATCATCATAACCAGTACGGTACAGTACATCCATTTTAGAATGGTTTGACATCTTGGGTCCACTGGTTGCCACTCCCATCCTCTGTTAAGCAGCCAGGACAGCCGTAAACTCCTGTTTTGGATCAGTTTATTGCACCCAGCCAATGAGCTCAGCCTTGCACCATTGGGCTTAGTTCAGAGAGCTTTCAGTTCTCCTATAGGCTATAGTGGATAAAGAAGACCACACAAGAAGTCAAACTGCTTCTAAAATGGTTAGATCAGGAGTAGTTATGTGGGATGTAGTGGTTATGGTGCATGGGGGCATTCCTTTATGAGGGAGCGGTCGTGAACACTAACTATATATGGAAGTAAAATTTCCACTTTGTTTTTGTTTGATTGTTATCTGCCAAGGTTTCTCAATGAAATGTTTCGTTTTTCTTCCACTCATTTTACAGAGCATACAACTTTATCTATACTTTGTGCTTGCAGAATCGCTAACACATGTATAGATTATCAGATATTTCTAATTTAAATATTAAAGTTCCCTCAATCATTTCTCAGCATACAGGGCTATCCTGAGGGTTGAGTGACACGAAAGAAGCAGGAGAACCCTTCTTACAGACAGGGACAATCATGTTGAGGATGATAGGTTTGTGGAGCCTGAGTGGCTCGTATATTAGTCTGATCAGTGCTAAATTATATGTTCATGGTTTGATAAAATATTAGGGCTTAAAAGTTACATCATGACAGGTTCACTTTAAAGGAATGCTTCAAAAACATAAAGCATTTTAGCTTGCTAGCATGCTTTGTGTGCCTGGAGCCTGTGCTGTGTTTTTTCTTCTTCCAGTTTATTAAATTTTTAATAGACTTCGCCGCAACACCTCCCTAGCTGTCAGTCAAACTGTAAGTGGGACTTTCATCCTCTGTGGAGTGAATGGATCTGGCAGGGGTGCTAAACAAGCCGTATCCCGTATACTCACGAAGAAAACATGCATGCTTTCTTTGAGGATGTATCTACTAAATGGTGAAAAGGAAAAAAATCACGCTAATTCTGTTCCAACCCTGGAAAGATATTAACGGAGGTCTCCATGTAGGCAGAGATTTATGAAAGTGCAGCGTTCTGTAAAATAGAGCAAAGTAGTAAAAATGAGACAATCACCGTAGAAAACAATTAGAGCCAGGAGGAGAGGAACATACCATGGAGGAAAGACGAGACGGGGGGGGGGGGGGTATGATAGAAACATTTAAATACATAAAGGGAATCAACACAGTAAAGGAGGAGACTATATTTAAAATAAGAAAAACTACCACAACAAGAGGACATAGTCTTAAATTAGAGGGACAAAGGTTTAAAAATAATATCAGGAAGTATTACTTTACTGAGAGGGTAGTGGATGCATGGAATAGCCTTCCAGCTGAAGTGGTAGAGGTTAACACAGTAAAGGAGTTTAAGCATGCGTGGGATAGGCATAAGGCTGTCCTAACTATATGATAAGGCCAGGGACTAATGAAAGTATTTTAAAAATTGGGCAGACTAGATGGGCCGAATGGTTCTTATCTACCGTCACTTTCTATGTGTGACACCTCCTCTTCTTACAATTAAAGCATGGTTTTGTGTTCCACAAATTACTGCATGAAGTCCATCTTTGTGCTACGATGTTCCTGCCCTCTATCATGCTTTTAATACAACATCAGTGCCTCCAACCCAACAGACCCTTCTCCCAACCTCTATCATCAATGGCCAAAGTGTAAAGATGTATTTTACCTATGTGAAGCAGGAAAGTGCTACACTTGGACCAAAGCATACGAATGACAGTGACATATTTATGGGACTATCCCCCTCGTCAGACCAAAGTGTATTAATGACATTTAAATTTTCCTGTCCTGTCTTGGGCCACAGTGTACCAATGACAGTCATCTATTTAAAGTATCACACTGTAACAAGTGACACTTTAACTATATTTATGGTTCTAAAATAAATAAATCTTATAAAAACGGCTGCAGTTCTATAACATTTCTATTTGTGTGTGAAAGTGATATTGTTTAGATATGTGTGTATAAGTTAAGGTACCTGTAGTTATGTACCACCATAGGAAGCTGTTGGTTGTTCAAACTTTTAGTTGACAAGCCCACAAAATCTCTATCTTCCGACCATTGCCTCTTGTAGCGGAGCTCCATGTACCGTGGCTGGGTACCTACGCCAAGGACTGCTTCCTAGCTGTAACCAGGGAAAACCTCAGCGCTTCTACCCCAGTTGCCGTGGCTTGACTGGGGTCCTCCTGGAGCCTCTGTCCCAGAGCAGGATAGTGGACTAGCTCTATTCCCTCCCAGGGACTGTACGACAGACAGTCCTGGGAGCTTTAGCCCTTACAAGGACTTTCCCCGCTGAATCCTCCACGAGCTGGAACAAGGTGCTGAGCAGTGATTAGCCCTTTCCCTTCCCAGTAAGTAGAAGACAAATAGTTCTGGGAGTACAACTGGTTTTAATTGGTCAAACCCAGCCTTTTATGCACAGACCACAGCAGGGGGTCTCTATTGTATTCAAAATAAGCTCCTCCCAGGAATCTCTGGGCCTGGGAGATAATTGCGTTAAAGGCCGGTCAGCTAATTATCTCCCAGGAACACAGAGCCAAACACATAAATATAAAAACATTAAAAGTACCCCAAAACATAATAAAAACCATAAAATAACCCCACAAATAAAACATTTAAATAGTCCTGATCTGAGCGCCCAGGTTTTCCAAATAGCACTCAGATCCATGCAGTGTAGGGGAAACGCCGTGTTAAAGTTCTGACCAGCCGCACACGTGGTCCTATGCCCAGAATAGTTCCAGGGCATTTAGTGCTTTTGCCAGTTAACTTACGGGAGCTCCTACGGCCGCAATACTGGGTGCTCTGCCTGGCTATTAGGTAGCGTTTGTTCCCCTTAGTCTCAGACACCTTCCCTTCAAAAAACGATGATCTGGCGGATTTCAAAGTGGTTTAAAACCGCAAACCAAGTTGTCCGGGAACGGGACGGTCACCTAATGCCGAAAACAGTTCCATAACATTCGCGGCTAAGACCCCCAGAGGTGACCGGGAACCCACAAAGTTCTCATGCCAAAATTAGTTTCATAGTGGTCGCGGCTGAGGACTATTCGTGGGTTTGTTTTATGCAAACGGCCGCCAGAGAGCTACCGTTTCGGTTCCAATCGCATGAAGGGAAAGTGCTGAACCAGGGGCACCCAGGGAAAGCTGCTAAAGGCGGCTGGGCAGGTTAACTCTCAAACAGTGTTCCAGACCTGGAGCATAGTTAGAGGGCAGGAGGCCGGTTTCCACACCCCTCCAGGAGTCTGTAGCAAATATTTGTGGGAAGGAGCGTTTGTCACACCTTTTTTATAGGTTTAGAAAGGAGGGGTACCTCCATATCATTTGGGCTGCCTTTTGGAGTGTTCCAGCCAAAGAGGAACCAGTCCCTGGGTAAGCTAGGCATGACCTTTTAGAAAATGTCCGATAGGAAGGTAGCCAAGCCTTCCTTCTAAATTATTAGGGAACTATTAGAGAACAGTTCTAGCCGTTCTCTGTGTCACAGCAGGGCCGTTGCTACCGGACAGGCAAACCAAGCAACTGCTTGGGGCCTCGATCTGGCCTAGGGCCCCAAGCAGAGCCAGTGCTTCCTATAAGGCTGCAGCCGCCTGAGCACTCTATAGAGAGCCTCAGGCGGCTGCAGCACTTCTCGTCATTACCTCCCCTTCCCTGTAGCGTGGCCGAGCTCTTCTTCCTCCTGGCTGTCAGTCTGGCCAGGTACTGTGCGGTACAGGAGATTAAGTTTCCTGTTCCCAGCCAGACTGACAGTAAGTGCACACTGAGTGCTCACTTCCTTTCAGTCTGGCCGGGAACAGGAAATTGAATCTCCTGTACTGCGCGGTACCCGGCCGGACTGACAGGAGGAAGAGGAGCTCGGCCACGCTACAGCCAGAGAAGGGGAGGTGAGAAGAACATGGGGCGGGGGAGGGAGTAAAAAGAACATAGGGAGGGGGAGAAAAAAAAAAACATAGGGAGGTGGATGGGGGAGTAAAACAAACATAGGGAGGGGGAGGGGAGTAAGAAGGACACGGGGGAGGGGAGTAGTAAGAAGAACATGGGGGGAGGAGGAAAACACAGGGATGGGGGAGGTGCAGAGATGAGGAGAACACAGGAAGGGGTGAGGTGGGGAGAGAATACGGGGGTGGGGTGAGAAGAGACTGGTAGGGGAGGGTGGGGGGAGAGGAAAGACCACTAAGGGGCAGGGCAGAGCTCTAAGCAATATTTGCACTGTAAACCTTTTATTTATATAAAGTGTGGGTGAACTTAAAGTGTATGGCTTTGCGTCCGTGTGGGGGGGGGGCCTCCATGTCCATTTTGCTTGGGGCCCCCAAATTAATTCAAACGGCCCTGTGTCACAGCATGATGAAATGAGATTCATTATGATATTGAATTGAATATAGTGATATAAAAACTAGAACTTTCAGAACTTATTGATCTAAATCAAATACAACAAGAATGCAAAAGAAAAAAATAATTGTACCTCATCAAATTTTGACATTGCAAGTCCAGATCCTCTGTGCTGATTAGCATTGTTCCCAAAATGGCAAAATATAAAGTTAATAAAAGATGAAACGGGGGAGTGGGGAAACACACTCGGGAGTACTCTCAAAAGTATCCAGGAAGAACTTTTGCCAGTACAAATTTATTAGTACAAAATAGAATATGGCAAAATGTACAGATGCAATATACATGAATAGACCAAAAAAAAAAAATTAAGAAAAAGAAAAAGCGCTATGAAAATACCGGGTTTCGAGTCTACAAACTGAAGCTTCCTCAACACTTCGCCATGTTCATTTTTCATTTTGTACTAATAAACTTGTTATAACAAAGGATATGCCTCTTGGATACCTATGGGATGGCTCCAGCGTGTGTTTATTATTTTATTTTATTCACCTTCTATGATATTGAATTGTTTCAACATTATCTTTGATGTCCAGTGTCCTCTAGCCCAAAGCATGGATTTTGTTAGATATAGTTTGAGAGTATTTAATCAAACATTACCACAGGCTAATACAATCAAAAAAACAAACAAGAAAAAAAACACACATTAATTATCACTAGAGGTGGCTATAGAGTTGATAAGGTCTTCGGCAAAACTAAAACAACCAAAAAAAAAAACAATTCCCTGGTTGATACTCACTGTGACAGCAAGGATACAAGAGAGGAAAGACTACAGCATGATGCCTTAAGAGGTCACCTAACTAATCGAGAGGTAGCTCTATAGTTAGGCCAGGGCACTATTCAATCTAAGCATTTGTTGGCCAACAATCCATATATTATTTTGTTCCTATTACAGGAAGACTTAGGGACAAGAGAGGCAATAGTCCAGTATTATACAAGTATATGCTTGGGCCAGTGCCCCTGATTGCAGGTCTCCCCAGGCCTGTACAGGTTCACTGGACTGTTTCAGTATATAGGGCAGTCTGGGCAATTAAAGTATAACATATCTCCTAACATTGGTAGGTATGAATTATCATAACAGTGGATGGGCAGGCTTTTTGAGGTGTACCAGTGGCACTAGGACAGACCATTCACAGAGCTAGATTTGTACTTGGCCCCAAACCAAAAGTAGCTATTCACCACCCACCCTTTATGCGGTTACAGGATGATCTCCAGTACCTTTATATTGCCACATGGTGGCACTAACTACTGGAAATTCAAAGCCAAAACTGCTTGCATCAGGGAGCCTATTTCATTGGCATCTCACTGTCATCCCTTTCCACAGGAGTGATACTGGGACAGGTTGTTTCAAACTATTAAATGTTGCAATGTCTCCCTCACCACTAGAACTACAATTTCCTAAAATGCTTCTGAGTTATACTGCCAGTTTCCTATTAGCCAGACTCCCAGTAACAGAACTGCAGCCACACAGAGATCCAGGTAGGTTATTGATGCAGTAAGAAAAATGACACTATACCTTTCCTTAAGGCAGGTGTGCCCAAAAGGTAGATCCCCCAGATATTTTAAAACTACAACAAAATTAATTAGCACAGAAAAAATAGGGGGGCTGTCACCCCCTGATGGCGGCCCTGGTCATTAATAATCCCTTCAGTCACTTACCTGGGTCCAGCACAGATGTCCCTAGGCGCTGGCTCAACTCCACCCACGCTCCTCAATGGCTGCACTTGCATTAGGATCTCCCACTAGGAAAGCATTATTTAAAAAAAAAAATATCTGACGCTGGAGGTCCTCATGCAGAGTGTGAGAACGTCCAGCATCAGATAACGGACCAAAAGTCCATTTGGATTCAGGAAGTTCCTCTAGTGGCTGTCTGGTAGACAGCCACTAGAAGAGGAGTTAACCCTCAGAGGTAATTATTGCAGTTTATAAAAACTGCAATAATTACCACTGCAGGGTTAAGGGTGATGGGAGTTTGAGACCAGAACACTGAGGAGCCGAAGTGGTCTGGGTGCCTACAATGTCCATTTAAAGAAGAATCCTGCAACCTAATTAGAATGAATGCTGGGAGGTAGAAGGTTAGATCACCCCGCTCAGATCTCATCTTTCTGGTCAAACCAAAATATAAGGGGCACAGAGCTTTTAGGTCTACAGGGATTTGAGAACTCTGCGTTACTCCTTTTATACCAATAATTCTTAATGTTATGCCTTTACTTGGTTTCATTAGAATTACCAAAATGAATACCGCACACTCCTGCATCTCAGGGTACAACCGGGCCCAAGGTTGGCCAATCCTCACAATGTGATTTGCAGAAAAGTAATAATGGTCCAAGCACTCAAGTTAAATCTAGTGAGCAGATTTATTGGAGCAGTTGCAAAGCAATGTTTTTAGCCCACAACAGGGCCTTTGTCAAGCTTGATGAAGGGCTTGTGGGCCTATAATATTGTTTTGCAACTGCTCCATTAAATCTGCTCACTGGATTTATTTGAGAGTCTGGACCATCATTACTTTCCCACTTATTTACCTGGTTTCATGACTGCTTTGATGGATTGATAAAGGTTTTAAAAATTTACTCACATGGCAGGACAAAACCACAGATGGCAGTCTATACATGGTTACCAATGAATTTACAACCAATGCATTTATTTCCTTCAAATAGTTGATTGCAACAAGGTTTTCAAGGTTATATAGACCTTCTCGATTCCTAAACCATCTCTGCAAATGAAGGAATTTAATTCTTGGGTCGAAATCACAAAGGTCTTAAAATACTCATGGTGGAATCCAGGAGATCAGGCAACAAGTCATCGGATGACTCCTACTCATTAGATGTAGACAGGGGTGGAGTCCTGCAGGAACGCGTGGGAACGGCGTTCCTGCACTTTTTTTTAGAGTAGGAACGCCATTCCCGTTTGTGGTCCTGCAGGCACTCGGGGCGGCAAAAAATGCCGCCCCCAAATGCCCCCTGCGCTCACAGTCATGCGGGGGCCCAAGAGGTGGTCTTATGGCCACCAGTTTTGTACAAGGTTTTCATCAACCTGAGCAAAATAAGTAACTAAAGGCACCACAGAAACATCCAGCCAAGGTAGATCTGCAAATAGAAGTTTGCCGTAGCCGGTTTATTATATCTCCGTTGGCTACCACTTAAAAAATCACTTTTGAATTACTCACATACCATGATTGATGCTGAAACAGAAATTATTCCTTTTAAAACCAGAACCAAGGGGGCGGGACTTGAGCTCCATACTGGCAGGTTGCACATAGTTTAAGAAAGATCAGGCAGGAGCTAAAGCTATGTTTAAAATCAAGCTGTTCAAGACGAAAATTTCTCAAAGCGTGGCTCAGACCTACAGAAAGCAGATCTACACCCTTCACACACTGCTTCTGGCCTGGTTCTACGTGAGCTTCTGCTGAATTTATTATTACCCGCATCTGAGGCGTACTGGGGTAGGTGCACGGAAGGTCAGGAGAAGCGGCCAGTCTTCTGGTTCTGAAAGCCCTCCTCACAGCGGACGACCCACAGCCCCATTAGGACTAGTGGGTGATATCCTGGTCCCAACTGGGAGAGCTAGTGTCCCTGCCATAGCTACTTGCTACACTATCATGCAGCGTGTCCAATATGGCCTCTGCACTGAAGCCTTCACAGATCCAGGGAGGGACCAACATGGAAGGAAAGATTTGAAATTAAGTTTGAGATGCTTTGCCAGGTATTCTGGCAACACAAACAGCCGATCCACCACCTCTGCCTTGCCTGTTGCACTACTAACCCAAGCCAACGACTCGACGCACAGCATGTTATCTGGGCCGGGGACCCATGTGGAAGTACCTCCACCTAAAAAGTTCTTTGTGCACAGAAGCTTTTTCAAGTCCGCGATCCTGCCACCGTGAGTAGGGGGATCCCTGGACAAAAGGCTCCCACCAAAGCCTGGGCTAGAGGAGAAGCGGAGTTGTGGCATTGCGGATTTAGTCCTATACGCTTAAATAGAGCACAACAAAATCTCAGGCATGGTGTGGAGATGGAGAGAAGAAACCTACCTGACAGACTGGATTAACCCAACCATCTGGCCTACCTGTGGTGTCCGATGACTCCGGGCATCTGTGCTCATTTTGGTTTTTCACGTTATGTCTTATAGTTTCTACCCAGTGGTATCACAGCTTGTTGTTATTGTTATTTGACCTAGATGTTTTAACCCTTTTATAATGCGTGGCCTTTCCCAGAAGCTACAATTATTATAGCCCAACATTGAAAATCATACTTACCTAGAGGCTCCTAGTCTGAAACGCGATGTCTGAGCAAATGGCCTGAACATCTTACTACTTACATGTTAGCATGGAGTTATTGGCATGTCTATCATAAGCTAGATAAAAAGTGAAGCATGCTATTACTTTTGTTTGACCACCACACATGCCAGTTTAACACGACCTTTTATTACTAACCATACTTACCTTCTGGCATGAAAAGCACCATATCCTGTTCACTTATAAAAAAAAAAAAAAAAAAAAATGTGCAATTTATTCCTGTCATGATACAGTTTGCTTTGATATGCCTGTTACTGCTATCATGGCACGGCAGGCTTGTTTGTAATCCCTTTTGCACACAAAAAATAATGAATCTTTTTTTTTTTTTTTTTTTTTAAACCAAACACCAGAGCCAAATCATTATACAAGCAACAGCCTGATGCAAGTAATCTATTCTATTTTGACCAGCAGCCAACCTCAAATATATTAATTTTGGCACAAAATTAAGATTTTCATCATATCAAGTAAACAGTATTATACACATTGCTATATTTATCTAGTCGATTACAAGGCAAAATATTACTGGCAATATTTAGAGCAATGATACCGCACTCACTCAAATATTATAACAGTACAACTCATAAGATGCACTAAAAGTTTTTCTTTATTTTTGTGCAATAAAAGCAAAAGATAAAATTACAAATAATTCTCCCCTCCCACTTGGGGAATATGCCTAAATAAAGGGCGATTCCAATAATATCAGTGCCTACAAGTGCCACAATGAATCCAATGTTCCTAATGTGATAATATGTACAGATATAATATTTGGAAGAATTGCTCCAAATCAGATATTAACGTCTCTGCATTTCTCAGGGAATGCGATTCCAAAAAAGGAAGTTTTTATCTTTCAAAGTTCTTGGTATGCCTTTATGTACTCCACGGTAATAAATATACTTAACCAGCACAAAATGGAAAACAAAACATTTTGTTGGAAAAATGCCTTGTTTTCATTATTTTGTACAAAAAAAAACCCCAAAAACAAATGCTGTGTGTACACTCTTCAATAAGAAATTAACCCCCCCCCCAAAAAAAACCCAAAACCTGCCAGCTAGCATATATGTAGCTTACAAAAAGGTTAACAGTTTTACGAGTTTGTATGATAAAGTGTTACTTTAACCCTTTGGAGCAGGGTGATTTTTCTGCCCTTTTGGGCACTATGGAAGAGGTTCCCTCACTCCAATTGCACCAAAATCTGAAAACAAACTTACCTGGAATCCAATCGTACATAGAACCAGAAGCAATATAATGAAACATATTAAAGCAACATGTCAGTCAGTCTTGTAAATCAAGAGTTAAATTTGAATGTAAGTAAGTCCTGCGTGAGGCTGCTCCACATGGTCATGTTACCCCAACAAGGTGCTACAGGAGTGCTTCTGAACAGGAGAAAACATTTGCAGCAAAACTACATGCAGCATTGCTTCAAAGACTTAAAAATGTAATCAGTAATTTTACAAATCTTCACACCGTGATTGTATAGTTGTATTTGCACCCCATTTCCATAGCTCTCCTTTATTCACTTCTCTCATATGTTTACATATGGTTCTTCCTGACATAGCGATGGTTAAGACCTGACTTATGGGTCTGTGAGAAGTTAAGACATATGAATAACATTAATACACAGATGGACATAGAAAAAACAGACTAACCTTCCTGAAAATGAAAAACTCAAGTACAGCTCAGCTACATGCCCTTATCTACAATGCATACATACAATATACATCTAGAGTAAACAATGTGATATAGGACTTCTAAAAGAGCTGTATTGTTTGGATAATATTATAAAATCATACAATACCTTTAAGATAAAAGTTAGAACAATTATTAACCTACACTACTGTATACTAGGACACGTTGCAGACAGTAGTAAAGTGAATGTTGGTGTCATTGAGAACACAGGCATTCCAATTCAAGAACAATAAGTGCTCTATGAGGTCAGCACTGCTCTACGGAAAAAGTTAATCATGAGAAGCAAAATGCCACCATGATTCATGGGCAACATGCACCTTCCTTAATAACTCTGCGTGCTCTAAATAACTCATACTAAATCTCCCATAATGTTTGCAAAGCATCATCTACTGCACTAAGAGCTTATTGATTGAACTTAAAATTGTGGGGAATTGAAAACTGGCATTACCCATTTTAGGATCAATCACAAAAATTGGAAGGTTATCTGTATTTTACAAAACAGTTCTAAATCATACAACATAAAGAGAGGAAAAAGATCATATAAAAGCTTTCAACATTTTTATTTGCCAATCTTAAACAGTGTTTATTCTATACAAATATATACTATATAAACAGCAAATGATAGAAAATTGCCTAATTGTTATATTTAGTATAGATCTATTTTATGGAAAAAACAAACATGATTTTAAAGGTGCACTGAAGCACCATAAACACTACAGCTCATTGCATTGGCTATGAACGCATAGCCCAATCCCTCTACAGCAAAATTACACATATTTGCAAGCTCAAGTATGTCTGACCTTGTATAACATCAACCAGAATGCTGAAGGTGAGTTATGCCAGCATTCCCATCAAAACGTTTTGTTTTTTTAACTTTACCAGTGTATTTGCAGAGGAGTGGGGCAATGAATGCTACGGCCATCCACTTGTTTTATCAAAAAAATCCCAAACAGACTACAAAATAAAATAAAATCATGAGAAGCACAGCCTGCACCCCAATAACCCCATAACTACCAAAATGCGTTGTAGTGTTGATGGTACTTCGATTACTTTGTTAAGCACAGCTTCAACAATGATTACATAACTCAATGCAGTGATCAATAAGCCCGTTCAGATGTACTCTGTACATTGTGATGGACGCCAACTGGACATTATTGTAACTTGACAATGATAAATTATACAGGTTACAGTGTGAATCCAAAGTACGCCTATTTGACAAGAGTAAACTGTACAGTAGAAAAAAGGTCCAGGATCTCAATGTTATCCTACTGCAATATAACTGGCTCTTCATCATTACGACCTTCACTTTAGCCTGTTTGGCAGCTCACTGGGCTATTAAAAACCAGTGCTAGTCCACGCATTGCTTAAATACTATTGCTTGTTCAGAATTACAGCCAACACAAGCCAGAGATTTCCAAATAAACATTGGACATTAAGTAAAATAACTTGAACACAAAACATTTAAAACATTATTTATGACTGGCTACAATGCAACTGCCAACTAGAGTTCAAGGAGAAAGTTGTATCCATAAGGTCATAAGACAATATAAAGCAAGTGACCCCGATTTTTCTTGCAGTGAAAGATTATGTGGGGGGGGGGGGATATTTACATTTAGCATTCCAACAATTGTAATACCCATTGCAAATCCTCAAATCAAGAGTCTCTTATTCAGTTAAAGGTTTTATCCCCCCTAAACCAGCAGGACATATATAACATTGCATATATACAAAGTTTGAGTTTGTAAGTTCAATGGGAGGGCAATTTCACATTAAGGTCACTTATCCAAGTCTTTCTTTGTAAAGGAACACTCAAAGCACCAATGACACTACAGTGCTCTGTAGTGCTTATGGTGCCTGGACTCACTCCCTGATTAAGTAGACAAACCATTTGCACATGTTTTTACAACTTATGTGGGGTTTGTTAGGCATAAACACCTGTGTAGCTGGAAGCTCCTGCAAAGAGCTATCATTTGCAACAATAAAAGCCAAGTCCTGCTGTGCAAGGTTGGCGGCTCATTTATTGAAAGTCAAATGATTGCGCTCAGCCAATGAGAAGTTCTGCAACACTGGACAAGCTCAGTGCAGAATATATCCAGCAGCCCAGGAGTAGGTGACTGGCAGATCACAGGCAAGCTATCGAATCTCTGCATTTAGTTTGACTACTTATCTGGAGAGGGAACCAGGGCAACCATGGCACCACATTGACTACAGTGTGCTGCAGTGGTTAGAATGCTCATTTAAGGTTTCTAGTATAGCATGTTGAAGAAGTGTTAAAAGTGAAAAAAACATTTTGTCTAGTCAATAGCAGGCGAAAAGATCATATATTAAGAACTGGAACAAATACACTGAGTGGGTATGGTCAAAAGGTTATAAAACTACCAATTTTAATAGAAACTAGCACAGAAATCCATCCCCATCTGCCACTCAGCCAGCCAGGAAGGTTTTCATCCACTTCTGTCCCCACCACAGAGTGAACTGAAGTGGCAGATGCACTGCCTACAGCTCACTGACAAGCATTGTAAAGCTAGGATTGAGTGCATGTGCGCAGCAGCAGCAGCACAGAGGCTTCTGACTGGTCAGCTAACTCGAACAGACAAAGTCTGTGCTGGGGGAAAGAAAGGTGGGCTTGCAAAGGCTACAGACAGCAGGTCTGCATTCTTTGCATGTGGTTTCCACAATTACCCCGCCAAGAAAAATCATGTACGTGTACACTTTTTTGTTGATCTATCTATGAAATGGTTAAAGGAGGACTACAGTGCCAGGAAAACAAACTTTTTCATGGCACTATAGGGTTATTAAGGTCCCCCCCCCTCTCCCCCTTCAGCCACTTACCTTAATCCAGCGCCGGGCTCCCACGACATCTCCTCCCCATGCAGACATCCGCTCCGAATGCGCAACAAGAGTTGCGCATGCATTCAAACCACTATAGAAAAGCATTACTCAATGCTTTCCCCTATGGACATCCAGCATCATCTCAGTTTGATTTTCACACTGAGAATCGCAGAAGCGGCCTCCCTGGCTGCCATGGAGACAGCCACTACAGGCTAGATTAACCCTCAATGTAAACATAGCTATGTTTACAGCTGCAGGGTTAAAACTAGGGGGACCAGGCACCCAGACCACTTTATTGAGCTGAAATGGTTTGGGTGCCTATAGTGGTCCTTTAAAATAAAAAATAAAAATTGTGAAAATTAAAGGAACACTCCTTTGATTTTCACTGACATTTAAAGACAAACACAAATATGGGTATACACATTACTGCCTTAAAAGATTATCAAGCAATCTCTCTCGTTACTGACAACAGTAGTATATGGGTATCAAACATTTGACTACATTTCTATTGTAGAATATGAACTAATTTGGCAAGACATATCTCCAAACGGTCATCTATTGTGCAACAGCACATGACTCTTGGGAATTTGAAGAGACATCCAAGGTTTCTAGATGCGTAGTCTAACTGTAAAAACTATTTTATAACTTTCCAAATAAGCGAAAACCAAACATTGCACAAAACACTTTCATGTAAACAATATGACTGGATGTCCGCTGATCTGAGCAAGGCATTCAAACAAGTATATTTTTATTAGCCACTTTAGCTACTCAGGTTACAAAATTAAACTTGCACGCTTGTAGGCTTACTCCAAGCAGCATTGTCACTTCAGTGTGATTAAGTGGTCATTTTGCTTGGAGTATTTACGTGCAGCGTTTCACAGAGAAATACAGCATCCTGCTGCCGGAGATGCAACTTCTCCTTCAGCAACATCATTAGTCAGCCTGGAAGTTCTAATTAATGTGAATTATCTGCATAATTGGGCATCGGTCCTCTTACCCATCCTACTTTACTTCCCCAACCCATCAGTAAGGGGAAGTGACATTACCAGAGGACTGGGCCCCATGGAGAACATTGCTATGGTGCGGGAAATGGAACCAAACCGGAAATTTGTTTTCAATTTCGCTGCAACTCTACCGTTTATGAGCTACTGAATTAGGCAAGTTTTGAGATTCAACAGATTTGAAATTTAAATAGAATTACTGAATTTACAGTTTGTGAGTAGCCGAATGTTTAACGTTCACCAAGGCTGAAAGT
Source organism: Pelobates fuscus (assembly GCF_036172605.1). Taxonomy (NCBI): domain Eukaryota; kingdom Metazoa; phylum Chordata; class Amphibia; order Anura; family Pelobatidae; genus Pelobates; species Pelobates fuscus. The sequence goes on along the minus strand of NC_086321.1, from coordinate 337,065,101 downwards.
TAAAGGGATTTCCATTCTTGCCTTTTCTATATAGCACATAATCTACAAATACTAAATCAAAAACAAAAAATGACAAGGTGTCACTGGAGATGGAAGGAAGTTCTAAAATGATTGACAAATGTTCTGAGGAACCATGTTGCCGGATGTAAAAAATAAAATAAAAAATTATATATATATATATATATTCTAGGGTGAAGCATCATCCACAATGACTAGAGTGCAGCATTGTAATTTGCACTATGGCACGGGGTAAATCTATACTTCTTTTGCAGCCATCATTTTTGAAGAGGTAGAAGTAAGCTTTAGGCAACTAAAAAGGAACTTGTATCCAATACAGCTCCATACTTCCGGGAAACAGAATCAAGCTTCAATGAAATAAAATAACCAACTATACATTCTTTGTGTTAACACTGTTCACTTTAAGATGTTCCAACTTGAACATCAGGAAAGCATGTTAAATCACGGCTATACACTGGGTGCAAATATGGATATAGGAGTACAGAGCTGTGATTTGTTGCCATAACTGAAAACACTTTGGTTGTACCTCCAGGGGCTTGATTTGAATCTAGTGAATTGTTCTGTATAAGCTACCAAGTGGACTTATCCCTGGCCACGTTTGGTCAGTCCCAACCACTATACACTATATAAATAAGATCAGTTCTAGTGATTGAACAGAATTTGATTTTAATCCTTCCATTAACCAGAAATAACTTAATTCTGATATTTGCAGGAGTGAAAACCAACTTAATAAAACAAATTTAACTTGCCCTATAAATTATTTTTTTAAACCCTAACGTTTGAAAATAGTCAATACTGTTGTATATAAACAAACATCTAGCACAGTGGTTCCCAAACATTTTAGGTTTAAGGCGCCCGTAATACTTCAATATTTTTCCAAGGCGCCCCAAGTCAAACAAATTTCTAGGTTATATACATGTACAGCATATACTGGGCCCCTGTTCAGCAGAAATATTTCCCTGTCAAAGGCAGATCCAGAACCTAATCTTGGGAGGGGGACTGGTAGATTACTTAAAGAAACAATCCAGGCACAAGAAGCACTACAGAACTCTGTAGTGGTTACGGTGCTCGTGTGTGTGTGTACACAGTACGTGTCTATGGGGGCAGTGTGTGTGTGTGAGGGGGTACAGTGCACGTCTATGGGGGGCAGTGCGTGTGAGGGTTACAGTGCACGTCTATGGGGGCAGTGCGTGTGAGGGTTACAGTGCACGTCTATGGGGGGCAGTGCGTGTGAGGGTTACAGTGCACGTCTATGGGGGGCAGTGCGTGTGAGGGTTACAGTGCACGTCTATGGGGGGCAGTGCGTGTGAGGGTTACAGTGCACGTTTATGGGGGGCAGTGCGTGTGAGGGTTACAGTGCACGTTTATGGGGGGCAGTGCGTGTGAGGGTTACAGTGCACGTCTATGGGGGGCAGTGCGTGTGAGGGTTACAGTGCACGTTTATGGGGGCAGTGCGTGTGAGGGTTACAGTGCACGTCTATGGGGGGCAGTGCGTGTGAGGGTTACAGTGCACGTTTATGGGGCAGTGCGTGTAAGGGTTACAGTGCACGTCTATGGGGGCAGTGCGTGTGAGGGCTACAGTGCACGTCTATGGGGGGCAGTGCGTGTGAGGGCTACAGTGCACGTCTATGGGGGGCAGTGCGTGTGAGGGCTACAGTGCACGTCTATGGGGGGCAGTGCGTGTGAGGGCTACAGTGCACGTCTATGGGGGGCAGTGCGTGTGTGTGTGTGTGTGTGTGTGTGTGTGTGTAGGGAGGGCGGGGGGAGGGAAAGAGTTATTGTGGGTCTGTGGGGGTAGGAGGGGAGACTAAAATAAATATAAAATATATATTGATATATTGCAGAGGAAAGAGAGGCATGGTTCCCAGTGCTATAATCAGATGATCATAGCACCATTGAGAACATTTCGCAGCACCCCTGTGGGGTTTGGGAACACAGTTTGGAAACCACTGATCTTGTAAGATTATATACCCAAGTGATAAGTAAAGCCGATGTAGCCAAACTTACGGCTTAAATTTGACATCCACTTTGATTCACAACACTTTTCACTTTAGTAAATAACTGTGTAGATGTTTCTAACAGCCTATAATTTGACAGTTGTTCGTGAACTGTCACAATTTACACATAATATTGAGACCTGGTTGTGCAATTACAAAAACAAAAAATAGAAAAAAAATTAAAAATAGATTTAAAAAAAAATGAGAAATAAAATGAGTCTTCATGATTCAACTGCCCAATTTTAGCCCCTCATATACGAGTATGCAAAGCCTTTCACCAGCAATTTGCATACCAATACAGGAGCTCCAGGTTCCATTAATAGATACATTCACAGTATGCTCTAGTGCAGAATTAGCAAACATTTAGCATGAACTATATTTTCCCATGTTCCATCAAGGTCAACGATCACTGCACTGAGTAACCAAATGGGGGATGGATACCACAATCTGGTATGTGTATGAAAATACACAAAATTATGTGGTTTTTTAAAAAAAATCTAAAAATATATATATATATATATATATATATATAAAACGTTTTTGGTTTGTTTTTTGGAAGCATTAGCAAGTCTTTTGTCACAATTCTTAAATCTAGGAGACTGAACGAGAAAAATCACAGATATCCTGTTACAATGTCCACAGTACTCCTGCAGAAGGCTCTGTAGATCATGGTTGAAGGAACAAACTGAAGAACCATAACATTCTCATTCTAAACAATTTTCCTGGAGGAGTATTACTTTACAAAAAGTTTGGTCCTAGATTTCATTGCATCTGCCCTCCTCTGTTGTAGTTCATGGCCATCCTCTTCATCATCATCATCATCATTGACCCAGCTGGCCTTCAGTGGAGTCATGTCTGGAGCAATTACATCTCCATCCTGCAAAAACAAATGGTGGTCCTCTCAGTTGTGGTACTCCTGTGATCCCTGGCTTCTTTTCAATTACAGAAGGCTACACACAATTACAGTAACAAACCTGAGGTTTTGAGAAGTCCCTGTTCATGCACCACTGGATGAAATATCTCTTCGCCGCTTCAAGGCTCTTTTGATCGGCTAGCTTGCAGTAAACACGTATAATTTGCTCAGCAAATTTCTCTGGCAACAGCTGTGAGACCTTTTAGAAAGTTACAAGACATTTAAAATATTACTATTTTAGTATAGGCTACAAATATGTAGAAAATAGGACATTCTAAAAAAATAGATGGAAGTAGTATTTATAATGATAGCAAAACAAATATAAAGTTCAGCTACCTACATTTTTTTTTATTATCATCCGGTTTATCAGACATAAGGTAAAAATCGAGAAACAGCCTAATTCCATGTAGATTGTATTTATTATTTTTTTTTATATAAAACAATTCCAAAACCCATAATACCACTACCACACATTAGCCTATGCTCAACCGAGAATTAAAGGACTTATGGACAATATGGTTTAATACTACTCTACTTTGTGCAGTGCACAAAATACATGCACATTCAGAATAACACTGGCACAAAGTTAGTCTATCGGCTTAAAAGGGCGTTTCGTGCAATCACACACTAGGTGCAATGTTTAGGCTGGATTACATATAGGTATAATGGCTAGTAGTCCATTGCTTATGTTTTTACTTCTGTATAATTGTTCTTTACATTACAAACAGTAGGGTGTAGCACATACCCCCTTTTTTCTCCCTTATCAATAGCCGCTCATTACACAGCACCTTGCACTAACCTGATCTTTTCTTATCTTTATAGCTTGCAGTGGGTCAGATTTGCAGTAAAAGCGCACGTTGTTGATGGGATTTTGCTCCTTCATCCCATAATCCATGTGAATCACCTGTATTTACAAACACAGCATCAGCTACATCTGAAGAAATTCAGCATGAAGATGATTTAAAGAGGTCTGGCAACATCATGGGCAAGACTGTATTGGTATACTTTAAAAAGGTGAGATATTCCATCTACACATTAAGCTAACCAAACCGATCTGCATAACTCGAACACAGTGAAATAGGGTTATAGAACCAAGTGATGTCTATGTTGAAAAGTTCGAATAACGTACGGATGGGACGGTAAATACTTTACCCTTATGTTCTGTACTCAATATACTGTGCGAGTATGATTAATGTATGCATTCCCAGGGTATTTCAAAAGGCATATTTTGAACCTTAGTGGGGGATCATTTTTCCGCTAGCTTGTACCAAGTGTAGGGGTAAGCATTTTTTCTGCTTTGACACACAGTGAGTTTGTACTGTGTATTTTGCAAACCCTATGTGTGCTACGGCAGTATAATACTTCCTATCTTGCTCAGCTATGTCGTCTGAGCACAGCAATACCCCCATATGTATCTTTGCCAGGTATATGCGGACATTGAAGGGGCACATATGAGACACAGCCATTTAAGTTTTTTCAAACTTTACATTTTTACGCTGTGTCCATATCCCACTTTGAAGTTTTTTTTGTAGGTTAATTATTCCAGCTACCCCATAAAGGCATACAATTTCTTAAAGAAGACACCTTAAGGTATTTCAAAAGACGTATTTTGAACCTCAGCATGAAATAATTTTTCTGCTTCCTTATACCAAGTGTAGTGGTAATAGGCATTTTTCTGCCTTTTTTACATACTGAATGAGTTTGTAATCTATATTTTGCAAACCTTATATGTGCTACAGCAGTATAATACATCATATGTTGCTCCGCTATATCATATGAGTACAGCAATACCTCCGTATGTACCTTTACCAGGTATATGACAACGTTGAAGGGGCACATTTGAGACACAGCCATTTAAGTTAGAATTTTTATGCTGGATCCATGCCCCACTTAAGTTTTTTTTTTTTTATTATTCATTTTCGTGCATCAGGATCACATTTTTATACATTTGTGCATTAAGTTTAGAGAGAATTTCGTGTGATATTTGCACCATTTTGGGTCAAGCATTAAACAGTTTGATACAACAGTAACATTTTTAAATATTTTTAGCGATCTAGGCAGAGATGTTCGACTGTTTTGTGTCATTGGGTTTCAGGTAAGGCATGGCTTGTTCTAACAATAGATATATTCAGTAGGCTTGGTGGTGATTGTAGAGGAGTTGGGCTGTTCGTGAGGGAGCAGGTGTGTTAGAGTCCAGCTCTGTGGGCTAGCCCTATGTGCTGAATTATGCATGGGTGCTTGTATGCCTTAGCGAAGTGGTGCTTGTTGTCTTGAGTGGTTATCTAGCTTGGGTGCCCCTGACCTAGGGGGCGGCATGGTGGCGTGGCGGACGCCAGGTGTTTGGCTTTGTAGTGTGTATGCTCTTGTTGCGTTGAGTTGCATGGGTCCCTATGTGGTTGGGTTGGTCATCCACTATCCTGTGTGTGTGTGTGTGTGTGTGTAGATCCTATATAATGGGGAGAAAAGAAAGAGGAAAATATGCGTTTGTACATGCAAACGCCTGACTATAAGTTAGTAAACATTAGGAACTCAAAGGCACGCGTGTGCAACAGTTATGTTGGCTAGTCTTGTGGCAGTTCACATCATTTATGGATCTGGGTGTTGCGACCCGCTGGGTCCCGGTTCAGACTGGGTGGTGCTCTCAGTGTCCAGTGTTGCCTCGAGCAGGCTCCGTTGTGGTGTAGTCGTTAGGTTAGACAGTCCCAGGGTGGCCAGGAGGGGAGATGCTTCTACTGAGGTCAATATATGGGTAGATCCCTCATGAGGTACCTCTAGGGTCCCGTTGGCGCCCCATCTGTAGGCGATGCCTGCTGATCGGAGTCGCGTGGTGAGCGGTCCATAGGATTTGCGCCATAAGAGGGTGGCTTTTGAGAGGTCTTGGAAGAACGTTAATGAAGAACCTTCAAACATTAGCGGTGTCTTTCCTTTCAGGCTCGCCAGTATGTGTAACTTGTCCTGCACTGTGACGCATCGGAGGAGGACGTCTCTGGCTGCTTTGTTCTTTAGGTGAGGGGGTCCTGGCAGACTGTATACCCCATCTATGATAATTTTCTTTACTGTTGCCGGTCTTCCATGGTTGACATTTTGACTGATAGGTAAGTTTGTTGTTGTTGTATTTGTTTAATAACTTCGCCCATCGTGTTCATGTGAGTGTGGACCGACACCACCTCCTTCTCCGTTAAGTCCCTTTTAGTGGTTGGAGCAGAGTCATCTGCCATTTCTATTAGTGGTGGCAGTTGTACTTGTGAGTGCCTGGGTGAGTCAGGTCTGGGCTGCGCTGGGGAGCGTGTCCCTTCAGGCTGTGCTGCTCGGGGGTGCCCCTGCGGGTCGGAGCTTGGCTTTGCCAGCGTGTGTGGCCTTTCAGGCTATGGCATTTGGGAGTGTCCAGGGTGGTCAGGCCTTAGCCTTATTGCTCTTGGCGCTGTGTCTGGCTGTCTTGTGGGGGGCTCCCCGTTTAAACTGGACACTGCTGGGTGAGGGCGGGCGTCTGGGTGTATTCCAGCTGGGCTGCTGTGGAAGCAGGCCTGGGTTAGGCTGGTTTGTGGAACATGGTTCCTATATCTCTGTCCCCGTTCATACCTTGCTGCCTTTGGGAGCGGCGCCCCATAGCTGGAGTGTGTTCCGGAGTGCCGGGTAGTTCCAGCTCGTACGGGTATTCCGTGTGTGCTGCAAGATGTCCGCACAGGATCTGCTCGAGGCCTAAGCATGGAGGTGTGCGGTAGGCCCCGGCTTTGCGTGTCCGCTTCTGCAGCCTTTGCGGCTGAAAGAACGGCATCGACCGGTGCGGCTTGTTCAGCTGCTGTCGTCTGGGTGTGCGTTGTGGCTGGATGGGTACAGGGTAGTTGGATAAATCGTGGATTTGATTTGTACGGTTAGGGAGCTATTGGAAATGGCGTCCGTTCATGTCAGGTTGCAGGCTCCGCCCCCCTTTGGAGTTTTTTTTTTTTTTTTTTAACTAGGTTGTGTTTTCCAATTACTTCACAAAGGCATACCATTTCCTAAAGAAGACACCCCAGGGTGTTTCAAAGGGCATATTTGAAACCTTAGCAAGGGATCATTTTTGCGCTAGCCTGTACCAAGTGTAGAGGTAATATGCATTTTCCCCCTTTTTAAAACATTTTTTAAACTTTTCAAAAGTTTTATTTAGCTTTTAACAACTTATTTTACCATTTTAAAACTTTGTTTAAACTTTTCAAAAGTTTTTTTTTTTACTTTTTATTGTTTTTCACTTTTAACCCCTAACTAACCTAACTGTAAATCCCCCAATTTCCCCACTAACTTCTACCCACCCTAGCTAAAATAAATATTTTTTAATATTTAAATGAATTAAATAAAAATTTAACCCTGGAGGACTCAAAAAAAAAAAAAAGTTAACATTTAGAGGTTAAAAATTGTTTTGTTTTTTTAAATCAGATAACAGTATTTTGATCACTGCAGGTGAGGGAGGGGGATTTTGTAACTTTTTTTTTTTTTTTTTTTTTACAGCCAGAGACAGATCAGCATTGATCTGTCTCTCTGCAGTTCACAGCTCACATGGAGCTGCAGGGAAACAGATCAGGTTTCACTGCAGCACGTGTGATCGCTCTGACTCCCGGTTGTAAAAAGTGAAACTGCCCATGGTAGTGTGCGCCTCCGATATGGAGACACACACTACAGGAAGATTAACCCCACGATTGCAGCAGTCAGGGGTTAATTTTCATTTTGAACTGAAATTTCCGTCCAGCGTCCTTAAGGGGTTAAAGTCTTCTGTGAAAGCCAGGACACAGGATGTATCTTGTGGTTAAGTTTGCAGCTATTTTATATCCAAGCGGTTTGGCAAATTATGTTATTTCTCATCTTAGAATAGTTTAACCCTTTCGTTGAATGCAGAAAAAACACACAGGCACCATTTGGTTTGTATGCTAGAGGATGAAGCTCTGAAAATTGGACAGTCTTTCAACTGGCAGCCAAACCCCATTTTGTTGACGTGTGGCATACTTACATCTACAACAAAATCTTCTGGATTAAGTTTAACATCACTTATGGATGTTTGTGGAATCGAATTAGCCAAGTCACCTGGTAAAGAATCATATTCATCCTGAAAAATAAACAAATAAAAATGTGTATATATATATATAAAAAAAAGTTCTAAAGAAATGGGGCAAAGTCTAAAAACAATCCATTGGAATCAAGGCGAATTGTTGTTTTGCATTCCATTTGTTTCCATGACGATTGTTCTGTATTTAACACCTTGCGCTCCAAACTTTCACTTTAAATATATGGTCAACTGTATTAATTAAATGAATACTCTTGTATCATAAAACATTTTAAAAGGTATAAGAAGACTAATGCACTACACTACACTTTGAAAGCTAGCTGGTTTAAAGTGAAAAAACGTTAGCGGTGTATTTTATAATTTGTGAACATTGGTTTTATACTTTTTTGGGATTACACGTTTTCCTACCTACTCTGCTCATTAATATCCTTGGTGGGGATGGTACCACCTATGCCTACGGAACGGAGCACCAGAGTGCTCAGCACACTGTAAGAAGTTTATGTGCCATTTATTTAATACGCTACGCTCTACAGCGTAGAAATAGCAACGGTCAGAATGATAGAAATACGGATAAAAGAACAAACAAAAGCGGGGGCGGGGCCGGACCGCGAGGCTGAATGGTAGCACACTGGCGTGGCTCCTGCAAAAGTCTCCAATTTTAAGCCCCTAAATATCACCCAAACGCTTACCTGGAGACCGGCAGCTGTCACCCGGCGTGAGAAGCCACCCCGGTCCCGGGGAGAGGCTCGCTGCGAAGTTCCAGTCCCTCGGAGGAGCGATCCCTGTCGCACAAGATGGGGGCCGCTCGGGCAGTGGGCTGGGTGGACGGCCGCCGCCCAGCTATCCTGCCCACCGGTGGAAGGCAGAAACGCGAGGCTAGGCGGGCCTGTCCCTGTCCCCCCCCCTCTGGACCGGCAGGGGTGATCCCGGTCCTCACCCTGAGGCCCATCGGAGTGCCACAACATCGGCGCTCTGAACAGCGATGGAACAAACCCAGTACATGGAGGCCGCTTCCAAAATGGCGGAGACCTCATGACAAGCGCTGCATGCACCCATCTACCCTGACGCCACACAAGCGGATTGCAGACTTGATCCCAGCGGGAGCAGCGCGTAAGTGCCGAGACCTCACTTACTTAACTTACTTAACCAACGAGCAGCAGCACGAACGCCTGGCAAGCCGGGGACTAACAATAACAGCGACAACCCTACCGCACACCGGCCTAACCTGCCACACTGCACAGCTCACCACAAGGGGGCCGCAACAAGGACTGACCACACGTAGCCGCCATGCTGCTCCTAGCAAACTGCTGGGACATCCCAAAGCAAGCACCCGACTGGACTACCCACAACGAGACCAGCTCCCTCCTCCAGCAGTACCCAAAGTACTACAAGTCTACAAGCATTAAAGCAGTCACCTACTCGTTGATCATGGAACAGTTACCCTGTATATGAAAAAGGAAGACCTGGCATAGAAACGCTGATCCTCACCTGGCTGGCATGGGATCTCCTTGGGGTGGACACTTTAAACTAACCTTTAGAGCTTATTATCTGTTGATACTGCCTATATGTCTCTCACATGTTTTTGTGTAATTTACACACTAGCATAAATGTAACCTAACATAACATGCAACGTTGCCAAGCATAACATGAACCTAATTGAATAGCTAAAATTACGATTGCACATGTCCTGTCTGCACCCTTTGTCACTCCTCTGCATATTCTTTCCTGACAAGTGCATTATGTTAACCCTACAACTTAACTTAACAATATGTGCAGTAACTATCTAGGCCATAAGCCTGTTAAACGTTGCTTTCTACCTTGCTTGTTTCTGCGCTAAAGTAAGACTTCAAACAATTATACTCCTTAAAAATTGTGCATGTTTTCTCACTGCCCTACTGCTTACAAGCTGTGTATTTTTTGTCTCCTGTCACAAGCTGTTGGGGCGTGACAAGTTGTATGTAATTATCTGCACTTCAAAAATAAAGAATTAAAAAAAAAAAAAAAAAGAACAAACAAAAGCAAAGTCAGGATTCCAGAAGTTCCCCAAGACAATAAACAAGCCAGGGTCAATATCATAAATTCAAGAGAGACTTACTAAACGTACTATACCAGTATCAAGGTAGATACCACAATAGGACACTGAATAAGGGCCTAAATAATCATTATACATGCTTAAAGCGGCACGGTCATGCCGAATCCAGTATTTTTTTAACCCCCCCTCCCGCCTCCACTACATCCAATTGACCCCCTAGTCACCCCCAAAGGCCCCTAAGCCCCCCACATTACCTATTTTTTATTCTTTATCTTCTGCCCCGATCTTTATTCAGGGCACGGCCATCTTTGTGTGGGTAGGTGAAGTCCCTGTGGGACACGTCATCTGCCCACACTAGATAGACTGAGATTCCCGCACATGCCCAGTGAAACACCTGGACATGCGAACGGGAATTTCACCTATTCATTCATTCATCAGACAGACGAATGAATGAATAGAAAGAAAAAAAAAAAATCAGACGAACAAACTAACACCGAGTATCAGTGTTCATTTGTTCGTTCAGTTTATTACAAGGAGGGAGCTACCGGCGTGCAGCTCCCTCCCTGTAATATGCAACTATAGAAGCGGCAGGGAGCAGTGCTCCCCACCACTTCATAAGCCCCCCAGGTCCCCCCCTCACTCTATGGGGGTCAATATGAACCGCATAATAGCACAAGGGAGATTAAAATCTCCCCAATGCCCCTACTCGCTATACCGCGAGTAGGGGCATGTCCACTAAACAGTGAGCAGCCTGTGGCTGCTTACTAAAAAAAAAATGGTAATAAGGGGGGGGGGGGGGGGACGGGACACGACCTACTGTCCTCCCCCCCCCGGCCCCCACCCCTGCGCGGTGGGTGGGGTCCCTAATAAAACAATAAGGGGGGGGGACCTACTGTTGAATTTTTTTCCAGAGTATATAGAACTGCATCTCAATTTCACCTTAAAAACTTAAAGTAACTTATCCTATATTCGTACATATACCAGACACACACCAATTTATTTACTTTAATTCACATAATTTTAAGTACATTCAAGGCTGTACACCTTACAACTTCTCTGCACGTGGACTCACGTTTTGCAAAACACACTTGCACTATCCTTTCCATTGACATAAAAATATAAGGAGTCAACTGCACCTTGGGTGTTCCCGTGTTAGTTACCACAAGACCAGGAGCCCAATATCCATCCATTGAACTGCCTCTCTGATGATGTGGAGATTAGAGCAATTTAATTATAATTGCAGACAATCTGGGGTGCACCCATTAATAATTTCAGTATACAATAATAATAATAATGACACTTCAATATGTGGAAGGCAAGAATAAGTGCCATTGATTTGATGTGAAGAACCAAAATATAAGAAACATGATCAAGGATGTAATTTCATGGGTGACACTATTTATTGCCTTACCGGTTTTATCCTGTTGCTAGAAGTAGGATGCGTCTGCCCCACGTACTTGTACAACTGGCGGAGTTCTACTTTGCGCAGGATGTCTCTGGATTCGGACAGTTTGGGATCGCATGAGTAAAGTATCTGCTGGAGAATGTTATCTGGAAATAGTGCAGTTAACCAGTTACAAGCTCATCTTTACACTGCACACTAAAGATAATTGTTACAGCACCGACAGACATTTTGGTCCAGGTAGATTGCTCTCTGAAATATACTCAATTATATTGGGTTTCCTTATTCCCTCCCTCCCCCCCTGAGATGGTATGGGCAATTAGAAAAGAAAAAATTAACCTGGAAACAAATAATGCATTGTTGGCAATTAAGGATAAGGTTGGGGTTAATTTCAGTCCAATTAGCAGTAAGTGTTGCCAGAACTCTAATTTTAATATTCACACTGATGGGCCTCTGCAGTATTTTTTGTATATTCATCGTTCTAAAAATTCACCCTCGGTAAACTGATCTAATTTCTGCAGCATTTGGATTTTAGTTATTGCAGGACAGCACTTTACATATTCTGATCATTATGTGCATCAATGAAAATATGGTGTATACAGAAATCCTATTTGTAGCTCACTTGATGGGGCATGTATATTTAGCTTAACTCCTCAGCTAAAACCAAAACCCATGCAATTTCAATACAAGCCCAATGCAGGTCCCAGGCAACTGGTCATAACACAACACACTACATCATACTGTAGATTTCATATACAAAAAAAAAAAAAAAAAAAGTGGTTTTCCAAAATAATGAATGCGCAGACAAACAAGGCAAAAAGCCACAAACCATTGCATTGTGACTCTGTATAGAACTGTAAACCTGGTAATTGTGATATTTTAAACAACCGACCTGTGAGCTTAGTATATGCCTCCATGTCGTCCACAGACCCAGAGATAGTATAAAATTTGCCGCCTGAGCCCTCTATTTTGAAGTGTGAGTCAGCTTTTAGGAAAGCATCTGTAATCCTAGTAAAAACAAAACAGAAAGAGTCAAGGTAACTCCTGTAAATCGACTCATTGTAGGTAAAATTGCAATTAAAAAAACCACATAAAACATCTAAAAATTGTAAAGGAGAACAAAGCCAGAATATTGATTAACTCCGGTCTCTCATCATTACATCTGAACGTTGGTTAACAGTTTATTACATTAAATAATCTACAGCTACAATGCAGGGATGTTTTGTGTACACATTAAGTCAGCAGCAGGACAGCAGTGGTGAAGATTGCTTCAGCTTTCAAGTACATGACACCAAGCAAACTCCGAAGACATACTTCAGCTTCTCTCTATCACATTGTAACCACAGGAAGTAGGCTGCAGGTTTATCTAATCATGTCGGAGCGGGCTCGCTGGTGAGCACTACACCACCAATCTAGATTATTGAATTGTGGAATGTGGCTCTTACATTCAAGCAACTGAAGTTTCACTAACCAGTGTTGTAAAATATGTCAAATAAAAACCTTTATTTCCACTTACATTGTTTCTATGATGTTGCCAACTTTGTGCTGGTATGCCCTTCGATGCAAACAGTTGCGCGTGTGAAACATGTCATACAGGTTCCCAACTTCCTATTGCAGGAAAAAAAAACTAATACATGAAATTGGCAAAGCGCATTTGAAAGACAAAAAAAAAAAATTCATTTAAAAAAATATGTGTGTATATATATATATATATATATATATATATATATTTTTTTTTTTTTTTTTTTCTCACAAAACAGACAAAACACATTTAGAAAAGGTGTTTAAATGAAAATATTTTACCTTGTCTCGGGTACAGATGTGTTTCTTGTTTCCAACTGCGCAAACACGGGCAAATTTAAGAAATCTGTTATAATCAAAGTTATTTTGAATGCCTAGGTGATGGCAGTCCCTGTTAAAAACACAAGAGTGCAACTCTAGTTAATTATTTCAAAATTTTACACTTTTAGCTTATTCCAACAACTGATTTCCGGCTCAAAAGGTGAGCTATTCAAACGGTCATAAGAAAACCAAAAACATAAAACACACAATTATATATAGTAAAGACTAAATATAAACATTTTGCACAGTGCTTCAACAACACAAAACCACAAAAGCTTTTCTGCACTTTTACGATGTTCTGTCACTGCTTATACTGAAATAGACAGAAATGTCGCCTCCTAATTTCCCTGTAGACATAAATGTTCTAGAGATATGCAAAGCAGTGCTGCAAATCTAAGTGCACTTGCTGTTCACTGGAGTATGGCTGAAGAGACTTTGACACTTTTCCCAGCAGGTTTCTAGGGCTTTCTAGCAAGACCTATTAAAGGCAGTTAATCTTGCCCTGGAGGTAAAGTTGCAAATGGTCTCTGTAATGACCATTTCTCAGCTTTGAAACACAATTTAAGAAAAGATCCAAAGCCAGTAAACCACTCATGGACAGCCGTTTCATTGTTAATGCATATTATCAGCACGAGGTTGGTTACAGTTTTGCTTAGAGGCTTGGTAGTGCTTGGGAAGCGAAAACCAAAAAGGTTATGGTGGGGAACAAATTGTGAAAAATAAAAAAAAAGTTGTGTTTCAAAGCGGTTGTATACAGCGCAAACAGACTCAAAAGGAATCCATGTTTAAAATTGAATGATGCAAAAATGTGATTCTTTGTTAAACTAATTTGCATATGCCCACCCAGAATCCTTTGCGGTAGTAACATCACTGCAAGTTAGTGATTTCTGTGGGAAAAGAAAGTCTTATGGCTTGACTGTTGTGCCGATTTTTGTTTAACATTGTGTGTGTGTGTGTGTATATATATATATATGCAGTTATTTGTATTTATTTATATAGAAAGTCATTCTAAGTGTATTTTAATACTAATATATCTAATTATATTAATAAAATACACTATATATGACGAGAGAATATATATATTCTCTATCTACACATGTAATTTATTTTTACATGTTTAATGTTGTGTTTTGTTTTTTTAAGCTCTTTAAAAAAAAAAAAAAAAAAAAAAAAACACGTTTCAAATCACTCTGCAAACTGCAGCCAGACACAATAACAAATGATACAATATTAAGGGATCACCATATTCGTGCACATCTGCAAAAACTGGCCTTGAGCTGCATCTCAGAGTGAATCTACACAGACAATCAAGAACCACAAGTAAAACAGATATTGTACCCCTGGTGGTCATCACTTCACCCAGACTGGTCACTCCATCCAAAACATCAGGGTTAAAATTCTTAAAAGGGAATTTCAAAGACTCTCATGAACAAAAGACAATTGAGATGAAAATGATCACACATTTCAACACCAGAAACGAAGGACTTAATGTAAACTCTGGCTTTCTGACAAAGTACAAACATTTTTTATAAACACATCTTAATGTCTTCTGGTTCTTTCAATATTCGCACTTCACCTTTATTGGAACTATCTATATAGATATATGTGCAGCTATATACTTGCATGCTCTTGTTTTCTTTTTAAAATAGCTTATTGACTACTCTGTTTATTAACTTTTTTTCTAGCTATTCTTAGCCAACCTGCACCTTTCACTTTTCTGATAGAATTTATCTTGATTCCAAGGCTCAAGCTTATAGGTGTTGATAAGGGAATCTTTTACGCAAACAAAGAAGTTTGAATGACTATCTGTTCCTGTCCAAATTAGAGATGTTTAAATTGCGTATACGCAGAAGTAAATTCACACGGACACACGGAGTTCAGGTTAAAAGCACTTCAGGAAATTTATTAGCATCTGGTTAAAAGCAGGCTTGCAAGCCCTTTTTAAAGGTAAAATTACATCATTGCAAAATATCAAGATATAAGCAAATAGACATTGTCAATTGGCTTAGAGAAGAAGGGGTTAGTTAAATGCCCTCCCTGTTGGGTGTTACGTCTTACATCATAACTGACGTCATAAAGTTCTCCTCCAGATTTCAGCGCCATCTTGCTAGCACGAGGAGTTCTCTCGATGGGAGGGGGCATTTTGGCAGCTATCCATAAAGAGTAGCTGGTACCTTTAGTCTTTCAAGGTTAGTATCCTCAGTATTCTCAAGGCCTCTTTGGCAATTATACACTATCAATACTATCTGCTACAGTGTGTTCTTTGAATCAGAAGATTCTAGCATTTTCTGCTGACATGCTGTTTCTACGAACAAAGGAATCTTGTAAAGTTTAAACTATGAGGCCTGAGAGCTGAATATGAGAATATAGTATTAAAAGGGGCCCAGTAAGGATTATATCGTTTATAAGGGGCCTAATAATGGATATAAGTTATAAGGTGTTAATAATTCTACAACAGTGTCATAATGATATCCTATATTAAAATTGGCTAACTT
Organism: Pelobates fuscus; assembly: GCF_036172605.1. Taxonomy (NCBI): domain Eukaryota; kingdom Metazoa; phylum Chordata; class Amphibia; order Anura; family Pelobatidae; genus Pelobates; species Pelobates fuscus. The sequence goes on along the minus strand of NC_086321.1, from coordinate 337,049,367 downwards.
AGACTCAGGAAATGCTTGATGCTTAACACGACACTTAAGACCATATAGGTCTAGTTCGGGAGCAGAGAGCCCCCACCTGAGAGGTCTCTTCTCTAAATCTTTTTGTTCTCCCTTTTTCTTGGAACTTATTTGTTATGTGTACATGACGTTCATCCCTATGTCTTATCTGTACTCCCTTCCTATTACTGTTCTATGAGTATTTGCACGTAAGCACTTACTTTTTAATGTATAAAAACCCAGCTGATGAATAAGACGGAAGAGACTTATTTTGAATACCAACAGGTGTCTGGCGTCTAATTCTCGCTTCTCCAAGTGCACTTGTAATAATAATTTGGGCTTCCTCTGAATATAACAAAGATCAACATTTGGATCCACAACACTTTCAGGCACATCTTCGGCTATTTATGACACCCTACTCAACCCCACCCTTCTGTAACATCAGCTGATTTAAAGTGTTAAACTCTATCAGATTGATCAGTATTGCGTCACATCTGAGGAAGAGAGGATAACTCTTGAAAGCTTGTCTGTGAAATATTCGGTTAGTCCAATAAAACAAACAAAAAAAAAAAAAGGTATAATTGCATACCGCAATACTCTGGTATTTTGGCATCTTGACTACTGGACTAATACGGCTAATCCAATCTATTTATATATTTTTGTAACAGTTCAATATGAAAGGGAGGGGGTGGGGGGGGGAAGCAAATAACACTTCTGTTCGCTCTGACATAATGGCAAGAAAAAAAAAACCCTGTTTGCAGAGGTAAAATGAAGCTGCAAACTGGTGCCATATATTTGGGGGGGGGAAAGTGTTGATTAATTTGTCCCTTCCACATGACATGCTACATAGAGCTTTTGAGAAAGATTGCTACCAAACATGGGGTGCAGTAAATTATTAATGTGTGGGGCTTTTGTTTGCTAAAGCCATTTTGATTATTATTATTATTATTTTTTTATATAGAGATGTTTATTAACAAAGGGAGTATTATTGTGGATTAAATGTCATGGTACAAAATACTTTTCAAGAAATAAAAGAAAATAAATGTCTGCATGGTGTTACAAATAGATTCTGGCAAAATTATGGATATTTTATCGTTAAAGAATGGATATTTTATCGTTAAAGAATGGATATTTTATCGTTAAAGAATGGATATTTTATCGTTAAAGAATGGATATTTTATCGTTAAAGAATGGATATTTTATCGTTAAAGAATGGATATTTTATCGTTAAAGAATGGATATTTTATCGTTAAAGAATGGATATTTTATCGTTAAAGAATGGATATTTTATCGTTAAAGAATGGATATTTTATCGTTAAAGAATGGATATTTTATCGTTAAAGAATGGATATTTTATCGTTAAAGAATGGATATTTTATCGTTAAAGAATGGATATTTTATCGTTAAAGAATGGATATTTTATCGTTAAAGAATGGATATTTTATCGTTAAAGAATGGATATTTTATCGTTAAAGAATGGATATTTTATCGTTAAAGAATGGATATTTTATCGTTAAAGAATGGATATTTTATCGTTAAAGAATGGATATTTTATCGTTAAAGAATGGATATTTTATCGTTAAAGAATGGATATTTTATCGTTAAAGAATGGATATTTTATCGTTAAAGATATGATTGTTGGCTCTTGAAAGGAACCTCAAATTTCTGTGGTCCATACAGGCTATCCAAGAACCCTCAAATGGGAAGTTGGGAGGTTGCTCAAAACACTAAGAAAGCAGGAAGCAAGAAGGTTTGCAGGTACCTTGCAAAGTAGTCCCATTTGTCCACATCAATGCCATTTCTTTTATTAGCGACAATCTCATAAAGGAAGCATTTCTCTTCTGTTCGTCCTCGATACGGCCACTGCAAGATGTGAAATATTAACCTGAATTCATACTCAATGAACCCACATAAAACTGTATTTCAAGGCATAAAAAGTACATTAACACTGGTAACCAGCCAAGTGCACCTAATATACAATTATTAACCAAATTCAATTTCATATTTAAAATTGATTGGTTAGACCAGGCTTCCCAAACCACGGCCCTCCAGATGTTGCTTAACTCCCATGATTCTATGAATGAAGTTGATCGGCTGAGAACCATGGGAGTTTTAGTTCAGCAACATCTTGAGGGCCGGGGTTTGGAGAAGCCAAGGTTAGACACTGACCAAATAAAGAACTCCTTGCCAGAAAATTTATTTTGACTTTGAGACCAAGGTGAGAACCACTTTGGAGTACACAGCATGATTCTCGGCATAGGTGATGGCAGATCAAAACCCTTTAAGAATCAATACCATACCTCGTGAGATGTTTATTTGGTGACCTCATGGTCACTGTTAAATGATGTCCATGACCTTGTTATGATGAAAAGAGTTTTATTAGATATTTGTTAGTTTTACTTATGTTACTATGTTAAATACCAAACTCTGAATGTAACTGTTTACGTGCACTATTAACACTGCCGTTAATCTAGAACTCATTTACTGCTGTTGATACTATGCACAAGTCTTTTGTATGTTGCATTCACAATGAAAAATGGTCTTTGGAAAATAAAAAATAATTTAAAGGTCAAAAAAGCCAAACTGAAAAATAATTCTAAGTCAGCTATGCTTTCAGTTCAGCAAGTCTGGCATCAATTTTTAAATTCACTTTTATTTATTACTTTAATATTTGAATTTTGAATAAACCTGTTGGTCTACAGGTGCTTAATATTATGCTACCGAACCAGATATTCTCATGTGATGTGAAAAACAAGAATGACTACATTCTGTAAAAAAAAAAAAAAAATACATAACCCCACACAGAATAACATCAAGCACCCAGATAAATTCCAACCACATGCAAATATAGAAACACAGGATGCTAGTAGAACCAAAAATAAGAAGAGTGCAAGAAAAATACTTACTGAAGAATTATTCTGACTGGAGTCAAATTGTTGTTCTTCTTCTGATGACAAAGGTCCTGCAATTTGCTCTTTTATAAATATTAAGTCCTCAGGCAAGCAAAGACCATATTTCGTCATTATACCCTCCAAGTTATTGGATTCAATGAGATGGTCAAACATTTTTACAGAAGCAGTTTCATGCTGGGGGTAAAGAAATATCAAACAAAATTCAGAACATTGAAATGTATGCAGTGCAATACTGAACAATTGAACGTTTTTTTTTTCTCTTGACATAGGTTGACAGAAAGCAGAAATGGAACGGATGAATGAGGCAACCAGTCTGCTTTACAGGCACTACTGCATAATTGCAGAGACACATGGCTTAAAGGAACACTCAAGCTTGATTAAGTGCTTTGGGCGGGTGTTTTTTTTTTTTTTTTTTTTTAAAACAAAATCATAGTAATGCTAATTTAAAAAAAAAAAATTGGCAACTTTTATAGTTGAGGGTAGAAACACCTGCATGTGTCACACAGACAACCGAGGAGGTGTATACCTGCTTTTGTGAGATTCATAGAGCCAACGGAAGTGGCAGGTACGCTAGTGCTCATTGAGAAGCATTAGTAAGCGAAGACTGCAGTTTTTTTTTTTCCCCCAATGAGAAGCGTTGATTGGGTAATTGCCTGCCACAGACTTCTCGTCTGTGCAGGGGATAAATGGGAAGGCCCGACAGCAGGTTTGTAGTTTTTGCAAACTATTTCTTTCCCATATATAAAAAAAATTTATTCATGTTTTCTTTGGGTATATATCTACTATACAGTGAAAACAATCCAGTGGAGCGTTCCTTTAAGTTTATTATTTCTTAAAGGGATACACTAGAGCAGCGGTAAACAACCTCTGGCACTCCAGGTGTTGCAGACTACATCTCAACAGACACTGTGCCAGTATTATTGCTGCACGAGCATTGTGGGAAATTTAGTCCAAAACATGTTGCCTAGCCCTGCATTATTTTATTTTTTTCCTTCTATCACAATATGTAGTACGACAAAATAAATGTGTGGGGTGGGGGATAAATCCAATTTACAATGTGATAATGGATATGAAAGCCTCTTTCTAAGCTTTTAAGGTCAATGTTTGAGTCAATAGTTATATTAAAAAATTGTGCCAAATTTGCATAAACATATAACACTGACCTAATTCGCCGCATTATTAGGACAATACTAAGATCTCAGATTTTTTTTGTTTAATTATATGTACACAAAATGATACACACTGAAATTTGTAACAAAAAACAGACATATAACTAATAAAAATAACTAAGTATAGGGACACACACACCTTAAAATTCCTCTTTGGACAGGCAAGTGGCATGAATCTCCCATCAAACATATGGGAAAATGGCCCATGACCTGAAAGGGTGACAGAAATATAAAGTTTCAATTAAAATGGACAAACATAAGACACGCAAACCATGTTAGCCATTATTGGTGTATATTCAAACATACAAAAATCGAGGATCATAAAATGTAACTTCCTGGATTTCTTTTAAAGCTTGAAAAAACATAAATTTTACTTACCGTAAATTTCTTTTTCCTGAAGATTAGAGGCAGTGCTTATACCACAGGGATATCCAATCTGGAGGGAAAAAACAGGCAGGCAAATCTCCAAACATTTAAACCCTCCCCTAATTACCTCCTTTCCCATAAGTAGCAGCTCCTCCTGATCATACCCAGAAAATACATAAGCCAAATAGCTGCAAAATTACTGAGTTTATTAGAAAAAAGGGGCGGGAATGTAGCACTGCCTCTAATCTTCAGGAAAAAGAAATTTACGGTAAGTAAAATTTATGTTTTTCCCTTCAGATTAGAGGCAGTGCTTATACCACAGGGATATAATAAAGCAGATCCTGAGGGCGGGTTCATTTCACTACAGCTTGAAGCACCTTGCGCCCAAAAGCAGCATCCTCCGAGGCCAGTATGTCCAACTTGTAGTGTCTTGAGAAAGTATGGAGAGAGGACCAAGTAGCAGCCGAACAAATCTGAGAGGGAGATGCAGCTGCTCGGAGAGCCCAAGACGTCGAAACCGCTCTAGTAGAGTGGGCCTTTATAGGGCCTGGATGTTCCATGCCATTCTTGGAATAAGCCAACAGAATACAATCCTTCAGCCATCTAGCCAGAGAACTCTTCGAAACCTTCATGCCTTTCCTAGTGCCTCTGAATAGGACAAAAAGACTATTATCCTTCCTGAAGGATTCCGTAGATTTTAGGTATTGTAACAGACATCTCTTTACGTCTAGGCAGTGAAATTTGCTTTCCAAGGCATTAGATGGATTCTGACAAAAAGTCGGTAAGACCACTTCCTGGTTGACGTTCGAAACCGAAAAAACTTTAGGTATAAAAGAAGGATCGAGCTTTAGAACCACCTTGTCCTGATGGAAAACTAAAAAAGGAAAATTCGCCCGAAGAGCTTGAATCTCACAAATTCTTTTAGCTGATGTAATAGCCACCAAAAAGACAGTTTTTAACGAAATAATCTTCAGGGAAGCTTCCTCCAATGGTTCAAAGGGCGGCTCACAAAGCGCTGAAAGAACCAAGTTAAGATCCCAGGGAGGATAGGTTTCCCTAACATAGGGCACCAAACGAGTTAGAGCTCTGAAGAACCTCGAAATCAGAATATTAGAGGCCAAGCATCTGAGGGAGAAGAAACTGATAGCAGAAACCTGCAATTTCAATGAAGCAGGTTTAAGACCTTTAGCAAATCCCATCTGAAGGAAACTTAGAATCTTCTGGATGGATGCGGAAACAGGGTTGACTTTAAATCTACAACACCACTGACAGAATATCTTCCAAATTCTAGCGTAGATCTTTGAAGTAGATTCCAGACCGTTGCTCTCTAGAATCTGGCGTTCAGAAACCAGGCCGTCAAATGGAATCTTCGAAGGGTCGGCAGAGGCACCATGGCGTCCTCTAGTATTTCTCTTGAAAGTGGGAGCTTCCAAAATGTGGCCCCTGGAAAATTCAGGAGAACCGAGAACCAACTTCTTCTTGGCCACCATGGAAGGATAAGGATAATACGTACACTTTCCAGTCTTACTTTTTGAAGTATTCTGGGAATAAGCACTACTGGCGGAAAGGCATAAGCCAGGTTGAACTTCCATGGAACTGACAGGGCATCTATGATATCCGGCCTGTCTGTTGGATTTAGGGATGCAAAACGTCCTGTCTTCCTGTTCATTCTGGAAGCCATCAGATCTATCTCCGGAACCCCGAAGCGGTCTGTGATGAACTTGAAAGTTCTGCATGACAGGGACCAATCTGCTTGTTTCAAATAATGCCTGCTCAGGGCATCTGCCACCACATTGAATTTCCCTGAAATGTGAACTGCTGAAATTGACATCAGGTGCACTTCTGACCACAGCATGATCATTGAACAAAGGCTTTCTAACTTTGTTGATCTCGTACCTCCCTGTCTGTTCAAATATGCCACTGTCGTTCGATTGTCTGAGCGGATTTGAATATGTCGATCTTTGATAAGCATCTGAAATGCCAAGAGTGCCATCCACACGGCCTTTAATTCCCTGAAGTTCGAGGAATTTTTCATATCCTTCTCTTGCCAGGACCCCTGCTTCTTGATGTCTCCCAGATGGGCCCCCCAGCCCAGGGCAGAGGCGTCTGTCGTAATTATAGTGAAGGACTTCATCCGGAATGACAGACCCTCGTGCAGGAATCGAGAAGATGTCCACCACTGCAGACTTCTCAAAGTTAGCTTGTTGAACCTCATAAGCCCATCCAGGCCGAGTTCCTGTCGATTCCAGACTTGCAGAATGTTTCTTTGTAGAGGTCTCATTCTGGATTTTGCCCAACAGACTGCCGGGATTGAGGCTGTAAACAGACCCAGTAAGCCCATGGCTTCTCTGATTGAAAACACAATTTTTCTTCTGAGATTCCGAATTAATCGCTTGATTTTTAGTTTCTTCTCTTCTGGCAGGAATATCTTCATTGCGATAGAATCCAAAATCAGACCCAGGAACTGGATCCTTTGAACTGGCACTAGTTCCGATTTGTTGAAATTTATTAGCCAGCCATGCTTTTCTAGCGATTCTATCGCTGTCCCCAGGTCTAGCTGTAGTTGACCTTGGGACTCTGCAATCAACAGCCAGTCGTCCAAATACGGAATGACAGAGATGCCCATACCTCTTAGAAAAGCTGAAACGACTACTAGCAGCTTTGTGAATACCCTGGGTGCTGATGACAGGCCGAAAGGTAATGCTCTGAACTGGTAATGTTTGATTACTGATCGGCAGCACACAGCGAACCTTAGAAGACTTTTGCTGGATTCTGCTATGGGCACATGAAGATAGGCATCTTTTAAATCCAGGGACGCAAACCAACTTTTTGGATGAATAAGCAGAGTAGCGGACTTTATTGTTTCCATGAGGAACTTCTTTTTGATAATCCACCTGTTTACGGCTTTTAGATCTAAAATGGGTCTGAACGAACCATCTGGCTTTGGAACCAAGAAAAGTCTTGAATAGGTGCCCCGAAAACTTTCCTTGAGAGGAACTTCTTCCACCACTCTTTTCAGTAATAGAGTCGATACTTCTCGCATCAGAGAGAGTTCCATCTCTAGAGAATGAACCTCGGAACATAGAAACATTTCCATTGGGGCTTGTGATAATTCTAGAGCGTATCCGTGTTTTATCACTGTGAGAACCCAGCGATCTGATGTTGTTCCTTTCCAGTGCTCTAGGAAGTGACTCAGCCTTCCACCCACAGGCCTGGAGTCATAACTTTATTTCTTCTGTCAGAAAATCTTTCCTTCTTCCTATAATCAAAGGCTTTTTTATGCTGACCCCTGAAATAGTTTCTACGAAAGGAACTTCTAAATGAGGGAAGCGACTCCGCTTTACGTCTTCTAAACTGCTTCTTAAATGATTCTGGTAAAGCTTTCCTTCCTTCCTTCATCTGTTTTAACAATTCATCCAGTTTTGAACCAAAAAGTCTTCCTGGTTCAAAGGATAGGTCACACAGTGAATTCTTAGATGCTGTATCTGCTGACCAATTTTTGAGCCAAAGCGCTCTTCTGGCGACTGTTGAAGTACCTATACTCTTGGCCGAAATTTTTAGGCTTTCTGCAGACGCATCTACCAAAAAATCAGATGCCATCCTGATATTCTTTAATAGCTTTACCGGGTCTTCCTTAGTTTCTCCCGTATAAACTTTTTCTAGTTCTTCCAACCAAAGTCTTTGGGCCTTGGCAACAGATGACCCCGTAATCAAAGCTTTAGCTTGGGCTGCAGAAGATATGAACAACTTTTTTAAGGAGGAGTCAATGCGTTTGTCCATGACATCTTTGAGCCCGCTTGTGTCTCCAATCGGTAAAGTAGTTTTCTTAGAGATTTGAGCAATAGGAACGTCCACTACAGGGACCGTATCCAGCTTACAGTCTTGTTCCGATGCTAAGGAAAAAAGAGTTTTAAAATGTCTAGACAGAAACGGCTTGTGACTAGGGAATTTCCACTCTTTTAAAATCAATTCCTTAATCTGTGGGAGAAAAGGAAACACTTTGGACTTTTTCCCTGTTTCCTCAATTCCAAAAATGCACTGCACTTCTTTAATCAATTTCCCAATTGCTTCATCTGGGAAGGCAAACTCCTCATCTGAAGAATCACCACCTGAAATTTCCTCATACTCAGAACCACTAGTTACTGAACTAGTATCAGAAGCTTCCCAAGATCTCAGTCTTTTCTTAGCATGTTTTACAACTTGCGAATCTTGGGCAACCGAGGCCTGGACTGACTGTAATGCAGCCGACTGCATATCCACAAATGTTTGCTGCATACTATGTTGCAACCAGCTGAGGAAAGTAGACATTTCTGTTCTTTTTGCTTCCTCTGAAGCTTCTTTAGAACACACTGAGCAAAGTTTCTTTTTATAACCATCTGGCATAGGTTGGCTACACACAGAGCAGATTAAATGCTTGGCTTTAGATGAACATTTCCCCTTTTCAGCAACTTTATCCAAATTTTCCGGATTAGACATACTGAAAAGAGAAAACAAAAAAAAGGGAAAACAATCAAATTTTTCTCCTTATCGATTCAGGCTAGGACCCATTTAATTAAAAACTTAATCAGTCTTACCTTAAATGGCCTGAGAGTGTGTTGGAGGGCAGGTGAGATAACACTCTTTACAACCGATCTGAGAGCTCCTGGCAAACAGAGGTTGCTGCTGGTAAATGCTCATATAAGTCCTGAAACCAAAGAGAACGCCCAGTTCAAATTTGGCGCCTGAATCAAGGTTCGCATTGCGCATGCGCATAGCGCTCCGCGACTCCCTAGTGGAACGCAACGCAACCTGTGTGTGCGTTCCACCGCAGGACTTCCCAGCCGACGCACGCCTGCGTCCTTCGTCAGACCGGCACCTGGCACGGCATTTAGACGGCAACATAAAACTTGAGGGACCACGCCGTCCGGCGTGTTAAAGGCTACTTACCCGGACATGAAGGAAGCAGTGCCCCCAGAGCCTCAGCCCTTCTCACCTGCTTCCTGGAGAACCTCCTGTCTAACCTCCCCTGCCGGAGGCAGGCAAAGAACTGGGTATGATCAGGAGGAGCTGCTACTTATGGGAAAGGAGGTAATTAGGGGAGGGTTTAAATGTTTGGAGATTTGCCTGCCTGTTTTTTCCCTCCAGATTGGATATCCCTGTGGTATAAGCACTGCCTCTAATCTGAAGGGAAAAATATATATATATAAAATGAAATAAAAAGTGTAGGCTTTTTGGGATTTTAGACAAAACAAAACAAAAAAATACAAAACACAGCCATATGAGTTATAGTACAAAATATTGTGCATTGACAGAGATAGTGTAGATAGTTACCCAAGTCGTGACAAAGGCCAGCAATCTGGACACAGAGCATGTCTCTCTTGTTGATCTGAAGTTCTGGTTGACGTTCATGCAATGACCTCACCAGACAGCCTGCTAGATAGCCAACACTGTCCAAAAGATACACGCGATGATTATAGAGAAACACTTGTTTTTTTAAATTTTAGTTTAATTTTCATAAAACATACTTGAACAACTTTTAAATACTCCAGTACATTTTTGTTAGCTATAAAATTGCAGATCAGTATAGGATGGTCTTAATTTTTTTTATGGATACATAGACCTGTTTTCCCATACACCCAACTGGGTGTTCTTTGTGTCTACCTCATTCTCTGGTCCTCTAACAGAATATAGAGTCCAAGGGTTTAGCATAGCATCTTACCGGTTACTATAACTACACAGTTCTCAACAGAGATCTCTGGTGTCCCACATGAAATTTGCTGAAGCCAACTTTGGCTTCTATCATCACTGAAACTACTACAGCCCCCATTTCCCACCTTTTTAGCTCCGCTCTTGGCCCTAAGTATTAGCCCACCTTGTCATCAACTCTTCTAGAGGTTACAGTTTACAGTTACTGGGTATGGACACATTCACCACTGTCGCCACTTGAGGTGAATGTGATTAAAGTAATTTAGAATTGCATGACTGACACTGTCACAAGCCAATTTGCTTTGTGGGAAACAAAAGAACCGATCCAGACCTTGTGTAAATATCTATAGGGATATTATTTAAAGTTATTTAAAGTTAAAATTTTGGTACACAACCCAACCCAAATTTTTTTTCAACGTTTAGGATTCTTCTGAAAAAGCCAATGTGCAGTGTAATTTCTCCTTTTTTTTTTTTTAAACAATGCCTATGAGGCAGATAGGGCACAAATTACAACATAATGACAAGAAACAGGACATGTGACTAGTAACCAGATGCTATCCATTGTTATCTTTTTGTGCTCCAATTGAACTTCTGTAAACAAGTCCCTCTTGTCTTATCTTGACAGTGTACACAATTCACAACAAGCAGCCAGAGGCCAGCTAGTAACTCCTCTTTCTTAATATATAGGCTACCATTACCTCACAAAAAAAATAAAAAAAATCTAGTATTAGCTTGGCTTGTAAATCTGGCTTTACAAGACTCAATTTCACAACATTTAAAAAGAGATACCATAAGCACTGCAACATATTGTACCTAAACAAATTTGTAATTTTTATTTATTTATTTATTTAAACCATTTCATTCTCTTTGGTGTCTGCTTCAGTTACAGGACCAACTTAAATGGCATCAGGATCGATCGATATTGATTTTTTTAGAGCTGAAACCGATACTGATAATCTGAACTTTTAGGCCGACCGCTCACTGATACCGATATTCTGTACATTTACTATTTGTAGAGATAGAGAATAGATCTCTCTCACACAAATCTACTGTTAATTGAACATGTTTATTTTTTATTAAAGGGACACTATAGTCACCTGAACAACTTCAGCTTAATGAGGTTGTTTAGGTGAGTGCTACAGCTACCCGGAGCCTTTTTCTTGTAAGCACTGTATTTTCTGAGAAAATGCAGTGTTTACATTGGAAGCTTGGAACACCTCTTGTTGCAGTCAGACGGCCACCAGAGGGACTTCCGAGTTCAGAGGCCCTAAAAAGGCCTCTCGTCCGATGCATTCTGGGTGAATGCATCAGACAGGCTATCAGCACACAAAGCACTGTGAACGCGCTTTGTGTGCTGATAGCCTGTCAGCACTGCTGTGGGCGTGGCTTCAGCTGACAGCTGAAGCCCGATGCTGACTGGCCACAATAGTGGTTAAGGGGGGGGGACCCACTCTCCTCCCCCCCCCCCCACCCCTGGGCGGTGGGTGGGGGCCCTAAAATTAAAAATAAGGGGGGGGACCTACTGTCCCCCCCGGCCCCCACCCCTGTGCAGCGGGTGGGGGCCCTACAATTAAAAATAAGGGGGGCACATACTGCCCCCCCGGCCCCCACCCCTGTGCGGCGGGTGGGGGCCCTAAAATTATCAATAAGGGGGGACCTATTGTCCCCCCCGGCCCCCACCCCTGTGCGGCAGGTGGGGGCCTTAAAATAAAAAATAAGGGGGGGGGACATACTGCCCCCCCCCCCCCCCGAGCGGCAGGTGGGGGCCCTAAAATTATCAATAAGGGGGGGACCTACTGCGCCTCCCCCCCCCCCCCACCCCTGAGCGATTTCAAGCCATCCAATCACAGTGCTCTGTGTCATTTTACAAGCGTGGGAAAATTCCACCAATCAGAGTGTTCTTAGCCTAATTGCAGGGCGGGCAAGGCTTTATAAGCCTTCCCCCGCCCTGCGGAGCTCAGTCTGCGCGGAGCCCTCCATGGGTGAAGATGGATTATTTTTTGTGCGCTCGGGTTTTTTTTTTATTGCGTCGGTTATTATGGCTTTTTATTTGGCCTTTTTTGGGGGCTGAAGAAAGAAGATTTTAGAAGAAAGAAAACATCGAATGGTAAGTTGTTTTTATCTTATTTTTTTCTTTACAGGTTTTTAGTTAAAGGGTCCCCCCTCATTATTTTTAGGGTGAGGGGGGGCCGGGGGGGACAATAGGTCCCCCCTATTGTGAATTTTAGGGCCCCCACCCACCGCTCAGCAGTGGGGGCCGGGGGGGACAGTAGGTCCCCCCCTATTGATAATTTTAGGGCCCCCACCCGCCGCTCAGGGGTGGGGGGGGGGACAGTAGGTCCCCCCCCTTATTGATAATTTTAGGGCCCCCACCCGCCGCTCAGGGGTGGGGGCCGGGGGGGGGGGACAATAGGTCCGCCCTTATTGATAGTTTTAGAAAGCGAGCTGAGCTGTCAGTCAGACAGCTCAGCTCGCGAACGCGCATTCCGCGCACATGCGCGGTAAAGCGCTCCGGTTCTTCATAGGGCGGCTGTCAATGCCGCTCTATGAAGAACGCGATGGTGCAGCGCGAAGCTGCGCATGCGCACCACATCGCCATGACGCTTCTCTCAGAGAAGCGTCCTATTGGGCCCCGCGATTTCGTCATTTTGACGAAAAAGGGGGCGCGGCATGGCTGGGAGCTCGGCGCTGGAACGGAGGTAAGTTTTTAATATAAAAACACCTCAAATTTTTTTTTTATTAAATGTAAGTTCATATAAAAGCAAGAAGGAAGGCTGGGAGACCTGTCTTTCTTGCTTTTATATGTTGACTATAGAGTCCCTTTAAGGTAAACGCACAAAATATAAATGCCAGTCAGAAATTTTTTTTTTCCAAGAATATTTAGTGTTCCTCTACCTTCCCTGTCCCTTAGTGGTCCTCTCCCCACCCTGGTGGGCCTCATTATTGCTCTTGTAATGTATCTGAGCGCAGCCTGTGCTGCCTTATAGACTTGCTAGACCCTCACAATATCGGTATCAATAGTGTCCAATACCGATATTTGTCAAAATCCGGAATATCGGCCGAACCGATTATCGGTCTATCCCTACATGTCATACAACTACAGTACTTGGGTGGATTAACAGGCCAGTTAGACTCCATCATATCAAATCATGAAAAAAAAAAAAAAAAAAAAAAACAATTAAAAAGGGGCTAGGACAGGGAAGCCCGACACGTTGTCACGAGAACTTTGGGACTAATAATGGATAATTTAAAAAGGGGGTTAATTTTCGCTTTTAAATATTACTGGCATTTATAAAGCACCATCAAATCATGCAGCTCTGTACAATTGGGGAAAAAGACAGTACAATAAACACATACTATAGGTGAAGAACCCTGAACATGAGCTCAGAACTAACCATGGACGTTATTTTATACAATTTACTTTGCAAGACAGCCCATGAGTTTATAATCCAAAGATTAAAATGAGTATTCGTTTGATTTTATAAAATCTAATTTTCCTATCCTTCCAAAGTTGCAGTGTTTTTCTTTGATCCAGTAACACTGATGTTATCAACATCAACATATAGACACCATCTTGATATGACGAACAAGGTTGTTTTTAGCAATTTTGCTAGCAGAAGGTCTACAAAAACAGCAGCTGTTTTTTTGTTTTAGAAAATGCAGAAAACACATCAGCAATGGAAAGCATAACCAACAGAAAACTCTTGGCTGTTCTCATGGTGCAGTCAGCAAACCTGTTTTTCAATATATCAATTCGGCAAAACGCATTTACTCAGAAGCACTGACACAGACAAAATGAAGAGGGGAAACATACACCAACCACCCGAAAATAGCAAATTCACATGGTTTGTCAAAGTGATTATTAACAATAAATTCTACAGATGCCAATGTATTTATTCATAAAAAAAAAAAAACAATAAAACAATTGTAGTGCTCTGAATATCAAATATTAAAATTTCAGCCAATGTAGCATTCTATAAAATAAAATAAAAATTGTTCTCGTAAATAGAGGCTGATCAACAAGAGGGCTGCAATTTCATTGTAACATTTCATTACAAATCCCTGCAGTATTGTAAAAAACAAACAAACAAACCAAAATAAGCTATTGAAAGAGTCTGGACCTTTTCTTTAAACCTTGCAATTGTTAATGTGTTTATATCAAACGTAACGTTTAGATTAGAGGTGTCCAAAAGGTAGATCTTGGATGTTGTAGAACTACACCTGATTCTTTTCATGTCTTTGCATGCCTTTAGAATGACAAGGTATCATCTGGGGATGTACCCTTTGGGCACCCCTCATTTAGACTATATTTGATGCACCTGATACCTGGATAATGCAAGGACACAAATGTATTCTGGGAAAAAGATGACTAAGCACACACAACCGCTGCTACACTCTTCACCTGTACTTACCAGGATGAGGTAAAACAATTAACCAATCAGGAATTAAAAATTCCTCATAAAATTGGTTCAGTTGCACCAAATCTTGTGTTTTGTAATAAATTGATTTAGATGATTAGATACATTACCCGATGGAGTGTTCAAATCTGTTATGACAGGCTCCAGGAAACACATAATAGCTGCCACCAAGCTGTTTAATATATCGAAGACGCTGAAACTGAGGGGTATCAATAATGCGTACCAAGAGAGGATGCAGCTCAATATGGCCGTGTATAGGATCATTGAATACCTTCAGAGATAAGGAGAGAGAGCGCACCAGACGATTAAAAAGTCAACCAACACAGTACATCTTTGGATGTATTTTGTGTAAAAAAAATTAAAAAAAGCCAGTATCTACCAAGGAATTGAAAGACAAATGGGACAAAAAAAAAATAGAAATTTTTTAAATAAGTTTCTCACAGCATATCAATTTGCTTGCAAAAGTGCTAGAAGAGTATAGAGATGGAACATAATGCTGTTTTTAAAGGCACTACAGGTGCCATTTAAACACTATAGGGTCAGGAACACAAACCTTTATTTCTGACACTATAGTGTAAAAAAACAAAACAAAAATAAACCCTTGTAACACATTTTACAAAAAACACTATCTAAACCCCTTGGCTCCCCTAAATTCAGTAAAATCTTACCTTTACTCCAGTTTGCAACTGCTGAATCTGCCTCCTTGGCAGACATCATCAGAAGTAGTGATCTCAGCCAATCACAAAGCTTACCCATAGGAAAGCATTGGATTAGCAGATTGTCAAGAAGGCAGATCGGGGGAGAGCAAGCACAAGTCAGCATCTCCTCAGAGATCCATTGAATCAATGCATCTCTATGAGAAAAAGTTCAGTGTCTCCATGGGTGGAGACACTGAATGACAGTCACACTGTGCAGCACTGCCCCAGGAAGCACTTCTAGCAGCCATCTGAGGATTTGCTACTGGAGGCATCACTAGGCTGTTGCGTAAGCAATGCCATTTCTCAGAAAAGAGTGTTTACTGCAAAAAGCCTGAAGGGACCGATTATACTCAACAGAACAAATACAATAAACTGTAGTTCTGGTGACTATATAGTGTCCCTTTAAACTTATTGTTTATAAACTAAGCTTGAAATCATGATTATGTAGGGAAATATGTTTTTGTGTCATTTAAAGGTCATCCCTATAAAACATTTGACAATGTCAGATTCCCATTGACTAAAATAACTTATTTTATCTGTAACTCTTTGGTAAGGCATAATAGAACATGTGATCTTAAGAAGGAAAACACTCTTGGCAGAGTCATCTTGTAATCACAAGTTATTCCTTGGTGACCTTGGGAAAAGCACACTATTATCTATCCAAATTCAAACACAATGTAGGATTATCCCCATCTGCTAGACAGAATATAAACAAAAAGGGATTCAAGGTAATGTGAAGCAGATAAGCAGCACATGTGTTATCTTTGATGATGCTAGCCATGGGCAATCTTTGCATTTTCAGCTAAACTCTGCAGTGGCCAAAAAATAATAATTTCCAATTCGGATATATCATGCACCCATTTCAAACTGAAAACGTAAAACAATGACACTAAACATTATAAATAGAATCATGGTGTCAATGAAACCAAAAGCTATGTTTATAGTTTGCAGCATCTAGTTACAGGTGGTAGGCAACCTTTGGCACTCCAGATGTTCTGGACTACATCTCCCATAAAGCTTTTACAGTCATAATACGGACAGAGCATCATGGGAGGTGTAGTCTAAAACATCTGGAGTGCCAAAGGTTCCCTACCCCTGAATGTAATGGAGAGCCACCTCACAGCTGAACAAAGTCTGACTGCATACACTAACAATCAAAAGCAAGAGTCTGCTTTGGGATACTTTCCTATTTTGCCCTTCATGACACTGTCCTCTCCTGGCACCCATTTTCTCTCTCCTCCTTCATTGTATCTTTTGCCGGTATTCCCTCCTACTCAACTTGTCTCAGTTAATGTTTTTTAATGATGCACATTGATTGTTTTTTGTTTAGAAATGTTCACTTTATTTGACATGTTGAGTAGGAGTTGTTAAAATAACAGTGACTCCAAAGAGCAGGCAGACACTCAGACAATTTATCACCATGACATATCATGAGCCATCAACATATTTTACTGAAGTGTAAGGGACATCAAGCAACATGGTGTTAAGGGTGTCTGTTTTGAACCTAGATGTGATGGAAGCTCTGTACATAAGATTTAAAAAAAAAAAAAAAAAAAAAAAGGATAGATGCCGAAAGATCAGTTTATTTAAAATAAAATAGAACAAATATAAAAAGAGAAGAGGTTAAAATGACACCATGGGATATTAGGCAAGAAGATGAATAAATACCTTCTTTATTTCAGGAGAGCTCTGGCACAGAATTCTTAAGCAGCGAAGTAATTCCAATCGCAACCCCAGAGGCCTGAAAATAGAATGTACAGGTAGAAAGAACAGTTAAAAAAAAAACCAAAAAAAAACCCCCCAACCAAATAAACAAACCTTTTCTATATTAAAAAACGAAAACAAACAAATAAAAAAAAAAACATTGAAAGAGAACCATAGTTAACATATGAACTTTCCTATTGGGTTTTAGCATGTAAAAACCTAAAATAGTTTGTTTTTTTCGATTGCCATGTAAGAAATAAAAAAATAAATAAAAAGCAAAATAAAAAATATCCAAATAAAATACAAACCAAACATTTGGCACTGTTTTGATAAACATATCAAAATAAACAATCAAAGCATCATAACCACTACAGCAGTTATGGTGCCAGGCATGCACTGGCACACCGTGTTAATAATAAAACTGTTTAAACTGTTCTTAAATTCGTACTTGTTCCCCCAAACGTCTCCACTACTTTACACAGAGAACTCTGTCCCCTGTCCAAGCTAAGCCGGACGTTGCAGAGATCAGCTCATTGGCTGACAGCAATCATGTCAAGTCATGTCTATTGGCGATAGACGCGGGAAGCAGTGCCCGAATTGACCCCAGGTAAGAAGTCAAGCCACTGTAAAGTACGCGGTAACAGTTATGGTGCTTGAAGTATTCCTGTAATAAGACTTATGATTTAGTGTAAATCATTTCTTGATTTACTGATCACCCACATAAGGCACAAATTATTGGTAGTTGTATTGCTACAAGCAAATATCACTGTATTGTATCTAAAAAGGAACACCTACCAAGCACCATAATCACTACAGCATATAGTAGATGCTATGGCGCAATCATACTACAGACTCATTTCTCACAGTTTTAATCAAATAAAACCCAATTCAACATTGCATTTTGAACACTTTTTTCCACACAAGATGAAATAAACACAACTCACTCAATTTGCATTTCCTTCAGGCGTGATTCAGTGAGATCTTCCAATATCCTTCCTCTTATTTTGTTTTCTATGGTAAAACAAACAGATTGTTAGATGTAATAAAGCTTTTTTATTTTTTTAAAGCAAATTCACACTAGAACTAAAATACACAAAAAAAATAACGTGTGTAAGAACTTTTGCTTATTAAAACCAGGTATAAGTTATAGTATTTGTTATTATTTTCTTAAAATGTAAGTTCTAACTTATGTTATACGCAAGACAAATTACTAAACTGTGAACCTTGCTTTGTGTAGATTCATAGCAACAACGATATGGCAGTTATCAGTTTACAGAAAGGGCCCTCAACCTGTGTGTCTCTTCGGGGATGAACTACATATCCCATAAACTACTGATAGAGGAATTAGATAGATATAGATCATATCGTCCATAGAACAGCATCCTGATTAAAATGGCTCTTTCTACGGAGGAAGGGATACGCCTGTAGCTACAGACAGCCTCACTAAACAGTGCCGCTGCAGAAATTTTTTTGATGGATTACCTACAGAATACGAATAGAAAAATGGTCCTCTTTACACTCCAGTTTCCCTTTAAAAATACAGCAAGTATAACAAGTTTAGGTACAGCAAAAGTATTTTAATGCAATTTCTCTATACAAAGTGTTTATGATAAACAGAATATATTATGGAGTGTGCCTTTAAAAGAAGTAGTAATTTTTCCATAACTAAAGGTGCACATTTGCTGCGTATGTGCAGATACATAGTTTAAAAACAGCTTTTCAGGCTAAAGATGTGCATTTAAAGCGGCACTGTCATGCGGAATCCCGTTTTTTTTTTTTTAACCCCCGTCCCGCCTCCACTACATCCAATTGACCCCCTAGTCACCCCCAAATGCCCCTAAGCCCCCCACATTACCTATTTTTTATTCTTTATTTTCTGCCCCGATCTTTATTCAGGGCACCGCCATCTTTGTGTGGGTAGATGAAGCTCCCCACCACTTCATAAGCCCCCCACTCAATCTATGGGGGTCAATATGACCCCCATAATAGCATAAGGGAGATTAAAATCTCCCCAATGCCCCTACTCGCTATACCGCGAGTAGGGGCATGTCCACTAAACAGTGAGCAGCCTGTGGCTGCTCACTGTAAAAAAAAAAAAAAAAAAAAAAAAAAAAGGAGGTAATAAGGGGGGGGGGGGGGGAGAGAGGGACGGGACCTACTGTCCTCCCCCCCCCCGCCACCCCTGGGCGGCGGCCATAATGGTAATAAGGGGGAGGGGGGGACCTACTGTCCTCCCCCCGGCCCCCACCCCTGGGCGGTGGGTGGGGCCATAGTGATAATGGGGAGGGGACCTACTGTCCTCCCCCAGCGGGTCAATTCCCCCTCCCCCCCCCCCCCCATCAAGGTGACTAGGGGTCCCCAAGCCCCCTAGTCACCCACCCCCCACCCAAATAAAAATGCCCCTACCTACCCCCCCTCACCCTAAAAAATAGTGAGGGGGGAATAAAATTGCTAACCTGTAAAGTAAAATTAAACTTACCATTCGACGTCTTCTTTTTTCTAAAATCTTCATTTTTCAGCCCCAAAAAAGGCCAAATAAAAAAAACCATCATACCCGAACTAAAAATAAAATAAAAAACCCAAGCGCAAAAAAAATAATCCATCTTCACCCATGGAGGGCTCCGCGCAGACTGAGCTCCGCAGGGCGGGGGAAGGCTTATAAAGCCTTGCCCTGCAGAGCTCAGTCTGCGCTGTGCCCTCCATGGGTGAAGATGGATTACTTTTTTAGTGTCTGGTTTTTTTCCTTTTCTGCATTTTTTTGCGCTCGGGTTTATTTTATTTTCAAAGTCCGACTGGTATTATGGACTTTTATTTGGCCTTTTTTGGGGCTGAAAAAAGAAGATTTTAGAAAATAAGAAGACATCAAATGGTAAGTTATTTATTTACAGGGATTTAATTCTATAATGAATGCGGCGGCTAGGCTCATTTTCCTGTCTGCTTGCATCTTCCTGCTCTGTCAGTCCCTGCATTGGCTTCCAGTTAGCTATAGGGCTCAATTTAAAATTCTGGTGCTTGCTTAAAAGTCCCTAAATAATGCTGCTCCAACCTACCTATCCTCCCTACTACACAAGTATGTCCCGTCGAGGCCCCTACGCTCTGCCAAAGACCTACGTATATCCTCTGTCCGTACTCCCACCTCTAACGCTGACCTCTTCTGTGGAACTCTATTCCCTTCTTCGTAAGGCTTTCACCCAGTCTCTCCTCATTCAAAAAAAATCGTTGAAAACTCACTTCAAGAAAACATATCAACTAAACTGTTAGCAGGTTTTTACCCCCCATTCCCCATGACTCCTCTCCTGCAACTGTCAAATTACCTACTAAGCCCCAATGAATACTTTTCAACCTACTTCGTATCCCTACTTTTTTTTTTATTTTTTTTTATAATTTGTATTTTATTGAAGTTTCAAGGGTAAGACAGAATTTGCATTTTGCATGGGTAACATAAACATTAGTAAAACACATCTGTGCCATTATATGTAAGATATTAGTGGTTGATTTGAGAGTCTCTGAACATCGCTATCATGGGGTCTTCAGGTAGGTCAAACCGTAACGTTGCTGTAGCTGTAACTGCTGCCGCTGCTGTAGCTCAGTGCCAGGATGTAGCCCCCTCTGATGGTTTTGCCAGTTTCTGAGCTTGTCTCTCTGCTGCCTGCTTTCTATTGTGTGGCGGGCGTCTCTGTCCTTGTCCTTGTTGCGGGCTTGCTTCAAGGAGTTTGTACAGCTCTTCGGGGTCATCTGCCGAGGTCATTGTATAGGTCGTGTCGCCGGCTGTCACCTCTAGGGCTCCTTCCACTCCCCATCGGTATTTTATCGAGCGGTCTCTTAGGTTTCTCGCCACCGGTGCGTCGTTCTGCCAGCACTGTGAACGGGATGTCGCTATAGATTGCCACTGTGTTCCCTTCATGGGTTACGTTCCCCTGCGTTCTGGAAGCTGTCATTATTGCGTTCTTGACTGTGATATCACGTGTCACCGCTATGACGTCCCTGGAGGTTCCCTCTGGTGCCGCCGGGGATTTCCTGACTCTGAATACCGAGGAGATCGTTGGTGGATTGGACTCCCCCTTGATTCACAGTGAGTCTATGAGGGTCTGTGTGTATTGTAATAGGTGCTCTGTGCCTATGTTTTCTGGTATCCCCCTTAGGCGTATATTTCGGCGCCTGTGGCGCGTTTCTAGTGCTGTCACTGTGCGGTGTAACTGCTGCACCTGTGATGCTAAGCCCTCCATCTGTACCTTGGTCTCCTGCATCTGGCTGCTTCTGGCTGCCTCTTTTGCCTCTATAGCCCGGATTTTGTTTTGGACCTCTCCCACCTCTTTCTGGACTTTCTGTAAGTCCTCCCTCCATACCTTTCTGAGGTCTAGCAGAAGCCTCTTGATGTCTCCCTTTGTTGCAGGGGCTGAGTCTTCGTCCGACTCTGGTGTGTCGGATTCTCCGCCTGACTGTGGCGTGGAGATTATATCCTCCTCGTTGGAGTCCTCCGACGTCCCTTGTTCTTTGTCTGCTTCCGGCGCCATTTTGTATTGCAGCCGCTGCACAGGCCTTTCAAAGGAGATCCTTATATCTTGGGATCGGGGTGCCTCCGGACGCTGAGCCTTCTTATTTTTTCGCCCCATTATGTCTGCTGTTGGGGGGTGAAGTGTGGATGCTGGGAAGTCTTATGTTTCGGCCGAATGGTTTCGTTATTCTTTCTGTAGCCCGGAGCCCCGCTAGGAGACGTCCGTTCAGTCTCGTAGTTGGCCACGCCCCCTTCGTATCCCTACTTTTAACCTTTGTGTCGCTATACCCCACTCCCTCTAGAATGTAAGCTCATTGAGCAGGGCCCTCCACCTCTCTGTTCCTGTACGTCCAATTGGTTAAAATTACATGTCTGTTAGTCCACTAATTGTACAGCGCTACGGAATGTGGTGGCGCTATATAAATTAGTTTTATTGTTCCCCCCTCACTATTTTTAGGGTGAAGGGAGTAGGTAGGGGGTTTATTAAAACATTTTTGGGGTGGGAGGGTGCATAGGGGACCCCTAGTCATCTGGGGGGGTTAACATTTTCATTTAGGGCCTCCACCCGCCGCTCAGGGGTGAGGGGAGGACAATGCCGCCCCCCCCCCCCCCCATTTTCATTTTAGGGCCCAAATGTCCCTTGTTTACTTTAATAGTCCCCACTCACGGGGCACGGGCGGGAGCTTGGAGGAGTAGTTAAGAGATGCCCCACCATGGGGCCATTTGTTGAGGGGGAAAAATATAAAAAAAAAAATTTAAGTAAGTGAGCAGCCACAGCTCACTGTTTAAAAGACATGCCCCTACTCGCAGCATAGTGAGTAGGGGCAGAATTTACTAATACTAAGTAATATTTTCTTAGTATTAGTAGATTTGGCAGAAAGACCAATTTAGGTCTTTCAGCCTTTTGGTCGATAGCTCCCTGATACTGGAGGAAATAGGGAGTCATCTACCAAGCGGCCTCAAGATGCAGCCGCAGCACGAATAGGATCGGAGTTTCATTCATTCAAATGAAACTCCGATCCGAACAATGTCCCGAATTGCGTCCTAACATGAATGAACAAACTCATTCGGTACTTTCACCGGCGTCCTGTCTAACTGACAGGACCTTCGGGAATACTGACAGGAAGCATCGCGCGAGATCAAAGGTGAGAATTGTGGGAAAATTGCTCTGACCACCGGAAACGAAGCACACTTTGCTCCTCCGCTGGTCACGCATAGGAAACCTCCATAAAACAAAGTAGTCACTACTTTGCCTTATGTTTTAAAGAAAACTAAAGGTAGACCGGAAGAAATGAACAGATCCTGACAGAGGGAGAGAAGAGGAATCGATTTGGGAAAGGTAAGTTCGGCATGACAGTGCCGCTTTAACTGTGGAAAAAAAAAAATTGTAGTTGATAAATGAAGTATTCTAGAGTTATCTGAAGATAAACCCAGGGTCATCTGATATTGTTGAGCAACTACACAATATTATTTGACTTCTGTGTTTCTGTGCCCATGAACAAATAAAAATAAACCCTAAGATAATAGATACTTAATCTAAACAAGCTTTTGTTACTGTCAGTCTAAGATATGCAGTACAAATAACAAGCAAAGTACATATCAATCAACTCCCTATAACAGTGATATGCGATGAAGGCTGAAGTGTCCTTGATTCTCAGCCTGCAGCACAGACAGTGGCACCCCCAGTGCATGGTGCAGACTGGGGTGACCCTGCCCAGCCAGTGGCACCCCTCTGCAGGCTGCACATTGAGAAGATCGCAGTGCAGACAGTGGCACTCACAGTGCATGGTGCAGACTAGAGTGATCCTGCCTAACCAGTAGCACCCCTCTGCAGACTGCACATGGTGAAGATCGCAGTGCAGACAGTGGCACCCCCAGTGCAAGGTGAAGACTGGGGTCACTTTGCCCTGGCGACAGCGACAATGGCACCCCTCTGCAGACTGCGCAGGGAGGAACTTGCAGTGCAGACATAGTGCCCCCAGTCCAAGGTGCAGACTGGAATGACCATGTCCAGCTGGCAGAGAAAATGGCACCCCTCTGCAGAGAGGAACTT
This sequence comes from Pelobates fuscus, assembly GCF_036172605.1. NCBI lineage: Eukaryota > Metazoa > Chordata > Amphibia > Anura > Pelobatidae > Pelobates > Pelobates fuscus. Next base: position 337,025,870 of record NC_086321.1, on the reverse strand, counting down.
GCAGTACAGACAGGGTACCCCTAGTCCAAGGTGCAGACTGGGGTGACCCTGTCAAGCCAGCAGCACCCCCTCTGTACACCGTGCAAAGAGTGTGCCCCCTGGCACACAGTTCACAGGAAGGCACACCCTAGAGAGAAAGGTCTCCAGACATGCCCACACGGGCATATTCACCGAAATTTGTAAAAGTGCCCATTTACATTGAAATCTGCATTTTTAGTAAAATATAACAAACGAGGGCAAACTCCTCAAGCATAAAAGCACTATAGCAACCTTGGGCACTCCAGGTGTTGCAATGCAAACTACAACTCTCATAATGCTCATCCAACCACAACGCTGGCAAAGCATCATAGGATATGTAGTCCACAAAATCTGGAGTACAGTGCCTACCCCAGCTAAACCCCGAACTGTAATTAATATTAAAATACTTAAAAAGGTTAAAATAAATGATATTGAGATGATAAAGGATAGGTTAAAATAAATGATATTGAGATGTCCTTCCATTATATTCAAAGTTATGCTATTAAATATAATTATCCTACATATATTAAAATAAATTCAAATTAAACACATATTAAATATTATCCTGAGATAGGAGTTGTGCCATTGATATATTCAATTCTCCGTGTAGTGACAGCCGGAGGTGACAGCCGGTGGGCCATGCTGGGTGCTCTGCAGACAGTGCTGCCGTACCTCTGAAGGCGGCTTGCAGCTCCCCGAGCCCTTGGCCGGCAAGGAACAGACACACGTCCTCCGTGCTCCACTCCCGGTAATCCGCGCCCGACGCCGGGGAGCACACTCTCACCCGCTTCTCGGGGGTCTGGTAGCCGTCGTCCCTCTGCGGGGAACTGTCGTGGCGAGCCCGCTTGGTCCCATTGGTGCTGTTCATCTTCATCAGAGGCCGGTGTGACACGGAGGAGACGGGAACAGCTGCACCAACGAAGCCGGCGGCAAAGCGACTGAGCGGACCAGCAGAGGGCGGCGTAACGTCACTCATAGACCCCTCCCACCCGGACACTGGAGGGGGGGGGGTCAGAGTGAGGACGGGCATAGCACGCATGCGCAGCTAGTAGTCAGAAAAAGGCGGGAAGACTGCAAAGGCTAGCGGGTGTGTGCCCCCCATAGAGAAGAGAGCCACCACCCTGGCTGGGAGACCCCCAGCTTGAATTGGCCCCTTTCAACTTATTGTGGGGTTAATGCATTTTACATTAGCCCTCTTAAATTAAAGCAACACTTACATTAAAATACATTTTATATATATATTTTAATTGGAGTGTACTTTTAATGGTTTGGATTACTCTCCTCCCCCTTTTTGCCATTAAAATGTTTTTTTAATTCTTTAACCTCACCTTTATTGCAATGCTGGGAGAGTCTCAGTGGTGTCAATGGAGGTGCTGGCCAACCCTGCTGCCATGGCGGAGCCCATCTGCCCCCTGATATATTTTTCTTGTTTACACAAAATATTACAGTATGACCACAACGAATACAAACAAACAGTGTAAACAACAAACAGACCTCCGGCAATAAGATCACTCATCCTCAGTGTATACACATAGATGGAGGATGCAATCTTTGAGAATAAAGTGCCAAAATGTAGCCTGGTGGCTGGTGCAAGTAAGCACCTGTAGGAACCTTAGGTAGGTGTAGATGGAAATAAGCAGGCAACCACATGACTAACATCAATCTACAGAGTGAGAACATGAGATGAACTAAAAAGAAGATACAATTCACAATAAAATTGTGAAAAACACAATTGCGCAACGTTCTTCCAGTTGGATCTTCCTTAGACCTGGACAAGGTCGCTTTTGACACAAATGGTATGATCTTGTCCACGGACCACACGGGATGGTTCACCACTGGTATAGATTCTGCTGATAGGTCCTTGAGGTGCCTCAGAAGGGTGAGTTATAAGATAAGTCTTACCTAGGGTTGCCACCTTTCTTGGAAAAAAATACTGGCCATGCTACTTTGCATAATGAATTATGTATGCGTGATGTCACCATAGGCGTGCGGCACGCCTATGTATATTGAGACCGGCAGGGGAGATCTCAGGATCCCCCCTGTCGGCTCATGCACAGCCGGCGCTATCCGAGCGCCGGCTCTGCTCTCAGCCTTCCTCCCCACTGACCCACATGCAGGGAGGGAGGCAGGAGAGGACCCGGCGGAGCTATTGCCGGCAGCTCCGCCAAGTTTCTCTCGCGAGATATGAGCGTTGCCGCGGCAACGCTCAAATCTCGCAAGAGTGAACTCTAGCCCCAGAGGGGCTAGAGTTCACTCACCACTGGATTACCAGGGAAGGAATCAGCAGCAACAGGATCCCCCCTCCCTACAAAAGGTAAGAAGGGAGGGGGGATAGCAAGTAATGTACCCCCACCTCCACCCCCACAATCACCCACACACATACAGCACACACATACAAGACCCACAGACATACACAGCACCCACAGACATACAGCACCCACAGACAAACAGCACCCACACACATACAGCACCCACACACATACAGCACCCACACACATACAGCACCCACAGACATACAGCACCCACAGACATACAGCACCCACACACATACAGCACCCACAGACATACACAGCACCCACAGACATACACAGCACCCACAGACACACACAACACCCACAGACATACACAGCACCCACAGACATACACAGCACCCACAGACATACAGCACCCACAGACATACAGCACCCACACACATACAGCACCCACACACATACAGCACCCACACACATACAGCACCCACAGACATACAGCACCCACAGACATACAGCACCCACACACATACAGCACCCACACACATACAGCACCCACAGACATACACAGCACCCACAGACACACACAACACCCACAGACACACACAGCACCCACAGACACACACAGCACCCACAGACACACACAGCACCCACAGACATACACAGCACCCACAGACATACACAGCACCCACAGACATACACAGCACCCACAGACATACAGCACCCACAGACATACAGCACCCACAGACATACAGTACCCACAGACATACAGCACCCACACATACACAGCACCCACACACATACACAGCACCCACAGACACACACAACACCCACAGACACACACAACACCCACAGACACACACAACACCCACAGACATACACAGCACCCACAGACATACACAGCACCCACAGACATACACAGCACCCACAGACATACAGCACCCACACACATACACAGCACCCACACACATACAGCACCCACACACATACAGCACCCACAGACATACACAGCACCCACAGACACACACAGCACCCATAGACATACACAGCACCCACACACATACAGCACCCACACACATACAGCACCCACACACATACAGCACCCACACACATACAGCACCCACACACATACACAGCACCCACAGACACACACAGCACCCAGACACACACAGCACCCACAGACACACACAGCACCCACAGACATACAGCACCCACACACATACACAGCACCCACACACATACAGCACCCACACACATACACAGAACCAACACACATACAGCACCCACAGACATACACAGCTGCAACACACATACAGCACCCTCACACACAGCACCCTCATACACACACAGCACACTAACAGTACCCTCACAAACACAAACAGGACCCTAACAAACACACACACAGCACACTACCAGTACCCTCACACACAGTACATTAACAGCACCCTCACAAGCGCACACACACACACAAACAGCACCCTCACACACAGTACATTAACAGCACCCTCACAAGCGCGCACACACAAACACCCTCACTCACATAGCACACTACCAGCACGTCACACACACATCACACTAACAGCACCCTCACACAGCACACACAGCACAGCACAGTGTGTGTATGTGTGTGTGTATATATATATATATATATATATATATATATATGTACATACATACATACATATATATATGCGGCGTGTGCTTGTGCTTTAGGGTGCACACCCTAATGCAATAGGCTGCGCACGCCTATGGATGTCACCAGAAACGACGTCACAGGAGGTTGCATAACATTTGGAAGAGGAAAGTTGCATAATGACATACAGTGAGATACAGACACTGTCATACACAGGCACAGACATTCAGATACAGTCATACAGACACTGTCATACATAGACATAGAGACACAGTCATACAGACACTGAGTAACACAGTCCTACAGAGACAGGCACAGACATTCAGATACAGTCATACAGGCACTGTCATACATAGACATAGAGACACAGTCATACAGACACTGAGTAACACAGTCCTACAGAGACAGGCACAGATATTCAGATACAGTCATACAGATAGTGGCATACAAAATTATACAGAGACATACAGGCACAGACATCGAGATACAGTCGTACAGACACTGACAGACACAGTTATACAGACACTGACAGTCACAGACACAGTTATACAGACGCAGTGATACACTGGCATTCAGACTCAGACATATACGGTAATTAAGAAATAAATATACAACAAACACTTATTTCTATGTCCCTAAGTGCTCCCATCTTCATTACTGAGCAGGTCTGCTGTCCCTCTATAAACCCTCCCTGCAGAGACCTGGCTACTTACAAGTTATATCTCTGTGTCCTGTGGAGAGGGGCAGGGGTGAACACTGCAGAGCTGTAAAAAGTTGCTCTGCCTGATAACCAGTTCAGCGCTGGGAAGCCAGACAGGCGGCAGCCACAGCACACTCAGAAGAACACTGAGTGTGAGAAGACAAAGCAGGGGGGAGGGGGCGGAGCTAAATATCTATCTGAGAGAATCTCCCAGATCTGCAACTATGTATCTCCTCATCTGCCTGAGTATCTCTCCCCACTCTGTCTGTCTCAGGGAGCATGGGGAGAGATACTTGTAGATCTCGGAGAGCATCTCAGAGTTCTAGCAGACAGAAATACCGGCCCCTGCATTGCCGGTATTCCTGCAATACCGGCACCAGTCACAGAGCCACAAATACCGGCTGTGCTGGTAAAATACCAGTCAGGTGGCAATGCTAGTCTTACCACTTTTTTCCAGAAGGAGTCTGTGTGGGCCCCCACTTATAGGATATCTAATGCTTTCTATGCAGTTAAGTGATCTGTCAGAGTGACTGTCTCCATCAGTTGGTATGTCGTGATAGGTCCCTGTATAGGTTAAGTTGGCAACCTTCAAAGGTTACAGAGGATGTTCTTCATTAGGATTCCCTATGAGAGTCCCGCACAAACTTGATAAACACAGCTCTAGATACCTCTGGAGCAGCTTTTTATAACCCTAGAAGACGAACGCAATGATCAAGCAATATCAGTTTTGCACGCATTGGTGACAGCAGAATAAAAAGTAGCTGTGTGACATAGTGAGGTAGTTCATTGTTGGTGATCGTCTTAGGGACACCCCTAAGTCATACACTCCTGGCTTTAGCGCTATTCTTCATTGGGACATGCACGGGGTCGGGTCAGCTCAACATTTTTGTAAGGACCTAAGGGCTGTGTTCATAGTTGTCTGAGCCACCCTTGTACTTCCCAGATCCTCCTCCACTGCAGCTATTTGGCTATTCCCAAAACACCGCTATGTCTTCTTGAAACATAGCACTAGTTTCCTTAATCAAAATCTTTGTCAGCTTTAGTTGAAGGAGCAGAGTTCCCTAGTGTAGAGGTCCCCTGCAAGTACCTGAGACAAGGCTTGTACAATGGAAGACAATCTGTCTTCACCAGAGGAAGCTGATGAATAGGCCTCCATGAATGCCATATTAACATTCGGAGGACCTGTAGTATCTCACCATAGTTGGTATCATGGGAGCATACACAATTATTTTAGATCTTTACCCAGGTGTTATTAGTGAAACAGTGCAGGTTATAGAAGCTGTTTTGGGTATGTTTTGCCAGTTCAATGGACTATTTGGTGTTTCATTCGCAGTAAAACATTGCATAACAATTTTTATTTCCTATGTGGAATTTGATTAGGAAAAGATTGTTAAAGAGCAACCTCTGGGCATGTTTGGATTAACATATTGATTACCTGCGATGGTAACCTGAAGGTTGTGTTCCATAGAGGTGCCAGGAGGTAACAAGAAGAACTTTGTCCCCACGTCAACCTCTGTCTGATTTGGTAGGTGAATATTAGCCAGTCAAGATGGAACCATGTCCCCATCCTTTTGGTAATTTGACTTCCTTGATCTCTGTACTTGTAGACCTCATTGCATTCCTTATCTGATCTACCTGCTTGCAGGTGCAATATTTGCCTCTCTATAGGCATCAAGTTCAGTTTGACCACTCAGTGACTCTAATACATTACTGTCCTCATTTCCTTTTTTTGTTGGGGATTTTTCTAATTCTCGAGCTCTATGAGTTAGGAGTAGTAGCCCATGGTGACAATTTATTTCTTCATTTTATATCAAGAAAGATAAAATTAAAGATTCCTGCTTCCTGCAAATCACCTACCTTGATAAAGGAAGTGCAACGTTTTATGAGATTTAATTGTAATTTAAGGCAAAGAAGCAGTATTCATTTTATGCTATAGGATAGAGCAGGGTTTCCAAATAAATTTTTCCCTTGCAACCCTTTGACATGGTATAGCAAAACTTTGGAACTCCAACAAAAAAAATGTGCGCCGTAGAGTAGCGCAGCGTAAACCTTTCAATGAGCAGAGTGTAATGTTCTCTTTTGCTGGCAAATTCTTTTTTATATCTGGTTTAATTGTTGACAATTGCATTCGCATGTCTGCAGTTGCGTCAAGTCGATTTCAATACTTTGTTTTTCTTGCAGAGTAGAGCGAGAATCCAGTTTCACAAAAGTATGTGCTGTCGAAAGGCAACAGAACTTTGATTTCCCGCTTGGACAATTCTGGGTATTCTTCGCGTAAATCACCCAAAAAAGCAATAAGGGAAACTTCTTTACATTTTTGGCTTGGTTGACTGTCAGAAGTTATATCAATTAGATTCTCAAAATCTATTTCAGAAAAATTGTCTGGCTTGTCTTTTAGAACCCATTCATTATTGTTTTCATTCAAGAATGGAAAATACTGATTAATACATGTGATTAAATGGCAAAGATGTACAATCTTCATTGCAAATTGTAGATTATGCTAGCTTTAGTGTACCTATAATCTTAATTTTATTAATGACAGGAGGCGAGTATTTGCTTAAGTCTCTCTTTACTAGAACTCCACAGCAGCACAGAAAAAACAACCAATCAGAAAAAAGTTAGGTACTATAAAACTCCCCTCCCCATGCATCATTTCCTCTTTCAAGCTGCGACAAAAACAGAATAAAAGGCAGAGAACATCATGGGGAAGAAACGAAGTCCTAGACACGATGAATATAACGACGTCCACCATCCAAGAGTAATCGTCAAACTAGACAGTGTTGATGGACTGTAAGCTGAAACGAGAGAAAAACAGAATCGAACAGGTTGATTATCCAATGAAATGTACTCTGAATAAACATGTGTGCACCCATGTAGCAACCAAAATGACCTTAAATTCTAGATATCCCAGCCCTACTTATGAAAGAAAAGACATAAGAGCATGCAACAGGTAGCAGAGACCACAAGCAGAGTTGCATACGTACCTGATCAAACCAAACTATAAACATAGAACAAGGGAGGGATAAAAATGGGTGGGAAATACTCGCCTCCTGTCATTAATAAAATTAAGATTATAGGTACACTAAAGCTAGCATAATCTACAATTTTATAACATGACAGGAGGCTTCGTATTTGCTGTTTCAACGCTCAGATCACCAATCCAACGCTGGTTGTGTCGCTGGTACCTATTCCAGGAGATAGCGGAGTAATCCTAATTGTACTTACCAACTGCGAAAAACGACAGTAGACGGATCAATGAAGATGTCAGCCGATGAAGCATCTCAAAACACAGAAAAAAACACCATCTGCTGATAGATCCAACAAACTTGTTGTTGTCACCCGCTTCCTAGCGGTTGGGACCTGAGCTTGCAAACTGACCTATCAGCTATATTCCTGTAATTGTAAAAATAACGAAGGCCTTTTGCGGATGCAAGGCCGCGAGAAGAAATTGCCACCTTGTCTCAACTCTTGATCTGTAGGGTGGTTCCTTCGATCGTGTCAGGGTCATCCGGCGACGCGATCTTGCAGGTAGATCCCCAATCACAAGGAATGTGTCTAAGTCCACCACCAAGACGCAATATAACCGAGTATGATCCTTCGTTCACTCCTGGTCTACCTGGTGAGATGTCTCATCCGAGAATAAAACTGTAGTGTTGTCAATTAGCCGTATCCTAAGTGATTCCGACATTCCAAATGGACTGTGTAATCCTCGGAATCTGTAGAGAAAAGATTCCAAAAGGACGTCCAGTCATGGTTCCGAACTGAACTCGTGTGGAGGAACAGTGGTCGACTAGTTTCTGGAATAGAGAATCCCAGAAATATTCAAAGGGATGGAGAGTGCAAACCGGAGTGCAGATTTCCATCCAGGTATGTCCTCGCCTAAGAGTGAAAGGCGTCTGTGTAGGAGTCGGGGTACCCCAGGTACTCTCCCAAGGTCACGTAGGTCTCCTCGACGGTAGTTGAAGAGTAGGTTAGCGTGAATCAAAAAGCAGAATGGCTCCCGCGAGGGGTAAATAGCTAATAGACGGAGAACCCACCAACTCCGAAACCTGTTCGCCAGGTAAGCGTTCCGAGGAGATGGGGCCGTCCTGCCCCCTTCTCCCAAGACCGTATGATCAGGGAACTCAAGCAAACCGGGATGTCCGGTCTTACCATGTGAACCATGTGTGCGGTTACCTAGGGACCGGATAACTGGCCTTCCTTAATCTTGGTACCCGAGCAAGGCAGTGTCCTTTCGCTCCATGAAGGTTTCCGTAGCTCCTGTCATCTTGACATGGGAGAAACGGTCTGTGCGGTTGGTCCGCAATAGTCTGGATATCCAAAAACAGAAAGCAGGTTTCCGATTTATAAGGTGCAGAAAATACCAAAAACCTGCACTCTCGTAATACCTGAGGCCATCCGTTAGCCGTACTATCTCCAGTAGTGTGTGTACCTAAGTGATCCGGACCCAGTAGAGCCCTCACAGGAGATAGAATAGAGGGATCCAGACTAAATTTATATCTTGTATGACTAGGCAGTCCTCTATAACGAAATCAGTAGTACGGGCGTCAGATCTAATCGAATGCAGGAGGGACGCCCCGCTATGCAGTCACCGATGTCTTGCACAGGTACAAGCCTGTGTAGAGTGTCGAGTGTACGAGAGAGCCGCGTTCTCATCTAATGAGATCGACTAACGTGATAGCGTCCGGCCGATAGCCTGAGCGGCCGCGCCTGTTAACAACCAAAACAGTAGGGTTTACATCCGTGACCGGTTCCTTCTATGAGAACGTGTCCTCCGAACATGTACTCTGTATCCAGCCCAGTATTCGGCCGAGGTTGAGGGAGGGCTGCGCCCTCCAATAACAAATCAGTGTCCGTCCTGTATCTGAGAGGGTACGCTCTCTGTTCCTGAAAATAAAGTATTCTTGAATCGGGATGATGGAGGGCCGCACCCTCCTGTGGTCCAAACTAGAGTCCCAGAGAATCAGGGTGACCAATTGCAGGGTACACCCAATACCAATATCAGTATAAGGCTGATGGCAATCCACGGAAGAAAACAACAATGGAAAAGAAAAAACTACCAACTGTCCGCCCGGATCCCGTGCGCGCGCGCGGGGTCCAGGACGACCGTTGGTAGCAGGAGGAAAGCTGGAGACGTTCTCCGCAATCCACAAGCACCCGGGAGGTCGGGGGAGGTCAAGTCAGGCCTCTCGACGACCCGAGCGAAAGGAAAAAGAAGTTACGAAAACAAAAAAATTAACGCAGATAAGAGAAAAATACATAAATTCTTGAGCACCGATCCTTGCCCGTGTGAAGTCTTCCTTGGAGATGTATGACCGGGTACCTTATAAAAAACCCTGCCCTTCAGGCATGAGGTTTAGGGCCTTCACCCTAACCACCGTCTTCAGATGGCCGTATACTGGTTTCCTCTTGGATAGGTTGGCAAAGATGCCAGTCTGGACACCTGCCTATTTCCATGTCACTGGTGGGCACCGGCATTTCCCCAGTGATATTCCCCCAGGTCTGCGGCCTAGCAGGGGTACGGCACCCAGACATAACAGGCCGTCTTAATAGGTACCGACATTCTTAATAGGCACAGACGTAGTCGGCCGTACTTATGGGCACAGACATAGCAGGTCGTACTTATGGGCACAGACATAGCAGGCCGATCTTATGGGCACAGACACAGCAGGCCGATCTTATGGGCACAGACATAGCAGGCCGCTCTTATGGACACAGACATTGCAGGCCAATCTTATGGGCACAGACATAGCAGGCCAATCTTATGGGCACAGACATAGCAGGCCGATCTTATGGGCACAGACATAGCAGGCCAATCTTATGGGCACAGATATAGCAGGCCAATCTTATGGGCACAGACATAGCAGGCCAATCTTATGGGCACAGACATAGCAGGCCAATCTTATGGGCACAGACATAGCAGGCCGATCTTATGGGCACAGACCTAGCAGGTCGATCCTATGGTCACCGACATAGCGGGCCGTTCTTATGGCACAGACATAGCAGGCCGTTCTTATAGGCGCAGACATAGCAGGCCGGTCTTATGGGCACAGACATAGCAGGCCGGTCTTATGGGCACAGACATAGCAGGCCATTCTTATGGGCACAGACATAGCAGGCCGTTCTTATGGGCACAGACATAGCAGGCCGTTCTTATGGGCACAGACATAGCAGGCCAGTCTTATGGGCACAGACATAGCAGGCCATTCTTATGGGCACCGACATAGCAGGCCGTCCTTATGGGCACAGACATAGCAGGCCAATCCTGAATTGTGTATTATTGTTATATTATGATAACCTGTTATTCATATAGCGCTCTCCGATTCCGTAGCGCGTTACAATGGGTATGGAGTGAGCAATGGGGACCTCCGAGTTTCAGCAGAGGTCCCTAAAAAAAGCAGATCCTCAGAGCATCCTGTGACATAGGACCTCTAGACGCCAACCCATAGGCAGCGTAACGCCGTATGAATAACCTGAACCGGGACTCGCAGTCCCTCAATGCCCAGCAAGCAAATAGTGGTATTCCATCCGTATAGGGTATAAGCGGAAGTTGTTCCAGTGACTACCATGTCCATGAATGTAAGATGCACTGAGCAATACTCTCCGTAAACTGCGAATTGGTATGCCCATGTTCACACAGATCTGTGGAAATTTCTTATCATATTATAGATTACCCTCATCATACCACCTGAAGGGTATTGAAACCATGGGCACGTCCAGGAGTGGGCTAACGATAGCCAACTCAATGAATTCCCCCGGGAAACTGGCAAAAAATTATGGTATCAGCGTAGACTGGTCTCCCTTACCAGTTTGAGTCAGAGCCAGGTCTGTAAGCGAGAAAAATATGCCAGGGACAGAGAAATCATACCAGAGTAGTCTCACAGAGACTTCCAGCTGGGCATAAAAAATATATGCTGAGACGGAGATGAATCCTAGAGCTAACTGGCACTGTAAACACCCTGTACAGAGTCTGTGTAACTGAGTTCATATATATCTGCAACTCACAATAACCTGTGACGTATCCCATCAGGCACTCACAGAAACCTGTAGATATACACTGACAGTAAAACTCACAGCGATCCGTGACATACACCGTCAGCAAAACTCACATCAATCTGCGATGTACACAATCAACAGAAACACTCAGCAATCCGCGCTATACACCGACAACAAACCCACAGTAAACCGTGATACACACTGTCGGTAAAACTCACCGAATCTGTGATATACACTGTCCGCAGAGCAAACTAACATGTGATATCCATTGTCAGTAAAACTAATGTGTGATCTACACTGTCAGTAAACCAATATGTGATATACACTGTCAGTAAACTAACATGTGACATACGCTGTCAGTAAACTAATATGTGATATACATAGACAGCAAAGCAAAGCTAAAATGTGAGCTCCACTGTCAGAAAAACTAAATGTGATATACACTGTCAGTGAGACTAATGTGATATACACTGTCGGAAAGACTAATGTGATATACACCGTCAGAAAACTAAAATGTGATAAACACTATCAGAAAACTAAAATGTGATATACCCTGTCACAGGGCCGCCATCAGGGCATGACAACCGAAACGGTTGTCATGGGCCCGGCGGTCCTGGGGGGCCCGGACTGCTCAGGTCGTCCGGGCCCCACATTCAGTGGGAACATACCGGGTCGCAGGGGGCCCTGCGACCCCGGTATGTTCCCACTGGGCCAGCCTCTTCTCCTGGGGGGCCCAGCAGCCGGTCACCTCAGGGCCCCCCAGAGGCTGGCCCTGCTGACACCCGGCGCCGGCGGGCGCGCGAGGGAGCACTCTCCTCTGAGTGCTTCCTCTTCAGCTCCCTCGCGCACCGTACTGATGCCGGAGCCGGAAGATGACGTCATCAGTACGCGGCGCGCGAGGGAGCTGAAGAGGAAGCACTCAGAGGAGAGTGCTCCCTCGCGCGCCCGCCGGGTCACCGGGCGTCAGGAAATTTGAGTGGGTGGGGGTGGCGGGGGGCGGGGGGGCGGGGATTTGAATGAGTGGGGGGGAGAGGGGAAGGCAGGAAATTTGAGGGAGGGGGGGAGGGAGGAAATATGAATGAGTGGGGGGGAGAGGGAGGGAAGGGAGGAAATTTGAGGAGTGGGGGGGAGAGGGAGGGAGGAAATTTGGGGGGAGAGGAAGGGAGGAAATTTGAGGGAGGGGGGGAGGGAGGAAATATGAATGAGTGGGGGGAGAGGGAGGGAAGGGAGGAAATTTGAGTGGGGGGGAATTTGAATGAGTGGGGGGGGAGAGGGAAGGCAGGAAATTTGAGGGAGGGGGGGAGGGAGGAAATATGAATGAGTGGGGGGAGGGAGGAAATATGAATGAGTGGGGGGAGAGGGAGGGAAGGGAGGAAATTTGAGGGAGTGGGGGGGAGAGGGAGGAAATTTGGGGGGGAGAGGAAGGAAATGTGGGGGGGAGAGGAAGGTAGGAAATTTGGGGGGGAGAGGAAGGAAATTTGAGGGAGGGGAGGGAGAGGTAGGAATTTGAGGGGGGAGAGGAAGGGAGGAAATTTGAGGGAGGGGGGAGAGGAAGGGAGGACATTTGAGGGAGGCGGAGAGGAAGGGAGGAAATTTGAGGGAGGGGGAGAGGAAGGGAGGACATTTGAGGGGGTAGAGGAAGGGAAGACATTTGAGGGGGGGAGAGGAAGGGAGGACATTTGGGGGGGGGAGAGGAAGGAAATTTGAGGGAGGGGGGGAGAGGAAGGAAATTTGAGGGAGGGGGGAGAGGAAGGAAATTTGAGGGAGGGGGGAGAGGAAGGAAATTTGAGGGAGGGGGGAGAGGAAGGAAATTTGAGGGGGGAGGGAGGAAGGAAATTGGAGGGGGCAGAAGGCAATGAGAGGGAGGGGGAGAAGAAGGAAATGAGAGGGAGGGGGAGAAGAAGGAAAATGAGAGGGAGGGGGAGAAGAAGGAAATGAGAGGGAGGGGGAGAAGTAGGAAATGAGAGGGAGGGGGAGAAGAAGGAAATGAGAGGGAGGGGGAGAAGAAGGAAATGAGAGGAGGGGAGAAGAAGGAAATGAGAGGGAGGGGGAGAAGAAGGAAATTGACGGGGGTAGGGGGAGAGATTGACATCCAACACACACACACACACACAGGGCCGGTGCAAGGATTTTTGCCGCCTAGGCAAAAGTAAAGTTTGCCGCCCCCCCCCCCCCCCATATGACATCACAATGCCCCATGTTAACTAACGCAAGTGCTGCAGTGCCGCCGTGTTTACATTAAAAGGCCTGCAGGGACAGGCTATAGACACCAGAACCACTACATTAAGCTGCAGTGGTTCTGGGGACTAAAGTGTCCCTTTAATGTGAGGTAAATTAGAGATTAGTGCCACGAATAATATACTAGATTGCCTACTTACAATCAGATGAGGATGGTGATGGGCTCTAGCTGCAGTCTGGCTCCTCTCGTCTAGTGTATAACAGGCTCTCTGGAGGCTGTTTGTGTTCTGGGAGAACGGAAAGCAGCTCCATTTTTTTTAAAGGCCCTTTACACAGCTCATGGTCTGGGCCCCAGGGTCCACCTTCATGTTCCACCAAATAGTTTGTTCACAGGAGTAGGGGATGTCCTGATATGTGTGTAAGGAATGCATTGTGTGAATCTGTGTTTGTATGTGTAAGGGCTGCAATGTGTGTTTCTGTGTATGTACGGGATGCAGTTTGTGCGTCTGTAAGGGGTGCATTGAGTGTGTGTAAGGAATGCATTGTGTGTTTCTGTGTGTGTAAGGGATGCATTGTATGTAAGGGTTGAATTGCTTGTGTGTGTGTGTCTGTGTGTGTAATGCATTGTGTGTTTTTCTGTGTGCAAGGGGTGCATTGTGTGTGTGTGATGGACGTCGATCTCTCCCTCCTCCCTTGTCACTCTCTTCTCCCCCTCTCCCTCCCTCGTCACTCTCTTCTCTCTCCCCCCTTGTCCCTCTCTTCTCTCCCCCCCTTGTCCCTCTCTTCTCTCCCCCCCTTGTCCCTCTCTTCTCTCCCCCCTTGTCCCTCTCTTCTCTCCCCCCCTTGTCCCTCTCTTCTCCCCCCCTTGTCCCTCTCTTCTCCACCCTCTTGTCCCTCTCTTCTCCACCCTCTTGTCCCTCTCTTCTCCCCCCTCCCTTGTCACTTTCTTCTCCCCTGCGTGTCCCTCTCTTCTCCCCCCTCCCTTGTCACTCTCTTCTCCCCTCCCCACTCTCATTCCCCTCCTAACCCCGTCAATTCCACTCCCTGTCAATTACTTTCCCCCACCTTGTCAATTTATTTCCCCTCCCTTTCAATTTATTCCCCCACCCTGCCTGTCCATTTATTCCCCCACCCTCCCTGTCCATGTATCCCCCCTCCCTGTCCACCCTTCCCCTCCCTCCCTGTCCACTTATCCCCCCCCTCCCTGTCCATTTATTCCCCCCCCTCCCTGTCCATTTATTCCCCCCTGTCCATTTATTCCCCCCCTCCCTGTCCATTTATTCTCCCTGTCCATTTATTCCCCCCCTCCCTGTCCATTTATTCCCCCCCTCCCTGTCCATTTATTCTCCCTGTCCATTTATTCCCCCCCCCTCCCTGTCCATTTATGTCTCCCCCCTCCCTCTCCATTTATTTCTCCCCCCCTCCCTCTCCATTTATTTCTCCTCCCCCCCACTCTCTCCATTTATTTCTCCTCCCCCTCCCTCTCCATTTATTTCCCCCCCCCCTCCCTCTCCATTTATTTCTCCTCCCCCCCACTCTCTCTCCATTTATTTCCCCCCCCTCCCTCCCTCTCCATTTATTTCTCCTCCCCCCCACTCTCTCTCCATTTATTCCCCCCCCTCCCTCTCCATTTATTTCCCCCCCCTCCCTCCCTCCCTCTCCATTTATTTCCCCCCTCTCCATTTATTTCCCCCCTCCCTCCCTCTCCATTTATTTCCCCCCTCCCTCCCTCTCCATTTATTTATCTCCCCTCCCTTTATTCCCCCCCCCCCTCCCTCCCTCTCCATTTATTTCTTTCCCCCCCCTTATTCCCCCCACCCTCCCCTACCTATGTTGTAGCGTGGCCGAGCTCTGTACTGTCCGCGGGTACAGGGAGCATTTGTTTCCTGTACCCGGCCGGACTAAAAGGAAGTGAACACTCAGTGTTCACTTCCTGTTAGTCCGTCCGGGTACAGGAGACAAATGCTCCCTGTACCGGCGGATCATACAGGGCTGGCCACGCTACAGTGAGGGAGTGACAGGAGGGAGCGCTGAGCGCTTCCCTCCTGTCAGCTCCTCTCTTCATGCTGCGCCCGGGCGGTGCGCCCTCATGGACGCACCAGCCCGGGCGAAGCTGCAGCTGCCTGAGGCTCTCTGCAGAGCGCTCGGGCGGCTGCAGCATTAGGGGGGCCGGCGCTCCTGGCGGCGCCCCTTCCTAAGGGGCGCCCTAGGCGACTGCCTAGTCCGCCTTAATGGTAGCGCCGGCCCTGCACACACACACACACACACACAATGCACCCCTTGCACACAGAAAAACACAATGCATTACACACAGACACACATACACAAGCAATGCATCCCTTACACACAGCAACACACAATGCACCCCTTCCACACACTCAGTGCATCCCTTACAGACACACACACTGCATCCCATACATACACAAACTCACCTTGCAGCCCTTACACATACAAACACAGATTCACACAATGCATTCCGTACACACATCAGGACATTCCCCCCCCCCCCCCCCCCACCCACCCACACACCCCTGTGAACAAACTCATTGGTGGAACATGAAGGTGGACCCTGGGACCCAGACCTTGAGCTGTGTAAAGGGCCCTCAAAAAATGGAGCTGCTTCTCGTTCTCCCAGAACATTGATTTTTGTGACCACAGTTACAAACCGCCTCCAGAGAGCCTGTTCTACACCAGACCAGTGGAGCCAGACGGCAGCTGAAGCCCATCATCATCCTCATCTGGTTGTAAGTAGGCAATCTAGTATATTATTCATGGCACTAATCTTTAATTTACCTCACATTAAAGGGACACTATAGTCCACAGAACCACTGCAGCTTAATGTAGTGGTTCTGGTGTCTATAGCCTGTCCCTGCAGGCCTTTTATTGTAAACACGGCGGCACTGCAGCACTGTGTTAGTTAACATGGCAGATCATATGGGTGGGGCACTGTGATGTCACATGGGGGGTGGCAAACTTTACTTTTGCCTAGGGCGGCAAAAATCCTTGCACCGGCCCTGCAGACACTGCATCCCTGTGGGCGGACTGGGGGGGGGACTCGGGTGCAGGCGCCGGGGGCCCCAGACCTTGAGCTGTGTCAGGGGCCCCAAAATTTCTGATGGCAGCCCTGCCCTGTCAGTAAAACTAATGTGTGACGTACACTGTCAGTAAAAACTAATGTGACATACACTGACAGCAAAACTAATATGTGAAAAACACTGGCAGAAAAACTATGTGCTATATGCTGTCAGTAAAAACTAATATGTGGTTGTCAGAGAAAAACCAGAGCAAGACAGAATATCCAATAAAAACTCACAATATACAATATATCTGAAGAAGTGAAAAATGCCCTAAGACACACAGTAATCTGTGAGATATATGCTGCAAATACCTAGTACATGGGAGGAAGGCCTGGGATGCAGCACAGAGCCCTCCGTTCCACACAAAACGGAAGGCAATCCGCCGGGGAAAAAGCAGGGCAGCGGTAGCCGCGATCTGACCGCCGTGGGCGGAGGAGAGGCCGTGGGTAGGTGCACACTCCTCCACCCGGTCGGCCGCCTGCGGCTCTGTGAAGAAGTTGAGCGCGGCGGTCGGCCATGTGGTGGACGGGGCGGCCACGTGTGTGAGTGGAACGGCCGGCGGGTACTCGCGTCCGACCGCGAGCACCTCGGTCGCCGGAATGGAACTAGGGGAACGGGGAAATCAGGAGGCAGCCAGAGGCTAGTCTCCTGAAACCCCTATACCGCGCAGGCAGCCCGCGGAAATGGCGGGCAAAGAGAGTGGGCAGTGAGGGGAGGGAGGGAAGACATGCAAAACAGGGAAGACCCCCAAGAACTCCCCTAAAACTACCACATGGAAGGGAAGAAATCCCTAAGACGACAGGGGAAGCAAAGGCAAGGGAAGAAGAAATATATGTAAGCAGACAATGACACAAAAAATAACATAATATATAGAAGTACAGAACACATGGTACTAAATAAAGGTACAGATAACAAATAGGTAAATATACTAAGAAATCAAATATAAATCCTAATAAATCATAATACAACCCAAAGCCACCCACATAAGCAGGAGGCAGTGGTACTCTGACCTGTACTGATGCGGAGCAGCAAAGAAAGAGGAAATGATGCATGGGGAGGGGAGTTTTATAGTACCTAACTTTTTTCTGATTGGTTGTTTTTTCTGTGCTGCTGTGGAGTTCTAGTAAAGAGAGACTTAAGCAAATACGAAGCCTCCTGTCATGTTATAAAATTTTATCTTCAAGTTCAATTTCTGATTCTTCAAGAAAATCCTTAGGTGTTGGCAAACCGATCAAATTATTTTGCTCAACAGATGAGGTCCAAAACTGCAGTTTACGAGACAGTGAAAATATTTTATGTCTTGCATTAAAAATATTAGTGTTTTTTCCTTGAAGTGATAAACATACGTCATTTAATTTTGTGAATATGTCTGCAAGATATGCTACTTTGGATAACCACAGAGTGTTTGTTAATCAATCAGATAATCCAAATTTATGATCCTGGAAATATGCAAACAACTCAATTCGCAATTCAAACATTCTAACAAGGACTTTACCTTGTTATAGCCAACAGATTTCTGAATGCAAAAGCAGAGCAGAGTGGTGACTACCCATATCTTCACATATTATTTTAAATAGTCGTGACTGTAATGGTCGACTTTTTATAAAATTAATAATCTGGACCAATTCAGCTAGCACAGTTTTAAGTGATATTTAAATATTTTTAGCTACCAGTGCATGTCTGTGAAAAACACAGTGAGAACTGGTGCTGTTTTTTTGCTACATTTCTTATTCGTGTCACAGCGCCTGCCACTTTCCCAACCATTGCTTTGGCACCATCACTGCACACATCTACACATTTGTTCCAATTTATACTGTGTGTGTTCATGAACTTCTGGAAACAGTTAAAGATGTTCTCACCAGTGGTATGAGTTTTCAAAGTTTCACACAGAAGCAAGTCTTCTTTAATCTGTTTGTCAAAATTATATCTAACAAAAACTAACAAAACTGAAAGTCCTGCAACATCTGTTGACTCGTCTAAGTGAGTACCCATCACATTGATGCAGTCGAGAAATTAGTTCAGAATGGATGTCATCAGCAAGATCGTGAATACGGCGCAAAATTGTGTTGTTGGAAAGTGACACAGCTTAAATTTTTTTACTCAACTTCTCACTTAAAATACATGACTCTATTTCTTTGGCACATGGTTTTATTAGTTGTGGCAGCAGCAACCATCTTTAAAACTGTATTTTCTTTAAAATGTATGTACCACTTTAAGAACCAAGGGTATGCGTGTGTAATGTATTACAGGTCTATGGCGTTCGTATGCTGGCGGCATAAAAACCCGTCGGCATTCAG
Organism: Pelobates fuscus; assembly: GCF_036172605.1. NCBI lineage: Eukaryota > Metazoa > Chordata > Amphibia > Anura > Pelobatidae > Pelobates > Pelobates fuscus. Next base: position 337,006,722 of record NC_086321.1, on the reverse strand, counting down.
GTAATCGTTCCACGAACAGTGATTTCCATCTCTGTTTGTGAAACGAACAAACTGCCGAATGGAGACCACCCTCAGGAGGCCGTGTGGCTCTCGTTAACGATTGCAACATTGTTGCAATCGGTAAATTAAGAGGATTCAAGGTGGCCGTCGTTCAGCTACCGACCACGTGGTGGTCGGCCATCTTGGATCCTTTGTTAGCCCAGCGGTACTTGGTCGTCGAGCGCCTGGAACTAAAATCGGCTACTCGACGGCACGAGTACCGCTGGACTTCCAAGCCGTTCGGGAGCCCCGGTCCTTCAGTAATAGGTTTCTACGGAGTCCTTCGTTAGTTTGAGGGGAACTTAGAATATATGTGTATTTCGTGCGGCGTTTGGTTAGTTGAGCTGGGATCTGAGCGGCACTTTCACGAAATGTGCGCTCCGACCCCAGCTATCTACCGAACGTCCGTTCGTCTAAATCTGACGAACAATATCCAACTTATGTATTTTAATGTAAAATATTGTTTCTGCTGCACGAGGGGATAATCCACTTAACTGTATATGCTGGTAGGAGTGTCCCTCTCGTGCAGCAGTGTATTATGGGAGAAATGTCCAGCTTGTTCAGTTTCCCACGTAGTCCCCTATTGCCTAACCCCTGAATTGTCTGTAGGGAAACCCCTTGCATGGGAAATCCCATAAATACTGTAAGTGTGTGAATAAAACCTCAGTTGACCTCCAAGCTATGTGTCGTCTAGTTCTTGGAGGGAAGGGATTGTAACTACGCTACCTGTCTTGTACCTGTCTTGGATTACCTTTCCTGTCTACCAGCGGAGATACCTTGGATAATACCTCTACTCCGCTACATTAGTGATTGCCCAATTGTGCGTGCTTCTCCTGCAAGTGCTATGCAGTAACTCACTCTGTAAGAAGCCTCTGTGGCTTTTTCATTAGCATTTTGAAATATTTTGCTCATAAATTGTTTACTCATCTAATACTCCTTTAGCTTTCGATTAAAAAAGTCAATGGCGGGGGGCGTGGCCTGACTACTGATGGAGTAAGTCGCACTTCACCCTAGCTCCTAGGCCTCAACCTGCTAAGCCCTTAGAAATAGCGACAGACAGCGATTAAAACCACAGCAAATGGGGAAAACAAAGCGTCTGGCAACTACTGTTCAGCCTGGCACAACCCCAGCACGACACCCGCCCGGCCCGATGGACGGGTTCCTGTCGACGCCGCATGGCCTCGAATAGAGACTCACCCGCGGCGCACTCCCTGTCCCAAATATCGGCGGACATAGCATCAATTTCAGCAAGCATGCTAACGAGGAAGGCCAAAACAGACCTGGTGGCTGAGCTGCGCTCCATGATAAGGGAGGAGATAGCGGCAGTACGAACCGACCTCACCACGCTGGAGCACCGAGTGGACAGCCTGGAAGCTGACCGCCTGCAGGCAGACCAACACCAACAAGCCACGGACCTAGCGACCACGAGGCAAGGTAACATTCTCCTTGACCTCCGCCGACAGATTGAGGACCTCGACAACTGAGGCCGTCGCAATAACATCAGGGTCCGGGGCCTACCAGAGGCTGAGGGAGAATCACCACAGGAGATGCTCTCTGGCCTATTCACACAACTCCTGGGAGATAACGCACCGAGTGATTTCGGCATTGAAAGGGCGCATAGGGCACTGAGAGCCCCAAGAAGAGATGGCCTGCCCAGGGACATAGTCTGCGCGCTGGCCTCCTTTCAGCTGAAGGAAACCATCGTGCTAGAGGCCAGAACACAACAACGGATAACTTTCATGGACGCCCAGATCTCCCTATATCACGATCTTTCCACAATTACACTTGACGCCCGCCGAGCCTTGAGGCCACTCACGCGCATGCTACAGGAGAGACGGATCCCTTATAAATGGGGGTTTCCTTTCAGCCTTCAGGCTAGAGTGAATAACGTCTGGCACATCATCCGATGGCCAAATGATGTGTCCCGCTTCCTCAGGGCTGCCAACTTACCCGCAATATCAGTGCCAAACTGGATCCTGGAGGGCCCCCCGGCAAGAGCGACGGGCCCAACCGAGGCCGCACACAACCTCCACACAGCACCAGGGCCGCAACGACGCAGAGGTGGCCCGGAAGGCCCGGAGGAATAATCGATAGGGGATTGGCGCACCTCCGGTCGAGAACCACTTCTCAACTCCTGTACACTCCTCCACTGGCACTACGATCAGGCCTGACCAATCGTCGCTCTGGCAAGCGGTATGTACTTAAGTTGACATTGTTGGGGGCAGTATAGTATGGGAAGAATCCCCCGGGAACTAGTAGGTTGGGTGGGTGAGGAGGGGACCTGCTGAGGTAGACATCGGCCCGGGATAAGGAGCCACATGGGGGATACACACGGCCCGGGGAACCGCGAGGTTGGGAGGCGGGAATGAGCAGAGGGGCAAGGCAAGGTCACTTTGCGGATCCCGGCAGGAGGCCTAGTGCCAAGTGCCCTCATACAATGGCCCTCATGAACGCACCGCTGACAAATGCCAGATGGACTAGGGATCGGACTCTAAGGCCTCCATTGCCCGTTGGGGATGGTGGGTGTTTGGGAGGCTGGGGAGCGGGGGATAACTGGAAATGTACATAGTTTGTAACCTAACTATCAACGCATTGTTTACGGACTGTTAGGACACACATTTTTGCAACGTATAAAATGGCAGAACTGGTAAACCACTTACAGGCTTATTCTGCTTGCCCCTACCACGATTGCTGAGCGGTTGTAGTGACCAGAATTACCCTGGAACATTATTCCAACTCTGTATCTAATACCCCATGTATTTAGTAACTGTAATTGACTCCTGACAGATCTCTGATGCTGAATCTGGGGTTTTCATATTGCCTTACAACCTACATGACCATTTACCATTTGATACCTTTTGCACTGTTTATATAAATGTTTAAAAAAGGGCTACCTTGTTCAATTGCTTCTCTGCATATGTCCTACGAACACGCCCACACGAGGCTCCCTACCACGACAGAAACCTATGTCGCATACACCCCATGATAACCCAACATCTAGGCCCGAAGGGATTCAGGGGACCCCTGACCGCAGGCAACAATGGCAAAAAACTATATTACGTCCTGGAGCCAACCCCTACGCACCCCCCGAGATGTCGGGTAGGCCCACGTCCGGCTAGCGCCAGTCACCAGCCCCCTCAGGGGCCGTTCTGAATCCCCCCATGTCACGACAGCCCTCCAACTTTCACAGAATGGAGACTTGATCCAATACCCCAGCTATTTAGTAGCTGTAGTCAACTCCTGACATGCCTCTGATGCTGAACTTGGGTTTCTCACTTTGCCATGCAACCTACCTGACCAACTACCATCTGATACCTTTTGCACTGTTTATATATCTCTATGTTAAAAAAGGGCTACCTTGTTCAATTGCTTCTCTGTATGTGTACTACCGACACGCCCACACGAGGCTCCATACCACGAAAGAAACCTATGTCGCATACACCCCACGATACCCAAACATCTAGGCCCGAAGGGATTCAGGGGACCCCTAACCGCAGGTGGCGATGGCAAAAACTATATCACGTCCCGGAAACAACCTCTACGTATACCCCGAGGGGGTAGGTAGGCCCACGTCCGGCGAACGCCAGTCGCCAGCCCCCATAGGGACCGTCCTGAATCACCCCCCGTGGTGCGACAGCCTCACTACTTTCACAAAATGGGGACTTGAGGGATAGAGGTGGCCCATACACTCGCAAGAGGATATGTGGCCATACGCACTACATTCTCCTAGGGTAGGCCCTTACCCACGTGACGCTAACGCTAGCCAGACTGACATAGCCCTGTGGGAACTCACGGTAGAACGTAAAGACTTAGGTCTAGCCAGGAGTAATGCAACACAGGACTATGGGGGAGGCAGATGAGACTGAGCTGTGCGCACAGAACCCTGAACACGAGGGGGGAGAGACAGGGGCACTGAAGCTGGACGTGACCTCAGGCAAATCAAACCAATGCAGAACTGGATGGCACAGGGGGGGGCAAGGAGACCAGTGACAGCTAGACTGATACACGTACCCATGGCAGATATCCCCAGTGCAAACTTGGAACTGACCTACAGCACCCCTTGCAGGTTGGGTGCTGACGGAGGGTATGGGAGACACACCACCAACCATCCAGACAGTCCCACACATACGGTAGCACCACAGACCCTCACTGTGACAGACCCCAACTGTGCATATTACCGGGGTTCATAGGGACAAGCGACAGACGCAACCCTTGAACGACAAATCCCGGTATAGGGTCACAGTCGCACCAGAACCCAACACACCCCTACACCCGTGACACCAGACGAACAGTTACTTTGACCAAGGACACTGCTTACGTCCACTTCCCCGCCCCACCTACCTTCCCCCCCCCTTTTTTCTTTCCTTTTCTCTTTCTTTCGCTTCTAGCGTTTGCACCGTGGCGGGTCGGGACCCCCCCCCCCCCCGAGATGCAGGCGAACAAGAGGGGTTTTACCCCTGCACGACTAACCTATTGGTCCAACAATGTCAGAGGCCTTAACATCCCGGAACGACGATCCCTACTGATGAGGAGGCTGTGGACCGCAAGGGCATCCGTGGCGTTCTTGCAGGAGACACATTTTAGGAACGGAGACGCACCGAAACTCGAAAACCGACGCTTCCTGGTGGGATACTACGCAAACCACCCCAATGCCAAGAAAGCAGGAGTGGCGATACTATTCGCGCATACGACGCAGTTCCAGTGCAGGGCTATACAAGCAGACACGAATGGACGATACCTATTCCTCAAGGGCACCATCGCAGACCACACCTATACCTTCGCTTGCCTGTACAGTCCCAACAGAAAGCAGCATACTTTTATCTGCCGGACACTGGCCAAACTGGGGAGCTTCAGAGAGGGCCTGCTGATAGTAGCGGGTGACCTGAACCTGCCGCTCGACCCACGTCTTGACACCTCCAGGGGCCACAGCACGATCCCCACACTGCCTACGGGCGACGCTGCGATCCCTACACAAGCTAGGGCTGGTGGACAGCTGGAGGGCGAGTCATCCGGAGGGTCGAGACTACACCTTCTATTCTGCCGTCCATGCTCATTACAGCCGAATAGATTACATATTTCTCGCACAAGAATATCTGACACTGCTACATGGGGCAGAGATAGGGACGATGGAACATTCCGACCATGCCCCGATGCTAGCGCACACCAGTTCCCCACTCTTCAAGCCTAAGGAACGTCAATGGAAGCTCAACGAGACCCTCCTGGACGACCCCGAACTCACTACCACGACGGCACACACATTGACCCACTACTTCACAACGAACGACACACCAGACATCGAACCACTCACGCTCTGGGAGGCGCATAAGTGTGTCATACGGGGACACCTCATAGCAGTCAGCACCAAGCGCAAGAAAGACCGAGTCGCACATACGATTCACCTGAATAAACGAATTGCCGAACTAGAACAGGAACATAAACGCACACTAGAAGAGGAAACCTATCTTCTTCTGACGGAGGCCCGCAGGGAACTTAGAGCCATACTCTCCCAAGGACTATTACACACTGCACGAAAATCTACCAGGTTCTTCTACGAGCACTCTAATAAATGTGGTAGACTGCTCGCAAAGATGCTTCAGGAGAAACGGAGGACACAGCACATCCAAGATTTACCCACAAGGACAAAAAGTCACACATCTCCTCGAAGGCATCCTGAACGCGTTCCATAAATACTACGCGGCACTGTATGACCAACACCAACCCGGTCAGACGCGGCATCCCGACACCACCAGGAACGAATTACCGCATATCTCGGCAAACACGTCGCCCGCAAGCTCACCCCGGAACAAGAAGCCGAACTAGAACAACCCTTGACAATCGAGGAGCTAGCCGGTGCACTGAAAGTAACCAAACCCCACAGGGCACCCGGCCCAGACGGCCTGCCCGTCTCGTACCTGCGCACCTTCAGGGAGATCCTACTACCGAGACTTCTGGAGGGATTCAACTCGCTACGAACTGGCGGTCAGTTCCCTGCAGACACGCTGAGGGCGACGGTCACAATCATCCCGAAAGAAGGTAAAGACCCCACTAACTGTGCCAGCTACAGACCAATATCGTTGCTAAATGCCGACCTGAAAATTTTCGCCAAAGCCCTGGCACTCAGGGTTGCCCAGGTACTACCCGACCTGATACATCCCGATCAGGTCGGCTTTATACCCGGGAGAGAAGCCCGGGACAATACAATTCGGGCCCTTAACGTGATCCACGCGGCTACGGCCAACAAACGCGAGATGGTAATTCTATCCACGGATGCCGAAAAAGCGTTTGACCGCGTGGACTGGACGTTCCTCTCTGAATCCCTGCGACACATGGGGTTTGGGCCATATCTACGTACCTGGGTGGCTGCACTATACACGATACCGACGGCGCGCATACGAGTCAATGGCGCACTCACTGAACCATTTAACTTTCTCAACGGTACACGGCAGGGCTGTCCCCTGTCTCCCCTCCTGTTTGTCCTCACTCTGGAGCCCTTTCTGGAGGCGGTCAGACGGGATGGGGGCATCACGGGGTTCCGCCTGGGCCGAGAAGAACACCGGGTGGCGGCATATGCAGATGATATGCTCTTTTTCTTGGACCAACCCAGAATCTCAATCCCGAACCTATTGACAGCGTTCAAAGAATACAAAGCGGTATCCAACCTCACGCTCAACTTAGATAAATCAGAAGCTATGCCGTTGGCCCGAAGTACCGCCTTAACACAGCACCTTCAAACACATTTCCCGTTCAGGACCTGTGCAACAAAACTCCGCTACCTGGGAATTTGGCTACCGAAGGAGCTGATACACATATACCAATTGAACTTCACACCCCTCCTCACGACCCTGCAACAGGATCTCAAAAAATGGACGACCCAATACATCTCATGGTTCGGTCGGATTAATGCAATAAAGATGAACGTAATGCCCCGAATTCTGTATTTGTTCCAAACGCTGCCTACGACCATTCCGCGACTGTTCTTCCAGACGCTAGCAACAAACATACAGCGCTTTGTCTGGAATCAGAGACCCACACGTGTCCGTAGGGCAGTCCTGGAGAGACCAAAGAATGCAGGAGGAGTGGGACTGCCATCGGTACTCGCATATTACCAGGCGACCCACCTACAACGACTGGTGGACTGGCACGCCAACCCGACCACCAAACAATGGGTACGAATGGAGACGCAGCAGGCACAGGGAAAGATCCCCTCTCTGCTGTGGCTAGGAGGAACCACACCAGGTGATATGCACACAGGAAACCCGATGATCGACTCCACACTAAGGGTCTGGGGCAGGATACGATACGCCAACCAACTTACCACTTCACCCAACCCCCTTACTCCCATAACCAACAACCCAAGATTGTCAGGGGGACTTAAACCAGCTGCCCTAAGGAACTTTCAGGCATCGGACTGGACATATCTGCGCCAATGGTGCACCAACTCGACACTCAAAACCCTAGCAGACCTGCTCCCGGATTGTAGACCGACAAGACTGGACAAATATCACTACCATCTGCTGAGAACTTATTACACCGCCATAGCTGGGAAAGACCACATACACCGACCACTGTTACCACTGGAACAACTATGCACAGAGAGACGGCACCTCACACATGGTGTATCAACACTATACGCCATGCTCCAGCACAACGGAGATGGCAGCCCATTGGGCTTCACTGGGCGCTGGGAAAAAGAGACAGGAACAGTACTCACGGATTCCGAATGGGACAAGATCTTCCAGTTGACACACAAGGGGAACATTAGCTCCAAATACCAGGAGTGCAATTACAAAATATTGACACACTGGTACAGGACCCCAGACATTCTCCGACATGTACACGAGACAATACCAGGTGAATGTTGGAGATGTGGTTCAGAGACTGGCACAGGGCTCCATATATGGTGGACATGCTCACTTATTGCGCCGTAATGGCGGTTGATACATCGAACGATTAAAGAAATTACTGATACGGACCTCCCACTACAACCCCTGTCGATGCTGCTTAACCACACGCAGATGCCACTGAAGAAGTACAAAAGGGGACTCACCATACACCTGCTCACGGCGGCAAAAACACTCATACCGACACACTGGAAAAGCACAACGGTACCCACCTTCCAACAATGGGTCGACAGAGTGGAACATATATACAGCATGGAAATGATGACGGCCTCCCTGCAGGGTCGATCGGAAAAATGCACCTTGACCTGGTTCCCGTGGATGGACTTCATGGCCAAGAGGATCGCACAAGCCGGGGGGGATGCCACACCCGCTGGAAGGCCAGCTGTCCCGCCGGACGACCTCGGCCGAGACGGCCCGGGCGCAACCGCCACTTCTACCCCTGACCTTGCTTCCCTTTACCCCTCCACACAAGATAGTAGACAAACTTAGACTACACAAGAGACGAGACGACCGACCCCTGCTACGGAACCACATCCACCCGTGACCCTAAGACACCCGAAAAGGGACTAAAGAGACGGGAACCACTGACCACACGAAATAGAGACAACACCATACTCCCCCAACACATATACACTGACCAAGAACAAGACAGCAGTCTGACAACAAGGACTCACGAAATAGCGACACGCCCAACACCTCACCAGAGTTGAGGGCGACAACGTAGACATAAGAGACGCTTAAGTCACACGAACTGAGAGATAGACAGGGAGAGACCCAGGACGACATAGGACCGTATCTCGACAGGATATAACAGATATATTTCCGGGGGGACCGGTCCCAAACTGGCCACAGGGGACGTGACTACACGTCCTTCCAAACCGGTAGGGAGGATCCCAGACACAAGCCACCCAACTTCTTAAGAAACATACAGATTAAAATCCTGCATACACATTAAATGCCTACAGCACGAATCCCTCCCGCTGGGTCCAGTTCTGGAACCGGCCTGCTACAAACGTGAGGTGTGTCTTCACTTCTATAGGCTTTCTATTTACTTGTTTCTTTCTTTACCCCGGTTAATCTGTAACAACAAGCCAATAAGTACACATCTTAAGCACATTTATTGGAAGTTAAGACATATGCGGCCAACAAGTATAACGAAGTCTGCTGTTAGAATTTCCAAGACCATCAAAAACCAGAGGCAGGCCGAGATGATATACACTGACAATTTTCGGCCGATAGATTTAAAATGAAACCGCAGTTATATACCTACTCACACAACGTATGAGAGGCAACAACCACCCGTAGCAATATATATGTATAAAAACATGTCACTCGGTGATCAACATGACATCAAGCAACCCAGTTAACAGCCCGACAGGTTGGCATACATATATAGCTATACACCTGCTCCTCCAAACGTTGCAATAACTAATCACTCATCTACCATAGTAGACGACTTGATATAAACCAGCACGGTTGGCCTCTCACTACTTTTTCTACCGATCTGATTGAAAATACTTGTTTACAGACGCCCGAAATGTATTACTGCATAACAGTTCTTTCGATAATGTTATTCATTACCCTGCTTTCTCACATACATGTAATATGTAAAATGAAAAATAAAGATTGTCAAAAAAAAAAGTCAGTGGCGGGGCCGGGCGGCCATGCCAGCAGGCTGCAGGCTCACAAGGGCTCCCGAGCAAACAACGGAAAATAGGGTATATAACCACCTTACCCGGCTTATACTGACCCAGGGGTCCATGGCACGAGGCTCTGGAGTGTCCCGGTGTAGCTGGGGCGCCCGCTGCAGGGTGGCTCTAGGTCCTGATAAGAGACTCTGGGGCTCGGAGATTGAGGCCTACCCGGGAGGGGAGTGGGGCGGACGGCCGCTGCCTTGCTCTCCACCCCGACTACAGCGAACCACCATCTACCTGGCGCCTTCCTGGTCCCGTTTCCTCCTCTGTGGGCCGGGTGGGTCGTCCCGGTCCCCACCAGGCGGGCTAGATGGTCCAAAGCTGAAGGAGTGCGGCTCCCACGCGGTGCTATTAAAATGGCCGACGGCTGCACAGCAACTGCACCGACTGAGACGGTGATCCCACTGTGCTCACAACCTGAGCTGCTACCATGGGAGGTCCCTGAAGGCTCTCGAGCACCCATGAAACGACCCTGGAACACGCAAGCTGACAGGCGAGAACCATCACAGCGCACTCTGGGCCACCTTAGACCAAGCAAGCTCCAAGCAGCACAATCAGCTTCACCCACTGACCGCATGGTGCTACAGCCCTCGACAGCACATCAAGACTTACAAGGCAAGGCAAACTTACCCAGCAACAGGGAAGACATAGAGGGACATTAGGACCCAGTGGAACTCATGGGGTAATCTCAAGGGACTCTCCCCACGCCTGGGCATGGAACATGACCCCATTTGCGCTGGGATGGAGCTGGCAGTGACCCCAGCCGTTCACAATAAGAAGCACAATGTATAGTATACCATGAATAGCCATACCAGATATCACTGTAGTTGCAGTCATTGAATAACGTGCACATCCTCTGCATATGACATTGTATATAGTTAATCTTTATTAGAGCTTTATATGTATAGAGGGAAATTGCGGAATGTATGATGCTTTGCCTGGTGGCACCTTGCTTTAATGAGAATCTTAGCTAAGCTGGAAACCTTAATAGAACTACATATTTCTTGTATTATTACCCTAAAATAAAATGTGCGTTTCCTCTAGATGCTGTACAACAGTAAAACAAATAAGTGTTTGTAAATTGATTGCGAATGCTGTTGTGGCATTGTTGATATGCGAAAGTTATTTAATGCACAGCAAAAATAAAGAATATAAAAAAAAGTCAATGTCTTTATCTTTGTACTCTGCGTGGTTTTGCTCAAAATGACAACATAATTTAGCAGGTGCTAATGAACTGTTTGCCAATATTTTATTGCAAAGTACGCATTGTGCTTCAGGACAATCTTCATTTCTGGCACTTGTGAATCCAAATGACAAGTAGCTATCATTGTATTTTCTTTTCTTTGGTTAAGAAGATTGGCTAGCATTGTGTGCTTTTTTTTTGACTTATCTCTGCTATTTGAAGAACCGTAGATACAACTATTTCGGGCATGTTCTGGATTTTTAGTTGTATCTTCTTTCTCAGTTTCTATAAGTGCCAAACAAGTAGAAGTAATAATTATTTTTCTCTAAAGAGTTCCCTGCCTTAACCAGCTTTCCAAATTCATGGTTGTTTATTCGTCAAAACAAAACACTTCGAAAAATACCGATGTCACAACCTCACTGAAAAGGATGCTGATTTTGATAACACTCTTAGAAAGAACTGAACTTAAGCAGGATCTTTGAGTTAGACGTGGAGCAAAAAGATTTGAACACTTTGAAAAACACAGTTAACAGTTTTTTGCCCCTCACAGAGTCTTTCATTGCCCTCGACAGAGCCTTTTAATGTCCCTAGAAGAGAATTTCAATGCCCCTCAAAGAGAGAATTTCAATGCCCCTGACAGTCTTTGTGTGTCATTTTACCCCACTCCCTCTAGCATGTAAGCTCATTGAGCAGGGCCCTCTGTTCCTGTGTGTCCAACTTGTCTGGTTACTAATACATGTCTGTTCATCCATCCATTGTAAAGCACTGCGGAATTTGATGGCGCTATATAAATAACATAATAATAATAATAATAATGCCCCTGACAGAGCCTTTTAATGTCCCTTACATAGCCTTTTAATATCCCTAACAGAGAATTGCAATGCCCTTGACAGAGCCTTTTAATGTCCCTTACAGAGCCTTTTGATGTCCATAGCAGAGAATTTCAATGCCCCTGACAGAGTCTTTCAGTGCTCCTGACAGAGTCTTTCAATGTCCCTACCTAACAGAGCTTACGGCAGGGCTGGCTGACTGATGGGCGGGTTGGCTGATGGCTGGGCAGGCTCTCTCACGGCCAAGCTAAGTCTAAGTTACTTTTAAATAGTGATGTACCGAACTGTTCGCCGGCGTATAGTTCCCGGCGAACATAGCATTTTTTTTTTGTGTAATCTAATTGCCTGCCTGCCTGCCAGCTTCTGTGTCAGGCTCACAGTGGTTACTGGGCCCACTTGCCCAGTGCCACCACTCATATCTGGTGTCACAATAGCTTGCATTTAAAAACAAAACCTTTTTTTCACTGTTATAGATTGAATAGCAGTTAGTTGTCTGCAAGCGTCTGTGTGTCAGGCCAACAGCGTGTACTCTGCCAGTGCACAGTGCCATTCATATCTGGTGGCACAATAGCGTGCATTTAAAAACCCCAAAACTTTTTTTTCACTGTAATAGATTGAATAGCAGTTAGTTGTCTGCAAGCGTCTGTGTGTCAGGCCAACAGCGTGTACTTTGCCAACCTCTGCCAGTGCACATTGCCACTCATATCTGGTGTCACAATAGCGTGCATTTAAAAACAAAAAACTTTTTTCACTGTTATAGATTGAATAGCAGTTAGTTGTCTGCAAGCGTCTGTGTGTCAGGCCAACAGCGTGTACTCTGCCAGTGCACAGTGCCACTCATTTCTGGTGGCACAATAGCATGCATTTAAAAACCCACAAACTTTTTTTTCACTGTAATAGATTGAATAGCAGTTAGTTGTCTGCAAGCGTCTGTGTGTCAGGCCAACAGCGTGTACTCTGCCAACCTCTGCCAGTGCACATTGCCACTCATATCTGGTGTCACAATTGCGTGCATTTAAAAACAAAAAACTTTTTTCACTGTTATAGATTGAATAGCAGTTAGTTGTCTTCAAGCGGGTGTGTCAGGCCTACAGCGTGTAGTCTGCCAACCTCTGCAAGTGCACATTGCCACTCATATCTGGTGTCACAATAGCGTGCATTTAAAACAAAAAACTTTTTTCACTGTTATAGTGATACCGGAGAAACTGACGGAAGTCAAGCACAGAGAGATGGACACAGGTTTCTTCAGGAAGGAAGAGATCTTTATTCGATTCACCGACCAGGACTCAGAGGGACTAATGTCACCAAAAACAGCTAAAATCTGAGCCCTGATCGTACAGTGTAGGCACCTTATATAGACATATAGCTCCTCCTATAATCAGTTCAACCTACACGTACTCTTACCCAATCAACAGAATAGAGACTAAATTCCTGTTTGACCACATGGCTTGCCCAGCACAATGGAGGAGGGGAATACTCGTATATCCTGTATTCCTGCACATGCTCCGTACACTACTGATTGTATCGTTGCCACGTGCAACCAACCGACCGATACATCAGCATATGCACGTGCACATACCACGTGGCAATCTCGGCCTACTAAATTTATTTTTGCCGAGATTCCACCACATTCCCTCCCTTGATGCCTCTGATATTTCATAATTCCAGATGCATCACTTAATCGTGGTTTGCTTACACCTCAAGTTGCCATAAACCAGACTAGACTTTGCGACTCTTTAGAGATACGAACCCCTCAGCATTCCTCTTCCTGTACGTGTTCTCCTTGATTTAGAGCCTCGTACCTGCAAACAGCCATTATCTGTGCAGCGGCCTTTCTCTCTGCTATATTCTCTATAATGCTCTGCACAGACCTAACTACCAAAGGAATCAAACATGGCAGGAGGAGGCACAGCATCAAGATTAGCATGACTCCACCTACCAGTGCCCTGAGTCCTCCAAGCTGCTCGTACCAATTACCAAACCAACTACTCGGATTATACCCTTTCCATACTTGAGTAGGCACATGTGCTAGTTTAACCATATGGCTAGTAAGCTCAGCTATTGCTTGCCCTTCATCATCTATTTGAAGACAACAATTGCTTAGATTAAACTTCCCACATACACCTCCCTCTACTGCCAATAGGTAATCCAAGGCTAATCTATTCTGATAGACGGCTGTCCTCATCCTAGTGTTATGCTTTGCTAGGAGATTAAACGCTGGTGATGTTTCATTGGTAATTATCTCAACCACTGCCTGTAATCTTATGATACGGTTGAGCATGTATATTGGGGTTCTGTGTCCATAAAAGTACCATCCTCTGTCCACGTAGCTGGCCCATAATAATCTATAATACGCTGGGGAGGCCATTCATTATCTTCCCAGGTACCTATCTTCCCAGGCTACCAGGTACCCAGGGGTCCCCTTTTCTTTCTTTGATTTACATCATACACTTTAACTCCCAAAGTCTCTCCTGTTTCAATTGGCAACAAGAAGAAGGATGGTTTGAGCATACCTAATACACATGCCCCTTCCCAGTCCTGTGGTAACTCCGAATAGGCTTTCTTACCACAGATCCAGTACAAATTTGCTGGGGCTTTCTAACTAGATGTAGCAGATAGGTCAATCCACACATCCTTTAAACTGGTATAAATTGCAAACGGATTAGGTGGTTCTGAGACATTTGAAGCTGACCACCAAGTTGTATCTTTTGTACTATCATTATAAGCTTTTTGCCCTAGACAAGTCAATTCTCCTACAGATGTATTAAACATTATTCCTTTCCTTGCTATGCAAACATAACCTATAATGGAGGTCTTTAATCGGTTTGAGAAGATATTAACTGTTCAACTGTCTCAGAACCGGAATACATTACCTCCTTTGCTTCCCATGGCCATTGGTCTCCCATATTTGTACCTCCACACACATAGCAGTTGGTTACATTAAGACTACCAGCAATGCTCTCGGCTAGATCTATAAATAAGTTTTTCGCATTATGGGGGATCTTATTTTCCACACTCATCTCCTCATAGAAGGAATGAAAGACCTGATGAGTCTGGGTTGCCACAGTATCGGTCTCTATTCCTATAAATAATATTGTCCCAGGATCCAAACCTGTTCCATATATCTGGAACCCAAATCAGTTCCCAAACCTATCTATAAATCGTTCTGGGTAGTGATGTACCGAACTGTTCGCCGGCGAATAGTTCCCGGCGAACATAGCGTGTTCGCGTTCGCCGCCGCGGGCGAACACATGGGCGGTTCGATCCGCCCCCTATTCGTCATCATTGAGCAAACTTTGACCCTGTGCCTCACGGTCAGCAAACACATTCCAGCAACTCAGCAGCAGACCCTCCCTTCCACACCCTCCCACCTCCCTCCCAGCATCCATTTTAGATTCATTCTGAAGCTGCATGCTTAGTGAGAGGAGGGAAAGTGTAGCTGCTGCTGATTAGATAGGGAAATTGATAGCTAGGCTAGGGTAATCAGTGTCCACTACAGTCCTGAAGGACTCATCTGATCTCTGCTGTAAGAACAGCACCCCAAAAAGCTCTTTTTAGGGCTAGAACATCAGTCTGCTTTTTTTTTCTGTGTAATGTAATTGAAGTTGCCTGCCTGCCAGCTTCTGTGTCAGGCTCAGTGGATACTGTGCCCATTTGCCCAGTGCCACCACTCATATCTGGTGTCACAATAGCTTAAGCTTGACATTTAAAAATACATTTTTTTTTTCACTGTAATAGATTGAAGAGCAGTTAGTTGTCTGCCAGCTTCTGTGTCAGGCTCAGAGGATACTGTGCCCATTTGCCCAGTCAGTGCCACCACTCATATCTGGTGTGACTATAGCGTGCCTTTAAAAACAAAAAAAGTGTTTCACTGTAAGCTAATAGCAGTTAGTTGTCTGCAAGCGTCTGGGTGTCAGGCCTTCAGCGTGTGCTCTGCCAACCTCAGCAAGTGTAATTTGCCACTCATATCTGGTGTCTCTATAGCGTGCATTTAAAACCAAAAAACTTTTTTCACTGTAATAGATTGAAGAGCAGTTAGTTGTCTGCCAGCTTCTGTGTCAGGCTCAGTGGATACTGTGCCCATTTGCCCAGTCAGTGCCACCACTCATATCTGGTGTGACTATAGCGTGCCTTTAAAAACAAAAAAAGTGTTTCACTGTAAGCTAATAGCAGTTAGTTGTCTGCAAGCGTCTGGGTGTCAGGCCTTTAGCGTGTGCTCTGCAGACCCCTGCCATTGCACATTGCCACTCATATCTGGTCTCACAGTAGCTTGCACGCATAGTACCACTAATCCCCCAAAAAATGACAGGCAGAGGCAGGCCACCCCGCAGGGGCCATCGTGGTCGTGGTGCTGTGATTCCCTTTGGCCCTAGAATAATGGCCAGTTTTCAGAGGCCACGTACCCTGAACTTGAAAAGTTCTGAGGACATAGTTGCAGGGCCGGCGCGTCCATAAGGCGGCACAGGCGGCCGCCTTAGGGCGCACCGGCTCTGGGGGCGCCAGATTTCAGCGATCGGCAGGAGGGAAGCGCTCCCTCCTGCCAGGTCACCTTCTGGACCCCCGGCGGACGGCAGTGTTCTAATGAGTGGCGGCGAGGGAGCTCTAACCTGTCTGCTCTGCTCCCTCGCGCGCCGTTCTACGGGAGCCGGAATATAACGTCATAATCCGACTCCCGGCAACAGTAGACAGCCCGCGAGGGAGCAGAGCAGACAGGTTAGAGCTCCCTCGCCGCCTCTCATTAGAACACTGCTGCCCGCCGCACTGAAGCCCCACTGGACCCCAGGGACAGATCCACACCAGCTCTCCAGGTAGGGAGGCTGGGTGGATATTATTAATAATTTGTGTGTGTCTGAAAGTGTATGTGTGAGTGTGTGTTTGTCTGTGAGTGTGTGTCTGTGTGTGTGTCTGTGTATGTGTTTGTCTGTGAGTGTGTGTGTATGTGTATGTGTTTGTCTGTGAGTGTCTGTGTATCTGTTTGTGAGTGTGTGTGTCTGTGTGTGTGTGTATGTGTGAGTGTGTGTCTGTGTGTGTATGTGTTTGCCTGTGAGTGTGTGTCTGTGTTTGTCTGTGAGTGTGTGTGTCTGTGTATGTGTTTGTCTGTGAGTGTGTGTGTGTGTGTGTGAGTGTGTGTATGTGTCTGTGTGTCTGTGTATGTGTTTGTCTGTGAGTGTGTGTGTCTGTGTATGTGTGCCTGTAAGTGTGTGTGTGTGTGTTTATGCATTTGTGAGTGAGTGTGTGTGTGTTTGTGAATGAGTGTATGAATGTGTGTGTCTGTCAGTGTATGAGTGTGTTTTGTCAGTGTGAGTGTGTCTATCAGTGTGTGTTTGTGAGTGTCTCTCAAATCAGTGAGAGTATGTTTGTGATTGAGTGTGTGTCTGTCAATGAATGAGTGTGTGTCAGATCAGTGAGTCTGTGTCTGTCAGTGACGTCTGTGTGTTTGTCATTGAGTGTGTGTGTGGCTGTTAGTGTGTATATACCACTGAGTGTAGCGTGGCGGAGCAGAGCGCAGTACAGGAGCTTCTGTTTTCTGTACCCGGCCAGACTGACAGGAAGTGCTCACTGAGAGAGCACTTCCTGTCAGTCCAGCCAGGTACAGAAAACTGGAGCTCCTGTAGAGGATCTGCTCCGCAACGCTGCAAGACAGGTAGGAGGCACACCAGGAAGGGGAGTGTGACCGCTAAGAGGGTGGGGGGTGCACCAAGGGACAGAGAGGGGAGGGGAGAGAAACACCAAGGGACAGGGAAAAGAGGGACGGGGAAGAGGGAGGGGCTGGTTAGGAGGCACATAGGTGAAGATGTTAATTTTAGAGGGGGGGGGGGCCGGAAAAATGCATCTTCGCCTATGTACCCAAAAATCCTTGCACCGGCCCTGCATAGTTGACTGGCTAACACAGGACACCCAATCTTCTACAGCTTCCGCTTGGAACCTTGACGCACCATCCTCCTCCAGCTTAGCTTCAGGCACCTCTCAAGATACCACTCACCCACCTGCCGCCACCACCAAAACTAGCACCACAGCCGCTTTACTTGGTATGTCAGAGGAGTTATTCACACATCCGTTTGAAGAAATGAGTGATGCGCAACCATTATTGCCAGAGGATGTAGATAACAGGGATATGTCTCAGACAGGCAGCATTACACAAATGGACGTACGGTGTGATGATGATGATGTTGTACCCGCTGCTGCTTCCTTTGCTGAGTTGTCAGATACAAGTGAAGCGGTTGATGATGACGATGCGTCCATGGATGTTACGTGGGTGCCCGCTCGGCAAGAAGAAGAACAGGGCGAAAGTTCAGATGGGGAGACAGAGAGGAGGAGGAGACGAGTTGGAAGCAGGGGGAGGTCGTCGCAAGGAGCTAGTGGCACAGTCAGACAGCATGCATCGGCACCCGGGGTCAGCCCGAAGGCACGCCAATCAACGCATGCTGTGTCCACCACCAGAATGCCGTCATTGCAGAGCTTAGCAGTGTGGAATTTTTTTTGGTGTGTCTGTCTCTGACAACAGCGATGCCATTTGCAACCTGTGCCAAAAGATACACCCACCTAGGTACCACTGCTTTGCGTAGGCACATGATCTCACATCACAAACGCCTATGGGATCAACACATGAGTACAAGCAGCAGGCCTACTCTAAGCCGCCATCCTCCTCCTGGCCCAGCATCTTCAGCCATGCCAACCACTGCTGTCCTCCTTGCCCCCTCTCAACCATCCGCCACTCTGTCTCCCGCCTTGAGCAGTTCCCGCTCATCTGCCCACAGTCATGTGTCTGTCAAGGACATGTTTGAGCATAAGAAGCCAATGTCAGAAAGTCACCCCCTTGCCCAGCGTCTGACAGCTGGCTTGTCCGAACTATTAGCCCGCCAGCTTTTACCATACAAGCTGGTGGAGTCTGAGGCGTTTAAAAAAATTGTAGCTATTGGGACACCGCAGTGGAAGGTACCCGGCAGAAATTTATTTTCACAAAAGGCAATCCCCAACCTGTACTCGATTGTGCAAAAGGAAGTAATGGCATGTCTGGCACAGTGTTGGGGCAAGGGTCCATCTGACCACTGATATCTGGTCTGCAAAGCATGGTCAGGGCAGGTATAACACCTACACTGCGCATTGGGTAAACCTGCTGACTGCTGCCAAGCATGGAACGCATGGCTCTGCAGAGGAGTTGGTGACACCGCCACGACTTGCAGGCAGTCCTGCTGCCACCTCCTCTACTCCTCCTACTCCATCCTCTTCCATAACCTCCTCGGCTGAGTCCTCTTCTGCTGCTGCGTCTTGCTCCACATCAACGGCACCCCCCCAGCTCCCCAGGTACTATTCCACATCCCGGATATGGCAGTGTCACGCCGTCTTGGGTTTGACTTGCTTGAAAGCAGAGAGTCACACTGGACAAGCACTCCTGTCCACCCTGAACGCACAGGTGGAAAAGTGGCTGACTCCGCAGCAACTGGATATCGGCAAAGTGGTTTGTGACAACGGAACAAATTTGATAGCCTTCCTGTAGCGTGCCCTGCGAAGAGTGCTGGATCAGGCCGTAGATGAGCGTGAAGAGGAAGAGGAAGAGTTGTGGTCACCATCACCACCAAAAACAGCCTCATCAGCATCGCTTGCTGGACCTGCGGCAACGCTGGAAGAGGATTGTGAGGAAGAGGAGTCAGAGGAGGAATGTGGCTTTGAGGAGGAGGAGGAGGAAGACCAACCACAACAGGCATCCCAGGGTGCTCGTTGTCACCTATCTGGTACCCGTGGTGTTGTACGTGGCTGGGGGGAAGAACATACCTTCATTGACATCAGTGAGGAGGAGGAACGGGAAATGAGTAGCTCGGCATCCAACCTTGTGCAAATGGGGTCTTTCATACTGTCTTGCCTGTTGAGGGACCCTCGTATAAAAAGGCTGAAGGAGAACGACCTGTACTTGGTGTCCATGCTACTAGACCCCCGGTATAAGCAGAAAGTGGCGGAAATGTTACCGAATTACAACAAGTCGGAAAGGATGCAGCATTTGCAAAATAAATTAAAAAGTATGCTTTACACAGCGTATAAGGGTGATGTCACAGCACAACGGGAATCTAACAGGGGGAGAGGTGGAAGTCATCCTCCTCCTCCCACGACCACGCCGGCAAGGACAGGACGCTTTAAAGACGTGTTGTTGATGGAGGACATGCGGACCTTTTTAAGTCCTACGCATCGCCACAGCCCTTTGGGATCCACCCTCAGAGAGCGACTCGACCGACAGGTAGCAGACTACCTCGCCTTAACTGCAGATATCGACACTCTGAGGAGCGATGAACCCCTTGACTACTGGGTGTGCAGGCTTGACCTGTGGCCTGAGCTATCCCAATTTGCGATAGAACTTCTGGCCTGCCCCGCTTCAAGTGTCCTGTCAGAAAGGACCTTCAGTGCAGCAGGAGGTATTGTCACTGAGAAGAGAAGTCGCCTAGGTCAAAAAAGTCTAGATTACCTCACCTTTATTAAGATGAATGAACGATGGATCCCGAAGGGACTGACACTGGGCGATACATTCGATTAAAAAAGGCCTGATGAGATGAGCTGCCTTGGGCTAAAAATGGTCCACACGCTGCTGTATTTTAGCTCTGAATGCTGGTTGACTTGCGTGACTTATCCGCCACCAACTAGGGTTCAAGCCGCCATGTTTTAGGGCACTTTCTGCCTGTGAAACAAACATCAATTTTTCTGGCCGCTGCTACAGCAGCGGCTGCAACAATACCGAATTTTTCAGGCATGTGTACATGCCTAATTTTTAGGCCCTCTGGTGCTGCACTGTGGCTTCAAAAACCAAACCAAAAAAAAGGCACATAGTGACCCTATGTAGGGGGAACAGTCCCTATTCTGCTCTGTGTCAGTGTGTATCAGGGATTTGATTATCTTTATTCAGATTCAAAAATTGTAGATTATGCTAGCTTTAGTGTACCTATAATCTTAATTTTATTAATGACAGGAGGCGAGTATTTGCTTAAGACTTTCTTTACTTAAGCTTCACAGCAGCACTTTTTTACTTAGTAACAAGGTAACCAATCAGAAAAAAGGGATAACAAGGTATATAAGTCATTTCAGTGATGTCAGTCAGTGATGTCATTTCCTCTTTCTGGCTGCGAACAAATAGGAACCGGAACTGAATGAACCAGATGAGGAATTCAGGATGTCAAACGAGAAGAGAGATGCTTGAGAGGGAAACAGGAACGTAGACTTGCGTTCTTGAAGAGTAGAGGAGAAGCTTGCGGAGGAACAGGAACTAGACTTGACCTCTTAAGGGAGTTTTACGCTGAAACGAGAGAGCAGAGTCGAAACCAAGGATTAATCCGTGAATTGGACTAGGAAATCATGATAACCGGTTGTTATGAAACATATGTTATAATTCGTTAGAAAAGTTAATCTATACATCATAGAAAATAATAGCTAACTCCCATGGTAGTAAGGCATAGTGTGTTCATTCTAGTCTTAGAAACTTACCTACAGGGGCAACCCTAGGGTGGGAAAAAAACGAAGGTAAAGTGGTGGGAAATACTCGCCTCCTGTCATTAATAAAATTAAGATTATAGGTACACTAAAGCTAGCATAATCTACAATTTTATAACATGACAGGAGGCTTCGTATTTGCTGTTTTAACGCTCCCCAAGGAGGGCCAAGGAAGTGTGCACAGCTGGGCGAAAGTAGAAGTTGCGGAACGTCTGTTCTCGGGACCAGTCTGCGGATTGAAGAATGTCTCGAAGCGAGGCTCCCGCGTTGAATGCACCCGATGCCGCCGCCCCTCTGATGGAGTGGGCTCCGAATGAGGCTTCAATCCCGGCTAGGGAGAGCAACCACCTAACCCATCGGGCAAGAGTTGTGGATGACACTGGATTATGTGGCTGGACGTAGGAGACCAATAGTTGACTGGAAGACGTAGGACGAAGTGAGGAGGTGAGTAATAAATAACAAGAAAGAAGAGACACTACACACAGTTTTGGGTGGTTAGGAATGTAAGGGTAAAATATAGAAGAGGAGTTCGATTTTGTCCGTCTGGACACGGAGAAGGTGACACCTTCTGGGGAAAAATTTATAGCGTCATGGTCAAATGCTCGAACATCCGATACTCGTCGGAAGGACACTAAGCAAAGTAATAGGGTGAATTTTGCCGAGAGTTGACGGAGGGATAGATCTTCGTTGTCCGGCCAAGCCTCAAGGAAACGAATCATGACATTAACGTCCCACAGATGGGAGTATTTCGGTTTAGGGGGGCGAGCTAGTTTGATGCCCCGCAATAGTCTACAAACCAGCTGGTCCTGGCCCACTGGAACTCCGTCTAGAGGAACATGGGCTGCCGAGATGGCTGAACGAGAAACTTTGATGGATCTGTAGGAACGGCCTAGATCGAATAGATGAGAGAGGAAATTCAAAATGGACTGTCTAGGGGCCGTAAGGGGATCGGTATTCCGTTCCAGGCACCAATTGCACCAAGTGTTCCAGGAAGACAGATAGCATCTTCTAGTTCCAGGGGCCCACGAATCCCAGAGGAGTTCCTTAGATCTCTGTGATAGTTCTCCGAAGTGCCAGGTACCCCTGAAAGAGTCCAGGCTACAAGGTGGAGGTGGCCTTGCATTATCATTGGATGAGGGTTCCCTTGAGGGTCTTCTAGGAGATTGGGCCATGGAGGCAGAAGGAGGGGATCTTGGCAGGAGAGGTCCAGAAGATCCGGAAACCATGCTTGGCCCCGCCAGAGCGGTGTGAGTAGTACGAGTGTGATCTGTTGTCTGCAAATCTGGAGGAGGATTCTGGGAATCATCGCAAATGGAGGAAAGGCATAGGCTCCCGTTGTCGGCCAACTCTGAAGGAAGGCATCTACAGCTAAACATTCTGGGTCTGGAAGCCAGCTGAAAAACCGTGGGACTTGAAAATTCGTCCGGGAGGCGAATAGGTCTAGGGTAAACAGGCCCCTGAGTTTGGAGATGTGGAGGAAGATTGTTCTGTGTAGGCGCCAGTCGCTGGCGTCCCTCCAATGTCGGGAGAACCAATCCGCGGTGATGTTCGATTCCCCTGGGAGATATTCTGCCCGAAGTGTGATGTTGCGTTGGAAGCAAAACTCGTAGATGTCTTTTGTCACTTCGGAGAGGATGCGGGATCTGGCCACGCCCAATTTGTTGATGTATTGGACAGCTGAGACATTGTCCATCCGAAGGAGAATACAGCAGTTCGAGAGGTGATTGGTCAAACTGCGAATTGCGAACGAGCCTGCGATTAACTCCAGACAATTGATGTGGAGAAAGTGTTCTGAGGTGGTCCATGGTCCTCCGGTGGAGGTCGTATGACAGGTTGCACCCCAACCCTGGAGGCTCGCATCTGATTCCACTACATAGTCCGGGGTGGGACCGAAAATTGCCTTGCCATTCCAGGCCGACATGTGGCGGAGCCACCAAAAGAGTTCCTTCCTCACCTCTGTAGTAATCGGGACCCTCTGGTCGTATGATGGATGAGACCGGAGGAATTGAGCTTTCAAGCGTTGCATGGCCCGGTAGTGAAGGGGGCCTGGGTAAATTGCCTGAATAGAGGCAGAAAGCAGGCCTACAATCCGAGCTAAACCTCGGAGAGGTAAATCCTCTTGACGAAGCACTTTGCGTAGTTCCTTCCTGATCGCAGTCAACTTGGACTGGGGTAGGCGAAGAACGCAGGTTGAAGAGTCGATCTCGAAGCCGAGAAATTGGATGACTCTGGACGGGGACAGCGACGATTTCTCTTGGTTTATGACAAACCCCAAGGATTCGATTAATCCAGATGTATAGTTCGTCTGCGAACGTAGCCTGGATGCGTATTCGCAGAGAAGTAAGAGGTCGTCGAGGTAGATCAAACAACGGATGCCCCTTTCTCGAAGATGTGCGGTGACTGGTTTGAGCAGTTTGGTGAAGCACCACGGGGCGGAACTCAGGCCGAATGGAAGGCAGGTGAATAGGAAAATCCGGTGGTGCCAATGAAAGCGGAGAAAACTCTGACTGGATGGGTGTACTGGTACCGAGAGGTAAGCGTCCTTGAGGTCGAGACGGGTGAACCAATCGCCTGGTCGTAGAATGTCTCTGAGGAGGTGAATCCCTTCCATTTTGAAATGTCTGTAGACAACAAAAGAGTTCAGTTGACGGAGATTGATTACTGGGCGAAAGTCCCCTGATTTCTTCTGGACTAAGAAGATGGAGCTGAGGAAACCTTGAATCGCTCCTTTTGTTTAGAAGAGAACGTAGTTCTGAATCTAGAAGAAGGCTCTGAGACTTTGACATTTTTGGATATTGAGGATAACCTATTTGAGAAGGGAGAGAGTGAAACTCTATGGAATAACCCTGAACTGTGTTCAGGACCCAGGTATCTGAAGACAGAGTCTTCCACATGTCTACACAGTGTGACAACCTGCCCGCATGATAAACAGTAAAAAGGTGAAGGGTAGGAAATTGCACCTGTTGGGTATCTGTTGCGTCCGCGGGATCTGTATCCTCTTCCTCTATCTGCCCTTTGGGTGTAAGAGCCTCTTGTTTGATAGTTGGGGAAAAATGATGAAGTTGGGGTTCTCTGGCGTTGGTTTGTGGTCCAGAAACGGCTGACTGTACGACCCCTTGTACGGCCAGTCCTGCCAAAAACCCGTGAGGGTTGATGATGAAATACCCTTTCCATGGATGACTGCGCCTTGTTTAGTGTGGCGTATAGGTTTACATGCTTATGTAGTTCTTTAATATATGGTTCTCCAAACAATAGACCCTTTGCTTTGGGGCCCAATTCTTTGGTTCCCAAGTCAGCCAACTTGGCATCCATACGCAGCAGCACTGCTTTTCTACGCTCAGTACAGAGAGATGTATTAGCATTGCCCAGCAGGCAAATAGAGCGTAGTGCCCATTCTCTAATCACAGATGGGTCTAGAGGGCCTTCATTAGATAGGGCTTCATCAGCCAGTAGAAGAATTTTAGCTAGTGGTCCAAGGATATCTAGCATTTTGTCTTGGGTCAGGCGTAGGCTGCGCTCGATGCCCTTCTTTGGGTCACGGCCCGACCTGGCCAGATATATATAGAGCAGCGTATCAAACTCCGGGGTCACCGCGACTCTATCCGGCAAAGTGGGTCTAGGGCATTCTGCTCATAGTTTTTTTACGGATCTCCCGCTCTAGGGGTCTTCTTATCCAAAAATGAATGTACTGGGCAAGATGGTCTGGTAGTGACCATTCAGATGATCGGGGATATCTAATTTGCCTCGGGTCAAACAGAGGCTGGCCAAGTGCATCCAGAAAAGATTCAGCGTCCCCAGATGGGTTCGATCCGGGTATCGTAGTTTCGGTTGGGAGATCTCCCATGATAGATTGAGGGAGAGGTGCTCCTTTAAAGGATGTCTCGGGCCAGTCTTCCTCATCTTCTGAGGAGTGGTCAGCCTGCCATTCATCCAGGATGGCTAAGGGGTGTAAGTCGAAAGAGTCTTCCTCCTCTTCCGACAGAGTAGGCTGGATGGAGTGTTTCTCTCTAACATCCGCCTGTTTAGGGCGTTTCGCCGGTTCTTTCCCCTTACGTTTGAGTGGTTCAGGCCCATTCCCTTTCCAATAACGTTTACTGGGTTTGGAAGGGTTTCTTTTAATGGAGTCGGAATCCTCTGCATCTTCATCAGAATGCGGGGTTTCTGAATTTTTTGGCTCTTTTGATTCCACGGGCAGCACCCGAGCCAGGGCCTTTTGTAGTGAAGCAGCCACTGCTGCATTAATAATTGCTTGCAAATTTTGGTCTTGATTTGAAGCCTCCATAGCAACAGTGTTGAAACCTATGGGGCAGAATAGGCCAGTGTTAGAATGTATTTAAAGGCCGTCACGGAATATCACAGTTTGTTAAAATTCCACATTGCAAGCTGTAATTGGTGGTCACCCAGTATAAATCACCTCAGGGAATACTTTTTCACACCCGTATGGAGGTATAGTGGCACAGACAAAGCGGGCCAATCATGGGCTGTATAAAATGACAGCAATCATATTTAATTGGTTCATTAACCTTAAACACATGAACTGTGTAACTTTGAGATGTATCAATCATAAATTGTATATGTGGGGGGCGTGGCCTGGCAGCGGAACGGAATGGCCGCATAAATCTTTAGCTCCTCCGACCAAGCCCGAAAACAGCTTACAATCCGCCGCCTCACCCCGTTATGGGAAAGCACTCTAAAGCAGGGAGTACCCCCAGACCCTCGGGGACTCGCCAAACACAGATGCATGCCTCTATGCGGCAGTTTCTGGCCGCGACACCGGACCCGACCTCCCGGACGGCCTCGGAGGCCTACACGCAGTCTGAAGCCTCTACTCCCACCTCGCAATCTCCAGAGAGAGGAGACCACATGGCAGCCCCACCACCGGACTGGCTAAGCCTCCTGAAAGAGTTACCCACCCGGGCAGACCTGGCGACCGCCAACACGGCCCTTCAGGCATCCATCAGGGCAGACCTTCAATTAATGAGGGCAGACATACAAGGTATGGCGGACCGCATGGCCCAAATAGAGGCAGACCATGATAAATTGACAGAAGCGCAAACCTCCCAGACAAAGACCCAAGCTATCCAAATGACCCAAATGCAGGCCATGGCACGACATATAGAGGACCTGGACAATAGGGGCCGCAGAAATAACATACGGATAAGGGGCCTACAAGAAGGGGACGAGACCCCCGCGCAGTTAACGGGCCTGCTCACGACCATATTTAATGGCCTACTGGACCGCCCCGAAGAGACCCCCATAACATTTGTCAGGGCACACAGGGCGCTTAGACCCAGAGGCCCACCAGAGGCCCACCAGAGGCCCCGCCAAGGGATGTGATTTGCTGCCTGGAAGTCTATGCCCTGAAAGAAGAGATCCTGCACGAGGCCCGCAACAGAAGAGAAATCACACACAACGGACAACAGCTTCAACTGTTTCCAGACCTTTGCCCTGCCACCTTGGGATATCGCAGAGCTTTGAAACCACTGACCAGAGCTCTGGCCAACCAGAACGTTAGGTACAGATGGACATTCCCGACAGGCCTTATTGCCAGTACTACCGGCGGCCCTAGACAGATCCGTACTGCACAAGATCTGAAAGATCTCACAGACGAACTCCATTTGCCCCCGCTACAGATGAACTGGCCGGACCCACTCGACTACTATAACAGCCCTCCGCCACCACTACGGGGACAGCCACAATCACAGCGCCGGCAGAGGACCCGGACAGAAACTGCGAGACCGGCCGGAGCGATCCACTAGCCGCGTCAAGCGACCATGAAGACGAAGAGGGGCCGGCGGAACACGTAACTATAACCGCAACCAACTGGGCCCTAAGCCACACAAACACACAGACATTACATAGGGACACTGTTCTTTGTTTTTTCTCTTTTTTTTTTTTCCTTCGGCCCTTGCTGTATTTCTGGGGTGGGGGGAGGGTGCAGGGGAACATGTAGGGGACTTGATCTATATCGGGGACTCTTTTTGAAATGGGACTACCGGGGCCTGGACTGACCAATGGGGCATCTTGGCTGTTTGGGGAGGGGGATCTGGAGGGTGGGAGTAGAAGGGAGAGATGGTTCCCCCCCCCCCCTGAATTCGTAAACCGGAGAGGTCACCTCCATAACCTGAGCTACTAGGCCCCGTATTCTTGCCCTTCCCCCCCCCCCCCCAGGGACCCCACCGAGGGGATCCCCACCCGAGCCCCAAGACCAAAACCGCATGGTTACCAGACCCCTGGGCCAGAATGGGGACGGGCGATGAGGGGCAATCAAAATACACAGACTACCCAAAACCACTCTGGCCACGCAGACTAGGCCAGATACTCTAGTAGTAACGGGACACCCGAGGGAGGGGTCTCCCACACGATACTGACCGCTGAGGCTGGCAAGACAATCTCCTAGAGGGGCGAGGAAGGAGGACATAGGACAGGCAGAGATTTCCTAAATACAGTCCTCTGGAAGGACACACTCTAATACCACCTAGATTCCCGACCCCTAGACAGAGATCGACCTTTGGGGAAAAGGAAGAGACAGGTCACGCTCCCACCGGACGGGGGTGTACAGTTTACGGCAGGGGGACCCGACTGGACCGACTGGTACGGCCGAGTCGGCTCCCACCTAGCCCACACCTTTACCTTATTAGGTTGTATAGTTAGATAAACAGTTAATTGTTCACGGTTTATTTTGTTGCTTTTTTGAGTGCGCAGCTCTCGTCCCGGGGACCCGGGAGGGAGAGGGGCAGCTGCAGGCTAACGCTGGTAGCGTAACCCTTCCCGTCACCCACGCCCTCTCATTCCCAACCACACCTACCCACCCCTTCCCACGAACAGACAACCCGGAGACGACATGACCTCGCACTCATACACCGCTCACAAGAGAGCGGAGATTAACCTCCTATCCATTAACGCAAAAGGCCTGAATGTACCGGAAAAGCGTTCCACAGCGCTCCGACACTTTCACAGTCAAAGGGCACATGTTGTCCTAATCCAGGAGACACATTTTAAGGAGGGTCAAGCCCCTAAACTCACAGACCATAGATATACTCAATGCTTCCTCAGTAACAACCCGGAAGGGAAAACTAAAGGCACGGCGATTCTGATACACAAATCCCTACATTTCGACCTCACCGACGTCCTCAGTGACACACAGGGGCGCTACGTCTGTGTCAAGGGAATGGTAGCAGACCGACCCTACACGTTCGCATGCCTCTACGCCCCCAACAGACGCCAACACCGTTTCTTAAGCTCCGTGACCAGAGCTATAACAAAATTCGCCACGGGTTGTCTGGTTATAGGGGGAGACTTGAACGTAGCCCTGAACCCACACCTAGACACGTCAACAGGCACCTCCTCAATACCCCGACACATACTGAAGGACATTGACAAAACCCTACACGTCCACCGACTAGTAGACTGCTGGAGAGCGACCCATCCAGGCGACCGTGACTACAGTTTCTACTCGACCCCTAATGGAACGTACTCAAGAATAGACTACTTTCTAATACCACACTACTATCTGACAGAAATCCGACGATCCGCAATAGGCACAGCTACCTGGTTGGATCATGCCCCAGTCCAACTGACACTGACATCCCCGCTATTCAGACCCACATGCAATAACTGGAGGCTAAACGACTACCTTCTAAACGACCCAGTAGCCCAGACAGAAACTAAAACACGACTGACACAATACTTCACGGAGAACGACACACCTGACACCACTCCCTTCTGCCTGTGGGAAGCCCACAAATGCGTGATAAGGGGACATTTTATAGCTAAAGGAGCTGCCCTTAAACGAGCAAAAACCGCCAGACTCACCACCCTACTGAATGACATACGCAAGCTAGAGGACACACACAAGCAGTCCCACCTCCCATCAGACGGGGCGCAACTGACAGCCCTACGCAGGGAACTTTCCTCCCTCCTCAACACCAACTACCATAGAGCATACATTCACTCCAAAGCGTTTTTCCATACTAACGCCAACAAATGCGGAGCCCTCCTTGCCCGCATGATTGCCAAAAAGAGAACGACAGCATACATCCCCAAAATCAGGAACAAACAGGGTCACCTCCAGAGCATGCCACGAGACATGGCCGACACCATACGGACCTATTACGCAGACTTATACTCACTAGAATCACACCAGACAGAGAGGGAACTAGCAGAGAAGAAAGCCCGCATAACACACTACCTACAATCACGCATAGGCACTAGCCTGACACAAGAGGCAAGCACGGAACTAGACGAACCAATCACACTACAAGAACTAACAGGGGCCCTTAAACAAACCAAACAGGGCAAGAGCCCAGGTCCGGACGGACTCCCGATTAGGTACTATAAATCTTTCTCTGAACTCCTTCTCCCACGCCTTTTGGCAGCCCTCAACGCGATCCGCGACGGGACCCAAATTACACCGCAGTCCCTGGCGGCGAACATCAGTTTAATCCCTAAGGAGGGGAAAGACCCTGAATCATGTGCCAGCTACCGGCCTATATCCCTGCTTAACTGCGATATTA
This sequence comes from Pelobates fuscus, assembly GCF_036172605.1. Lineage (NCBI taxonomy): Eukaryota > Metazoa > Chordata > Amphibia > Anura > Pelobatidae > Pelobates > Pelobates fuscus. Next base: position 336,977,088 of record NC_086321.1, on the reverse strand, counting down.
AACTCTTCACCAAGATACTATCGCAGAGATTACAGGCCTACCTCCCGGACCTGATCCACGATGATCAGGTGGGTTTCACCCCACATCGGGAAGCGAGGGACAATACGACTAGGACACTTGCCCTGATCCATGCCGCTACAATCAGTGACACGGGCCTTCTTCTGCTCTCAACAGATGCAGAGAAGGCCTTTGACAGAATATCATGGGACTTTATGTTCCAAGTGCTAGAGCAGCTGGGGATGGGCCCATTCATGATGTCCTGGATCAGAGCCATCTACTCCACACCAACGGCGCGCGTATGCGTAAACGGAGCCTTCACCGACCCCTTCCCGATAACGAATGGGACTAGACAGGGCTGCCCCCTCTCACCCCTCCTGTTTATACTAGCCCTGGAACCATTCTTGACCTCAATCCGCAACAACCCTCTTATACCAGGTCTAGTAATAGGGAGGAAGCGGCACTCAGTAGCAGCGTATGCTGATGACTTACTATTCTTTGTCACCAAACCAGAAACTACGATGCCAGCAATACTACAGGAATTCGACGCGTACGGGGTACTGTCGAATTTCAAGATAAATTTCTCTAAATCCACAATACTCAATATTTCAATCCCATCACGCACAGCCACAACCCTGAAGCGGGAACTCCCGTTCCAGTGGTCAGACACCTCCCTGCGATACTTAGGGACGAACATCACGAGAGACCTCACCCAGCTCTACACAGCTAATTTTCAACCGCTACTTGACATCTTCCGAAAAGACTTTCGGGACTGGGAGCAGGTGCGGCTCTCGTGGTTCGGGAGAATAGGGGTACTCAAGATGAACATCCTGCCACGGGTGTTGTACCTGTTCCAGGCGGTCCCATGCGTCATCCCGGAGGCCTTTTTTACTTCCCTCAGGTCCATGGCCCTTAGATTCGCTTGGCACAAACTAAAGGCACGGATAAAGCATGATACACTTACGCTACCGAAAGAGAAGGGTGGGCTAGCCTTCCCTGACTTTAAAAGATACTATTATGCCTCGCATATTCAACGAGTAGTAGAATGGACCAAAACAGGAGTGCCCAAACCCTGGAAAGACATAGAGACGGTGCAGATAGGCAAACCCATCTCGATCCTCCCCTGGCTAGACCACCCACAGGGCAGACGACTGGCGGCTCCACACCCCCTAATCAAAGCCACAATGCAGGTATGGCACAGGCTAGCCATACCACTGACACTCACCACCACACCATCCCCACTACTTCCACTGACCCACAATGAGAACTTCCCTCCGGGGAAGGAACCGAAGACGTTAACTAGACTCCTGAGACTAGAGACCCCGAGACTCCACCACGCGACCACCAGTGGACAACTTAAAACCCTCGAGGCAATGACAGGGAACATACACAACTCATTTATGCTACAGTTTAGGTACCGCCAACTACACATGTTCACGCAAACACTATTCCATACACATAACGCCACCAGACCATTGACGGAATTCGAAGGTATCTGCATGGACCCCGATCCCCTGGCGAAGGGCATCTCCATTCTCTATGGTATGCTTATGCAACTGAGGAGAAGACCACCCCCAAGTTTCATGGGAAAATGGGAAGCAGCACTTAACACCACCTTCACAACAGCCCAATGGGACAAGATGTGCACACTCACACTCCACTGCGCTCCGTCAAGTGGGACACAGGAGACAGCTTATAAAACATTGAGCCTATGGTACCGCACCCCGCTCCAAACACACACATACGACCCCACAACAGACGACACATGCTGGAGGTGCACAAGTCACACAGGGACCTACCTCCACATCTGGTGGGAATGCCCAATTATCCAACCCTACTGGGATCACATACACAAAATCATTCAGAGATTCACAGACACCCCACCACCGAAGGACCCTGCAGCACTCCTCCTCCACCACACCAAAACCAAAGCATCCGTATATAAGAAATCCCTCACGGTTAGAATCCTCAATGTGGCTAAAAGTCTGATTCCAGTATTCTGGAAAAAACAACACGCTCCCCCGATGGCAACCTGGTTCCAACGCATGGAGGAACTCAGAACGCTCGAGGAGCTCACCCTACAGGCAGAGGGGAAATCACAGACATACCAGACGATCTGGACCCATTGGATTCTGACGACTGGAAAACCAGACTTCCAAGACTTGATACGCTAAACGTCACAAACACGGACGACACTATTGACACACACCCAGAGACACGACCCCCCCCCCTCCTCCAACATACCTGACTCCCTGCTCCCCGCCCCCCCCCCCTCCCCCCTCCGGGAACCGGGGGACGAAGACGCGTGCACAGACTATGTAAGAGGAATATGTTAGATTGCATAGGTAGACAGGAGTAAGCACGACAAACTAGGCATTTCAGGCAGAGGTTGATTACTAGGTGGGGAAAAGTGCTTCGTATCAAATCAGTATAGGGGGAGGCAGATACACTGATGAGCTACACTGAGCCCACATCGCAGAGAGATAACGGGGAATGGGGACTGACTGAAGACGTGAGATAGGGACGACATCCCGAGATTCCCTTAGTCATCAGCCGATCCCGACAAACAGAATCTCCCCCCCTCCTCCCCCCCCCTCTACCCCCTCTCCTCCACATCACGAAGAGAGGGGCACCCACCCGTGGACCGGGAGACCCCGGCTGTACATCCCTGAAATCCCCGAGTCAGCTAATAACATAATCACTGCAAATGTAAGGGGAAGCCGGAGAAATGCCTTACTCTATGCCTATGCAAACTAAAGGGACCTGCAAGTCCACCAATGTTGAAATAAGTACAGTTGATAGGGGTAGTGTGTACCCTCAGTTTATATGTTGCATATTCTTTAGTAACTGGACCTGCGAGTCCAACAATGCTGAATCCTGACATGTCGGAAGGGGTCCACTATACCCCGGAATATATGCTATTGATACTCTGCTACCGGGACCTGCGTGTCCACAATGTTATTTTCGCTTCATGAAACTATATGCAATTCCAAATTCTAAATAAAAAGATATTTACAAAAAAAAAAAAAAAATTGTATATGTGGAATTATTCAAAATAAATATTTAGAGAAATGTGACTCCAGTTATAGATATGAATATAATGGGTGTAACTCCAAGTAAAAACAATATGGTGTTGAGAATAAATGTGCAAGGTAGTTTGTATGCAGTATAAATTTCTCCCCTAGGGGGAGGTAGACAAAGATGCACTATTATTATTGGTGACGAAACTCTCCTCTCTAGTGAGGGGAATATGCAGGAAGAATATGTATAACTTTAATTGTATATATAAATTTAGACTTGTATAATTCTATAAGACCGCTGTGTAAAGCGGTATAATGGCCGCCGCACAGCCGGAGGAAAAGCATATCGCGGCTCCAAGAAAATGGCCGCCGCAATCTCGCGCGTGCGCACTAGAGAGGAAGCCGTTTGGATCCCGCGGGGGAGCGCAAGATCCAAGATGGCCGCCGTGCGCACTGCGGACCGTTGGAGGCGTTCTCCACGGTCCGAAAAGCCCGGGAAAACGGGGCAAAAATGCCGCCGAAGAAAACCGGTCTGGAAACAAGGTGAAAAGTAAATAAAACGGTTTAACAGTGATAAAATAAACAGGACAAATAAAGAAATACCAACTAAAAAATTATTTTAGGAAAAAATATATAAATAAGTAAACATGAGTTTTAGGAAAGTAAGGTAAATGAGTAAGCTCAAAGTATAAGTAGAAAATATAAATATATAACAGAAAAATATGAATAAAGCAGATGACAGATAAATAATAGATAATAGATAAACCACAGAAACCCACAGAAGTAGGAGACAGTGGCACTCTGACCTGTACTGGTGTGAAGCAGCAAAGAAAGAGGAAATGACATCACTGGGAGGGACTTATATACCTTGTTATCCCTTTTTTCTGATTGGTTACCTTGTTACTAAGTAAAAAAGTGCTGCTGTGAAGCTTAAGTAAAGAAAGTCTTAAGCAAATACGAAGCCTCCTGTCATGTTATAAAATTAAAATTCCAGGAAAAATTTAACAAACATTTACAAGAACATGTTATGCACATCATAGAAACAACGTGAATTCTGCTCTTTGTCAGTGTGTATCAGGGGCTTTGAGGACGGGGAACAGTCTCTATTCTGCTCTGTGTCGGTGTGTATCAGGGGCTTTGAGGACAGGTGTCAATCCATATCTGCCAAGTGACCCTCTGTAGGGGGAACAGTCTCTATTCTGCTCTTTGTCAGTGTGTATCAGGGGCTTTGAGGACGGGGAACAGTCTCTATTCTGCTCTGTGTCAGTGTGTATCATGGTCTCTGAGGACGGGGAACAGTCTCTATTCTGCTCTTGCATTTCTATTTCTTCTTAGATAACAAAAAAATTCTGAGACGACGTTGGCAGGGCTATTCACTTGTGTGATCTGTCATGAATTGTCATTTGAATGTTAATTTGAACTGTGGGGCACAAGAACTTGAATCTGACAATTTTTATTTTATCAGAGAACTTGTTCGGGATACAGAAAGGAAAAAAGGAAGGGTAAGCGGTTAAGGTACATCGATCTTATTCACATCTTATACATTCAAGAGCAAACTGGTTATTCATTCTCGTGGGAGTTTTTCCGCTGCCCTTGTGCCTTCGGTCTAGTACCATGTCAGGGTTGTCTTTCTCTCCTAAACCTGGGTTTGGTCCGGGGTATGGGAAGGGGGAAACCTGGGGACAGGCTACGGTAGGGGAAGAAGAACGGGGGAAATAGACGTCGGAAGCCCCTCATCTCCCTTTGTCTCCTTCTTAGTTAGCACGCTGTGTGCGGTCACCAGGTCTATTCCCTTATCTAACTACTTAACTATGTACAATGTGGGTGTTTGTTCCGTTATGCCCTGTAGATTGTTTAACCTCAGCTTGGTATACCTCAATGTTGGCTGTTGTACCATGGTGTTTGGAGTCAGTTAGGTCTTAGGAGTGGTACTATTCATCCTTTGTGTATATATATATATGTGATATGTTATTGTTCTAACACGACCCCCTCCTCCTCCTTCCTCAGATACGCCTCCCATATGTTCCTGGCTTCCACTATGTGGTGTGGGGGGTGTAGCCGCTGGCAGGATTTTGTTTCATATGCTAGGTTTATGGAGATCTGTTGGAGAAGGCTAGATCTCTCCGGTGGCTGTTGTTGTTTCCACCCTCTGGCTATTAATAAGTTGGCAGCAATCAAAATATGATATGTTAGGTCGGCATGTGCTTTTGGGAATGGGTCAATCGAGATGAAGAGTAGGGCATTTTCTGGTCTCAGGTTGGTTCTCGTGACCAGTGCCCCTTGTATCACCCCCTCAACTGCCTTCCAGTATCCTCTGATGGCCGAGCAGGCCCACCAGATGTGGAGCATTGTGCCCTACTCTATTAAACATCTCCAGCAAAGTCTGGAGGTGTTGGGATATATGGTCGCTAGTCTAGTCGGTACCAAGTACCACCTATATAGTATCTTGCGCATTAGCTCTAGGTGGGATGCGCATCTGGATCTACCTTTATGGGCTATGAAGACTTGGTTCCATTGTTCTTCTGAGAAGACTGTACTCAAATCCTGATGCCATGCCTCTCTGAATTTGTCTAGCTGCGGTGGTGGCTGTTGGGTAGGATTATTTAGAATTGCATACATGAATGAAAGCGGTTTCTTGGGCATTGTTCTAGATTTGCATGCTTTCTCGATACAACGCATGTGGGTCGGGGTTGTCAGGATAGTGGAGTTTGTCAGTGCTCCCTTTAGTTGTAGGTAGGAGAATATCGCTCTTTGTGGCAAATCGTAACTCTGTTGCAGGTCGGGGAATTGTCTCAGCTGTCCTTGATTATAGAGGTGTCTAACCAACGTGCATCGTCGCTCGGTCCATAGTCGATGGTCAAATGTGGGATTCATCATGTGTATGCAGTATAGTGGTGTGGCCAGCGCCCATTTATCTGTATAACCTAATTGTGGTTTAATCGTATCCCAGGTTTTCAGCAGGATTGCGGTAGTGGCTGGTGTGTCTGGTAGTCTATGTGGGACCCAGAATAAGTACCTAAGGCCCTTGGGGCAAGCCCACGTTGATTCCATGTCCACCCATTGTGGTGTGTTGTGGGCTGTGTGTGCCTGCAGGGCGGTGGTCATCAGCGCTGCCCTATAGTAGGTTCTCACCTCTGGTAGTCCTAGCCCTCCCTGCTCTAGGGGTTTGGTGAGTATGCTAGTGGCTACCCTGATTTTTTTGTGTGCCCACACGAAGCTAGTGAGAGTCCTTTGTAGACGTCGCAAGTACGCATTGGGTAATGGGATCTGTAGCGTTCTAGTCAGGTATTGGAATTTTCGGCAGCAGCAGTTTCCCCTTTTTTTTTTAAGAATTACCCAGTAATCTTTTTTTGAAGTTGTTCCCCTCCTCTTGACACGATCAATGACCTGAGAGTCTCCGTAAGCAGGGTTGACCTGTTAGTCCCGTTTTCCATTCAAGTTGTGCATGATGTCCAGGCTAGGTTTCCAGGGACAAATGTTGTAGCCTGTTGAATGAGGTGACCTTGCTCGGGTCCCAGGTGTGCGGTTCCTAAAATCGCTGCCATATACACGTCCACTGATAGGAGACGCAACAGGTATTAAACTGATAAGAATAGTACTACGTAACACACCACTCCTATCTGGTGGCACATTAGATTGCACGCGCAGTGCCCCAAATTTGAAGTAGGAGGACCGACCAAGCATCATTTTCCATCTCCCTGTTCCAAAAATCGCTGCCATATACACGTCCACTGATAGGAGACGCAACAGGTATTAAACTGATAAGAATAGTACTACTTAACACACCACTCCTATCTGGTGGCACATTAGATTGCACGCACAGTGCCCCAAATTTGAAGTAGGAGGACCGACCAAGCATCTTTTTCCATCTCCCTGTTCCAAAAATCGCTGCCATATACACGTCCACTGATAGGAGACGCAACAGGTATTAAACTGATAAGAATAGTACTACTTAACACACCTTATAATAACGCAGAGAGAGGCAACGCAGAGAGAGGAGTCTGAAGAAAAGGAGTCAGAGGAGGAAGGTGGCTTTGAGGAGGTGGAAGACCAAACACAGCAGGCGTCCCAGGGGGCTTGTTGTCATCTTTCGGGGACCCTTGGTGTTGTATGTGGCTGGGTGGAGGAAGAGACCTTCAATGACATCAGTGAGGACAAGGAACGGGACATGGCTAGCTTGGTATCCAACCTTGTGCAAATGGACTGTTTGCGGTTGTTTGCGGTGCGTTAAACGGTTAGTTTGGTCTGTCACTGTGAAGCGGGCGTAACCCTTACACTACCTGACCGATACAACATCATACCTGATGTTTTAAAGCACGTTATTCCAAACAATTTAGGAATGTTAGGTGATTTATGCCCTTTATGGATTAAAACTAGACTCTGCATCAACTATGTAATTTCCCATGGGAGTTTTGCCATAGATCCCCCTCCGGCATGCCACAGTCCAGGTGTTAGTCCCCTTGAAACAACTTTTCCATCACTATTGTGGCCAGAAAGAGTCCCTGTGGGTTTTAAAATTCGCCTGCCTATTGCCTATAAAATTCGCCTGCCCGTTCGCGAACATTTGCGGAAGTTCGCGTTCGCCATTCGCGAACGGAAAATTTTATGTTCGCGACATCACTACTCCCCAATTCTCATAAACATTAAAAGCCATAACCATACCCTGCTCAATTGGATTCTCTCCACTTCTTCTGATAGAATCCAGGAGGCAGGTGTTCTCCCTAACAGTTTCAGTGACCACTGCTAAGTGTACTGTGTGCGCAAAATACAGGCTACTAAATCCTCTTCCAAGGTTAAAATCACCAGGTCTTTTAAAAAATTGAATCTTGAATCCTTTCTTAATGACATCAAGAACCTCCCATGGCACGGATTAAAATGTATCCCAGGCCTAGACTGTGCAGTTGAATTCTTTCAGTCTGAACTCCTACAAATTTGGAAATTGCATGCCCCGATGCGTAAGGTGAGAGTAAAAGGGGCACATATGCACTGGATCACAGCTGACCTCATCCAAATGTACCAGTTTCGGGATTCATTCTGGTCAAAGTTCAAGCGTACTGGCTCTATGAATGATCACTGTACATATAGACAATGGCGAAATATATGCACAAAACAAACAAAATTGGCCAAGGCCAAATATTTCTGTGAAAATCTGAACAATAACATATCAAACCCTAGAAACTTTTGGAAAGTCATAAATAAATTACAAACTCCCCCAATCCACTCCCAACCCTCCACTGTCAAAGTGGATAATCAAACCCTGCAACTTCCCTTAGATGTAGCAAATGCCTTTTAACAATTATTTTGTCGGATTCTCCACTACCCTGATTGCCAAGCTAATAAATTAAACGCATCCTGAAACTGTAAATTTAGTGGGGCCTGATCCACATTTGTAAAGAACCAATATAGACAAGTTCCTATTACTGTCATTAAGAATCACATTAATGATCTAAAAATGAAAAACCAGTCTGTACCTGATCAAATCCCAGCAATGCTGTTGAAGCTCGGCAGTGCGCCGGCAATTGCTAAACCTGTCACAACCCTAATTAACGAATCCTTGGTGTCTGGATACATACCCAGACTTTGGAAGACTGCAAGAGTAGTGCCTATCCATAAAAGTGGTGACACTACTTTGGTTTCTAACTATCACCCAATATCATTGCTCCCAGTATTGTCAAAAATCTTAGAAAAATGCGTCCATACGCAGCTATTTGAGTATTACCAACAATCTAACTATCTGACCCCTGATCAATCAGGTTTTCGCCCCAATCACTCCACTACAACTGCACTCTTAAAAGTTTGCTATGACATCCAAACTGGCATGGAACAAGGAGACCTAACTGGAGCTATTTTCCTTGATTTTGCAAAGGCCTTTGACACAATAGACCACGACATTCTACTGCACAAACTAAAAAAAATCAGGTATTAGTGATTGTCCGCTAACCTGGTTTCGATCATATGGATCGTTTCACTCACAATATGTGTCCATTTCTGACAGCGACTCCCTACCTCTTCCGGTCTCTTCCGGTCACATGTGATGTTCCCCAAGGTTCTATTCTAGGCCCCCTACTATTCACATTATTTATAAATGATCTGTCTAATGTCAGCAATTTCTCAAATGTACACATGTACGCAGACGACACAGTAATCTATGCAAGCAAATCCAATCTACCGCAGCTTGAGGCTTTGCTCCAAAACCAGCTTACAGAGGTAGAAAACTGGATCTCAAAAAAACAAACTCTTCCTAAACACTGACAAAACCGTCACAATGATCTTTTGGAACAGTACCTAAATTCCAACCTATCCATCAAAACAAATTCAAATAGCACACTGACCGCAGTCCACTCTTTCAAATACTTGGGTATGTTGTTAGAACCCAATCTATATTTTGGCCTCCACATAGAAAAACTTGCATCTAAACTTTATCTAAAACTAGGTGCCCTTTACAGAAACAAATCTTGCCTAAGCCATACAGTAAAGGAAAAGATTGTACAGCAAATGCTCATGCCAATAATTGATTATGGGGATGTAGTAAATGCACCTGCACCGCAAACCCACCTTAATAAACTTAATACATCCTTCTTTTCCTACAGAGCACCACAATTATGGAACGACCTTCCGCACACTTTCAAATCTTACCCAAGCCTAAAGAGATCCCTCTCTATATACCTCAAAACAGGATTCACCTGTCATGGTTGATTATATATTTCCTACCTGTTCTATGTTAAATTTTGTATATATTGTGTATTAATATTGTTTTTGTATTTTATTGAACCCAGTTGTATCAGTGCAATGTTTTGTAGACCCAAGACATACTTGAAAACGATAGAAATCTCAATGTATCTTTCCTTTTAAAATATTTTACAAATAAATAAAATGTGCTGGAACAACATATCCTATCCACAGAGGTCCCACCCCACAACTTGCAGGACTTAAGGGATCTGCTGCTAATGTCTTGGTGCCAGATACCTGTGGAGTTCATGTCTCAAAGCATCAGAGCTGTTTTGGCAGTATGAGAGGGACCTACACGATATTAGGCAGGTGGTGTTAGTGTTGTGGATGATCAGTGTATGTATAATGGCATCACAATGAAAACAATAGGAGGACAAGAATTAGCTGAAAAGCATCTGCTGCTTCCTATGTCTTGCAGGCATCTCTGCATAAACTGCAGTTACAGAGATTTTACAGCAAATAGTGGTCCTTCAAAGGTTAGCTTTTTATGATTCTGTAACCGCAGGTGGTTCCCTTATTTACCACTATAATGTCTTAAAGCATAGAACTTAGTAGGGCTAGCCATACAGATATCTTAGCCATCTTAGCCATAATTTTATATAGTTAGTAAGAGATCCTCTTTTTAACATATATAAATAATTGAGAATACAATATAAAATAAGAATTGTCTTGGAAGCAATCGTTTTGTCTTTTTGATATTTATTATATAAAAATATAAATATAGACATATAAAATCCATTATAGCAGAGTTTATAAGATGAAATTAAATGATTGCAAATATCATTATTAGGTTAACATACACTTCTGAACATGTCATCATGTCAGCCTCTCTGTCATTTTAAGATGGAGCAGCGTCTGTCTCCAAGTCTCTCCTCTGTCTCCTAACATTTAAAAGTACACCTATTTATACCTTAGATGTCGTCATTTTAGGGTTACCATAGTTCATATATATGAAAAAGTAACACTTCTTTTACTTTATTAATTTTAGGACCTCCCTTAATTTGGCAAACATACAAGGCCATAACTAAAAGGTGCATATGTCATGGAAATTTTCCTGACTTAGTTCAAGATGGCATCTTAAAGTCTGAATAGCTTATCTGTTGTTTATACTAAGACGTAAGTGCACAGTCGTGGGAGATTCCCGGATTTGGGTAAGTTCAATTAACTTGGGGTTACACACAGTCAGTGGCGTACTAAGGGGGGGCGGGGGGGGGGGGGGGGCGGCCCGCCCCGGGTGCCACTGACTAGGGGGGGTGCCATGACTTCCAGTGTCATGTGTCACCCCCCATCATTACGCTGCGCACAGCCGCAGCACCTTTGCGGCCAAACACCGGCGGGACTTCCTTCTTTATGAGGAGGAGGGGGAGGAGCGTTGCGGGCCGCGGCGTCGCGCAACGTGATGACGTGCGCAGCGCCGTCAGTCTGCCTTCACGGATCTTCAGCGGAAGGATCCATTTCCGGGCGGTGAGGCACCCAGTGGTCGGACTCGGCGGGCAAGCAAGGCATCATCAAAATGTAAGTATAAAGTAGTTATTTTATGTCTGGGGCTGAATTAATTAAAGGGGGGGTGTATTAATTAGAGGGGGGTGGATTCATTAAAGGGGGGTGTATTAATTAGAGGGGGGTGGATTAATTAAAGGGGGGTGTATTAATTAGAGGGGGGTGTATTAATTAGAGGGGGTGTATTAATTAGAGGGGGGTGGATTCATTAAAGGGGGGTGTATTAATTAGAGGGGGGTGGATTAATTAAAGGGGGGTGTATTAATTAGAGGGGGGTGTATTAATTAGAGGGGGTGTATTAATTAGAGGGGGGTGGATTAATTAGAGGGGTGTATTAATTAAAGGGGGGTGGATTAATTAAAGGGGGGGTGTATTAATTAAAGGGGGGGTGTATTAATTAGAGGGGTGTATTAATTAAAGGGGGGGTGGATTAATTAGAGGGGGGTGTATTAATTAGAGGGGGTGGATTAATTAGAGGGGGTCTATTAATTAGAGGGGGGTGTATTAATTAGAGGGGGTGGATTAATTAGAGGGGTTTATTAATTAAAGGGGGGTGTATTAATTAAAGGGGGGGTGTATTAATTAGAGGGGGGTGTATTAATTAGAGGGGGTGTATTAATTAGAGGGGGGTGGATTAATTAGAGGGGGTGTATTAATTAGGGGGGTGTATTAATTAGAGGGGGGTGTATTAATTAGAGGGGGGTGGATTAATTCGAGGGGTGTATTAATTAAAGGGGGGGTGTATTAATTAGGGGGGTTTATTAATTAGAGGGGGTGGATTAATTAGAGGGGGGTGGATTAATTAGAGGGGTGTATTAATTAAAGGGGGGTGTATTAATTAGAGGGGGGTGTACTAATTAGAGGGGGTGGATTAATTAGAGGGGGTTTATTAATTAGAGGGGGGTGGATTAATTAGAGGGGGGTGGATTAATTAGAGGGGGTGGATTAATTAAAGGGGGGTGGATTAATTACAGGGGGGTGGATTAATTAGAGGGGGTGTATTAATTAGAGGGGGTGTATTAATTAGAGGGGGGTGTATTAATTAGATGGGGGTGGATTAATTAGAGGGGGGTGTATTAATTAGAGGGGGTGTATTAATTAGAGGGGGGTGTATTAATTAGATGGGGGTGGATTAATTAGAGGGGGTGTATTAATTAGAGGGGGTGTATTAATTAGAGGGGGTGTATTATTTAGAGGGGGTGGATTAATTAGAGGGGGGTGTATTAATTAGAGGGGGGTGTATTAATTAGATGGGGTGGATTAATTAGAGGGGGTGTATTAATTAGAGGGGGTGTATTAATTAGAGGGGGTGTATTATTTAGAGGGGGTGGATTAATTAGAGGGGGGTGTATTAATTAAAGGGGGTGTATTAATTAGAGGGGGGTGTATTAATTAGAGGGGGGCATATTAATTAGAGGGGGTGTATTAATTAGAGGGGTGGATTAATTAGAGGGGGTGGATTAATTAGAGGGGGTGGATTAATTAAAGGGGGGTGGATTAATTAGAGGGGGTGGATTAATTAGAGGGGTTGTGGATTAATTAGAGGGGGTAGATTAATTAGAGGGGTTGTGGATTAATTAGAGGGGGTGGATTAATTAAAGAGGGGTTGTGGATTAATTAAAGAGGGGGTGGATTAATTAAAGGGGATGTGGATTAATTAAAGGGGATGTGGATTAATTAAAGGGGGTGCAGCACGGGGGAAGTTTATTTAGAGAGGGTATGTTTAATTAAAGGGGGGGTGCAGGTTGTTTTTTTTATTAAGGGGGTTGCAGTATTTTATTTATTAAGGGAGGATGTGCACTGCAGATTTTTGTTTTTTATTAAGGGCGTGTGCAGGGTTTTTATTAAGGGGGTGCATGTTTTTTGTTAGGGGGGTTGTGAAAGTTTTTGTTTTTTATTAAGGGGTGTGCAGGGTTTTTATTAAGGGTTTGCATGATTTTTTTTAATTAAGGGGGGTTGTGCAGGTTTTTTTTTATTTTTATTTTTTTTTTAAATTCTTTATTTTTAGTAGTGCAGATAAACACAGTATTTCAACAAGCGCCACAACAGCGTATTTCAAGTTTCTTTCAAGATAGACAGTGGCGTGATAATTTGCACAAATTTTATATTTAACAGATTAACTAAACGGTTGATTTGTCCAAGCCAGATCAAGTCAAGTAATGATACTGGTAGCTCAGCTAGGCCGCCTATGCTGCACGTGCACCATGTTATGTTTTGCATGCACAGATATACAAAAAGGTATGCTTAGCCACATTAGCCTCTGCAAGCACAAAATATCACATAATGACATTATCATGTTTTTGGTAGACTAGCACCTTTTTAGTTTAGGGACATCACAATATGTATAGGTATGTCTGATGCTTTCAATGCTTGAATAGGATATATAATCAGAAGAGGGACAAGAGAGGAAAACATAAGATGCCGGCTAGGGTGTCTGATAATGTAGCTTTGTCAGGTGAAGATTAAGCTAGTGTGTCATAAAATATATGGTATACAAGCTGAAATAACTTTGTTAGGCTAGCTGACCGCATCAGATAGGGCAAAAATAGTGCAACCACCAGTGTTGAGTGTTATCAAGGGAGTAAAACATGTTTTAAGTAGTGTAGTAAAAAGGGGGTGCAAGACATCCTAGCACACGTGAAAAGCACTTAGGTGGAGTATCTAGTGTAGTGCACTAAGGATATGTCCCTCTGGGTGGCAGGCATGAGTCCAACATAGTCATCCTCCACTGATGCCCCGCAAGGGGAGGCTGCTGGGATCTGCCAGTGAGTACAACCAGTGCTGGCCGGCTGCTTGCTCTGGTGGATGCTGTGCGCCTCGCAGGAGGATCCTGGATGCTATCATTGCTGGGTCTCAGAAGGAGCGATGGTGTCCTCCATAGACAGTGTGTTTTTCGCTCGAGGTATGCGGTGCAATCATCCCCTCGGTCAGCTCGATGTGGGCAGCCGACACAACCCTGGTGCGGGTAGTTGTGGTAGTCAGATGGCGGTGGGTGGTTTCTTCTGTGGCAGGCTCCATCTTGTTAGCAAGTTGCACCTATGGTGTGCGGCGGCCATCTTGGGGGGCATCGCCGGGGAGCGTTCCTCAGCAGGGTATTAGTGTTCAGCTCAGCTTGGCGGCATGGTCGCTTGTGCGGACCGGGATAACCTGGTCCAGAGGGGGGGGGGGAGCCCAGCCACCGGCCGGAGACCCGGGAGAGCGGCCGTCTCAACCCGGCTCAAGCTCCTGCACGCTTCAGGCCTTCATCGGGTTACTGTAGGTGCCGAGTATGGTTTTGGGGGGTGTCCCCTCGAACCCCAGAATCTGGCGGTTTGTGTGGTCGTCGTTGCGGGTGTCTGGGTGTAGTTAACCTTCAGTTAGCACCGTTTTTTAGGCCCCAAAGCGGGAGCTCAGACGGAGCACGTCTGATCCCTTCGGCGGTCCGGCCCCGCCCCCGTTTTTGTTTTTTTTAAGGGGGTGTGCAGCTTTTTTTTTTTTAATTAAGGGGATGTGCAGGGTTTTTTATGTGTAGGGAGTGTATGAAATTTATGTGATCGGGGTGCAGGGTTTTTATGTGTACGGAGTGTATGAAATTTATGTGATCAGTGTGCAGGGTTTTTATATGAAGGGCAAAGGGGCTTTGTAGAAAGGGGCAGGGGAGGAGTTTTCTAGAAGTTTCTCACCAGCCCCTTTCTACAAAAGCACTGGTCTTCCCCCTTCTACAAAAATGGCGCATTTATACAAAACCCCTGCCCTGGCCCCCTTCTACAAAACCTCTGCCCTAGCCGCTACATCTTTTGAACTCAAATCCCTTTCCTATGCTATTTCTAAGGATCCGCTCAATAAAGTGGTATGGGTGCCAGGTCCCTTAAGTTTTAACCCTGCAGCTGAAAACATATGTTTCACTGAGGGTTAATCCAGCCTCTAGTGGCTGTCTCACTGACAGCCGCTAGAGGCGCTTCCGCAATTCTCACTGTAAAACTCACCGTGAGAAGACGCTGGACGTCCATAGGAAAGCATTGAGTAATGCTTTCCTATGGGCAGTTTGAATGCACATGCGGCTCTTGCCGCGCATGCGCATTCGGATCTAACGTCGGCAGGGGGAGGAGAGGTCACCAGCGCCGAGGGAGCCCGACGTTGGAGAAAGGTAAGTGGCTGAATGGGTTTTATGGGGTGACCTCTTCTCCCCTGCCGACGTCAGCTACCGAGTGGAGCCGAATGCGGCAAGAGCTGCGCGCACATTCAAACAGTCCATAGGAAAGCAAAAAATTGTGGGTGTTTTCTTACATTTTTATTATGGGGGGGGTGCCACACTCAGGGTCCGCCCCGGGTGCCAAATGCTCTAGGTACGCCCCTGACCACAGTATATTGTGTACTAGTGATACCGGAGAAACTGACGGAAGCCAAGCACAGAGAAGTGGACACAGGTTTCTTCAGGAAGGAAGAGATTCTTTATTCGATTCACCGACCGGGACTCAGAGGGACTAATGTCACCAAACAGCAAAGTCTGAGCCCTGATCATACAGTGTAGGTCCCTTATATAGGCATGTAGCTCCTCCCATAATCAGTTCAACCTACACATACTCTTATCTAATCAACCGAATAGAGACTAAATTCCTGTTTGACCACATGGCTTGCCCAGCACAATGGAGGAGGGGAAATACTCGTATATCCTGTATTCCTACACTTGCTCAGTACTCTGTTGATTGTATCTTAGCTACGTTTAACTGACTAACTGATACACCAACATATGCAAGTGCACATACCACGTGGCAATCTTGTCCTAGTAAATTTATTTTTACTGCGATTCCACCACACTAGTTCTCGAATGGCGAACGGGAACTTCCGCAAACGTTCGCGAACCGGCGAACCGGACGAACCGCCATTGACTTCAATGGGCATGCGAATTTTAAAACCCACAGGGACTCTTTCTGGCCACAAAAGTGATGGAAAAGTTGTTTCAAGGGGACTAACACCTGGACTGTGGCATGCCGGAGGGGGATCCATGGCAAAACTCCCATGGAAAATTACACAGTTGATGCAGAGTCTGTTTTTTTTTTTTCCATATATAATCTTTATTTTGCCAACAGCATGAACAAGCATACATTGCAGACATTGTCATTTATACATGTCAGTAGGAAATCCGTAACAATGCCAGTTGAGCAGTACAATTTATGCATCACGGAACAGTGAATATATGCACATTACTTATAAACATCAGATAACTTTGTGCTCCTGAGTTGGTGGTGCCTTATACCTAGGTTCCAACTTCGTTCATTTGGTGTTGTGTCGGCAGATTTTGGGGGGAGGTCAGGAGCAGGAGCAGATTGGGAAGGGGGGGGGGGGGGGGGAATAAACTTGGAATGGAGACTAAGAGTCCCCAGCCTTGCTACCCTGTTCTTGCTCGGTCTAGTTAGCCTCTCAAAAACACTTTTAGACTTTCTCTGGGTGCTATAACATCAGTTAAGTGGGTCTGGTTCGTGATCGTTAGTACTTGAAGCCTGGGGCGCATTCTTATACATTGGGAGTCAGGGCCTGAGGTTCCAGCATGCCCAGTCTTTGTCATATCTGCTTCCTCCACCCCAGATCCTGCTGGCCATGCGCTCATGAGAACTTATAACATCCACTCTCTCTGTGATTGCCTCTATTGTGGGTATCCCTTTGCTTTTCCAATGTTGGGCTATTAAGATTTTTGTCACTGTGAGTATGTTTATTAGTACATTCTTGTGGGGGTGCAATGAGAGCCCAGATATCATATGTAGTAAGTAATGTTCTGGTGTCATTGGAATCAGGAGGCCGGTGGTTTTCTCAATAAGGCCTTGTATTTGTTTCCAGAGTGTACCTAAAGCCTGGCATTCCCAAAACATGTGTAGCATGGTGCCCACTCCCCCCTCGCATCGCCAGCAAAGCTCAGAGGAACCTGTGTAGATACGTGCTAGTTTGTGTGGTACCAAGTACCATCTCATGGCTATTTTGCAGTAAGCCTCCCATAGCGAGAGGCCCTTGGAGGCTTTTTTCGTGATTGTCAGTGCCTCATACCATTGGGCCAGTGTCAGTTGGTAGCCTAGTTCCCCCTCCCATTGGGTCATATAGGATCGTACATCACCTGCCTGACCCTCCAGTAGGGCATTATAGCACATAGACAGGGGCTTCCCTAGCTTAGCGGAGAGGACCTGAGTGGGTAGCAGGGGTAGGTCTCGGGATATCTCTTTTGTTCCGCACACATGGGATAGCAGAATGTTTTTTGTTCTGAGATACAGGTACATGTCCCTCTGGGGTAAAGAGAATTTTTGTTGGAGATCAGGGAACGTTTGAATCTTGTCCCCCACCAGTAGGTCTTTTACTTTGTAAATGCCCCTAGCTATCCAGCTCGCCAGGGGTAGGTCTGGAGACAAAATGGTCATGGTTTCCAGCGGCGCTTCCCTGAAGAGCAGGCGCTGGTCCACAATCAAGTGGCTCCAAGTCCGCCATGAGCCCAACAGGAAGCGGGAACAGTGTGACAGGTATGCTCCCTCAGGCTTAGCCGGGGCATTGGACCATAGCATGCGGGAAGTGTTATGTGGGTGTAGGTAGGCGTCTTCTAGTGGCATCCACAGAGGTTTGTGAGAATCATTTTTGAGTCTCAGGATGTGTACTCCCTGTGCTAGAGTTGTAGCCCTATAGTATGTTCTAATGTCCGGAAGGCCCAGGCCCCCTTTGGTGAAGGGGAAGCCTAGGTTGCGCTGGGCTATTCTTGGGGGCTTTCGTTTCCAGACGTGAGCGTTAATAACCGATTGCATTAGTTTGATCAGCTTATTGGGGAGGGAAATTGGGATCGTACGAAAGAGGTATAAGATATGCGGCAGAGCCATCATTTTTATTGTATTGACTCGGCCCAACCAGGAGATCTCAAGGTTCTCCCATTTTTCCAGGGTGGTACGCAGTTTGTGGATGACAGGATAGTGGTTCTCTTTAGGGATGGATTGTAGATTTTTGGTCAACTTGATCCCCAGATATGTGAGGGATGATTTGCGCCAGTCAAAGGTGTATTCGGAGGTTAGTTGCGTTTGTGTTTGGTGTGGCAGGTTGATCGGTAATGCCTGAGTTTTGGCGGTGTTGTTTTTATAGAAGGAAACCTCCCCGTACTCCCTGAGTAGCTTTAGCAGCGCTGGAATAGAGCTGACAGGATGAGTTATGAACATGAGTATGTCATCGGCAAACAAAGCCAACTTCTGTGTCCCTCCCGGGGTTGACAGACCCTGAATCTGTGTACTATCCTTTATGAGTCGTGTTAGGGGTTCGAGGCATAGAATAAAGATCAGTGGCGATAATGGACAGCCCTGGCGTGTGCCATTTTGTATGGTGAAGGGCGCTGACAAGAAGCCAGTGCTAAAGACCTTAGCCGACGGGCTTTGATAGAGGGCCAGGATACTTGTCAGGAAGGCTTGCGGGATGCCCATTTTAGTCAGTGTTTGTGTCATGTATCCCCAGTGCAAGCGATCGAACGCCTTTTCGGCGTCCAATGCCAGCACCAGGCCCTGTTGAGAGGAGTGGCCTGCCCAGTCTATAAGATTTAGGAAGTGGCGTGTGTTGTCCCCTACTTGTCTGCCCGGCACAAACCCCGCTTGTTCAGTAGAGATGAGTGTGGGAAAGAGTGCTTTGATCCTTGTAGCCAGCAATTTGGCGTACAATTTAGTGTCCGTGTTGAGGAGCGATATTGGTCTCAGGTTGGCGCAGTGCGTGGGGGGTTTATTGGGTTTAGGCAGAGTGACAATGAAAGCTTCTAGCATTTCACGGGGCATTCTGCCAGATTGTTTAATATCGTTGAACAGTTTCAATAGGTGGGGGGCTAATTGGTCCGTGAACTTAATGTAATAATAATTAGATAGGCCGTCTGGGCCCGGAGATTTGCGTTTGGGGAGCGATTTAATTGCTGCCCTGAGTTCTTCGTCGGTGAAGGGACTGGTTAGGTATGCGCAAAGGTCTTAGGATATGCAGGGGAGGGTGACTTTGTTCAAAAAGGATTCTATTTTTGCCTTAGTAGGTTGAGGTGTCTCTGGGTCTGTATGTAGTTGGTAAAGCGATGCGTAGTAGTCCGCTAAGGAATTCACTATGTCCTGGGGGTTGTAGAGTTTGTCCCCATGTTTAGAAACAATGTATGGTATCTTGGTCTGGAGGTATTTTTGTTTCAGGCGGCCAGCTAGAAGTTTGCCAGCTTTGTTCCCCAGCGTGTAGTGAGTTTGTTTCAGGTATCGCATGTGTTTCTCAGTGGTTTGTAATTGTAAGTCTCTCAGTTTGGCCCTGAGTGCTCGTAGCCGTTTGTGTGTTTGTTTGGATGGGTTGGATTTGTGGCCAGCCTCAGTGTCAGCTATGTCACTAGTGAGTTTGGTTTGCTCCGTGCGTGCTGCCCTCTTGGTGTTTGCTCCCATCCTTATAAATTCCCCCCTCATAACTACCTTGTGGGCTACCCATTGTGTAGCAAGTGAGGTTTCGCAGTGTGCATGGTTTGCAAAGTATGCGTCTATTGTAGCGCGTATGTGTTCGAAGTGGAGAGGTGTCTCCAGGAGGGTCTCATTGAGTCGCCAGGCTCCTCTCCCTCTCGCTGGGTGTGGTACTTTCATTGTTATCAGCAAGGGGGCATGGTCCGACCATGTGATGGGGCCTATTTGCACGTCCATGGCATGGGGCAAAGTGGTTTTATCAAACAGGCATAGGTCTATTCTGGAATAAGTCATGTGGACAGGGGAATAAAATGTATAGTCTCTCGCGCTCGGAAAGAGGTTGCGCCATACATCGTAGTAATCTGAGGAGTTCAATAATTTCGCTAGGTGTTGGCCCATAGCCAATGATGGCTTTTTAGGGGGTCGGTTTTGGGTCCTCTGCATGTCTACATGTGGGTCAGGTGTGCAGTTAAAGTCCCCGCATACTATGGTGTGCCCTGACTGGAAGTGACCTAATTTGCGGAACGCCCTAGTGAGGAAATCTTTTTGTGTGTCGTTTGGGGCGTACAGGGAGGCAATAGTCACTTGGAGGCCGTTGAGAGAGCCTACCAATATGAGCAGCCTGCCGTCTTTGCTGATGTGTTGTTTGGTGGGTGTAAAAACCCAGTCCCTGTGAAAGTAGATTGAGACCCCTTTTGATTTCGAGCCGGACATGGCATGAAAGGCCTGGGGGAAGGATTTGACCCTGAAATTTGGCGGTTTGCGTATGTGAAAATGAGTCTCTTGCAGACATATTATAGCCGCCTTGGATTTGGCCATTTCCTGGGCTGCCAATCTGCGTTTGTGTGGGCTATTGAGACCTTTAACGTTCATGGAAAGGATTTTTAAAGTGTTATCCATTGATTACAGGTAGTGGTATGCTAATTGGTAAGAAGCTAGTTTGACGTGGTGTTGGCGTAGCTCGGCTTAAGGAGGGTAGGATATGGGAGATAGGGGTTAATACAGGGGATAACAATGACAACCAATTCCTAATTAAACTAAAGTATTTACATAGCGCCCTCATAGCGATCAGCGCCTTCACTGGGTGAGGCGTAGGCCGGCTCTCCCTGCCTATGCCCACGCTCATCCTTGGGGTGCGCTCGGTGGTAGGAGCGAGATATGGATGACTTACATGCTAAATTCGGTTACATAGCCCTCACATGAGTACAGTGCTATATACACACATGCACCTTACGACATAATAGCATTCTAACAGTATAACATTAGAGCACTCCTAGGAACCCCACCCTCCCCACGACATCATTATACACGTTCGAATTCAACACGTGGCCCAGTTTTAAGCAGCCGTGTGCAATTTTCCCATGTCATGTGTGTTGGATAGTGTTTCTCATAGTTACGTGGGATTAGGTGGAACAGTGTCCCCAATTCAGCTTATCGGTGGAGGAAAGAGTCCCAGGAGCACAGCCATTTAAGATTTAGCCGGCGATCCCGCCATACGCCATTCTCCTAGCGATCCTTGCTGTGGTGCAGTAGCGGCCGCTACCGTCGATTGTGTCGGGAACAGTCCCCATTCTTTGATAAGGCGCATGCCTACTTCTGGTTCATTCACCATGTGGTTTTTACCGTTCCTCCATACGAGTAATTTCGTTGGATAACCCCATCTGTATGGAATATCGTGGTTCCGCAACGTTTTCGTCACCGTGATGAAGTCTCTTCTCCGAGCCATTGTTAAGGCCGACAGGTCCGCATATATATTAATGGATTTATATGGTGCTGGTAGTTTGTCAAGTTTGCGTGACGCTGTGAGCAGTGCGTTCTTTGAGGTGAAGTAGTGAAATCTCGCAACCACGTCTCGTGGTGTATCTGGTGCCAACCTCGGTGGTCGTGGTAGTCGATGAGCTCGGTCCAGGAGCCACGCCCCATCTGCTATGTCAGGTTGTAGAGTTGCGCAGAGTCCTTTAAAAAATGTGGGTAGTTCATCTGTGCCCACTTGTTCAGGTACCCCGCGGAATCTAACGTTATTCCTACGGGACCGGTCTTCTAAGTCAGCTAACTTACGTTTGAGCTGAGTCTGTTCTTCCATCAGTTGTTGCACAGTGTCTGCCAGCGCATTGTGCTCGGTGGATATGTCTTCCGTGCGGGCTTCCAGCTGGTTTGTGCGTTCTCCCAGATCAGAAATCTCCTTTTTGATCTCACTGATCGCCTTCCTGAGATCTGATTGCAGGGTGACCCTAAAGTCCTGCAGCATTAGGTACAGCCTTTTCTCCGTTACCGGAGCATCTGTGTACGGGCAGGGGTCCCCCTCAGGGTCGGGCGCGTTATCAGCAGGCTGTGAGCTGGCGTGGCCGTCGTCGCCATCTTGTGTAGGCCGCATGCGGTCCTTTCTGGCGGGACGGATCTGGTCCGTCAGTTTCGTTTGTTTTGCTGGCGCCATCATAGGGGTAAGGTCCGCAAGCTTTGCAGTCGCTGGGGGGCTGTGTGTGATGGGAGTTATGGCTGCGAAGTCATCCAAGGCACGAAGCTCTCACTCCATGCGACCGCTCGTTTCGGCAGTTAGCCACGCCCCCCTCCAGAGTCTGGTTTTAATCCATAAAGGGCAGAAATCACTTAACATTCCTAAATCACAATGGATATGGATTGACACCTGACATATGGATTGACACCTGTCCTCAGAGACCCTGATACACACTGACACAGAGCAGAATAGGGACTGTTCACCCTACATAGGGTCACTTGGCAGGTATGGATTGACACCTGTCCTCAAAGCCCCTGATACACACTGACACAGAGCAGAATAGAGACTGTTCCCCTACATAGGGTCACTTTGCAGATATGGATTGACACCTGTCCTCAAAGCCCCTGATACACACTGACACAGAGCAGAATAGAGACTGTTCCCCCTACATAGGGTCACTTGGCAGATATGGATTGACACCTGTCCTCAAAGCCCATGATACACACTGACAAAGAGCAGAATAGAGACTGTTCCCCCTACATAGGGTCACTTGGCAGGTATGGATTGACACCTGTCCTCAGAGACCATGATACACACTGACACAGAGCAGAATAGAGACTGTCACCCCTACATAGGGTCACTTGGCAGATATTGATTGACACCTGTCCTCAGGGACCCTGATACACACTGACACAGAGCAGAATAGGGACTGTTCCCCCTACATAGGGTCACTTGGCAGATATGGCGTGGTCGTGGGAGGAGGAGGATGACTTTTACCTCTTCCCCTGTTAGATTCCCGATGTGCTGTGACATCACCCTTATACGCTGTGTAAAGCATACTTTTTAATTTATTTTGCAAATGCTGCATCCTTTCCGACTTGTAATTCGGTAACATTTCCGCCACTGTCTGCTTATACCGGGCGTCTAGTAGCGTGGACACCCAGCACATGTCGTTCTCCTTCAGCCTTTTTATACGAGGGTCCCTCAACAGGCAGGACAGCATGAAAGACCCCATTTGCACAAGGTTGGATGCCGAGCTACTCATTTCCCGTTCCTCCTCCTCACACAGAGCAGAATAGGGACTGTTCCCCCTACATAGGGTCACTTGACAGGTAAGGATTGACACGTGTCCTCAGAGACCATGATACACACTGACACAGAGCAGAATAGGGACTGTTCCCCCTACATAGGGTCACTTGGCAGGTATGAATTGACACCTGTCCTCAGAGACCATGATACACACTGACACAGAGCAGAATAGAGACTGTTACCCCTACATAGGGTCACTTGGCAGATATGGATTGACACCTGTCCTCAAAGCCCCTGATACACACTGACACAGAGCAGAATAGAGACTGTTCCCCCTACATAGGGTCACTTGGCAGATATGGATTGACACCTGTCCTCAAAGCCCCTGATACACACTGACAAAGAGCAGAATAGAGACTGTCCCCCCTAAATAGGGTCACTTGGCAGATATGGATTGACACCTGTCCTCAGAGCCCCTGATACACACTGACACAGAGCAGAATAGGGACTGTTCCCCCTACATAGGGTCACTTGGCAGATATGGATTGACATCTATCCTAAGGATCCCTAATACACACTGACACAGAGCAGAATAGAGACTGTCCCCCCTACATAGGGTCACTTGGCAGGTATGGATTGACACCTGTCCTCAGAGACCATGATACACACTGACACAGAGCAGAATAGAGACTGTTCCCCCTACATAGGGTCTCTTGGCAGGTATGGATTGACACCTGTCCTCAGAGACCATGATACACACTGACACAGAGCAGAATAGAGACAGTTCCCCCTACATAGGGTCACGTGGCAGGTATGGATTGACACCCTTCCTCAGAGACCATGATACACACTGACACAGAGCAGAATAGAGACTGTTCCCCCTACATACGGTCACTTGGCAGGTATGGATTGACACCTGTCCTCAGAGACCATGATACACACTGACTCAGAGCAGAATAGAGACTGTTACCCCTACATAGGGTCACTTGGCAGATATGGATTGACACCTGTCCTCAAAGCCCCTGATACACACTGACACAGAGCAGAATAGAGACTGTTCCCCCTACATAGGGTCACTTGGCAGATATGGATTGACACCTGTCCTCAAAGCCCCTGATACACACTGACAAAGAGCAGAATATAGACTGTCCCCCCTAAATAGGGTCACTTGGCAGATATGGATTGACACCTGTCCTCAGAGACCATGATACACACTGACACAGAGCAGAATAGAGACTGTTACCCCTACATAGGGTCACTTGGCAAATATGGATTGACACCTGTCCTCAAAGCCCCTGATACACACTGACACAGAGCAGAAAAGGGACTGTTCCCCCTACATATGGTCACTTGGCAGATATGGATTGAAACCTGTCCTCAGAGCCCCTGATACACACTGACACAGAGCAGAATAGGGACTGTTCCCCCTACATAGGGTCACTTGGCAGATATGGATTGACACCTATCCTAAGGATCCCTAATACACACTGACACAGATCAGAATAGAGACTGTTCCCCCTACATAGGGTCACTTGGCAGGTATGGATTGACACCTGTCCTCAGAGACCATGATACACACTGACACAGAGCAGAATAGAGACTGTTCCCCCTACATAGGGTCTCTTGGCAGGTATGGATTGACACCTGTCCTCAGAGACCATGATACACACTGACACAGAGCAGAATAGAGACTGTTCCCCCTACATAGGGTCACGTGGCAGGTATGGATTGACACCTGTCCTCAGAGACCATGATACACACTGACACAGAGCATAATAGAGACTGTTCCCCCTACATAGGGTCACTTGGCAGGTATGGATTGACACCTGTCCTCAGAGACCATGATACACACTGACACAGAGCAGAATAGAGACTGTTCCCCCTACATAGGGTCACTTGGCAGATATGGATTGACACCTGTCCTCAAAGCCCCTGATACACACTGACACAGAGCAGAATAGAGACTGTTCCCCCTACATAGGGTCACTTGGCAGATATGGATTGACACCTGTCCTCAAAGCCCCTGATACACACTGACACAGAGCAGAATAGAGACTGTTACCCCTACATAGGGTCACTTGGCAAATATGGATTGACACCTGTCCTCAAAGCCCCTGATACACACTGACACAGAGCAGAAAAGGGACTGTTCCCCCTACATATCGTCACTTGGCAGATATGGATTGACACCTGTCCTCAGAGCCCCTGATACACACTGACACAGAGCAGAATAGGGACTGTTCCCCCTACATAGGGTCACTTGGCAGGTATGGATTGACACCTATCCTAAGGATCCCTAATACACACTGACACAGAGCAGACTAGAGACTGCCCCCCCTACATAGGGTCACTTGGCAGGTATGGATTGACACCTGTCCTCAGAGACCATGATACACACTGACACAGAGCAGAATAGAGACTGTTCCCCCTACATAGGGTCTCTTGGCAGGTATGGATTGACACCTGTCCTCAGAGACCATGATACACACTGACACAGAGCAGAATAGAGACAGTTCCCCCTACATAGGGTCACGTGGCAGGTATGGATTGACACCTGTCCTCAGACACCATGATACACACTGACACAGAGCAGAATAGAGACTGTTACCCCTACATAGGGTCACTTGGCAGATATGGATTGACACCTGTCCTCAAAGCCCCTGATACACACTGACACAGAGCAGAATAGAGACTGTTCCCCCTACATAGGGTCACTTGGAAGATATGGATTGACACCTGTCCTCAAAGCCCCTGATACACACTGACAAAGAGCAGAATATAGACTGTCCCCCCTAAATAGGGTCACTTGGCAGATATGGATTGACACCTGTCCTCAGAGACCATGATACACACTGACACAGAGCAGAATAGAGACTGTTACCCCTACATAGGGTCACTTGGCAAATATGGATTGACACCTGTCCTCAAAGCCCCTGATACACACTGACACAGAGCAGAAAAGGGACTGTTCCCCCTACATATGGTCACTTGGCAGATATGGATTGACACCTGTCCTCAAAGCCCCTGATACACACTGACACAGAGCAGAATAGGGACTGTTCCCCCTACATAGGGTCACTTGGCAGATATGGATTGACACCTATCCTAAGGATCCCTAATACACACTGACAGAGCAGAATAGAGACTGTTCCCCCTACATAGGGTCACTTGGCAGGTATGGATTGACACCTGTCCTCAGAGACCATGATACACACTGACACAGAGCAGAATAGAGACTGTTCCCCCTACATAGGGTCACTTGGCAGATATGGATTGACACCTGTCCTCAAAGCCCCTGATACACACTGACACAGAGCAGAATAGGGACTGTTCCCCCTACATAGGGTCACTTGGCAGATATGGATTGACACCTATCCTAAGGATCCCTAATACACACTGACACAGAGCAGAATAGAGACTGTTCCCCCTACATAGGGTCTCTTGGCAGGTATGGATTGACACCTGTCCTCAGAGACCATGATACACACTGACACAGAGCAGAATAGAGACTGTTCCCCCTACATAGGGTTACGTGGCAGGTATGGATTGACACCTGTCCTCAGAGACCATGATACACACTGACACAGAGCATAATAGAGACTGTTCCCCCTACATAGGGTCACTTGGCAGGTATGGATTGAAACCTGTCCTCAGAGCCCCTGATACACACTGACACAGAGCAGAATAGGGACTGTTCCCCCTACATAGGGTCACTTGGCAGATATGGATTGACACCTATCCTAAGGATCCCTAATACACACTGACACAGAGCAGAATAGAGACTGTTCCCCCTACATAGGGTCTCTTGGCAGGTATGGATTGACACCTGTCCTCAGAGACCATGATACACACTGACACAGAGCAGAATAGAGACTGTTCCCCCCACATAGGGTTACGTGGCAGGTATGGATTGACACCTGTCCTCAGAGACCATGATACACACTGACACAGAGCATAATAGAGACTGTTCCCCCTACATAGGGTCACTTGGCAGGTATGGATTGACACCTGTCCTCAGAGACCATGATACACACTGACACAGAGCAGAATAGAGACTGTTCCCCTACATAGGGTCACTTGGCAGATATGGATTGACACCTGTCCTCAAAGCCCCTGATACACACTGACACAGAGCAGAATAGGGACTGTTCCCCCTACATAGGGTCACTTGGCAGGTATGGATTGACACCTGTCCTCAGAGACCATGATACACACTGACACAGAGCAGAATAGAGACTGTTACCCCTACATAGGGTCACTTGGCAGATATGGATTGACACCTGTCCTCAAAGCCCCTGATACACACTGACACAGAGCAGAATAGGGACTGTTCCCCCTACATAGGGTCACTTGGCAGGTATGGATTGACACCTGTCCTCAGAGACCATGATACACACTGACACAGAGCAGAATAGAGACTGTTACCCCATACATAGGGTCACTTGGCAGATATGGATTGACCCCTGTCCTCAAAGCCCCTGATACACACTGACACAGAGTAGAATTGGGACTGGCACAGAGTAGAATTGGGTCACTTGGCAGGTATGGATTGACACCTATCCTAAGGATCCCTGATACAAACTGACACAGAGCAGAATAGGGATGTGGAATAGTACCTGGGGAACTGGGGGGGTGCCGTTGATATGGAGCAAGACGCAGCAGCAGAAGAGGACTCAGCCGAGGAGGTTATGGAAGAGGATGGAGTAGGAGGAGTAGAGGAGGTGGCAGCAGGCCTGCATGCAAGTCGCGGCGGTGTCACCAACTCCTCTGCAGAGCCACGCATTCCATGCTTGGCAGCCGTCAGCAGGTTTACCCAATGCGCAGTGTTGGTGATATACCTGCCCTGACCATGCTTTGCAGACCAGGTATCATTGGTCAGA
This sequence comes from Pelobates fuscus, assembly GCF_036172605.1. Taxonomy (NCBI): domain Eukaryota; kingdom Metazoa; phylum Chordata; class Amphibia; order Anura; family Pelobatidae; genus Pelobates; species Pelobates fuscus. The sequence goes on along the minus strand of NC_086321.1, from coordinate 336,949,079 downwards.
TGGACCCTTGCCCTAACACTGTGTGCCAGACATGCCATTACTTCCTTTTGCACAGTCGAGTACAGGTTGGGGATTGCCTTTTGTGCAAAGAAATTTTGGCCGGGTACCTTCCACTGCGGTGTCCCAATAGCTACAAATTTTTTGAACGCCTCATGTATGTACGTAGTGGGGAATCGCGATGCAGCCTAGAACAAATTCTAACCCCATTAAACCCCCCAATAACGACAGACCACTTAGTATGGATGAAACAGGCCACAGCATTTATTATCACAACTAAATTACTGCATAACACATCCATAACTTTATTTATTGAATCTCTTCTTTTCTGTAACCAAAACATTAGACATAAATAAGCATAAATTAACATATATACATATATAACTCCACCCATAGTGTTATACAGTGACCCAACCGTCCTTGCCAATAAAAACATGGAGTGGTTCCTAATCACCACTCCCTCTCACCTCCCCCCTCGTCATAAAAAATCCTTCCAATGCCTGCCATCAGCCGACCTTATCCACGCTCGATGGGCACGAGACCTCAGGCAACCTAAAGTTAAACCTTTAGAGCAGGGGAGGTTTGAGACCTTAAAAAACTTGTTCATCTCATTCCATCTACTTAAACGTAACCTCAAACTCAATTGGCAAGGACATACCCCCGGCTAGCTGTGACAAAATATAGTATAGGGTGGGCGGGAGGGAAGCTGTTTGCTGGCCCGAATCCCAAGTGGCACTGAGGTAAGACCTCCCCCACACTGTCTTACACAGAACATAATCACACCCACAGACTCTTCCCAACCAATCCCATGCATCTATCCCCACACTCCTACATGTGCCCTTGTCCGCTTAGCTGCGCTATCTCCCCAGGGCCTTGTATGTACGTAGTGGGGAATCGCGATGCAGCCTAGAACAAATTCTAACCCCATTAAACCCCCCAATAACGACAGACCACTTAGTATGGATGAAACAGGCCACAGCATTTATTATCACAACTAAATTACTGCATAACACATCCATAACTTTATTTATTGAATCTCTTCTTTTCTGTAACCAAAACATTAGACATAAATAAGCATAAATTAACATATATACATATATAACTCCACCCATAGTGTTATACAGTGACCCAACCGTCCTTGCCAATAAAAACATGGAGTGGTTCCTAATCACCACTCCCTCTCACCTCCCCCCTCGTCATAAAAAATCCTTCCAATGCCTGCCATCAGCCGACCTTATCCACGCTCGATGGGCACGAGACCTCAGGCAACCTAAAGTTAAACCTTTAGAGCAGGGGAGGTTTGAGACCTTAAAAAACTTGTTCATCTCATTCCATCTACTTAAACGTAACCTCAAACTCAATTGGCAAGGACATACCCCCGGCTAGCTGTGACAAAATATAGTATAGGGTGGGCGGGAGGGAAGCTGTTTGCTGGCCCGAATCCCAAGTGGCACTGAGGTAAGACCTCCCCCACACTGTCTTACACAGAACATAATCACACCCACAGACTCTTCCCAACCAATCCCATGCATCTATCCCCACACTCCTACATGTGCCCTTGTCCGCTTAGCTGCGCTATCTCCCCAGGGCCTGACTCCACCAGCTTGTATGGTAAAAGCTGGCGGGCTAATAGTTCAGACAAGCCAGGTGTCAGACGCCGGGCAAGGGGGTGAGTTTCTGACGCTTGCAGACAACTAACTGCTATTCAATCTATAACAGTGAAAAATGTTTTTGGGTTTTAAATGCACGCTATTGTGACACCAGATATGAGTGGCAATGTGCACTGGCAGAGGTATGCAGAGTACACGCTGTAGGCCTGACACACCTGCTTGAAGTCAACTAACTGCTATTCAATCTATAACAGTGAAAAAAGTTTTTTGGTTTTAAATGCACGCTATTGTGACACCAGATATGAGTGGCAAAGTACACTTGCTGAGGTTGGCAGAGCACACGCTGAAGGCCTGACACCCGCTTTAAGGACACTGACTGCTATTAGCTTACACTGAAAAACTTTTTTTCTTTTTAAAAGCACGCTTTACAGACACCAGATATGAGTGGCAAAGTACACTTGCTGAGGTTGGCAGAGCACACGCTGAAGGCCTGTCACCCGCTTGAAGGACACTGACTGCTATTAGCTTACACTGAAAAACTTTTTTTCTTTTTAAAAGCACGCTTTACAGACACCAGATATGAGTGGCAAAGTACACTTGCTGAGGTTGGCAGAGCACACGCTGAAGGCCTGACACCCGCTTTAAGGATACTGACTGCTATTAGCTTACACTGAAAACTTTTTTTCTTTTTAAAAGCACGCTTTACAGACACCAGATATGAGTGGCAAAGTACACTTGCTGAGGTTGGCAGAGCACACGCTGAAGGCCTGACCACCGCTTGAAGGACACTGACTGCTATTAGCTTACACTGAAAACTTTTTTTCTTTTTAAAAGCACGCTTTACAGACACCAGATATGAGTGGCAAAGTACACTTGCTGAGGTTGGCAGAGCACACGCTGAAGGCCTGTCACCCGCTTGAAGGACACTGACTGCTATTAGCTTACACTGAAAAACGTTTTTTGTTTGTAAAAGCACGCTATACAGACACCAGATATGAGTGGCAAATTACACTTGCTGAGGTTGGCAGAGCACACGCTGAAGGCCTGAAACCTGCTTTAAGGATACTGACTGCTATTAGCTTACACTGAAAACTTTTTTCTTTTTAAAAGCACACTATACAGACACCAGATATGAGTGGCAAAGTACACTTGCTGAGGTTGGCAGAGCACACGCTGAAGGCCTGACACCCGCTTGAAGGACACTGACTGCTATTAGCTTACACTGAAAAACTTTTTTTCTTTGTAAAAGCACGCTATACAGACACCAGATATGAGTGGCAAATTACACTTGCTGAGGTTGGCAGAGCACACGCTGAAGGCCTGACACCCGCTTTAAGGACACTGACTGCTATTAGCTTACACTGAAAAAAGTTTTTTCTTTTTAAAAGCACGCTATACAGACACCAGATATGAGTGGCAAATTACACTTGCTGAGGTTGGCAGAGCACACGCTGAAGGCCTGACACCCGCTTTAAGGACACTGACTGCTATAAGCTTACACTGAAAAACTTTTTTTCTTTGTAAAAGCACGCTATACAGACACCAGATATGAGTGGCAAATTACACTTGCTGAGGTTGGCAGAGTACACGCTGAATGCCTGACACCCAGACGCTTGCAGACAACTAACTGCTATTCATCTATTACAGTGAAAACATTTTTTTTTCTTTTTAAATGTCAAGCTTAAGCTATTGTGATACCAGATATGAGTCGTGGCACTGGGCAAGTGGGCACAGTATCCACTGTGAGCCTGACACAGAAGCTGGCAGACAACTAACTGCTATTCAATCTCTTACAGTGAAAAAAAATATATTTTTAAATGTCAAGCTTAAGCTATTGTGACACCAGATATGAGTCGTGGCACTGGGCAAGTGGGCACAGTATCCACTGTGAGCCTGACACAGAAGCTGGCAGACAACTAACTGCTATTCAATCTCTTAGAGTGAAATTTTTTTTTTCTTTTTAAATGTCAAGCTTAAGCTATTGTGACACCAGATATGAGTGGTGGCACTGGGCAAATGGGCACAGTATCCACTGTGAGCCTGACACAAAAGCTGGCAGGCAACTAACTGCTATTCAATCTCTTACAGTGAAAAAATATATATTTTTAAATGTCAAGCTTAAGCTATTGTGACACCAGATATGAGTCGTGGCACTGGGCAAGTGGGCACAGTATCCACTGTGAGCCTGACACAGAAGCTGGCAGACAACTTACTGCTATTCAATCTCTTAGAGTGACATTTTTTTATTCTTTTTAAATGTCAAGCTTAAGCTATTGTGACACCAGATATGAGTGGTGGCACTGGGCAAATGGGCACAGTATCCACTGTGAGCCTGACACAGAAGCTGGCAGGCAACTAACTGCTATTCAATCTATTACAGTGAAAAAAATAAAATTTATTTTTAAATGTCAAGCTTAAGCTATTGTGACACCAGATATGAGTGGTGGCACTGGGCAAATGGGCACAGTATCCACTGTGAGCCTGACACAGAAGCTGGCAGGCAGGCAACTGCAATTACATTACACAGAAAAAAAAAGCAGACTGATGTTTTAGCCCTAAAAAGGGCTTTTTGGGGTGCTGTCCTTACAGCAGAGATCAGATGAGTCCTTCAGGACTGTAGTGGACACTGAATACCCTAGCCTAGCTATACATTTCCCTATCTAATGAGCAGCAGCTACACTTTCCCTCCTCTCACTGAGAATGCAGCTTCAGAATGAATCTAAAATGGATGCTGGGAGGGAGGTGGGAGGGTCTGCTGCTCAGGGGCGTATTAGCCGCAAGGCAAACAAGGCATTTGCCTTGGGCGGCATTTTCCAGGGGGCGGCAAAAAAAGCCGCCCCCCAAATGCCCAAGGCAAATGTCTTGTTAGCCTTGCGGCTAACAGACATGCTGGGCTGCTGCTTGGCGGTCGGGCGGCGCTGTTGGGCGGCCGGCGAGGGAGCACTTCCCTTGAGCTGTCTGTTCAGCTCCCTCGCGCGCCGCACAGTGAGGCTGGGAGCCGGAATATGACGTCATATTCCGGCTCCGCCTCCCAGCCTCACTGTGCGGCCACTGGACCACCAGGACCACCAGGGAAAAAAGAAGCCCCCCCCCCCAGCATTCCCAAAGGTAAGGAGGCTGGGGGGGTTAAAGTAAAAAAAAAAAGCCACTGGACCACCAGGGAAAAAAGAAGGCCCCTCCCCCCCCAGCATTCCCAAAGGTAAGGAAGCTGGGGGGGGGGTTAAAGAAAAAAAAAAGCCACTGGACCACCAGGGAAAAAAGAAGCCCCCCCAGCATTCCCAAAGGTAAGGAGGCTGGGGGGGGGTTAAAGTAAAAAAAAAATAAAAAAAAGTGTTAATGTGAGTTTCTGTTAGTGAGTGTGAGTGTGTGTGTCTGTTAGTGAGTGTGAGTGTGTGTGTCTGTTAGTGAGTGAGTGTGTGTGTGTGTGTCTGTTAGTGAGTGAGTGTGTGTGTGTGTGTGTGTGTGTGTGTGTCTGTTAGTGAGTGAGTGTGTGTGTGTGTGTCTGTTAGTGAGTGTGTGTGTGTGTGTCTGTTAGTGTGTGTGTGTGTGTGTGTGTGTGTGTGTGTGTGTCTGTTAGTGTGTTTGCCTGTGAGTGAGTGTGTGTGTGTCTGACTGTGTGTGTCTGTTAGTGTGTGTGTTTGCCAGTGAGTGTTTGTGTCTGCTAGTGAGTGAGTGTGTGTCTGTTAGTGTGTGTCTGTTAGTGTGTGTCTGTTAGTGTGTGTCTGTTAGTGTGTGTCTGTTAGTGAGTGTCTGTTAGTGAGTGTCTGTTAGTGAGTGTCTGTTAGTGTGTGTCTGTTAGTGTGTGTCTGTTAGTGAGTGTCTGTTAGTGAGTGTCAGTTAGTGAGTGTGTTTGTCTGTTACTGAGTGTGAGTTTGTCTATTAGTGTGTGTGTTTCTGTTAGCGAGTGTGTGTTTCTGTTAGCTAGTGTATGCGTATCTGTCAGTGAATGTGTGTGTGTGTATTTAGAATGCGGGGCGGGGTAAAGGTTGGGTGGGGGGGGCGCCTGAGTTTTGTTCTGCCTAGGGCAGCACAAAACCAGGATACACCACTGCTGCTGCTAATTTGCTTGAATGTGTCTGCTGACCGTGAGGCACAGGGTCAAAGCTTGCTCAATGATGACGAATAGGGGGCGGATCGAAGCGCGCATGTGTTCGCCCGCGGTGGCGAACACGCTATGTTCGCCTGGAACTATTTGCCGGCGAACAGTTCGGTACATCACTATTGTGTACTGAAAGAGTCGTAGTATAGCCTTGAAGCTTGTTTATGCATTATTGTTTTTGTAATTCGTCTGGGACAAAATGGCGTAAACATATTTTGCACTGAGGTTATTGATTAAAGAAACATCTATGAAAAACAATATGTTCCATTTCTAACACCATGTCAATTTGCAATATCTCTTAAAGACAAAGTACACAGTTTAAGAAATACAACATTTCATTCTAAAACTTGTAATATTTGCATTTGCCCATAACAATTCGTTTGCGTTTTTACTGTCTTTATAATGCCTTAAAAGACCCGGTGGAGGAAGACCTCTGGCATGGAAGGTCCCTTTACTGATTTCTTAATTGTCATGTTATTCCATATCAACAAACCTACAAAGAATGCTATTTGCACTCTAGTCTAGTTTACACAGACACATTGTGCAAATAGTGCAATTGTTTGTAAATATTTATATTGTGTACAAGGAAGTAAGAGTCAATACCCCTGTAAGCACTGTTGAATAGTTATGTATATTATTGTGTTAATTAAACAGTGAACTCTTTTAAAATGGAAAACCAATGGGGATAATTACAAAAGTTAGATTTCAAAAAGCAAAATCTCCAGGTAACTGGGCGGTATAGGGGTTAACACTTGGTATATATAATACAGAGAAAATAAACGCAACTTGCCCAGACCTAATAGTAGTTCACGTATTTTAACTATTTTTTTCCAAATTGACACCTTTTGTTTTTCAAAAGTATACAGGGTACTGAAATAAAACAGGGATATGGGGTATTGCAAAAGTGAGATTACAGAATGACATGTCAGCACCACAGTTTGGTCATGTTTAGTTCCAGACTCAATTTATGACATTGATGCCTGCAAAACCACTGTAACCTCACCAAGTACAACACCAACATTACAGTACTGCAGTGTAACAGCACAGTCCTTTCCTCAGGGTAGTCAGGCCCCCCTACTCCAGGACCGTATAGGGACAGGTAGGGGCCCACCTCGGTTGTTTTGTCTTGTGTAAGGGAGCTATGCCTGGTCAGCCCCCATGGTGTTGCTTCATTAAATGTTAAAACACATTGTTGGGGTACAGAAACGAGAAAATGGTAGGGGGAGACAACAGCACAATGGTACATATTGAACACCTGTGGTCACATCATTGCATTCGGTATCGTAATGACCTTCACAAGGACAGCAGTGTCATCATATTAGGCCTTTCTCCCGTCAGCCAACCTCCTGTTACCTCCTCACTAGCCGGTCGGTCCCTTTGACTTTTATCCTTGTTGTCCCCTAACTTACATTGTATAATGTTTCTTGCCCTGCTCATTTTCAGGATAGCTTATAGTAACGTTTAATAGTACTTAAAGCGGCACTGTCATGGCCGAATCCCATTTTTGTTTTAACCCCCTCACGACTCCACTACATCTAATTGACCCCCAGTCAACCCCAAATGCCTCTAAGCACCCCATGTTACCTAGTTTTTAATCTTTATTTTCTGCCTGGACCCAGGTTCTGGGCGCCGCCATCTTTGTGTGGGTAGATGAAGGCCCCATGGGAAACGTCATCTGCCCACACTAGAAAGCGCTGTGAAATTCCCGTTCGCATGCTCAGTTAAACACTTGGGCATGCGAACGGGAATTCCATCCATTCATTCAACTAATGAATGATTAGAAATGTCAGACGAACAAACAAACACTGAATATTGGTGTTTGTTTGTTCGTTCAGTTTATTACAAGGAGGGAGCTACCAGCGCGCAGCTCCCTCCTTGTAAAATTTAGAAATAGAAGCGGCAGGGAGCAGTGCTCCCCGCCACCTCCTAAGCCCCCCATGTCCTCCCTCACTCTATAGGGGTCAATATGAACCCCATAATAGCATAAAGGAGACTGAAATCCCCCGAATGCCCCTATTCGCTATGCCGCAAGTAGGGGCATGTCTACTAAACACTTAGTTCAGTGTAATAGTTGCTTTGCATTTGTTTCACGTTCCACTATTTGGAGGTTTGGTTGTTGTCTAATCTGTAGACAGTTCTCTATTTTGCGGCAGGAGATTGTATTTTTGAAGTCTGAGATTTGTAAATTATCTGGTAAACAAACTCAGGCTGGAACTGCTGCAAAGCCACTGCCGCAGAGACATACTAGGAATGGCAGATGGATTACTGTAGGATCTGGTAGACTTGGAGTTGTGGATAAAAGGCATATTGCACAGTCTGTTGCTCTACATAATTCATTTTCTGCACTATCAGAGTGTAGTGGTGTCGTGGAGAGAGGCACTGAGGCTAGTGGTGTTGTGCAGAGAGGCACTGAGGCTAGTGGTGTTGTGCAGAGAGGCACTGAGGCTAGTGGTGTTGTGCAGAGAGGCACTGAGGCTAGTGGTATTGTGCAGAGAGGCACTGAGGCTAGTGGTGTTGTGCAGAGAGGCACTGAGGCCAGTGGTGTTGTGCAGAGAGGCACTGAGGCTAGTGGTGTTGTGCAGAGAGGCACTGAGGCTAGTGGTGTTGTGCAGAGAGGCACTGAGGCTAGTGGTGTTGTGCAGAGAGGCACTGAGGCTAGTGGTGTTGTGCAGAGAGGCACTGAGGCTAGTGGTGTTGTGCAGAGAGGCACTGAGGCTAGTGGTGTTGTGCAGAGAGGCACTGAGGCTAGTGGTATTGTGCAGAGAGGCACTGAGGCTAGTGGTGTTGTGCAGAGAGGCACTGAGGCCAGTGGTGTTGTGCAGAGAGGCACTGAGGCTAGTGGTGTTGTGCAGAGAGGCACTGAGGCTAGTGGTGTTGTGCAGAGAGGCACTGAGGCTAGTGGTGTTGTGCAGAGAGGCACTGAGGCTAGTGGTGTTGTGCAGAGAGGCACTGAGGCTAGTGGTGTTGTGCAGAGAGGCACTGAGGCTAGTGGTGTTGTGCAGAGAGGCACTGAGGCTAGTGGTGTTGTGCAGAGAGGCACTGAGGCTAGTGGTGTTGTGAAGAGAGGCACTGAGGCTAGTGGTGTTGTGAAGAGAGGCACTGAGGCTAGTGGTGTTGTGAAGAGAGGCACTGAGGCTAGTGGTGTTGTGAAGAGAGACATTGAGGCTAGTGGTGTTGTGAAGAGAGGCATTGAGGCTAGTGGTGTTGTGCAGAGAGGCACTGAGGCTAGTGGTGTTGTGCAGAGAGGCTTGAAGACTATGGTGAGGCCTAATAGAAAGCAGTTGTTGGTGGGGGATTCCATCATAAGAGGTGTGGAGATGGACAATGGTGGTCTTGTGAGGTGTCTTCCCGGAGCTACTGCTCACAGAGACAGGAGACGTATCTGTAATATTGTTAAGCAAGCAAAGTAGGAAGGGGAATTGGATGTACTTGTCCATTTAGGGACAAATGACTTGGCTTGCAATGAGGTTTCAGAGGTTAAGGAAGTTTTTAGTGTTTTTGCCAATGATATACGGCAGGTTGCTTCCACATTGTCATTCTCTGAAGTTCTGCCTGTGCATAACACTCAGAATGACAGGCGGATGCGTATTAGGGACTTTAACTTGTGGCTTGGTGAATGGTGTCGGGAGCAAGGATTTGGCTTTATTGCTCATGGTAGCTCTGTTTGGAATGGAAATAAACTGTACAAAAAAGATGGTTTGCATCTTTCTCAAAAGGGAACAAATGTTCTCAGTGAGCAGTTCAGAGGTTTTGCTAGGATGTATTTAAACTAGGAGGGGGGGCAAAAGGGTGATAAAACATCAATCCAATTGTCCCCCAAAACAAGGACAGAAGGTGCCTGTAGCAAGTGTGTTAAAAAATGATAAGCTTAGAGTCATGTCTACAAATGCTCGCAGTTTTGAAGCCCATGGAACAGTGAAACAGGGGAGTGGGCCTTGACAAGGCCAGGAAGTGGGCAGGTGGAAAGTTATGGGATGGTTTAGGGCGGGGCTAAGTAGGGGAGGAGTCAGGTAGTGTAAATAGGCGGCCATCTTAAGTGAGGAGCCAGTTAATCTGAATTGCACTGACCTGTCACTTGTGGCTGGTCGGCGGAGTTCTTTTTCTTTTTCTCCCTCTGCAGGTAATGGCGTCCCTAGAGGAGATTCTGGACGGAGTTCGGGCGGCGGTTCGTGATAGAGGGCTGGCGTGGCTGCATGAACAGATCGGGGCGGCTGCCACCCACGCGGAGGGACCGGAGAGGAGGTCGGCGCGGAGGACCAGGCCGCCACAGAGGTTGAGCCCGGGGGAGGCCCCTGCGGCCCGGCGGCGGAGGAGCCCTTCAGCGGTCGGCGGGTCGGAGGCCGGACCGAGTACAGCAGCGGAGGAGGGAATGCGGCAGGCGCCTTCGGGCGGACCCGCCGGGCAGGCGACTGCGGGCGCAAAACGGAGGCCACGAGGTCAGAAGGCGCCCCGCGTAATGGCGGCCGGCGGGACAGCAGGAAGCGGGAATGCTGCAACACCAGCGGACCATGCGGCTGCGGATGGCTTCACCCACGCGGCCAGTGGGCAACGGACTGAGCGTCCCGGTGAGTCAACCTCCAGCGGTATCACTGAGGGGCAAAGGGGGAATGCTAGTCGGGTTACCACAGCACCAGCGGTCCGCCAGGCATTGCGGGGAGACCAGGCCAGCAAGGGATCCGAAGGGGCGGCCGGAGGGAGGGCCAGGACTGAGCTCAGTAGAATAGGAGGAGAGGACAGCGGAGCGGGTCGGGCGGCTCAGAGGGTTTCTGGAGCTAGGAAGGCGACAGGCGGCTTATCCTTAGGGGTTATGGCGGAGTCAGACGGGGCGGCCAGTGGGGGGCCAGGCGCAGCGGCTGTGGGAGAGCCTGTGGTTTCAGCACGATACCGGGGAGCAAGGGGTGGCAGTATAGAGCGGGGGGGCCCATCCGGCTGCCCTCAGGTACGGCCTAGTGACAGGGATGCGGCAGTAAAGGGCCAGGGCGGCCAGCGGCGCAGCAGCAGCGCCAGGTGCAGCAGTGACAGGAGCTGGTCAGGAGGACGGGAAAGCAGGGACAGGAGCCATTCACGGCTAGGCCGCAGCGAGTCCAGGTTCAGCGTCAGGGAGAGGAGAAGGAGGTCCAGGTCAGAGGAAGGGAGGCGGAGCAGAAGGCACAGTGCATCGAGATCTTCAGAGAGGAGCTTCAGGGAGCAGCGGCGGGGAGCGCCCAGCAAGGGAGGTCGGAAGGAGCAGTGGAGAGGATCCAGGGCAGTCGGAGAAGAGCGTAGGGAGGAAGGGCGGGTAGGGAGCTACTCAGGCAGACTACCCAGGATGTCTTCTCCTTACAGGTCGCGGAGTAACTCACCAGCGGTTCCGAGGCGGGACCAGGCGGGCAGGAGTCGGCGACTATTGGGAGCTCCAGTGTCAGAAATGGCGGATGGAGGGACAGCAACCCCGCGGCCTGCGGCGGCCAGGGGCATCAGCGGTGAGTCTTCCTCTACACCACACCCGGGGACATTCATACATTGTTTGAAGTCATTCATAGATTCATGGTCAGAGGATAGGGAGCCGCTTAGGTTCGATAGGGTTTGGTCAGCAGGTGAAGGCAGTGGGTCGGGGTTGGTGGGGGTATCCTCAGGAGTGACAGGTGGTAATAGGGAGGAAACGCGGCCCACTGATAAGCCTGACGGATCATCGGTGGGGGACGGGGTACTCGACGTGACGGGTGGGGACATTACGGAAGCAGCGCGTCAGAATGTACATGTGTCCTTCGCGGGGCCGTTAGGTTGCCATTTGAAAGGGGAGGTGAAGGAGAAGATTGCGAAAGGGGAATTCGTGGAAATATTTTCCCTTCTTCCCCTGGAGGAATTCTTAGATTTAAAAGAGGAGGACAAGAAGGACGCCAAGAAGGAAGAGGAGGAGAAAAGGCGGAGGTATCGCAAGATACCGAAGACCTTCGGCAACTGGCTGCGAGCTTTTTGCATTTTGGCCAGTGTTATTGGGGAGAAGCGGCCGGAGTGCTGCTCTCAGTTGTTTTGTTACTTGGACGGAATCGGGGACGCATACCGCACCTATGGGGGGTTGGCATGGTGGAGGTATGATGAGCAGTTCCGTCAGCGACTGGCGGCCAACCCTTCCATGCGCTGGGACCAAAAGGACCTGCCGCTTTGGATGCGGTTAATGATGGCGCAAAAGAATGCGCCCTTTCCAGGGACTGCCGGCACCTCTCCCGGGGGGGCGGTGGCGGCAGGTCAAAAGAAAGGTACCTGCTGGGCCTTCAATGAAGGACAGTGTAAGTGGGGATCCGCTTGTAGATTCCGGCATGAATGCTCAGGGTGCGGCGGGAACCACGGGGTCAACAGGTGCTTCAAGAAAGGTAAGTCGGCCGCAGGGGGAGGAGCAACGGGAGCGGCCGCTCCCACAGCTCCCGCTGGGGGTGTCACCAGTGAAGGTAGGCGCGATGTTGCCTTGGCTAAGGCAATACGCTGATCAAGCCGTGGCAGAATTCCTTCGGGCGGGCTTTGCCGGGGGTTTCAAAATTCCCTTCAAAGCCACGGGGCCGGGGGCACCTTGTGAGAACCTCAGGTCGGTCAGGGAACACCCGGGGGTGGTGCGGGAGAAATTAGCCAAGGAGGTCCAAGCAGGGAGGATGGCGGGGCCATTTACGGCCCCGCCCTTGGCGAATCTGAGGTTGTCACCATTGGGGGTGGTCCCCAAGAAGGAAGAGGGAAAGTTCCGTCTGATTCATCATTTATCGCACCCGAAAGGGTCTTCGGTGAATGATGACATCGACGCCGACCTATGCTCGGTCTCCTACACGTCATTCGACAAAGCCGTCGAGCTGGTTAGGAGAGCGGGGCGTGGGGCGCTGATGGCCAAGGTGGACGTGGAGGCGGCTTTTCGGCTGCTGCCCATACACCCGGACTGTCACCACCTGTTGGGGTGCCACTTTGAGGGTGAAATCTTCGTGGACTTGTGTCTGCCTATGGGTTGTTCCATCTCTTGTGCTTACTTCGAGAGGTTTAGTACCTTCTTGGAATGGGTGGTGCGCACGGAATCGGCGGGGGGTGCTGTAGTGCACTACTTGGATGATTTTCTGTGTGTCGGCCCACGGGACTCTGAGCGGTGTGCTCAGGTACTGAGGGTTTTTCAGCGGGTGGCGCATACCTTTGGGGTGCCGTTGGCGGGGGACAAGACGGTGGGCCCCACCACGTGCCTTAGCTTCTTGGGTCTCGAAATTGATTCGGAGCTCGGGGAATGCAGGCTGCCTAGGGATAAGCTGCGGCATCTGCGACAGCTAGTGGACGTGGTCAAGGGGGCGAGGAAGGTGACCTTGCGGGGGCTCCAGTCCCTCGTAGGGAGCCTTAATTTTGCGTGCAGGGTGATCCCCATGGGGAGGATATTTTGTCGGAGGTTGGCGCAAGCAACAAGTGGGGTGCGGCGGCCGTCGCACTACATTCGGGTGTCGGCCGAGATGAAGGACGATTTGGGGGTTTGGGAACAGTTTTTGGGCAACTTTAATGGGACAGTGTTCTTTCGGGAAACGACGGTGTCGTCGGCCGCGATGAAGTTGTTTACAGACGCTTCCGGCAGTATTGGTTTTGGGGCCTACTTGGCAGGTAAGTGGTGCGCGGAGGCGTGGCCGGAACCGTGGAAGGTGAGTCCTCTGATTAAGAACTTGGCGTTCTTGGAGTTGTTTCCCATCGTTGTAGCAGTGGTACTCTGGGGTACGGAGTTGGCTGACAAAAAGGTGGTATTCTACTCCGATAACATGGCGGTAGTGCAAGCGATCAATAGCTTGACCGCCTCGTCGCCCCCGGTAGTACGCCTGCTTCGACAATTAGTGCTTAGTTGTATGTCATTCAACATAGTGTTCAGGGCTAGGCACATCCCGGGGCTCCAGAATGTTGTGGCTGACTCACTGTCTCGTTTTCAGTGGGAACGCTTTCGGGAGGCTGCGCCGGACGCGCTGGCCCAGGGACAGGAGTGCCCGGCTGTGATGTGGCAACTCGGGACGGCCTGCTTGGAGACTGTGTGAGGAGGTCACTGGCGCCGAGCACGTGGGCGTCTTACGTAAAGGTTTGGAAACTGTGGGACGAGACGGTGGCTCAGGTGAGTAGCGCCCCTACGGAGGGGCAACGCTTGGATGCACTTTTGTGGTTGCTCTGTCGATTGTTCGCGGCTCAGGCGTCGCCTGCCATGGTGGATAGGCATCTCTCTGCCTTGGCTTTCCTGTTTAAGTTCAATGGCTGGGTTGATGATACCAAACACTTCCTGGTCCGGCAGGCGGTGAAGGGATTCAAGAGGGGGAAAAAAACGGTAGACACGCGTAGACCAGTGTCCTTTGAATTGTTGCGGGAGCTGGTGGGGGTTCTACCGGGCATTTGCAGCTCCACATTCGAGGTGTCGTTGTTCACGGTGGCATTTGTGTGGGCCTTTTTCGGGGCTTTTCGGATCGGGGAGTTGGTAAGCGCAAACAAGATGGGCCTTGGGGGTCTTCAGCTCACAGATGTGGAGGTTCGCGAGGACAGGGTGCTAATTCAGTTACGCCGTTCGAAGACGGACATTTTTGGTAAAGGTTGCACAGTTGTGCTGTTCGGGTTGCCTGGGTCAGGGGTGTGCCCAGTTGAAAAGGGGTCGGAGTACAGGGCATTGCGCCCGGGGGGTGATGGTTGCTTCTTGGTGCACCAGGACGGCTCGGCCCTGTCGCGCTTCCAGTTCGCGAGGGTGTTTCGGATGGGGGTAAGTAAGCTGGGCCTGGAGCCGGGGCAATTTGGGACTCACTCCTTTAGAATTGGGGCGGCAACCGAGGCCGCACGGCTGGGACTGGGGGACGAAAGGATTAAACGCATAGGGAGGTGGGAATCCTTGCGTTTTAGATCATACGTTAGACCAGATAGGCTGGTGTGAGAGGGGCAGTGTTATGCTGTGATGGAAGCGGAATCCATCTGTTTGGTATTAACGTGTTTTTCTTTGCAGGATGGAGAGTGTGGATCTGGGGCCACTCGTATGTCTATTGGGCTCAGAAGAGGGCTTCTGTTCGGAGAAGTGGAGCACAGCTGGGTTTTCCTCAAGGAGAAGTGTCGATTTCTTGGTTCGGCTTTAGGGGGTTTAGCTGGCAAAGCCTCAGTAGTACGTTGTTTAGCAGGTTGGCCGGAGAGTCTGCACCAGACATAGTTTTATTACACGGGGGTGGGAATGATTTGGGTCTGATTCCGCAAAGGGAGTTGGTTAGACGGATGAAGAGAGACGTTGATCGGCTGTTGGACCTGGTCCCTGGCGTGGTGGTGGTGTGGTCGGAAATGGTCCCCCGTTTCACGTGGCGGCACGCCAGGGATCCAGCTGCAGTGGCTCGATGCAGGGGCAAGGTTAACAGGGCAATGGCGAGCTTTGTGCGGCGAGTGGGGGGCATTGTAGTTCGGCATAGGGAACTGGAGGACATGCTGCCGGGCTATTTTAGGAGAGACGGGGTACACTTGTCAGACGTGGGTTGTGACTTGCTCAATCTAGGCTTTCAGGAAGGGATTAGCTTGGCCCTGTTTCAGGGTGGTGGGGGGCGCACATGTCCTTAAGGGATCAAGTCATGTGCTATGGCGGAACAGGGCGTGTTAAAGCCAGGAGTTAGCTGGAATTGGGAATGGATAGGCCAAGGCCTAGGCTGGAGTAGGCCAGATGGATTAGAGTGTTGGTAGGTTCAAGCTCTTCGGTGGCTACGAACCTAGGGGGTAGGGGTGTCTGGGTACACCCCTACAGTTAACAGATGGTTTTGGGGCCTCTCTGGTAGGCCGTGTGTTACTAGTTATATGTTAAGTGAATGTTAATTATTGTTCAAAAGATAGGGTCATTGTCAGGGGTATTGTGCGGGGGGATAGTAATATAATGTTAGCTGGACAATGACCCTAAATTGTTAATTTATTTATTTATATATTTAATAATTAATAAAGCTGTGGACGTTATAATCCAACAGATAAATTTGGTGTCAGTGTTTTATTTAAGGTAAACTAAAATAGCACCTGCCGAATAACGACGGTGCATATGTCATGAAGCCCATGGAACAGTGAAACAGGGGAGTGGGCCTTGACAAGGCCAGGAAGTGGGCAGGTGGAAAGTTATGGGATGGTTTAGGGCGGGGCTAAGTAGGGGAGGAGTCAGGTAGTGTAAATAGGCGGCCATCTTAAGTGAGGAGCCAGTTAATCTGAATTGCACTGACCTGTCACTTGTCCCTCCCTCCCTCCCTATAGTTGAGTTTTGATCCCGTTTGGTCACAGCGGCGGGAACAGGGCGTGTTAAAGCCAGGAGTTAGCTGGAATTGGGAATGGACAGGCCAAGGCCTAGGCTGGAGTAGGCCAGATGGATTAGAGTGTTGGTAGGTTCAAGCTCTTCGGTGGCTACGAACCTAGGGGGTAGGGGTGTCTGGGTACACCCCTACAGTTAACAGATGGTTTTGGGGCCTCTCTGGTAGGCCGTGTGTTACTAGTTATATGTTAAGTGAATGTTAATTATTGTTCAAAAGATAGGGTCATTGTCAGGGGTATTGTGCGGGGGGATAGTAATATAATGTTAGCTGGACAATGACCCTAAATTGTTAATTTATTTATTTATATATTTAATAATTAATAAAGCTGTGGACGTTATAATCCAACAGATAAATTTGGTGTCAGTGTTTTATTTAAGGTAAACTAAAATAGCACCTGCCGAATAACGACGGTGCATATGTCAAGGGAATAAGATCCATGAACTTGTGGCAATAATGGCAACTGATAGTGTAGATTTAGTCGCTGTTACTGAGACATGGTATAATGAGAAAAATGACTGGGACATAGCAATACCAGGGTACTCTTTATATAGAAAAGACAGGGAAGGCAAGAAAGGGGGAGGGGTGGCCCTGTATGTAAAGAATAGCATAAAATCTAGCCTAATAAAGGTTAGTGAGGCGAACATAGAGTCAGTTTGGGTTACGTTAGAATTTGGTAATCACACAGTAACTCGTGTAGGTGTGATTTATAGGCCCCCAGGACAAATTGAAGAGTTAGATAATCTACTAGTTGAAGAAATAGCTAAAATGACAATGAAGGGGGAAGTTATCATCATGGGTGACTTTAATCTTCCTGATGTAAATTGGAAAACAAAAATAGCTACTTGTGCCAGGAGCACACATATTCTAAACTCCCTACTGGGATTGTCTCTAAAACAAGTCATTGAGGAGCCAACTCGTAAAGAGGCCATACCAGATTTAGTGTTAACAAATGGAGATTTGGTATCAGATATTACTGTAGGTGAAAGTTTAGGATCCAGTGATCATCAGTCAGTGTGGTTTAATATAAGAACAGTGACCGAGTCACACCACACAAAAACAAAAGTTTTAGACTTTAGAAAAACAGACTTTTCCAAAATTAGAATATGTGTAAAGGAGTCATTATCAGACTGGAGCAATTTAAATGGAGTCCAAAAGAAATGGGATTATTTAAAAGTTGCACTACTGAAGGCAACAGAAAATTGCATTAGGCTTGTCAGTAAAAGCAAAAAATTCAAGAAACCACTGTGATACTCCACAGATGTAGCCAAAATAGTAAAAAACAAAAAGTTAGCATTTAGTAATTATAAAAAAAACCAGAGTGAGGAAGACAGAATGACCTATAAGATTAGGCAGAAAGAGGCTAAGCAAGTTATAAGAGCTTCCAAATCACACACAGAAGAGAAAATAGCACAGTCAGTAAAAAAGGGGGACAAAACCTTTTTTAGATACATAAATGAGAAAAGAAAAGTAAAACAAGGATTAGTTAGATTAAAAACAAAAGAAGGAAGGTATGTAGATGAGGATAAAGGTCTAGCTGACTGCCTCAATGAATATTTTTGTTCGGTATTTACAGATGAAAATGAAGGAAAGGGACCTCAGTTAAGAAAAAGGATAAATGAGTCATTTATTACACGTGAGTTTACAGAGGAAGAGGTTCTATTTCAACTGTCAAAAGTAAAGACAAATAAGTCAATGGGACCTGATGGAATACACCCAAAGCTATTAAAAGAGCTTAGTGGTGTACTAGCAAAACCATTAACAGATTTATTTAACCAATCATTGATAACAGGAGTAGTCCCAGAAGATTGGAAGTTAGCGAATGTTGTGCCCATTCACAAGAAAGGTAATAGGGAGGAGTCGGGCAACTATAGGCCAGTAAGCCTAACTTCAGTAGTGGGGAAAGTGATGGAAACCATGTTAAAGGATAGGATTGTTGAACATCTAAAAACACATGGATTTCAAGATCAGAGACAACATGGGTTTACTTCAGGGAGATCATGCCAAACTAATCTTATTGATTTTTTTGATTGGGTAACTAAAATTATAGATCAGGGTGGTGCAGTAGACATTGCTTACCTCGATTTCAGTAAGGCTTTTGACACTGTTGCACATAGAAGGCTTATCAACAAACTACAATCTTTGAGTTTGGATTCCAATATTGTTGAATGGGTAAGGCAGTGGCTGAGTAACAGGCAACAGAGGGTTGTAGTCAATGGAGTACATTCGCAGCTTGGGCTTGTCACCAGTGGGGTACCTCAGGGATCTGTACTTGGACCCATTCTCTTTAATATTTTTATTAGTGAGATTGCAGAAGGTCTTGATGGTAAGGTGTGTCTTTTTGCGGATGATACTAAGATATGTAACAGGGTTGATGTTCCAGGAGGGATAAGCCAAATGGAAAATGATTTAGGTAAACTAGAAAAATGGTCAGAGTTGTGGCAACTGACATTTAATGTGGATAAGTGCAAGATAATGCATCTTGGACGTAAAAACCCAAGGGCGGAGTACAGAATATTTGATAGAGTCCTAACCTCAACATCTGAGGAAAGGGATTTAGGGATGATTATTTCTGATGACTTAAAGGTAGGCAGACAATGTAATAGAGCAGCAGGAAATGCTAGCAGAATGCTTGGTTGTATAGGGAGAGGTATTAGCAGTAGAAAGAGGGAAGTGCTCATGCCATTGTACAGAACACTGGTGAGACCTCACTTGGAGTACTGTACACAGTACTGGAGACCCTATCTTCAGAAGGATATTGATACCTTAGAGAGAGTTCAAAGAAGGGCTACTAAACTGGTTCATGGATTGCAGGATAAAACTTACCAGGAAAGGTTAAAGGATCTTAACATGTATAGCATGGAGGAAAGACGAGACGGGGGGATATGATAGAAACATTTAAATACATAAAGGGAATCAACACAGTAAAGGAGGAGACTATATTTAAAAGAAGAAAAACTACCACAACAAGAGGACATAGTCTTAAATTAGAGGGACAAAGGTTTAAAAATAATATCAGGAAGTATTACTTTACTGAGAGGGTAGTGGATGCATGGAATAGCCTTCCAGCTGAAGTGGTAGAGGTTAACACAGTAAAGGAGTTTAAGCATGCGTGGGATAGGCATAAGGCTATCCTAACTATAAGATAAGGCCAGGGACTAATGAAAGTATTTAGAAAACTGGGCAGACTAGATGGGCCGAATGGTTCTTATCTGCCGTCACATTCTATGTTTCTATGTTTCTATGTGAGCAGCCTGTGGCTGTTCAATGTTGTAAAAAAAAAAAAAAAAAAAGTCCTATTGTCCTCCCACCACCCCTGGCCCCCACCCCTGAGCAGTGGATGGGGTCTAAATAACAATGGGGGGCCTATTGTCCATTGTCCTCCCCCCACTCCTGAACACTGGTTGAGGGCCCTAAATAGCAATGGGCGGGACCTATTGTCCTCCCCCTCGGCTCCCAACCCTGAGCGGCAGGTGGGGGCCCTAAATAACAATGAGGGGGGATTGTCTGGCCCCCACCCCATAGCAGTTGGTCGGGGCCCTAAATGAGAATGGGGGGACCTATTGTCCTCCCCTCCGGCCGCCACCCCTGAGCGGCGGGTAGGGACCCAAAATGAGAATGGAGGGGGCACCTTTAGTCCTGTTGACCACTTACAGAGCCAGACTGAAATGCAGGATTCGCGGTTATTGGTCCATCCAGGGTGGTAAGGGATATATTGTACCTAATCCTGTGCCATTCCTGGAGAGTCGCCCCAATCAGGGATTGAGTATGGCAGATGTCTCTAGTTATCTCTTAGCCAGATAATAGAGGGAATCCGGTCTGAAACCATCCCTCACATCAGAGCCGGCGATATTTGCTGCAAAGACAATTTGGGCCATTCCACAGTGCGGCTCAAATGCATGGCTGTGTAGTAGTTTGCAGATTGACGGTCGACCCAGCCCCCATCGGATTTTTGGGAGTATAATTTGTTCTGCTTTAAGTCGGGGTCATTTGTTTTCCATACATATTTAGTCAAGGCCAAATTCAAACGCCTTGGGCAGTGGAATCGGCATAGTCTGAAAGAGGTATAGCATGCAAGGCTACAGATTTATTTTTAAGCTGTTAATTTGGCCGATCCAAGAAGTGCGGGACTGTCCAATCTTTCATATTTTTTCTAAAAGCTGTGTAATATTGGTTGGAATTTATATTGGTATTTGTTGGTCAGATCACGAGGAACCCATATCCCGAGATATTTCAAGCGGTCTTGGCACCATCTAAATGGGAATTGAGGTGGGATGTGAGTGAGATCTGACAGGGGTAGTGAGACATTCATCCATTCATTCAAAAACAAATGTGAGGAAGGCTGAACTTGATGGACGCAAGTCTCTTTTCAGCTATGTAACTATGAGACTAGCTAGGCCACTCCAGGACCTTAATGTGCTTCTCCTTGAGCCACTCCTTTGTTGCCTTGGCTGTGTGTGTGGGGTCATTGCTGGAATACCCACCCATGACCCATTTTCAATGCCCTGGCTGAGGAAGGAGCTTTTCACCCAAGATTTGACAGTACATGGCCCTGTCCATTTGATGTCGTTTCCATTTAGCAGAAAAACACCCCCAAAAGCATAATGTTTTCACCTCCATGTTTGACGGTGGGGATGGTGTTCTTGGGGTCATAGGTAGCATTCCTTCTCCTGCAAACACGGCAAGTTGAGTTGATTCCAAAGAGCTCGATTTTGGTCTCATCTGACCACAACACTTTCACTCAGTTCTCCTCTGAATCATTCAGCTGTTCATTCGCAAACTTTAGACAGGCATGTACATGTGCTTTTTTGAGCAGGGGGACCTTGCTGGCGCTGCAGGATTTCAGTCCATTACAGCGTAGTGTTACCAATTGTTTTCTTGGTCACTCTGGTCCCAGCTGCCTTGAGGTCATTAACAAGATCCTCCTGTGTAGTTCTGGGCTGATTTCTCACTGTTCTTATGATCATTGAAACTCCACGAGTTGAGATCTTGCATGGAGCACCAGACCGAGGGAGACTGACAGTTATTTTATGTTTCTTCCATTTGCCAATTATCGCACCAACTGTTGTCACCTTCTCACCAAGCTGCTTGGTGATGCTCTTGTAGCCCATTCCAGCCTTGTGTAGGTCTACAATCTTGTCCTTGACATCCTTGGACAACTCTTTGGGTTTGGACATGGTGGAGAGTTTGGAATCTGATTGATTGATTGCTTCTGTGGACAGGTGTCTTATACAGGTAACGAGCTGAGATTAGGAGCACTTTCTTAAAGGGAGTTGTCACGAGCGTGGGCTATAGGCCCAGCCGAGACAGTGGGGAGAGTGTTGAAGTGACTGGGTTAATGACACCAGACCCCTGCTTACCTGTTGCTAGTCCCAGCAACCACTGAATTAACCCCTGCAATCCATTCTACACTAACCACCTAGTACACACTTTACTGCCAAGTTGGTCTCAATACTGTGAAGCAGAGTGCCATTAGACCCCTCCCCACTCCCTACCCCTCAGGGTGCGGTTAACAGATTTTCTACCTGTGCATTTTCCTGTTTACACCACAGCTATCTTGCTAAAGTAATTAATTCATAATAGTTTTGAAGTTTTGAAACCCGCAGAGTTCAGTAATTTCAGTGCTGTGGTAAAATGATTAAAGTGTTTTTAGCATATATTGTGATGTTGCCCTGTGGCCCTGTTCTAATGTTTTTGTTTGTATGAGTTGTGTTTTATGTGTTCTCTGTTTATATATATATATATATATATATATATATATATATATATAAAACTTCATTCTAATTTATTTTGATATCATTATATATAAATATCAAAATACAGTTAGAATGAAATTACACCCATTTTTTTTTTTTTTTTTTTTTAATCTTTATTTTCAGTGCAAAATGTACGAATTTCACAAACTTGTGCCGTAATGGCTATGGTAAATTAGCAACACTGTAATCACGTTACAAAAAAGACTTCAGCATGGTACATTAAGCACATTTTTGGTTATAACAGGACTGTCGGGTTGTATCGGTATGTGATCGTATGGTAATAAAAGTGGGTATGTCGCTCTATAGTCAGTAGCGCCACTAGCGTAGCCTGTTAGTGTTGGTTGGTAGTGGATGTCGGGTCTATTGGCTTTGGCTTGGAAGTCGTTAGTGTCCTCTACCTGGAGGTATACTCAGGGTATATTCCCTATGAGTGGCTAGGCTAATTGCGTGTGTCGATGACTTAATTGTGTAGGTGTTACGCTGTGTGGCGTCTCGCTAGGCTAGGTGTAGTAGTGAACGGTCTAGTTGCACAGTACACGTCCGTTCGTGAGTAGTTTCAACTAGGGCGGGTCTATAGACGTCAATGTTGGATCATGTAATGGTGGTCCGTCTGTGCTGTCCAACGGAGTCCCTGTTTGTGTGTGTCGTTTGTATGTGCAGAAACGTTTAGGTCGTGTGAGGGCTCCGTTGCATGTAGTTCCCCTGTGACCCTGGGGTTGGGGGGGAGGGGGGGGGGAAAGGAGGTGTAATAGTAAAAGAGTTCCGGAGTGTGTGTAACCGTGTAGCGGTTGGTGGTAGGACAGTTCGTCTTGGGTGTTGGGGCCAACTGTTTAACTAGAAATGTCCCATTTTCCCCGGCCGGGGTTGGTAGGAGTTGGTGTTGATTCAGGTCGTATCTTCGTGTGGTCCTCTGAGGTCTGATGCTTCTCTGCTTCTCGTTGTTCCCTGTCCGAGGCTGGAGGTGGTGTTCGTGCCTCGGGTCTGTAGTCCCAGAGTTGTTAGCAGTGCCGGTCCCTCAGTGGGGTCTGATATTTTATAATGTTTTCCTTCTTTAGTTATCCACAGGGTCTTTGGCGTCGCCCACCTGTAGTTAATGCCTGCTTCCTGGAGGGTGGTTGTGATTGGTCTCATCGTTTTACGCCATATGAGTGTTTCTCTGCTTAGGTCCTGAAATAGGGAGAGTTGACAGTTCTCGAACTTGTAGGGGGTCCGTCCCTGAAATGCCGCCATTAGTCCCATTTTATCAGTCATGGTGCAGCAGCGGAGGATGAGGTCTCGTGGCGCTGACGTGGGAGCCCGGGGTGATTTTGCTATTCTGTATATGCCATCAAAGACAAACTGTTTGGCCCCCTTGGGTGGTAGGACTGTCGCCACTAGGCGCCTGACGAAATGGGGCAGCTCTTCTAGTTGTATGTTCTCCTGCCTGTATTGTATTGTATTTTCTCCTGCCTCTGTCGTCCAGTGTATTTAGTTGCCTGGCCATCAAGGCTTGTGTTGATTGTAGGTTCAGCACTGTTTCCCTCAGGGTGTGGAGGTCCTGTTTCAGGTCTGTCAGGCCTGTTTCAGTTGCCTGTGTGCGGGCTGTCACTGAGTGTACCTCCGTGGTGAGTGCTGCTAGATCAGCCTTCCACATTTGTTTCAGGTTATTCTGCAGGCCGGTGAGCATTTCCTGGATGTCGATTTTGGAGGCAGGTGTGTGGTCCCCTGCCGTCGGTGGTGCTATCGGGGAGTTAGTGTTGGAGAGGAGCATATCAGGGTGGTCCCTTGCCCTCAGTGTTGCCTCTTGAGGGTGAGCATTGGAGGGGATAGTGTCAGCGTGGGCTCCCTCCGTTGAGGAGGTAGGCGATGGCTCTCGGGGCGCCGGAGTCATTGGGGAGGAGGAGGTTTGCAGCATGAGGCTGATGTCTCGCTGCATTTTCGGGTTGGGAGCAGGTTGCTTTTGCGACCTTCGCCCCATTTCACTTGCCTCTGTTAGTCCGTGGCAGTCCGGCGTGTATCGTGGATCGAATCCCCAGGCGAGCTCTGACGGTTGTCCGCACGTGAGGTAGGCCTTGGTGCCTAGTTTTCGAGGTTTTCTGCCCGGGATGGAAAAGAAGGGCATCTGTGGGTTCTGCAGGTTACGCTGTAGCCGCCTCGCTTGTCAGGGGCAGTGAATCTGGTAGGATGCTTTGGGTTTTTAGCCGATTAGATTAATTTTTCTCCGGAGCTCTGAGAGATGGCGTCCTCTCCGTTCAGGCTCCAAGCTCCGCCCCCCTTACACCTATATCTTATTGTTTGTTTTATTTATTGATTATTTTATATACAATTATAATTTTATAATTATATATATATATATATATATATATATATACAAACACATACAGTATCTCACAATAGTAAGTACACCCCTCACATTTTTTGTAAATATGTTATTATATCTTTTCATGTGACAACACTGAAGAAATGACACTCTGCTATAATGTAAAGTAGTAAGTGTACAGCCTGTATAACAGTGTAAATTTACTGTCCCCTCAATATAACTCAACACACAGCCATTAATGTCTAAGCCGTTGGCAACAAAAGTGAGAACACCCCTAAGTGGAAATGTCCAAATTGGGCCCAATTAACCATTTTCCCTCCGTGGTATCATTTGACTCGTTAATGTTACAAGGTCTCAGGTGTGAATGGAGAGCAGGTGTGTTAAATTTGGTGTTATCGCTCTCACACTCTCTCATACTGGTTACTGGAAGTTCAACATGGCACATCATGGCAAAGAAAATAATTGTTGCTCTACATAAAGATGGCCCAGGGTATAAGAAGATCGCCAAGACCCTGAAACTGAGCTGCAGCACGGTGGGCAGGACCATAGAGCGGTTTCACAGGACAGGTTCCACTCAGAACAGGCCTCGCCATGGTCGACCAAAGAAGTTGAGTGCACGTGCTCAGTGTCATATCCAGAGGTTGTCTTTGGGAAATAGACGTATGAGTGCTGCCAGCAAGGGAGGGCTGGAAGCCTTAGGCCCATTGCACCACCAAATCAGTTCACCATCCATGCCCACCTTTTCCTGGTTTTATAACGGATATTGATGTTATACTAATCAGTAGCTTTTTGCCATACCCGCTCCTTCACGGCTCTGACTTTTTCAATGTTGTCAGAGTGCAGGCTGAGAATCTCTGAGCCTGTGCTCTGACTCACTAACTGAGCACCGGAACCACGAGGGAGAGGATATGATCTGACTGCACCTACTGCTGGTGCGCACCAGTGGACCACCAGTGAATCGTTTAAATTAAATATGCTGGTGTACCCAACTTGTGAGCTGTGTTGGCCGCTGGGTGCCTCTATTGTCATGGCACCCTGCGTGACCACACAGCTTGCACACCCCAACGGCTGGCCCTGCCGACACACACTGATGTAACTACTTAGACAGCCCTCAATATTAATACAGACATCAGAGTAAACACCAATAAACTGTGGAAACAGTGCTGATCCCCCCAAATTTATAAAGATTTGCTTAGTGGATTTATTGTAAGATTAAATCATGCCTCCTCCTCTCTCTCTCCCATGCGCTGCTCTGTAGGCTGGGAAGAAGTGAAGAGTAATCACATTCTCCCAGCACAGCGCCACCTGTGGCCTGCATGGGGAACAGCTGTTTAATGTAATGCTTGCAGGACAGCCAGCTGCCGCAGAACCTCTTTGTTCCCGTCTCTGCAAAGGGCTCCAGGCACTGCTTGTTGTGAGTGTGAGCCACTGTAAATTAAGGGCAGAGGGCACTTGCACTGCGGTAAAGACGGGTCTGGGCAGGAGGAGAGTGCAGTGCAATCAGTGCACTCCCCTCCTGTGGGTCTCCAGTAGACTGGTGCACCTGCCCAGGATCAGAGCCGGTGCAAGGATTTTTGCCGCCCTAGACAAAATAAAAATTTGCCGCCCCCCCATGTGACATCACAATGCCCCACCCATATGATCTGCCATATGAACTAACGCCAGTGCTGCACACAGTGTGTGTTTACATTAAAAAGCCTGCAGGGACCAGCTATAGACACCAGAACCACTTCATTAAGCTATAGTGTCAATTTAATGTGAGGTAAATTATAGATTAGTGTCACTAATAATATACTAGATTGCCTACTTACAACCAGATGAGGATGATGATGGGCTGCAGTTTGGCTCCACTGGTCTGGTGTAGAACAGGATCTCTGGAGGCTGTTTGCAACTGTGGTCACAAAATTCAATGTTCTGGGAGAATTGGAAGCAGCTCCATTTTTTGGGGTCCCTTACACAGCTCAAGGTCTGGGCCCCAGGGCCTGACGGTGAGTATGCCCATAAAGCCCACTCATAAGTCCACTTATATGTTCCACCCACCCATGAGTTCGCTCACAGGGAGTGGAGTGTGTAGGGGATGTGTTATGTGTTATTGTAGAAGATCTAATATGTGTGCTTATGGTATGTAGTGTATAGGGATAACAGTTTGTGCAGGTGATGCAGTGGGTTTGTGTGCAGTGGAAGCAGTGTGTATTTGTGTATAAGGGATGCATTGTGTGAATCTGTGTTTGTATGCATAAGGGATGCAAGTTGTGTGTCTGTATGTGTGTGCATTGAGTGTAAGAGATGCATTGTGTTTCTGTGTGTATGTAAGAAAAGCAGTGTGTGTGTGTGTGTGTGTGTGTGTGTTTGCATTGTCTGTTTCTGTGTATGTGTGCAAAGGATGCATTGTCTTTGTGTGTAAGGGTTGCATTGTGTGTGTGTGTAATGGATGCATTGTGTGTTTCTCTGTGTGTAAGGGAAGCATGTTGTGTTTCTGTGTATGTATAGGGATGCATTGTGTGTTTCTGTGTATGTATTGGGATGCGTTGTGTGTTTCTGTGTATGTATAGGGATGCATTGTGTGTGTGTGCGCGCATAGTGTGAAAGAGCTCCCTGTCTTGCCCCCTGTCCTACAGAGCTGTCCCTTAAAGCTCTCCCCCACCCTCCCTTAGTGGTCTCTTCTCACACTCACCCACCCTCCCTGTGCTCTTCTCATCCCCCCTCCACCCTCCCTGTGTTCTCCTCACCCCCCCTGTGTTCTTCTTAACCCCCTCCTCCCTGTGTTCTTCTTACTCCCCCCTTCTTCTTCTTACTCCCCCCTTCTTCTTACTCCCCCTTCTTCTTCTTACTCCCCCTTCTTCTTCTTACTCCCCCTCTCCTTCTTACTTCCCCCTCTCCTTCTTACTTCCCCCTCTCCTTCTTACTCCCCCTTCTTCTTCTTACTCCCCACTCTTCTTCTTACTCCCCCTTCTTCTTACCCCCCCTTTTTCTTATCTCCCCTCCTTCTTACTCCCCCCTTCTTCTTCTTACTTCCCCCTATTTTTCTTACTCCCCCCTTCTTCTTCTTACCCCCTTCTTTTTCTTATCTGAAAAAGATTGTCATGTATGTTAATGGGTATTTTGCTGTGTTATTTTAAATTATATTTGAAGTTTTTATTTTTTTTTTTTATTTTTTTTTTTAATTATTTTTGATGTGCACAAAGTGAACAGGTAGCCTTGGCACGCCACAACAGCGACACCTGGGTGAATTGGCAGACATTTGCTTAACAATGTGTGGCATTAGTTAGTCTGGCACATTTTTGTTATTTATCAAAGTTCAACAATGTAGTTTACATGAAAAAAAAGGTAATAAACAGAGGACACAAAACAGCTAGGCTAGACACAGTAAACTTTTGTCAGTGAACAAAGAGACAGCGGTCTAGGCTAGCTAATAGCTTGCGACTGATTAGCCACGATGGGTATTTCAAGAAGTGTATGAATATTAATATGACAATCACGACAAACGCACATTGTATGAGTATATTAACATAGGCTATGGTTATTCATGCTTGACCTGTGGCTAGACGTCGAGTATGTCAGTAAGCTGGCATCATAAATTCTAGATAACTGGCGTATCACTGGCCTTAAGGGTAAGTAGTGTGGGCCACAGTATATGTTTACATGCTTAGATTATGGGCTAGGCTGATTAGCGGTTGACTCATGGGTAACTGTGGATTATGACAGTAAGCTGGCTACATAAAACATACATACCCGGTGCACAAACTGGCACAAAGGGTAAGAGTTGGGAACCCCAGCACACAGCTACATGCTTAGATTGTAGGCTATGAGGATTAGCGTTTGACTCTTAGTTAAAATTTTGATTATTACAGTAAGCTGGCTACATAGAACATAGATACCCGGCATCCAAACTGTCGCAAAGGGTAAGAGTTGGGAACCACAGTATACATTTACATGCTTAGATAATAGGCTGTAAGGATTAGCGTTGGACTCTTGGTTAAACGTTGATTATGACAGTAACCACAATATAGGTTTACATGCTAAGGTTATAGCTTATGCAAGAGGGAGCTTCATATGATGTTTGCCTCTTATGACGCTGACAAGCCGAGTATGGCTGTTAGTCCCGATGGGGGCATGGGTACCTCGCTCGAGGGCTCTTGGCACGGTCAGCCAATGCCTCGGTTCGGCAGAGTCATACCGCCCTTGTATGGATCCTATATACAAAGTCCCGTTGCCAGGGTGAGTGCTGCAGGCAGCCCCAGCTTGCTAGGGGTCGGCAGGTGGTGGCTTTCGCTGGTGGGGGTCTCCTTGGTGCTTCAGGTGATATGTGCAGTCTGGCGTGGTACTGCTGTCTTGGCGGGTTACAGTGCCTCGTGTAGATACTTCTTGGGGTGTTAAGTCCCAGCCCAGCCCGTGTCACATCTCTGGTTTGGTTGAGTGGGAAAATGAGAGTATGCGGGGTAGGGTCTGGCCAAGTCCCCCCTATCGCCCCGGGCATGTGTGAAGGCCTGCACCTCAGGTCCGCGAACCGGGTAACTCACGTGGGAGGCCGAGTTCTTCCCCTATGGAGGGGCTGCTGTGTGTCTTAGTCAGCATAAGCGGTCGGTGCTCTGGGGTTCCATCCCCGGCGGTCTTCAGCCCAGGTGGGCCCATTATGTGTGCCAGCCTCGTTGTCTGATAGGGAGTGCCCAGGGAGGTCTTGTCCTTCCCCCGCTCTCCTTCCATTCCCAGCCGTCGGTAGCACAGATGTCACCAGGTGGGCCTGGATAGGGAGCTGTGGCAGTTCTCCGCCACGAGGTAACAGCCAGACTTGGTTGTGCGCTGCTCGTGGTTATGTCGTATAGTCGCTGGTCGGCCATCTTGGTACGCGCTGTCCGTTCCATAGCGCTCGGCCAGAGTGGAGATGTAGCCGTGTGCGGCGGTGGTCGCCCGCGGGGACCGGGATGACCCCCCGGCCCAGAGGGGGGGGGGGTGGCAGACCGCCGGCCAGAGAACTGGGTGAGCGGCCGTCTCGCCCGAGCGCAAGCCCGTAGGCCTCAGGCCTCGATCGGGTGACTTTGGTGCCTTTGGGGGTCCCATCAGGTATCCCTGGAATCGCCATCGCATGGGTGATGTTGTGCTCGCATTTTCATGCTGTTGGGTGCCCATGGCCCGCCGTTAGCTCCGATTTTCGGCTCCGAGGCAGGAGCTCAGACAAAGCGTGTCTGATCCGGCCGGCGGCCAGGCCCCGCCCCCCATATTTGAAGTTTGTCTCAGTATTGATACAGATGGAAATGGCAGCATAATAATCTATTAAATAACTGATTTATTATTGAATACTAGTCCAAGAGCAATATGAGTTGTAGTCTTAAGAAAAAAAAAAGGGGGGAGGCTGTTTTTGTAAAGTTTTAGCTGATTTTCAAAATTCTGTTGGAATAATGGACTTCTTGCCAAAATTCGACTTTCCTGTCCAGTTGCCAGGTTCTCTGATCTAATCTTAAAGCAGTACTGCTTGCATATTTTGCATAAATGCATAATGCACAAACATAGGAACCTACATTATGTCGGTGTTTCTTTTGAGTGCGACGTTTATTCATTTATTTTGGATTGAGTTAAAGGAACACTATAGTCACCTAAATTACTTTAGCTAAATAAAGCAGTTTTAGTGTATAGATCATTCCCCTGCAATTTCACTGCTCAATTCACTGTCATTTAGGAGTTAAATCACTTTGTTTCTGTTTATGCAGCCCTAGTCACACCTCCCATGGCTATGATTGACAGAGCCTGCATGAAAAAAAACTGGTTTCACTTTCAAACAGATATAATTTACCTTAAATAATTGTATCTCAATCTCCAAATTGAACTTTAATCACATACAGGAGGCTCTTGCAGGGTGTAGCAAGCTATTAACATAGCAGGGGATAAGAAAGTCTTAATTAAACAGAACTTGCAATAAAGAAAGCCTAAATAGGGCTCTCTTTACAGGAAGTGTTTATGGAAGGCTGTGCAAGTCACATGCAGGGAGGTGTGACTAGGGATTTAACTCATAAATGGCAGAGGATTGAGCAGTGAGGCTGCAGGGGCATGTTCTATACACCAAAACTGCTTCATTAAGCTAAAGTTGTTCAGGTGACTATAGTGTCCCTTTAATTGCCTGTCCATTAATACGTTTGTTGTATTGGCATGTCTACTGGATATCTGCTACATTCGTTGTGTTCTGTGTTATAAGAGGACATGTGTGATACTACAATGAGTATGATGAATATTTAAATAATATTTGCATGTCATTAACACAAGCCTTTAGTGTCGTTTTACAACAGATTAAAAAAAACGCTGATCAGCCGACAAGAAAGGGGCCCCTGAGAAAGAAAAAAAATTTCAAAAAATCTGCTTTTCGAAATCGTGGATCCACGTTTCCATTTTTAAATGGCTCTCTCTTTCTCCGTATTATTAGGGGAGTTTTTAGAGTTAACTCTACTTTTAAAGTGCATTGCATTATTTAAGTAAAAGAAAAATGTTGTTATCTTTAACATAAACAATTGTTATGTTATATGGTTATATAACAAGAAAAATTAATGGATGTATAGGATAGGTTTTTTCCAAAATTAAGATTAATCTAGTATGCCTCATTGATTATAGCACAATGATGAAATTGTATTTTTAATAGAGATCAGATAATTTCTTTTGAGGCAATTCTAAACTACTGTATTATTTTTGTATTGGTAAATTGAAAGCATTCTGCAGACCCAGATGAGAATAAATAATATAATAATTATAAAAGGAACCATACTATGGGAAGAGGTCACCCTATTAACTTGCTAAGGGGTTAAACTCATTTTTGATAAGCATATAAAATTTAGTTTTTGTGGTTAGACTTTTGATACTCAATTTGAACTCAATTGAAGTATTACAACCATACCCTTGCAGGTATAGGAAACAGCTGCAATATGATTTTAATATTTGCAATATATTAGTGTTTTCAATGTATTCTGACAATGGAAAAGTACCTAACCGCATGTCTGCATTAATCCTATGACCCAGACTGTCAGTATTGCAAACCCTATATGAAGACTCTGCTTTCACTGTTTATGTATACACCCCTAGACAACCGTGCTATACATACACAATAAATCTTCAAAAGCTTATTAATATTATATCTGTGTGGTACACAAAGAGGTGTACACAAAGAGGGGGTGTTAAGTAATCTCGACCTGCATATGGAATATGCTTCCTCCTTCTTCACTTTTGGTCAAACTGTTGGTCTGTGACTGACCCTCTTTGACCCCAACTGAATTTCTTGGGAAGATTCATGAGAAAGATTAAACAGGTTGTTTTGATATAAAGAAAGAGGGAAAAGTATGTTGTATAAGTCACAAAGGATTGTGATCTTAAGCAGGCGAGACAAGGACTTTTGATAGGAAATTGAATCAGAAAAGTTTTAGAGGCAGAGGTAGAGAATTTGATCAAAGGGTCTAACTTTTGTAGAGGTGGCAACTTCAGCAATGTTTTAATTGTGGATAGCAGGGGTTCACCCCAAGGTGCTTGTGGTGAACCTGGTTCTCCCGGTCAAGCTGGCCCCACTGGTACTCCTGGTATTGCTGGTGCCTCTGGCTTCCCTGGTGCCCCTGGACCTCAAGGCCCCTGAGGTTACCCTGGACCTAAGGGTAACAATGGTGAACCTGGTGCTATGGGAAACAAAGGAGAACCCGGTGCTAAGGGAGAAACTGACCCAGCTGGCGTTCAAGGACCCACCCTGGCAGGTTCCTCAATACCAACCACAGCTTCCAACCTATACCCACACCCAACAACCTCAGCCTAATACACAGATGGTTCATGTTTTTAATACTTTATATATAGTTTTGAGTGATAAAACAGTATTAATGCTGGCTCTAAGAGGATGTACAAGTTGAAGTTGGGACCTAGACATTTTTTCATAGTTATTTCAATGTGAAATAACCAAAATAAAATAGGATAATAATAAGTATGCTTAGTCAATTTGTAACGTGGTATCATAGAGGCATCTGCAATAAAATAAGTGGGTTTCCAAGACCTGACAAGTGAGGGCTATTTGATATAACATATGTCTACAGTTTGCTGCCCCTTCCTTATCAGAGGCCATTTGCAACCTTAACACAGCAAGACAACTCTGTATTAAACAAAGCACTTTATAATACTAGTAATTCACTTTGCTTCTCCTATTTCATTCCTAGTTGTTCCAAAAAAAAAAAAGAGATTAAGTGTGATAACTTACAGTATTAAAACATGATCACACACATACAGAACTGGTGGCTTTTTGGACATCGGGATCTATAAAAGGTTTCAGTTTCAAAAAAATTTGTTATCTGGGTCCACAACATTTTTGACAGAATTCAGCATTCTAATTCTATTAAAGTAATTAATTGGGATTATCAAATTAAGGTTTAAGTTTAAGAACAGGAATTATTCCAATATGTATATGTTAGTGTTTTAGTACTCAACAAGCATTTATATAGAATGAGTGCTTCTCTCATCCATGCAAAGGCATTCTAAAGGGAAATTATGTATTGAAATTTTATAAAGGACAAATGCAATGAAATATAAGCAACACTGAGAGAAGTACATGTTACACAAGTTAAGGATTTAACTTTAGTCTCTAATTTGAGTTTAAACTAGATAATTAATTTATTGATGTCGTACTGATCCTTGTGTTTATATGATTATAGAGACCGTACTGGAGTATTTGTGCCGCCTGATATTTGGGACTACACACCAATCTCTCTGGCTGACCTACCTGCCTACCTACCTTTTTTGCAATTAAATCTGTTAAATAAATTTGGATAAATTAAATAGTACTAGTGCTAAACATAAGCAACAGTGTATTAAATTAATTTCTTTGTAAGAGCAAAGTGAGTATACAATAAAGAGTGATAAAAGCAATTAAAAACAGTGTAACAACTAAACATATGGCCATATGATGTTAAGCTTATGTTTAGCACTAGTACTATTTAATTTATCTCCCACATTTTTGTTATTAGCGTAGGACCCACTGATATTGGGGTACTTTGAAGCAGTAGTGGGCTTAACATCATATGGCCATATGGTGGAACTAAATCCCCATATTTATTCTCTTAGATAGGCGTTTTAGAGTAGCCTTCTTAGTTGTGAATTTTTACATGTCTGAGTGCGCCGTAACTAGTTTTTCTGTATGAATTTTGGTCACTGCGGCAGCACCTTTCATGCATAATGCATCTTTCGGGTGTGCCCCCAATCTCTCCTTTGTGAAAACACAGAGGAGAGACTTGGATACAGACGCTGCTCCATCTTAAAATGACAGAGAGGCTGACATGATGACATGTTCAGAAGGGTATGTTAACCTATTAATGATATTTGCAAGCATTTAATTTCATCTTATAAACTCTGCTATAATGGATTTTACGTGTCTATATTTATATTTTTATATAATAAATATCTAAAAGACAAAACGATTGCTTCCAAGACAATCGTTATTTTATATTGTATTCTCAATTATATACATTTGTTAAATAGAGGATCTCTTACTAACTATATAACATTATGGCTAAGATATCTGTATGGTTAGCCTTATAGTGGTAAATAAGGGAACCAGCCACGGTTACAGCATTGTGATTGGATCAAGCTACCACTTCTGATGATATCAGCAGACAGCTTGTTTTTCTGTGGCAAACAGCATGCTGAGATACAGCTTCAGGCTTGAATAGAGTAAGATTTTGCTATATTTAGGGAGGCATGAGGGACCTAGGGTGGCTAGATGGTGGTTTTAACCCTATAGGGTCAGGAACACATGTTTGTGTTCCTGACCCTATAGTGATCCTTTAACAGTGTTATGACATTCAGTTAAAATGCTGTGCAGAACCTGGAAAACATTTAAGTTCTCACACTTTTTAGATTTTATTCGTGTTAAATGTGGTTTCATATATAAAGTAAAATGAAAGCCCTGTTTCTCCTCAACAAAATTATATATTAGAGGTGTGGGTGCACTTACGATGAAAGAGGTAAATTATGGTTGAATAGACATAGCTGAAATTCTAGGTCTTGTTTTGGTCAGAACTTGCCTCCATCCTTAAAGGACCACTATAGTGCCAGGAAAACAAACAAACACTCTTTTTCCTGGCACTATATTGCCCTGAGGGTGCCCCCACCCTCAGGGACCCCCTCCCGCCGGGCTCTAGGGGGTGGAAGGGGTTAAACTTACCTCTTTCTCCAGCGCCGGGCGGGGAGCTCTCCTCCTCCTCTCCGCCTCCTCGGCTAAATGCGCATGCAGCCAGTCCATAGGAAAGCATTCACAATGCTTTCCTATGGACGCTGGCGTCTTCTCACTGTGAAAATCACAGTGAGAAGCGCGGAAGCGCCTCTAGCGGCTGTCAATAAGACAGCCACTAGAGGCTGGATTAACCCATTTATAAACATACCAGTTTCTCTGAAACTGCTATGTTTATAAAAAAAAGGGTTAACCCTAGCTGGACCAGGCACCCAGACCACCTCATTAAGCTGAAGTGGTCTGGGTGCCTAGAGTGGTCCTTTAAGGGGTTAAGCTGTAGTGGTTCTGGTAACTATAGTGCCCCTTCAATAACAACAAAATAAATGCAAGCATAGTGCCCAGTACCAAACACAATATACTTTAAATACAAAAAAGATGTACACAAATGCATTCAAAAAGCAAAAACTTTATTAACTCAACTAACAATCAAGGCTGTCCCTTGAGAAAGGCACTTTTGTATGACGAAATGTTGTGCGTTTTGGGACACGTACCTGGCTCTGGTAGGCTGTTTAAATTAAAGCGTATCAATTGAACTGTCAGCAGGTTTCTCATCCCCCACTCCATGACGCCTTTCCTGCAACTGTCAAAAATGACCTACCAAGCACTCAATAAACCCTTCTCTAACAAACTATTTAATTCCCCTACTTTAACCCTTTGTGTCACCATACCCCACTCCCTCCAGCATGTAAGCTCATCGAGCAGGGCCCTCAACCCCTCTGTTCCTGTACGTCCAGTGGTCTGATCTCAATTATGTGTCTGCTAGTCAACCCATTGTACAGCGCTACGGAATTTGTTGGCGCTATATAAATAATAAAATAATAATAATTGCGTCGCTATTTTATTTAGCCTGCTCATGAATAGTGATTTGTGTAGTACTGATGTGTATGTGATTGTATTTTCAAGTCAATTGGCGATGTCAACATTTTGTATTTTATACGTTTTGAAAAAGCAATACTATTTCTACAGAAATCTGGCATTAACTGAACATAATGATATCAATCACACCATCAGCCAGCCCAGTACATTACAGTAGATTATTTACGGTCTCACCTCACTGCCTTCAGCTTAGCTCTGCATAAGGGGTCTCACAGGGAGGGATTACTTGTGGCTGAAATTTGGTACCTCACTGGCTGGCGGCTGAAGTTTTCCGGATGAGGAAGACGGCATATAAGCGGTAAATTACATGATCGGTATCCATTATCAGAAATATGCAGAATAGCGACTCTAATAACCGGCGGAACCGATAATCTGTCGATCCCTACTACAATGATAGGCATGTGAAGTGTGTGATTCCTGTACACTATATGACATTAAATAATAAAGTGATGGAGATCTTACATAAAGTTTTAATTGAAGTGTTTCTTTAAGCATCTTAAATAGCTGTTTTGGTATTTTTAACTCATCCTGTATTTTGAGCACTTGCACCACTTATAAAATGTTCTGCTAAGAACCAAAACAAATTTTTGTACACTGCATTACACGCAGTACTTTGCTAGTGTTTCTGTTCTGCAACAGCGTGATTTAAGAAAGTAAACGCATAAAACCTTTTGAGCTCAGTTAATTTTTAAATTTTATTTATTTTTTTTTATCTGAAAAGTTGCTGCAACATAAAACTTTACATCAGCATACAATTCTGTACAAGAAGGCGTAAAAGATGTTAAAAATAGATACAATACATACAATCTCATTACACGTGTAGATGCTACACAACACAGGTTAGCTCAAATGCACAAAAGAGGACGCCCAAAGGATGAGAGTTTGAAATATTTTCTTTCATTTTAAATATCATAAAGATGTAGGAAAGCAACAGTTCTATACATAGAAATATGCTTCTTACTACTTGAAAAGCATGCTCTTAAGTAAGCAGCCAGTTGAAAAGTTGTATAAAAATAAGCATGCTGTCTAAAGAAAGCAGCCAGATGAAGAGTCTTTTAAATCCACATTCCGTTAGCTGATATTGCACTTCACAATCACCGATCGGATTGGAAGATGCCTATATCACAACAGATGTTGGCAAAAAAGATCTCAAGTGAGATGCAACTCTTAAAAGCACAGAAAAAACAAGCTAATAGTATTTTGCCTCTTGTCCTAACAAAATTTTATTTTGGACTAAGATAAGGTGACAAAACGGGTTCTTAAAAATGTAGAATTAAAAGTAAATTTAAACATTAGCAACTCTCTGCACTATATTAAAGTCTAAAAATACTTTTACTTTATTTTTCAGTAATGTAACATTTTGAAAGGACTAAAAGATTTAATGGAAATGCTGGATGGCCTAGTTAGAATTTAAAAAAATAAAAAGTAAATCCTTCCCCCCACCCCTACAAAAAACAAAAAAATACAGACAAGCAGTAAACTAAAATTCATCTCAGACATGATGCAATGAAAATGAAGTAAAAAGAACCAAAACAGGTGTTTTCTATTGACCATTCTTAGATAATGGAAACTTTATTTAATCCTAACACCAGGCCACGATTTGGAGACAATCAACCAAGATGTATTTTGAAAATTTACCATTTCTTCCAGGATGTAGTAGGTTTGTGCGCGATACATCATTTTTGCAGAGGTTGGTAAACAAAAAAACAAAATTGTAATGAGTGGTATTTGTAGGGGTGGGGGGACCCCATTAATATTTTCCTTGGCAGAAAAGTATCCCTTGTAGTAACATTTCTGCCAGAGTAACCCACAACAATCAATGTGTTAAAAAAAAAAAAAAAAAAAAAAAATCTGTAGTGAATGAAACTTAGTAATAGAAAAACATAACATACAGCTCATAGCATATATATGCTAATGATTTGCCCTTTCGCTCACAACATCCTGAAGTCGTTTCAGGAGAGCATCATCATTCTCCTGGCATGGTCGCTTAGCTGGAGATTCTGAGTCGCTATCTATTGTTAAAGCTCGCTTCCGGCTTCTCTGTTCCTCTTTAATCATAATGTTGATGTCTTTCAAGCTCTGTGTGAATAAGAGAAAGTCAATGTACTTTAAATTCTAGGTTATTTCAGAGTTTAGTGGGGAGTGAAAAATATGCAACCAAATCTTTCTTTAGGTGCATCAGGTTAATTTAATCTCTTTATACAGAATTTATAAAAAAAATACAATCCTAGTAATGTGTTGGCAAGTCAGATCTTCACAACATATCACATACAATGCCATGATGAACAGAAGTATGGTTTTAAGAACTTACTTTTGAAGGACTCCTGTTAAACCTGTACAGGAGGGCAGAACGTGGAGTTAGACAGCTGGTATTCTTGTGAGGGGAGACATAAAGGGAGTGCTGTTGGGATACTCGTCGAGGAGACACTGCTTGCTGTTTGATACTTGGAAATGGGGAGAGAGGGGGAGCCTCTGCCTTTAAAGGGGAGAAAATACAAAATAGTATTTTTACAAAATAAAAATAAATCCAAGGTAAAAACTATGTAATAAACCAGGAACTGATATCTAGTGTCAATCTGAAGGGGTGGAGGTTCAGTTGGATTTGGCATATTTTGGAACATAAAAACAGGCCATTGTACAGTAACCGAGCATTGGGCGAAGCAAACGTCAACTAAAAAGTTGACTGTTAGAATTGTTTCCAATTGTGTCTGCAGTTTTAGTTTGGGTCAAGCACTCCAGAATAAAAAAAAAAACCAAAACATTATTTCCCTGTGACAATCAATGGTATAAGTTATTGATTAAATGCATTTAACGTGTAGCTTTATTATTAATTTGTTAAGAAACGTAGTATTCCTATACTTGAAACATAATATTTGGTTGAAGGCTATACAAATTCCTGTTGAGAATAGAGTAGCTCAGTGATGGCGAACCTGTGGCACACCGGGCCCTCTCTGTGGGCACGCAGCCATAGGTTCACCATCAATGCAGAGTAGGCACCTGCCTGCCCGAAATGGCAGGCGCCTACTCTGCTTCCGGGTCGGGAGGCAGGGGGAGGGATCTGTGATGCAGCTCCCCTGTCCTCCCGCACAAGGCTGTGTGGAGCGTTACCATGGCAACGCTCCACACAGCATCACGCGGGACGACAGGGGAGCTGATTCACAGATCCCTCCCCCTGCAGTGCTTACCGCCTTCGGACCACCAGAGATGGCTGTGCCCCCCCCCCCCCCACTTCATTAAAGGTAAGAAGGAGGGAGGGAGGGAGGGGGGGGATACTGACACACAGCACCCCTACCCCCCCAGCAGTACCCCTACCCCCCCACATACAGTACCCCTACCCCCCAGCACCCCCACCCCCCCTAGCAGTACCCCTACCCCCCAGCACCCCCACCCCCCCTAGCAGTACCCCTACCCCCGCCCAGCACCCCCCCCCCCCCACACACACACACACACACACACACACACACACAACACCCCCCACCCCTCACCCCTCCCCACCCCCCACCCCTCACACACACACACCACCCCCCACCCCTCCCCCCCCCCACTTTATACAATTCTTTAAGGTGTACAACCATAAATGTTGGTTAGCAAATCTATTGAGCTAGAAAAAAAAAAAAAGAATTTTGACTCACTAATGGCTAATTTGAATAGATTGTTCCATAATAATATTGTTCCATAAACGGTTAGGTTTTGCATTTTTTTCTACCCCCACAAGAAGTTTCTGCTACTGTAAAATTAGTCAGGTATCAGAAACAAGTCATTGTGATACTTAAAAACAAGATCAGAGTTTAGTCGGAATGCAAAACTGAGGCAAAAATAGCCAACTTGTGAATATGGCTAAGTAGATTAACTTTTCCAGATCAGCTAATTGTTGCCTCCGTTTTTCCATTGAGATTTAAGTCAAGAAAATAAATTTAGTGAATAACTGGATGTGTTCACATTAAAATCACAGCAGTTCTGTTGCAAAGGACTAAATGCAGAGGAAACACGGTGCAAATCATTGGAAGGTTCCGACTGACTGCTCCTTTTAGCATTCCGTTCCAGATATTGATCCTTAAAAAATACCAACATTTTCCATGACTTATAATCAAAGACTTTAATAACGGTCAGTTTTTGGAACATGATACAAGGTGCAGCAGAACCGATTAAGCAGTTTTGAGGGGTCAATGCTCGGGCCGTGGTGAGGGGAGGCAGGTGCACCTGGTCTCATTGTGTTCCATCCCGTCACCCCATTTCAGTAGCCAATATAGATTGGAACGGAGTACATCAAGGCTTTGCTGAGAGCAGCAATTGAGCAGTCGCCTAGACGTTCTGCCAGAAAGCATGCTGTTGCTTTGGGAATGTCAGACCACAGTCTGAGGAGGATTCTATATTTAGATTTGCAGTTTCATCACTACAATATGTTGGCTCAGGAATGGAGTGTAGCAGATTACGCCAACCGCAGAAATCTGTGTGAGCAAATGCTTGCACAGATCCCTTCCGCAGCAGCTTTCTTCAGTAGCGACGAGGCACATTTTCATTTTAGTGGAGCTGTGAATAAGCAAAGTTTCCGCTACTGGGCTCAAAATAACCCCAGAATGATTACGGTAATAAAAAAGGCCGCTACATTCCCCTAAACTAACAGTGTGGTGTGCCGTATCACAATTCGGAGTGATAGGCCTGTACTTTTTTGAGGAGAAAGGCGTGACCTTGAATGTCTCAGTGTTGGAAAATTTTCTGCAGCACAGAATGGAAGAGATTGTTGAAGAAGAGGAATTGGGGGAGTTCTGGTTCCAACAGGATGCGGCTACAGCCCACACAGCCCAAAATTCACTCAATGGTTTGAAATAAATGTTTCCCGGACATCTGGTCTCTGAGGGGTGATCTGCGCGGTAGCCAGATTTGAGCATTTGCGATTTTTTTTCCTTTGGGGATATCTGAAGGAAAAAGTGTTCAAACATCGCCCTCACACCCTACCAGAGCTAAGGGAGCAGATTATTTTAGAAGTTAACACCATACCCCACGATATGTGTGAACGAGCTGTACAAAACTTCAGAGATCGTGTCCAACAGCATGGTGCTGCTAATGGCCGCCTTCTCGAGGACTTTATTTTCAAAACTTATTAAATATAAAATGGTATTTACTGCTGAATTCGAAAATAAAAATGTTTTCTCTCTATATACCTCAGTTAATTTTTATGCCCCTCGAAACGGCTTTAAAGAAAAGTACTAAAGAGCGGGGGGGCGGAAAAGATCCCACTAGGAACCCCCGACCCCAATCCTTTTTATTCTGTACCCTACCCCCAACCATTAGATCTAGAGTCGTAGCAATGGTTATGCACAGAGCACCTCCAAAAAAACAACACATAGAAGAAATATAGAAGGTAAAACGCCAAACAGGCTTCAGGCGTAAGACTGTCATAACCAAAAACTGTCATGTATTCTCTATGAACTCTGTCACAAGACTCTTCATCCCTTTTTGCCTTCTGTATCCTAACCCCAACGATTATAAAATCTTGAAAATAAAGAATTTACAAAAAAAAATGACATACCAGGTTTTCGGAGATGCTGACTGCATATCGAAGTGCAAATAGTTTTACTCGCTCTACATAGACATTGTTATAAAATGTGATGAGGTCTCCTCTCTCCACCTGGTCACTGGTGCCACAGGAAGTGTTTGAGGGTGTTTGAGACGATTCTAAAAGTAAAGACAATAGAAATGAAATTCAAACGTTACACCTTAAAGCATAAAATAGGATGTGTGACGAAACTGCAACACTAGAGACAGAAATCCAAAGTGTGTTAACGGGGCAATAATTTAGAAGGAAGATCTTTGATATTGAATGGAGCTCCCTTAATCTGTGGTTACCGCTGGATAATTCACTGCCTACTTTACCCACTCTGCTAACGTATTAAAAACATGAGAGCAGGACTCAAAATTTCCATCCTACACAGGACGATAAAATATTTGCGAAATCAATCCTGGAGGGTCCACGGCAGACTAGACTGGGCTAAATTATTACTCACCAGTGGCTAGAAGACATTTGAAACCCTAATTCATATACAAATATAACCATAGAACAACCATATCCAAATTGTGTCAAATAAGAGTCCAATTGTATTTCTACACAGATGGCACAAAGTGTTGATTGGCTCAGTTAAGCAAGTCTGAATGATGTGAATTTGTTTAAGAATATAAAATTTGAATTTGATTAAATGTAGCTTTTTTTTTTAGTTTTTACTGTTACCTTGCATCCCTCCCTTTCCACGTATTTGTACCATATCAATCATATATCATTTAAAAGCTTTATGTGCAATTAAAGGGACATTATAGCCATCAGACCTGCTTCAGCTTAATGTAGTGGTTCTGGTGCCCATAGCCTGTCCCTGCAAAGGCAACGTTAACATTGCTGACTAGTAACAACTCTAGTGGCATTTCAGCACCTACGTTCAGCATCTCCACGCACTGCATGAAAACGATGAACGCATTCTAGAATGATGCATTGATTCAATGCATCTCTAACAGGAAATGTCGACTGGTGCAGCGCACTATTTTGCCATGTATGCTCACAGCCTCCCTCACCCTGGAAAAGCATTGAATTGGCTGATATCTTAATTATCTCAGCCATGGGGGCAGAGCCAGCCGCAGCGAGGCCAATGCTGTGGTGGAGAAAACGTAAGTGAAATAACATTTTCCCTACACAGAGAAGGGCCTGGGAACCTAAAACGCACTCCCGGACTATAGTGTCAGAAGTACGTTGTATTACTAAAACTATAGTCTTCCTCTATTAATGCCAAATATAATTGCTGCAACTTACAATAAATACTGCAGCAATCTATTCTCCCCTGTCTAATAAAGATTTGGAATGGCCTACACTTGCTGTATAAATCCCAAGAGACTTGTACAGTCTCTCTCAAATCTTGCACTGAAGCCTTGCAAATACTTGACCACCAATCATTTAATTCTTGAAAAATCACGAAGATAAGGCATAAATATTTATGAGAAAACAACCATATTAATCCTTTATAATGCCAAAAATGTTTTTCTTACCGCAATCTGCCATTTCCACATCCTCACTTGCCGCTGCTGATTGAGGCATCTTTCGCAATAATACACTTCTGTAAACCTAATAAAATGCAGTGTACATAAAACTTCAATATTGTGGTTTTTTTTACAGTGGGATTCATAAACATTGCAATAATAGTTATCTACTAATTTTTAACTGTAAACCCATGCAGAGCGTCTATTCGACATTAACCAAAAGTATAAAATTATGAAAAATGTGGGGATGATAGGGTCTATGAACAGAATAACTCTTGGAGGGGAAACAAAAAAAGAAAGTTATTTTGGAATTTATTTGGGCCTTTTTGGGGATGAAGGATAGACTATTTAGAAAAGAGGGCAAGTTTTTTTTTTTGTTTAACAGGAATTCGTTGATCTCTCTTCCCCCCCCCCCCCAAAACTATCAGTGAGTCCAGGGGGTTAAAAAGTGATCTATCCATGCTGGCATTACTTAAATTTGGGCAGCGGAGGTGTATTACAACTTACTAGAGACATGATAACAATTGCTGCCCATTCGCTAATTTTTTTTAATAAAAGCGAGCAGACATGCCTCAACTCCTCAGAATAGTTGGCCTCCATCACCGCTTCAATAATGTGTGTGAGGGGGCTTGTTGACAAAGT
The DNA here is from genome assembly GCF_036172605.1 of Pelobates fuscus. Taxonomy (NCBI): domain Eukaryota; kingdom Metazoa; phylum Chordata; class Amphibia; order Anura; family Pelobatidae; genus Pelobates; species Pelobates fuscus. The sequence goes on along the minus strand of NC_086321.1, from coordinate 336,906,275 downwards.
CTACAGGAGTGGTAATTTACCACTCTCCTCTAAACCAAGGGCAAATACTGAATGGCAAGCTATTGAGTTTACTCTAAGCTTTTGTCCGTTCTCAGACTTCTCATTCTTTTTTTTTTTTTTTTTTTTGCAAGTAGCACTATTGTTGGCATTTTTTTGTTTGCAAAATTTGACATCTGTATTAAAGCGGCACTGTCATGGCCGAATCCCGTTTTTTTGTCTTTTTAACCCCCCTCCCGACTCCACTACATCTAAATTGTCCCCCTAGTTAACCCTAAATGCCCCTAAGCCACCCATTTTACCTATTTCTTAATCTTTATATTCTACCTGGACCTAGGTCCCCCACACTAGATAACGCTGTGAAATTCCTGCGCATGCCCAGTTAAACACTACCGGCACACAGCTCCCTCCTTGTAATATGTAAAGATAGAAGCAGCAGGGAGCTGTGCTCCCCGCCACATCCGAAGCCCCCTATGTCCTCCCCCACTCTATGGGGTCAGTATGACACCCATAAGAGCATAAGGGAGATTAAAATCTCCCGAATGCCCCTACTTGCTATGCCTGTGGCTGCTCACTGTAAAAAAACAAACAAACAAACAAACAACAACAACAAAAAAACACACTAGTGTGCCCCTTCCTGAGCCCCAATCCGTGCTGCGCGAGTGGGGGCTATTACATTGAAGGTGGGACCTAGCGGCCCACCCGGCCCCCACCTATGAGTGGCAAGTGGGGGCCCTAAATTAAATTGGGAGGGGGGGAACAATCACAGTGTTCGAAGTCCAATTACACAGTATGGGAAAATTCCAAAGAACTTTCCCATGCTGTGTAAAATGACAGCACTCTGATTGGTTGTATTTCAAGCCAACCAATCAGTGATGTGACAGGTAAATGTAGAGATGTACCTGTCAGAGCACTCTGATCAGAGTGCACCAAGTCAAATAGCAGGGCGTGGGAAGGCTTTATAAGCCTTCATGTCACCTGAGTGGGAAAGGGGGGGGGGAGTTTACATTTAGCCCCCACCCGTCGCCCATGGGTAAGAGCTGGGAGGACAATAGGCCCCCCCATTTAAGATCCCCACCCGCCGCTCATGGATGATATAGCGAGTAGGGGCAGAATTTACTAATACTAAGTAATCTTTACTTAGTATTAGTCAATTTGGCTGAAAGACCAAGCAAGCCTTTTGGTAGATAGCTCCCTAATACCTTGGGAATTCGGGAGCTATATACGAAGCGGCTGCAAGATGCAGCCGTGGCAAGGATCAGAATTTAATTTATTAGAATGAAATTCCGATCTGAATCAAGTCCTGAACTGCATCCTAACACGAATGGAGAAACTAGGATGAAATTCGGTAGTTTTGCCGGCGTTCTGTCTAAATGACAGAACATTCGGGAATACTGACAGAAAGCATTGCAAGATCACAGAGGAAAGATAAGACTTGTGGGAAAATTTCTCTGACCACAGGAAACAGAGCACACTTTGCTCCTCCGCTGGTCATAGTTGGTCAGGCGTAGGAATCCTCCATAATAGTCCCTACTTTGTCTTACGTTTTAAAGAAAACTAGAGCAGACAGGAAGAAATGAAGAACAGATCCTGACAGAGGGAGAGAAGAGGAATTGATTGGGGAAAGGCAAGAAAGGCACATGACAGTGCCGCTTTAAGCCAGACATCCTGTCCATCTCTAGAAGGTTTCATAGAATGATATAATTTGGTAAAGTGGCAATACAGAAATGGTAATATTTACTTACGTTGCTGTTTGCCTGGGGTTGGTTCCTGTAGCATTTCATTATATCATGGAAAAGTCTCTCCTCTTTTGTGACCTGAGAGAGGGAATATTACATATTAATAAGAAAAATAAACGAATGCACTTCGACTCCAATTCCTAATGGAGTTTGTAAATGAGATCTAAGAAGAAAACATCTTGCACAAACCCTTAGATATGATGAAAAGGACTGTTATTAGTCCATTTAAAGATTCACTTTGGTACAATTTTTTGTTAATTAAAATGTGTCATAATACAGAATAGAGGTGCACTACACAGCTGTCAGCATTGCATAAAATGAGGTATAAAAAGGTATAGACAGAATATCATTCTAGTGTATCTGATTGAAACGGATACAGTGGAAAAGTTCAACAAAGCTTATTACAGTTCTGAGCAGAGTAGGAAAAAAAAATAAAGATGAATGGGGCACCAAAGTCACACAGACAATGTCATCTCAATGACTCATTTTAAGCCTGCAATTTTTTTTAACGAAACTGCAATGTTTACATTCTAGGGCAAATTCCACCCCAGTGGCTGTCTTCACGTGACCCAGAAGCTATTAGGAAACCATTAAATACAATGCTTTCTAATGAGTAAGCTTGTAAGTGCGCACGGCAGCTTACCCAAAGGTTGGCTGGGTGGAATAGAATTGCAATAAATCAAATAATGTGTTTGTGTGTCTGTCCAGGTACGTGTGTATGGGCTTAGGTGACCAGCCCCCCTTCCGATCACGTTGGAAGGGCATTTATACTCACCTTTTTTCCCCCGCGGCTGGTCACGCCTTTTTGGCTGAGATAATCACAACTGATGATCTCTGCCAATCCAATGCTTTCCCATAGGAAAAGACTGAGAAGCTATAGCTCATGTGCTGCAAAACACGGCACCAATCAGCAGAATCATTGAATCAATGCATATATATGGGGAACGTTTAGCGCCTCCATGCAGCAGTGTAAACACTGCATTTTCTCTGAAAAGTCGGTGCTTACATTGAAAAGTCTGCAGGGACAGGCTATAGACACCAGAACCACTACATTAAGCTGTAGTGGTCCTATTCACTATCGTTTCTCTTTAAGTATTGCATTTTTGTCTTTGAAAATAAAGCTTTGCAAGTTTAAAAAAACCTGACTTAACTTTTTTTCCTGACTCCTAAATTCAAAGCAAATTTGTAAAGCCCTGAGGTATGTAGCCAGTCACAAAAAACTTGTCAAAACTAGCGTTCACATTTGTTTTTTTGCATTTTTTTTCCCACACAAAATTAGCCCTTTCACGGACAATGTCATCGTAAACACTAATATTTGTGTTCAGTGAAGTCTCCCAAGTAGAACGTTTTATAGTGTCTTAGAAAGTTACAGGGGTAAATATAGGGCTTGCAAATTCTCTGGACTTTCAGCCTGGGTGGTCAGGCAGGTCCTCTAAATTGTAATTAATAAAATTACTTAAATATACACACACTTCATTCTAAATTTATTTAGATATCGATATATTAATTTTACCATATAGTTGGAATGAAATAGCACATATATAAATTTTTGTTTATGATTTTTTTAAATGTATTGATTATTTTATATCAATATATATATAATTAACTTCAGTTTTTCCATGCAGGCTGTGAGAGTCACAACCAGGGGAGGTGTGACTAGGACTGCATGGACAGAAACAAAAATAATTTAACTCTTAAGTGGCAGAAAAATTAAGCAGTGACTACAGGGGCATGATCTATAAACTAAAACTGCTTTGTTTAGCCAACGTTGTTTTGATGCCTATAGTGTCCCTTTAACAAAAGTGAAGGATCTTTCCTAGTGGTGCTACATCACCACATTTTAAATGGTGAAACAGGAATTGAGAAATCCTACACATGCAAGCTCCCAGGAGGTGCAAGCAGTTATGATGAAGCATGGTAATGGCATGGATAGAACATGTATTTGCTGCGTTGCAATGCAATTGTACGTTTTCTAGTTTATTTTAGAACAGAGGGTTTTATTTATTTATCCAAGATTGCTGAAATAAAAAGTTACTTAATAAATAGGCCACAAAGTCTTTTGTTCTATACACATTAGCTGCAGGCTGTTGGCAATGGCAAACCAGGTCGATAAAAAGTGTGTGTATACTTAAAGAGAAATGCTATACATCCATGAGAGCAATCTGACTAACATCTAAGCAATAAGATATAAACATAATGCAATAATGTACAATGAATCACGTTTTCCGCATATGTACCAGCTTTGGTATTTTACCAAGGTGTCAAATACTGCTTAACAAGAATAAAACCAAATTAACTAATCTGACAGGATCCATGAATTATCTGCAACAGTACAAACCAACTTTGAACATTTTCACATATGCATGCCCATCCTAAGATAATGTCAATACTGCAGTCAATGGAAATATTTGCAGTAAGCATCAATGGAAAATTCTGAGTCCCTTATTCTCCTATGATCATGGTCTCCTTAACCAGCTACCTGTGACTTACCTTTTGTCTGCTTCCCTGCCATCTCACCCGCAAAATAGGAGTTCCCATCTAACCTAAAGGACATATCAATGATCTCACTATGCCATGACCATGTAATACTGGCCTATAACTCGTAATGGATGTTGAACAACTGGGATCATAGTGCAGATGAAGTCCAATTACAATCTCCATGGATGGCCAGACGCGAGTCAGGGATGAAGAGCCTCTACCTGCTCTGAATTAAATCGAAAAAGAAACTGAAAATATAAGCGCCGGCAAAATAATAAAAAAAAAGCCACACTACATACCACTTAAAAGGAATATCTCGGGGGCGGAGCCAACAGCTGAACTGAGCGGTCGCAACTCCAGCGAGCTCCGTGGCATAAAAGCTTATTTACGAAAAAAAACTACATATATCACCCCCCAATAAACAACAGAAGCAAGCTGATCACCCCAACAATAACGACAGCATGGGGAAGAAGAACAAAAAATTTAAATCGGACGGGACACGTCCAGGCGCAAGTATAGGGGACCTATGGCGGAGAACACAAGGGGCCCAAGAACCCCACATGGCGGCCTACACAGACTATGTGGACGACCTCACTAACTCTGATGACCCATTCTCAGACCAAGAAGAGGTGACCGTACCCGCTTCCAGACCGCCGACACAACTTAAGACACAGTCGGATGCGGCACCGGTCACGAAGGCGGAGATGAAAGAGCTGCTGGCAGAGCTCCGACGGGGCATCCAGGCCGACATGGCGGATATGAAGAAAGACATCCAGGGCCTGTCGGACCGTGTGGATGTCGTCGAGCGAGATTCCAAGAGCCACACGCAGCAACTCACTGCGCTACAGAGAGATGTAGTCTCCCTACAACAGCAGTACCTGCAAGCGAACACAAAATGGCGGCGATGGAAGACACGCGGCGGGCCCAAAACCTTAAGATCCGGGGAGTAGCACACTGTTTCAGACGCCGAGGCACCTCACCTCATCCGACGCCTGGTAAGCACGATTCTCCCCGCGAAACAGGCCAAGGGCATAAGTATTGAAGGGACATGCCGAATACCCAAGCCCACGACGGCCCCAGCGACGGCACCCAGGGACATTATAGTTAAGTTTCTAAAACGTCACAATAAAATAATGGCCGCCACCATATACCTTTGAGGACATGTCCCTCTCATTCTATACGGACCTATCTAGGGGAACTATGCAATGGCGCGCAACCCTCAGACCACTCACCACCTTACTCCGCGCACACAGCATAACATACCAGTGGCGTCCACCTCGCAAGCTACAGGTCCTCCATGGGAACAATAACTACCTGGTTGCCGACCTACTGGAGACAAAAAAGCACCTAGCAGTGTGGGGTCTCCCTCAAGACGCCCTACAACAGCCTACCAAACCCGCCAACACCCATACGTGGAATCCGGCAACCTCCGAGACATTTGTCCCAAGAAGATCTCCCCAAATGGCACAATCAACGAGCGAACATTAAAACCATAGGTGGGCTTGGTGACCCTCGCCTCTCATTTGTTGAGGTTACGGGGGCTGTGTGGACTATTATGAGCACTGTCCATACCAGAGACTACCACCCGAGGAACACCGGGAACATCGGATGAAAGACCGCAATTGCCTGCACCCCAGTTACCTACCTGGACGCAGAACGTGACGCCTGACGTTCTTGTGGGGATATACCTGACTGAACGCCCAGGGACACTAACGCCTCCCTTCGTCTGTTTTGTTATCATTATTTGGTTTGTGTTACACACTCTTCTAGAACTCTCCGACACAAATGGCCTAAATATAATGTTTGAGGGCTACCTTACCCGACCACTCTTACGCCTATATGACCCCACTTAGGTTTCCTGACTAGGACCAGGCTTTTTACATATGCCCATTACCGTAGTGGAACCCGCAGCGCATTTTCATAGGCCTTTACTTGTGTCATTCCCTCAGCTACACACATAGGTGTTCTCTCCCAGGCCCATAATTAATAGGCCTCCTGAGATGAAAGGCTGCAGCTAGATAATTCTGGTAACACTAGAGAATAGGGGCAAGATCGCTGCCTCATAGACGGGTAATCTCTAACTTAGCACCAATATATTAGGCTATGTCCCCAAGCTGACAATCAATCACATAGAAAGTTCAAGGTCCTACGATACGCAGAATTACTCAAAAGGCATCGTGATGTAACCATGTCATGTTTCCACTCCGATCGACTGCACTGGACTCTTTTGTTATGTACTTACTGAATGTGTACTTACTGAATATCGTTTGATGTTTGCTAAATGTCTTAAGGTACTACAAAATGATAGACGCATAGCATTCGGGGGTAACTTGTTTCCCCTGGGCATACTCTGTGCGCAAGCAATTCAGCCACAGGCCTAACTCCCCAGTTACTTATTACTTCTCTAGCCCACTATTACCTCTGCATAGGTTTTGTACGCCACATTCCTCCACTGCACTACTTAAGTCCCTAGCGCAGTCGATATGCCGGGATAAGATCTTATACCTTAGTTCTTAGCTTAACTCACATGCCCTGAAAAGCGGAGCAAGGACAAACTCTTTTGTTTTCTTTTTGATAAAGCGACATCACTGTATATATATCTGTATAGTTCCATCCCATGCCTGCCTAGCATACACCCAGCTCAAAACAACCGTTCAATAGGCTACGTTGGCATGGTAACAACGAGTAGCAGCATTACAATATTTAACTGTCTAGAATTACTCTTCTGTTAGTTCAAGTTACTTATGTTATATAGTTCATCTTGTACCTCTCCTCATCTGACAAGCTGAACAGGACAATTCACCTGTCAAACGACGATAATATATATATATAAAAAAAAAATGTGCAGAACCCTCTACAAGCCTCACCACTGTAACTCTACGATTTAATGCTTATTCATCCATCCTGTTGTGGCATTGTAAACAAGATATGTTTTTTCCGTGCACAAATAAAATAAAGAATTAAAAAAAAAAAAAAAAAAAAAAAAAAGGAAAATCTCATTCACACTTGAAGCTCTGAGTCAGAAGTAAAAAAAAGTGTTGTGTTCAGAAAAGTGGTGCAAAAAGGTTTTAGTATTTACTAGAACCCATGCTAAACACCACCAGTATCACAAGAACAGGACTATAGCTGGTGGTTCTAACATTGTGCAAACTCCAAATGTAAACACTACAGCCATTAAACACTGTGGCACATATATATGGTGGCAATAAAGGGTTAATTTGCTCTTGTTGTATGGATATAGGTAAAGTTCAGGATCCCTTGTTACGTTAGGCAGCGTTAGACAAATAGCTGGGCAGAAGTGGTGACACAACCTCACTGGGGATTGGATGCAGGCCGCGAGCGAGAAAAGCATGGAAAGCTGGGTAAAGAAAATATGCAGCAGTCCTGTCAGCCGTTACAAACTCAGGTGCAGCGTGGGCCCTACAAAGTACTGGGGCAAAAGTCATCCTCCGGGTAAAGTTCTAAGAAAGGATATGGTGATAAATGTTTTTTACATGAAAGGCAGTCAGGTCATCTAAGACAGAAGTCTAAGGCGGGAAGTCTAAACTGACCTTTCTATTCTTGAGGCTTATGAATGGTTTGTACCTCGTGGTACCTCTGTATTTGCTCTTGTGAGGTCTTCTCTTTATGGTGTATTTGCATAATGATATATCTACCACCTGGAGAGGGTTCTTCAATTAGCTGGATGTTGTAATGGGGCTTTTCTTTACCATGGAATGGATCCAAAGATCATCCACCACTTTTATCTTCCGTAGATGCCCAGGTCATTTTGTGCTGCAGATCTCAGTATACAAAACTGTTGATTTGGTCACGCCCAACGTTCCTACAATTTGTATGATTGATTGATTTTTTTTTTGGCAGCCTAAAGAAGTACGTATTGAGAGCTTCTTTGACAACTGTGGGTTCACAGTAACAGCTTCCACATTTGAATGCCAAACCTGGAACCAACTCCAGACTTGCTTAAGTAATAAAACAATTAGGAATAGCCCACACCTGTCCATGAAACTGTTTTTGAATCAATTGTACAATTACTTTTGGTCCCTTAAAAAAAAAAAAAAAACACTTGTGTCGGTGTCCAAATATTTCCAGGCCTAACAGTATGTATGGTGGCAAGGAAGGAGTCACTGAAGCAGGAGCAGTACAGGTGGGACCCATGCCCTCCCTCACTTTTTTTTGTTATTGTTTATTTTTGTTGTGCAAGTAATAACAAATAGGCTGGATACGCCATGACAGCGATACCAAGAATGGGAAAAAATAGACAATAATAGTATTGAGTCTGAGTATAGAGAAATTTTTTGGATTATGAAAATAGGCTAGTAAAAAGTGGGGGTCGGGGCCGGACCAGCATGGCCGCCGGACGCAAATCGCTTGAGCTCTTAGCCTGACATGGGAGTTTCTTGAGCTGACTAACTCCCAACACCCCAATCTGCCTAATCTGGGGACTATCTATCCCCCATACTACCCTGGGAACTTATTGTCGGCTTCTATAGAACGCCCAAAACTTATCTGCACGGCGGATCCCGCTGAGGCCTACCAATCGGTTGGACGGGGAGGCGGCCACTCTCCTGCTCTGCAGTATTGAGCCCTCAGCCCTAAGAGACCTCACTATCATGACCGGACCTCCTCCTCCCCTCTAGACCGGCGGGGGTCATCCCAGTTCCACCGACCTGCATAAGCATTAGTGCAGCTCCCACTTGTACCGGCGTCAGCTGTGCCTGCAATCTTCTCTCCCAAGACGGCGGAGAAGCAATCACCTCATGGGCTCCAGCAAACAGAGCCTGTACTAAACAGGGTTACCTCTGTGGAGCAGACGCTGCGACGGCTGGAGGACATTTTTGAGCACTTCTGGGCAACCCTTGCGACCCGCTCGGAGGCCCAGGAGGCCTGGTGGGAAGGTGAGAGGCATACCTCCAGGCAAAACCCCTCACACTCACCAACCTGTCGCACAGGGATTACCTACTCACCTACCCAGGAGGCCCCCGCCACTTACCTGGCGAAGAAAGACAGCTCCACGCCGAGGGCGCGCCCAAGGATGTTGGAAACTTCCGCAGCAACTCCCCATCTCTCGTGCAAACCGCAACCCACCTTCGGGCGTGCATAAGCAGAGGCCATATCCTGTACCTTCCCGAGAGGCCATGAAGTCAGAGGGCCCACCAACGCTGCAACATGGCACATCTCCACGCTTCAGCTGCTCCGTCGACCTCCACCTGGACTACTAAGCCGCCTCATGCAACAAGTCTGGGACATTGGACTACCCCCAAGGGGCATCGGCTAAACGGATCTGTGATGAATCAGCAAACTCCCCATAGCTACTCCAGTTTTAAGTTATACTTTGTAGTATTACTAACCAAGGGATGTGCTATGCTCATAAATAATGCTGATCCCTATTACCACTGTTAAGTTAGTAGTCCCTAGCTGCATTCAAATTAATTTGTATTAAGTATACCTACTCTCAAAGACGGCAGACTGACGTCATACACTACAGCTGCATACCTGGAGACAAGTTGCACACTAATATAAGCATGCTATACACCCCACTTTAACTCACTTCTCATCATGTCTATGACTTTGCATAGCTTAGTATTTCTCCCTCAATAAAATATGCTAGACATGTAATGCTTAGCCTGTACTCTACACTACACAAAAAATTGTGCAGTATACTCAAATGCCATGTAACAGATAAGTCTTGTCTAATTAATCTTTCTTGCCAATGCTGTCGTGGCATTGGGAAAAATGTCTGTCAATCTCATGCACACAAAAAATAAAGATTTTTTTTTTTTTAAAAAGGGACGGTCGCATGGGAAGTACAAAGCTGTTGGTCAGTTTCGGGATCAGTAACCAGGGCTAGGGAATCGCTGTTTTCCCCAGTCGCCAGCGCATCTGCCGTTGTAGGCCTCAGGATCGGACGTGTAACAGAAGTAGCAGAGTGCACCCAAATCAGGATTGGATTGGTGTGGTGGGATTCTATGTCTTCTGTGAGTACTGCATAAGCTTAATTTCCGGGAATCAACTTGGAAAGCTTGTTGTAGGACCAAATATCCAGGAGCTACAGAAAAACACGTCCGGCCAGTGATATCGGTCATTCCTTACTAAAGAGTTTTAAATAAAAAGCAATCAGGTCGCCCAAGACTGTCAATTTGGTGGTTAATAAAGTTAAAAGGTTAAACGTTTAGGTTATATGTGAATCATTATAAAAATTATGGTTGTAAGTCCCTTAAGCTTTGAAAAAACAACATGGCCAAACCCATTAAAAAGTAAATAACCTGTGTCTGTGTTTATTGTGTGGTCTAGTTTTATTTATACAAAAATACTGCCTACCATACAGATATGCCTGCAGGCAAGACAAATTGGAACTGGTGAGAAGACAATTAGCTAATATTGTAACAGAGACAAAGATGCATTTTCCAATATGTCTCAGGCTTACCATACAAACACTTGTGCAGTTAAAGGACAGTCAAATAAATAAAAAGGGCTATTTGTATGACTGGCTTAATAACCATGATCTAGACACCTAGTGTCAAACATGTATATGCAAGAAGTAGCAAGGGTGAGTAAAAACGGGAACATACCCCATCTTTTATTTCATTATCTTCTATGTAACTGCTTAGCTGAAAGAAGCACTTAAAGCTTTCGATAACTTCCTCATCAGTCTCACACCCATCGCTCTGGAAATAAGTACATGAAGGAACTTCTTTTTTCATATAATCACATCTGTTGATGTCAGCACCAGCACAAGTCAAGCAGTAAAGATGGCAGAGAGTTTTAGCAAGAAGTTAAAGCATCAAGCAGAACCATACACCTAATCACAGTAGCAGTCTCATTGTGATTCTTTGCTCATAGGTTTATGTTATGTCATTTTAAAAGACATTTTACCTTATAACTCCAGGAAAAAAGGTAGAAGGAACTTAAAAAGGACAGTTGAGGCCTACTCAAAGTATCGTCTTAACTTAAAAAAGAAACAGGCATTTTTTTTTTTTTACCATCTTACAGAAACACTCCAAGAGCATAAACTACTACATAGTGCTGTGTTGGTTATGGTGTCAGGAATACCCAATTTTCACCACTGTAAGTAGAAATCCAGCTTTACAAAAGTTTGAATTCTTACATTTGGTCCACCAGAGCATAGTGAGAGCTAAACCCAGAGGTGTAAGGTTTACATCACTGGCTGAGTGATCAGCTGATGTTCTTAGCCAATGTGGTAGCCCTGCACAGGGCTTAACTTAGGAGAGCCAACGGAATCTCGGCCAACCCCAGGTAAATGGTCAAATTCTTCTAAAATGGTTTGATTCCTTACAATGGAGGCACCAGGGGACTCCTGGCACGGTGATCTCTACAGTATGCAGAAGCGGTTATAGTGTTAGGAGTGTTCCTTTAATGTATTCTTTGTTATACTATACAGTCTCTCTCTCTATAGATATAATACACACACACCAAAGCTTGGGTACCTTGACGTTGTGGCATGCCTATGCAATGTATGATCATATGATGTAACTAAACCCCCATTATTTTTGCCAAGATTAGGTGTGTTTTTTTCAAAAAACTAATAAAATCTGTCAGCAGTGAAGTTGCTGTTTAGTGGATAAGGGAGTGTGTTGAATCTTGTGTAGATTATATAAATATATATATTATTATTTATTTAAAGAAAATCACTCTTACCATTCCCACTTTCAAACAGTCACTGTTATGCACCTTCAGTTATTTGACTTAGGCTCACTATTTTGCAATAGTCTGGGGTTAAGATTCAAAAATCCCCAGACAGAAAATTCTGCAGAATGAAACAGCATTCAGCTACATGCCACTTTTCTGCTGATCACATAAGTAGATTGGAGAGGTTTTAGTGAAACTATAAAAGTTGAACTATATATGGACCCTGGAATGTGCTAGCTATTTGAGTAAAATACTGTGCTCAGCTAAAGGAAGGAACATATTTTTGAATGTAGTGGCCCTTTAATTTGATGGTTTGTTGCTTTTGTGCCACCTGAGTGGTGTGGACACTTTTTGATTCACTTGAGCATGGTCTGAGAAAACATCCTTCTGTGTAAGACAAATATATTGTCCTTTTGTTTCTACCACGTAGAGAGAGAGAGAGAAAAAAAAAATAGTAATGAGCCATCTTTTAAAAACTCAGACTGCAGAAACAACACACACACAAAACCAAAATAAAAGTCTGATTTAGAATACAAGGTCACAAGAAGTGGAAACGTTATATATACCACTTGAATATAGCACAAGACAGAATACCTTGTAAAAGAAAAACAAATATATGTACGACGGTAATATATAGGAACAACAAAAGGGCTTCTCAGCAAAATATCAGTAATGTCAGCTTTAAGAGAAAACCAATTCTTACCTATATGAAACATTTGATATATAGAGAGATTATATTATGTATACACATACACCCTATTTGTAGGGAAAATCTTACCCATGAAGACCATGACTTGTAAGACATTACATGAGTTGTGGGAAAAGGCAATTCCTGGTGAACCCAAACTTAAAGTGGCATGGTCAACATCCCCTGAAAAATTAGAATCTTTATGAAATACTCATTAAGACCGTGTTGGAATTTCACTGAAACTCAAAAGATATACAGAGACAAAATAGGGACAAAGCAGAACCTAAGTGTCAATTCCTGCAGCAGTCACTGGTAAATTGGCTGTGTCTATGGAGGATCCTACAGTCTCGCAGGGTCCCCCATACACCTCAATGCTGTACTCCTGTGCATGCGCAAGAGTACAGCAGTGACGTCAGCACAGAGGAGGACCACACCAGAAATAGATGGCAACGCCCGCAAGGGACGGGTTCAGGTATGTAAATCCCCCTTTACCTGCCCCCCCCTCTATCCATTGAAGCTCAAGGTTACTCTGCCACGGTACTACTAAACAGGATTTACAAATCTAGCTGCAGGACATCCAGAAACTGCTAGTTGCAGACCTAGCGATACTCAAGGCCAGGGCGTGACAAATTTGTTTGGAATCTAGGAGCCAGCTAGGAAAGTTAGGAGCCAGAGAAAACAACGCCAAAAATACAATTCTTAAAGGGACACTATAGTCACCAGAACCACTACAGCTTAATGTAGTTGTTCTGAAGTCTATATCCTGTCCCTGAACGCTTTTCAATGTAAACACTGACTTTTCAAACAAAATGCAGTGTTTACATTGTTGCTTGGTGACACCTCTAGCGACAGTCACGGAGACTGCCTCTAGAGGTACTTCACACTGTGCAGCACATACGTTAATTTTCCCTATAGGGATGCATTGATTCAATGCATCTCTATGAGAAGTTAGATTGACGCAGTGGCATTTTGCCGTGCATGCACAATAGTTTCCCAATACTTTCCTATGGGGAAGCATTGGATTGGCTGAGATTGTCAAGATTGATGATCTCAGCCATGGAGGTGGGGCCAGCCACGGCGTCACCAGCACAGCGTGGGAAAAATGGTGAGTAAAAACACATTTGCTGTGTGATTGGAGGGAACACACATGCACACAGACATGTACAGACACACACACCCTCAGATAGACACACTCACAAATAATTATGCTTTATTTTATTTTAAATCCATCCAGTCTCCCTACCTTTGGAGAGCTGGAGTGGGATCTCCCTGCTCTGCTTCCTCTCGCGCACTGTTTAGTGAGCCGGGGGCCGGAGTGATATCATAACCCGGCTCCCGGCATCACTTCGCCACAGCACTAAGTCAGCCACCCGCCTCCCTCAGCTTTCCATTAGCCAGCCAACTACTCCATCACTCAGTCAACCGCCCGCCTCACCACCCCTCTCCCTCACTCAGCCCTCAGTGAGCCGACTGCCCCTTCTGTTCTCAGGCAGCTGGTCAACTTGGGGGCTTATAAGGCTCAGACCTGGCGTCTGGGATTTGTCGAGCCTTGCTCAAGGCAGAATGTTATGGACAGGGTGCAGGTGACGGAGGAAGATGTAATTGATATTCAAAGCGGTATGTCCACAATAAAAGACACCATACAACAAAACAAACCACTCAGACACTCCCGGTACAGCTGTCTGCACAAGAAGACAGCTTTCACCGCAATCATGTTAAACTCCATGGCATACCTTCTGCAATAACTGCTGCATTATATTAGGTAGCTCCTTGCATTTATATTAATTCTGGCAGTGGCCTAGAAGATCACCATAGATGGGATATACCGTCTCCGCACCCAGAATAAATGTCCATCTCAAGGCATAAGAGATTTCATTCTCTGTTGCACTACATCCCAAGATAAAAGCTACGTTATGATGAAACTGATAGGCAAAACACCTTTTTAATTTGAGGACTCACAACTGTTCTTTTTGACAAGGTCCACACTTCAAAGGCAAAAGTCCCTAAGCCAACAACTCACAAGCTGTCTACACTCTACTCACCGAGACAACCTTCTTAAGCTCGGGATCCCGCCAGCACACTTACCCAGCCTCCTAACTGAGAGGTTGAGGAAGAAACCCAAACATGTCCAACTGGAAACCTTGAAGCTCACATTTGCTATTGGATATGTTTTTTTCCCTTTTGGTAAATTGCGTTATTTGTCCGTACCTCTTGAAGCCATGCTATGCACAATACAAACTTGTTTAGCATAATTCTTAATTGAAATAATAAGAAATACACAATTATATTTTGGTTCAATTCTGCAGTTATATAGATTTTGGATGCGAATGCAACCACCCCCTGCCACGCGGTTAGGGGTATCTAGACACTTTAGTGTATGACTTCTGTGGCAATAAACACCTAATACACGTTCGACCACATCAAGCTGCCCATGTTTACCATATCGCACATTGGTTTTTCTAGTCTTGCACTTGGTCTAATATGTTACACTATTTTTAGTTTGTTTTAGTCTGTCAAACTTAACCTGCATGAGCAAATTAGGGCTGATGATGCGAATGAGATACCTGGACTACATTGCACTATGTTTTTAATCCATGTTTAGTAATTATCATCATTCCTACGCCTCTAGATGCACTTACTGGCATTAGACATGTAGGTTTTATCTGTTACTACACTGTGTTTTGTTTTATTATTTTAAAATGAGGCTAAAGTACTTAGGAGTTACTCTGTTGTGCTTAATAAGGACGTATCTGTGTTCTTACTTAGGTTAAGCTCCGATAAATCGGATTCATGTATTGAATCTCTCAATTGCCTCAATAAAAAAAAAAAATATATATATATATATATATATATATATATATATATATATATGTGTATGTATGTATGTATGTATGTATGTATGTATATGTACATATAAAGGATCTGAGCCTGAAAAGAAAGTTGGTGTGCAGGGGGCACATCAACTGCAGGTGTAACTAATAGAATTGTGCACAAATCCGTTTTAGCTGCGCTGAATGAATCACATGCGTCTCAAGCCAAGAGAAAAAAAAAACCATATCGATTAGTTAGGTAAACACCGAATTAATCTATTCATTCAACCATAGATCAACAGGCATTTAATCTGTTCATCACAGATGAAAAGGATTTGTACATAAGCCTAGTAAACAGACTCTCTTTGTAGTTAACTAATTTAACTATTAAAAAACAGTTTTGCAAGGGCGGAGCTTGACCATCAACCTGAACGGACGCCATTCCTCGAAGCTCCTCAACAAAACTTTAACATCCACCGAATATCTCGCTACAGACAGCCCATCCACCCCTCCAAAGTTGCCAGCTGGACCTCAAGACTCACTGGGGCGATAGATGCCATTCTTTCTGACACCGAACCAGCCTAAACTGGGGCCTACCTCACGCTGACACTCCCAGGCCTGGAGGCACTTTTTTGCAGCACCGCGGCTAAGAGCCTGGGAGATGAATCTATCCCCACAACGACCGTCCCATCAGCCCACCTCAGCTATGGGTCGCCGTTTACAGAAACCTGCAAGACCCACCACTGAATCTTGGGATCCCAAACACGCTGTTCCCTTTGTCCCAAGGATCAGGAAATCCCAGGCTACGGAACCACGACAGCAAATCGGAACGGAGTTGATGTATGGCACCTGAACTCCTGTCAGAAACTTCTCCTCTACTCAGGCAATGCCTTGGAGAGTCTAAAAGACTGCAGAAAGGTATTTTTTAGTTTACCTTGAGTTCAGTAGCTTTTTATTGATCTTATCTTCTCCCACTAATGTATGACACAACTTTTACAGCACAGCTCCAAATCATAATGTCACAGTTCAGAGACATCCGCACAACAGCCAAACGAAACGAACTGCATCTTTCACCCCTCCCCCACTGCTCCCTCGGCTAGGAGCAATTACACCAAAAGCACAGAGCAACACCACAAGCTTGAGTAGCCGCACTGACCAGCTACATTCAAACTCCTGAGTAGAGCAGACTTCACACATATAGGACCACACAACCCGCTCTCCACATACTACACTTCTTACTAACTATCACGCACGCATATATCAACTACAATACCCCCTCAAGCATATCAAGGCATGAGCCCCTAGGATCTCTGTGGGCAAACTACCCACCCAAACAACCACCACAAGCTAAGTCACCTACAATTGCACCTAGGCCTAATTTTACATGTTATATACAGCTATAAAAAGGTGCAGATTACCAATGTTCCACACCCCATGCCTTATTATGCCTCTACTCAACTACTATTGATTGAAGTATGGTTCATGCATTGCACTGAAACATTTTTTAAAAAACAAAAACAAAACAAACAACAATAAAACAGGTTTTGCATAGAGTGCTTTAACAAAATACCGGAAATACATGCAGAATTTTGGTTCGAAAACATGCTTATCAACGGATTTGTACCTAAAAAAAAATAAATAAAAAGCCCACTATATTCAATAAGAACCAAACCAACGACAGGTAAAACAGGTTAATGTAGTTCTGGTGTCTACAGCCTGTCACTGCAGGATTGTTAAATGTAAGCACTGCCTTTTCAGTGAAAAGGCAATATTTACATTGCTACTAGAAGTGTTCCTATGCAGTAATCACTCAGACGGCTACTAATAGTACTTCCTGGGTCAGTTGTGCACATGTGTGCAGCACTGACATTCAACATCTCCGCGCATGAGGAGATTGTAATTGGTGTAGCGTGGCACTGTGCAATAGCCTCCCAATGCTTTTCTATGAGAAAGAACTGGATTGGCTGAGATCAAATTGGAAGGAGAGTAAAATCCTCGTTTTAAAATAAGCAGACAGGAGCCGGCAACCCACACTGTAGTTTTACAACTATAGTGTCAGGAATATATGTTTGTATTCCTGAGACTCTAGTGTTCCTTGAATTGTATTGGTAGTTAACCCTTTCAATTTTTAAAAGCAGGTTTTCACAGCATGTTCTATATTAATTACATTATTAGGAAACATGACGGTGTATGTGCAGGGCTCTAATGCTTGTTGACGGAATAGATTATCATGCATTAAAAAGTACCACAAGGGTAAATGGAATCTCCAGTTATCATTGGAAAGATGAGCTATGTGTATCTCTCAAATTGTTATGTAGTGTTTGAAATCCAAGTTGGTCCTTTGTCAACCAGTGATAGGCTCCCCTGGCAAAGCCTTCCTCATACTATGGAAACAGCTATGTGGGGCGCCAAAGAACCAAAACAAATTTAGTTTCCAGCAAATATGCAGAAACTTGCCTGTCATCTCTTCATCCTCTTGCAACATGGTTAGTGTACATGAGTTCACCATCATTCACTTAGAGTTTGTGCAGCTGCACATGTAGCCACCCATGGACTTACAAGTTTGCAATCTTTTACAGTTATGAATATAAATCACATTTTAGCAGTGCTAATGAATATTGTAAAGTAATACCATAACATTCTGCACAAGATTTATTTATTTATTTTTTTTAAATAAAATTGCAGGCGCCATCACACATGATGTTTATTTAATTCATTATGGTGCTAGGAGATCCCCTGTCCCAGTTTCGCTATATTTCCTTCACCTCCTACACATTTAAACACTTTCTATTTGAAAACTTGAGCAATTTTTAAGCAGTTTCAATCAATCAAGGTTTACCCATACACTCAAAACCCAGCTCATGTGTTGGCATATTGCTACTGTGGATGTTACATTTCCACATGAAATAAATGCTGTCCAACGTTGGAAATAAATAAATTGTACATGTTCATAGAATTGACAGACTAACACATGCCAAGACAACTGTCTGTGGAATTCCAGGCTAAAAAAAATACACACACACACACATTTAATAATAATGGTATACCAGGTAAAATAAGGAAATTAAAGACCATGAAATCCCCACACAAGATCAAGGACTAGTACCTGAGCATCTTTGTTAATGTAGCAAACAGACCATACTGTAGAAGTACTGCAGAACAATCCCGCAGAGCCTGCTCCACAAGTAATAAAGCACACCAAAGAAAGGAAGGGAGTAGGATAAGAACAAAACCCCAAGAGACAAAGAGAGCACAGCTGAGTTCCATCTTCTTACATTGAGTAAGAGAAGCAATAATATAGGAAAAGCCATGAGTTTGAAAAATTCTATGCTCAGAGTCCCTCATATGAACAGTATCCAGTAGGAGACTTTGCAATCAGAGCACATCTTCATACAAGGTACTTAAAATGTTCTAGTAAAACAGCTATTATATAACAGAACTCTGCCTCATGTATTCTACTGAAGCTTAGCGATAATTCAGTCAATGCCTCGGTCAATTTTATTTGAATGCATTTCTTGATGTATATACAAGTATGTACCTTGCTTTAGTGTCTCCTCAGTGACAAATATATTATTTGTATGTACACATGGTATACTTGGCAGAAGTTAGACTTAGCTGCTGCGCTGCCTTTATATAACTTGCTACCTTGTGTATCAAGGTACAGTCCTGTGTCTTCCAGATTACTAATTCATAGGCTGTGTGTCAAGAAGGGTTTCACACACAAGCCAAGAAATAACAGTGACAACTACACCCAATACACACACACACACACACACACAATCACAGCTTCAGCAACAGAGCAAGAACCCACATCGGCAGGATGAAGTAAATAAACACCAAACATGTAAAATAATGCAGTACAAGAAAACGATTTTAAAATGTTAATACTCTGAAAACTCACCTTTGCCATGATATATACAGCACAGAGGAGAAGCTGGTCCAAGTGCCTGTCTCTCATCAGGTCTACGCAATGGACTAATGAATACTCAAACAGAGTCCAGATCTTTCGTCTCAAATCATTGGAAACATCTAACTTCAAGCACAAGTCTCGCAGACGAACGCTAGCTAAATGGTATACCTATGGAATACAGGTTATACAGTGAGCAGAAATCCCTGCAACAGTAATTCTTGTTTTAAGCAAATTATTGGAGGTAGTACAGAATCTCTGCGAGTGATAAAGTCTGTGCTCAGGTATTCATGTGTCAATCTATAGGACATGTTCCAGGATAAGCCTAGTACTGGAAAAAACAAACAAACAAAATCTAAGGGAAGAACACATTTGTCTAGGATGCCACTAAAAATAGTTAGATGCACATGCAGAACAAGCCTGTAAACAAGTGTTTACATTACAGCCTAGTGATAACTTCACTGGCCACTCCTCAGATGGCTGTTAGAGATCCTTCCTGGGTCTTGGCTGCCTAAAATGCATCCAAACATTCAGTATCTCCTCCCTCTGCATGCAGACACTGAACTTTCCTCATAGAGATTCATTGATTCAATTCATCTCTATGAGGAGATGCTGATTGGCCAGGGCTGTGTTTGAATCATGCTGGCTCTGCCCCAGATCTGCCTCCTTGTCAGTCTCAGCCAATCCTATGGGGAAGCATTGTGATTGGATCAGGCTACCACTTCTGATGATGTCAGCAGACAGCTTTTTTTTTCCTGAGGCAAACAGCATGCAGATCTACAGCTTCAGGCTTGAATACAGTAAAATGTTGCTATATTTATGGAGGCATTTGGGCCCAGGGGGCTAGATAGTGGTTTTAACACTATAGGGTCAGGAATACATGTTTAGGTTTCTGACCCTATAGTGTTCCTTTAAATATTGCAAGAGGCACTATGTTCATGTGTACATCTTGTAAAAGCTTTTGATGCCTACTAAGATTCCTGATCTCAACCCCACTGAATACATTTGTGATTAACTCGAACGCCAGCTGTGAGAGACTTTTTCTGGGTGAAAGGTTCCACTAGTTTTAACCCTGCAGCTGAAAACATAGCAGTTTAAGAGAAACTGCCAGGTTTACACTGCAGGGTTAATCCAGCCTCTAGTGGCTGTCTCCCTGACAGCCACTAGAGGCCGCTTTCTGCGATTTACACAGAGAAAAATTAAGGTAAGCAAATGGTTAACCATTTATTCGTCACAGAATGGGGTCCTAGGTGACATGGGATATATAGCGTTAGGAACATATTTGTATTCCCAACGCTATAGTGTTCCTTTAATGCATGACCTCACAAATGCTCTTTTGGTTGAATTGGTAAAGGTGCCCACAAACAATCCAAAAACTTGTGGAAAGCCTTCCCAGAAGGGTGGTGGCTGTTGTAGATACAATAAAAGGGGGGCTCAATTCCAAGTGGGATTTCCAGGTGCAATGGTCAGGTTTCCACATCGTGTATCAACTCCAAACTGTAGAGTACCTCAACTGTAGAGTACCTCCTTGATTGCTCAATATTTATATTATTTACATAAAGGGACAACCCTGGGTTCTACGGACACCAAACAGGCATTTAGGAAGAATAATACTGCTATTAAGATAGTGATATAAATGTAAGGGCAATGCAGCAGATAATTAATAAAAGGTTACTGCCATTTCTCAATAAACCATGTAACTCTTACCTTTCTAAAGAAGAGAGCAAGAGAACCAGTTTTCTTGGGCTTTCCAACTGATGTTGGACAGGATTCCTGGACTCTGCCCTGCTGGCGTTTTGTAGATGGACTGATCAGAGCCTGGGCAGTCAGAGGGATCTGAACCCCATTTTCATGTTGTGGTGATGTCTTTACTAAAATAAAAAAAAGATCCAAAAATAGTTACCGGATAAGCGTAGGTGGTTTGTTGGAAAGTGTCAATGGGGTGAGAGACCCCCCCCAAAAAAACCAAACAAACTAGAATGAAAACATTCATTAGGAGATCACAGTTACCCACATTCGTTAGACTAGCATTCTTATACTGTGGGGATGCACAAATAGAAATGGGGTTTGCTTGGGACAACATGTGTGCATTTACAGTAGAGGTGGAATAGTGGTGACTCTGATTCAGATGTCATAACATTGACCGATGAATAAGTGCCAGAAGCCCTAAGATTACTCTCCCAGAATAGGGAATAACCCTCAAATATAGTATAGAGAAAAAAGGAAAGTGAAAGGGCTAAAGAAAGCCCATATGGAAAGTAATGCAAGAAAGGGGAGGTCCCTACCTTTAATAATCATAAGGGAAAACAATGGGTGATAGGACAGGTAGACAGAGGGGTGGTAATATACCAACCAGAAGAAAATATACACAAAATCAGATACTCACTAAAAATAAAGGAGCTATCTGACAAATATCCTAACTGGAGGTGAGAGCTCCCCTCAAACAAATCTCATAGAGAGGGATCCAAGGTAGTAGAGATAACTAAATAAAGCCAGTATATAGAGGTTAAAAGAGAGCCTCTATAAGGAGACACTAAAGAGTCCCAAAATCTGAGGCTGGACAGGAACCCCCTGTAGGAGCAAACATTTGCTCCTGACGACGGCGTGCTGAAACGCCGAAACGCACGTCGAGCTAGTCCTTTTTATTTATTTATTTATTTTGCACTTTTTGGTAGCACTTATGGATTAAGTTATTTAATTTAGTTTTAAGTTATTAGACAGGTAGGGACCTTGGTTATAGTAGGCACTAGTGGTTTTTTCACTGTGCCGAGGTACTTAGGGACAGTCTACTCTCTACAGGGGTTCCTGTCCAGGCTCAGATCTTGGGACTCTTTGGGCCTCTGGGCTAATGCAAATACTGTCTGACGATTGAGACTGAACTTTGAGAAGTTACACAAAACATAAAAAACACGAAGAAAATTCTATATCACTCCAAATAACACTTCTCATATGAGCCTCCTTCCCATTTGTCTTGAAGTAATTTAAGGAATGGACTGGTGCTTGATCACATAGTGGGCTATACCATTACATTTTAGGTTACAAGCAGCAAAAACAGAAGACCTGCAGAAGATTATCCTTCACAGTTATTGCATATCATGGTCACAAACCGTCTGGGGAAGGTGTACTTACAGTGAACAGGAAAAATACATTTCTGGACTATAGGTACAATCGGTTTATCTGGAGACAGGCACAGGCGCTCTAGAGGCTTCACAGTAATTCTGATCCTGGTGATATCTGGTGTGGTAATTTTCTCTGCTGGAGAATCATCAAAAAGCCTCCTCTTTGCGCTTCCAGCAGCAGGAGAACTGTAGCGGTCATGAACAGACAGAGGAGACAGCGGTTGCATATCTAGAGGGTAGAAAGAGGTTACTTGGATTTAAACGTTAGGGATGTTTTACATTTTATTTTAAAGAATTCAGTGGCATGTAAAAAAAAATAAACCCACAATCATCTCCCTGCATTGGTTTTAGAATCAAAGCCAAAAAACATAATTAAAGGGACGCTATAGTTACCACAACAACTACAGCTAATTGTATTTGTTCTGCTGAGTGGAATCATTCCCTTAAGGCTTTTTGCAGTAAACACTTTTTTTTTCGATTCCGCAGATGGCTACTCGAGGTGCTTCCTGGGGCAGTGCTGCACACTGTGCAGTACCGCCATTCAGTTTCTCCACCCTCTGCAGAGAGACACTGAACTTTCCTCACAGCGATGCATTGATCTATGAGATGCTGATTGGCCGGAGCTGTGTTTGGTTTGTGCTGGCACTACCCCTGATCTCCCTCTTTGACAGTCTCAGACAATCCTAATCAAAAGCATTGTGATTGGCTCAGAGAATCACCTCTGATATCAGCCAAGCAGGCAGATCAGGGGCAGAGGCAGCAGCTGCAGACTTGAACAAACAAGATTTTACTATATTTATGGAGGCAAGGGGAGGAGGGGGGCTAAATGGTGGGTTTAACAAGGGTCAGGTTTGTGTTTCCCTATAGTGTTCCTTAAAATTAGATTTTCTTATGCCTACTCAAAATTCATATTCGACTACTTATGAATCTGCCCTCTTATTTCAACTTTCTGGAATCAAATACAAACAGACTGCAAAGCAAATGTGACAATCTGATAACACGTACCTAGTTTAGAGTTTTTACCTACATTAACAGTTGCTTATTAACAATACAAAAAGCCACCAATTTAGACTAGATTACACAAAATGTTATACACTGAACAAACTTAAAAACGCAACACTTGTTTTTGCCCCCATTTTTCATGAGTTAAACTTAAAGATCGAAGACTTTTTCTGTGTACACAAATGGCCTATTTCTCTCAAATATTGTTCACAAATCTGTCTTAGTGAACACTTCTCCTTTGCCGAGATAATCCATCCACCTTACAGGTGTGGCATATCAAGATGCTGATTAGACAATATGAATTTTGCAAAGGTGTGCCTTAGGCTGGCCACAATAAAAGGCTACTCTAAAACGTCTTAGATCTTTGAGTTCAGCTCATAATAAAATGGGAGCAAAAACAAAAGTGTTGCGTTATTTTGTTCAGTGTGCATCTGAATGTATTGGTTTATATACTGCCACAGTCAAAAGAAAAAGAAAATAAAAAGACCAATTATCTTTGTGGAAATAAGATATGGCTACCATCAATACCATCCCATTTTTTTTGCAAAAATGTTCAAACTATTTTAAGGGTAATGGATCTATGATTTTACAGACAGGAATAATCATGCACAAGCACTTAAAACAATTCTTACCGGGGGGCGGAGCCAAGCAGCCATGCTGAGCGGTCGCACAGGAGAAGAGCTCCGTGCAAAACTGCTCATATCCAGCCAGAATTGGGGCAAAACCCTGCAAAACGACGTTTGAAAGACATCGAGTATGTAGCCCTAGACTGCAGGATACAAAACATAGCTTCCTGACCGCGACCGGCGGCTCCTAACCGGGGATTGAACTGAGGCCTACCTGAGGCCTACTCAGCTACAGCGGGGGAGGCGGCCGATCCCTACGCTGTCTGCAGCCCACTAATCGGGAGGTCTCCCCGGTTCACTCTCTCCCCCCCCCCTGCCAGTGAGGGATATCCCGGTAACCGAAGCCTGCAACAAACAGTGCCTGACGCCATGGAAGTCACCACGTGTAACCCGCTGCCGCCCCTTGAGGAAAGGCTGGATCGCCTATTTGCCGCCTTTTGGGCAAAAATATATCGCCAGGGAAGCACTAACGAGGAGAACGCACCAGCAGTGACCCAAAGAGAGGACGTGCTGAGACCTGCGGCTCCCGACCGGGGCTCTGGTGAAGCTAAGAGGGAGGGAAGGAGGAAGCGGTCGACCCGACGCAAACATGTCAACCACAGACCTAGACCAGCGGTGAGTCGTCCTGCCCCCGTGCAGAGCATACCCCTTCGTAGCCCTGCATCCCTCAAGAAGGTCAACGCTCCCCGGGCGGGGAAAACACACAAGAGACTCAAAGCGGAACCCCACCGACCGCCCACTGCGCCCCTGAGAGCTCATGCCCAAGAGACCGAACCGCCACACAAAACGACGGCCAAAGCGGATCCCAGTCAGGCGCTTTCTCCGGCCATTACACTCCCTTGCAAGCAGGGAATTGGCTGAAACCGACCCACCAGCGATGCACTGGCCCTCAACCATGAGGCACAGGCAGGTCGGAGGACTAGCACATAAGTTTCACAAATTTACATGTTGGGACTTTTACTTATCATTTATCGCATAATTAATATAAGCTAATTTGTTTCACAGTCAAGCTTAGCACTAACCACTAGCACTAACTACAACCATACTTGTATAACTCAAAGTAGAAAAGCCTGTAACCTATCTAGCGGTGAATCTAGTATACTGTAATTTATGCCTACACTCATTAGGCGTGTGTTTAGACTACCTGCTCCCATTTCATCTTACTTAGCTTGATGCATTGGCCTAGCACATTCCGCGTTCTTTGACTCATATGTTCCCTTACATTGTTAGCTTGCTATTTACCCATGTATCACCTGATATCTGTCTATCCTAACTTAGCGAGTTTAAATCGATGCCTTAACTAACATTTCAACCACTAAAGCGATCACAGCAACGAGCCAACTGGAGTGTACCTACGTGTTTAGATTTATCTACCTTTCATGACCAGTCTAGCAACAACTAGCGAAGATGGGTTTTTCATTAGTTTTACTTTTGTTTACTTCATTTAACTCCTGATGATTCCATTGCCTACTGTAAAATACCTTTATAACTGTTACTTCATGCATGCTATTAATCTACTGCAAAGCTTGTTTAATATAAAACATAAAATGAGGCTGTTATTCGTAGGAGATGTACTATTGTGTTAGAGCGATCCCATCCTGTACAAACACTGTATATCCCCTACTCTTTATTCTGTACCCTATTTAACTCCTGCCTCAATAAAAGAAAGATTGACAAAAAAAAAAAAAAAAACAATTCTTACCCCGCTTGAAAGGTCCACCCAGGTCTGTTCGCACTTCTTTCAAACGAGGGTGAATTATTGGAGAAGCCGGCATCATTGGCAAATGGCCTAAACCTGCTTCGTTACCAGATTCAAAGTTGCTGGGAATCATAACCTTTATATGAAAAACAAAAAACACACATAAAAGAAAAACATTAATACCACCAAATAGAAGTCATCTCTGCAACGCTGTTGTAAATAAAATGATGGGTAATAAGACAAGTAACATTAACAGGACTATTAAGTAAACAAAGAATTTAAGCAAATTAGAGCTAAACAAACTCGAGGCTATAATAGCGGATTTAGAAAAATTCCCAATATTCAGTATAGTCCCCGCTTTTTAATTCAGATTAAATTCTTTACAATTCTGAGTTCAGTACATAACCCTGTGAATGTCTATTTTCCTCAAATCGGTTTCAAGATGGCAATCACCAGAACAGCAGGTACAATGGATTTTTGTGACCGGATGTTCAATAAGTAAATACTTTTCCATTTTTAATTATTTTTGTTTTAGATGTCTTACATTTTCTGGATTACAACTATTTCAATGTAATGTGTTGTGTCAAGTACCCATTCCCCATAGCTACTTGAAAAGGCCTTATTGGTAAAACGCATTGTTGGATTATTGTATTTTTTATTTTATATTGTTATTATCTATAAAGCCCTGAGGTTCCTATGTTTTTGAACCTGCTAGCCTTTGTTGTTATTTTTATTTTACTCTTTCATTGTTCCTGGCATTACCTGAAGCACAACTTCCTGGACTACCACTTTAAAATCCTTGGTTGGGTTTGTTCCACCCACGCTACAAATACTGAGCAAATCCATTGCTCAAAAAAAAAAAAAATATATTTAATATTATGCAGAGAGCGCTATATTCCATCTAATTTTTCTTATATGTGTGAACATCACTGGAGGAGCAACATTTTAACCCCTAAAAGGGTCTTTGTCAAGCTACATCACACCAGAAATAACAACAACTATTTATAGGCAAAAGCATAGTGAAAGTGTAAAACAAACCCACTAAATGATCAATTAATCTATGATTAAACATTGGTATAGTAAATTCAGTCTGTTAATTATAGATTGTTATTGATCACTTAAAGAGTTTGTTTTACACTTTCACTATGCTTTTGCCTATAAATAGTTGTTATTTCTGGTGTGATGTAGCTTGACAAAGACCCTTTCAGGGGTCGAAACGCTGTTCTGTCTCACTTTTCCAAATAAATAAATTTAAAGATACTTTGAGTGCCTGGATCCTCTTTCCATCACCGATATTTGCTCTCTAGGGCTGGTGCTGGCCAGCCCTTGGTCCAGTTTAGCACCCGGATCTTCACCTGGCTGGAGTGCGGTTCGTTTTTTTTTCTTTTCTCTCTTTCCCCCCCCCACATTTTCTGGATAACAACTATTTAAAATATGTGTTGTGTCGAGTACCTATTTCCCAAAGCCTACTCACAACTTTCAAATCCATCTGGATATGCAGGAATATGTGATCTTACACAAAAGACAATCACACAAAAGTTAACTTGTCACAGTTCAGAGAACTGTGGTCCCGAGCCATGCAGGGAAATGTGCTAAACACACTCACATTATAAGTCTGGCAAGTAAAGGTTTGTAATCATGGACCTGCGTGATGTAGTGGATGTGGAGTCTTTTGTGGTTGGACGGGACTGTTTGGAGAATAACGAGCTTAAAAAAATCTGTATGTCATGCCCAACACAAAACACATATTAAAAGTGTATTGAACTCACAATATAAAATATACATATAAAATGCCATGATATACACATCAATGCAGTACTATTATAAACCATTTCTTATAGGGCAACTGCCGAAACAGACCTCTTCATAAGTTGGCACAGTCTCTGTAGCTTCCACCAACTCCCAAAGAACAGAATCACTTGTCCAGGCAAGGCTTTCCAAAATCTGCTCTTCGATGCTGTTGAGGTGTTTCACCATATCTCGGGACAGTCCATCTTCTGACCGGATAAAAACTTCAATGACCTGCGGAGATTTAAAATATGTGAGCCATCATTTTACAGAGACCACCCACTCTTTATATTATAATTGATACACATTTATATGTATGTATGTATAGATATACACACACACCAACCCCGACCCAGCTTTAAAACTACTGTATTGTATTTGGACTATAAATAAAGAGGAATTACAATGGGCAAATCCTATAGTTTTATAAATCTCCATTTATTCAGAATACAACCAAAATAACCATTAAACCTTGAACATAGGTCTCTAAAGAAACAAGGTGATAAGGATTTTGCCACAAGAGTGGAGTCCAGGTGTTGACCAGATTACCTTATCATTTAAAGAAAGCAAATGCCAAAAAGTGTCAAGCAAGGGTTACCTTGTAGAAGTTAAAAGGACTGAGCTTCAAAACTTCAATGATCCATGGGAAAATGCGAGGAGAACTGTACGCAAAGAGTACAATTTCGAGACAACAAGCCATCAATGATCGATGCAAGATATCATGTTCTAAAAGAACCTGAAAACATTTAAAGTCATAATTCAAGCAACTTGGAAAGTATGTTGTATAAACGTGAAAGTACCATTCTGCAGTCTTAAGCTAGGTTATTCACTTTTGTCAGAATTACAGCAAACTAAAATTTGAATAAATCATATAAACAAGTGGTGTGAGCACTCCTGTTATAAAAACATGATATAAAAACACAAATGAAACCGCAAATAGAACTTTAATAAATACAAACACAGACTAGATACAATCAAACCTCAAAAGGACAATATATTACTGTAAGCATTAGATACAGATCTACATAAAGTCTGTGTGACTATAATGCCATAGATAACTATAGTCACAGTGTTACTAATGTAGAGAAGTGACAAACAAGGTAGAGATTGTACGTAAACCTGAATAACAAACACAGGTACAAACTCCACACTATATTGGGCTAAAATGCTTTAGTGGAAATCCCTTATATATTATAAAAAAAAAAAAGGTATCAATCCACTAAACAGTGGGAAAAAAAAGCAGGTAGGTGCATAAAATCACAGTAATAATATGGAGTACCACAGATCTGAGACTATAAAATCATCCTGCATGAAATAATAAATCAAACACAAAAAGCAAGTATGCATATGACTAAGAGTACTTATGCGATGTGATGCAGTCAGTCAGTGAGGATCCCAGAGGTTCAGATGACCAGCGAGCTCAACCCCTAAATTGCAGAGTGCCAGAGTGCTCATATATGTATGCATTCACAGAGCTAGCTGTGCTGTCTGGACGGGCTAATCTTCTCTCCCATACTTAAATCGAGACAGGGGAGCACCTCTAGCTGGAGACACGAGGTAAGCCGCGGCCGGTAAATTCAAAAAAGGCAGCGGTTGCTTTAAAGATGTAGATCAACTATCCAGATGGGAATAAAGTAGATGGACCAAATGTCTGAGCATTTTGTCTCTGTATGAGACTTTATCAATACACTGGTCCATCTCTGATTTCACTACCTGTTCTTTTCACTGTTTAGTGGATTGATACATTTTTTATAAGTGATTTCCACTACAGCCTTTTAGCTCAATATAGTGTGGAGTTTGTACCTGTGTTTGCTATTCAGGTTTACATACAATCTCTACCTTGTTTGTCACTTCTCTACATTAGTTGCAATGTGACAATAGTTATCTACGGCATTATAGTCACACAGGCTTTATGTAGATCAGTATCTAATCCTTACAGTAATATATTGTCCTTTTGGCGTTTGATTGTATCAAGTCCGTGTTTTTTGTTATTAAAGTTATATTTGCTATTTGATTTGTATTCATATCATATTTATAGAACAGGAGCGCCAACACCACTTGTTTATATTTATTCATTTCAAGTCACTCACTCTATGGTGTTGGGCAGCCCATGTTAATTATACTTTGTTTATTTACGGTTTTAACTGAAATTTGAATGGCAAAATTAAGACTAAAGTAGCAAAAATTATGACTATAGCAGAGATGTACTATTCGTTTTCTACAACTAATAAGTGAAATTTTTGTTTGCCATTTGGTTTTGCAAAAAATATTACATGTAGCATCTGCTTTAAAGAGAAAAACCTCTTTAAAAATGCTCAAATTAATGGAAAAAAGTTAGCAAGCTGCTGATTGGGTCATATTACATTGCTTCCTCTGCAAAGCACTCACTTAAAGGGACACTATAGGCACCCAGACCACTTCAGCTCATTGAAGTGGTCTGGGTGCAGTGTCCTAGGTCCCTGAACCCTGCTAAGGTAATTATTGCCGTTTTTAATCAAGTATAATAATTACCTCTGAGGGTTAACTCCACCTCTATCTACGAGACAGCCAGAAGAGGAACTTCTGGGTCATCAGGCAAATTTTGGTCACCTAACTGATGCTGGATATCCTTACTCTATGCATTAGACATGCATTCTTATGGGGGACATACTAATGGGAGCACAACCAATTTACCGCGCATTAGATCTACCCCGCAGGCTGACGCCGGTTGGGGAGAAGTCGAGCCTGAACTAGCACTGAATGATATCGGCACTGGAATCAGGTAAGTGACAGAAGGGGGGTTTTTAACTTTGTTAAAAATTTGTTTTTCTGGCACTATAATTTCCCTGATGTTACCTAAGAGGATAAAATAAGTAAGGGAAAATGTACAACAAACTGGGAAAACAAAAAGGAGAGGGAAAACGAATAGCACCTCCCCCAAAACAAACAAAAACCCAGATGGAAAAAAACAAGAACACCACCCATAAATTAACACGGACTTTTAACTGGGGATCTTACCGACATGTCTTTTCCATGACATCTACGCAACTCTTGATCCACTATAGTTTCCAAAACGTTATAGTACAAAATCTCTGCCAGTTTACGTCTATTGATCGCAAAATCTGTAAATGGGTTATAAAGAATACAAATTATTCCAGTTTCATATAAAAAAAACTGAATAACAGGTGTGATTTTTTTTCTTTTCTTTTGTGTTTTAAATGACCACTATGAAAACACAAGATATTAAAAATATCAATTTCCGGGAGCTGGGCCAAATATGATTCACCTCAGTTACATACAATTCCAGGTCTAACTCCAATATCTTGATGAGGTCTCTGATCTCATCTGTAGTCTATTATCTAAAAGGTCTTTGAAATCATTTGCAGAAACTAAGATAACAAGATAACCCTTGCAGTCCATATTGCTCTAGCTCATGGACAGCTAAAGAGTAGGGTCCTTTCCATACAAGACATTACAGTTAAGATAGTCCCAAGAGAGGACTAAGAGGTTTAAAATAGTTATATCCCTAAGACAATACACATCTATGCTTACCAATATGAGAACCAGCTTGATCTTCTGTGGATTGTGTGTAGTGTTGGCAGAAGCTATTTCCAATATCTCTGACAATATTTAATATATTGTCCATTGGATTGCGAACACAAGACCTGAAAGAGAAATGGAATTATTTTTATTTTCCATTCACATGGCAGCCAAACTATACAACAGGGCTTGCATAAGATAGACAAATGTTCATACTGTAAATGATCATTTTACCTAGGACAAGATTACTCATTTTGCATACAAGCCATATATGACAGTAGCATTTCCAAAGATTGCCTTTTAAATGTAAGTATGTATTCTTGTGTTTGCGTGCCAATGCTGCAAATTAAGGTTACTAAACTAAAAATTATTTGCAGATTTAAATAATGTGGTTTACATCCACTATCACACAAAACAGGGAGGTCATTGCATATATGCATTATATAGAAAATGTGAGAATTGGGAGCAAACCCGGAACATGTATTTCCAAGCAGTGGTGCTGCCGTAAAGACCAAAACATTTACAAAATACAGTTAAAGGAACAGATCACAATTTATTTATTTTTTGTTTTTTTAAAGACAGTTTTACATCTAACACGGCTACTTAAAATCACCTATGTTAGCAAATAATTCAGTTAATTATTTACCTACATTACACGGCTACCTTTGCAATTCAGCTGTTGTGCACTTTGTTCCTCATGATGCTTAGACTTTCAGGTGGATAAAATGATCTTAAGCTAAAGTACTAGACTAGTGCATTAATGCTGTTCAGTTGGTACGAATCTAAGCTCAAACATATCAATTGGTCCAGAATTTACACGAGGAGCCAGTTTGTTAAATAAGACTCCACAGGTAAGCCCCAGACAATCAGTTGGGGCATAGATTAAAAAGTTAATTTGTTTGTACCAGCTTAAAAGCATCAATGCACATGTCTAGTAAGTACATCTTTAAGGTTATACACTTGAAATTGGTTTAATTTGGACATTTATATATAAACATATCATGGTGAACTTCTCAAAAAAATAAAATTTAAAAAATATAAAAAAAAAAAAAAAAAAATATATATATATATATATATATATATATATATATATATATATATATATTTTAAAATGAGCCATACCAAGTTTAGAACAAAAATATTTACAATTTTGACTGAAGAGACAGACAGACAGATATAGATCTACATATTTAATCTTAAAAGGGATGTTTATGAAAAAAAAAAGAAGAAAAAGGGGGGATGTTTTTCCCATTTAAACTAACACTTCTAGCTGGATGTGGCCCCCATTACATAATGGCCTCTCATTTGTAAGTTTCAAAAGAAACTTTTTAGAAGAGTAGATTCCTTCTTAGATGCTGGGGGGGTAGAAATTATGGTGATTTGAGTGTACCTGGAAAGTGTTTCTGCCACAAATTAAATTGATAAAGGGAGGGGGGGGGGGGGAAGGAGGGAAGGAAATAAAAAGAACTTTCAAAATGTCAATTCACAAAAATATTACACGATGATGCATACTTAAACACACTGATGAGCTGTTCACTTGGTGCATTTTTGAGTCCAGTAACCATGTTCTGCAACTTAGTCACACACTGAGTTGCTGAAGAAACAGGTGTGATTACAACCTCCTTCTCCTTCAGGTATCTCCTACCTGTCAGTGGGGTGGATGGTGCAAAGGATCTTTCCTGTAAGACAATAAAACGATAAACACTACTATTACTGCACCAAAAAATAAATAAAAAATATTTTAAGGTTGGTGTTTAGCGCCCTCTGCTGGGGTTTTAAGATTACTTTATAAAGTCTCACATTCTTTTTATATATAATACATTTCGGTCTTTTGACCTTTCACCGAATATACTTCCGCCCTCTCCACTCTACTGCTCTTATCAAAGTTACAAACTACCTATTCACAGCTAAATCCAAAGGCCACTACTACATACTAATTCTTCTTGACCTCTCTGCTGCCTTTGACACCATTGATCATGCTCTCCTTCTTCAAACTCTTCAATCGCTTGGTCTCTGTGACTCTGTCCTCGCGTGGTTTTCCTCTTATCTCTCCCAGCGCTCAGAGACTTCTCTTCTAATGATACCTCCTCCCCTCATCCTGCCTAGGTTGGAGTCCCTCAAGGCTCTGTCCTTGGTCCCTTCTATTTTCTCTTTATACTGTCTCTCTTGGCAAACTTATTACCTCATTTGGATTCCACTACCACCTGTATGCTGATGACACCCAGATATCTCTCTCCTCCCTGGACCTCTCCCCTGCCGTCCTGCAACGTGTCAATGCTTGCCTTTCTTTCATCTCTGACTGGATGCCCTCCCGCTTTCTGAAACTCAGTTTCTCTAAAACTGAGCTCCTTGTCTTTCCTCCTCAAAATACTGATCCTCCTCTTTGGCTCTCCCTTCAAGTTAGTGGTATCCACATAAGTTCATCCTTGCAAGCGCGCTGTCTTGGCGTCATACTTTATTCTGGCCTTACATCCAGTATGTTTCCAAATCCTGCAGCTTCCATCTTAAAAACACAGCCCGCATCCGCCCCTTTCTCACGCAAGATGCTACCAAGGAGCTTGTCCATGCTCTAGTAATTTCCTGAATGGATTACTGTAACCCTTTCCTAATTTGTCTTCCCAAAAGAATGTATTGCCCCGTTAGTCAGTAATGGATTATATTTAATTGCCATTTCCTGTCCTGTGTTTTATACCCCACTTCCTATAGAATGTAAGCTCGTTTGAGCAGGGTCCTCTTCAACCTATCGTGCCTGTAAATTTTCTTGCAATTGTCCTATATATAGTTAAATCTCCCCTCTCATAATAATGTAAAGCGCTACGGAATCTGTTGGCGCTATATAAAACGGCAATAATAACTATATATATATATATGTAAAGAATGGACATCAAAATACAAAGAAAAGGCACCTTATCAAAATGTTGCTGCATGGTTGATTCTGTCCGTTTCTGAGGTGTACAGACACCTGTAGACATTGACAAAAATTTTTGCGGAGTTCCAATTTCCTCTTCTGCATCAGCTTCTAGAAACACTCGCTCGTCAAAATCGCCAACTGTTAGAACATATTCTTCATACTCTTTATTCAAGGCTTTGCTGTTGGAAATAGTGGGATACGGTAGAAAAGTATATTTAAAGAAGATTTCTAATATTGAGATCAATAAATCACAACAAATGGTATCCAACTTTTGAAAACAAAAATAAGCATTGAAAAAGTTATAACATTACGTATGAAACTATTTTAAGTATCCGACTCACCTGTTATCTGTAAAAGCAGAGAGATCCAAGAGGCAGTCCCCTTTTAAAATCTGGTGTTAAAAATGGCAAAAAAATTTTTTTTTAATTAAATTATAGTTTCCCATTAACACAATATAAAGTACAAAAGTGTGCAATTATCACAGCACATACCATTCTATCATAAAGCTTTGCAATATATGGTTTGAAGTAATGTTCTTTAATCCCCTTGGCCTCAACTGTAATTCCACCGTACATCTCGCACAATGCAGTGATGATGCAAGGTGGATCCTCTGGGCTACCATCCCGAGTAGGGAGGTTTGCTGTTGGATAAAAGAAATTACGCTTTAACACAACATATTTCCTTGAAAACAATTAGCTAACTCTACAACACGCCATTTGAAGAAAAACAAACCCACTAACAGATATACATCTAAAGAAAACATTCATATATTGTTTTCCTGCATGTTTTAAGTGGGGTGTAAAAAAAACAGCAAACAATCAGGAGTCTTTACAAGCCCTCCCTTTTTCCTCACCAACTCAGACTTTCAGTTTGTGCCAGGCAGTACTTCAGAGTCTTCTCATCGAGAAGCCTCTGTCCTGATGCTGCATGCAAAGGCTTTCCTATGTTTCTCAAGGAGCTGTAGCACATGTTTACATTTAATGTAGCTTTCAGGGCAATTCCATTAACTATAGCATCCAAACAGAGAAGTTAGGTACCGCCCAGCCCCAGCTTTTAGTAATTAACTTTGTCACAGAGCTAAGCTGTTCTTTCTTGGTAGTCCAGCTAAAGGGACACTATAGTTATTAAAAACAACTTTAGCCGAATTAAGTACTTTTGGGGTACAGATCATGTCCCTGCAGTTTCACTGCTCAATTCTCTGCCATTTAGTCGTTAAACCACTTTGTTTATGCAGCCCTATGCATTCCTTCATGCATTTGACTTGCACAGCCTTCCTATAAACTTCCTGTAGATATCCATCTAATGTTTACACTTCCTTTATTGCAAATTCAGTTTAATTTACAATTTCTTATCTCCTGAATGGTTAATAGGTTGCTAGAACCTGCAGGAGCATCCGGTGTCTGAGTAAAGTTAAATTTACAAAGCAGGTGATAAAATACTTTTAAAGTAACATATGATTGAAAATGACTTTTTATTTTCCATAAAGGCTGTGTCAGTAAAGGCCAGGGGAGGTGTGGCTAGGGCTGTATAAAAAGAAGCAAAAGATTCAATTCCTAAATGGAAGAGAATGAAACAGGGAGACTTCAGAGGCATGATCTATACACAAAAATGGCTTCATTAAGCTATAGTTGGTTTGGTGACTATAGCGTCCCTTTAAGTGGAACTAAACTCAAGAGGCAGGCAATAGCTGAAAGCACCTATCTTGCAAATACTTCTTATCAGGCTGCACTGGGAAGTCTGTTATCGGATAGCCACAGAATGTCTAGGTGGAGTTACAAGTGGAGGACATGCTAAGGCTTCCAACAAGAGTTCTGCAGTTTCTGTAAGCCGTTTTGGCTGTACCCCCAATGAAAACAAATGCACCACTAGCACATAATCTAACCATTGTGGTTATGGTGAAATACACACTTAAAAAAAAAAAAAAAAAAAAATAATAATAATACAATTGCGATGGATCCAGTCATACTAGGGCCATATATCCATAGTTGTGTAGACTCACCTGCAAAATCTGGGTTCAACAGTTCTTCTTTATTAGGGCACTGCTGTGTGTGTTCATAAACAAGGTCCAGGCAGCACAAGAGCAAATGATAACAATTAACCAAATCGTTGCCGATTAAGCTGAAATTACCTGAATGACAGTTTTCACAAACGTCAAAACAAATCTATTAGTCATTTCAAAAATGTATATTTACATGTTTCTACATTAAAATATGATTTTTTCCCTCTTTTCTTAAAGAACTCTACAAAAGAGCTCTCTATATCCTATTGGCCCTGCAGCGTCTGTTTAGGCAACACAATTGTTTTTATATAGCTGAGACTGCATTGCCACATATACAGTGCGTACAGAAAGTATTCAGACGCCTTCATTATTTATTGCAGTCTTATCCTACAACTGTTCACATTTTTTCCAAATCGTCTATATTCAATATCCCATATGACTTTTTGCTTTTAAACTTTACACTTAAATTTAAAGAAAATATTTCATTGACACGTATTCAGACACATTGAGTAAAGATACAGCTAAGATGATCCAGAGAAATGGGATACATCAGAGAGTGAAGTACTACAACACTTGAAATAGGAGTCCACATGTGGCATTTCAATTAGTTAGACACAATTTTGAGAAGGCACACATCTTATTAAAAAAAAAAAAAAAAAAGGTATAATCTGCTGTCAAATAAATTGCTCAGAGGCTCAGGTTTGGGGAAGGCAACAAAAAAAAATCTGGCTGCGTTGAAGGTTGACAAGATCACAGTGACCTATACAATTCTTTAGGAAGAAGTTTGAAAAATCCAGGACTCCTAGAGCTTGCAGCCCAGCCAAGTTGAGCAACTGGGTAAGAAAGGCCCTGGTAAGAGTATTTTTTTGCAGAAGCTTGCAGAAGAACAACCATCACTGCAACATTCCATTGATCTGGCCTTTATGGCAGATTGGCTACATGTAAGCTTCTTCTCAATGCAAGACACATGTCAGGATTACTGTAGATGCCCAACATGCTGAACTTAAGTAGATATAAAGTAAATACCCAAGACGTATTACCGGGCCTTAGAATGGCCGGATTTAACGTATAAAGGCAAAAGACACAAGAAAGGGAAAAGCAAAGAGAAAGGTATAATGCAAACGATAAACAAGCCAAAAGGTCAAGGAATGGAGATAACAGAATAGTCAGGAGCCAAGCCAAAAGTCCTGGAATAAAGAGATCGGATAGTCAATAAGGGAAGCCAAGGTCAGATACACAAGAAATCAATACAAGGAACGCGCTCTCGGATAACCAACTGGAAACCACGACAGGGCAGTGAGAAATGGACAAACTGGATTTAAATAGCTAAAGGCGTTTCCTGTATGGCTGTAGGGAAACGTGACCAAGCTATGTGTGTAACACACCCATACTAAATTAATTGATCTGGCCCTTTAAGGGTTAAACAGGAAACCCTTAAATTATTCACAGCTGCAGCGGCCGGCCTCTTTAATGATACAGGCCCGGCCGCTGAGAGAGGAGAGTGTTTGGCAGTATTCCCCTTAGATTGTGGGAATACCGCCGTAGCGATACACGTGCTTGGAATAATAAGTAATAAAAAAAAAAAATATCCCGGAGTGCGATAAACATTCCCTGGCTTGATGAAATTAAGATTGAGCAGTTTGGTCTTGATACAAAATATGTTTGGAGGAGACTGGGACCTTCACAATACCATCTCAAAAGGTAAAGCATAGTTGTGGCAACTTCACTCTCTTCGAGTGTTTTTTTGCCAGCAAAGAAAAGGAGACGAGACTGGTTGGGGAAAATGTTTGAGAAAGCTGAACAAAGCAAAAAAAAAAAAATATATATATATCCTTAATGATAACTTGGTTCAGAGGGCTCAAGACCTCTGACTGGGCAAACGGCTCAACCTACAACAGGACAATAACAATTAAGTACACAGCTGGACCAAGATCTGCAAATTGCGGTATGCCAACCGTCCCCATCAAACCAGACAGAGCTTGAGAAAATCTTCAGAGATGAATGGCAAAAAGTACCCAAATGCAGCTGTACAAAGCTTGTTGCATCATATCCAAAATATGAGGTTGTAATTACTGCCAAATGTGCTTCAAGTACTAAGTGAAGGATCTGAATACTTATGTCAATTCCATATTGGCTGCCCACCTTTAAAATACAAGTTAGTGTAGAAAGTCATGAATAAGACTATTGCATTTAA
This sequence comes from Pelobates fuscus, assembly GCF_036172605.1. Taxonomy (NCBI): domain Eukaryota; kingdom Metazoa; phylum Chordata; class Amphibia; order Anura; family Pelobatidae; genus Pelobates; species Pelobates fuscus. The sequence continues at coordinate 336,868,152 of NC_086321.1, read as the reverse complement.
TCCATACATTCGCTCACCCTTTGCATATACAAACAAGGTCCAAGAGAACTTGAAGAGAGATTTAACGTTGCACTGCAATTTCCTGCAAAGCAAAAAGGGAAAAATATGAGAGAACATGCTAATTCAAGAACGGTGATCTCTAAACACTGGCAAAAGGTTTCATAAACTTCATTCCTAAAGTTTAGCAATCACTGCTCTAGATTTCCAGGTTTGGCAAGGATTTTCAATAAAATTCACAATAGTTCACCAAAATCACAGCTTATTTTTGATGCATACATCTTTCAAAAATGGTTTAGAAATAATTAAATTACATGAAGACAATAAGATTTTTATTTTTAAACACATCGCTAAACACCTATCAACTTAACTGCAGCCCCAGCACCACCCTGTGTTCAAGTTAATTTTCCATTTACAAATGTAATTTGGTCCTTTCTTTAAATAAATAAAAAAATATATATTTTATATTCGTCCTTACCTCCCCCCAACCCTCTGCATCAAAGGCAAGGCTGATAAGGCACAATCTGACACTGAATTAAACAAAACTAAATTGGCACTTATACACTGGAAGTGGCGCACATTATTTAGGAGTGTGAAACAGCCTGAAACTTATAACCTTATCTAGCTTTTTTTACCAGTATCTCACCTCTGCTTTCTGCTTTTCGGGGGCCGTGGAGGATCTTCATCTGGATTCTGAAATAGTTCCTTGAACATTGGTTCAAATTTCTTAAATATTACAGTAGAAACCTCAAAGTTCCTCTCTAGCCTTCCCACACGCTCCCTGAAGTGTTGTGGTAGGTTTGACATGTCCATCCATTTCTTCATTTTGTTAAAAAACTCAATAAGACTGCAAAACACCAGAAATATAAATAAATCCATGAAATCACATTACATCAAAGTGCTCTTTGAAAATGGCTGCCTCGAGACTAGCTCTACTGAGCCAAACAAGGATGTAACAGGCCCTGTTTGGAAAGTCAGGTGGTATAACAGGGCTTGACAAATTTGCTTGGAATCTAGGAGCCAGGTTTCTCAATGTCAAAAATAAAAATTTTAAAGTGACACTATAGTCACCAGAACCACTACAGCTTAATATAGTTGTTCTCGTGTCTAATCTGTCCCTGCACACTTTTCAATATAAACCCTGCCTTTTCAGAGAAAAGGCAGTATTTATATTGCAATCTTGTAACACGTCTAGTGACAGTCACTCAGACTGCCTCTGGAGTGCATCCTGGGTCAGTGCTGCTCAGTGCGCAGCACCTACGTATAGCGTCTCCACGCCCTGCATCAATGCTTCTCTATGAGGAGATGCTTATTGGCGCAGCATGGCATTTTGCCACATATGTGCAACAGCCTCGTAATGCATTCCAATAAGAAAGCAATGGATTGGCTGAGATCATCAAGATTGATGATCACAGTCATGGAGGCAGGGCCAGCTGCGGTGAGATCAGTACAGCGTGGGTGGAAACGGTGAGTAAAAACCTCTTTCCCATGTGATTGGAGGGGGACCAGTCATCTAAACACACTCACTCACTGACACACACACACACAGTCACTGCAATAATCAAACACATTTATGTGACTACTCAGCCTCCCTACCCGAGTTCAGCTTTCCTGTGGTCCAGTGGGGCTTCAGTCATCTCCCTACAATGCTCCATAGAGTGCTGGTTATTAATGCCGGGGCCAGAATGATGTCCTATTCCAGCTCCGGGCATCACTGGAGTGCGTGCGAGGGAACGGAGCAGGGAGGTTGTTACAGCTCCCTCACGCGCCTGCCTCAAATCTCCATCATTGGAGTAGTTTGTTGCCTAGAGTCCTCGAGCAATGAATCACTGTTTATTCTTACACGGTTTCTGAATGTTGCAAAAGTAAATCAGGGTCCCAGGTTGGTCACTATATGCTGCGGAACCATTCACAACCCAACCACTATACTACACATAACCTTGCACAACCTTAGTAGTAAATGTAGCCATTACACAAGAACTGTAGCTGTATCCCCAGTGTTAGCAGAGCTGCCATCAAAAATTGCAGGATCCTATGCAGAACCATAGGGTGAGTGCTACATGACACAAATGACAAGACATGAGCACCCTTACAAACCTATTGACATATACACATTCCTAGACTTGCACACACTGGTATGCTGTACTTTCAAAATGTCACCTGCTCACACCAAAACATATGCAAATACACACACACACATTGCCCTGTTATGCACACTCCCAGACATACACCAACACATGTATACACTTATACGTATTGTGCGCGCACACACACACACACAATTAAATAGAAAAACAAACAGTAACACACATATACACAAACTCAGATTTTATCCACCCTGTTTGCCTATCTTTTTGCAGCAGTAGGGTGGCTTCCCTATGAGCCAGTGGAAGCAAATGCTTGAAATGACTTTCTGTGAGCTCTGGGAGGAAGTAATATGAAATCACTTCCCTACATTGCTGCCGTGTGAACAGGCAGTCGCCTTAGCTGTTCAATGACCCAGGTCAATGCAGCTTCTAAAGGTAATCAGGACAGGTAGATATGTGTATCTTACCAACGAGAAAGCATAAAGGGATTAGAGCCCCATGCTTGACTGGACCCTTTGAAGTGGGGCTGAATGCTGGGAATTATTCTGTTGCGCTATTTGAAAGTTTTTTTTTTGTTTTTTTTTAAAGAACTTCTACAATTCTGTATTTGTATATTCATTTACATTTTGCTCTCTACGACTTACACAAATGGAGTTGCCTGTCAGTTCAGTTTTATGTTTGTAGAGTAGTTAAATATTTGTTTTCACTCGTGTGAAAAGTGCTGCCCCCAGTGACATTTAAAACCACTATTGGTGTGGCAACACTTTTCACACCCTGCACATCAGTTTACTAAAATATTATATTGTAGGGGTTTTGGGGAAAAAATAGTTTATGCTGTTCAGGACATGAAAAGTACAGCCTTTGGTGTCTTTGTAAATCACTGTATTGGTGTGCCAGCACTTTTCACACTCTGGGCAGTCCTAGGCCCTTATGGAGAGGCCCTGGACAGACCGAGGCCCTTATGGATGTTTATTTTATTAAGAAACAAAAATAAAATTCTTAAAAAGAGACGCTATAGTCACCAGAGCCACTACAGCTTAATGGTGTTCATAGTCTTTCCCTACAGGCATTTCATTGTAAACACTGCCTTTTCTGAGAAAAGGCAGTGTTTACTTTGCTGCCTAGTAACACCACTAGTGGCAGCCACTCTAGGTGCTTCCTAGTCCAGTGCTGCACAGTGTGACGTCATATTCCAGCTCCAGGCATCATTGCAGGGCACGTGAAACAGTAGAGCAAGAAAATTACTGGTACCTGGCTCCGCACTCCCTGAGCCAGCCACCTGCATTCTCCCTCAGTAGCCTCTGCTTTGGAGAGAACGGGCTCACAAATCCCAGGTGCCAGAATAGAATTCCTAGTCACCATAGTGACCTTGGATTTGTCGAGGCCTTATACAGAGGAATAGATGTGGCTATGCCTCTATACAAAGGCATATGGGGCTATTCACATGGAATAATTATTTAATTTTTTTAAAATTTTGATTTCTGTATTGAAAAGAGAAGGAGGAGGGCAGGCATTGAGCAGTGAGCTGTCTTTCAGCTCACTGCTAGCAAGGTATAGCGTTCAATCTTTCTCATAAGAAACATTGAAATAAATGCTTCACTAGGATTAGCATTCCAGTGGCAGACAATGGCAATTGTCATGCAAGGACCATAGGTCCAATAATGCCTTCCTATGGGAAGCGTTTCAATGTAGAAAAATAAATCATAATGTAAGAGTAGGCAGTTCAGACTGTGGATCCTTGCGCTGGATTCAAAGTGAGTTTTAATAGAATATTTGAGGTACAAAAGCACTAAAAAGGAGGACCATAAATCTAAATGACTCCCTTACAACAGTCAGTCAGAGGAGTGGGAAGAAAAAAAAAAAACACACACAAATGTTATGAGTGAGACTTTATTAAAAAAAAAAAAGTGTCAATTTCTATTTAAATCTGCACTGGAATATTAAAAAAAAAAAAAAAAAAAAATCAGGCTCAAGTGTTTAACCCCTTAAGGACCAAACTTCTGGAATAAAAGGGAATCATGACATGTCACACATGTCATGTGTCCTTAAGGGGTTAATGTGTTCAAAGTGTCACTAAAATGCTCCAGTGTTGGTGATGAATCTCCTCATTTTAAATAAATGTAAACTATTGCAAAAATGCAAATCCATTTTGTGCAATCTACTTAAGTCTTGAACACAAATGTTTACAAAATGTGAGCACATTATGGGTTAACTATCCGTTAATGTCTTTCCTGGATGCAAAGAGTTTGTACATAAAAGGAGATATAAACCATATTGGAACTATTCAGAAAGATAAAATACATTACCACTTTATTTCCTTACAAATCAAGGACATGCAAAAATAAACCAAAAACAAACATGCTGAATAAAACCGAGCTGATAACCTTTGACACTGCAGCTGTTACAGACAGCATTCCCCATGACATACAGGCAGCAAAACAGCTTGTTGGGAACCACAGGTGTATCCATACCAGCTGCTGTGGCATCATGGTTAACATGTATTCTGAATTTTAGAAACAAAACAAAAAAAAATCAGCTGACAACCAACCTTAGCTTTGCAGAACGCAAAATACGAGTCAGTGACACACCATTCCCCTCCATAAGTCCTTTCCCAACAGTTGGGATTACACTTTTTCGACATGCTGCATACAAGGCACAGGCTAACCAATGTTTCATTTCACCCTAATAAAGAGAAAATTATACATTATTTTAGATACTTTTTTCTTTGGCCACCTAAAAATGTATTTTAAAGCCCTTCAATGAGTAGATACCTTCACACCTTTTGCTTCTGTCAATATTACCATTGTTTACTTGCAATCCGACACTACTGAATAATTTTAAACTCTATAAAAAATAATGGAAATTCTCTTTCACTGTGCATGAAATCCTTCACAGTAGGTTCATACTTTAGATTAGTTTTTTTTTAGGTTTACTAGAAAGTTGCTTAGTTAAATTACTCCATATTCGTAAACCAGTTTAAAAGTTACCATAAAATACTGGTTTATTCATCCTTGCGCAAAGGTTGTTGCAGACCACATAGGCTGTATGCACCTGTTGCATATAAAAACTCAAACCCCTAAAATATAAATCTATATGCAAAAACAGTAAGTTAATATCACTTTGGCCTATCTTTATACTGAAAACCTCCACTACATGCAATTTAATTCCTCCTTATCTACCAGAGATTCAAGATCAGTAGGTCTATAATTATCTCAGTGAACTATTCTTCAATTGCTAGATAGTATATATCTAAATTAACTTCTGTAAAACATTCCTTCTTCTTCACAGTGTAAGATGTCTCCGCTAAATTTACGTAGTGAAGTTACACTAAGTTTATTGATCACTTTAGCAATGAATGGGACCTGAAGAGTTTGATATGCATGTTTTAAACATCAGTGACCAAATCTTGGCTACTGTCCTATGGTTCTCTATGCGTTGTTTTCAACATAGCCACAAAACTTCTAACTGGGGTATGCCAACCTAACCTTTGGCGCTTGTTGTACATCGTAAAATAGTTGATCATTATGGAAAATGTGGTCCAAGAAAGAATTATCATAATTTATATAACATATGTCGCAGCACTTTACAATATTAAAAGTGTGAAATAAATTAGCAGGTAATTCATAACACGCGGTTCTTCCTTACAAAAGACTTACAATCTGTAAATGCCAGTGGTTAACCAACCCTTCACCCACCTCTTTTACATAACATTTGAAACCAGACTGCATATTGTCATTATCTCCAACGTTCACCCACTAGTTGTCATATGGCTAACCTCTATAGGTGCCATAAACCAGGACTCTCACCCACTAGACTGCATATACCCACCTAACCCATAATAAATGTGCCATTTGACTACCTATACCTAAAGGGCATATATCCATCAACTACCTTGCTATATCTAGATAACATTAGCAGACTCCACTATATGACACCTACCTGATTTTCTCCCACCTTATCCTGACCCATCTCACACCTCATCAGCCTTTGTGTTTTGTATTCCTGGCCTATTACCCATCTCACCTCCAATTAGGTAGCAGACATCTAGTCCATCTTTCACTATGCCCTCTGTGGGTTTTACATAACTTGCCCACCTCCCATTTACCCCCTGTAGGTGACATTCACCTAGCCCACCTTCCATTTACCTCCCGTAGGCGAAATTCACCAAGCCCACCTTCCATTTACCTCCCATAGGCGACATTCACCAAGCCCACCTTCCATTTACCTCCCATAGGCGACATTCGCCTAGCCCACCTTCCATTTACCTCCCGTAGGCGACATTCGCCTAGCCCACCTCCCATTTACCTCCCGTAGGCGACATTCACCTAGCCCACTTCCCATTTACCCCCTGTAGGTAACAGTCACCTAGCCCACCTCCCATTTACCTCCTGTAGGTGACATTCACCTAGCCCACCTCCCATTTACCTCCTGTAGGCGATATTCACCTAGCCCACCTCCCATAGGCGACATTCACCTATCCCACCTCCCATTTACCTCCTGTAGGCGACATTCACCTAGCCCACCTCCCATTTACCTCCTGTAGGCGACATTCACCTATCCCACCTGCCATTTACCTCCTGTAGGCGACATTCACCTATCCCACCTGCCATTTACCTCCTGTAGGCAACATTCACCTATCCCACCTGCCATTTACCTCCTGTAGGCGACATTCACCTATCCCACCTGCCATTTACCTCCCATAGGCGACATTCACCTATCCCACCTCCCATTTACCTCCCGTAGGCGACATTCACCTATCCCACCTGCCATTTACCTCCTGTAGGCGACATTCACCTATCCCACCTGCCATTTACCTCCTGTAGGCGACATTCACCTATCCCACCTGCCATTTACCTCCTGTAGGCGACATTCACCTATCCCACCTGCCATTTACCTCCTGTAGGCGACATTCACCTATCCCACCTGCCATTTACCTCCTGTAGGCGACATTCACCTATCCCACCTGCCATTTACCTCCTGTAGGCGACATTCACCTATCCCACCTGCCATTTACCTCCTGTAGGCGACATACATCTAGCCCACCTGCCATTTACCCCCTGTAGGTAACATTCACCTATCCCACCTCCCATTTACCTCCTGTAGGCGACATACATCTAGCCCACCTGCCATTTACCCCCTGTAGGTAACATTCACCTATCCCACCTCCCATTTACCTCCTGTAGGCAACATACATCTAGCCCACCTTCCATTTAACTCCTGTAGGCGACATTCACCTAGCCCACCTTCCATTTACCCCCCGTAGGTGCTTAGCCCCCCTTATCCCGTGTACATGACTTATACCTAGCCTTCCCTCCTCAGGTGAGATATACCTGCCCCCTCCCTCCCGCCCTGTATCTGGCATGTCCCAGCCCGGCACTCAGCACGGAGCCCCCACCTCCAGGCTGTACGTGCTCCATGTTGAGGTGAAATCCCTCAGAGCTTCCCTCTCGGTATCCAGGTCCAGGTTGAGTTCCCGGCACAGGGTCTCCAGCTGCTCCCGCACCGCCCCCCCGGGGCCCCCGTCCGAGGAGCTGGAGGACTCGGGGTCCGTTTCGTCTCGCTGCATCTCTGCCGCTCCTTCTCCGGACTTTCCTTGGGATTCCCCCCCCAAAATCCTTACAGGATCTCAGACAACCTCCCTCCCAGAACCCTCCTCGCCGCCGCCAAAAAGGCGCGAAAATCGGACAGGCTCACTTCCTAGGTCAATTCGGTATCCCTCCGCCAGACTAGCTGCCCCCTCAAACCTGAGCTTCCCGCCCATGTCAGCCGCAAATAACACAATAAGAATACTCCGCACACACAACTAAAATGTAAACGAGCGTTTAATAAAAGCAAAACCTCTTTGCAGAGGTGCCTAGGGATTATTTAAGCGGAAGTATACACTGTCATTTTAAACGCGTTGCATTGTGGATGTTGTAGTTTGTGCTTGTACTTTAAAGCCCAGTTAAAGGGCAGTAACTACACTATAGTTGGCAAAATTAACCTAACAGTAGCTGGTCACTGCACACTCAATATTTCAGCTTTTTAGAGATCCCCCCCCCCTATTTAAAATTAATGAAATAAAATGGTGTATTTTAAAAGTAACATTGTGTGGGAATTTAAGTTTTCATTACTTTTTTGGGAGTGTGTAGCTTCACAATCAATAGACAATTTTCCCAATTAATAAAATAATTTTTCTTAAAACCATTTTCTGTAATGTTACTTTTAAAATCCACTACTTTATTGGACTTACATTTACAAGTGCTGTAATTGCCACATCCAAAAAAAACAGAAACTTTGGGGTTTCACACCTAAACAATTCTTACCTTGTATCGCATGTTTTAAAAGCAAATTTACGGAAAACTTTTTATTTATATATAGTTTATTAATTCCAATAGTAAAAATTTAGTTTACTACACAATCAATTTATAGACCATTTTAGTGGAATGCAAAAGAGCAACAAACATAACGTTCCAAGACACTGTTGTGAGTGTCTAAAATTTAGTTTTAACAATGATAGCTGCCCTTTTAATTGTGCGTCTTTTATCAATTGAAATGTTATGATGTTACACCCGCCCTAACTGTGACCACGTCATCCAGGCGATCCCATTATCAATTGTTTTGGAGTTGCAGAGATGACGGGAACCAATCAGAAACATTGTTAGGCCTATTGTGGTTTCTGCCTCGATACACGTTAGTGCTTATAATAAGTCTCTCTTGCTATTCTGATGTTGATCTCGACTTGTATTTGCCTTTTTGTACTGCTGGTATCCTGAGTCTGCTAGTTATTTATTTCTATATTCTTGACCTTGTCTCTACCTTTAGTAACGTCAAGTCTGCCACTCTAAGGCAGGTTAATATGTCTATCTAGAACAGGGGTTCCCAAGCCAGTCCTCAAGTACACTTTACCGGTCCAGGATTTAGGGATTATACAGTTGTATCGCAAGTATTTTTTTTCTCTCTTCTAAAAACACCCTAGACACATTTGGGTTATCCCTTAATCCTGCACAGTTAGGGGGTACTTGAGGATTGGGTTGTGAACCAATGATCTAGAGAACCTCAGTTTGTGGAATTCACAATTTCCTGAAGGCTGGAAAGTCAACCCTGTGACATTACGCCATATACGCAAGACGGATTAATTCGCTACGACGTTCCAGGCATTATTAAAAACTGCTCACCTCTCTCCTGATAACCCTGCACCTATGCCACTTCAGAGTGCTTGTTGTACTGGAAGCTTCTGATCACATCAGTATGTCCCACTAACCTGAACCCACCTTCTACATATGGAGGTGATCTCCAAACTTGTACAGGGTTCATCAATCAAGTAGAATTCTATTTTAAAATGTCTCCAAGGTCTTTTCCTACTGAAATGTCTAAGATTTATTAATGTACCAACTTACTGACAAGGCCTTTGGAGAGGGCTAATCCGTTACGGAAAGCAAATAGGTCTCTTGTATATGACTAGTAGAGTTTTTTTTTTATAGCTTTTCGTAAGGTGTTTGATCCACCAGATATGGAGGAAAGTGCAGTCAAAACAGGGAAACAAATTGAAAGCACAGTATGCTATAGCTTTCCACACACTTGCGTCAGAGGTGGATAGAATGAACAGTGGGTTAGTATCTGCGTTTGTGGAGGGGTTTAACGATATTATCCTAGATCACGTGGCAGAGATCTTCCAGCACTTTTGGAGGACCGTATCGATTACCTAATTGACATAGATAATCGTTGTTAATACATCTGCATAGGAGAAATAGAGTCAGACGTCCTGCTGTAGTTCTTACTCCTAGGGGCACAGTTCCTGATACCTCTTCTATATCAGATTCTGAACTCATGCAGCTGGATCAACCAAGCTACTTGAGGCCGGAGGCAGAGAAACAATATAGGAAAAAGGAGGAACTCTGCTGTTATTGTGGAAAGAAACAGCTTCTCAGGAATGATTATCTGGTGCGGCCAGGAAATTCTCACACCTTCTCGGGGAACTGGCCTTGGGTGTGACATCCAAGTCCCCTTTCTTGCCTCAGAATCAATGGTTTCTCCCTATCACCTGGTCTTGGGAAAATAAATCAATTGTCATACAAGATTTAATTGATTCAGGAGCAACCAATACATTTATAGACAAAGATTTTGTCAATATCCATGCACTCACATTAAGAGAGACGGAGATACCTTTGCTTTGAGGCCGTAGCTGGTAACCCAATATATTCCCCTATTATTACACAAGAGACTGAGCTTTTGAATATGCATTCTGGTTTATTGCACACCGAGAAGTAATGTTTCCAGGTCTGATCTTCTCCCTCTTCTATTGTATTGTGTTAAGCGTGGTTGTGTCTACATAACTCCCAATATGGATTAGAAACAGGGACAAATAGTTTCATGGAGTACTTGTCAGGAAATGCATATGAGCAAAATCTCACCACTGCGTTCTATCAATGTTCCCACTGCTCCACCATTATCCACACAAATACCACCTCCTTACTTACATCCAAGTTCTGCTTTTGTTAAGAAGGCAGCAGACAAGTTACTACTTCATAGATTCTATGACTTTTCCATTGATCTCCTACCAGGCACTATACCTCCTAAAGGCTGGGTTTAGCCTTTATTACCCCAGAGAGAATACAATCATGGAGTAATACATTAAGAATTTATTATACGTAGATCTACCCTGCAAGTACTGGGTTCTTCTTTGTGTGCAAAAGAGGAGACCTACGCCCCTGTATAGATTACAGAGGGCTCCAGGCCCGTCGCTACCCGACAGGCAAAACAAGCAACTGCTTGGGGCCCCGAGCTGGCCCGGGGCCCCAAGCAGAGCCGGCAGGGGCATGCGGTTCTGGGGGGCCCGGACTGCTCATGTCGTCCGGGCCCCACATTCAGTGGGTACATACCGGGGTCGCAGGGGGCCCGGTACGTACCCACTGGGCCAGCCTCTTCTCCTGGGGGGCCCAGCAGCTGGTCACCTCAGGGCCCCCCAGAGGCTGGCCCTGCTGACACCCGGCGCGCGCGCGAGGGAGCACTCTCCTCTCAGTGCTTCCTCTTCAGCTCCCTCGCGCACCGTACTGATGCCGGAGCCGGAAGATGACTGTCAGGATCGGGACAGGGATCCAACACGCAGAGTACAAACAGGTACAGGATACGTATACCGGACCTTAGAATGGCCGGACTAACGTACGGAGAGTATAGAGAATGGTCAGAGACAAGCCGAGGTCGAGGGAACGAGAGGACAGGTAAGCGAGGAACAAGCCGGGTCAAGGATAACAGAGGTAAACAGAGTAAGTCAAACAAGCCGGGTCGGAACCAAAGGGATAACAGAAAATACCAGAGCACTGTGTGACTAGACAGGCTAGAACCACGACAGGGCAATGAGCAAATGGGAGAAGCAAGTTTAAATACCCTGGCTCGGAGGGATAGACACGCCTCCGACGAGATCTGATTAGTCTCTAAAGGATTGAGTGACAGGTCGTTCCGGGCTGGCGTCATGACGTCGGTCTCCGGACGTCCTGCTACAAAAGGAAGTGACTCCCTCGCGGCCGGCGTTTACGTGACCGGGTGGACCGCGAGGAACGGAGGAAACAGCCCGTCCGGACGGATAGACGTCTAAGTCTCTACCTCTCTCGGAGGTAGAGACTTCAGGTACCCTGACAATGACGTCATCTTCCGGCTCCGGCATCAGTATGCGGCGCGCGAGGGAGCTGAAGAGGAAGCACTCAGCCAGGGAGAGTGCTCCCTCGCGCGCCCGCCGAGTGTCAGGGACAGCCAGTTGGGGGAGGACATTTCAGTGAGTGGGGGAGAGGGAGGGAGGAAATTGGAGGGGGAGGGGGAGAAAATTTGAGTGGGGGGAGAGGGAGAAAATTTGAGTGGGTGGGTGGAGGGAGAAAATTTGAGTGGGTGGGGGGGAGGGAGAAAATTTGAGTGGGTGGGGGGGAGGGAGAAAATTTGAGTGGGTGGGGGGGAGGGAGAAAATTTGAGTGGGTGGGGGGGAGAGGGAGGAAATTTGAGTGGGTGGGGGGGCGAAGGGAGGACATTTGAGTGGGTGGGGGGGCGAGGGAGAAAATTTGAGTGGGTGGGGGGGAGAGGGAGGAAATTTGAGTGGGTGGGGGGGGCGCGAAGGGAGGAAATTTGAGTGGGTGGGGGGGGCGCGAAGGGAGGACATTTGAGTGGGTGGGGGGGCGAGGGAGGGAATTTGAGTGGGTGGGGGGGAGAGGGAGGAAATTTGAGTGGGTGGGGGGGCGAGGGAGGGAATTTGAGTGGGTGGGGGGGAGAGGGAGGAAATTTGAGTGGGTGGGGGGGAGAGGGAGGAAATTTGAGTGGGTGGAGGGGGAGAGGGAGGGAGGAAATTTGAGGGAGTGGGGGGGAGAGGGAGGGAGGAAATTTGAGGGAGTGGGGGGAGAGGGGAGGGAGGAAATTTTGGGGGGGAGGAAGGGAGGAAATTCGAAGGGGGGGAGAGGAAGGAAATTTGAGGGAGGGGAGGGAGAGGTAGGAATTTGAGGGAGGGGAGGGAGAGGTAGGAATTTGAGGGAGGGGAGGGAGAGGTAGGAATTTGAGGGAGGGGGGAGAGGAAGGGAGGACATTTGAGGGAGGGGGGAGAGGAAGGGAGGACATTTGAGGGAGGGGGGAGAGGAAGGGAGGACATTTGAGGGAGAGGGAGAGGGAGGGAGGAAATTTGAGGGAGGGGGAGAGGAAGGAAATTTGAGGGGGGAGGGAGGAAGAAAACTTGAGGGGGGAGGGAGGAAGGAAATTGGAGGGGGGAGAGGAAGGAAATTGGAGGTGGGAGGAAGGAAATTGGAGGGGGGAGGAAGGAAATTGGAGGGGGGAGGAAGGAAATTGGAGGGGGGAGAAGGAAGGAAATGAGAGGGGGGGAGAAGGAAGGAAATGAGAGGGAGGGGGAGAAGAAGGAAATTGGAGGGGGGAGAAGGAAGGAAATGAGAGGGAGGGGGAGAAGAAGGAAATTGGAGGGGGGAGAAGGCAATGAGAGGGAGGGGGAGAAGAAGGAAATTGGAGAGGGGGGGAGAAGAAGGAAATTGACGGGGGTAGGGGGAGATATTGACATCCATCACACACACAGCAACACACAATGCACCCCTTCCACACACTCAGTGCATCCCTTACAGCAGTGTTTCCCAACCCAGTCCTCAAGGCACACCTACTAGTCCAGGATTTAGGGGTGACCCAGTTGTGTCTAAGGTGTTTTTTTTTTTTTTCTAAAAACCTTAGACAAAACTGGGTAATCCTTAAATCCTGGACTGGTAGGTGTGCCTTGAGGACTGGGTTGGGAAACACTGCCTTACAGACACAAACTCACCTTGCAGCCCTTACACATACAAACACAGATTCACACAATGCATTCCTTACACACATCAGGACATCCCCCCCCCCCCCCCCCACACACACCCCTATGAACAAACTCGTTGGTGGAACATGAAGGTGGACCCTGGGACCCAGACCTTGAGCTGTGTAAATGGCCCTCAAAAAATGGAGCTGCTTCCCGTTCTCCCAGAACATTGATTTTTGTGACCACAGTTACAAACCGCCTCCAGAGAGCCTGTTCTACACCAGACCAGTGGAGCCAGACGGCAGCTGAAGCCCATCATCATCCTCATCTGGTTGTAAGTAGGAAATCTAGTATATTATTTGTGGCACTAATCTCTAATTTACCTCACATTAAAGGGACACTATAGTCCCCAAAACCACTGCAGCTTAATGTAGTGGTTCTGGTGTCTATAGCCTGTCCCTGCAGGCCTTTTATTGTAAACACGGCGGCACTGCAGCACTGTGTTAGTTAACATGGCAGATCATATGGGTGGGGCACTGTGATGTCACATGGGGGGCGGCAAACTTTACTTTTGCCTAGGGCGGCAAAAATCCTTGCACCGGCCCTGCAGACACTGCATCCCTGTGGGCGGACTCGGGAGGGGGGGGGGGGGGGTGGGAGGACCCGGGTGCAGGCGCCGGGGGGCCCAGACCTTGAGCGTGCATGTGGGGGCCTCCATGTCCATTTTGCTTGGGGCCCCCAAATTCCTTCAAACGGCCCTGGAGGGCTCAACAAGATAACTTTAAAGAACACCCTGTTACTTTAATCACTATTTGACATATTAAAGGGGGGATATATATATATATATATATATACATACACACCCATTCCAAACTAGATCCCACAGGTGTGTATATCTTGATGCATATTAAAAAGGGACACAAATCGAAAACTGTGTTTAATACTAGGAGTCGTCAGTACGAATATGCAGTTATGCCTTTCAGCCTATGTAATGCACCTGCAGTATTCCAGGATTTTATAAATGATATCCTAAAATAATATATTCATTCCTTTGTGATTGTACTTGGAAGATATTTTGATCGTTCTCTGTTCTAAGTACAAATCACTCTAACGTCTCTAGGTTTTTACAAATGCTTCTCCAAAATGGTCTACACTGCAAGGTTGAAAAATGTAAAAAGAGATAAGGTGATTTGCGTACACAGAACAAACATTTTGGTTTACCTTACAAATAATATTTTTCTGGTAACCAATACAATGGGGCTTTCTTTTTCCTATATCAAATAAATTAAAACACACACAGTGTAATCTGTATACAGGAAATATATGTATGTAAAGATTTTCATCAAACTCACAATTTTCATAGCCCATTAAAAGTTGGCTTGGTACTTATGGCGCTTATCTCATCAAGGAGATATTAAGTAGACTTTCCGATAGTCACACTCAGGAACTCAGCACTGCTGTAGCACAGGAACTTCAGAGTCCAGGGTAAGTGTTAAAAGATGTATATTTATTAACAAATAACTTAAAAACAAATAAAAGTATAGCACCATGATCCCAAGAAATTGTCAGCTGCTATAGAGTGGCCATTACCTCAAAGTTTAAAACCGATACAAAGGTTTATAGGGTTCTTCAACTATTACAGAAGATGCAAAAAGGATATTTCTTCTGTTATAGCCCCTTTTACAAACTTCACTTCAGAAAGGGTCAAGCCACTATTCATGGTCCCCTGAAGCTGAAGAAGCGTTTGAAGAGCTAAAAAACAAAAATAAAATCACTTTCATTTCTGCTCTTATTCGAAGACATTCAGATTCTCCACTTCCTTGTAGATTGGAGGTGGATGTGTACTTTCACAGCGCAAGTCCCCTGACCAACGGTTACATCCTTGGGCGTTCTATTCCAGAAAACATATGTCGGCAGAGCATAATTATGACATAGGGAATAGAGAGTTACTAGCCATAATTGTTGCATGGAGGCATCTCCTAGAAGGATCTAAAGAATGAATGAAGGCATCTCCTAGAAGGATCTAAAGATCCTATCAGTTTTGGCTGAACACAAAAACCCATCATAAAGACTAAATTTCTAGCAGGCTAAATGGTCTCTTTTCCTATCTCGGTTTAATTTTCTTATGATGTATAGACCCATGGCCCATGTAATGAGACCCGGCCCACGAAGTTTAGTTTAGGCAATATGATATTGTTGAAGAAGACAAGGTTGAGGAAAGTTTTATCTTTCCTCCAACAAGGATTATAGCTACAACTATTTTTTTCTATCTCCTCTTCCTTGTTAAAAAAACATAGCAAATTGGAACAGGATGAAGCTCCTGAGAATAAACCAAAAGATGGGTTATATGTTACACCAGAAGTCAGAAAAGTATGTCATTTCACGAGAGCAAGTCTGCAGAACATCCTGGTATTACCAAAACTACTGCTCGTGTCTATTGGCGGCACGCTCTTAAAGGTGGCATGATGGAATATGTTCAAGCTTTTGAGGTTTGTGCATCAAACAAAGTTGTACACAAAGTACATGTTGTCTACTTCAGCCATTACATATACCCTCTACTCCGTGGTCTAGTATATCTATTGATTTTATTGTTGCTCTCTCATTCCAATGGACACACCATTATTATTATAGTTATTGACGAATTTACCACCACTTAAAAAAAACTTCCCTCAGCAGAATTAGCTATGATGTTCTTCGGGGAAATATTTAGACCATTTGATTCTTGTTTCTGGAGGTCTTTTTGCTCGGATATTGAGTGATCTTTTCATCTACCTACTATCCTCAGACCAATGGAGCTACCGACTGTGCTAATCAGTCTATTGAGTAGAAAAAAAAGGGATAGATCTCCTTCTTCTGAATTATACTCTAGGGAGTGTTCAAGGAGCTCAGTCATTTCAGACTCAGTAAGTTAAGATCCAGATGAAAAAAAACAACAACAGATTTTCCTACTTCTGAAAATAATAAACTCATTAAGGAAGTATGTAAGACAAATTTGTATTACGGACCTATAGAATTTTATGGACTTAATATTTTAACTAGACAAGGGTGTTTGAAACAATTAAAAAGTAATTGCAGCAATTGGTCCTCCTTTATTTACATATGCTCTCCAAGTCCTCCAAGTGAGGTAGAGCTTTAATAAAGTCCCATTGGTGGGGCAAGACATATCAGCAACTACATAACAACGTTCTGCATTATGATGTACACGCTTAGTTTAAAGAACCTAAAGGTGGAGTGGTGAAAAGGCTACGAATCCAGTTAAAAAGCCAGACCGAAAGCTTGAAGTGAATTAGGTGAAAAGCTGCAAATCCAATCAAAACACTGGCCCAAAACCAAAATCTTGAGCAGTTCAGAGGGGAAGGCGAATTTGCATTTAATAAGCTGAAGAACTTCATACTACGCACGGTTAGTGGTTTATAAGACCAGCAATGGTCCCACCAACTCCTATGTAAGTTTTTTTAATTGTTTTTTTCTTTCTAAAACGGAGTCTTAAATAAATGGATTTAGGCTATGATTTTGTTGTATGTTCTCATATTTCCACATGCTAATTGAAAAAAATGGAGATGGCTGCATGATTTTAAAGCAACTATAAGATAAGTGTGTACTACTAAGGTGCACTTGTGTGAAACATTTCGTGCACAATCAAGCACATATATTAGTAGGATTTTAATTGCTTCTTGATCATTGTATCACGGATTGTTGCATAGCTTCAAGCCCCAGAGGAATCCTTAACAGTAGAATCTGAGGAATATCCAGTATGCCTGCCACAAAATATCAGACTGGCTCACGAGTTCTTAAGTGAAATGACAGAAGATTTCATTAACTTAACAGCAAGAACCCTGGACCTTACGATACTAGCCAGGAGAGCCATCTAGTGTGCAAAAGTGCACTATGCAAATATCTAAAAGGGACATGTTTGGATCAGCAAAGGATGACTTCATTAGATACATGTCAGATAAAAAGGCTTTACATCAGGAAATTAGCAAAATTATTTCCATAAGGAAGAAAGATTTTTTTTTTTTTTTTCCTTTCTCCTCTCGTAAACAAACCAAAAATAGATTTTGGGATAAGGACCCATCAGGCAAAAATTTCAAGAGGATAATATTCTGATGCCACAGGAAAGTAGTGAGGCAGATTACAACATTTTTTTCAACTAATGGAAGGAAATAGACAACCCATGGATTTTGGAAACCATCAAGAATAGCTAAAAAAAAAAAAAAAAACAGTAATTTTACTTACCGTAAATTCCTTTTTTCTTAGTATAGTGGCAGTACTTACAAGTGGGATGTTCCTTAGGATTCTGGACAAGAAGCTCCCCCTTCTTTAGAATTTAAATGCTGTGCTCCGCCTGCTGCCTCCATATAAGCTGTAACTCAGAGACACTCACCAGTAATACAAAAGAACCAAACGGAGACCAAATGATGCATAGAATTTAATCTATTTGAAAGCGGAGGGAAAGCCAGTACTGCCACTATACTAAGAAAAAAGGAATTTACGGTAAGTAAAATTACTGTTTTTCCCTTCGTATAGTGGCAGTACTTACAAGTGGGATATAGCAAGACCCCTGCATACAACAAAGGGTGGGAACTCAGCAGGCCACAGCTTGTAGCACCTTACGCCCAAAGCAGCTTCAGATGATGAGAATACGTCCAGCCTACAATGCTTGATAAAAGTATGTAAGGAAGACCAAGCAGCAGCTTTGCAGATGTCTTCAGGTGAGGCGGCTGCTTTTTCAGCCCAGGAGGTCGTCATAGCTCTAGCGGCACGAGCCTTTAAAGGGAAAATAAGGGGAATCCCTTTGGACTGATAAGCCAACCTGATTGTATACGTTAGCCATCTGGCCAAAGAGGGTCCTGAGACAGCACAACCCCTGTTAGCGCCATGAAATAATACAAATAGATCTAAGGATCTAATCCCTGAATCATCTGAAGACAGATTTTCAGGGATCTTCTAACATCTAGGAGATGTCACATTCTTTCCAGATCCGACGTAGGAAAATGACAAAACCCCGGTAGGACAATAGGTTGGTAATTGCAGCACTAGAAATAACCTTAGGCAAAAAAGAAGGCTTGGTGTGCAGGACCACCTAGTCACGATGAAAAAAAGGTGAATTCCGGAGAGAAAGAGAGAGCTCGGATCACACCTACTCAACTAGCAGAGGCGATAGGCACCTGGAAAACCGTCCTGAAGGTAAGAAACTTGATAGGAACCTCCAGTAAATGTTCAAATGGTGGTTCACAAAGGGCTCGAAGCACCAGAGACAGATCCCAAGTAGGGAAAGGTACTAACTTAGGAGGCCTCTTGAGCCTTATGGACTTAAGAAATCTTAGAAAAAGCAGGTTTGAGGCAAAGTCACGAACCAGGAAGTGATTTAGAGCTGAAATCTGGCCTTTGAGCGTAAAAACTCCCAGGCCGGCTTCAAACCCATCTTGCAAAAAAGAAAGACTTTCCGGGATAGAGGCTTTGGCCGGATCCAACCTCGAAGTGAACACCAGGTTCTGAACTTCATCCAAACTCTGAAATAGATTTACGAAGTGGACCAGCGGACAGAAGACAGCAACACATCACATAAAGGTCAGAGAGACCATGGCCTTGAAGGATCACCCTTGCAGCAACCATGCCGTCAGGTGAAAAATATCCAGAGTTTCCACGGGGAGAGTCACATTCTCCAATACTTGAGAAGAGACTGGAGATGCCAACGTGAGATTGTCAAGTTTTCCACTTCCGAAAACCAACTCCTGTTCGGCCAGAAGGGCAGGACTGCCAATTACTTGCCTTCTTCATCTTACTTATGAACAATCCGTGGTATAAGAGCGACAGGAGGGAAAACATAAGCCATGTCGAAGGTCCAAGGTATCGATAGACCGTCTAGGACAACTGGGTAATCTCCTGAATGGAGAGAAGCAAAACATTGTACTTTCCTGTATCTCCTTGTGGCAAACAGGTCTATCTCCGGCCTGCCGAAGCGTGAACCCAGCTCCCAAAAAAAAAAAACAAAAAAAAAAACTTTGCTTGACAGTGCCCAGTCTGCCTGAGACCAAAGTCTACGGCTGAGGCCGTCTGAAATAACGTTTAGAGACCCTCTGACATGGGTAGCTGATATAGCGAGAACATTCGCTTGAGCCCAAGACATATGAGGTAGCAGAGCTCCTGAAGAGCTTTTACCTTCGTGCCACCCTGGCGATTCAAAAAAAACACTGTAGTGGCGTCGTCCGACTGAATCCTCATTGCCTGATTGGTGATGGCTGAACGGAAGGAAACCAGTGCCTTCCAAACCGCATTTAATCCCTGAAACTCCAGGAAGCGCCTGCCTCCACTCTGTTCCAAGATCCTGACGGAACTGAGAAGCTAGATGGGCGCCCCAACCCATCTGGGAGGCATATGTGGATATCATAAACCATTGTTTCTGAGCAAACGATAGGCCCTTTGAGATTTTGCTTCTGTGTTTCCACCAGTTCAGGAGTCCTTTCACCCCTTTGGATAGGTGGAAGGGAGAGTCTAGATCTTCCTGTTTTCGTGTCCATTGGGAAAGGATGTCCCATTGCAATAATTTTGCTTCTGCCTTTGCCCAGGCCACTGCTGGGATTGCAGAAGCGAGGAGGCCTAGAACCTCATAGCATCTCTGATTGAACTTAGGTTTTTATGCAGCTTTGATACGGCTTTTAAAATCCTCATTTGTTTCACTAATGGTAGAAAAAGAGAGAGGGACTGTGAATTTCCTCTAAGACCCAAGAACTCTAGACTTCGTGACGCAGTCAGCTTGGATTTTTCCAGGTTCAGGATCCAACCGTGATCTCTTAAAACCTTCATTGTAATCTGAGATGAAGATTTAGCAGTTGTCTTTATTGGGCCTTCAGGAACCAAACGTCCAGGTATGGAACAATCGAGATACCTTTCAGACGTAAAACCGCCGCTATGGGGGCCAGGATTTTCGTAAAAGCTCGAAGAGCTGAGGACAGGCCAAAGGGAAGAGTTTAATAGTCTTGAAACAAGAATGCTTGGGCACTTCCGGATTTGAACCCGGGACCTCTCGCACCTTAAGCGAGAATCATACCACTAGACCAACAAGCCAGTGTTGCTAGAACCGCAAACCTGAGAAACTTCCGGGAAGATTCTGAAACCGGTACATGGAGATAAGCATATTTAAAAACCAACTCTGCCATGTAATCTCCCTTAGTAAAATGTGTGTCAAAAGACAAAATACGTTCCATACGGAACTTCTGTCATGGTAAGCAGGTGTTTAAAGATCCGGAAAGATCCATCTGGTTTTTGAACCAGAAAAAAAGGCGTGAGTAAACTCCCTGAAATACCCAACGTTTGGGTACCTCTCTACCACATTTCTTAAAGAAGAAGAGCATTTGATGGATAGCTTGACAGTAGGAAGGATGGACGTGGTTTCGATGAAACTTTATTCTGTAACCTTCTGAAATGGTTCTTGTAATCCACCTATATGAAGCACTCTTTTCCAGTCTTGGGCGAAGAACCGAAGGCGTCCTCCCACTCTTATGGCGTCAAAACTTCCTCTTTAGTCATGCCTGTTGGATTCCTGTCAAGACCACTGGCTGTTTATTTGAGGTACCTAGTTGGTCTCCCATACAAGTACTAACCAGGCCCGAGTCTGGATGGCTTCTGAGATCTGACGAGATCAGGGATTTTCAGGCTGGTATGGCCATAGGCCATCATGCTTTTGAAACCTGCAAAACCGCCCTGGTAACAAAAGGACCTCTGACCCTTGTACTGAAAACTTTAATATCCCTGGGTTCTTGATTCCAGAGGCAGGGCTTTCTTCGTATCAGACATCTGTCTAACAATGTCTTCCAAAGGAGTGCCAAAATTTTTTTTGTTCCTTTCAAAGGGTAATTCACATAAGGATGCCTTAGACGCAGAGTCAGCTGTCCATGTTCGTAGCCAAAGAGCTCTTCTGGCTACTGACGACAAACCCATAATCCTCGCTGATAAACGAAGAAAACTCATCTTTCAGTAGGAACAAGAGATGGGAATGATCTGTATCAGATTTCCCATAAGGGAATCTTCCAGGGCTTGTAGCCAAACGCTCTGAGCTCTGAGAACCGCTGAACCTGCAAATTCAGCTCTGCACGGATATCCTGCGGCCTGGGATATTCTACTACACGAAGTTTCGGCCCGTTCGTCCATTGGGTCTTTAAGCCCTGAGACTTCGCCAATGGGTATAGTGGTTTTCTTTGATAGCTGGGCTCTGAACATCCACTTAGGAAGATCTTCCCATTTTTCTCCAGACTGTAGCTTGAACAGCAGTTCAAAAATGTTTTGAAATGAACGTACGTCTTTCAGGATTCTTTCATTCTCTATGATGGAGATCCAAGATTTAAGGAGACATTGGGAAACCTTTAACCTTACCCTTGGTAGGTTCAGTTTCTTGTACCGCCGTCGTCACTTCTTTAATAAATTTCTTCAGCTCTTCTGGTGGAAAACCCTCCTCCACACTTGAAGCCAGGCTGGAAATATCCGAAGGCGAAGAGACGTCAGACACAGAAGGAGATCTATTCCTCCTACGCTGTGTGGGCAGTTTCTCCCGAATAGCCAGTCTTTATAAGCTTCAAATGTCTGGGACAAATTTTCCTGAAACCAGCCCAGGAAGGATGCCATATCAGTCTGCTCGGCTTTTTCTAGCCGATCCGTTGCGCACTGATTGCATGTATTTTTGCGACATCCGTCAGGTAGAGGTAACGCACATTCCAGACAACATAAGTGCTTAGATTTACTTGTGGTGTTTGGAACAGAAGTTGACATATTGTCTATATCTGTCTTTATCTGGAGACATAGGACTTATTCTAGAAGCATGCTTAACCCCTTAAGGACACATGACATGTCTGACACGTCATGATTCCCTTTTATTCCAGAAGTTTGGTCCTTAAGGGGATAAAGAAAGGTGAAAAAAAAAGGAGAGTTCAATAGTTAAACCTCACCTTAAATCACCTAAGATCCGTGTAGGAGGGCAGGTGACACGGAGAACCAGAACTGTACACCCACCCTTGGGGTCAGGAAGGTCCTGCACAGCCATGTATCCAAATTTTAAATTTGGCGCCAAACACCGTTTCGCGCATGCTCAGTAGCGTGATTCTGTGTTTGGTGGAACGCAAAGCCTCCCGGGCGTGCGTTCCACCGCTGTGCGCATGCGTAATGAGCAATGAAGGAGGACCGCCTGGGAACTCCGTCAGAGAAAACCACAAAAGACAGTACCCGGTCACGTTCCGTAACGCGAACCCGGAAGTACTGTTGCCGCTCAGTTCCCGCCCGGGAAACTATCGGGCACTCACCTCCCGGTCAGCAACCTGTGCTGAACGCACCAAATCTCCACCTGCACTGTGGGGGAACCTGTCCGTCCCGTTGCCGGGACAAGAAGAACTGGTGAGTGTCTCTGAGTTACAGCTTATATGGAGGCAGCAGGCGGAGCACAGCATTTACATTCTAAAGAAGGGGGAGCTTCTTGTCCAGAATCCTAAGGAACATCCCACTTGTAAGTACTGCCACTATACGAAGGGAAAAAAAACAACAAGATTTGCAGAAAGACTGGCAGCTCAGTTCTGTTCAAGAACAAATCCTGACAAAAGAACAAGTACTCCTTTCAGGAAAAACTTCAGGCTCCTAGGAAAGGGAGCTTTAGAAAAATTGCCAATAAAATAAGAATTTGGAGGAGAACAACCAGATGGAACCTTTAGTCCAGTAGTGGATTTAAAAAGGGTAAACAGATGCATCACATCAACAGTTTTGCACGGAAAACATTTCATCAATAAGAGACGCCTATCAAAAAAATTCCAGAGATTTGCTATTATGTCAGGACAGAGGATACTCCACTTCCAATTCAAGGCACTGCTATTTGGTCTTTCAACAGCCACAAGTCGCCTACCTCAGACAACAGGGAGTCACCTTAATTTTATACCTAGACAATTGGCTTTTAAAGCAAACTCAAAAGAGAAGCTACACAGGAATATTCAGCTGAGAATCCACACTCTCAAGGCCCATGGCTGGATCATAAATTGAAGAAAAGAAAAGAAAAAAAAAAAATCAGAGCTCTCTCTTGAATTGTATTTCTTGGAATGAAAATAGACAAGGGTTTCTACCCTTTCACAAAAGAAAAAACGTCAAAAAAGCCATTACATATCTTCAAAAGGATCATATCTGCTCTATACAGAGAGCTACGAGCATATTGGGCCTACTAACCTCGACTAAACTAGCTGTAAAATGGGCAAGAGCAAGAATGAGACCACTACAAGGAGAAATATTACCAGCCTGGTCAAAAGATCGGGAAGACCTGCACACATGCATGTGCTCTGTCACTTCTAAACTGGGGAAGGAATTCAATTTCATTACAGCAGTCCTATCTTTCACACAAAGACATTGGATCAGAATCACAACAGATGCCTCAGACATTGGATGTGGTGCTCATATGGACAATTAAATTCCAAAATACGCTGGAAATCATCCAACTTCAGAGAACGTCTGGTAGTTTTTCTAGATCAACATGCATTTCACTGAGAAATTAATCTCAAACCTGTACAAATACAGACATCATGACAGTAGCATACATATACAGACACAGGTACAAAAGCAAAAACTCTTTCAGAACTATGCTAACAAATCCTTCTCAGGGCAGAAAGAAATATAGACATGACAGCTATTCATGTGAGGGAAAGCACACGCATCTGTAGAAGACATCTGTAAAGTTGCAAATGGTCATCCTTCAATATATTTGTCAAGTACGACAAGCTGGATATCCATTTCTCAGCTAAAGCATATTTGGGCGACTTGTGACACCCGTATTGGATCTTACTAAATCTCTTATGGTCCTGCTGCTAAACGTAGCTAAACAATAAATTTTACCTACCATAAATTCTTTTTTCTACAGTTTATTGAAGAAATCTGGTGTTTTGCTGGTTATTTCTTGTTACTACTGACCTGATTAGTATGCTCAAAAAAGTACCCCAAAAAAAGAGCTTTTCTGAACTGTCTACTTCAGACTTGTCCTGGTTCAAAAACAAGACAAGACTTTTTGATAGTCTTCATGATCTAAATAATGTGAACAAATGCATTCAATACCAAAGTTTCAGGATGCAGACTAGAGACATTATATGCCACCTTAAACCTGAAAGACATCTACCATCATGTTCTCATGGCAATGATGTTGAGAAAATATCTAAAACTCATTCTCAAGTCACAAAACAAAATGATTCACTTTCAATTCAAGGCCCTTCACATTTGGCCTTGCAACGGCCCCAAGAATTGTCACACAAATTATTTTTCTGGCAGCAGCATATCTTTGAGAAAAAGGCATTGCAGTTTTCCCGTATGTAGACAACGGTTTCTGAAGGTGGACTCTCTTCTTTATCTGAAAATAAATACTCATCTTCCTTTCCAGACTCTGCAGGAGCATGGATGGTTTGTGTACTGGGAAAAGTCAAATCTTACCCCGGTTACAAAAATTAGATTTTTGGGTGCTGTAATGGTTATGGTTTTTGGAGCATTCCTGTAATATTTAAACTTCAAATTTAAAGTAACGCTGTAACATTTGGAACACAAACCTGTGTTCCTAATGATATAGTATTCCTCTTTGCATTTAGTTTCAGGGTTTTCCTCACTTTTTTTTTTGTAGTCCCTGCAGCTGTTTGGTCCTCCTAGTACAATGTCACGCTGACTCTTGTTCTCGTCCAATGTTCCTCAGAGTAGCACTGGGGACAAAAAAGCCCATGCATGTCCAGGACTTCTCCAATCAAATGGAGTTCGTTGTGAGAACAGAGTCTCACAGTGTGTGTCAGGAAGACACCCATGGGTGGCTTGTTAAACTCTGCAATGTAAGCATTGTTGTATGGGCTAAAATGACAATGTTTTACATTGCAGTGTTAAAACTGCCACTGCACTCAGACCAATGAAGTGGTCTCGGTGCCTTTAATGGTCCTTCAAATAAAAAATGTAAATTATTTATTTTATTTTAACATACCTGCTTGCATCAACAGCTTGTCTTTATTTGTGTCCCAGAAACCTATGTGTACTCAGCTTGTAATAACAGGAGGTGGTTAAGCTAGAGTGCTGTGCGGAATCTCAAATGGTCTGGATACTTCCTACTGAATTTAATGTAATTTATTAAATCATTTTATGTTAAGTGACAGTTTTATTAATGCTCCAGTTATGTATTTTTGCTCTGTGTTATGTGTTAATTAAAAATGATTATTTGGTACTATACAGCACGCCTCCATTTTGCATTTGGAGATTCTTTAAAGGGACACTTCAAGCCCCATAACAAAAGAATGATATGCTGTACCACTACCGCAAGAAATAGGAGGGATATATATATATATATATATATATATATATATATATACATACATACATACATACAAAAAGAAAAAAAGTATCTTACACTCACGCTTAAATGTCCCTTAAATGCTGGATGCTAAATAGTCAGGGCTCTGTTATCCACGTATCTTAAGAGGTAGCTGCACTCACAGAGATATTATATATCTGGTATATAATATTTCCTACAACACTTAAGCGTTCATCCTCTTTCCACACACCCCTATTACTTGTAAAACGGCACTTAATAATTTGTTGTGGCTTATTCCCATAGCGACGCTGTGGCATTTCCGCGTCGCTATGGAAACACGCATAATGTCACCACGCTATGACGGCACTTGGGGGCGGAGCACGGCTGCACAGGCACACTGGCCATGCTAGGACGCCGGTCTGGGAATCCCTTCACCTGGGTGTAAGTCAATTTAGCCATTATATCTGTCTATATAAACGGTTGTTTTTAAGATGCATGTATGTATTGATCCATATGAAAGCCCTGGACATAGGACTGAAACGTTGATCGTGATTTTAACATATTGAAAATAAAGATTGGATTTTTAAACTCTGAGTGCTGCTAACTCTTTGGATACATACATACATATGTATATATATATATATATATATATATATATATATATATATATATTATATAAAATGAAAAAACACCCATTCAGTTCTAATTTTGCACTCCCATATCTTCGATGCTGGTTCCTCGGTTCTGCAATTAGTAGTGTCCAAACAAGTATGTTATGTTGGTGGAACACAGACAATATGCATGGGAATACCCAGGAAGCAAATCCTTGCTGTGCAGGTTTTGAACATATTGAAAAAGGGCCTGTGAATAAACGCTAAACATGTCCAGTGTCTCCCTAGGTTTTGTCTGCCCTTCATACAGGTGTTTTTTTTCTTTGTTTTTGTCCTTCTGCATACATTTTAGTCTGTTTTGTATAGCCACGGGTTCATTCAGCAAGGAATTGCTTCTTAGGTATTCTTTTGCATATCGTCTGAGTGTGGTCCATCTACATACTTATTTAAATACTTCAAGCACCATAACCACTGCTGTATGCTGGACTGCTTATGCTACCAGGAATGAGCTGGCACCCACCAGAAACTGTGTTTGAGCTAAGCCCAGCAGTCCAAGGCTTAATTCATTGGCAGAGTGTGATTAGATGGCACTTTCAGCCTATGAGCTAGCGCTTGGTTCAGGATAGATAAACACCTATGCAGGACCTTCAAATTCTACTGGACACTGAATAAGAATAGGTTACAATTTAATATTCCTTATGTTAGGATAACCATTTTGCTGATATTTTAAGAACACACCTTTCATTTCTACTTCTATTTTCACTGTTTTAGCAACTTTGGGAAGTAGGTACAAGGATGTTTTGCAGCTGTATTGTCACAATTTTATATGCCTACAGGGTTTTCTGTTCAATTTAGGTTAGGTTAGAAATGTGTTGACAATCTGTCTTCTTATCCACCAAGGTTATTCACTAAAAGTGTGAAGTGTCAATAATGCAAAGTAAATTCAAAGGGAAGCAAATCTGAAGCCAAAATAGTTGAATTGACAAGATTTGCCAATTTAGCTATGAATTCACTATGACTATTTTGGCTTAAGAGTAGATTTTTTTTTTCCTCTTTTCCGATCAGGGTTTTGCTAACACCCAAAGAAAACATTTAACGGACTCTAAAATCAGAGATAGGTAGGTTTCTAGCACTGGTTGTACAATATAGAAGGAAACTTGAGCAACCAAAACTAGAGTCTCTCCTACCAGGTCATTGGTCACCTGGATGAGGTCCTAGAAAGCAAATCTATATGAAATTAGAAGAGAGGACAAAAAAAAGGGGGGGAGGGGATATTGCGTAGTAGATAAACTAGCTCCAATTGCTGTGCCTGGGGATATAGGCTTGATGTCTTGATCCAATATCAATATGGTGCAGTCCAGATATACAAGAAAAACAGAACAATAATACTAATATAGTGTAGTAGGTCAGGTGCCCAGAGTAGTGGATAAAATATGTATAAAGTGCACACCTACATTTCATGGAGCCTTCTGATGGCTCCTTATGCAGAGTTTGGAGTGGAATAATCCCCACCTTTGGGCATATGTGGCATTCCCACTCTTGGATATATGTAGGTTAAAGTCATCAATGTAATATATATATATATATATATATATATATATATATATATATATATATATATATATATATAATAAAAAACTATGAAAATACATTCAAATAACAGGAGATTATCACAATGATAATTTTAACCTACTTATATTCAATAATAGGAATCACACATGTATCCAAGAGTGGGGATTACTCCACTCCAAGCTTTACATAAGGAGCCACCAGAAAGCTCCATTAAATGTAAGTACTTTATACATATTTTATCCACTACTCTGGACACCTGACATACTTCACTACATTAGGGTTATTGGTCTAATATCTTAGATATAGTTGGACTACATCATATTGGACTAAGACATCAAGCCTATATCCCCAGGCAGGGATGGTACTGCCCAGGCACAGCAACACTAAGTGCAGTTCTTCATTTTTCCTCTATATCACATTTTTAACCTACAACACTACATTCCCCTCTTTTGTTACCCCCTCTTTCTCATTTCATATTGATCTGGATCATGACCCCTTCAAGGCACTGCTCCCTTTTTTCCTTCCTACCCATTTATTTGATTTTATTTGCTTTTTGTAATAGAAAAAATAAGGTATTATATATTTTTGTAACTTGATGTAGTTATACATAAAATACAAAAAAAACTATTAAAAGGGGCAAATAAGGCACATTCCCAACTTCATCTAAATGAAGTTATAGTGCCAGGAGGCCCCCGAGCCATTCTTACCTTCAGCCTGTTTTATGAATGGGGAGTCATGGATTGTCTGAGAGCATCATCTGACTGCTCTCAGCCAATCAGTGCGGCTCTCTGCACTCCCAGAAACTGAGATTCAGAAGCCGGATATCACATGGAGGACCTGAGAATCAGCGTTGGAGGCACACTTTGGGGTTAAATCGTTATCTTGGCCTTAAGAAAAAGGCACTCTGGTCATTATAACAACCTCATCTAAATTTAGTTATGGTGCCAGGAGGTTCCCGGGCACCATACATTTAGATGAAATTGTTATGATGACCGGAGTGCCCTTTTAATTCAGGACTTGTGGAACTAATAATATATTACCTACAAAACACACATTGAAAAATGCTCTTGCAAATATACAAACATACATTTCAATATACACACCAAAGCACCATAGCTTCTACACATCATCTTAGTTGTTAGGGTTCCAGAAAGCTGCTGGTGTAATACATACATAAAAACTAAAGACAACAGGATTCTACAGCACCCGAAGCAGACCTTGTTAAAAGTAACACTCCAAGCACCATAACCATTACAGTACGCTATAAAAGTTAAGGTGCCAGGAGTGCTGTGGCATCCCTGCCAATGTAAATAGTCAAACCATTTGCTAATGATTTGACTTTGTACGATGGGTCTGCTTGGTGCCCTGTTACTACCACCACTATTAGCTGCAGGGTTCTGCTAGTACCTTTCTTTTCTAAGCTAAGCCCTACCACGCAGAGCCAGCATATTGGCTGAAAGTGTTCTCTGACTACTTTCGGCCAATGAACTAAGCGCTTGTTTCTCTACTTGAAACCAGTTAAAAACAAGCATCTGTTCATCCCTTGGCTATGGTAACATCCATTTTTGCACAAACGTGAACACATGCATTTGCATACATACAAAGACACACATTATCTAAAGATTGTCATCAAGCAGATTATAAACAGTATTTTTATGCAGTGAAGACCCAGAAGTCAATATAAGGATGGAGAAAACAAATCAGTTACTTGCACAATTAACAGAGTATTTCAAGGTCTTAATTTCAACATATACATCATTTATAATCCCAAGTGTATAAAAGACAATTGACCAGGAAAGGAAAAAAAAAAAAAAGAAAACAGAACAAAACACAACCAGAAAAAAAAAAAAAAAAAGCATCAAATAAATAATGCAGAGTATGAAATATTTGATTTCTGGTTGACATGTCTGGACCTTTCTGATAAATTAATAATACTAAAAACAGGAATAATATTGTAACAAAACCAAACAAAACTACAATAAAACATGTGACAGTGATTGGTAGGAAACTGGAGTTAATAGGCCTTTACCCTTCCCTGCACCAAAGGCATTAACGTAACATTTTTAAATTTTTTTTATTTTGGTCTTTCTTATATTAATCATGAAATTTGAACAGGTAAAACCCCTAAACACATCAGAGTGTGCCAGCCATATATGTAAGCAAGATGTGCATGAATTCTCCTCTCATTCCTGTGCATGGCAGTATACATGTAATGTGATGTTCACAGACTGTTGACGGTAAGCATATATTTATACACACCCTACAATACAAATTCTCCACACTATACATAGAACGATCCAAGCTGATAATAAAATAAAATAAACCCAAATACAGAGCACTCCACTATTAGAAAATATTTATTATAGCCAGATAACTAATCAATATTTCACTGGTTCACTACCAAGAATTTTTTCATAATCTATAGTAAATATTTTCTAGCCAAGACAATGTGCTGCATTCATTTCATATATATGTATATATACATATGTTTAGAGTAAACTCAGGCACTTGTCTTTTTATGAGCGAGCATAGGACCATATTGCTTTTATGTTTAGGTTGAGTACGGTTGGAGCTGACCATATAAAGCAAGACCAGAGCATTTGAATTTACGTTGCTTCGAGGGCCAAGTGTGATCTTTTATTTGGACCAATTGAAAAAGAAAATGTACAAGATGTGATATGTTTTGTAAGGGCTATGGTTAATTCATTTGTGGTTAAAATTACCATCTGGCCCCCAAATATTAACACTGTAAGAATACAGTTCAAACTAAATTCTAGTGTTCTTGTACTAGAATATATATATATATTAAAAAAAAAAAAATCTGATTGGCAGCATTTTGAAAGTGTTCTCGAAAAGCTCCATATTCTTTCACGTTCTTTAAAATTTCATATAAAGTACAAGCAGTAGTGTTATTATTTGGGTATCTGTGGCTTTTAAGAAAGGGAAGATTAACAAAGAAATTCCCAATTGAGTATCAAACGAATAAATATACGATTGATAAAATGTCTAAGATAAACTATAAAAGTATAGAGATTGCATGGAGAAAAAAATAATAATAATTATATATATATATATATATATATATATATATATATATATATATATATATATATATATATAGAGAGAGAGAAAAGTAATGAAGGGAGCACACTAGGTCTTAAGAAAAATGCAAAATTATTTACTGCATTCCAAAGAATACATCGCTGTGGTATACAAACAAATCAACGTTTTGACCCTGCTGGGTCTTTATCAAGATGCACCTAGGCTTATAACACTTTAAATTATCTGGAAGGAGGAGTGCCTGGCCTTGGAATTTTTTTCTACATATATATATATATATATATATATATATATATATTTATTTGAGACTTCTAGTTAAAATTCTGACCTGCCAAAACATTTCAATTAACTTTGCTGGAAAATTATTTTAGAATATTTTTTTTTTCTGCAGAAGACATTTCATGTTAATTGGTATAGTACTAGGCAAACTAATAATAGAGCTCTAAACTTATGTGTTGGAAGGAGTTCATTTTATTCAGCAACTATTATTTTTTGAGGATATTTTAGGTTGTTTATTTGCTTTAAAGATCAAATTGTTGTATACAAAACCATCATATTTTTTTTTTTTTTTTTTAAACAAAATTTTACACACATATATTAGAAAGACTATGCAGATCAATATCAGAGCCTCTTCAAGGAGATCAGAACCTGGCACTGGAGCGGATTAGAGTGGATAATGGGCAATTGGTTAGATCCTTTAGTCCAATATGGTTTAAATCAAATATATATGTCCTGTTCTGTAACTGTAGCTCCCTGACCAACTAATCTTATTGTAACAGATCTTGAAGTGTATTCTTTTGACACTTTAATGAGAATTTTAGGTGACAAACGAATAACAATTTATGAAACTAAAATCTATTTGAGAAGTTTTTGAAGGTATCTTATTTATGCAGACCATAGGTGTGCACAAGGGGTGTGCCCAGACACAACCTAATGAAGTGCAAAATTGTTGTCTCTGTGCCCTTATTTAGGTCTCTATGGACACTTCTATATGAGTTTTGGTAGCTTGATAGACATTTAAAATAACACTATAGGGTCAGGAACACAAACTCTGGCCCCCTTACCTCCCCCCCTAAATATAGTACATCGTACCTTTATCCCAGTCTGCTGCTGCTGGCTCTGCCCCTGATCCGCCTGCTTGGCTGACATCATCAAGCCTGATTCTCTCAGCCAATCACAATACTTTCCAATATGAAACCATCGGATTGTCTGACACGGTCAAGTAGGCATATCAGGGGCAGAGCCAGCACAATACAAACAGCCCTAGCCAATCAGCATCTTATAGGAATTCATTGAATCAATGCATCTCTTTGAGGAAAGTTCAGTGTCTCCATGCAGAGGGTGGAGACACAAAGTCAGTCACACTGTGTAGCACTGCCCCAGGAAGCACCTTTAGTAGCCATATGAGGAGTGGCCAGTGGAGGTATCCCTAGGCTGTAATGTAAACACTGACTTTTCTCTGAAAATACAGTGTTTGCTGTAAAAAGCCTGAAGGGCTGTATACACATAATTTTCAGAGCAAAATAGTGAACTTTGTACTTAAATTTCACAAAATTAGTATTCTTTACGTAAAGGTTTGGTTGTAATTTACTCTGGGTGCACATGCTAATGTAATGTACTGTGCACGCCAGTGAAGCAGACCAATGCCTAAGCATATTTATTTTTGTTAAAAAGCACACCGTGATGAGTATTATTGCTGTGGAATTCCATTAAACCCTCAATAACACCAACAATATAGAGCTCCTGGAAAAGGGAAACATTAGGTTTTAAAATAAGGGATATGGGTCTAAAATAGAGTCCCTTCTAAATAGAGACACATGGTATGTATAGTTAAAAGGGTTACTCCAAACCACTGCAGCCAGCTATTGAGGAGTACCCCAGTAATGGGGCATTCCATTTTACAATAGTTTGCTCTCTTACCTGGTCCAGTGAGGTTTCTTCTGAGCCGGGATTGCAACATCTGGCTTCTATAGAGCTCCAGAAGCCGGATGCCAATCTTAACACTCAATCAATACATACATTAGCCAGCGCAGAATTTTAGTTCCAGTATGGCGGATGAGGGGGAGTTACACCTCTCAAATTTTGCACATACGGCGTTAAACACCTTTGATTCCAATGCGATATGCTGCACATAGACTCCACGTACCACGACCACTTTAAAACACTGAATTGGTCATAGTGTCCACAGTAACTAACTGAAATTCACAATAATCCTGGAGATAAATGATTTGTCATTTTTTTCCCTCAATTCTCAAACAAAATTTCAATACAGACTACAATTGTGGTGGTTTACAGCAAACCAAGAAATTTGGTGAGTAAGCAGACTGTAGAATAGATGGATTATTTTTCTAACGACATTTGCTTTCCCAAGTATACAGATTTTCTGAATATTGCACTTTTCATTTACACAGTTTAGCAAAATAAATCCCACGAGTCTCAGTCACTCTGCAATTAACAGAAATGTTCTTGAAGGTTTTAAATGTTTTCAGAGCAAGCAGTCTTCCAATCACATGGCAGACTTAGATTGTTGCATCTATATTTATAAGGGTTTTAGATGAAAACCTAGAAGTGGTCAGAGATCCTGCAAAATCACTGCATGGAAATGATGTAAAATCTTTGGTAATTTGATGTTCCACAGCGGAGTCATTTCATTTTTAACATATTTTATCTTTCATAGATGCTATTTTTTTTTTAGTATCAGAATTTTATACTAGTTCCCACACTGTCAACATTTTACATAAAATTGGTTGACAATTTCAAGTAGGTTTTAGTTTTGGCAAAATTAAAAAGGACTGATTTATCACACCCTGACCCAATAAACCATGAATGTTATAGAACAGTAAAATATGTTGTGTGTCAGCGGTGTGTCAAATGCACTTGCTCAATACATTGCTTTGCAAATCACTGGTACTGGGCATACCTCTGGCACCATAAGGGTTAAAAGGTAACTTATGTATATGTTCACCAAAGCCTTTAAAACCCAGGTTAGCTTTGAGTAAGAGCCTTGTCAGATTATGTTTTCTTAAATGCATACTCTAAGCACCAAAACAACTTTAGCGCACTGGAGCAGTTTTGGTAACTGCTCAATTCTCTGCCATTAAGGAGTTAAATCACATTTGCTTCTGTTTATGCAGCTCTAGCCAAACCTTCCTTGGTTGGGACTCTCACAGCCCCAGTGAAAAATATTAAGTTTAATTTTCATTCAGACCTAACAGCACAATGTGTTTACTTTAGAAGTTTTTACATCATGCGGTTAATTAAGCTTTAATTACACATAGAGGTGGCTCTATAATTAGGCCAGTGACCACCTCAGGCCTCGCCTCATGGCCCACCCAAGAGCCTTACTTTGAATGTGAGCACACCAACCCTCTTTTTTGAGTTCTGCCTAAGAACTCGCAAACTCTGGTCACACACAATTAAGCAGGCAATTAGAGCATAAGACATGAAATACTATTATTTTTTTTATTTTTTTTTTACTTCCAGCTCAATAAGTGTTTAATTTAGATTTCTTTCTACAGGAAGTGTGTAGGGAGGCTGTATAAATCACAGACACGAGAGGTATGACTAAGGCTACAAAACAAAGTGATTTAAAGGGTTACTCGAACCCTTTGCCTTTTTAGACTTACGAGCATTGATAATAGGTCCTCCCCTGAGACAATTTAAAAAAAAAAAAAAAAAAAAAAAAAATTGGAACCTTAGCTATAATCCAACACTTGACGAAGTTCTCGTTGCTGATCACCCTCGTCTGTCTGACGTCATATAAAGAAGCCTGTGATTGGACCGTTTTGCTGGCTTAGAGCGCATACATGCGCTCTGAGCCGGCAATGGGAGAGAAGGAAGACTTTTTTATTTAAGAAAAAAAAACTAAAAAAAAAACCCACCAAAGTTCCGGGCTGCCAAAGTCACACAAGCTGGGAGTATAACTAGCCCTGGCACACAAGTGCAAATATCTCTGAATGCACATAATGTCAGTAAGAAATGCTGCACAGCCAGACTCCTACAACCATAACCACCTCAAATCGCTAAAGTGGCCGTGGTGGTTAGAATAACCCTTTACTTTCTAAATGGCAGGTAATTGAGCAGAGAGCCTGCATGGGCAACATTTGTGCACCAAAACTAATCTAATCTAAAGTTCCTCTGGTGCTTAGAGTATGCCTTTAAAGTAGCCAGTTTGTGCATTTGTTCTATGCATTGGAAGGGGTAGCTACATGAATGTCTAAAGTTTGGAATGAACTATGCAATGTTTACCCAAAGTGAAAGGCTTATGCTTTTCTTGAAATAGTCTTGTGCAAAAATACTTCTTCATAAACACGCATTAATCAACTATGGACCAATTACTATAATATGAGGTCATCCTAATTCAATGCCAACATTAAATGTTCACTTATTCTCCTTTGGTTGCTTTACACAGCCATAAAGTAATTAAGCGAATCATTCCATATTGATAGCATTCCTAAAAACAGATTGTAATGATCGTATAACCTCCCTTGGTGTTCAAGAAAAAAAAAAAAAAAGTCTTAACAGTTAACAAGAAACACAATTTAAATTTCCCATCACTTTACCCAAACTTGCTAATTGTCTAACGAAGTGCAGCAATAAATCAGTTTTGTGCGTGAAAAAATTTAGCTGATAATAAAAAAGAAAAAAAACAATGGGTTGATTGGGTAAACAACAGAAACTGTATAAACTTAAAAATTATATATGTGAGCACATGTATGTA
Organism: Pelobates fuscus; assembly: GCF_036172605.1. NCBI lineage: Eukaryota > Metazoa > Chordata > Amphibia > Anura > Pelobatidae > Pelobates > Pelobates fuscus. The sequence continues at coordinate 336,832,565 of NC_086321.1, read as the reverse complement.
TCTACGACTCATAGGCAATTCAAGGACAAAGTTAATCTACCTATAAGCTTTTTATATATTTTATAAATCTATAAAATCTATGCTGACTAGTAACCATGCTAAAATAAAGATAACAAAAGTGTATGTAGAAAACAAAAAGTATATGTTTTAGCACTTGTTTCAGCAAGGCTTACATAAAACCCCAAATAAAAGAATCTTAAAGGGTATGGTTCGGGGTTAACTGATTTGAAAAACTGATATTTTATTCACATGTATAGAAGTAACTGAACAAATGGCAGTGCCATAATAAGTAGATTTGTGCACAAATCCTTTTTACCTGTGACAGACTAATCAAATTCCTGTTCATCTGCACCCGAACGAATAGATCTGTCTGGGATTTACTTGGACTCATTCATTCGGGCGCAGATTAACAGGAATTTGATTAGTTCGTTGCAGGTAAAAAGTATTTGAGTACAAGTGTAACAGTTTGAAAGCTCCATAAATAGCTCAAGTATTTATTTTGCACATTTTGACATTGTGATATGGTCCAGGTTGTATCTCACATACACAAAAAAAATTACCATATAGAAATATAATCTGCAAGCCTTACAACTAAACAGGAAAAAAAAAACACACTAGTAACATAACAAACACACAAATAATGCTAATTTACACAGAAAACATCAAATAAATCATTACACTAACGGCACAGCAAAGTGATAATGAGCGGAGATAGATCCTTTCCCCAACATTTTGGTTGCCTTCATGTGTATAATTTATCATTATGTGTTTGTGTTCCTTTTTTTTTTTTTTTTTTTATAGTTTAAGGTATGCAGATTACTATTTATATGTAATTTACAGACAACATCAACTTTGTTAGTTTTATTTTAAAAGAATAGTAAATAAAAAATAAAAATAAAAAACTATCTGGTTTTGATTAGTTGTGTTCATTAATCAGATTACCGTACTGGGCTGTCACTAACAAAACAATAAAAATAAAATAAAAAACAAACAAAAAAATTTGCACTAAACATACCTGTAATCCAGTGCTGCAACAAACTCCTCTTTGCAGACAGATTATACTTCGGTGGGCGAGATCATCAATTGATGATCTGTGTCCAATCACATGCTTCTCATAGAGAAGCAGTAAGGATACACAGCAAAAGCAAAGCAATTGCCGCAATTCACCAATCCAGTGTTTCTCTGGATACAGTGTCCGACATCAGCAAACATGAACAGGTTCAATAACTGAATCTATGTTAGTTAAAATTTCGCAGTGGCTGTTTGCTGGACAGCCACTAATGGGCTTAGCAACTAAAAAAAAAAAAAAAAAAGCGTGGAAAAATAAACAGTGCCGTTTCTCAGAAAAGGCAATGTTTACAGCAGCAAGGCTACAGGGGCAGCACAAATAGCCCCTAAATCACTCCATTAAGATCGCAACCAGCTGTGCTGTTTATTGTGGCAGGAGTTCCCTGCCATCATCCCAAGGTAATTGTAAAACAGTTTAGAAATGAATTGACAATTACCTGGCTCTGTTGGGTGCCTGCAGTCATTTTGGTCAGCACTGATATGCTAAAGCAGAAGTTCATAACTCATAATAGTATTTTTGGATATTATTGGCTGGGAGTGTATACAGACCAGAATGATTGTTGGTACCAGACAGACAGGTAGGTGAAAAACCAAAGACCAGAATCACTACAGTGCACTGTATGTCTATGATGCTCAGAGTATCCCTATAAGAACGAATGATGGTTTCAGCATTTTTTTTTTTTTTTAAATCCTCTGCACTAGGGATGGTCAACGGTAGATCCCAGTGTTCCATTTTGTTCTAGACAAATTGATTGCAAAGTTGTAGTTCTGCAACAGCGGAGAATCAACCTCCTGACCACCACTGCTCTACACTAAAAGAACTTAAAAAAAAAAAATTATACAACTATATGTAGATAAATTAGGATTTGCCATCAGGTGGCAGCTCTCTTTCTGCTGTAGAGCCACATCCAATAGAAAGGAAAGGTATTTTGCAAGAATTTTATTTTGTTATTTGTTAAACTATTGGAGTCTGCTTAGCTGCCCAGTAGCATAGAGAGGGTACTCTATTATGTTAGTCTCCAGTGTGGAGTAGCCTTTTATTTTTGTTCAATGTTTTGCTGTGGCTAAAGTAAGACTGGCTTGCTAAATAAAGCTTTCCTCATATTGGAAGAAAGAACCCTCTCTGTGGTTTATGAACCAAGACTATATATATATATATATATATATATATATAAATACATATACACACACACACACACAATGCCAAAATACCAGAGTATTGCAGTATGCAATCGTATGGCACCGGTGTCTACTGAACTAATATGGCTAATCTAATATACACCAGTTAATACATTTCTAAACACAAATACACGCACCAGTCAAGCCATAAGACTTGCTTTTCCCACAGAAATCTCACTTTAACAGTGCTCTCACCACTGCAAGGGATTCTGGGTAGGCGTATGCAAACAAGCTCAACAAAGAACCATATTTTTGCCTCATAATTCCACTTTATACATGGATTCCTTGGAGTATATGCACCAAAGCTACTTTATATCAGTGTATACAAGAGCTTTGAAACACAACTCGGGAAGAGGTGCAAAGCCAGTGAACCACTCATGGACAGCTGTTGAATTTGCATACGCCTACCCAGAATCCCTTGCAGTAGTGAGAGCACTGTTAAAGTGAGAGTTCTGTGGGAAAAGAAAGTATTATGGCTTGATTGGTGTGTGTATTAATATTTAGCAATGTATTAACTATCCACTTCAGGTGGAAGGGGTTTTCATCCACAATTTTTCCCAACCACAACTCTATTGGTATGTACCAATCTACTAGTGGCAGGCTGCCCAGGTCTCGGGTCATAAACCACAGAAACAGTTATTTTTTCCAATATGAGGAAAGCTTTATATAAAATATAAAAACACACATGCACACATACATCTGCTGATTTATTCACATACACAATGTCATTGGTCCAGTCGTTACTGAAAGTTAAATTCTCACAATGCCTAAGAGCCTCTTTGCATCTATTATTAAGGCATGGCAGATTCATTCATTCACATAATTTGTGTACATGAATAAACAAGCTCTGACCCAATAAATTTGTGTATTTTAAAGTAGCAGCCCCTTGTTACTCTGAGTGCCAAACTTATAAGAAGCTAACCTCTGCACATTTAGGGTTATTATTGTGGGTAATTCACTAAAGGGAGAGAGTTTGTGGAACGCCAATATATGATGAAGTATTAAGCCAAAATACAAGATTTGAAGAAAAAAATACTGTTTAGTGGATAAACCCATTGGTACACTATTCTACAGTGATTCCTACCTTACTTATAATTATATTTAATATAGATCTACATTTTTCAAACCTGGTTGAACCTTTTCTTAAGGATAATACTTTTATTTTTTTAATTTTATTTATTTAATACATCAGATTTATTTATTTATTTAGGGAGGAGGGAAGGGGGAAGAAAAAAGTGCCTCATTTTTTTTTTTATAAGGGTGCTTAAATAGAAAAAGGTAGCTAAAGGACCCTGTTACCTGTTTCAGTCCCAATTTTTTTCTTTTTTTAATATATCCATACACTACGTTCTATAAGGCATAGAATGTATAGTTTAATGCCATTAGTGATACAAATTTCTCTAGCAGAAGCCTAAACACTGTAGTAAGAGATCTTTGCAATTTTAAACAGCCTTCCTACTTCTATATAAAATGATGGATCCATATCAGAGCTCCCTATCCTTGATTGGAAATTTGCAGTGATTTGAACTGAAGGACAACAGACTAGGGCAAGCCCCTCTTTTCCTGTTGACAGGGAAATTCTGTGCAATTGAGCTGCTGCAAATCTACCACTTCCCCCGTAAGTTAAAGAAGAGGGTGAGAGTAGATCGCTGTGGCACTAAAACAGCAAATTTCCTAGGTATAACTGTATCACATCTCTGAATAAAAAGGACATATTTAATTCAAAATAATAAAAGGCAGGGAAAAAAAAAAGCTAAGATTCAGGCTGGCTAGATCTAAACAATCCTATTTTTAGTGCGGGTTTCAAAAAATGAAATGTAAGGAATTTGCAAAGACTGCTTACTATATATTATAGGTCAACAGTAAGATGGGATGAAAGGTATCCCAGCAAATGTGGAGGGAATGGGAGAAACTCATATAACCAAGGTACGCAAAAGTTTCAGTCAAATTGTTACACAGATTCTCTGAGCTTCACATAAAACCAAACGTAAAGTTGGTTACAAAGGCGTAGTGTTTATGTTTTGCTGCACAAGCAATTTTTTGCCATATCTGAAAGATCAAGGTTAGCTGCGCCAAGAAGCCTAGTTGGCGCCAACTGAGCATTTAAAACGGACAAAGTAATGCAAGTTAAGTTAATTGACAGCATTTTTTGTTGTTTCCCCTATTGCTAGATATCCTTGAGAAATATCCACAATAGTTCCTTACATCACATCTACATTGTCTGATCTTTAAAGGGAAACTGTCACTTCTATGGAAATTATACAGTTGAATAAGACATAGAAAATCTCATATAGTTTGTGTTTTGTGAAGATCATTATTTTAAATATTAAAGATTTAGCAAATTATCTCAAAATATAATTTAGTCCAGGCACAGGCAAGGCACATATTACAAATGAGAAGAAATAGAAAGATTGTTTAATTTATTTTCTTGTCTGTATGTATCCTCTATACGGTTTGCAATGAGCAAAAGACAATTACTGACAGAGAGGCGATGCTCAGTTGCATGATGAAAAGGTTTGGACATATACATTTAACTATAATTTTTTAAATGTAGGGGATATGTGAACATAGACTATTACATATCCTGGGAAGTGACATTTCCCCTCCAAGATGCTTTATTAATGACAATCACCACTATGCACAGCTTGGATGAATGTACTGGGTCAACACCGATCAATGGGGACCAACAGATTATGCCATATCATTGAGATTACAACTCCTATGAGTTGAATTTGGGACTCTTAATATAATCTGACAAGCTACCAAATGTATGGATATTGTTTCTATTGCACAGATCTATATCACACACACAAACACAAAACAAACAAACACACACACACACACACTTTTAAACAGGAGCAATCAGCAAGAACATTCTATTGGTTTCCATGGTAACGCTGCCGTTTCAGATTGGTACCCTATAATTGCCTTTTGCACCTCTTTATATAAAATTCTTATTTCACTTCTGACTTTTTTTTAATTTTTTTTTAAAGGAATGTTTAAATTCTACAATGACATTTGAATAATTTTGCTACCAGATAAGTGAGAGGTGATGGGGGTCCTTCACAAGGTACATATCTGGAACAGCAAAAAGCTATAAAACCCACAGAACTAGTAAGTTTAACCGATTCAGCTCCGGCTTTGCAGCAAAATAAGGCTTACTGCTCGGGTCCTGAAAAACGATAATATTAGAAGGATGATTACAACTAGCTTACATATACTGAACATTCTAATATTAAAAAAATACTATATATATTTTTTTTAAAGAAATATACATCTAGTTTTGTTACTGTTTAATTACTGAAAGAGGAGTGGAGCTCGGTTGTAGTTGGAGTAATGCAAATCACAGGTTTCTGGTAAACAGAGTTTATGAATTCCAAATATCATTGCTTCTTTTTTTGGATGTCAAGCTTGCAAAGAAAAAAAATAAAATAAAGATATATATATATATATATATATATACACACACGCACACAACATACACGCAAATATAAAAAATTGTAAATACTCTGCAAGCTTTTTTAAATGCCACATCATTGAATATTGCATTTGTGATGTAAGTATATCAACCAGGTAGACTAGGGTTTTGAATACCCATAAAAACTAGACAGATTAACGTGCTTAATGAGGTTGAGTAAGAGGAGAATGATTTTGAATACTTCTCTTGCTTTCTACTTTTTAAAATAATTTTTTTGTTATGCTTTTTTTTTTTTGTTTTTAATATATATCAGGGATTTTAGATTAAACAAAGACAACACCTTCTGATTTTCTCTTTCAGCCTACTTATATGTCAATGAACATTCTGTACAATGTGCTAAAACGCTACAAACTACAAGACACTTTGCACATGGAAAGATCAAAACTTCCTGCTTCACGTGGTTTATGGACAGAACCAGTCCTATTGCTTTAGCTAAAAGCCCGTCTTTGGATCAAGGGATTGCTGCTTTAAGACCTTGTGCTGTGCTCAGAATAGAGCTTTTAGATTATTTTTTCCTTGGGTAGGGATTAGGCTAGGGAAGGGTTGAAGGAAGAGAAAGTGAGTGTCACAAAAAGAAGACTTGTTTTGCTTTTATACCTATTGGAATGACAGAAAACAATCCAATAATAAAGAAAAAGAAAATAACTCAGATGTATTTCAGCTTTCCCATTCTAGCTACATATCATAGTTTTGTCAAGCTTTTCCAGACACACCAGTGGTAAAACAGAACAGTTTTGATTTTACTGACTGACAACCCAGGGATCTGGCAGAGCTAGAAACATCCATGGGAGAGAGAACTTTTTGGAGGACAAGTTCTAATTGGTATGGTCCGGAGTCTTTCTTAAAGCAGAATCATCCTCCTCTTTTTCTGATGCCTGTGTTTCAGTTTTACCTGTACAGTTCTGGCCACTAGGTGACACTTGTTCCTGGTCTGTGCCTTCTGTAAAGGGCACAGTCTCTGTCTCAGAGGCCTGGGAGTCCCCTTTTGCCTTCTTTCTCTTCCTCCGCTGGGGATCAAGGCCACCTGCCTCTGACAGGCGATTGGGCTGGACCCCTGGTATTGCCATGCCAATGCCAGGAGACAGAAACATAGAAGGGTACAGCAGACTTGGAGACATGCCTGGGATAAGGAATGGGTTGAATGCTACAGAGCTGCTGGTAGTCACTGCAGGTTCTGATTGATCCTGAAAGGAGGCACCCGTAACTTTCTCTGATGGTGCAGTGTCTCGTTGAGTTTCTTGGCAGATGTCTTTGTCCTCAGTGGCTTTCTCTGTGTGGGAAGATCCACTTTTTATTGTGCTTCCTAGTGACGTTGGCACAGACGATGAAACTGGAGAGTTGATGATCCCCCCAACACCAAACATCTGGGGCATGGTTGCCATGCCAGGGAGCATCATGGGTAACATGCTCAATGTATTTTTCACATCCTCATTAGCAGACACAGTTGTGAATCCTGCTGGAAACCCGACCAGACCAGTTAATGGGATTCCCTGCATATTTCTCATGTTTTGAAGCCCAACTATATCCATTCCAGCTATTAAGCCATTCATGAATAGTGGACTCATGCCAGAGGGAGTGTCAGACCCTACAGCTCCAGGTGTCTTTATCAGTTCACTTCGAGGACGCCTTCCTCTCCTTCTAGGTCCAGTATCACGTAGAATAGGCTCTGATAAAACCCTCCCAAACTTGCTTTCGGGAAGAAAACCCTAAAAAAGAAAAACAAATGTAACTGTCCCCAAGTTGCCAATAGGAAACATTCAATGAAAGGTTACAGTATAATTTCTAGATACAAGGAAATGAAAAAAATGTTTTAATTTTTTTTTAAACAAGTTGACTAACTGGGATTTTTGAGTTACGCACAATAGTTTACAGTGAACAGACGAGAGAGAAAGAGTGAAACATATTTGTATGTCACATACAAGTAAATGTCATGGCAACATATTCATTCATGACAATAATCTCAGTATTCAATAGAAAGTTACCTCACACATTCTTGGAAACAAAAAGGATGCTCCAGGATCCAGAACTATTTATGTTCCTGTTCCTAGGTTAAAATACTTTGAGCAAGCTTATAGTGCAACAATTTGCTAAATTTCCTCACGCTAAGCCTACCTCCCATATAAATATAGCATATGGGGAAGTGACGCTCCATACTGGCTGTACAAGTATGGATATGAAATTTACCAACCGAGAGCGAGCATGCTGAATAAGTCCCCATATACTCTGACATACACTATGGGTATTCATGTACTGCCTAACTGTAACTTGAGCACAGCACACCAGGCACCCACATCAAATGAATGCTCAGATACTGTGATTAAAACCCCATTATTTTAACCAAAGTTAATAGGAGGACATCCTAAGTAAGCCCAAGTAAGTGGGTTAATCTCAAAAGTACAATCATTAATTTGTTTATTATAGAGTAGAACCTGCCAAAATCACTGATATTCTGCAATGTATCATCATATACTATAGCTAAATTGCCATTTTTTTTTTTTTTTTACTCAAGTCAGACTTATAATAAACAAAAAAAAAAAAAACACCTTTATGGGCTTTTAACTTAATTTGAACAGGAGTTTTACTATGCTCTATTTCTTTTCCACACCATATTGTACATATGCCATAAAGTAGAAAAATGGTGGCATGTCTCCTCCACTTTGCCACACAAACTTGGTTGTGGCACTGCAACCGAGGAAAGTGTCTGGGGGAGGGCATAGGGATGAGAGGGAGGGAGGTTAGAGTGGAGTAGGGGGAAGGGAGGGCGGAGGGGGGGACGGGGGGTAAAGGGCGGGAGAGGGAAGTGTGCTTGATATTCCATAAGAAATGTGAACATTCCTTAACAGGTGTGGGAAATGCAATATATGAACTAAACATTACATTATTTAACATGATTTTATTCTAGCTTTGTTTCATCTCACACCCCAATATAAAATCAGAAATAACAAATATAGAGCCATTACAAAAAGATTAGGTATGCTCCGGGAGACTTACTGAAAGCCTAACAATATCAGCCCAGTCTGGTGGAACCACATACTTCTTGTTTGCATCCAGCCACACTGGCAAGTCCTGCAGTGCTGGCGCCAGTGCGCCTCCCAACTACAATGAAACATTAATGTAGAAATACAGACAAAAAAAAAAAACAAATTCACCCCACCTACACCTTGAAGTCCACAAAGCTTTCTAACAGTCACAGAACCCCCAAGAAATGTTACCCTACAGGACATCTGAAGTCACTTGAAGCAATACATTTGTTTTTTACATAAAACAAAAAAAACAAAACAAAGAGAGTGCCTTAACCCCTTAACGACGCAGGACGGTTCAGGACCGTCATCGGCATTTTTGCATTGCCGACCGACGACGGTCCTGAACCGTCCTAAATTTAAAATGTACTTACCCGATCGCCGTCGTTCCCCCGGCGGCGATCGGCGGTGCTCCCGTTGTGGGGAGACTGCCTGCAGCCCAGACAGTCTCCCCATGGCGGTTTAGGACCCCTGGGGCCATGTGATCGCCCAACAGGGCGACCACATGGTCACAATAGGTGTCCTAGACTCTGCCTGCAGGGGGACTGTCTGTGCTGACAGGCAGTCTCCCTGCAACTGTAAAATCAAAAAAAAAAATTAAAGTTATAGTTAATAAAAAAAAATATATTATTATATATGTGTATATATATGATATATAGACATATATTATACCTATATAATATATGTCTATATATCATATATATAATGTCATGCTAAGTGTATTTTTATATTAATATGTACATATATTAATATAAAAATACACTTATAATTAATTTGCACACGTATATATATAATATATATAATAACTATATATATTGTATATATATATTATTATAAAATACGAATAATAAATAATTTAAATTAAATTAAAAAAATTAAAAATAATAATAAAAAATTGAAAAAAAATTATATATCTATACGAAATTTTATTCTAACTGTATTTTGATATTAATATATATATATTTATATCAAAATACACTTAGAATGAAATTGTATATATATCTATGTATATTTAAATAAATAAAAAGAATGCGAACTATTCATATGTCGATATACAAAATTACATAAATAATTATATAAATATACACGTAGACTTCAAATATATAAATATGCATATATATTTAAATTCTACGTGCGTATTTAGGTAATATTTTTACATAATTAAGTTATTTTATTGATTGCAATTTAAGGGACCTGCCTGCCAACCCAGGCCGAAAGACCAGAGAATTTAATTTGATATCACTGTATTTTACCCTGTAACGTTCTACGACACCCTAAAACATGTACATGGGGGGTACTGTTTTACTCGGGAGACTTCGCTGAACACAAATATTAGTGATTCAAAACAGTAAAACATATCACAGCGATGATATTGTCAGTGAAAGTGACTTTTTTTGCATTTTTCACACACAAACAGCACTTTTACTGATGATATAATTGTTGTGATACATTTTCCAGTTTTGAAACACTAATATTTGTGTTCAGCAAAGTCTCCTGAGTAGAACAGGACCCCCCATGTACAGGTTTTATAGCGTTTTTGAAAGTTACAGGGTCAAATATATAGGTCAAATATTTTTACATTGAAAATGGCCAGGTTGGTTACGTTGCCTTTGAGAGCATATGGTAGCCCAGGAATGAGAATTACCCCCATGATGGCATACCATTTGCAAAAGAAGACAACCCAAGGTATTGCAAATGGGGTAAGTCCAGTCGTTTTTAGTAACCACTTAGTCACAAACACTGGCCAAAATTAGCGTTCAATTTAGTTTTTTACTTTTTTCACACACAAACAAATATGAACGCTAACTTTGGCCAGTGTTTGCGACTAAGTGGCTACTAAAAAAGTCTGGACATACCCCATATTGAATACCCTGGGTTGTCTACTTTTAAAAAAATATGTACATGTGGGGTGTTATTTAGCAATTTATGACAGATAACAGTGTTACAATGTCACTATTGATACATTTTAAAAATGTATGTTTTGAAAAACCGCAATATCCTACTTGTACTTATAGCCCTATAACATGCAAAAAAAAAGCAAAAAGCATGTAAACACTGGGTATTTTTGAACTCAGGACAACATTTTGAATCTATTTAGCAGTTTTTTTCATTCGCTTTTGTAGATGAGTAAAAGATTTTTCACATAAAATTCAAAAAACGTGTATTTTTTTCAATTTTTCATCATATTTTTTCATTTTTTTTAAATTAAATTAGATGAGATTATATAAATAATGGTATGTAAAGAAAGCCCCTTTTGTCCTGAAAAAAACAATATATAATTTGTATGGGAACAGTAAATGAGAGAGCGGAAAATTACAGCTAAACACAAACACCACAAAAGTGTCAAAAAGATGCCTGGTCGCAAATGTACAACATCGCAAAAAAAGTCCAGTCCTTAAGGGGTTAAAAGCAGGCTGAGTATCTTGGGAAATGTAGTTCAGCAACATCTGCAGTGTCAAGGCTATCTATCACTGCATTGAACGGAAAGAACATCTCTAATGATGTTTGTTTCAAATGCCTAAATGAAGAACGTTAAGTGTTTTACAAGTGCTGGGCAAGTCTATATTGCAACATAAATCGCTATATTTCTGAATTTATAATGCTTAAGGTGTCAGTGGACCCCAATAGGAGAATTTGAATTTAAAGAAACATACCTATTTAGCCACCAGTGCCATACAATGTATTACAGTTATTTTAAATTCATAATTGGCCTGCACCAATCTTACCTTGTGTCCGGTGTCCTTATTTACAACAGGCACCCTCTCTTCTCCAGTCAGCATGTTAACATCCAGTTTGTGAGGGTCCTTGCAACGCTGACGCCTCTGTTTTGGCTTCTCTGAAAAACTCTACAAGACAAGAGTATTAAAGTGCTATGCACTGAAAAATGCATTTTCACCTTTCTTAGAACCTTACTTAACGGCTCTGCCTTTCTGTCCGTGTATTCCACACTTTGCAACCATCTGTTCATTGTGACAACGCTCTCATTTAGCTGAACTTACAAGTTCAGTCTACTAAATAAACTCAAGCCTGCCATAATCTCTGCTGCAGTACACTTCCCTAATTTTGCTAAAACCACACTGATGACAAATTGTTAACTAATAGACTTGGGCATTTGCTTTCAGGTGAACACGTTTTCGGTTATTTTTGGGGGATTTTTTTTTTCCCCCCTTTTTTTAGTTCAGCATGACAATATGGAATTTCATTTGACTTTTTCGGAGGCTAAAAATAAATAAATAAATAAATAAAACAAAATGCAAGAAAAAAAAAAAAAGAAGAAGAAATCTAATGCAAAGTATATATATATATATATATATATATATATTTTTTTTTTTTACAGGTATTTATTGCCACCATTAAGGCCCACATAATAATAGTGAGGGGGCTTGGCCAATGAGTGAGGGTTGGGGGGGATACTAGGGTCTACCCCTATTGATTATTTAGGGCCCCAAATGGACTCCAATGGAGGGCGGCAACAGGTAAGGGTTTATTTAATAGCCCCCACCTGTTACGACACATGAGGGACACTAGGTCCCTTCCGTTTAGTATAAAACTCACGAGGCATGGGGAGACACTATGTCCCTCCCGATCATTTCTTTGGCCACAGGTGATGGGCTGATGAGGGAGGGGACACTAGGTACCCCCAGTTTAGTTTAATATACCCCACAGGCAGGACAAAGAAGGGACACTATGTCACCCAAATTAATGTATTAGGTGCCCCCACCTGGTATAAATTTTGCTTTGTTGTTATGGGCCACAGTACTCTTTGGGCTAGGGTTTGGTTCCAACTCTAATTTTTGTTCCTGTCCCTAAAGTCAACTCGGTGTGTCACGAACATATTAACTTCAAAGCTGCATTCCTAACTGGCAAGTAAAACTAATAAGTCAGTTTGGCTAGAAGTACAGTAAATGTGAAATGAATAAGCGGATGATAAAGGCAAAACAGAATGATTATAAAAAAAAAAAAAAAAAATAATAGTTGTGCTTTGGAAAATGCGCTCTCAATTTGATATGCCTTAATAGTTACATAAGCAGAACATACGTCCATCAAGTTCAGCCTCTCATCTGTTTTTGCGGTTGATCAAAGAAAGGTTGGGAACCACTATCCTTCCTTGGCTTCCTACAGCTTTGTTTTTTTTTTTTTTTAATAATTCTTTATTTTTCTGTGCAAGTGATTGACAAACCTGTTTTAAGTGCCACCATTAACCCCTTAAGGACCAAACTTCTGGAATAAAAGGGAATCATGACATGTCACACATGTCATGTGTCCTTAAGGGGTTAAAGACAATATTATGGCATATGTAAACTGCACATTTTTTTTTTTTATATATAATAAACATGGCGAGCTAGAATACGTCATGAGATATGGTAGATACATTATGCTTAGCTGACTGACAGTATATCGAGTACCTACAGCTTTGTTTTAACCTGAAATATACTCCACAATAATTATACCACAAATGTAACCAATGAATGATTATGAATCAAAATCCATCTCTTAAGGACAGGCACTTACACCTCCATAAGTTGGTATGTCTATGGTACAGTCAGACTGTTGTCGCAACCACTCTAGTAGACTTTTGTTGGGGATCACCTTCTCTGATTGTAGTTTAGTGCCTGTGGATGGTAATTGAGGGGATGCTGGAACAGAGCCTTCGGTTTGCGCGGAGCCTGGTTGGCCAGATTCCTCTCGCAATCCCTGCATGATAGACAGAATAGTAACTTTTACTGGCACAATAAAAATTAGGACAAGCTATAAAAAAAACAAACACAAAACCAAACACAAAACCGAAAAAAACCCTCAGCTGATTCACATAAAATAATTCACATTTTTTCTTAGCTATAAAACAAAATAGCTAACATACTTAAGCTAGCCAAAAATGAAGGCAACACAGACACTAAAATGTGCCCATCTCAAAATCAGCATAGGAGCTACAATACAATATTGAACTTACTCCTTGTTCTTCAAAACACTCCATAGGACCATACCAAATGAGTCATGGTCACTTAACAAGGACTCATTCCACAATATTTGAATAATGTGTTGATAACAAAGAGCATACTATTCCATCTGAGTTATGGTATTTGCAGTATAACTCTTAGCCAGTAAACTTTCCTAGTATAACATAACCTGTGTCAGCAGGTAGTGACTGCCACTTAAGGGTCTTAACATTATCTTATTGGAGGTCTATAATGCTAGGCTGTGCCGAGAAGATCGATGATTTTAGCAAACAATAGTTTCAAGTCCTGTAAGTCCATGAAGTAGTGATTACTTTGACTTATTATGGAGAAGGTACAGATGTGACAGAAATGGCAGCCCAAAGGGATACTAGAGAAATCAAAACAACTTTAGCTTAATGATCAGTTTGGGTGTATAGCTCATGCCCCTGCAGTCTCACTGCTCAGTTCTGCCCATTTAGGAGTCCCTATAATGACCCTTTAATTAAATGGAATACAAGCTTTCTATAGTGAAGTGGAGGAAATAAGTTAATGACTAAATATGGACCTTTTTTTTTAAGGCATGTTTACAAATAGATCTGCACCCCGCTTGTACTATTAAAGTCTGTATATGTGGAAGATTCTCTCCAGCACAACGTGCCGTTGTATTAGTTCAGGCTCCTCTGATTTCCCCCCAATGTGTCGCTATTGTTGCTCTTACTGCAAAATGAATCCCTTTTGCCATGTATGGCCCTAAATTAACCAGTATTTCAGTTTTAAATAGACACCTTGATTACCTCAAACTACTCTGTCAATAATCAGGCAAATAATGGGTGTAAATATAGATATTATGTTTCCCACCTAAAGGATCTCTTGATTTTAAGAAATGTAATTTCTCATCATCTAAGAAAATGGACTAGCTTCGAGCCTTTAACTCCAAACATCCTTAATGAGTGTTAATGTTACTTCCTTTTCTCTCCCATGCCCTTCTGTGTAACTTGCTTTCCCACACTGCTTTCATTTAACTGTTCAAAGTGAATCCATAAATATGACAAAATGTCTTTGTAAAATCACAGGTCCACACAAGTCTACAGATCATTATACACTATACGTTCAGGTATTAAACACACACAGATTCAGATGCATGTTGCCAATTCCTGCAGCTGTACAAGGGCTGGATGTTCCACTCAAAGGAAATATTCCAGGCAATTTTTTAATCTTCAATTATCTTAAAACCCTTAAACATGTTCTGATTACAGCATTATGTTTTACCATCACCTAAGCCAGGCATAGGCAACCTCCTGCCCATGAAATTGTGTGGACTACATCTCCCAGAATGCTTGTGCAGCAATAATGCTGGCAAAGTATCAGGGGAGATGTAATCCACAACACCTGGAGTGCCAAAGGGTGTCTAGCCCTGACCTAGGGCATGCCACGAATACTCACACCAATACACTGTGTTCGGTGACCAAAAATTGTCAAGGAACAATCTAGTCTCACCAGTATTCCAGCGTGCATCCCCCGATCCTTCAAGAAAACAAGATCCATTCCTTCAACATTTTTTCTTCTACCTCTCCTCCTTCGAAGGGTGGATTCTTCTCGACGTAAGTTCCCATTGACAATCTGCCCTGTCACGGGGTGGATCAGCCCAGCTTGTAGGATTCCAGACAAGTCCATTCCCAAGGAACTCTGTAACCCAGTCATACTAGACATTTTGGGTGTGCTGGTGTTCATGGAGTAAGAAGAGCTACCACTTGCAGCCTGTTCTCTACAAAGCTCCATTGCAGTCTCCCGCCAGCCATTTAGTGTTGTAGAGTTATGCCCATGAGACACATTGAGATGCTCCAGGCCCCTATGTTTATTATCCGCCCTACTGCCCTCAAATTCATATGGTCTTCGAAGTTTCCTTTCATCACTGGAAAAGGAGGTAGCTGCTAAAGCATCCTGTGAAAATAAATTATAAGACTAGGCATAATTGTAAGAGCAGGTAAAATTTTAACACTTAAGTCAAAGAGTCTCCTAACCTTAAAATTGAAAAATAGAAGACCCCTGCATGATTGCTATAAGATGATATATGAGAGTTTATCCTGAAAAAAATATTAAAAACAAACATTTACCTCATATAGTAAAAAGAAAGAAAAAATTCTCCCTAATTCATGTTCATTAAAGGATCGGTATAGTGTCAGGAACACTATAGTACCCTGAGGGTGACCCCACCCTCAGGGTCCCCCTCCCGTGGTGCTGATGGGGTAAAACCCCTTCAGTTACTTACCTCCTTCCACTGCCGGGCTCCCTTACCTCTCCCGCCGACGTCAGCGGGGCAGTGCCGCACGCGCATTTAAAGTGTCCATAGGAAAGCATTTTTCAATGCTTTCCTATGGACGCTCTGCGTGATGGAGGCATAATATGCCTCCAGCGTCGCAGATGCGCCTATAGTGGCAGTCCGGAAGACAGCCACTAGAGGCTGGCTTAACTCCAAATGTAAACATAGCGGTTTCTCTGAAACTGCTATATTTACAGCAGGCAGGGTTAACCCTAGAGGGACCTGGCACCCAGACCACTTAATTGAGCTGAAGGGGTCTGGGTGACAATAGTGTCCCTTTAAATTGTCCAAGTAAACATATCATATTGTAAAATGACATTTAAAAGAAAAAAAAAAAAAAGATGGGAAACTAGAAAACTAGAATGCTACATAGTAGTCTAGGTTGAAAAGAAAAAGTGAAATCCATCAAGTTCAATCTTGAAACCTATTATTTTATGCTGTTGAACCTAAAGAAGGCAAAAATCCCAGTTATAGCCATTTCCAATTATGCAAAAAAACAATAAAATAAAATAAATGGGGATAGTTGTGGGGATCCATACTGATTATATGTAATGTAGTTAAAAAATCTTTTCTGACTATACTTCAACTAATATCATGCATTAACCTTTATTATATTCCATAATTTAACAATTTAAATGCAAAAAAGGAGAAAAACTAAACAAAACAAACACCCTACTAATTGACCATATTTTGTCACACTATAATAACTAACAAAAACAAACAGATTTTTGTTCCTCCCTTATTTACTTCTTTGCACACCCAGCCTAAAGAAAGCAGACTACCTCCTATTTTACCAACATGTGAAATAAGGGTAACTGCACATAATTCTCTTCTATAAGCAACATGAAACTGTACCCACCTTTTGAGCATGTGAAGCAGGGGCACCGTTGCTGAAGGTTGCGTTTTGTGCTTCTGAAGCAGTGTAGCTGTTCCTTGTACACAAGTTACTGTTCAACACAGATGATGGCACCATGCACTGTGCTTCAAACTGCTGGCTGGATGACGGCCACTTTCCTTTCAACACTGCGTGACAGATGTTATCTATCCGGTTTATGATCACTCGATCCTATTGAATGACAAAAAGTGGGAGGTAAAGCGATGCACTGACAAATGTCTGACAGGGCATAAGATTAATTAAAAAAATATTTTGTGCCAAGATGGAACATTGACAACTTATTACTCCTACCATCCCTCCCCAACCTGGCAAAAGGTCGGTCACCTAGGCCAAGAGCCATGAAGGGACTTCGTCTAAAGTATTGTCCATATACCCAGAGAGCCACAAGGAACAGTACATAGCCTTTATGTACTTGTTAGATACCTGAAATAATTTGGGCACTTTGAAGTGCTTGATTAGTGGACACTGGTCCACACCAGACCTTGTTGGGAAGATACTTACAACTTCATTCCAGCTATATGCATAAATTAAAAAAGCGCAACTTGATGCTAAATGTACACATCCAGTGCTATATGCAGTTTATTGAAGGACCAAAGAGACGTGTCGGGTTTCCACTTTGTCACTGCCAGAAATGTTTTTTAGGACATTGTATGTAGCATTGCTTGTTCATATTTAGCATCTAGTTGCACTTATTTTTTTTAACTTTATGCATAGTATCTTCCAAACAAGGTCTGGTGTGCATTTTGACTCAACCCTGCCTTGAGCAACAGGGTGCAAGGTCAGAAACACAAAGTTATTTGGTTTTGGTTTTGTGTTTTTTGGGTACTGCTGTAACCCCTCCTCTCTTTCTATGTGGTCACTCAAGCCATATGCATCTGTGATTGCCATGCCTCACCGTCCTGACAGTCTTATTGGGACACTATTTATAAAGCTAGGCATTAGGTAACTTACTTTGTGGGCTCTTGACAAAGGCGACTTGTTTCGCCGAAACGCGCGTTGAGTAATCTATTCAAAGCGGATGATTTTTAATTTTACTTAGGATCCTTCTGGGCTGTTTGACTGTCTAATACTTTACCACTTCGTGTGGAACTATATACTAGCTTTATTATCAGTAAGATGCTAGGGACTCCTCTCCCCAAATCTCCTATAGCTGTTTAGGCATCTTGCTCCATACAAGTACAGCAGTTTTATTTGGAATATAAATCTCTTTTCCTGTTATGCTGCACATCTAACACATTTTTTATGTACTGGGTGCAATCACTGGCATTCATAGGAACTATTTTCCTTGCAACCTAAGGTTTGGAGTTTGCTACATGTATTGTATCTTTTTTCTCCCTGTACAAGTAACTTGTTACTACTATTGGCAATTTCTTGCCACATATATATTTATAGTTACTCTGTTTAAGTACATCTCCTGGATTAGTCAATACTTTATACCATTGGGTCCTAATTTTTAATACTTGCTTGTACGTTTGATTTTGTTTTTTTTCTCCCCTAAGAGGGACTATTAAAGAGTTTTTTGTTTTCGGCTATCTGCACTTTATTCCTACAGTTTAATTGCAGAGCAGCCCTCTACATATAAGGATATAAGGTCTTTCTGGGATGCAGATTGTTCTATATCTGCCACCCATTAGTCCTACTTTCTTTTCTTTCTCTACTATATACCTATGTTACAGAAGTACGAACATTCTTGACACAAATAGCCTAACCGTCTCCAATTATTCCTTAGCATTAATTACTCCATAGCAGCCTGCCTGCATAACATTTCAAATTTAGTTTTTAACTTTTTTGATTTCTATTGTCCCAGGCATATTGACCATATCAAGCAAGAACTATGAATCATTAACTAAAACCCATGAGTTATAATGTAACATGGAAGTCATGTTGCTCACTTATTCTGTAAAAGGAGAGGTGAAACAAAGTTCCTGAATCTTAAGACAAAGACTTTAAAAAAAAAAAAAAAAAAATTAAACATTGATTTCCAAGCCACACATTTGTGAGATCTCATCAGTCTATGATGGGAGGATTGACAATTGAACCAGATTTTAAGATATATTGATTTACCAGAACTCCATTTATATAAAGAATATTTAAATATATATATATATATATATATATATATATATATTTTTTTTTTTTCCTTCTATATTGAAATGGAGTGAAAGAAACATATCATCGCGCATTAAAGATATAACAATGTTTTTCTAAGAATTAAAACATTGCATAGATATTAATAGTGTGTGAGACAGTTCATTTTGCTTTAATATTTCAAATGATACATATTGTGCACACTACACTACAAAAAAAAATTATTCACCCACTGCTCTATATATCTTCAGCATGTGCGTTCGCGGGATAAAAGGGTTCAGCTAGCAGCTACTCTTACAACAGATTTTCTCAATGGTATGTAAAGGAGACTGGGAGGGTCTGGGCCGTCTATAGTTACATTGGGTTAAAGTAATGAAAATGATTACTCAATGATAGGATGTCTACAGGCTTCAAGCAAAGGAATGCTTCTCCTGATAGCGGCCATTAAAACCATATAATTGATATCTCAGGCAGGTAAGTCACTTAATGACATGATCCAGATCAAATGGAAATAAACCTTTGAACAACAGTGCCTTCCACAGGTAGTATAAGTGTGATGATATTTTTCCTATGGAAGTGGGGTGATTTGATCTGACCCTTCAGGTAGATAGAGTTAGAATCAAAATTGGACTAATTGGACTAAAGAGATTCTCCTAACTGCAGTAGTAATTGGAGCGAATATAAATGCCTACTTTTAATTTTGTAACACTTGGACCTAATATAAGTGCCTAATCTTATGACTTAGTCTAGTATATGGAAATAAAAGTTTGGCAGGAAAATAAGGATTCATTTATTTTACCCATTTGTGATGTTAGAGAAAGATTGCTGCCATTGGTTCAGTGCGCAACAGTGAATCATTTTATTATATATCATGCATAGTTGGACATTTGTGTTTTAAACATCACATATTTAAAGAGACACTATAAACATCCAGATCGTTTTGTCTTGAAATGGTCTGGGTGCACTGTCCCTGTCCCCCTTAGTCCTGCAATGCAAGTAATTAAAAGTGTAATGATTATTTTGCTGCACTAAAACTGTCTCCAGTGGCCATCTATCAGACAGCCACTAGAGGCACTTTCTGGATTCTAGAGGACTGAGTCCCTTAGGTTATGCTGGACGGCCTCATACTTTACATGAGGACATTCAGCATCAGTGAAATCCCCATAGGAAAGAATTGAGGCAGTACTTTCTTATGGGAGGGCCTAATGCACTTGCGGCGCTTGCCGAGCTTGCGCATTAGGTCCCCTCGTCAGATGACGTTGGAGGAGGCGGACACAACCCAGCACCGAAGGACATCAGCTCATTGAAGTAGTCTGGATGCTGCGTCCCTTTTGCACCTAGTGCTGCAATGTTAAACATTGCATTTCCAGAGAACAGCAATGTTTACATTGCAGCTCTAAGTCTACCCTCAGTGGCTGTCTACCAGAGAGCCACTAGAGGGCTTCCGGAATCGAAACGGACTTTTGGTCCGTTATCTGATGCTGGACGTAATCACGCTTTGCATGAGGACCTCCAGATTCAGATTTTTTGCTGTGCATGCGCATTAGACCCCACTTCTTGCGGGACAGAGGAGGGGGCGGAGCTTCGGATCAGGTAAGTAAATAAAGGGTTTTTAACCCTGTACTTACCTGGTAGAAGGAGGCGCGAGGCAGGCAGAGGGATCGGTAGTGCCAGGAATACAGCTTTGTATTCCTGGAACTACAGTATCCCTTTAAGTATGCTTTTTCTGTTGTAACAACTTTATGCTGAATAAATACTTGATCAGTTGCCTTATGCTAGGTTTATTATTTCACCTTAAAGAATATTTCCTGCTGGGATATTGTACTGAATGTTATTAGAACTTCTTGTCTAATTTGTCTCAACAGTTTCTGCCATGAATCTTATAGTTCAGAAATATATGGCTTTTGTTATATTATTTATTATTGCCTCTCTAAATCGGCACCTATCAGGAATCTGGGTTCATCAGCACATTTGTGGTGGTTAGTAAGGCACTAAGTAAGGTAATTTATAGAGCTTTGCTTGTCTAAACAAATGAAATACTGATTCCTCTGATTATAACTTCTGACAGTCTGTGATGTGAAACAACCATAACAAAGAGAGGTACATGTTCTGATACCTTTTCAATTTCTTATATTTTACTCTACGTATGTTGCTGCGCAAGAAAAGTTAAAACGTACACAACAATTTTAAATGTTATGGTTTATCAGCTAGAGTGCTATGAAATCTGCTATTCCACAATGTTATGTAAAAATGCATTTAATAACAGGAATGTTTATTTTGTCCCAGCTATCAATCAGAGAATACACTGCTGAAACAACTTGTGAAACTCTGTTAACCCTCAAAATATCTGTCAACTCAAAGGAGCAAGATTCTTTATGGCAGACCTCACAATCCACACCCTCTCATGGGAGCCCAATGACAGAATTCTGTAATGCAGACATGTGCTGACCTCACAATCCACACCCACATGCACTCACAGGATCCAACAATGGCAGGATTCTGTAATGTAGACATTGTGTGCTGACCTCACAATCCACATCCACTCACAGGATGCATAAATTAACAGAGTGTGTGTGAGGCTCTGAGTGACTGTCACAAAACAAAAACATGTGTCACACTCACTAAAACAAATTGTATTGCAGAAGAAAAATAATGAGCCTCACACACTACATAGGGACATAGGTGTAGAGATGCAAACAGTAGGTGAGGATAGTGGTTCTGATTTGTAAATATTAAAATTTTACTAATTTTTTGTAGTTGCTAAAGGGGCAATTAGAACAAGGCCAGTTTACAGACCTTGGGCCATTCAGAGAAGGAATAGAGAGTTTTCTCCTGTAGTAGCTGTGCGATGGTAGGAGCTCGACCGTCCTGGAAATCCTGCACCACGTCCCTGGGACCAGCTATTGTGCAGTGTTTAACATCCTCTTCTGAGTATTTGTCAAGAAACTCTATAGAATAGAAGATGCAAGACATGAAAAAGACATACCAGCTACTTAGCTGCAACATTCTGAAAGACCTACTTTGGCTGTGAATGAGGTTGTATCAGACATGAAGGGTGATATAGCCGTTAACTACTGGCTCACCTTCAATGAGAATATCCAACATTCAAAGCAGCAAATAGGGGATCACAGAGATGTACAAGTCTGTTTTCTGATGTAATGGAATAAAAATCATGCACAAATGCTTTTAAGCACCACGGCACAGCTGTATGATATGACCTGAAGACCTGGGCTGGGTGCACTAACTGGCAGAAGAGAGTGCTCAGAGCAACTGCACATTTATTGTGCACCACTGCTATTAGGCAAATGAAGCATAGTTTTACTAATACTTGTCTACCCCTGAGTAAGTAATGGGCTTTTTTCCCCCATTAGATTATAGAAAATACAATGTAAAAGAACCTTTTAGACTTTGTAATATTCACATATCTGTTCAATATAGTAGGTAGGGAGCACACTCAAACAAATGTCACAGTTTATGCACTCAAACGAAAGGTGGCAAATACTCCAAAGTCAGATTCAGCAAATTCAAGTCAGTCTGGGTACGAAATGGCTTCAAGTTAGCAGTTTTATTAGATCAAGGACAGAATAATGTTTCGTTCTCACTATTTGAGATCCCCCTTGAAGGCTTCACGCCGAGGCTTTGTGGTCTCAAGCTCTTGGTCAGTATATTTGATGGTGCACTTACTAGTGCGTTTAAACGAAGAGCACTTTACAGTTTGCTTTATGTGGTTATATATATGGTACATACATACTCTTTGCATGTTTTATTTGCATGTTTGCACTTTAGCTTTGATGTGTTTTTTTCCCCCCCCCATTATATAATAAAATATTTTTATGTGCAATACTTATTGGTGTGCTTTGGGTTTGTTATTCATGGACCTGAAGAGGATACAGGTATTCTCTTATTACGCACCCTGCACCATTATAAAGGCATGTCGCACTATAAATTAACCCACATCAGTGGAGCGCTTGCTATACCATTGTATGCAAAATCGTTCTCACTATGAGGCCTTCAAAAAGGTCTCATAGTGAGACGTGCAAGTTTTCTTTAATTTCCTTGAATAAAACTGCTAACTTGAAGCTGTTTTGTACCCAGGCTTACTTGGATTTGCTGAATATTCACATATCTGTATCATTTTCTTTGAAGTTGTTGCTAAATGCCATTTTTTTTTTAATATTTTTTTTTAAATATCTCACCTTTACAGCTGCACTCCTCTTCCAGACTCTCCTTCTTGATCTCACACTCCTCCTCTTTCACTTTTTCATTCTCCTCAAAAGAACATTTGGACTCCATTGCTAGATTATCTTCAGAGTCTCTTTCTTTCAAGTCTACAGAGCTGCTCTTCAAGAGACCTGAAAGCATGTGGCCAGTTTTCTGTTTCAAATCCAAAGGGTCTTTGTCATTAAGCAGCTGAACATGTTGACTTTCGACAGACATTAAGGAATCCTTCTGCGTGCAGAAATCTTGTACTTGCTCTTCTTCAAGTCTGCCCTCCAGTGGACTTTCTTTCATGTCATTTAACTCTTTATGCCATTTTACAATGGGATCCTCTTTAATTTCCTGGAGCTCAGCCCCCCATTCTTCTTTCTCTTCTATTGGTAATTCACTGCAACTTGGACTTCCAGGTCCGTCACATATAGGACTGCAATCCTTGACTTCACTGATATTAGGACTGAGTGCTGAGTGATCTGCAAAGGTTTTGTCAAGAAATTCCAAATCTAAAGCCAAGGACTGCTCAGCAGATTGAACAAGAGATGTACAAAAATGATCATCATTCAAAACACCAGCGTTTCTCTGTCCAATCACATCTGTTGATGGTTGCTCATCTTCTTCTGTTGGTAAATCAAGGTGACCTTCAGTGGCATCAAATGGTTCATTTATTCGGTTACCTGGCAATCCAATTGGCTCATCACAATCCTGATCTTGGCTTCCAAGAAAACAATCTCCAGTTGCTGATTCCCTAACAGGCATCAAGTTCCCTTCTTTTGATTTACCCAATGAATAATCAGCTGGCTCGTGCTTTACATTCAAACCCAAAAAGGTATCCTGTGTAAGAGGACTCTGTTCACTAGTGTTAGCATCAATAAGCCCACTGTTACATGTCTTCTCATCATACATCATGCACATGAGAGACTCGGGCAAAGAACACTCATCATGGTTACTGGAAATTATATCTCCGACTTGAGAGATAAAATTGTCACAAGATAAGTCCTGTGGACTGCTGGTTCGGCTAGGAATAGGTTCCTCTGTAACTTCTATTTTAATCTTGTTTTCAGTTTCTAGCTTATTAGAGTCACATGCACTTTCCAAATGGCAAGCAGTAGGTTCATACATTTTGGAGTTCATTTGGTAATGGCAACACATGCTCTCCCCTCCATTTCTTTTATGCTGGGAGTAGTTACGATAAGCATCTAGAAAGGTCAGTTGAGGGTCGTTCATGATATAGTAATCTGTACGGCTCAGCCCATGCTTAGCGGTGCCGATCAACAAATCCCGATCGTGTTTGCCACATTCCCACCACACAGGAAGGTAAAGACTGGGTCGGCATAGCTTGAGACGCTCATGAAGTTGTGGATGTCTTAGTACTTGCTCCCTGACTTTTCTAAGGAGTTCGATGCGGTATAAAGTCCTTGCTGCTCGTTCTTCTGTTATGGGATCCAAAAACAGGGATGGATCAGCTGAACCTGAGGATTGGAGAAGAGCAGATTTGGTGCCTAGATTTAAAAATTATTCAAAAACTCAACCTGGGAACAACAGACACATGAGCTTAACATCTGTGGTTGGGAAATTATTTGAAGGGCTGTTAAGGGATAATATACAAGAATTAATTTTAAACAAAATATAATCAGCAGGAATAAGCATGGTTTTATGAAAGACAAGTCATGCCAAACTAACTTCATTGAATTTTATCTACTTGGAATTTGCCAAGGCATTTGCTACAGTTCCACACAAAAGATTACTAGTTAGACTGAAATTCATTGATTTAGACAAAAAATCGTATGCTTGGTTAGAACACCAGCTTAAATATAGAGTACAGAGGGAAGTTGTAAATGAAACTTTTTCAAATTGTAGTAAGTGGAGTGCCTCAGGGTTCTCTCCTGAGTCCACCTCTCTAATTTGTTTCCAAATAATCTTGAATTGGGCATTAAAAGTAATTTGTCTGTTTGCAGATGACCCAAAGCTAGGTAAGAAAATAGAGTCTGAACATGATATAACTTCACTACAAAGGAATTTGGATAAATTGGGGGACTGGGCAGGCAATACAGATAAATGTAAATTCATGCTTTTTGGAGTAAGGAGCCACACGCTACTTATACATTAAAATGGGATTGAGTTAGGGATAACATTAAATGAAAATGACTTGGGAACAATTATAGATCACACACTAGGCAACAGTATACAATGCCGGTCTGCCAGTGCAAAAGCCAGTAAGGTGAAAACATTAGTTATGAAGAAAGGTTGGAAACTGGAAGGGGATATAATCTACAACAGACAAGAGATCACCCATTGAGACTGGAAGAAAGGCGTTTTGCATAAAGCAGAGGAAAGGGTTTTTTACAGGAAGAACAATGAAGCTGTGGAATTCTCTACCTAAAGAGGTTGTCTTATCAGATTCTATAGAGAATTTAATAAACAAAAAAAGTCTTGGATGCTTTTTTGCATAAACAGAATATTCAAGGATATAACTGATATGTATGCTAAGTTATGTAAAATAATAAAGGTTAATGCTTAATATTTAATAGTAGATTGCTGTATACTCAGAAAATATTTATTAACTACATTACATATATTTGGTATGTATGTGAACAGGTAGGTAATCCAAGGAACAATTTGATTGCCATTATGTCAAGTAGGATTTCCCCCACCTTTTTGTGGCATAATTGGAAATGGCTACGATTTTTTTTTTTTGCCTTCATTTGGATCAAAAGCACAGAGGCATGGGCTTTATATATTTGGTCCTTGGTCCTAAGGTGAGACTTTTATAAATGAGACAAATACTTTCTTGCCAATAATCGGAGGCGGCTTTCAAATTTATTTTGATTAGCACAAATCTAGGGAACTGAACTCCACTGTAGCTAAACCTCAACTGATACAGAATATATATATATATTATACAATACTGTGCTGCTTTAAATGGGAAAAACAAAGGTCTGGCTTTTCTATGTGTGTCTAGTTTGTTATTTAAATAGGTGCTAATCTTTAATAAGGATTATTAGGCGGAAAATCAAAGGTCACAGAAGCGGACAGTCGCACGGCCTCCGAGCTCCAGCTAAACAGCGGGGAAAAAAACTCTAAAAATAGCGGTGACCCACGACCAAGAGGCACCCAAAAGGCTCCCAACACTCACCTCATGGGCAGGAAAACAAAAGAGCTGGAGCCTGACCGACCCCAGCAGGGGCGAAGTATCAGGGACCTATGGCGGCAGGCACATGGCGCCCAGGAGTCTGCAATGGCGTCTCTCCATGGAGGTTGCTCCGACTTCTCCGACGGGATGTCGGAGGAAGAAGATGGAGAACACACGCTGGCAATGATGCGACAACCGGCAGCACGGGCAGCGCCCCTGCACGGCTCGCCCGATGCTGCCCCAGTAACACTAACAGCCATAAGGGAGATCATGGCGGATTTCCAAATTAAAATCTCGGCGGATATAGCCTTGATTCGTGAAGACCTGCGGGGCCTGACAGGCCGCCTAGGTGAGATGGAACAAACAACAAAAGCCCACACACAGCAAATTAGTGTGCTAACACAAAAGGTGCAAGAGCTCACAAAACAGAGCGCCACTTTTGAGAGCAGGTTTGACACCCTAGAAGACAAGAGGAGGCAGAAGAACATAAAACTCACGCCAAGGCAGGCGAAAACAATAGCACTGGAAGGCATATTTCGACTGCCGAAACCAACCAAGGCACCAACCGCAGCCCCAGGTGACCTAGTATTGCAGTTCCAGAACCTCAGAGACAGGGCGGCAGTAATGGCGGCCGTCAGGGGGCAAACTCCCTACAACTTCGAGGGGATGTCCTTAACCTTCTTTGCAGATCTGTCTGGGGGAACCCTTGCTTGGCGACGGTCGCTCCGACCCCTTACCTCCCTCCTACGCACGAAGACCATCAGCTACCGCTGGAGCCAGCCTCGCTCACTACAGATACCACGCAGAGACACCATCATCACCATACGAGACCTGCCGGAGGCATCAAGCCACCTGCAGGCATTGGGCTTGCCATCGGACTCGCTGGGCCCGACAAACCCTCATGGTTGGAATCCCGAGACCACCCGTGACTTTGTACCCAGGGACAAAGCGCTGACCGCTCGAACAGGAACCACGACCTGATTCCAAAAAAGGGCCAGACCCAGAGAAACTGGGTTGACCCCCAGATGGTGTTTGGATTCCCAAGCACTCCTGATCCCCATCCTCACGCGGAATACCACCTGAAAGGGAACCCACAAGCAGGGACACACTGAGGTCCAAACCTAGTACCTCTGACATGATGGACCTTGTCTCAGACCATACTGTAGCTTCCTGAAGAGGGACTTACTGGATCCGGGACGTAATAATTACCACTTGATTGTTCTCCTTTGCTTATGTTTTTTATACCTGTTCTCATTTCACGTTTTGTTCAGTACACTTAGAATAACCCATAGATAACTGTTTAAGGCAGCAATACACGCCCTAGTTAAGCCTATAGACAGGCTGTCACCGGCCAATTTAAAAACGACCGGCCTGCAGACCTGGTAGTATATACTATATATATGTTTATCTCGCCTGTAATACACCCGACCGCACAGACGCACAAAATACCTAAGCCTACACGAGGCCGCTCATATCTGAGCACCACACATAGATCGATCACCCGTGTAACCAAACATACTAGACTCACACTGGGACACTGACCCACATTGAGGTACTGGAGGGAAACCCGAGAGTACAGAGAGACCCACCCTACTAAGCCCCAATTAGCTAGGTAAGCCGGCAATGTCTCTCCTGCTTACACCCTAGACGGTACAGGTTAAGCGGGGCCCGAGGGACTCAGAGGCCATACCCTAACCCTTCCAGGAGAAAGGGGACACGGCACACCAGCTGCACACAAAGAAGACGTTTTCCTGCTTCTCATACAACGTTCTATGTCGTTATTGTTTTTCATATTTTTTCCGGGTGAGGCAGTCCTGCTTCTCTCTTTTGTTTGACTTGCTTGCAGATATTTTAATTTTCCTAATTTTTCTAACTGAAGGCTAAGGTACTGTACCAGTGTATACTAAGTTCAACTGCTGAGCCTGAAGTTACCTTTTTCCTTTCCTTTTTAAAAATAAATATGCATATGAAGCGGGGTTTAACATGTTCCAGCCATCTTATTTTAAAGATCTAAAGCAACGTTAATGTATAGTGGTGTAAAAGTTAATAATTAATCTTACGTGTGCCTAAGCCTGAATTATCATACTCTATAGTTCAAAATCGCATCTCTTATTTTGACGTAACCGTTACAACTCTGATATCAATATAAAAAATGTGCTGTCAAACCGCATGCCATGTCAATTCCATTGTTCCCAATCGGCCTGCTAATGCTGTTGTGGCATCGCACGGCAAACTGTTTACTGTATTAACATGCACAAGAAAAATAAAGAATTCAAAAATAAATAAAATAAATAAGGATTATTAGTTACCAGAAAAACAACACATTACATCTCCATTTTCGAGATTTAAAGATAATGCAGATGCGCCTCTTACCATCATCCTTTCTGAGCGGGAGCCGGCAGACATTCCTGCACATGGCAACAAAGCTGTGGAAGTACTTCTCCAAGCTTTCATCTGTCTTTTTATCCAGACGAGATAAGGCTCGGAATTGAGTCCAGTCAAAGCACTTCTTTTCTGGGTCGTAGATCACTCCGAAAGAGGAAACTGTTCTGTAGAAGTCTGCCTGCTCTCTCCTTGTCCATCTGTAAGATTAGAATGAGGGGATGGGATGTGACAATTGTAAGAGAAAATTTTAATGTGTACCATCTCTTTAGAGTCCCCTAAGAGTCTGGTGGAAGCAATTAAAAAAAAAGAATAGAAATAATTTCTAAATACCTTTTCTGCATTTCCTTAATGATGGGATCCATTTCAGCCCTTCTGATCATCTCTTCCTGAAGCCAGTAACTGTGGTTGGAAGGCACCAAAACCTCTGGCCGTGCTAGTTCCTTGCGGTTACAGCGCTGATATACTGTGATAAGCCTGCGCAATCTTGCTGTGAGAGCCGAAGCTACAGGCCAGCTTAATCTGTCTGACTCAGGGCTATCCTGGGCTTCAAACACCATGAAAAACATTAGCAGGAAAAATAAGGATTTCAACAAGGCAATTTATCACAGAGGCAAGACAACTTAATGGTAATAATAAAAAAGAATGCTCCTGTGGGATAAGAGCAGGTCCCACTGACAAAACATTTTCAGAGATTTAGTTTGCATAGTTTCTAATTCTGGTCTCTGAGTCTAGAAATTTAAGAAGAACCTAATTAAGTCCAGCTGAAGCTACAGGGTCTTCACTCTGGCTGTGGACAATTATAGAGCAAGCCATGGCACCAAAACTGGTAGCACACGAGTAAGATAATTTAAAGGGACATGGTTCCTTATTTACTATTTAAAAAAATAAAACAAAAAAAAGTAATTATCCACTCTGACACTGGGATCAAATCTCACTAGGCAAGGACTGGACTTTGACCATGTTCCCTTCTGGTCAAAGAATTATGTCCTGGCAAGTTAAACTTTCATCTAAATTTATTTTAGTTTAAAGGTTTTAGAAACAGTTTAGTTGTGCTCAAACCTTTGAGTCATGTGCCTTAAAAGGACAGTTCAGATCCCTAAAGCATGCTTGCTGAAGTGCTTTATGTGTGAAGTGTGTGAGCTTTGTTTTTTCATTTTACAAAATGTGCAGCTTTTAACAGAAATTGGCACTCTTATAAATTAACCTTGCTACACCCTTGGCTGTAAGACAACTGATCCTGGTTATTTAGATTTTTAGATTTATCCCAATGAAAAAAATGCATGCTTTCATTGGAGAGGAGGTGTACCTACTAAACAGTTTGTTTGGGCAGTTGAATGTCCATTTATAATGGGGTAACGGGCTGCACTCCTTCATGCTACAAAACAAAGATAATATAACTTATCTCTCTCTTCAAGAGCATGCAAACATGTTTCATCAAGAGATTGATATAGCAAAACATCTGCTTTAAAGGGCTGTAAGAACTATGGAGATGGTCATGGTAAGTTAAAGGGACACTGTAGGCATAGTGCTGCCGTGCCCCCTACCCCTCCCCGCACTTAACCCCAAAACACTGTAGTAAACTAATTAGAGGACTTCAAAGCACAGCTTAAAGCCACACCTGAAAGCCCTCTGCATATGAGAGCAGGAATTTTACTTCCCAGTTTGCAAATCATAACATACTGTGACCTCATGCGCACCTAAATTACAAGGGTCATCAGGGTTGTAGCGTTAGAAATACAGATATGTTTTCCTAACGCCACAGTGTTCCTTTAATGATGTGGTCTCCACATTTCATATTCTCACCTGTATTGATCTCCTCATCCTGCTGCTCTGTATTGTCTACGTTGGGAATCGGCTTCTCCTGGCAAAAAAAAATAAGATAAAAAATATTAAAACTCCGAATGGATGTACAGCCACAATTCAGTATTTATATTTGTAAGGAATTAAACCACCTGTGGCCTGGTCTGCTCGCATTAGGCCTTTCCCATCGCAAAGCATTGCTTCAATGCGGTCATATGAGGATTTAAAGGACGCTGAATATCGTCATGCAGAGCGTGAGGACGTCCAGCGTCAGTTAGGCGACCAAAAGGCGGTCTTGGTCCTGCAATGTAATCATTGCAGTTTCCCTGAAACTGCAATGATTTACATTGCAGGATTAAGGGGGACAGGGACACTGCACCCAGACTACTTCAATGAGATGAAATGGTCTGGGTGTCTATAGTGTCCTTTAAAAAACACTTGCTGCATGCACTATAATAAAAACTGCAGCTTTCATGAGTGAAGTGGTTGTCAGAATTGCAGTAGAACTATTACGATTGTCCAAGTAGTTGTATCCTGGTCTCGCTAAAGTACAATGCAGTAACTGTACAATTTAGGAGTCCTGCAGCAATTCCAGGAACTTTTTTTTTAAACATGCTGCATTTTTAATGTATCATCTTCGTCATCAGTATAATGAACAAAAGGCAATTCAAAACAGGAACAATTCAAAGTTATTAGCCCATTGGCTTTTAAAAAATAAAGCAACAAAAAAACTATTAACGTAAAACAAATAATTATAATGTAAAAATTCTTGCAAGGTCTACTTAAGACAACCTAAAAAGTAAAATCTACTAGATCTTGCTAAAAAGGGACGACTGGCCCACTTTGATACACTCCAAGAGGTAAATATTTAATGCAACTTTCTGTTGTGTCGAGATAACCTGGAAGGTTGTACTAATTCTTTATCAACTTAACACAAATGTATAAGTCTGTTTCCTCCAAGGATGTGCTCTCATCCTTTTAGCAGATGGCTTCTCCCTAAGAAAAAATATAATCCGTATCTAAAATTCTGCAAGCTTAGAACATTTTTTTTTTCTGTATTCTCAGACTTCTGTAGTTAAATTAACGCTTACTATATCAGATTTTGAAAAAAACATTTCCAGATTATAAATTATTTTTCCATTTATGATTCATACACTGAGCTCACATTGCTGTATGTGAATAAGACTTTCCACTGACCTCAGGCTGCACACCCAGTTTATCTTCAGTATTCTCCTCCTTTACAGCATTGTTGCTAAAAAATAAATAAAGAATTAGTTGCAGATTAAAGTACACCATGTTATTAAATGTATTAAGTTGTTACTTTTAGAAATTATATGCCAGATGTTCCCATATCATAACAATGTCTGAATTAAATGTAGGGTACACTTTGTTGTAATCCCTGTCCCCTATTTGGTACAGGGAATCCGGGAAGCTAATAGATTTTGTTTTCTGTTGTCTGGTATAAAGCCAGTTATTGCACAGCCACTAGGTAGGTTTTCGAAGAATGCAGAGCTTGAAAAATACATCTCCATGACTAAATATAAAGAAGTTAAGACACTCAAGCAATTTTAATTCTTTAGCAACAGCTTTCTCTTGGGAAGACACTAGGTTCCCAGTTAATTTATATTAACTAGTATTTGTATTCACCTGAATGAAGTATCACTATAGTAAATATAAGGCTCTACTTTAAAGCAGAACTATCGCTTCTCTGGAAAAAAACACTACTGAATAAAAGGGCACACAATGCAAATGAAAGAGACAACAGAAACATAAAACATAGAATGAGAAGGCAGATAAGAACCATTTGGTCCATCTTGTCTGCCCAATTTTCAAAATACTTTTAATTAGTCCCTGGCCTTCTCTTAAGTCTAGGATAGCCTTATACCTATCCCACGCATGCTTAAACTCCTTTACTGTGTTAAACTCTACCACTTCAGCTAGAAGGCTATTCCATGTGTCCACTACCCTCTCAGTAAAGTAATACTTCTTGAAATATTACTGAAACATTGTTTCAGTTTCCCCACGCCCACTAACTATATTTAATGGCAGGACAGAGCAACATTTAAGAGGATGGCAAATACATCTTAGCTCCCTATGAGTCAAGTTGTAAAATAAGGCATTGGTACACAGAAATACTTAATATATTGAGTAGTGACAGTTCCTCTTTAAATGGGAAATGTAAATTATTTTAAACCAAAACATTGAGAGAAAAAAATAAAATCATGCATAAGTTGTAGCAAATGTTGACTTTTAATTTTTCTCGGTTTTCTTTTAAAAGTATATTAAATATTTAATAGCGGACATCACAATCCACTTCGGTCCTGACACAAACAGGGCACACAATGCATTGAAGGAGGTGAAACAAACATTTTTTCTGTTTCTCCGCATCCATATGTATGTGGTAAAGGGCAAAGCTTATACAAATCTCTTAGTAGGAACCAAGAATAAAAAGCTGTATCTAGTAGTTTTATTTTTCACCCTACCCTTCATAAAAACATATTTGTTAAATAAAAGGGATAAGTAAACAGGATTATAATCTATGGAAGAGGCAGTTCCCCCTTAAGTGTATCGTACACGTCTTCAGAAATTCTGGGATCTTTCACCCGTTAAAAAGGAACAACTGATGACTGAATACATTTAAGAAGAAACGTAAAGCTATGGAGCTTTCAGAGTGCCTTCTCTAATCAGTTCTAATCTCTCCTTTTAAAATAGCCAGCCAAAGTATATATGGAAAGATATGCTTTCCTGAAGCACACTTCCTCCTCCCGTATTGTATCTTTAACCTGAGAGAGTCTGCCCTCCTCCAAAGGTCTCGCTTGACATGCCACAACTCCTGATGTGTGGGAGCACACTAGCAGTTCTGGAATGCCCCCATGTCACTTGGAGATTGTGTAGCTGTGTGCAGGCTCTCTTGCTACTCATGCGAGGAGTCTTTGCCGCAATGCAGATGGCAAATTAGTAAAGAGTAAACAAGTCGGAAAAACACAACTTTTAACGGACGCATTTGATAGGGAACAGCTAGCAACATAAAGAGATTAAATGTTATTCTCTACATAAAGTGGCAGACATCAAATCATACTTGTCGTGACAGTGGCTCTTTAGTTTACACTGCATAGAAGCAGGGTCTGCCATGTTTCTGCACTTTATAAACCCAGGGAAATGATCTATGCTACAGGCAACACATCACTGGAAGAAACAAAAGAATTAACCATCTGCCCACATCAGCTGTTCTGCGAGCATTTTATGCGACACAGTCAGTTTATTTACGAATGTGAAGTTCAACATTTATGGAAGAATAGTCGAGTTAGAAACGTTCCCCCAAGTCAATTCTGTTTTCAGTTTGGCTATTCTGGTCTTAAATTTGGAATACATTTTAAATTCCAAGCACTTCTCACTTGACAGGGTCAAGTCAATTTCAGATTTAAGATCAAATAGCTGAACTGGAAAATTTCAGTTATTATTCCAGCTCGGCTACTTTGGCCTTAAATTTCAAATTCACTTTAAATTCTCATTTTGAGGTGATGAAACACAGCACTACATTGGTTCTGCTAAGTGCATTGTCTTTAGACCGTTTAAAAGAATATTACCAATAGATCATTATTTTCATCTAACCTAGCTGCAGTGAAGTTTCGATTTAAAGGAACCAGGTTCCTTGTCCATATCTATCTAATGGTCAAGTAAAATGCGGCACCCAGGTGAAGAAGGTGATCTAACAGTGTTCCTTTAACAGCTGTTAGAAAACAGAACTATTTTTCAATCTCACATTATAATTTAGAACACCCCTGTGCAGCCCACTGAACAGATAATGATATAATAAATTAATAAATGAGAGGGTGGGGGCTAATGAATCATGTGCTGCCAGAAGCCAGTCAGAGATTGGAACAGTTTTGTATCTGCATGATAATGCATTATGTCCTCTGTGCCCATTGGAAATCTAACTCTGACATATTTTATTCGGTTTTAATGCAGGGACACCAAACAGTCTTACTCATTGTAATAACGCACGGGAAGTTCTTATGGCACAAAAAATAAAATATTCAACAAACAGCCACTTCATTACTAAAATGGTTTTTGATACTGTACATAGAGTACATAAAACCCAAACACTGAAGATGAGCTTAAGATGAACTTTATATCAAGTCCATACAACCACGGACACGTTTTTACATTAGGAATCTGGCATATATAAGTTTTTAAATGTACACCCTCTTGCCACAGAAAGCTTATTATATCCAAACAGTGAAGGACAAACCAACATAATTTCTTAATTATGAACACATTATATAGATGAAATGAGATATGTGACTGAATAGCTTGCGATATCTCCTTTTAAAGTTTATATTTAAATATGACGAATCACACTCACCTTTCCACAAGATCTGGAGCAGCATCATTAACGCCATCAGCCGACAACGATGTCTCATCTGGCATTCCCACCTTTTCCAAAAAACAGAGAGCTGGATCAGCCCTCATGGCACAGTATCGTTCATAACCTATAAAGGACAGAGCAGAGAGCAAGGTTTAGTAACAATGACATATACAGCACAAAATGAGTGGGCCTAGAGCAGCAGTGTTTTAGGGATTTCAAATAATACTAGGAAGTTTCTAATTGTTTCCCTACATATTGGCATTCTCCTACTCAATGTAACTACCAGCTCGGTATCTTGGGAGTGTGCTGCGCTTCCACGTAGGGTTCATACTACAATTATGTTTTCCTGAAAAGTGTGAACTCTGCAGCCAAATGTAATCAATGGCAAGGGAAATACTTTAAACACCACATAGCGCTTTGTAGTGATTATGGAGTGCCCTAGAACCCCCCCTGTGTAAGTATACAGATGAAAATAGTTTCACTTCTTACCTGGGGTCCAAAGAACGTTGCTTCCCTACTCCTCTCGGCTCTCTACAGCTAAGCACTGCAGCGTAGGGCCAGCTCATTGGCTGAGAGTGCCAACTGACTGTTCACAGCCAAGACGTGCACCACTGGGATTACCTCATTAATGAGAGTTTTTGACAAAGAGGAGGAAGAGAGCAGAGCACAGAGGATCTCCGGTAAAAAGTAAAACCATTACTAAATGATTTCCCTTTCGTTATTGGGAGTGCAGCAAACTGTGGTTATGGTGCTTGGAGTGTTCTTTAAAGCCATGTGTATGCAGCAGTGTGGCTGTGATACCAGTACAGGTTTCACTTTAGGTTACTGTGATGGATCAAGTAACGTGACACCTCTAGAGATAGCTGCAAAAGCACCACCTAGTGTCTCCTGCAGGTCACACGAAAAATAAGCCTTCACAATCATATGATTAAATTACTAGTTGGAAAAATCCTATATTACTAGTTCTGACATGACTTTACTAACAAAACTCCTGCATGGGGTTAAAGCGATATATACCATGTTTGTAAACGCCAACCAGGAGTGATTTATCAGCTTCAGCATCCCACCATTCCACTGGAATCTCAACATAATCTATGTCAGGCAACAAGACGTCCAGCTCTCTGTAAAAAGAAAAAGGAATTGAAGGCATTGACACTCACTCAGGAGAGTTCTCTCAGGGAACTACTGATGATATTCCTTAGGTGGATTACAATGTACAGCAGCCCTGACACAACAGGTGTGAAAAACAGTAAAATCAACTTATAAGGAATTCTCTGGGCACTTCATTGAAGCCAAGTTGTTATGGTGCTAGGAGGTACCGGGCACTGGCTTACCTTTAGACTTTAAACCATTCACAAATGGCTTAACTCCAAAGTATTCTCTCCAGCCACCCAACATCCTCTTTATAAAAATCTTCAAAACAGAAGCCGCGCTGCTCATTAGAGAGGTCTGCTGACACTCTAAACCAATCAGTAGCTCCCCATTCATAAATTTACATATTTTGTGAATGGGGAGCTACGGATTGTCTCAGAGCGTCAGCAAGCCAATCAGATGATTTTCAGAATGCGGATATTGGAGGGGGCAGGGCTAAACAGTGGAGATGAGAATTTGGGGTTACACCATTCGTAAATGGTTTAACCCCTATATGTAAACCAACGCAAGGGACCTCCTAGCACCAAAACTACTTCAATTCTTGTTATGGTGCCCACAGTGTTCCTTTAAGACCTGTCATGGAGAGAAACTGTATCAGCTCAAGGAACTCTGCCCTTCTAAGATTTGTCATGTCAAAGTAGCTAAGCTTTAGGGATATGTCCTTACCGGGCATTTACGCCTTCCAAAGCCTTGGCTGCAGCTTCTCCCAATACTTCAGCTTTCAAGTAATAAAGCATTCGTACCCGAAGGAGGACCCTAAAATAAAAGCCACAGATCAATTTCAATACATTCAATTGCAGCCTTATATTCAGGTCACCATTTTTTAATTGACCGTATCAAAAAATGTACCAGTGGATACCTAATGGTACCAAGGACAGACATGGTAAAGGAGCATGCCCTCTTACAACACTATGGAAGGAATGCCAAAGAGCAGGTGCACTCCTTATCGCACATTCCAAGCAGCTCCCTAAAGCATGAGAACGCTCGGAGAATCATGGGTCAAAGAGGTCAGCCACATTCAGAAACGCTGCAGAGATAATTGTGTATGCGGAACTACTCATCCTAGTAAAAACACCACAATAGCATTTACTCTAATCCTTTGTTCCTGAGAAGGCAGAAAGAATATCACTGTTCGTAAAACTCACTTGTTGCAGTGTTGTTTGAGGTGTTTTTTATAGCTATCGTCATGAAGAACAATCTCAGGATTACAGCTGGCGAGCCAGTCTGCATTTTTTATTTCCGGCAGAAGCATCTGATTCTTCATTTTCTTCCCTTTCCTCCCACGTGGAACAGGAGCAGACAAACCTTCAACAGATAATCCCATAGTGAGCACCATGAGCAAAACGTTAACTCAAAAAAGTACTATCAGAGGAACCCAAGTCATCTTTGTACAAACAAGCAAGCTTTAAGCAGCTATACTATCTGTGCCTCCAATCCACATTCAGCCACTATGTTAGACAGAGAAAGCTTTTATTAATCAAAGCTCATATTGGAGAAAAGGACATTTAATTTAATATTGCTCAGCTATTAGTCTCTTTATTTTCCTCAAAAATGAAATATGTAAGCAAGTCAGGAGAGGAGCACAAACTCCAAGGGCCAGGTTCAGGTGAGCGGTGCCTTTTATTTATATACTTATAAGTAATACGATGGTATAACGATGGCTGTGGGAATAATGATGATGTCAAATGTGAAGTTCTTCAACTTTCAAAAGTTTTAAAATTGATAGTTCGTCTAGTGGCTGTTAGTCTAGCAGCTTCTCAGACGAATGTAAACATTTCTGAGAAACTATAATATTTTACATTGTCCAAGTAAAGGCATCTATGCACCAAAACCACTACATTAATATGTAAACACTTCTTAGAAACAGCTATGTTTTAAATAGTGTATACACCAAAATTGCTATAATATTCTATACTATAAGACCTACTGGCTGTGGTGCTTAAGAGTGGCCCTTTAACTACATATGCATAAAGATACACAATAAAAATAAAAATTGTACATTTCAGTAAAGCTACCACTAGATCACACAAACAGTATACATACCGAAGAACTAGTAATATATTGTCCTGACACACGCACACATGCATTTTCACATTGCTAAAATAGTGATAAACACAATGGTTTAATTTAGAACAGTATAATGTCACACATTCCTCTAGATTGTTTCCACGTAAAGTGGAGCTATGAGACAATACCCGAGTGATTCTGGAGGGCCTGATTCTGTCCATCCTTGGTAGGAGTGATAAGGTCCCAAATGAAACTCTTGATCTTTTCATCTCCCTTGTAGTGTTTGACACAGTAAACCAGCAATGCCCTACAGATCATCTCCATATCTTTCTCATTCAAATGCCATTTAAAGCGTCCGAGAGTTAGAATGTCCTTCCAGCGACCCCATCTAGGGAGGCAAACCGTATTAGAAAGTAGAGCTGTCTTGAAATCTCTATGCGTTATCAGACATTTTATGCAAAACATTGGGGAATAAAAGCATTAGTCCTGAAGGATCAATGGTAGTCAATACAGTCTTGAGAACCTGACTATTTAAGACAATATTCCAAAGTAATTTGTCCTATTCATTTAGTTAAAACACAGTTCTCCACAACTGCAGGTGCTATATAAGCAAAATACTCACAAACAGCATAGGTTCTTTAACCCCTTAAGGACAAAACTTCTGGAATAAAAGGGAATCATGACATGTCACACATGTCATGTGTCCTTAAGGGGTTAAAGACCAAATATAAAGCATGAAATGCCATTGGTATTTCATGAGCCAAGACAATCAATACAGGTCTCATTTCTAACATGAACTCACCCAAATATAAGAAGGTTTTTCTCCACCCTGAAACACTCTGCCCTGAGATAGCGCCTTGTTTTGTCATTCAGCCTCCGTGATCTTGTTGGACGTTCTTCTGTGTCACTCTCCAGTTCTGAAAACTCCATCAGTTCATCATCCTCAAAGGAGTTGTAGTGTTTAGTCTGCTTCCTGACACGAGGCCTGTCGAGAACTAGACTTTCCTGCACACAGAAGATGCCAAACATTCATACTAGTTTAAAGTGACCTATCATCAATTTTCACTATACCTTAAAATAAAAGCTTACATGTGCATCTTTGTGTATAATTTCAAAATGCGTTCATAGAAGTAAAAACCACATTTAAGTGCATCGTCTGGCTTACCGTTGCTTTACAAGGGCAGACAGGTTTAACACTCTTTGATCAGAAAAACAGAACGTCCAACAAAAGACTGTGCAGGTAATCGAGTCTTCATGCATACTCACAAATCATGATGTCATGTGCAAGTACCATGGATCTAGAACATTTGCTCTGAGCCAGTTTTAACCAATCAAAATGAGTATTGTCCTGGCAGATATGCACTGCTTCTGACCAAACAGGAATTATAATGGCTGCCACCACACAGCAACCTAGAATTTACTTATGTGTATGTATTACAATACTACACACAGAGAGCATATTGCACTTAATATTACCTTCTCATTATTTGCATCCGTGTCTAGCTCAGCAATCTTTGCCCACTTTTGCCAGAAGTTAGGGTCATCCAGAGAAATGTCAGTTCTGTTCCCTGAAGACACAAAACTAGCCTGGGAATTGTTTAAGCCAAAGAGAAAGAAAGAAACAAATAAAACAATGGCAATATTTAAAGAGTACCGACCTTCTACCCCTCAAATTTATCATAATCAATTTTAGAATGCCAAAATATTCTGCAATGGGGATGTAAAAAAGCAAGAATAGAACAAAAATGTTAGCAGAAACAAGAGGTGAAGAGAATCCTGCTCAAATGAGCATACAATCATTTTATTTTGGAATACTTCTGAATGGCTATTGAAAAGGGCTGTTAAAACAAAAACAATAAAACAAAACAAAAAACACTTCATTTTGAAAACCATAACATTTGAAACAAACATATTTCAGAAGTTTTCTGTAAAACAAACAAAAAACAGCCTGCAATGGAGAGAGGCTGGTGGGATGGAGGGGAGAGATATTGTCCCCTTGCAGGCATTCTGCTAGCAAGTGGAATATCTTAACATCTGTCAGCAGCGTACAGTGCACAGAATTGACATTAGAAAGTGCGGAACAAAGTTCTGGCCTGCCAATGTCACATGTGCTGAGGGTGCAACTAGCCCACAGCAGACAATATCATCTCTGGACATGAGGTGTTTCAAGCAGAAACATTGCACATTCAGATGCAAACCACCATGAGCACTTCAAATCCCTGAAGTGGTTATGGTGGATGGAGTAATCCTATAAAGCTACAATAGTGTGTAAATAGCATTTTTCTACATAAAACATACGAAATCTCTAAGCTCGTGTGACTATCTTGTGCTTTTAGTTCACCACTTCACGCAGAGGAAAATCAACTTAAAGGAACACTATAGTCATACAATTTTAGTGTATAGATTATTCCCCTGCAATTTCACTGCTCAATTCACTGCCATTTAGGAGTTAAATCACTTTGTTTCTGTTTATGCAGCCCTAGCCACACCTCCCCTGGCTATGATTGACAGAGCCTGCATGGAAAAAAAACTGGTTTCACTTTCAAACAGATGTAATTTACCTTAAATAATTGTATCTCAATCTCTAAATTGAACTTTAATCACATACAGGAGGCTCTTGCAGGGTCTAGCAAGCTATTAACATAGCAGGGGATAAGACAATCTTAATTAAACAGAACTTGCAATAAAGAAAGCCTAAATAGGGCTCTCTTTACAGGAAGTGTTTATGGAAGGCTGTGCAAGTCACATGCAGGGAGGTGTGACTAGGGTTCATAAACAAAGGGATTTAACTCCTAAATGGCAGAGGATTGAGCAGTGAGGCTGCAGGGGCATGTTCTATACACCAAAACTGCTTCATTAAGCTAAAGTTGTTCAGGTGACTATAGTGTCCCTTTAACTCTTGATTTTGTACTTGCATCAATAATTCCAGTTTAACCAGAATCTAATGTAAGTGGCTTAACACTTATGCTAATTTCGGATTGCAGATTTAAGTACCTTGGCAAATGTTGAGCCTTTCCCTTCAGTTTCAATGGTAATGGTTTGTGTACGTCGCTGGAGGATCTGATCAATATCTTCCTCGCAAAATTTGGAGCCTTCATCCTCTTCATCCATCAGTGCTCCATAAGCGCCTTTTCTGAGCAGGTCCTCTACCTCAATTTTGGATAATGGCTGCACCTGTGTAAAGTGGGGGATACATTTTTTTATTACTACACTTTCATAAGTGATCTAAAATGATTCTGTAGAGAGTTTTATACAACCCCCCCCCCCCTCATTAGCATAAATCTATGTCCATTAAATTTTTTCGTCTGCTTCCAAGTGATATTCCTAATATGCAAATCACGGCTTCCCATTTTAGAACAGTGCAATTAAAAAGACATTCAAGGCTTCAGTTTACCACTGTGTTCTTAATGCCGATCCTCGCTACCCCACTGTTCTCAAATGGAGTGCTAGACATATGTATTTCAGCACTGGGCAGCAGTTTCATATATTCGGGCCACTGAGGCTACTATTCAACATCTATAACATAATCAAAAGCTGTTTTTTTTTTCTTCATTAATGGAGATGGATGCAGCTGCAAGCCAGGCACTCTCATAAAACTCTATGAAGAAGTCTGTCAGACACAGCTGGGACTTGATGCAGTCATATATAACTTAAGGCTGCAAAATGTGGAGAGTGACGACACGTATAAGGAAACTCCACGTACCTTAACCTATGCTAAAACGCTAGGTTATAGTACTCGTGTCCATTAACAGAAATCTACCATGGCCTTTAATAACATAACTTGGGTGATAATTCCGATTAATTTTATGTGTCATATCTGGTTAATGTATATTACAAACATATTTTAGTTTTAAAGCTGCTGTTAAACCTGGCTAAACAAACTTTGATTTACTTGTGTGAGAATATAAAATTACAAATTACTACATAGTTAGGGTT
This sequence comes from Pelobates fuscus, assembly GCF_036172605.1. NCBI lineage: Eukaryota > Metazoa > Chordata > Amphibia > Anura > Pelobatidae > Pelobates > Pelobates fuscus. Next base: position 336,790,586 of record NC_086321.1, on the reverse strand, counting down.
TACATTCAAACATCTATTGTTTAGAGTGAAAAACAGACAAAAAAAAAAAAACACACTTACCCCATTGGTGTTCCCCTTCCTGTTAATGTCTTGCAGGACTGCCTTGTCCAGGCCTAATTTTAAGCTCGCCTTGTCAAACATCTCCCGTTCGTAAGAGTTCCTTGTTATGAGACGATATACTTTCACTGCTTTGCTCTGCCCAATTCGATGGCAGCGAGCTTGTGCCTAAAATATGCCAGATAGAAAGTATTTTTAAATCCTTGGAGCCAAGTTGCAATTGGGACTATGTGCTGTAACTAAAAAGCTGTATATGTGATATTCATATTAAATAGCATTCTTCAGATAAAACCAAGACAGCAAACTGAACATGATACATTGGATTATACAAGCTAATTATGTAAAACCTATCAACAAGGCTTTGACAAACAGGATTAGAGCTAAAACGGTTGAGCTCAGAAGTATCAAAATTAGAACCAAATACTACATCTCTCCGGGTATCCTTAAGGACCTCCATTAACCACAGTCTAATATAATGTATAATGAGACAGCTGCAAAGCACAGACATATTCCAAAGAGCTGAGGCAACTGGTGGTATATATCACTGGAAACTCTCCATCTGTCTGCTTACCTGCAAGTCATTCTGAGGGTTCCAGTCAGAATCAAAGATAATACAGGTATCCGCAGCAGTCAAGTTGATGCCTAGACCTCCAGCCCGAGTGCAGAGAAGGAACACAAAGCGATCTGAATCCGGCTTACAGAATCTATCAATGGCTGCTTGCCGCAGGTTACCCCTAACTCTACCATCTATGCGTTCATACGTGTATCTACAACAACCAGAAAATAATAAAAAATACCAAATACTGTTTAATCAGTAGAACATATTCTGCTAACACAATAATATCACATTAAGGGAGCTCAAACTAAGGAGCAGTCCAGTAATACACACACAACAAAGGCATGTTTATAAAAGCAACAATGCTATTTTTTCTCACATACAGCAGATGTGACAAAAATGGATAAATAAAAATGGTATTTGGAAGAAATTACTAGCAGTGCAGCTTTCTTAAAATTGCAACAAAATGAAGGGGGGAAAAAGCATCAGCATTTGAACATAATGCCATTTTACAGTAAATTGTTAAATCATATATCTAAAATAAAAGGTATTTAAAACCGCTATAGCTATCTTTATCAGTTTCTGGACTGCTAATTCTGAAAGTCCACTCCCCTCCTCCCTGTCCCCGACTGAGAATATGACCCATTGAAACTTCCTGTACTGTTTGAAAGCAGGGGATGAGTTTACACAATTATATTTTTCAAATATTTTTTAGCAGGTTTACAGGCATTATATCAGTGTCAAGTGTTTTCTGTCAGAGTAATGCATTCTCTACAGGGTGATAATAATAACAACAAGAGAATATATAAGGGTGAATTAGTCTTTACGGACTAGATTTCATACTGCAAAATACATGCCAAAGAAACCTTTATACTCTATTTGCATATTGAAGGGATCAAAAAGACATTGCTTTTTTTTTTTTTTAATTTAGGGAAACAATTAGGGTAATATAAAAAAAAAAAAAAAAAGCTACAATTGACACATTCATATGTCACAGCATATTATACACTGCCGCGCCACATCAATCTAGGCAAATGAAATAGTATACACATTGGATACCCATGTCAGTAATATGTTTTGTTTTTTGTTTTTTACTTTAAGCTTACTAGGTAAGCCTAAATGCTAACTTTAAAAGAAATCTATTAAAAGAAAACAAAATAATTTAACACATTATTATGTACAGCAAACCACAGCTTAGACTTGCCTCCTCTGAATGAGGTAGTCCTCAAGAATGTCCAAACAGCGCACCATTTGAGAGAAAACGAGAACTTTGTGCCCACCAGCAATGAGCTTAGGTAAGAGCTTATCAATCAACACCAGTTTTCCTGCTGCTTGTATCATAGCCTGAAGCTGAAAATCAAAGGCATCAGGGCTGTGGGTCTTGCGAAAGTCTTCCAAAATCTTCTCTTCAGCACCTTCAAATGAATTAAACAATCAGCAAAAAGTCAACAAAAAATATCCATATATTCAATGACAAGTAAACTAGAAAGACAATGGACATGACTATATAGGATCATCAGCTGATGCCAAAAAACATGTATCTGTTCTGTCACAGGTTTGTAAGCTCAACACAGTAATGATAAAGAGGGGAGAAAAGTATTTCCTTAGAAAAAAATAAAAATAAAATTAAATAAATATATATACATCTCGACTGATCTAGGGCTAGAACTTATTTTGTTGTGTACAAACAACAGATGTACTATTGAACAATGTCACTAAAGGAGACGGAATGGTAAATTGAGGAGACGTGGGATACATATGTAAACTATTCTGGTCTGAAAGTACTGTGATTTAGAAGTGTTCACTTTAACATGCAAAATGCAAATACACAAAATTAGTATTTGTAAACTTACTGCAGCACCTACAGGTGGAATTGCTCACAGTGAAAAGGGCTGATAAACTTAGGAGCAGAAATTTATCAAGTCCAGCTCAGCTTAGTCACTTGTGGAGTGATGACTTAGCATCTGGCTGTTTCTATTTGAAATGGGAGCTTTTTTTTTTTTTTTTTTTTAAATAACTCCGCAATTTGGTATAAACTTTTCAAATTGGTTGTCAATTCACAAGTTCTGTGCTTTCCCACTGAAGAGCCAAATTAGTCTTCATCACCATTTGCAGAAAAATCTTGTGCGCCTTTAAAGTGACACTAACTCTAATAAGCCTCTGTTCACTGTGGTGCCTACACATGGCCGGGTTGGCAAGTTAGTTTTGAAGCATGACAGTGCAAGCCAATACTGTTGTGCAAAACATCTAGCCCTTAAAGTGACCTACAAAGAGAGAAAAAGGCAGACGCACAAGAAGCATCCAAATACTGCAATGCACATTAGATCAAATATTTCCCACTGGCCATTTGCACCGTGTGTTTATGGTGAGGGATATGGCAGGAACACGCACTTGCTCACCATTAATGAGATAGGGGTGATTACAGCACTTCCGCAACTCCATCATGGTGTTAATTAGATTGGGCATGTTGTGCTGGTTGGCTCCCTTGGCCAGGAATGTAAAATTCTTCTCCAAAATTGCACGGTAATACTTCTTCTGAATATTGGTCAGCTCCACCTCAATGATCGTCTCTTGCTTGGGGGCCAGGTTTTTCTCCACATCGTCCTTCAGCCGCCGGAGCATCATTGGTTTCAATATAGACTGCAGCTTTTTCACCTGCAGAGACAGTCAAAGCAAAACTCAAACATAAAGAACACACATCAACCAACATGTGATATGATGCATAAACATGCGTTAAACTGGTGAGAATATGTGCAATGTTTTTAAGGTGATATTAGAGATATACTGGATGTTGGCATAAAAGGTGAAACAAGAATTAAAAGTAATAGCAAGACAGCTTGGTGGGTTAAGCTGTATATCATGTTCTAATCTTACCTGTTCTTCTGTCTTCAGATCCCCAAACTCTTCCAGGAAAGTGCTTTCTGAGGGAAACTGGACAGGTTCAAGGAAATTAAGCAGACTGAACAATTCTTCAACTGAATTCTGCAAAGGAGTGCCAGTAAGAAGGACTTTATGTTCCTGCAGAATGACAAAAGCATCGACACAGGGGATTATTCATAATAGCCTCATGCATATCTAAACAAATGGTTCCAAAAGCAGCCCACGTATCGCCCATGTATCTCTAAAGGAATATTTCATTTTTCTGTTCCAATGTGAATATGGATAAAACCTGGAATATTGGGCTTCTATGATAGTTGGCTTGGAAGCCAGAGGACTAAATATCTGAATATCCAAGACAATACCATTTTCATGGTCTGTAGTCACAGTTGAAGGAATTACATGGGTCCTACAAACCTCTGATCCAGCAGACATAAGGGTACCACTTAAAATGCATTTGGAATGTGGCTTACATATATGAATGAGATAGATACGGGAAAGGGGGAGAGAGGAAGGAGAAAGAGATAATAAAGCTACCTTTCTGAAAACACTAGTTGTTATGGATTTATTTTTTTTGTACCTAGAGAGTGGTATACACAATAACACTACCACCATAAATCATTGTTCTCACCAGGCCCATAAGTTTAAGACCTTCAAGAAGCTTGCAGTTCCTGTTCTTAAGTCTGTGTGCTTCATCGATGATAACACAGCTCCACTGAATCTTCTTCAGCTCCGGACAGTCTGCCAGAATCATTTCAAATGTTGTGATGACGACGTGAAACTTGAAGAGTCCTGGAACAGGCGCACCCTACAAAGAAACAAAATATGTAAACATGCATATCCCCCTTATACATATACATATTATGTTTACGTTTTTTATTTCCCCTTACTCAAACCATTTTATGCACACCATGCTATTGCCAAACTAAATGATAACACATTTATTATTAATATTTTTAATATTTAATTCTTGTTTTAAGTGATAGTAATGGAAGTTATTTTTTAGATGATCATTATAACAATAATAATAAGAAGTACATCCATTAAATGTTCAGTGGATTCCTTCATTGTGTAAAGTCAATCTGCTAAGAATTGATGATAAATAAAGAGCTGTTGCACTACATGCTAAGGGCATACACTAAGCACCAAAACAATTTTAGCTCATTGAAGTAGTTTTGGTATATATGGCATGCCCCTGCAGTCTACATGCTCAATTCTTTATTAAGCTAAAGTTGTTTTCGTGCTTAAAACATTCAATATGCTAACACAATCACTATGTTAAAGGGACACTATAGGTACCCAGATCACTTCAAGTCAAGAGGTCTGGGTGCAATGTCCCTGTGCCACTTAGTCCTGCAATGTAAAACATTGCAGTTTCAGAGAAAGGGCAATGTTTACATTGCAGTACTAAGACACCCTTTGGTGGCTGCCTACTAGACAGCCATTTAAGGCGCTTCCGGTAGGTTACCAGACTCTAAGTCGCCTACATGCCACTGGAACCAGCATCAGTGAAAGTCCCATAGGAAAGCATTGATTCAATGCTTGTGTCACCCAAAATTGTGGTATACACTGGGAGGAAGCACAAAAGTATTATAAGTGTCCCAAAAAAAACGTTGAAGTTTATTCTCAATGATACAAAAAAATAATGGTCCACTGAAAAAGAAAATATAATATCATAAACTAGACTCATCCAAACCTCCTCTGTACACTGTGTCCCAAAACGCCAGAGAGGGAACCAGGAGGTTGCATAAAGGTACTACAAATTCCTCATTAATAAAAATCTCTTGCGGTCCCTATATACCTTGGCACCGCACAGAGCTAATGCCTACCTGAACCACTAACCCTGAAAACTTGAAAAAAAATTTAAAAAAATCAAACGTGCATAGTGCTACCCAAGTGCAAATTGAAGAAAAAAATAAAATAAAATATATATATATATATATAGATCATAATTTTTTTTTTTTTTTTTTTTAAGAGCTCGACATGCGTTTCAGCAAGCTAAGACGCCGTCGTCAGGAGCAGAGTGGCCATAGGTATCCTCTGAGTTGGTTTAAATACCCATCCCTCAATTAGCCATGTGTGAATGATCCCATAATCAGACGGTTCAGGTGGGCATTAGCTCTGTTCGGTGCCGAGGTATATAGGGACAGTAAAAGATTTGTATTAATGGGAAATTTGTAGTACCTTTATCCTGGTTCCCTCTCTGGCGTTTTGGGACACCGTGTACAGGGGAGGTTTGGATGAGTCTAGTTTAAGGATGCAGAGAGGATCTCTTTGTGAATACCCTATTCACTACCTGTCTAGAGGTGGACACCACCCACCTCTTATACCCCTGTTTTAATACGTTTTATATTTTCTTTTTAAGTGGACCATTATTTTTTTTGTATCTTGAGAATAAAGTTTAAGGTTTTTTTTGGCCACTTATAATATGTTTTTTCTTCCTCCCAGTGTATCCCACAATTTTGGATGACGCTGGGATTTTTATTCTCATTGTCAGTAGTTTAGCTCCAGGGTTATCCTCTAATTGGATGCACTATTTAGGTGACTTTTCTTTTGATCTGGGAGGTGCAGGGGGAGTGGCCTAAACATCTTGTTTCACCCTAGGATATCCCCTTTGGATGGGACAACACTCCCTTTTGTTCCACCTGGATCAACTTTATTATTTATAATTTTGGTTGATTCAATGCATCCCTATTGATAGGGCCTAATGGACTCGCGGCGCATGAGTACTAGGTCCCCCCGTCGGATTAGGTGGAGCGCCAACCCATCGCTGAGGGACATCCGCGCTGGAATCAGGTGAATAAATAAAGTTTTTTTTTTTTAACCTCTTTACACACTGGGGACATTGTAACATACACATGGTGAATGACCTAATTAAAGTACAAGTCCACACAACATAAAAAGGTTTTACTTTATTAAGATAGCCTGGACAAATGCATATACAATATATCTTTTGTCACCTGTGAATCCCGGTAGTGCATTTCATATTGGTGTATCATCTGGCGACTAATTTGACTTCCATGGTACACCACAGTGTTCATTTCAGTCCACGTGCGGAACTCACGCTCCCAGTTGGTGATGGTGGAGAGTGGAGCAATAATTAGGAAAGGTCCACGAATGCCCATGAAAAAGATTTCCGAGAGGAAAGTAATAGACTGGATTGTTTTTCCCAGGCCCATTTCATCAGCCAGAATGCAGTTCTTCCTGCAATGCACACACAAGTCACATTATTTCTAGCTTATTATAAAGAAGGTACAACATTTATTTTTTTTTTTTTTTTTTTTGTTCTAGCCACTGAAATTTCCAGAAAGCACAATATACTTTTTTTTTTTTTTTAAAGAGGTTCAATGTAGTGGTTTGTTGCCATTAGTATCTGGATACTGCCCATCCATTTTTTTGTCAAACTGTCTGAAGCTCATCTGTCAGTATGAGGCCCTACACAACGGCATAGACCGTCATGTGGTCCTTAAAGGAACAAGCAATAGCTCTAGCTTTGAATGAGACAGTTGACTCAATCTGCAGTTTAAAAAAAAAAAATGTAAACCCCCCTTACCCCCCCATGTTTACACGCTTCTTTCTTATGCTTTCCATACCCACTTCGGGGGTATAACCAGTCAGTATCCTATTCCTAGGAATGTTGGAAAAGTGCATAAATCTCACATTTCTTAGATACCTAAAACGTTTTTCCTGCTTTTTGGGGGGTTTTTATATTTCTTTAACCCCTTAAGGACACATGACATGTGTGACATGTCATGATCCCCTTTTATTCCAGAAGTTTGGTCCTTAAGGGGTTAAAAGTGTTTATTTGCTGGTATAAAAAAAAAATAATTGTCAAGTGATGCATGTCCCTCTAAGTGGCTAATATTTACACTATGTAAAATAATAAATAAAAAAATTTAAATTAAAAGAAATAATCACATAGCACTATACAACGGTACTTGTAATGCTGCATCCTACAACAATGTACTAGCTATTACAAACTACTGGGAAATCTTAAACTTTCGTCTGGACGTAAGAATTTGTTATGTATGTATGTATACAAGTTTTAAATAAAATCACCTTTCCTCACCTGTTGTACCAATTGAAAAGCAGCCAGTTCATCCCCTCCAGTTGGTACTCCCTTAGCTGGTTATTGTTTTTGTATGTGCGGGATCGCTCCAGTTTCTGCCAGCACTCGGATGCAGGGCGCTCCTGTGGTAAGAATTTAACGGTAAGGTGAAATTAAAATGCAAAAAAGAGTAAGTGAGAATACTGCACAGCAGAATAATCATATGACAAACCTTTAGGATGTGAAGGAAAACAAACCAACCAACAAAAACAGACATCCATCAGTCACTATGGTTGGCCAAAAGAAGCCAGGGGCCTGAAAAATATGCAGTGTCCTACCAATGAGGACTAAATGACATGGGTAACTATTTTTGGACCCAGGCGTTAAAGGTACACACTAGGGACAATGACCACTTTGTGCCATATCTAGGGGACTATTTAATGACAAAGTAGTTCTAGTGCCTAGCGTATCTGTTCAAGTACTGCATTATGGGGATTTAAATGAAACCAAGCACACTTAGCCTCATGAAGACTTGAATTTACTACACTCAAACATATTATTTAAATATCCAGTTTAAAAACGTACCAAGATTTTGCTTAAAGTAGCTCAGTCATCAAAAAATTAACTTAATCTACTCTGCGACTTTACTGCTACATGTGTTTCATTACAAAAAAAAAAAAAAAGTAGGGACTTCTTTTACTTATGTATAGCAGTCAAGTTGGCAACGGGCAGAGCTAAAAATAAAGTTCTGTTTCAGCTGTTAATCAAATTTACCCAAAATCTATCAGTAAAATCAATCCTACAGAAGGGCAAATAGCAAACATCAATGGCAAATTTACAGGGTCCAAGTATTGAGATCAGAAAAAAGAAAGTGTAGTCCAGGCACTCAAGGATCAGTTCAGCAGGTTTATTGGAACAAAGTGCAACGTTTTGATTCCACAAGGGATCTTTCTACGACAGGAAGGGTAGGCAACCCCAGGTCTGGTTGCACCAGGATTTTAAGAAGTGTGCGGTATTCCACTCTTTTTTGTTTATACAGGTATTGATATCCGACACAAGGAAGAAAACATAAATGTAAATAAAGGCAAATGGCAAGGGAGAATGTGTAATCAAGATACTGGAGACACAAGAAAAAGATAAACAAAAGAATAAAATATATAATATATAACAGGGTTGCTTTAAGCCTTCTTTTCCTAACAACAGCCCTTTCAAGCGAAACAATATGTTACCTTTAGAGTAAAGTCAGGTAGAGCTTGCAGTAATTCGAATTCTTTAACTTTAGCTGGTTCAACATCCTCCTCTAGCTCCCAAGTACTCTCTTCATAAGACAGCGAGCACCATTTAACCAGGTAATGTGTTACCTCCTGAGAGAGAGAAAACATAGAATGCTGTAAATGTATATATAGTAAGCTATTCATTTGTTCACTATATAAGTTAAAGAAGCAATGTTTTATTCATAATCTTACTACTATACTGAATATTTAATTGTTATTTCTGATAAATTGTTTATTTCTGGCATTATTCCTCCCTCTCCCCCCTCCCTCGTGCTCCCCCCTCCACCCTGTCCGGATAAAGGGTTAAAAAAACCTTTATTTACTTGCCTTATCCCAGTGCCGATGTCCCTTGGGCACTGGGTCGACTCTCCGGCCCCTCCGACAGCCTGTGATGAGTAGGTGCTAACGCGCATTCGCGGCAAATACAGCATGAGACCTCCACATAAGACAGCATTGAATCAATGCTTTCCTATGGGGGGGAAAAAAACTGACGCTGGAGGTCCTAATGCAGAGCGTTAGGATGTCCAGCGTCAGATACCGGACCAAAGATCCGTTCTAGGAGACAGCCACTGAGGGCAGACTTAGTGCTGCAATGTAAACATTGCAGTTTCTCTGCAGCACCAAATGGAAAAGAGACAGCACACAGACCACTTCAATTAGCTGAAGAGATCTGGGTGCCTATAGTGTCTCTTTAGTTTAAAAAAAGTTTTGTGGAATTCGGATTGCTAATATTCCCTTCTCTGTTCCATCACCATATTCTAAGATACTTTTTTATTGCTTTTTCTGTATCAGTGTGTGTCTGCAGCTCCCTTTCTGGTCCTCCCTATGAACCTGCAGTGCCCAATAACTTTGTTGTACATCAGGAGGCAGAGAGTGGTGCTTAAGCTAAAAACTTCCATAAGCTGATAAACTACAAGTCCAGGAAACACCTGCTCCAGGCAGACAAGTTTCTTCATAGAAAGCCTTACATTTTTATTAATCAGTCTCTCTCCACTATGCTGGATTGGCAAAAAGATGCATGGCGCCTGAAGAATACGATGTGCCTTACCAATGATGACCACTATAATTACATGGGGGAAACTATTACTTTTTTTGTATTTTATTAGAGTTTTAAGGCTCAAAATACATCTGGATCGTAGTATATAAAAGAATGAAAGTAACATAATATAGTAACATACAATGAGCTAACACAATATATTAACATCTGGTGGCCCTTGAGACGTCAGGCATCTGTGTGTGACCTGCATGGGCCCTGGGACGTGCCGCAGCCCACCTATCCATACTGGACTGAAACAATTTTTGAGAAGCTCCTGATCCACGAACTTGAGACCGACAGAGTCCAAGTTCTTCTGACGGAGGGGATATTGAGGGTTAAGGGACACTATAGTCACCTGAACAACTTCAGCTTAATGAGGTTGTTTAGGTGAGTGCTACAGCTACCCGGAGCCTTTTTCTTGTAAGCACTGTATTTTCTGAGAAAATGCAGTGTTTACATTGGAAGCTTGGAACACCTCTTGTTGCAGTCAATCAGACGGCCACCAGAGGGACTTCCGAGTTCAGAGGCCCTAAAAAGGCCTCTCGTCCGATGCATTCTGGGTGAATGCATCAGACGGGCTATCAGCACACAAAGCACTGTGAACGCGCTTTGTGTGCTGACAGCCTGTCAGCACTGCTGTGGGCGTGGCTTCAGCTGACAGCTGAAGCCCGAACCCACAGGGATGCTGTCTGGCCACAATAGTGGTTGAAGGGAGGGGGGGGGGACGGACCTACTCTCCTCCCCCCCCCCCCCCGGCCCCCACCCCTGAGCGGTGAGTGGGGGCCCTAAAAATAAGGGTGGCACATACTGCCCCCCCGGCCCCCACCCCTGTGCGGCGGGTGGGGGCACTAAAATTATCAATAAGGGGGGACCTATTGTCCCCCCCCGGCCCCCACCCCTGTGCGGTGGGTGGGGGCCTTAAAATAAAAAATAAGGGGGGGACATACTGCCCCCCCCCGGCCCCCACCCCTGTGCGGCGGGTGGGGGCCCTAAAATTCACAATAAGGGGGGGGGCCTACTGCCCCCCCCCCCCGGCCCCCACCCCTGAGCGGTGGGTGGGGGCCCTAAAATTCACAATAAGGGGGGGGACCTACTGCCCCCCCCCCTCGGCCCCCACCCCTGAGCGGTGGGTGGGGGCCCTAAAATTCACAATAGGGGGGGGACCTACTGTCCCCCCCCGGCCCCCACCCCTGTGCGGCGGGTGGGGGCCCTAAAATTCACAATAAGGGGGGGGACCTACTGCCCCCCCCCCGGCCCCCACCCCTGAGCGGTGGGTGGGGGCCCTAAATACAAAGGGGGTGGGGACCCTAGTTAACCCTCTTCCCCCCCCCCCAAAAAAAAAAAAAAAACTTATCTCCCTACCTACCCCCTCACCCTAAAAATAATGAGGGGGGACCCTTTAACTAAAAACCTGTAAAAAAATGAGATAAAATCAACTTACCATTCGATGTTTTCTTTCTTCTAAAATCTTCTTTCTTCAGCCCCAAAAAAGGCCAAATAAAAATCCATAATAACCGACGCAATAAAAAAAGAAAAAAAAAAAACCCGAGCGCAAAAAAAAATAATCCATCTTCACCCATGGAGGGCTCCGCGCAGACTGAGCTCCGCAGGGCGGGGGAAGGCTTATAAAGCCTTGCCCCGCCCTGCAATTAGGCTAAGAACACTCTGATTGGTGGGTTTAAGCCAATCAGAGTGCTCTTTGTCATTTTACAAGCGTGGGAAAGTTCTTTGGAATTTTTCCACGCTTGTAAAATGACACAGAGCAATGTGATTGGATGGCTTGAAATCCATCCAATCACAGTGCTCTTTGTCATTTTACAAGCGTGGGAAAGTTCTTTGGAATTTTCCCACGCTTGTAAAATGACACAGAGCACTGTGATTGGATGGATTTCAAGCCATCCAATCACATTGCTCTGTGTCATTTTACAAGCGTGGGAAAATTCCAAAGAACTTTCCCACGCTTGTAAAATGACAAAGAGCACTGTGATTGGATGGCTTGAAATCCATCCAATCACAGTGCTCTTTGTCATTTTACAAGCGTGGGAAAATTCCAAAGAACTTTCCCACGCTTGTAAAATGACACAGAGCACGGTGATTGGATGGCTTGAAATCCATCCAATCACAGTGCTCTTTGTCATTTTACAAGCGTGGGAAAATTCCAAAGAACTTTCCCACGCTTGTAAAATGACACAGAGCACTGTGATTGGATGGCTTGAAATCCATCCAATCACAGTGCTCTGTGTCATTTTACAAGCGTGGGAAAATTCCAAAGAACTTTCCCACGCTTGTAAAATGACAAAGAGCACTCTGATTGGCTTAAACCCACCAATCAGAGTGTTCTTAGCCTAATTGCAGGGCGGGGCAAGGCTTTATAAGCCTTCCCCCGCCCTGCGGAGCTCAGTCTGCGCGGAGCCCTCCATGGGTGAAGATGGATTATTTTTTTTTGCGCTCGGTTTTTTTTTTTTTTTTTTTTAATTGCGTCGGTTATTATGGATTTTTATTTGGCCTTTTTTGGGGCTGAAGAAAGAAGATTTTAGAAGAAAGAAAACATCGAATGGTAAGTTGATTTTATCTCATTTTTTTTACAGGTTTTTAGTTAATGGTCCCCCCTCATTATTTTTAGGGTGAGGGGGGTAGGTAGAGAGATATTTTTTTTTTGGGGGGGGGGGGAGGGTTAACTAGGGTCCCCCCCCCTTTGTATTTAGGGCCCCCACCCACCGCTCAGGGGTGGGGGCAATAGGTCCCCCCCCCTTATTGATAATTTTAGGGCCCCCACCCGCCGCTCAGGGGTGGGGGCCGGGGGGGGGGACAGTAGGTCCCCCCCCCTTATTGATAATTTTAGGGCCCCCACCCGCCGCTCAGGGGTGGGGGCCGGGGGGGGGGACAGTAGGTCCCCCCCCTTATTGATCATTTTAGGGCCCCCACCCGCCGCACAGGGGTGGGGGCCGGGGGGGGGACAGTAGGTCCCCCCCCCTTACTGATCATTTTAGGGCCCCCACCCGCCGCTCAGGGGTGGGGGCCGGGGGGGGGGGGCAGTAGGTCCCCCCCCTCATTGATAATTGTAGGGCCCCCACCCGCCGCTCAGGGGTGGGGGCCGGGGACAGTAGGTCCCCCCCTCATTGATAATTTTAGGGCCCCCACCCGCCGCACAGGGGTGGGGGCCGGGGGGGGGGACAGTAGGTCCCCCCCCTCATTGATAATTTTAGGGCCCCCACCCGCCGCACAGGGGTGGGGGCCGGGGGGGGACAGTAGGTCCCCCCCTCATTGATAATTTTAGGGCCCCCACCCGCCGCACAGGGGTGGGGGCCGGGGGGGGGACAGTAGGTCCCCCCCCTCATTGATAATTTTAGGGCCCCCACCCGCCGCACAGGGGTGGGGGCCGGGGGGGACAGTAGGTCCCCCCCTCATTGATAATTTTAGGGCCCCCACCCGCCGCACAGGGGTGGGGGCCGGGGGGGGGACAGTAGGTCCCCCCCCTCATTGATAATTTTAGGGCCCCCACCCGCCGCACAGGGCGGGTGGGGGCCCTAACTTATTATTGATAATTTTAGAAAGCGAGCTGAGCTGTCAGTCAGACAGCTCAGCTCGCGAACGCGCATTCCGCGCACATGCGCGGTAAAGCGCTCAGGTTCTTCATAGGGCGGCATTCAATGCCGCTCTATGAAGAACGCGATTGGTCCAGCGCGAAGCCGTCCCATTGGGCCCCGCGATTTCGTCATTTTGACGAAAAAGGGGGCGCGGCCTAGCGGGGAGCTCGGCGCTGGAACGGAGGTAAGTTTTTAATATAAAAACACCGATTTTTTTTTTTTTTAATGAATGAAAGTTCATATAAAAGCAAGAAGGAAGGCTGGGGGACCTGTCTTTCTTGCTTTTATATGGTGACTATAGAGTCCCTTTAGATGCCCTGCTTGTGTGGTCAATGCAAGGGTTGAATCCCCTTGGTGGCCTTTGGCCCAGGAGGGTCAGAAAAATGAGGGATCGTTGCTTGCTGTCTGGTAATGTCCACAGGGGACCTGTCGCCGTCTTCGTGCTTCTGAGTTCCGATTCGGGAATTCAGCTGAAATGGTGCTGTTCGAGCAGCTAGCTTAGCTCAGAAATCAAAGATAGCTTTTAATATTCTCATTGATTGCTCAATAAGGTCACTCCCAAATTGCTTAGTCGGCATTAGAGTTTGCCCTTGAGGTAGGATTATTTCTGCCATCTTGCGCACTAAGGCACTGCCACATGGCCCACTAGATTCCAGCGAATTAGGAGGTAGTGGGGACCGTGATAACCCTCGCCGGTCCAGAGGGGGGACATCGGGGCACAGTAAATCTCCACCAGAGGTTGATGCTTAACGGGGCAGGGGATCGGCTGCTTCCACACCAGATGGTCACACTAGGCCTCGTCAGAACCGCCAGGGAGTTAAGTGTCACAATCTCTCTTTTCAGTGTCAGCAGACGGTGGGACACTAAATAGGTCGGTAATTAGTGTCGATAGTCCCAATAAAAGGCTTAGAGTACTGGTTTTGTCCAGAGCTCTTCCAAGTTGTGACCAGCTGCCATGAGGCTCAGGCCCAGCCTCCAACCCCGCCCCTTTCTTTTCCTTCTAACTTTGAGGTTTGTTACATCATTAAAATCATTTCTTTTAGGAATTTTCCTAAATGTGTTATTGTTTCATTAGAAGTGTTGAGATGAAATTGGACTGCTATTATGACAATTGCAAGAAACATTCTGTACATTTCTCTTAGATTGGAAATTTCTATAACATGTGTGAGACACCATGTTGTAAGACTTATTAATAAATTACCTATAAATAAAAAAGATAAATCCTCAGCAAAAAGGATAATTGTTTAAAGTAGCATTATATGCAATTTTCCTTTTAAACAGCATTCCTTCACTTTACATAAACATCATACTGCACTCTGGAAATAATACGACTTGTAGTAGTTCAGCTAAAGTAGTAAGAGGAATAAAAAAAAATAAACTTTGCTAACCTACCTCTCCTGTATCAGAGTCTTTTGTATGAGCCACCTCCAAAACTCGGTCCACTTCAACATAGTCTGGATTAAACATATCTTCATCTGGCTATGGAAGAAAAAGGAATAGGATGCTAAATCATACCTGAAGCTGTAAAATTATACACAATGAACATCCAGATATCTGCACAGGGATCTGACCTCAGTAAAGATGTGTTTCATTTGCGCCTGCTTGTTTCGAAACCGCTTTATTTTCTGCTGGATCCTTGGATCCTTCTCCAGGTCTTCCAGAGTTGCCCATTTACAATGAAGGTAAGAGCTGCAGGAGACAATCTCCGTTAGCCTTAACAAAGTTGGACATGCATGTAAAAGTGATTCTGGATTGAAGTTTTACAAAATGGGGCCATCAACAACTACCTAGGATCACTAGAGATCCACATTTTGAGAGCAGAGTAATCGGATAGATTGAATAGTTACTTAATGAAACCCCAAGCACTGATGTGTTTCCAGGCCCCCAGCCAGAAAGGCTTTTGTCAAGTAATTAACAATCACACTGACTTATTAAATCCATCTACATTTAATTACAAGGTTCTTTTCTTTGAAGCCACTGAAAGGGAAAGAATTCTCACAGAAAGGTTTCCTTGCCTTCACGACAACCTGTGCTTGGTATGAGTCAATAGAAAGTAGCTAAAGACAGTGGTTAACGCAGTAAGGAGGACTTAAAAGAAACTTAATCAATTAGCTTGGATCCCCTGCAAATGGAAAGTTGTATGGCTTTAATGAACACACGTGTAATGCTTCCCCGGGTTAAACAAATCAGACTGGTTCATTTGTTATACATCACACATGTTCATTTGACTTCAGTCACATTACTGTTAAAAGAGGCTGCCACTGGAAGCAGTAAGAGATCCCTTTTTCATGAAATCCTAGATCTGAAAGCTTTACATTAAGCTAACCATATTATTAAATGTATACTGTTTGCAGTTGAGATAGATGTAGTAGTCAAGCACTTAAATCCACCATTAAATATACTATCTTAACTTGCAAACTACAGCTAATGTTCATTTTGCATTGCTTAGAAATGCAAAATAAAATTTTAAGAAAGGTAATATGCACAATTTTATTTCATTTTCGTCACACTCTTACGTGACAAAATGGCATTTCTGAGAAACTATATATCATCTAACAGCACAATTCAGGGTTTGTAAGTATATTTGAACAACAATCTATACACAAACTGTGCTTATAGCCTATATTTACTTGCTAGCCCTGAAGTCAAAGTTTCAAATGTTTCAAAGTTTCAAATGGAATAACTGTTATTTCTACAAATATTGAATGATGAGACTAGTATATACAAAAATAATTTGCCATTTCTCACCAATTCTTAGCACCAAGAACAATGCAATGTTGTCAATTATGACAAAACTGTATATGTGTATATATATATATTTGGTTTCTTTAAAAAAAAAAAAAAAAAAAATTGAGAACGAAACAACTTATGTGCTCTATGTGTAATGTATTATTTTAGAAAAGTGTTGATTTCAAGAGAAACTGACACGGTTATTAGACACACATCACATCACAAGGCTTTAATGTCTTGCTTACTTTTAAACTACAGCTGAAGCAGAAGTGAGGGAAACTAGGCACGGTCGGCAAGTTGATCATACTACCACTACATTTGATGATCGTGCATGTGATCTCAATAAGGAGCAATATAGCTCATTGAGAAGTACATGATTGAGCAGTTGTGCATGTGCACAATTTGTCCGCAAGGCTGCTCAACAAGTATATTCTGACTGGATAATGTCTACCACAAACATGTGAATTCTGTCCTGGAGAAAAAGGGGAGGGTTTACAGTAGCTTTAAAAAAAACAAAAAAAAAAACAGTTTTGCAGCTGAAGCAAGGTAGTATTTTATAGCAGGGTATATATCTATTAAATTCTTGATTTTCCTTTTCCAGTTGAGTGTTACTTTATTGCAATTGGTTTCACGTATAATGCAAAATGGGGGTTAGTCTTAATAACCATAAATAAGGATCTTACAAATTCCTGTACTTGACAAAGAATTCCTCAAACTCCATTGGAATCCCACCAGGAGTGAACTGAAAGGACAAAATAAAAAGTACAAAGACCCCTGTTAGAGTTTCATACCTCAGTAGAGCAAGATCATTATAAAAGTACCATAAAGAGGGTTTCCAGTTGAGGTTTGAGTTAAAAACAACATAATATGAACAGGCTGGCTGAAAGGTAATCCCAATGTACTGTACACACCAGACTCTTAATTGGCTTTTTGAAGGGACACCCTAGGCACACTAATCAACTCCGCTTAGTGGTTATGGTGCCACGGAAATGTCCCTGCACACTTTTGTTTGGATAATTTCACAGGTATGAAAACAGAGCCCTATCAGATAGCCAGGGATTATATTTTCTGATTTGCATACCAATTCAAATCAATGCTCCCATTCTTAAAACTCCAAAGATTATCCTTGTCCTACGCACACCAAGCACCAATCAAAAAGAAGGGGACAGTTGTTGGACTTGCAATAGTTTTCTTTTGTGAGTACCGCGTGCAAGTTCATCCATGTTAGCGCACTATACACTGATCAGCCACAACATTAAAACCACCAACAGGTGAAGTGAAGAACATGGATTACATCGTTACAATGGCACCTGTCATGGGGTAGGATATATTAGGCAGCAAGTGAATAATCAGTTCTTGATTTTCATGCGTTGGAAGCAAGAAAAGTGGGTAGACGAAAAGATCTGAGTGACTTTGACATGGCCAAATAGTAATGGGTAGACAGCTGGGTCAAAGCATCTCCAAAACGGCAGGTCTTGTGGGATTTGCCCAGTATGCAGTGGTTAGTACCTACCAAAGGTGCGTGCAAGGAAGGAAAACCAGTGTCAGGGTCATGCGTGACCAAGGCTAGCCTGTCTGGTCCGATCACTGTAGCTGAAAATCTGAATGCTGGCCATGATTGAAAGGTATCAGAACACACAGTGCATCGCAGTTTGCTGCTTATGAGGCGGCGTGGCTGCATACCGGTTAGAGTGCCTACGATGACCCTTGTCCACGACCAAAAGCGCCTTCAATGGGGATGTGAGCGTCAAACCGGACCACAGAAAAATGGAAGAAGGTTGCCTGGTCTGATGAATCACGTTTGTTTTTAGATCAGGTGGATGGCTCGGTGAGTGTGCTTTATTTACCTGGGGAAGAGATGGCAGCAGGATGCACTATGGGAAGAAGGCAAGCCTGACGGATTCAGTGTTATACTCTGGGCAATATTCTGCTGGGAAACATTGGCATTCATGTGGATGTTACTTTGACACGTACCACCTACCTATAGATTGTTGCAGACCATGTACACCAGGGGTGGGAACCGTTGGCTCTGCAGATGTTACTACATCGCCTTGATGCTTTGCCAGCATTATAGCTGTAAAGGCATTATGGGAAATGTAGAGCAGAACATCTGGAGGGCTGAAGGTTCCCAACCCCTGATGTACACCCTTTTATGGCAATGGTGTTCCCTGATGGTAGCGGCCTCTTTCAGCAGGATAATACACCCTGTCACACTGCAAAAATTGCTCAGGAATGGTTTGAGGAACGTGACAAAGAGATCAAGGTGTTGCCACGGCCTCCAAATTCCGCAGATTTCAATCAACATCTGTGGGATGTGTTGGAACAACAAATCCGATCCATGGAGGCCCCACCTATCACTTATAAAGGATCTGCTGCTAATGTCTTGGTGCCAGATGCCACAGGACATGTTCAGAGGTCTTGTGATGGGGGGGAAGGGACCTCATCACATGATGTTAGGCAAGTGGTTTTAATATTGTGGATGATCAGTGTATGTGCTGAGAGCCAGAAGGTGTCATTTCCTTGTCTTTACGTGACAAACTCCACTTTAAAGTGGAAGTGCAAGTTCGACTACTTTGCTAAAAACAAAAAGGGTGCAAGGAGAGTATCCTAGCACCACAACCACGTCGATAAAATGAAGTGGTTATGGTTCCTAGTGTGTTTCTTAATATTTAAAAATGTGACTATTAGAAAGGGCTCTCTGACAGTAATGACATTGTATCCTATATTCCTATTGGATGTGATGACAAAAACTACACAACCAATAGGAACTATACGATAACTGCATTTGCAAGCAGAGGTAGCAAAAAGACAGATAGCAGTGAACAACCATAACACTGTCTCCTATTCAAATCCCTCCAGGTGCACTGCATTAATTTTGTGTATTAAAGAACAATGCACAATTTAATGGAAAACCAGGGTTGTTCAAGTGTAATTTCATCTGGCTATTTACCATTACCACATCATGAATGTCGCTCACAGGAAAAGACAGTACTTAATATCAAATCATAGCATTATTATGTTAAAGGGATACACAGCACCAAAACATCTTTAGCTTAATGAAGCAGTTTTGGTATAGAGATCATGCCCCTGCAGTCTCACTGCTCAACTTTGCCACTTAGGAGTTAAATACTAATTCTAAATAAACAAATTGTGCAATAAAGGAAGTTTAAACCCTTAGTCACCCGACCGTTTTTCAATTTTCTTACCATTAAGGACCAGGGCTGTTTTTACATTTCTGCTGTGTTTGTGTTTAGCTGTAATTTTCCGCTTACTCATTTACTGCATCCACACATATTATATACCATTTTTTGCAAGTTATAGGGCTATAAGTACAAGTAGGACATTGCTGTTACAAAATATATATTTTTAAAATATATCAATAGTGACATTGTAACACTGTTATCTGCCACATGTACGTATGTTTAAGTAGACAACCCAGGGTATTCAATATGGGGTATGTCCAGTCTTTTTTAGTAGCCACTAAGTCACAAATACTCGCCAAAGTTAGCATTTATATTTGTTTGTGTGTTAAAAAAAAACTATTATGAACGCTAACTTTGGCCAGTGTTTGTAAAAAAGTGGCTACTAAAAAAGACTGGACATACCCCATTTGCAATACCTTGGGTTGTCTTCTTTTGCAAATGGTATGCCATCATATGGGTAATTCTCATTCCTGGGCTACCATACGCTCTCAAAAGCAACATAACTAACCTGGCCAATTTCAATGTGAAAAAACTGAAAATCAAGCCTTATATTTGATCTTGTAACTTTCAAAAACACTATAAAACCTGTACATGGGGGGTACTGTTATACTTGGGAGACTTAGCTGAACTTATTACAACAATGATATCATCAGTGAAAGTGACGTTTGTGGGTAAAAAATTCAAAAAAATTCACTTTCACTGACAATGTCATCGCTGTGACATGTTTTACTGTTTTTAATATTTGTTAATATTTCTGTTCAGCGAAGTCTCCAGAGTAAAACAGTACCCCCCATGTAAAGGTTTTATAGTGTTTTTGAAAGTTGCAGAGTCAAATATAAGGCTTGATTTTCCGTTTTTTTCACATTGAAATTTGCCAGGTTGGTTATGCTGCTTTTGAGAGCGTATGGTAGCACAGGAATGAGAATTGCCCCCATGATGGCATGCAGGTACAGGTTTTTTGCAAACTTACAGGGGTCAAATGTAGGGCTTTCCCCTTTTCCATGTTTGCACATTGAAATTTGCCAGGTTTGCTGGGCCTATGTTGCCTTTGAGACCGTATGGCAGCCCAGGAATGAAAATTAACCCCATCATGGCATAACATTTGTAAAAGTAGACAACCCACGGTATTCAAAATGGGGTATGTCCAGTCTTTTGTAGTAGCCACTTAGCCACAAACGCTTGCCAAAGTTAGCGTTCATACTTGTTTTTTTGCATTTTTTGACACAAAAACTGCACTTTTACTGGTGATATCGTCGTGATACGTTTTACTGTTTAAAACACTCATATTTGTGTTCAACAAAGTCTCCCGAGTATAACAATATCCCCCATGTAAAGGTTTTATGATGTTTTGGAAAGTTACAAGGTTAAATATAGGGCTTGCCAATTAAATTCTCTGGACTGTCTGTCTGGGTTGTCAGGCAGGTCCCTAAAATTATAATTAATAAAATCAAATAATTATATAATTATGTAGTTAATAGTATATATATATATATATATATATATATATATATATATATATATATATATATATATATATATATATACACACACACACACACAGTTTTATTTCCTATATATGTATAATACATTATAAAATAATTAAAGCATTTTAGAATATATTATACATATATAATGCATATATATGATTCCCTGGACCGGGATCGCCAGTCTAGGCAAGTAAATGGGGCCGATTTGCCGCGGATGTACCATGTACGTCCGAGGTCGTTAACGGCCGTACCAGGTACGTCCAAGGTCGTTAACAGCTGTACCAGGTACGTCCGAGGTCAGGAGGGGGTTAAACAGAGTTCTCTTTACAAGAATTGTGTAGGTAGACTGTGTAGGTCACATGCAGAGAGGTGTGGCTAGGGCTGCATAAACAAAGTCAATTAACTTCTAAATAGCAGTGAATAAAGCAGATAGACTGCAAGGGCATGTTCTATACACCAAAAACCACTTTATTAAGCTACATTTGTTTTTGTGTTTTTTTGCTTATAGTTTATAACAGTTTACATATGTAAATAAAATATAGACTTCACACAATTAGTCTTTGTTAACATAAATAACATGAAATTAATGGTTTACTAAAGGAAAGCTTTGTAAAGGTCACGATAAACCTGTTAAAACAGCTACCATTTTCTCAGAGGTTTTCCTGGCATCTTTTGCCCGTCTCTGGTTTCTTACCTTCACCTCTTCATCCCCTCTGTCTCAGAATTTGTCTCTCCCTAGGTTTCCTCTGTTATCTAACCCACTATATTTTCGTACGAATGTATCATTTGTTTTTGCCTTTTTTAAGATATAGGTATGATTTATGATGGATGTTATGTGTAAATAACCTGCAGTGTGTTCTTATAGATGGCTGAGGTCAGTTAACTGCCGATTATTATGCAGAACTATTCTATGATAACGTTGTCTTTCTACAGCAAATAAGGTGACTCTTAAGCCCAAGTCGGATTGAGAAAAGGTTTTTCAGTAACCACGACAGCCATAAAAATCACCGTTACAAATAAAACCAGACTTGAGAATCACTATCATTCTAACAGATATACACAATTCACAGAGAGGGGTAATTGTAAGGACAAACAAAAAATAATGCACACCTCGTATACGAAATATTATTGTGAAGATAGTTACCTCTTTCTGAACTATTCTTGAGGACAGAATCCGTTCTATTATGTTAGCGTCATCCTCAGGGGGCTCCTGTGACACAAGAGATGCGTTATCCTATAGATACACTTATATTTGTACACCTATAATTGTATTGCAATCCTTTGAAGATTCTACATGAGAATGCATAACGGCATCTATGATATTTAATATTGCACTGAAGATTGGTGTAAAAAAAACAAACAAAAAAACCAATTATGCCAAACAAATGGGAAAAATCTCCATAGTGATTCAAAGTAGCTATGAGTTATAAAGAAGCTGCTACTTAACATATTAGTTATTAAAACATTTAATATCCAGTTTTAAAAAAATCCAGACTTTAAAATTATAAAAATAATCTTTGCAGAATCTGATAAATGAAACTCTTACACATGGAATTCTACAGTTAAAATTTCCTCTGCTCTAGGCTTAAATGAAAACTATAGCCTATACATCCTCTGAGATGGTCCAATCCATCTCTTAGGAAATTGACTCATAAATCTACATTAAATTCTTTGATAATAGCCACTGATACAGCAGCAAGTTTCCCCAATGAGTGGGCATAGAAGGCTGATTTCTAAGCCCTAAAATAAAGTTAAAGGGCAAATACCCAGTTTGCTATACACTATTCAATATTAAATCGTGTTAGAAGTTAATTAACTCATTGAATTACATTATATACTTAGAATGTATTGGTAATATAATGGCAATCAATACCCAGAATTAGTAACACAATATCAAGTGCATCTTCTGGTGTAAATTGTCTAAAGTAGTTGGCTACCTCAGCCTGCCAGGCAAGCGTGGACGCAGACAAAGCAGAAGCTCTCCCAGCACCTAAGACTGCGATCGTTTCTCCGTCATCATCCACCACTTTAAAATCCAGGTCCTCGTTATACTTTCTTCTCTTCACCTGCCGGCCCGACCGGCGCTTCTGCACAAAATGAGAGAGACACTGTAAATAGCTAGATAGAAAACTAGGCTCTGCAATACAATCTGGATTATCTGAAGTCGAGTGGAAATTTACATATTTCTATCAAGTCTATCAATATATAGTTTTTTAACACTTTTTCTAGAGACACTTAAAGAAACAGTCTGGGCACAATACTCATGTAGTGGTTATAGTGCCATTACGCTGAGGTCTCCATCCCTAAATTTTTGGAGACAAACCTTTGGAGTCCCAAACCGGTGGTTTAAAAAACAAACAAAAAAAAACTACCCAACAACCATGCCCCTCCTGCCACAATTGGTAATGCAGGAATTCTACTTCGAGATCTTCAAAGTTCCCGGCAGTTACACTGTCTACCAGGTCTGTCTCTATGTGACCAGTAAGGAAGCCTCCAATAAAAGAGTATCTCAATTTGAAATAAAGGCCTATATTCTTATCATACAATCCCGTCCTGTAATTAATCCCCGTCCCCAGAGTAGTTCTACTCATCACACAGTAGGAGTGAAACTGTTCTGTAAACTGAGGGCAGCCATACACCAACTGCTGTCAATCAGAGCCAAAGTCTGCTAATGCACAATCCACAACTGGGCTCTCCGTTCAAGCTGTGTGCATACCATTTGCAAGGAAAGCTGGACATAATCGGTTCTGGGCAGCTGGAGAGAACCATTTTAACTGCCTGATTTTACAGATCGTTGCTGGTCTAAGCCACTCTTAGAGCCGAGAGGACACAGGATACTCTACGCATCACCAGCTTCTACAAAGTTGTGATGGTGCTTACAGACTGATCCTTTAACCCCTTAAGGACACATGACATGTGTGACATGTCATGATTCCCTTTTATTCCCAAAAGTTTGGTCCTTAAGGGATTAAAACGAACCACTCTGTGCACCTTAACAACTTCATCACAATGAGGTTGTTATGCTGCAAGTAGGTCATCGAGGGGTTAAACCCTGTAGTGGTTAAACGGTTTGTTTATTTACCATTTTTGCTAACCTTTCTCAATGGAGAGATCGTGATCTCTAGGATCTCAGTCGATCAACAGCGCCTCATCCGAGGCTCCCTGATTGGAATTTCTGACATTCAGAGCAAGTGAAGAGACAGAGCAATCAGGTGCCAGCTTGCAAACTTTGGGATTAAACCGTTCATTAATGGTTTAACCCATTCTGGTAAGACTGCGACTGACTTTGTTATGTAGTAGTACTTTAAACTTGTTTTCAACATTAGAATCCTAAAGTAAATTCCAGACCATACATGTCTGTACCTGGCTGTCCAGAGACTCTGTGGATTCCTCTGTGCTCTGAGACGCAGGGTTCAGCATGGACATTTCTCCTTCCAGGCTCTCCTCGCAAGAATCAGCTTTCCGCTTTCCTTTCTTTTTTTTCTCTACTGGGGTTGGTCCCGGTTCCTTACTGTGGGGAAATAGGATATTTAGCTACACATTAGGTTATAAGAGGTCATAAAAGCATTTTTGGTGTACAACATCTGCACCGATTGATTGCTCTCCTCATCAAACCTAATGCGCTATTAAAAGTGAGAAAAACGCAATGGACAACAGACCAGAATGCTGAGCCTCAATGTTTGGAGTATTATAAAGAATCATATGAGCCTTTTCTGTTTGCTCAATACTAATGATAAACAATTGAACTGTTACATAGAAACATAGAATGTGACAGCAGATAAGGACAGTTTGGCCCATCTAGTCTGCCCAATTTTCTTAATACTTTCATTAGTCCCTGGCTTTATCTTAAGTCTAGGATAGCCTTATGCCTATCCCACGCATGCTTAAACTCCTTTACTGTGTTAACCTCTACCACTTCAGCTGGAAGGCTATTCCAGGCGTCCACTACCCTCTCTGTAAAGTAATACCTCATACTTCATCTGTAAAGTAATCATCATTTTTAAACATTTGAACCTCTAATTTAAGACTATGTCCTCTTGTTGTAGTAGTTTTTCTTCTTTTAAATATAAAAGAAGCATTAAACTTACAAAATGTTTTTCCATCTCCTATACCAGAAATATTCACAGTGACATACAAAGATGAAAATGCAAAAGACCGAATCTTGAATTGGGTCAGCCTGAAAATCCTGATACATTAAAATAAATAATTAAGGACAGCGAGAGAGACTAGACGCAAGCCTATGGAGCTCCGAGCTATCTGTGCAAATATCGGCAAACTTACATAGTTCCCGGCTCCAGCAGAAAAGTATTTTTCTGACCCCCCAACAGAGATGACCATGGGGCGTAAAAATAAGAGGTTTCGCCCTCCAGAGACCCCAAGAAGCCCAAGGTTGTGGCTGCAACCAAAATGGGGCCTGGTACTCATAGTGAGGAAGAGGCCTCAGAGGCACCCCAAGAGGAAAGGGACAAACTCATGTCGCCATGACCGGGTGAAATTAACTCGGACATGGATTCTGATGATGACTCCTCACCGGTCACCTTCTACTAGACATCCGTAAAGTCTGGAAATCAGACCTTAAAGAAGCACAATCGGAGATAGGGGAGCTCTGCAAGAAAATCACAGAGGTGGAAATCAAAGACCAAACACGAGAGAAACAAATACACACAACCCACACCCAGGTGAAGACCTGGCCCAGCAAGTGCAAAAACTCTCCAGCTCTGTACTCACATTAGAATCCCGTCACAGAAGACGGAACGTACTAGTGAGGGGAGTGCCAGAAAGTATTGGAGGTGAAGCACTACTACCCTTTATTTTATACAAAGATTGGTGGCCTCGATGGGCCTACCAGGAAGAGACACCAAGGGCATGATACAGACATCCTTCAGTGTCCGCAAGGCAGCAACCGCTCCACAAGGAGCACCCAGAGATACAATTACAGTCACCAGAGACATTGCAGTTCGATCTGCCATCATATCCAAGATAATTAGGCACTATTCGCTTTGAAAACTGCTCTGTATCTATGGAGACTTACTGTTCACAGTGCTGACGGCAAAGAGACAGCTGTCTCCAATAGCCAAGATGCTTAGAGACGCAGAGATCTGTTACCGATGGGGAGAAGATGGATCCCTTATAGTCCCGCAAGGAGCCGAGACCATCACTCTGACCTCCAAAGACCTGACTTTCTTTCTACGGAAATTAAACCGGATGGGTGGGAGGTGGAGGGAGAGGAGACTTGATGGCACTGAACAGTGTGTGAAAGACGCACAACTGATATATGACCAGGCTACCCAGACTTAATCTTAAGGCCTGGTTCACCCTAGTGTATTTTCTATTAGTTTATTGTACTTTGTTTAACATGGTCCGCACCAGGTGACTAGGCCTGACTTAGTTTAAATTTACCGTTGACAATGTTCCTTGCCGCAGTTACTGGCTCCACACACACCTACCCGACGGTTGGACGACAATGCTGTCCTCCTGCCAACATTACAATAATCACCATAGCCAAATACCAGATGCAGGGAGCGTGTGGATAACCTAGAAGTGTATGACAAGTCTGACTGACAGCAATTTAGTCATGTCTCGATATGCCTATGACAATAGACACATGTTCATGACCCATGGCAGTTGATGAAACCAATATCCTGTAGTCTCTATTATTTTACGAAGCAGATGTATTTTGTTATGTGAAAATTGCAAATAAAATATAAATTGTAAAAAATAAAATTTAAAAAAATGAAACATCTCATCAGCACAGTCAGACAATACTTATACAAAAATGTTTTGTTGGTTTAAAGATGCATATTAGTACTGAAATGTTGTCCAACACCATAGATATTCATAATATCTCATAGATGTCTTTCATTTAGTATGAAGAACCAGAAATGTCAATGTATTTTACATCATTAATATTACATATATTATAAGATATAATGTTAATGAGTCAGCCAACTATCATTATATGTATGATAAAGTCCCTTCAAATATGTAAATAATTGTCATACAGAGCCCCCTTAGGAAGGATTTGAATATAGTCTGACAGCTTTAAAGGTTGAGAATGCTAAAACTGTCTCTCTGCAATGATCACATTAGCTCTTAAACTCTGTATTTAAGCAAATGAGATTAGAGTTTTATTAATAAAGATATATTTTGATATGTTTGGAGTATGTGTAGCGGCCATTGTCAAAGCTATAGTTTGATTTGCACGAAAACAATAGTAAATTAATTCTACCCTAAAAAAAAAAATATATATATATGTATATAAATGAATAGAATGCTGAATGCTTGAATTACTATATATTTATTTTAAATAATTTAAAGGAAAACCATAGGGTCAGGAACACAAACATGTAGTCCTGACTCTGTAATTCAGTAATGTTAAAACCACCATCTACCCCACCCCCCTCCCCCCTCCCTGCTGGTCCCTATAAATATAGTAAAAACTTACCTTTATCCCTGTCTGCTGATACTGGCTCTGCCCCTGATCTGCCTGCTTGGCTGACATAAGAAGTGGTGATCTGAGCCATTCACAATGCTTTCCCATAAGATATAGATTGGCTGAGAATGTCTAGGAGGGAGGCGGGGCTTAACTGCAGAGCAGAGCGGTCGCATGGAAAGAGAGCTCTGCGGCAACAACGAGGAAAATCGAGAAAAATATTCAAACTGCAAGCCCCCAAACTACAAAAACGACATTATATACCCCCCCGTATGCCATGGGGCGAAAAACACGAAAAATACCCAAGGAAAAACCCACTCCAGGACTCACAATTGGGGATATGTGGAGACAGGCCCGCGAGGCAAATGAGACCAATATGGCGGCGCTTCACGGCGGCTGCTCCGATTTTTCGGATGATCTATCCGGGGAGGAATACCTGCCAGCCCCCACACGGAGCAAGCCGACACAGCCGACTAACAGCGATCCAGACACCGCCCCAGTAACTATTGCGGTCCTCACAAGGCTACTGGCAGGCCACCACAAAGATTTGCGTGAAGATATCACGGCCTTAAAGGGTGACCTGAAGGGTCTGACTACCCGCCTAAATGCACTCGAATGCACAACCGGCACCAACACGCAGGACCTTGGGGAACTTAAACAGGCTGTCCGAGATCTCCAACGGCAGCAAACATTACACGAACATAGGATGGCGGAACAGGAGGACGCCGGGAGACGTGATAATTAAAAAATCAGGGGGCTCTCTGAATCGATCCCCGACTCAGATTTACCACAGGTGGTCCAGCGTTTATTTGCCACTATACTACCATCCGCAAAGGCTACCAAAATGGCCCTCACCAACACCTAAAGCGCCAACCGAAGTCACACGAGACGTTATACTCACGTTCCAGGCCAGGAAGGACAAAATGGCAATCCAAACTGCCTTGCGGGGCAAGACACCACACAGATTTGAAGGGATGGCAGTGAGCTTCTTTGCCGACCTCTCGAGAGACACCTTGGCCTGGCGGCGTTCCCTCCAGCCACTCACTACACTTCTCCGCCAACAGGACATTAAATATAGATGGCAGGCCACACACCTACTCACTGTGCAACTAGGACCAGATTCCCACAGGATACGGGAACTGGACGACGCAGCCCCGCTCCTACAAGCGCTAGGTATACCACCAGAATCCCTCAATCCGACAGACCCTGCGAGGATAACTCCCCAACAGCTCTCGTGGGACCCGGAGAGATCCATCCCTTTCGTACCAACGGGAGGCACGCCTGACACGTATGTAGCGATCACCACTTGAAGGAACACACGATCCCGTCCGGGAAAGAAAAAACGAACTGACACTCAGCATACCTCGGCAAAGCCGCCACCTGGCGAGGGACTTTACAAAAAGAGACTCTAGTTGTAAGGACTCTAATAGACACTCCGAGGGGGCCTCAACTCCGACTCCAAACCACCACCTTCATAAACATATTCCAGCTGACACAGGCACCTTATCAGGGCCTCCAGCCCCCCCCAACACTACCATTAGGACACAAGACCCCCCTCCCACCTTACCCACCGAAGATGCACAGCAGAGCCTTCCCTCTATGTAAGCAGCCTCTCAGGCGTTGCCTCATACACACACTACCATCACTAGAGACGTCCACCTTCCCACAAGATATGAGGTCTCCATACAGGCCCTGCGATTATTACGATTGACTATTCCAACATATTCCCTTACATGTTCAGGGTTCTCTCAACCAGATGTTCTCCCGCTTTAACATGACATTTCTGTAATCTAGGGTTATACAAAAGTGACACATAGCACCACTAGTTCGACATACTGCACATTACCCTAGAACCACGCTCGGATTAGCTAAAATGTACCTATGACCAAGCAGCGTACACAATGCCGACCTGCTCAACAGCGGGTTCTTTGCTTTTTGTTTGTTAACTAGGGCACCGAAGGTATGTAATCCTATGTTTTTAGGGTCCACCTCACCACACACCATGCCTTGCTATTGTAATGCTAACTCATACGACAAATGTTTAATGATTCAAGATTGTAGACCTACCTATACCACACTGCATTAGACAGACTAATTCAGCTTTCACGATACCTACCACTTGTATAGCATGCTTATTTTACTATGATCTTCATGTGTGAAGCAGTTCACGTTGTTTTATTTATTTCTTTATTTTTTAATTTATTTTTTCTTTCCTTTTTTTTTTTTTCTTTCACCTCTACTTTGTTAGTTTCATGTAAAAGTTGGTTCAACCTAACCTGTACTAATTTGCCCATTTGTTATAAAACCGAGGCACTCTCTCAGGGGAGTTTACTCCCAACAATGCTGATACCTTCCTTTGTTTTAACTGTGTATTAACGCTCTTTGTAACTCTGCTCTTTTATACATTGTGACGCAAATGCCATCACGAAGAATATAATCAAGCAATATAAGCGTAACATAATAACAGTTTATTTTTCCATGTAATGTCAAATTTGACTGAATACTCTCCATGTATACAATCTAGAGACTTCTAACGTTGAACCTGTTATACCTGTTAAAAAATGTGCAAGGAAATTATGCCACTACCTAATATGTGAACTCAAGCATATATGTACGCTGTTGTGGCGTCCCGACAAAGATATTGTACTCACCTGCACGAAAAATTCAAAAATAAAGAATTTCAAAAAAAAAAAAAAGAATGTCTAGGAGGCAGATTGGGGCAGAGCCAGCACAAGCCAAACACAGCCCTGGACAATCAGCATCTCCTCATAGAGATGAATTGAATCAATGCATCTCTATTAGGAAAGTTTAGTGCCTCCATGCAAAAGGTGGAGACACAGAATGTCAGTGCTGCACACTGTGCAGAACTACTACAGGAAGCACCTATAGTAGTCATCTGAGCAGTGGTCAGTGAAGGTATCCCTAGGCTTTAATGTAATCACTGCCTTTTCTCTGAAAAAAACGGTTTACTGCAAAAAGCCTGCAGGGATTAATTATACTCGCCAGAACAAATACAATAAGCTGTAGTTGTTCTGGTGACTATAATGTCCCTTTAAGTTTACAATGTGGGGCTAAATACACAATCAGCCAATTCTGACAAAGATGCTGTAAGATTCACTGTAAGGAGTCTGTTTGGCTCCTTAACATATTACCCCAAAATGTCAACTATCACAAAACAAACAAAAGAGTCTCCTGCCAGTTAGGCTTTAGAGAAGAAACTCTACTGGAGTAAATGTTGATTCAACTTCGACTAAACTTAAAATATTAGCGGAACTAAGCAGTACACACACCTCCCCTTATTTAACATTAAATGGCTAAGGGGACAGGGACAATGAGAGGACGGTGTCTGGGTGCCTATAGTGTCCCTTTAACCAACAGGTGGCGCTGCACAAAAGTCCATGGTCTTGGTATAGTTAAACTAAATACTTTGTATGAAAAGGGTTTCAGTGGCTACATCTCAACTCACAGGCAGGGTACTCAATCTTTTCTATTGGCCTATTTATATCATGCGGTCTCTTCCCCCCAACTGTACAGTGCTGCAGAATATGTTGACGCTTTATATGAAGAAATTGCAAATCTCTATATTATTAAGTGCATTTAAGGGGGTATGGATTTAGGGGAAGAGTCCCTAGCCTTACATGTGCCCAATGATTCTAATGGCTTCCTTGGTCATTAACCCATTTTTGTACTTTGCACCAGAGCAGAACAATAACATAAATCTCTCCCACTGTGTGCAAAGATTTGTCATTGTACAATTCATTTTGCCTCTACTTCTACCTTTTCCCCAATTGTAGAGATTTCTTTAAAAAAATCCAGAAAGTGATTAAAAAATATATATTTTTTAAAAATTAAAAAATTGGCCCTACATATGAAATAAGATACAAATTATTTTATATTATTTTGAGATAAAAAATGACTTAGCATGGTTTGCTGAGGACTGCATCAATATCTTGCTTACTGTACATTTTGCAAGCAGTGTTATTACCCAAGGGACAGATACAATTTTTGTTTTGCTTGAGCGGGAATTATCGCGTGAATGCCACCACATCTAATAAGAGTAGATTGTTAAAGAATGATAATGTGCTCATTATACACAGGAATCTTCAATGAGTTTATGGTCCTCACAATGATATCAAATCATTCCTTACTATGCAGGGCAATGAAAGATCACGGTTTGCAGGCGGTCAAATTGACAGGGATTTAAACCTAACTGTTGGTTCATTAAAAAGTTAGCCCTGTGTTTATGTGAACATTGTAGTTTTAGTATGATTCTACAAACAAATCTTTATATCTATTGCAACTAATAACCAACAGTCTTTAAAAGTGGACATGTCTGTGAGGGATATTTTTAAATCAAACATATAAAATAGTAATTCAGATCATAAACCTCAAGTCAAAGTCTGTTTTATACAGTCGTCAAAACAGTCATTTGCTAAGATGCAACCATTAGAGAAAGGTCCAACTGAGCTTTTTGCAGGGAGACTAGAAAAGGGAGTAACTTTGCTCACTGTTCTATATTTTATAAATAGTGATGAACCATTTGCGAATGGTGCTTTCTTTCACAGTGCGCTATACTATATGGTATAAGAAGATGCTACTACAATTATAGTCTATCACACACTGTTTTTACCACATCCCCCTATTGACATATGTCAATCATTAGGTCCATTTTAAAATATGGGCGAGGGGAGGGGACTCCCATGAACTAGAATTTCATTTTCATTTTAAATATAATAATTACACCATCACAAATGCAGACAAACACTTCAGTACTTATAACCCATTAGTCCTCACTAAAACCGTTTTGCACTTGGCACTTGGCATTATCACCAAGAGATGCTGTGAAGAAGTAATTACGGATATCCACCAAGTGAAAATTGCTCAAGATACTTCACCTATATTTGAAAATGAAACACAATTCTTTGGTTTCTTTGTTGAGAACAGTAAAACATACATCCAATAGTACAGTAGTAATTCAAAGAATCTCACACAAAAAAAAAGTGTAATAAGAAGCCCTGAGGATCACTATGGTCAAGAAGAGTATTATCACTCTGACTCTTACATTACGTAAGTCTATTAACTTCTCGCTACATTATATTAGAAAGGTCAATGGATACTAGGACACCCTGTGGTTGCATGGAGCCCAAGTGCAAACATACATACTAACTGTTCCTGTAGGCATGATATTGCATAATTGGTGACTAATATAGCCTTTCAATGGAAACAGGCTTCCACGGTAACCTATATTGGAGACTGCAGGTTTAAGAAGTGCTGGGAATTAAGAATTAAATCTGGTTTCTGCAGTACTGTGGTTTCTCAGCTGTCTTCGTATGCCAGTCTTATCCTGATGGCACACTTGTGGAAGCTGTGAGAATACAGTAACCACTGAAAAAGATACCAGTTTTCCCAAATTTAAAAAAAAAATGGTTCTTGTACAGTATGTTATAGCCATTCTGATGTACACGTATCTAATACAGTACTACTTCTGTGGCAACAAATATTACAAATCTACCAACGCCACAGAATGTATTTATCATAAGTAGGAAGCCTGCATATAAAATATTAATTATCATGAGAACAAGGCTTTAGTGCTTTTATCATCTAATAGAATAGGCTCACCTTGTTTTCTTGGGTTTGGTTTTGGCAGATGAATCTGGATTTGCCTTCTTCTCTTTAGGAGGTTTGGGTTCCCGTGGTTTTCTAGGCTTTTTAGGTTCCTTGGGGATCTTCGGCTGCTTGGGTTCCTTGGGCTCTTTTGGCTCCTTGGCTTTTTTAGGCTCTTTGACTTTCTTGGGCTCCTTCTTCTTCTTTGGTTTGACCGCCTTCTCCTCTCCAAGCTCCTTTTTTTTACGTTTCTTCTTTACTCCCGTCCCACCCCCTCCACTGTCCTCCATACCATTAAGATTAGTCAGAGAGTTAAGATCACAGGTATCATCCCCGCCACCCGTGTACAAGTCATTATCAGCCAGGAGCCGGGTGGGGGTATCAAGAAGTGTTACTGGGTGAAAATCCTGGGTACTGGAGTCCGAATAAGGAGTCAGCACAGCATGTTCGCAGGATATCGAGGCACTGGACATTGGTGAGTAGCTAAGCGCTTTCAGCTTGGGGAGCTACAAATGATAAACATAAGATCAACATTAGCAAAATAAAAATGGTCAAAAAGAAGTAAAACAAAAAAAAAACATTTCAAAGAGATGTAAACCATATCAAACCTATAAATGCTGCTTATTAGACAAGAACACACATTGACTATCAGATTTTATTTTGCCAACACTTGAATGTAAACTTGTCAACATCAATATGTTCAATGTTTCAAAGTAGTTCGAAAACATTATAGATTACTGAGGGGAAAAAAGCCTATTCCGGTTTCTTTTAAATAGACCATGACAGGTCTAATTTAAGAAAATGACTAATCCATATATACACACACACAAAAAAAAAAAATACCTAAACAAGCTTTAAACTACCAACTAGTGCTAACAAAGAAAGGATGGGGTAAGGGCACATTATATGTGGTAAAAATGTAGCTACATGTGAACCACTAGAGAAAGTAGAACATGGGGTGCAGAATAATGTGGATCTCATTCATTTCCTACACATTATGTTATTTACAAAGAACACAGAGATCCGATTTTCTTTCTGCAGTACTTTCACTTACAGCCAGCTCAGAAAACTCTGCAGGATCCTTCCATGAAAATTTAATGGAAAATGCATTTGAAACTCAAGAGTTACTTAACCCAAGGAAACTTGCCAAGAAATGGGCGTGTTTACCTTAGCTAGAAATGGCAGATCTACAAACAATTCTTAAACTCAGTGAGCAAAACTGGGTTATGCAACTCCAGTATACCCCCTACAGCTTTTTTCTGACTTCGTCAGTTTCATTGAATGAACTCGCTGTCAGAGAAAAAGAGCCAATGTGGATGTGTGCATCTGGATCTAGCATTATCATGCTACCAATTCATTCCTTAAGGCAGGTGACATTAGGGTAGCCCCAATTGGTTACCTACAATTGTTGAACTGCAACATAGTCCCGGGAAATTAGAAACACTAACGGGAAAAGCCAGTTAATATAACATTGAAACTTACCTATAACTTCTGTTATAACCTTTTTTCACAAGATGCTCCATTTTCATTTGAAACAAAATTTAGCAAATTACATCATAACCCAGTTCAGGCAAGACAGAACCAGGGCAAACATAAGTGAGAAGAAATAGTAACATTGTCCATCTCTCCTCTTCTCTATACAATCTCTGGTCTGACTGCCAGGTGCAAAGGACAAACTGTATAACAATGTAACAATTATTGACAGGGAGCTATTATGGAGGTGTCCAATTGCAGGAAAAGGATATTTAGATTTATACATTTAATTTTATTTACTAAACATATAATTAAAAAGAATATTAAAAAAGTTTGACAAGTGACAGTCGCCCTTTAACATGCCAATTTACAAATACAATGGAACCTCAGAAATCCAACGGTCCCTTTCTCGAACAATTCGAAAGTCGAACAAAAATTTAGAGTAAAAAAAATGTCTCGGTACGCGAATGATCCTCTGTGCCCAAACAAAGCATGCCACAAACACCTTCAATTAGATTCACTTTAGACACATTTTAAACAGTTGCCTATCTCCATCCAAACAAGATCTCTTCTCCTTTCCACTTATGCCATCAACTCTCATCATTACGTAAAGTGAAGTTACATTTTCATTTAATTAAGTGTACACTGTGTTTATTATTAGTTTTCCAATGTGATTTTATGCATGTAAGGCATTATTAAACTGAAAATTGTGTATTAAAATGCTGTAATTCTGGGGGTCTGGAACGTATTAATTAAATTTACATTAATTCTTATGTGAAATGTTGATTTGGATCGCGAACAAATCGGAACGGATTAAGTTCGAGTTCTGAAGCTCCACTGTACATTTCTACACATAGAAAAAAAAAAGCAATAAATAGCCGTCATTATTAGTGAGAGAAAAGGTAAAGACAACATTCAGTAAAAAAAAAAAATAATTTTTTAAATTCATGGGAATATTCCCAGGCAATATCTCTACCTATATATGTATCTATCGGTCCACCTAGATCTCTGTCAATCTAGATCTCTATCTATTTGGCTGGAGGAGAATAGGTTAACAGTGGGTAGTGAGATGGGCTGGCAGGGAAGGGAGGTTGGCTGGAGATCTTATTACTTGCATTTCAGGGAGGGAGGGAGGGAGAGGAGGGCATATGGGCTCTAGCCTTATCTCTACAGTGCAATATGTTCTGCGAGCATTCCTTACACTACAGAAGACACTCCTCTATTTTCATTGGCTGCAAAAGGTATGTTTCGTTCAGAGCCTGGGAATCAGGAACATGTAGAAATATGAGAGGAGGAAGGCTAAGGAGGCTGGGTTACACTGCTGAAAAGAGCAAAACATTTTACAGCACTGCAGGAAAACTACACAGAATTGGAAGGAGAGAAACTAAAAACAGGTATTTTGAACTTATTAGTTTTAATTTAGGCTTAACTTGTTTAGCTGCCTGGAGTGTCCCTTTAACAGAGAAGACACTACTTAAAGGTCACTTTATATCTACATTATACTTTTTAACCAGCTTCCACAAAGCACATCGTACTATACAATAGAATTATTCAATAAACTGGGAATCGTAGTGCATTGACAAGTGAATTGCAAATTTTAAGAACACAGTCAAGCTGAGGAGGGGGGAAAGCCAACTTGGTTAATTTGTAAAATGTAGCCAACAATATGAAATCCCCCGGCCAGTTCCCGATAATTCTTGGTTTAGTGAATGACCGCATCACTGTAGCAACTGCCATTTTCAGTCAAGAGTTAGAAATGTTGTTGAAAACAGACCTTCATTTTAAAATCCTTGCTACTCCCAAAAGACACTGCTTTCCGGTTTCTTTTCCTCTATGCAGCCAGAGTTCTCGGGGTTCCTAGCGACTGCAGTGATGCAACAGCAATCCGCGTGGCCAGCGGGAATTTACTGTTCAACTGCGGAGAAGAATAAAAAAAAGAGGAGGTAAAAAATAAAACTCTGAAGTATCTGTTTAATACTGCGTGGCTTAGCATTGAGGTTAGTATTTGGTTGCAAAAAATTGTTATTAACAAAACCGGGAAACTACAAATGTTAGGTCAGAAAAGATAAGCTGGAAATATAGATTTGTAAGATTTTTCTACCTATTCTAGCCAAATACAAGTAATACTCTGGCGACTCTTTACAAATTCCGGGTTTACCAGGAATATCCCCGTGCGGTTTTGTTTTCAATGTATAAAGCTATTAGCTTTGGTTTCTAGTTAAACACTCCATACGCCATAGCTTGAGGAAGGCCTGTATGCACAGTTGCTATACGGGCTGCTTACAAATTAATCAGGACCTGCATAGAGTGCAAATGCTTTATAAGCTATTTCCTTTGTGATATTAGAGAGTATCTCCATGTGATGTGAAATAGCAGCCTACAATGCTAACAGGAAGCGGAGGGATAAGCATGTAGCTGCGGCAGTTTTTGTATATCATTACAGCTCTATTGAACAGAAAGCCAGAATGAACTGGGAGTGCAATGCGAAGCAGCCTATGCCAGGAACATAGATGGCTATTGTGCTTGTGGTTTCTCTTTAAGCTCTATTTTGCGGTTACAGATCAAACGAAGATGTCCTATTGGCAGAGAAAAGCTTTATGATAACACTGTAGCCAGTAGAAAGTGCAAGAGCTAGGTTTTACAGAGGGATCAAAATGACATCCCAGTCTCTCTGGAGAGACATTCTTACAAAGACTGCATCAGCAGATATGAGCACTGCTTTGCAGCAGCAGACTCTCTGGTAAATTCTGGAGGGTTCTGCCTCTGAACCAATTGGAATGCAGGCAGTGTATGTAGAATTGTCATAAGACTGAAAGGTTGCAAAGCTATTTCTTAAAATGTTTGCTATGCAGTCAATGTTGGGAGCTTTTGAAATGCAAGACAGCAGTGCGTGAGTATGCACTTCTGACCCTTACCGTTTCCTACAGCAGGAGGAGGATGCATCCTGAATTAGTTATTCTAGGCAGTCCCTACTTTCATATTCATTTTACGCAGATTATTGATGCAGTAAAATGTATGTGCTGAATGGATATATTATAGTATGTATAACCCATGTTGCCCTTGCCTACACCTTAATGCATGGATTTCTCTGCCCCTTCATCCAAAACACAGCAGATGCATGCAGTGGTTCATTGATATGCACAATAGGATGAAAATGAATTAATTGATTAAATAAAGCAACAAGGAGGACAGGATTGACAGATTAAATTATTCTGCAGTTTGCACTGTGAATGACAAATTACAGGTCGTGGTGAGGGAAGTATAAGCCACACTCTAAAGCAGGGGTGCCCAGAAGGTAGATCACCAGATGGTTGTAGAGCTACAACCTCTATTAAGCTTTGTTTGCATGCCTTTAGAATGGCAAAGAATCATGAAAGCTGTAGCTTTAAAACATCTGGGGATCTACCTTTTGGGCACCCCTGCACTTAACAATCGATGTCTACCACTCCTTGTTCTTGACAAGTCATATTCTTTCAATAACGAATCAAGTTGTCCAATAAGCATCTGGTGGAAAATATTTAGGCCTCTAAGATTATTCTCTAGTTCATCGTATGTGATATAGTCGGAGACAATTAGGATTAACAATAAGACTTATTGACACAAAAGAATGATATTTGGTCTCATTGAGAGCAATACCATAAAGCTTTGGAAGTGTTATTTGTAATACTGCTAATAAAGAAAAATATTCTGAAAGCGTCATCATTTTTTCCTTTAGTTATGCCCCTTCCTGGTAATCGTAATGATTATGCTGTCTCCTCTGCCACTTGCCTCACTTATATCAACAATATATCAGTAGAACACTTTGAAAAAGTCCCAATATTAAAATGTTATGCTTTTTTTATACCTTGTACCAATATTTATTTATTTTTTTATCCATACTGTTGATATTGCGGGGACTAAATCCTTTATGGGGCATTCTACATCATAAACTTCTATCATAAACTTCTATTAGGAACAAAGCCAGACTCCCTCACACAAGCTTACATTTGTGACACTACAGGATTCATGATTTTTATGCACTGAAAAGTTCCTGGGAGACACTTAATAGTAGAAGGAAACAATATCCATACACATTCTAGAAGGGATTAAAAAGCAAAATTTACAACATCTCAACTGATTTTTACATACATTACTATATTGTACTTCGTTTTTTGGGACTGCAGTGCTCCTGTCCCCTTAAGCCATCAAGTAAAAACACTGCAGTTTCAGAGTAACTGCAATATTTACATTGCAAGGTTAAGAAAACCTCTACTGGCAACACTCAGATTCTGGTGATGTAAGTTTACATAAGGGTACGCCGTTCCACAAAACAATGCAACATTTCGTCTCCCAAGAGCCCTAATCGTGTACCCTTAAATAAACTCGACTTTTTCGATTGCCTAGCGGATCTGTGGTGTCCGTTTACACAGACCACCTGCCAGTTAGATGGCCGCCTTGTAGGGCGGGACTGGTGTGTCGGGTATCCTGTTTTTTGTAACTCAAGTGGCTGTCTTCCAGACAGTCACTAGAGTCACTTCTTGTCTCTGTGAAATGTTGTTAAATGTTCTCATTCTTTGCATGAGGACATCCAGCGTGTTCAAAATCCCCATAGGAAAGCACAGATTCAATGCTTTCCTGTGGGGAAGCTCTGAAGCGGGCTGGGTGCTCGCAGCGCATGTTCATCAGAGGTCCTCCATCGGCATGACGTCGTGGGAGGAGGAGACCCAAGCCGGCGTTGAGAGAGCTTGGCGCTGGTATTAAAGGGTTAAAAGGTACAGTTTGGTATTCCTAAGCTGTAGTGTTTTCCTTTAATCAATGAACAACAACATAAGATGTCAAATTTTCCAATGCATATTTTGATTGTTCCTTTGTATTGGGTGGAGCTATTATCTATATCTACATTACATTTTTTTCGTTAACAAAGAATGTTTAACCTTATCGCCTACTACCATATTTTCTCACTCACTGGACTATGCATCCCCAATGAGTAGAATTTGCTTTTAGTCTAAAACTCATGTTCTGTCTTAAAATGATACAGATAGAAATATATTAGGAAAAGCATTCAGTAAACAATATCTTAATGAAAAAAAATATAAGCAATTTAGTGAAAAATTTAAAAAATAAAAATAAAGTCCAATTAACAAAATCATTACCAACCTGTTGCTCTTGCTTCTTTATTTTCATTATCATAAAATGTCCTTTGTTTCACCTAGAATACAAAAAAAATATTGTATTTTAAAGCACAATGTAAATATCTGATTAAAATAAATTAAGCAAGTTATATTCAAAGATAACAATTAATTAGCAGCCCTTGCTCAGACCTGCTAACACATAAATGAAGCTTAGCTGACAGAGGACAACGGGCATTGTATCTACGAACAGCTGGCTGCCAAAACCTACTATATTCTGGATAGTCTTGGAGCCATTTGGCAAATTC
This sequence comes from Pelobates fuscus, assembly GCF_036172605.1. Taxonomy (NCBI): domain Eukaryota; kingdom Metazoa; phylum Chordata; class Amphibia; order Anura; family Pelobatidae; genus Pelobates; species Pelobates fuscus. The sequence goes on along the minus strand of NC_086321.1, from coordinate 336,750,805 downwards.
TGTTATCCGGGTCTCCAAGGACATCCCTGAAGATATTGTTGAACCAATCGCTAACAGAATTACAGGAGCTGGTGTACAACAACCCCTAGAAGGTTGCTGTTGTACTCCAGAGTCTTAAGAGATCTGGCTTATGCATGCCCACTTGGGGACAGAAAACCTCCAGCAACATAAAAGCAGTGTCACCACTAATACAGGTTTTGATTTGGATTATTATATAACTCATTTCACTCCGTTCTGGATGGGGGAACTATTTATTCTTAGTACCATGGCTGTGTTTGAAGATAATTAGCTGCTTCATCAACACTGCTGCTTTCCTTACTGTGTGTGGGTTCTGCACTGGGCAACGATACATGGGTACAGCTAGGAGGAGAATGAAAAACACAGATAGGCATGAAAATATTAATCAACTAAGCAGCTCCTAATTACCCTGCAAATGTCAAGCTGCTGTTTAGACCATATGGTAGCTACATGTTCCAGAATGGGGAGTTAGTGCATCATGTAAGTACCCTGCCACTGTGTAGTGCACAGTGATGCACACCACCCAAAAAAAAAGGGTTACAAAGCAAAGTTGAGTGTAAAAACAAACAAAACAACAAAAATTGTGTATGTATACACACACACACACACACACACACACACACAAAGCACTTTAGTCCAAACACTGAAATTGAAGCAGGCTTGCAAGGATTTGATCTCTTTACCCATAGGGCTGGTAACTACATTTACATTTTCTGGCTCAGAGATGTAATTTATGTCATTTGAAGCAAATCCCCCTCCCAAGGACAGCAAAATCAGTGAGCCATAAAAAAGGCATGATCATAGATAACCTGGTATTTGCTTCTTCGTGAAAAAAAAGCTTTTTTTTTTTTTTTAAAGCTTAGAATATCATCTTTTCATCCCCTGCAGTGTTTTAATTATCTGGGCATCCCAGAATCCAAAACAGCCAGGTTTAGCACATCCAAAGCACTATAGTCCTGAGGACCAGGGGGGACGACTATCTGTCCTTCAAAAAAAAAAAAAAAAACCATTACTTTGCGTGCAGGTCTGTACATTAATCTCCTCTTGGCACAGCTACACTGCCAGACAGACTCTGCTTTCTACTGCAATGTTCTATGGAATGTCTGCCAACCTTTCAGAGTGGCTGTGCTGCCTCTCTCCATGCAAGGCAGGCGGACTCTCGCGGGAACTTACAACACAGAAGCCAGATTTTCTTTTGGCAAGGAGAAATTACCTGTCCCTGAAAGACAGAATGGAGGGGGCCAGAGCAGCAGGCTGCAATATATGTGCAATGAATCACTTGGTTGGGTACATCTGCTTTGGGGCCAAACGTCCATTCCACTCATATTTTACTCTTGGCAACGCTGGCCGAAAAATGGTTCATAAAGCCATCTTTAGTATGTCATGGTAACAAAAAAATATATATATATCCATTTTAAATGAGAGATATACAGAGAAGCATGGCAATCTAAGGTAAATAATATGTACCTCCTTCCATTGATTGTACAGTATTATGTATAACCTGTATATGTGATGAACCAACTTTCAAAAGGTATTTTGAATCTGCTTGAAATTGGGGGGAGGAAGGGGGTAGATTAGATTTTCTTGTTTCTAACGGAAAGTCTCATGAATTGGACCTGTCTCATGGGGAAAATTAACAGGAAAATTTAACACACAAAAAAGAAACTGAATGTGACGGCAGAAAATAACGATTCGGCCCATCTAGTCTGCCCAATTTTCTGAATACTTTCATTGGTCCCTGACCTTATCTTATATCTAAGATACCCTTATGCCTATCCCACGCATGCCTAATCACTCTCACCATGTTAACCTCTACCACTTCAGCTGGAAGGCTATTCCCTACATCCACAACTCTCTAAGTAGAGTAATACTTCCTGATAGTCTTAAATCAGGGCAAAGTTTAAAACTATGTCCTCTTGTCGTTCTAGTTTTTCTTCTTTAAAATATACTCTCCCCATTTACTGTGTTAATTCCTTTTATGTATTTAAATGTTTCTATCATATTGTCCCCTATCTCATCTTTTCTGCAAGCTATACCATGTTAAGACCCTTTATGTATGTTTACTGCCGTTAAATAAATAATCACAAAGATGAAAGCATGTGCCATTCTAAACAAAAATGTCTTCACTAGGCAATTGTTTTTTTCACTCAAGAATAAAGAACGTGAGAACATGCTCTCAATGTTATACCCAAGCAATAAAATGAGTATTTCTACAACCTTGAGCAGTTTGTGTAGGCGACTTAAGTCCAAAAAATAACATCCAACAAATCCGCCTCCAATAATAAATATATATTTTTGCTCTTTCGCTGGTTTGCTAATAATACAACTCCTGTAACTCAAAGGTCTAGGCAGCAATTTCCAGTTTAGGACTACTCCTCAACATCACATCTAAAATAAATGCATAAAACACCTGAAATGGATGCTATTGTAACTCTCCTTGACGTGGTAGGTATGCAATTTGTGAATTGGCAAATTAATAAAATCCTTAAGGGGGAAAAAAAAAAAATTGCCAAAAACCACCGGAGTGAACTAGCTACCTTCAAACAAGATGAATTATGTAAGTTGCAGATGCAGCCTTAGAGAGGAAGACATTTGTCAGTGTACAGATGGCCAGAGAAGCGTGTTTATTATACACAAAAAAGCGACAATGGTTGAACGTATACTTATCCACAATGGGGATGGTAGAGACTGGGAAGGAGGCTGAGATTTCTTGCACAATACATACCATGCATATAATTCAGGGTACCAAAGGATTATGGGATATTTAGCTCATCTGTATAATGGAAGCTTTACAGTGTGCTGTAGTCCCAGATGCAAATAGCCTCAATCATCGAAAAAACATGAATGCAATAATATAATATTCATTTGCCAAGTATGTTCATTCGTTTCATAAGGTTTCCCCTCATAGAAAGTTATGAGAGCCTGTACTGCTTAATGGACTCCAGATAAGAAGTCAAACCATTCTAAAACAGCTTGACTACTTACATTAGGAGATGCCAGGTGCTTCATGGCATGACAACCACAACAGCACACTGTAGTGGTTATGGTGCTTGGAGTGTTCCTGTAACTAACATGTATTTATTTATGAACAACAAAATTACATGTAGAAATCTACACCTCTTTATCCTGCAACTGGCCGCTTCCATTTTAGCTCTCTGTCAACCATTGTTCTAGGTTCTGTTTTTTTTTTATCTGGCAGCCAGCACAGAAAGCATACACAGAAGACAGGAAATTACAATGTATTTATTTCTCCTCCTCATTTACAATGTTTGCCTTGTCTGAACAGGATTATTTAGTCACTTGCTAAATCTTGAATTTAAAATTAAAGGACCACTATAGGCACACAGACCACTTCAGCTTAATGAAGTGGTCTGGGTGCCAGGTCCATCTAGGTTTAACCCTTTTTGCTGTAAACATAGTTTCAGAGAAACTGCTATGTTTACAAATGGGTTAATCCAGCCTCTAGTGGCTGTCTCATTGACAGCCGCTAGAGGTGCTTCCGCGCTTCTCACTATGATTTTCACAGTGAGAAGACGCCAGCGTCCATAGGAAAGCATTGAGAATGCTTTCCTATGAGACTGGCTGAATGCGCGCGCGGCTCTTGCCGCGCATGCGCATTCAGCCGATGACGGGGGAAGGAGGAGGAGAGGTCCCCGCGTCGAGGGAGCCCAGGTGCTGGAAAAAAGGTAAGATTTAACCCCTTCCTCTCCATCCAGCCCTGCGGGAGGGGGACCCTGAGGGTGGGGGCACCCTCAGGGCACTATAGTGCCAGGAAAACGAGTATGTTTTCCTGGCACTATAGTGGTCCTTTAACCCCTTAAGGACACATGACATGTGTGACATGTCATGATTCCCTTTCATTCCAGAAGTTTGGTCCTTAAGGTGTTAAAGGGACACTATAGTCAACAGAACAACTACAGCTTTATGTATTTGTTCTGGTTAGTATATTCATTCCCTGCAGGCACTTTCATGCAAAAAGGTAGTGTTTACATTGCACCCTAGTGACATCCCCAGTGGCCACTCCTCATAGGACCACTGGAGGTGCTTCCTGGGGCAGCACTGCCATTCAGCGTCTCCAAACGGCCACTACAGGTGCCTCCTGGGTTGTGCAGCACTGAGACGCTGAACTTTCCTCATAAGATACATTGATTCAATGCATCTCTAGTAGGAGGTGCTGACTGGCCAAGTCTGCATTTGGCCCCGCCCCTGTCCCACCTCCTTGCCGATTTCAACTAATTCAATGCTTTCCCAATGGAGGAGCATTGGATTGGCTAAAAATCATAAATTCTGATGTCAGCAAAGAGGATAGGGGCGGGCCCAGTGCAGAAAAAGAAGGTAAGTTTTATTACCTTTTAAGGGGGTTAAGGGGCGGCAAGCCACATACATGTTTGTATTTCTGACCCTATAGTGTTTCTTTAAAGGAAAAAAGTTATTCTAGGAAAAAAATCTATTAAAGGAACACTTAAAAAAAATGTTTTAACAATCTAGTAGATATACTCCCCAAAAAAATAAAAATAAAAAGAGTAGTGGATACATGGAATAGCCTTCGCGCTATAGTGGTAGAGGCTAACACAGTGAAGGAGTTTAAGCATGCGTGGGATAGGACTAAGGCTGTTATTTGTGTTATTTATTCAATGGTTAAGTCTGACATTTTTTGTAATATGACAAAGTAAACATACACAGTAAGCACTTGCATCATTACATCATTACATCATTGACATAATCCAGCGGCATCACAAATAAAAACAATCGGCAACCACAACCAAAACACTTGGCACTTACATAGCGAATTAAATACGTGCAATAAAATGTAACAAACCACAAATTAGATGATTTCAGTAAGCCATGCTTGACCTTGTACTAGTGACTGACAAAGGATCGTAGCCATATTTGGAAGCCTACACTACGGAATCATTTTGGAAGTCTGCAAACAGCAGAATTCTTTGAGTGGTACATAGAAGGTTTAAAAGGGCTAAGGAATAACATTCACATTGTTGAGATCCGAGGATTCACAGTGTCTTAAATCTGCCAAACCGTGCCTGGATTATCACCGAGTGTGTAATGGACTGACAAACCCTGGGCAAAATGTAAAAAGTGCTGAACTGTAATATTAGCATATGCAAATACAACATATTTTTTTAAAAAGTGAAGATTTACTTATATTGATTGCTAAAAGAATCAACAGATTGTGTGGGATGGGTACATGCTTCAAACTTTACTGGCATTTATCAGCATTTTTGAAAATCTACATGGAACCACCTTGTAACTCCTAATGATGTCTGATTGTATTGTATCCTTTAAAGTCACAGAATCTTACTGTTTTGTGCAGTTTCCTGGCTCTGATAACACGAATCTCTAATAGGAAATTAGCTATATATTCAACCCAATCTTATTCCATTCAGCACACAGAAAAAAAAAAAAGCACACAGAAAAAAAAAAAAATACAAATAATCAACAACTATTACCTAACCTACACATAACATTTGGGATTGCCTAGATTGGCTGACAGCTGAAGTTCCAAATGCTGAAGACGGTATGCAGTGACTGGGAGAGGCGAGTGAGTTGTCGGTAACATTGAGAAATTAAAAACCGATACCGATAATTATAACAATGCCGAACACATGCACATGGACACAGCTTCAACTAATAATCAGCGGAACCCATAAATCGATCTTTCCCTAGTTTCCAACCCTCAACTATAAATAATCAACAAACTATAACCTTACCGAACAAATTAACAAATTACATGCAATATATATGGGTGCCTAGATTGTTCCAATTAATTACAAGATGCCCTTATCATATTGATGTTTGTAGGTTTCCTGCCAGAAGTGTTCCTTTTACTATTCATTCTTTTTTGCACTGCAGGTTTAACCCAATCCATACTATCTAATGCCCTTACCTATAGAAACTTAAAGTGACACTATAGGGAATACAAACGTGTTAAAAACACTATTTAGGCCCCTGGCACCCCTTTGCCCCCCCTTACAAAATTGTAAAACTCACCATTATTCTCCACCCCCAATCCGCCTCCTTGGCTGAGATCATATAGTCAATTCTGATTATCTCAGCCAAGGAGCCGGGAGGGGGAGCGGAGCCAAACCAATGCATCTCTATGAGGAAAGCTCAGCGTTTCAGTGCTGCACAACCTAGGAAACACCTCTAGTGGCCGTTTGAGTAACTACCACTGGAGGTGTCCCTAGGCAGCAATGTAAACACTGTCTTTTCTATGAAAAGGCAGTGTTTACATGAAAATGCCTGCAGGGACATGCTATACACACACACCAGAACAACTACATCTTGATGACTATCAAGTGACTATAGTGCCCCTTTAAGCCAATTGAAAAAAAATATGTTAAAGGTTCACTATAGTGTCAGGAAAACAAACTTGTTTTCCTTAGGTCCCTCCTTCACGCTGGGCTGAAGGGGTTAAACCCCTTCAGCCACTTACCTTTATCCAGCAGCGGTCTCCCTCAACTGCTATGTTTACATCTGAAGGGTTAAAACCTGGGGGACCTGGCACCCAGACCACTTCATTGAGCTGAAGTGGTCTGGGTGACTATAATGGTCCTTTAATATAAAGTGCTTACACTAGATTAATAGTTGCAGTGTTCAATCCACACCCATACCTGCTCCCCAAACACCTTATCTGTAAATTTTTGTACATTTCATTAGAGTTCCTTCGGTGTTGCATATTTTGAAAATTGACACTTTAGTATCTTAAAAATGCGTTCATGTGAATGGTCCCTTTACGTACTCTCCCTCCTCTCCTCCAATTTGGAGATAATAAGATCCTGTCTCTATTGTTAACCACTTTTGGAAGAAGAAGAAAAAAAAGGCATGTCTGACTTTGCAAGCTTATTTCTTTGTGCTTTTTAAGCTGCCATTACACTGCAATATCTGGACTAGATCCAAAAGTCTGGGTGCACATGGACACAGCTTCAACTACACCAGCATGTAAATCCCAAGCAAATTCCACAGCGCTCTGCAGAAATCTCTCCCCCTTTCTAAACCTCCCCCTTCCTGTCTCGCTCCATATCTTGGCACAAAACTACGTATACAGAGAAAGAAATGGATAAGCTGGTTTTCTTACACACAGATTCAGAGCATCCCTGTGCTTTGTAAACCAATGATCCTATTCACGGGGAAGCAGAGCAAGTGATTTGTGCAATGCAAACTAATTTGATCAGGGGAAATTCCCCACGTACGCTTGCTGTAGGGATGATTGGAAATCAGATATTAAAGAAGCCACAGTCCCGTTCCAATTTGTTGTTTTTTTTTTAAACAAAATTAAAAAAAAAAAAACAATTATCAGTGTTCTCCAGCTCTGCTTACCAAGATATAGTATGTGGTTCTGGACAGTTTTGAGAAAGAATAATGTGTTTATACTGGATATAGATCGTACATTTAATAGGTTTCTACATAATCCAGTGAATTTTCGCAGTATTACACTTCTTAGCTGTACCAGCAGAAGAAGAAAACTGGAATGTATGCAGCTACCAAGTCAAGGCCTTGAATATTTTTTTTGCAGAAATGTATCAGTTTTATTGGTTAAAGGAGCACTATAGGGTCAGGGACACAAACATGTATTCATGACCCTATAGTGTTAAAACCACTATCTAGCCCCCTTGGCCCCTTTTTCCTCCCTAAAGATAGTCAGATCTTACTTGTATTCAAGTCTGAAGCTGCTGACTTTGCCCGTGAACTTCCTCTGACCTCTGACATTATCAGAAGTGGTGGCCTGATCCAATCACAATGCTTCCCCATAGGATTGGCTGAGACTGACAAGGAGGCAGATCAGGGGCAGAGCCAGCACAATTCAAACACAGCCCTGGCCAATCAGCATCTCCTCATAGAGATGAATTGAATCAATGAATCTCTATGAGGAAAGTTCAGTGCCTGCATGCAGTGGGAGGAGATACTGAATGTTTGGATGCATTTTAGGCAGCCATTACCCAGGAAGGATCTCTAACAGCCATCTGAAGAGAGGCCAGTGAAATTATCATTAGGCTGTAATGTAAACACTGCATTTTCTCTGAAAAGACAGCGTTTACAGCAAAAAGCCTGAAGGTAATGATTCTACTCACCAGAACAAATTCAATAAGCTGTAGTTGTTCTGGTGACTATAGTGTCCCTTTAAAGTGAATTATCCATAAACATCGAGAGAAAGAAAAATGTTTACATTACAGCCTTGGAATACCTCTAGTGGCCACTAGAGGTGCTTCCTGGGTCATTCACGTTCAGTGTAAGCTGAACTTTGGCTATAGGGATGCATTGAGTCAATGCATCTCAATGAGGACATACAAATTTGCCATGGCGGTGTTTGGTTCCGCTCACGTCCCACCTCCTTCCTATGGGAAAGCATTGTGGTTGGCTGACAATCAGGAGAAGGCGGCAGATCACGGGGGGGAACCATCATCAGCCGACCCCGCGTGGCGCTGCAAATAAGGTACGATTTTACCAATTTTAAGGGGAGCAAGTGGGCTAGATAGTGTTTAACACTATAGGGTCAGGAATACATATTTGTGTTCCTGACCCGATAATGTTTTTTTTTTGTTTTTGTTTTTTTTAAATAGTTCGGTCTTAGTTTGGATTCGCTTTTCAAATGATTTAATATTTTTGCATAAACTTTTAAAATGGTTTATATAAAAAAAAAGCATTAAAGGAATAGTATAGCCATCCAGACCACTTTATCTCAAATCTGTACAGGAACAGCAACATTTTCATTGCAGGGTTAAACTGACAGCTACTAGAGGGGCTGCCGTGAAATAGAGTAAAAGTTAGCAATTTCAATCAGATGGTCAAAGAGACCATTTGATTGGCGCAGTCTGGCATTTTACCACTCATGTGCACTAACCTCCCAATGCTTTACTATGTGAAAGCATTGGATTGGCTGAGATTATTGATCTTTATGATCTCGGCCAAAGAAGTAGAGTTTCACCATGGAGACTTGCGCTGCAAGGGAGAGATTGTAAGCAAAATGACTAGCTGACTAAAGCACTATAGCAGTAGGAATACACATTTGTATTCCTATCTCTGTAGTGTTCCTTTAAACTGTTCATTTGAAAAGCTTATCCAAAAATATTAAACAAATATTAAATGAAGCAGTTTTGGTGTATAGATCATGACCCACGATTCACTTCTCAATTAGCTGCTATTTCGGAGCTAACTCACTTTTGTTTTTGTTTATGCAGCTATAGCCACACTTCCCCTGGCTGTGTCTCAAAAAAATGGTTTCATTTTCAATCCGATGTTAACTTACTTTAAAAGGTTTTTATCTCCGGCTCTATAACATGAACTTTAATCACCTACTGAGGCTCCTGTAGGAGGCCATTAACAGAGCAGGCAATACAAAATTATAGATTATTCAGACTGTGTAATAAAGAAATCTAAAATATATGGGTTATTTTTCAGTAAATGTTTAGGAAGGCTGTGCAAGTCACTTATAGGAACACAGCCTTACAAAGTAATTTAACTCCTTAACAGCACAAAAATTGAGCGTGAGACTTCATGGGAATGATCTATACACCAAAACGGCTTTATTAAGCTAAAGTTGTTTTGGCGCCTACAATGTCCCTTTAAATTTGAAATTTGCTTTGAATTCACCTCGAATACTCACTTTAGTGAATAACTATTTTACTATAATTGTGTTTATTAGCAGGAATATTATGTTTAGGTTAGGTGTTATTTTATTGTACAAGGCATTTATTACAGCAGTATTAGAGCCTTCATTTTGAATATTAAAAGTGCTGGAGAGGTCACCTTTTTTTTTGTTTCGAAATTTCAAGCGTAATGTGTTCTGAGAGACATAAACTCCCATCCCATTATTACATATTTCCAAGATAAAGCCTACCAACAAACTATGCTAAGGAGCAGCAAGTGAGCAAGGTGTCACAATGATAATTAACTATATAGCACAGGGAAACTTGATTTAATTATTTCCAAGGATACTCACTGCCATCATGGAGAGCCCACCAACCTAAAAGATCTCATGTGGAACTTTCTACCTGACTGTTGTTAAACAAAGCAGTTAAAGGACCACTATAGTGCCAGGAAAACACTCGTTATAGACCCCCTCCCGCCGGGCTCTGGGGAGAGGAAAGGGGTTAAAACTTACCTTTCTCCAGCGGAGGGCCGGGAGCTCTTCTCCTCCGATCCTCCTCCTCTCTTCCCATTCGGCTGAATGCGCGCGCATTCAGCCGGTCTCATAGGAAAGCATTATCAATGCTTTCCTATGGACGCTTGCGTGCTCTCACTGTGATTTTCACAGTTAGAATCACGCAAGCGCCTCTAGCGGCTGTCAATGAGACAGCCACTAGAGGATTTGAGGGCTAGATTAACCCATTTATAAACATAGCAGTTTCTCTGAAACTGCTATGTTTATAAAAAAAAAAAAAAAAATGGGTTAACCCTAGCTGGACCTGGCACCCAAACCACTTCATTAAGCTGAAGTGGTCTGGGTGCCTAGAGTGGTCCTTTAATTGGTTGGTGGGATATTTTTTATCAAATAAACCAAGGCTAGTTTATCTGCAGCCTTCTGGCAGAGTCAGTGTCCGTGTTAATTACTATCCCCCTTACTACCTAGAAGGTTCAAAGTCTGAGATTTAATTTCAGATGAAAATATGCCATCTTTAAAGGAACACTATAGGACACCACAAGCACTTCATCTCATTGAAGTGGTCTGGGTGTAGTGACCCTGTCCCCCTTGGTCCTGCAATGTAACAACATTGCACTTTCAGAAAAACTGCAATGTTTACATTGCAGTGTTAAAACGATATTTAGTGTCTGTCTGCAGACAGCCACTAGAGGCCCTTTCCTGCTGTTTCATAGAGTGAGATTGTGTGAAAAGATGTTGGACGTCCTCTCACTTTGTAGGACGATATCCAGCGTTTTTAAAATCAATGTTTTCCTTTGGGGAAGACCTAATGCGCACAGCACTTGCCGTGCATGAGGATTAAGCTCTCACCATCAGCTCATGTTGGCAGAGGAGGAACCCGACACAGCGCCAATTATGCCATAGAGACCATCTGATTGACGTAGGTCAGCGTTTTGCCGTGTATGAGTGCTAGCCTCCCAATGCTTTCCTATGGGAAAGCATTGGATTTCCCGAGATCATCGATCTCGATAATCTCAGCCAACTTAATACAGTTATAGGATTATAATCATTGGTTCTCTGAAAATAATATACAGGCCCTCAAACTATGCAAATAGTATGAACAAAAGATCAATAAGGCATAACTAGGTCACACAATAAAAAAAAAAAAAAAGCCAGTGTTGCTCCTACCATGTGTTATCCAGTTGGAACTTCTTTTACCTAAGATAAACACAAAGACTATATTTTGTCCAACAAATAAAACATGTTGGACTGAAAGACACAAAACTATCAAGATGGAGTGAGATATGCATTGAAAAGTCATAATTACCTCTCCAAAACCAGGAAGAGGCTCCACCAGTAACAAGCTTTCATTCTGGTCTAAAGGCTCTGGAACATACCTCATAAACTTCAGCCTAGCAGGTGTTTATCGGATAAGTGGTACCGTATATACTGCAAGAGCAATAGCTATATTGCAAGAACCGTAAGTTTAAACACAGCCTAGTTTCACAGTTTTATGAAGCAGGCTATGTGAACGAGATCCAGGAAAGAATAACCCAGTCGAAGTTGTCCATGTAGCACATGCATCCCGCATACACTATATTCACAAAGGTTTACTTTCAATTAAACAAAGGGTATAGTACTGGTACACAACTTTCTAGTTTATACAATACAATAATCAAACAACAGTTTTTTGTTCACATGCAAGGCCTTTCGAATAATCAAGATGACAAAATGGTATTGAGATATCTGTATTAAAGTGGTAATTCCAGAAATGTAGATTATAAAGTAGTGCCAAACTATTCCACACCTTAAAACAACTCAAGCATGTCATTTTGGACAGGACACGGTTAACAAAATCATTCAAAAGTATTTAATTTCATCAACAAATACAGGATTCATTGCACCAAGCAAAGAACTATATATTTTCAATAAACACCAACATCTGATTCTTATAAATCACTCTGATTGCAGATTCATATTTCAATGTGATTGATACTCTCTATGATACAACAGAGGCCATAATTTCTGCTATGCTAATGGCAGGGTATAAGTAAAATAAATGTTGTGCCAATCTTACAGTTTATTTTCAGAAGTGGTTGTAATCACTGCAAAAATGGAAAACCAAGCTCTCCAAGGGGAATAAAAAAAAGAAATAAAACTCCTAACTATCAAAAATCCCTATACTCTACACCAGTAGCAAATGTTCAAACATGAATCTATTGAGAGATGAAATGCATTCACAGTTAGTAGATGTGCCGGCCATTCCATGTTATTTTTGACCCAGTCAGGCACATGACAACCCGATACACATGCACGATAGCACAGCACTGTGAAAAGTACTACAATTCCCATTAGTCTTTTTCTTTAAATCAGCGGTCTAACTCGATCTTCTACAGTAGAAATGAGGGTGGACGGTGTTGCAGAGAATAGGACAACCTTGGATAAGCCATGCTTGTTACAGAGGTTGGTACCTTGGTTGATGGGAAAAACGTTAAAGAACCAGCTGCAAGACTGTGCCTCGGCACTAGGATGAAGGGAAGTAAAATATATTAAATGGACACTATATTCACCAGAACAATGTAGTTGTTCTGGTGAGTATAATAGCTCCCTTCAATCATTTGCATGTAAACACTGCCTTTTCATAGAAAAGGCAGTGTTCACATTGCCCCTAGGGACACCTGCAAGTGGCCACTCCTCTGATGGCCACTGGAGGGGCTTCCTGGCTCAGGACTGCACAGTAAGCAGCCCTGCCGTTCAGCATCCCCACGCTTTGCATGGAGACACTGAATTTTCCTTATAGAGATGCATTGATGAGGAGGTCCTGATTTGGCCCCGTCCCTGTGCCAATCCAATGCTTTCCCTATGGGGGGGCCATTTTGATGATGTCACAAAGCCCACGCCGGCAGACCCGCACGGCGCTGGAAATAAGGTGAGTTTTAAACTTTTATAGGGGGGCCAAGCCCCCTAAATGGGTGGGATTTGCACTATAGGGTCAGGAATACATTTTTGTGTTTCTGACCCTATAGTGATCCTTTAAGCTTAAATCTAACAGAGGTCACTGTAATGGAAGGGAACACGCCCCTCTCCTTTATTTTGGGGGGATTATAGGTTCCCTTTACAGCCTTTGACTTTCCTCCGCCTGAAACTTTAAATCAATATATATTGCTTAGATTTAAATTCCCACTACAAAAAATGCAAGGGAGAGCATGTGAAATCCATGCAAGTATCCAAGCCCTGCCTTTGTATTAATCCGATTCCTAGTTTCATGCTACACTGCTTTACTCTCATCAGTAGAAGGTCAAAAGGTGCACACATCTCCCAACTTCACACAGTAATCTCGTTCTTTACCAAGATTAAGAGCAATTAAAATAGCTGTGCTGAGCATTTTTCTACTGGGAAGAAAACACTCCAAACTACCAATCAGATAAAAAAAAATAAAAAATAAGACAACGCAAAATTATATATTTTTCCTAGCAACTTGGACATAAACACGTAGGCACCACTGGAGTATTTAGTCCCCTTCCCAATCTCTCTACTACAAGTGTAAAATGTGGGGATATGAAAATAGACTGAAGCAAACTGATTTTAGGCTATTAGATTTTAATAGCCATGCCAGCATTCTTACGCGCTATGGTGGCCAATCTCATGGTAAATATCGCCATCACTTCACATCTACCAATACTGACAGAGAAAACAAATCTGAAGAGGTAAGGGCTAGAGTGGGGCATCCCAGTGATGGAGTACCCCAGCTCAACAAAGCAGCCAACAAGCCCTGATAATGAGATCTAACAATAGCAGTTACTGGGAGGAATATATTTTTTTCTTCATCTTTGATTAGCTAAATAGAGCTAATGGAAGCGGCAGGCGTGCCGACTTCTTCCCTTCTCAATGAGCTGTAAAACAGCCGCAATTGTACGAGCATGCAAAATAACTGCTCCAGCACAAAGGGCTTCTCTGATTGGTGTTTGATGGGGAGAAGAAAGAGGACTTGCTAAGGCTGCAGATAAAAAAAAAAAAAAAACTTTAATAAACAAACACAAGAATGTTTAGGGGTATATCTACTAAATTGTTATTTAAAAAACTAAACGTTTCAATGTAGTGTTCCATTAAACCATCTTTAAATGGTTTAACACTGTGGTAGAGTGCCCCAGGTGTCAGTCTGGCTTCCTACCCTCTGCTGCTCGAATATGCAGAAACATTTGCTTGAATAGCAGGTAGAGACAGAGCGTCAGCTGAAACTTTCAGCCTATCATTGGTCACCCGTAGCAAGTAATACTACAAAAACAAGAACGACAAGCGATAGGCTGAGAGGGTCAGGTGATATTTAAAAGCCTAAACACATACTCCCACAGTTGCAAGCAGCGAAGAGAAAGCTGGACCAGTGCCTTGTAGACTCCATTTCAGTATTAAACCATTTAACAACAATTTGATGGTAAGAAGACACTGGGGGACTCTAGACACCATAACCATTTCAGGTGCAGAAAGTGGTTTTGGTGCTTGGAATGTTCCTTTAATGCAGATATTAAAACAAGCCTAGGGGCGGGGTTTGAGCACAGAGCGGAGCGGACACATGCAGACATAGCTCCCGCTCTACACGACACTTAAACCGGACAAACAACAGATTACAGACCAGAGAAGCCACAAACCGGGTCACCGGCAGAAAGGTGAAGCAACGCTGAATGTTTTGATACCACACAAGACGCAATCGCAGCCGTCTGACCGGTAACCTCATCTGAGGCCTAGCATGCCAAGCAACCTGATCGCCGGGGGAGGCGGCCGATCTCCTGGCACAGGGCCAGCATCGCATGGCAGCGCTCGTGTTCCCCTGCTACCCTCCCCCCTATGGACCGGTGTGGGAAATCCCGGTCCCCACTGGAGATGCATACTCGCCTGACAGGGGGAGAATCACTGTCCGACGACAAGCCGCGCGAGGCGCCCAAGGTGGCAGTCGTGCCAAGCTCCGAGCAAACTAAGGCGGATCTGGAGCTCCAGCAATGGAGATGGCGCTTCGAGAACAGATTCAATCAAATCTGCCAAGCATTTTGGAGAAACATACAGCACAGGCCTCCTCCCCGAGTCTCATGTGAAGCGGGAGAGCGCGCCGGCAGAGGCCCGCCCGACCCACCCCGGGCGAGGGACCCAAGCGGGTGTCCACCCACTCCGCCACCCCTCCAGCCGGAAGGCAGCTCGCAAACCAAGGAATCCAGGGGACATGGCTCACACTGGGCTAAAAAACCGCCGCACTCAAACCAACCAGGCGACACCCCACAAAGCAGCGGGGGCAATTAAGAAGCGGCGGAGAATAGCCGCACGCACCCGGCACAGGAGAATACACTACAAACTTACCTCTGACCATCCAGAACAAGCGGAGGCTAAGCAAAGATCTGAGCAACCACTCCTGTCAACGGCCACGCGTCAAGCGCTGGGACCCCCCACGGAGGAGAATAGAGAAGCCGCCCACCTCCTTATATGCCCCAAGAGCTTCCCAAATAAGGGTATCGGCTGAGCTAAGGACATTGCCTGAGTTGCCTAACTCTGAATCCTCCATGATATTGATGGCCACCACATTACCCTGGATACTATACCATGCCGCAAAGTTTAAAATGCCCTCCAGCGGCCACTCTACCTAGTAAGATAGAATCATATGACCTTATGTCTCACACTATCTACACTCACCTCACATCCTCAAAGCATGTTGTTAACCCTATGTTCACTTACGCACCCACATGTCTAGATAACTCAAAGTGGACTCTATTGTTCTACATAATCAGACATACACGAATAGCCTGCAACCCAACTACTTACATGGAGATGTGTGTGATAGCATTATACCTCTGTTGAAGTTATCAGTTGCATGCCTTAACCTAAAATGCATACACCTTTATGCTGTCAGGTAGAATAGTTAGAGTTTAATCCATTGTCTCATTACTGAATACTGACATGTGTTCACTGTGTCATCTCTTTGCTATAAGCCTAAATCTATGTCTAGCTTGTCTCTAGAGAGAATCCTTAAATTTAAAACTTGTGCTTTCACATGTACCTCTATGTTCACCTGTCAACATTACGTTGGAGGAATGCCTTTGGGGTACCTCTCAACTGTTTGTTATTAACTTACGCACTACAAAAATAAAGAATAAAAAAATATATATATATATATGTAAAAATAAACAAGCCTAGACATATATACTTATTTTCCAAAATTAGTTTTGCCTTGAAAGTTTGAGGTATTTTGAACTTAAAATAAGAAAACATATTTCACAGATAAAATACTATTTAAAGTCAATTAAACCAAAGTGAAGAAAATGAAATATATAGTTCCTGGTTAATATGATTTAATAATAAAATCAACACTGTATAAATGGGTAAAAACAAACAACACAAAAAACAATGGGTCTAACAGATTTTATTAAAATAAAACAAACGTTTATATATATATTGTGTTAACTTATCAAAGTATAAAGAGAAAAGACAATCTCAAGCTGAATGTTTAGTAAAAACAAACGTAAAGTTGGGGGAAAAACAAACAAAAATAATGTAAAAAACAAAACAAACAAAAAAACCTTGTGCTACGGATAACATTATCTTTCAAAAAAATGAGCATGTGTGGTTTATCAACCAAGAGATTAGGTACACTTAATATGCAAAAAGGAATGTTATCTGCTCTCAAAATCTTTTTTGTGATGTATCTTTTCTTCACATGAGGTGTTAATTTTTTTAGAAAAGCAGTATTATCTTTAAATACATATTTTAAAATGTCAGAAAATATAAAGGTGCAGAAGTGAAACTAAACTATAAACCAAGGCTTTTTTAGCACAATATGCCAGTGGTGGAAAATCCAGGTTCTTAAAGAAACACTGTAGCCACTATAACAACTTCATCTTATTAAGTGTTCTTGCATAGCAAGACCACTTACGGTTATCTCACATATATATTATTATTATAGCCAAATTTACCACCCTAACTCCTACCACAGTTTTTACTGTGGAACGTTTGGCCGAATGGTTCTCGAAATATCGTTGTTCTTGTGGCAAAATTGGTCCCATAGGAATGAATGGCAAAATGTTCAAAGCTAGAGTGGGAGCTGGCAAAAGCTGAAAAATCAGGACATGATTTCTAAACTGCCACCACCTCATTTTCAAGCCCACCTACACAAATCTTATATCAAAACGTTCAGTTATCCCTCCTGCCACTAAAAATGCACGGTTAATCCATAGCCCTGATAGTTTTGACAATATGACCATTTGTTTGCAACTCACGCCGTCCATTGACATTCATTGAAACTCCACTCTGCAAAGCTCACATTTGAAGGGCAATTTCTAAACTGCGACTGTGCCTTCATTGTTAATATTGCAGAGACATACTATACATCAAAATGTAGGTCTGGGTCTTGTGATTCTCACAATATAAAGCTCTTCACTGGAGGATGTATAGTTTTTAAAATACGACCGTTTGAAGATGGCAACCGCCAAAATACTCTGACCTGTGCCAGGCTGCAGCAGCAAGTGATGTCATAGACAGGGCCTTTTGCACATGCTAATGTTTTTATAACTGTATGTTTTAATGTAACTGTGAAGCACTTTGGGCAACAACGTTGCAATTAAATGTGCTATATAAGTAGTTGTAGACTACTGGTGGAGGCAAGAACACTTTACACAATTTCCCCGGAAATTGTAGCTTTCTAGTTCAAGTTGTTATAGTGCCTTTAATATTTCCCCCCTCCTCTTATCTCCTATGAACTGGGTCTCCAATATGATCTAGTTCAATTGGTTGACTGTTAGAAAGTGCGGCTTCATGCCACTCCTCAAAGCCTTCTGAATTAGAGAGCCAAGACTGTTACTTCCTGGCTTTCATTCACATTCATACCAAGACGGCAGCATGCCTAGCATGTGGATGTCGACAGGTTTGGGCTTTTGCAATCACGACTTCCCATAGAAAATCATTGCATTCAATGATTCTCTATGACAAGCTTTTCATTGCTGGATTGCAGAAAATGCCACGCTTACACCTACAGTTCACCATGCTTTCGTATGAGAAGCATTGGGTTGGACCAATGTCCACAATGGACAATGCATAAAGGCACACAACAGACTAACACAGGTAAGTAAATGTATATTTACCAAAGATTTTAATCATGAAAGGAGTTGGTATGAGGGACACGAGGAGGGGCATGAAATAAAAGCCAAAACAACTTCACGATGCTAAAGTTGTTTTGATGCCTTTAGCATCCCTTTAAGAGACACTTACAATCCACTGCCATAAATTACATCATCAATATATTTAGTTATCTGATGACAAACAGGGATGGGAACAAAAGAAGAAGAAAAAAAAAAGAAAAAAAAAAAAGAAGAGATGTACAAAATGGACAATGGACTGCTTCCAAAGACTCTGTATAAGTTGCAATGGATACGATCTATTATGGGGTAAATCTCTCTGTGACATGATCGGTATGTGCCAAGCATTCCCTGTGGCAGTAAAAGATTTTGTATGACGTAAGCAGCAATGGCAAGTATCTACAGTGCAACATTTACATGTTTTGAATGTTCTCTCAAACTTTTATACCAAGCAGTCTTAAAGATGCTAAACCCACAAAGTCCTCCAATAATTCTGCTTCAATTTCTTTCAGGCTTGGGGAAGCAATCAGCCTGTGAAGTCTGCACATACCATATCCAGAAAATTCCTTGTAATCAAACCGCATCCTGACGCTCTCATTTCTTTCAATGGGAGACCTACCACGCAGCTGCATCACATCACATCCACACATGATAAATAATATTCACTACAAAAGGTGGGGAGCCATATATGCATATAGCAAAGCTTCAATTCTTTTGAGTCAGTGGTTCATATTTTTTTTTTTTTTAATTTGAATATTTTTATTGAGGCATAAGCAAATGGTAACGGTCGACAGTGACAACAATTAACAATAGGGTAGAGCGCCATGGGATGGTTAAAAGGGTATGGGTAAATACAGTATGTCAGGAATGATGGCAGCATAGTAAAATAACATTGTGAAGGTACGACATAGCGTTGTGAGAAATACATTGTCACTAGTTGAGAGCCCCTTTTTTCATAGGTTGTATGGTGTGTCTGTGCTTGGAAAACACATGACCTGGTAGGCCGCACTCTACCATCTTCTATCCCCAGCAATGCCTGAGGCCTGCAGGTCCTGAAGCTAGAGTTTTGTTCAGCAGCCTTTGTCCGTTACTGCCTGTGTATGGCTGAAAGGGGAACTAAGGAGTCAGAGATGTTATGCTACCGTGTTTCCCCGAAAATACGCCCTACCCCGAAAATAAGCCCTAGCTGAATTTTCGGGGTGGGCTGCAATATAAGCCCTACCCCGAAAATAAGACCTAGGCAGGGCCGGCGCCTGCCGGCCCTTTAAATGCCTCAGCCGCCTGAGCGCTCTATAGAGGGGGGAGTATTACAAGGAGGGAGGGGGGAGTATTACAGGGAGGGAGGGGGGAGTATTACAGGGAGGGAGGGGGGAGTATTACAAGGAGGGAGGGGGGAGAATTACAAGGAGGGAGGGGGGAGAATATTACAGGGAGTGAGGGGGGAGAATATTACAGGGAGTGAGGGGGGAGAATATTACAGGGAGGTAGGGGGGAGAATATTACAGGGTGGTAGGGGGAGAGTATTACAGGGAGGGGGAAGTGAGGGTCTCTGGGGGGGTTACACAGCGCGGACACCGGCTGACAGACTGGCTCTAAGCCCTACCCTGAAAATAAGCCCTAGTGTCTTTTTTGTGATTAAAATTAATATAAGACCCGGTCTTATTTTCGGAGAAACACGGTATGCGGGTTATTAGTATAACCAGTGTGACGTTCAGGCATGGTGCGAGGATAGTCATAAGCACGGTGGAACTTGAGGGGGTGGGGGTTATCACTCATCATCACTCATTTAAGACGGCCCGCTATGGCAGTGTGGGGCGGCTTAAGTCCTGGAAGACACAGAGAGTATTCCTCAAAAATAAAGGGCGTTTAAACCCTGGTTGCTTTTTGGAATGCTTCCTTATCTCATCTGGACCTGAATCTCATGATGACATCCTTAGATATGGGGAATTTGTTGTGAGGTTGGCCCGGCAGATGGTACATTCCATCTAGGATTAGGCTTTTGACCTGCTTAGGTGGCAGAGCTGTGGAGATCAGTCTCCTCATGAACTGTGGCAATTTCGCTGGGTCAATGGTGTCAGGGACCACTCTAACCTTCAGGTTGCTTTGTCTCGCTGTATCTTCGAGGTGCGCCATCTTGGCACTTAGTTGTGCATATGTGAGCTGTACCTCTTGTAGTTGCGCAGTGGTTGAGTCTTGCTTGACCCTCAGGTCGTGTACATCTATCGCGGCCCTGATGCGTTCTGTCAGAGCGCTCAAATCCTCTTTCAGGATCGCGGATTTCGGATGCAAAGATGGTCTTGAGCTCCGTGACCATGGAGCTCAGGGTTACTTTCGTGGCCGGGAGTGGTACTGGCCATCGTGCCTCCTCCATCTCTCGGTCCTCCTCTTCCGAAGTGGAAAGTGAGTCCAAGGTGGAGGCACGGAGGATGTCCGCCATTTTGAGCCTACTCGGCTGGGATAGGAGCTGCCTGATATTCCGGGTCTGCCCCTCGCTGAGCCCCCGAGATTTCTTGGGGTGTTTCCTAATTGTAGCCCGGAGCAGGAGGTGGCTTTTGGTAAGTCGGTGCACCGCCAAACCGCTGTAGAATGCGTGGTTTCGGTGTGTATGAGCAGGAGCTCAGGCGCCATTCGAATTGCCTGCGCGCTGGTTAGCTCCACCCCCATTTTATATTGACCAGTCAATATAAGAGGAGTTATTTTATACAACAAGCACCTACATTGGTATACATAAAAGTTGATAAAATAAGCTTAGGTCATTCGTTATAAAAATATGTTGTTCCTCTGTATGCCAATTCTTAGTAAGAATTCATAAAATGCTACGACTTAACACATTATGGGAATAGGTGGGTTAGCTATCTTTATTTCTTCTACTGGCTGAGAAGTATTGAGCAAACAGCTGACCAATGCCTCAGTTTAATATAGTCTTTTCAAATGATTCAATAAGGTTAGAAAAAAAAAACTTTCCAATGATGTAGCTACAAAAAATCCCAATATAATATTTTTGTTACAAAGTGGCAGACCATCTTAGACTTGATGAGAGAGAGAGAGAGAGAGAGAGACTCTATATTGCTATTCGTCTCAAATTAGAACAAATACCCTTTTGCAACTTCTGACATTCAGATTAGGCCAACTCAGAAACTTATCTCGAGATCCGGACAGACAATTAATGGAGGATAAAGAGGTCTCGTTTTGGCTTAAGAAACTTTGCATAGTAAACAAAAATTGCTCATGTAAAAACTGACCTATGCTTAGAGGGGAGAAAGACATTAAAGAGATTTTATAATCCTAAGAAACATTATAATCAGAAGCTAGCATTCAGAATAAATTTGGAAAGCAAATATAAAATACACAATGTGTGTCTAGCAAAAGGAGCAGGGGTATAAAAACACCATAAGGTTGTTGCAAAAATGTAATTACTTTCTAAAAGGACAAGCTGTGCCCTCCATTAGCAATACCTACAATAAAAACCTTGCATCCTATTAACATAAAAATGCAGCAAACCGGGGGCGGGGCCTGACCAGCATGGCGGAGAGACGTGTTCTCCACAAGCTCCCGCACAAACTCGGCGAAACGAAAAAAATAAGGCCCTACAGGCGACACAAGCGGCAATCCCAGGCACCCTCCTGCCACCCACAACAAGGGGCACACGATGGGACGCCGGGCAATCCGATTGGGACCAGTTGGACCGCGACAGACACTGCGGCCTGGTGCGCGACGGGCGGGGGAGGCGGCCGCTCCTTCAGCCTGGAGGCATATTGAGGCTGCTCACAGCACAAGAAAGCCCTGTACCCCCCCTCCCCCCCCGGACCAGGGGGGGTAATCCTGGTCCATCCAGGGGTGGCTACCCCGGGCAAACGGAGAAGCAAAAAGGCGCCAAGACAGGACAGCAGATACCTACCTAAAATGGCGGCAGAGACAAGCGCTGAGACCCTGACAGACCGAACACGAGACATCCTCTCACGAATCCGCGACCACT
Organism: Pelobates fuscus; assembly: GCF_036172605.1. Lineage (NCBI taxonomy): Eukaryota > Metazoa > Chordata > Amphibia > Anura > Pelobatidae > Pelobates > Pelobates fuscus. Next base: position 336,728,604 of record NC_086321.1, on the reverse strand, counting down.
TTGAGGCATTCTGGAGGAAGCTGGAGGGTAAGCTGCACTGGCAAGCCCCGCAACAGCCTCCAACCTTCACAAGGCGGTCACCGCTACCAAACTCCCAGCAGGCGAACTGGCGCATGCACAGCCGCCCTAGACTCACACTCATCCGGGCACGGCACCCGTGCCAACCCTACCGCAGCTCCACCACACACCAGCCCGGCACACATCGACTCCATGCTCCCAATACTTCCTGGCAGAGAAGGCACACGCCACAGCGCCATCTACAGGCACAAAGGCGACAGAGGGGACAAGGCCCGGGAAGAGAACCCCGCTACCCGACAACAGCTAAGACGCAACGATGTTCAGGATTTTGGGACTGGCAGTACAAGGGCAAAATAAATGTTGCGGGACTCCTGTGGCAAAATGTAGCTTGGCCCCAACGAGGAATTGGTTGAACACACAGCTATACTGAGGACCCTACCACCCCTGGCATGCAACTCCTAGGGCACTCGTAACAGTCCTGTAACGTATATTGCTAGCGCTTAATGTTAATTTTACTGTGTACTTCTACTTTTATAACCCCTGCTACTGCGATTACTACAGTAAGAGAACAGCAATGCAGATAGCCAGGACCAGTGTAGCAATCTTGCCTCTTCTCTGACATAAAAGCTAGACTAAGCCTGAATAACATTAATCGAATACCACTCTCTGATGCCCAAAACTAGATAACTAGACATACCAGTGATATTACCTTCAGATATGAGACAAAATCAGCTGTTAGACCATCTACTGTTAATTACCTAAACTATCTCTAAATATAAAAATTGTGCTTGATTTTGCATGTACCTATATGTTTGAAATGTCTTTTATGCGTTGGAGGGATGCCTTTGGGGTACTTCGCAACAACCTGTTATCAGCTTATGCACTACAAAAAAAAAGAATATAAAAAAAAAAAAAAAGCAGCAAACACACGGTCCTTTCCCCCCTGCCCGTCTGCCCGCCCGCCCGCCCCCCGGAGCTGGGATTACCTCCCCCACCTATACCCCCCTGGCACTCCTCCTACTTCCTTCCTTTCTTCATCTCTCTTACTTACTTTCACTTAGGCCCTCGTTCTTGCAGAGGACCCACTATATACAAATACAGCATCCATAAGCTTAGAGCGCACACAGAAGCTCGCAAAAGCTTCCTCATATGGCATTCAAGGTCACAAGATATGATAGCAAGCAGTGGGGTGGGGAATGATGGATGGAAGGAAGTTGACAACAGAAGGGAGGGGAAGGTGCAAGAAATAGCTCAACCACCTCATTTACACTGGAGCACATCACCCAAGGTAGTAAACCTACGCCCTTCAACAACCCATCATCTGCGACCAGGACAACATTCAACTTGTGAATCAGTGACACATCTATGAAGTTGACCTGAGTTAAGAGACCTTCTTAAATGACAAGCTTATAGAATGTGACGGCAGATAAGAACCATTCGGCCCATCTAGTCTGCCCAATTTTCTAAATACTTTCATTAGTCCCTGGCCTTATCTTATAGTTAGGATAGCCTTATGCCTATCCCACGCATGCTTAAACTCCTTTACTGTGTTAACCTCTACCACTTCAGCTGGAAGGCTATTCCATGCATCCACTACCCTCTCAGTAAAGTAATACTTCCTGATATTATTTTTAAACCTTTGTCCCTCTAATTTAAGACTATGTCCTCTTGTTGTGGTAGTTTTTCTTCTTTTAAATATAGTCTCCTCCTTTACTGTGTTGATTCCCTTTATGTATTTAAATGTTTCTATCATATCCCCCCTGTCTCGTCTTTCCTCCAAGCTATACATGTTAAGTTTCTTTAACCTTTCCTTGTAGGTTTTATCCTGTAATCCATGAACCAGTTTAGTAGCCCTTCTTTGAACTCTCTCTAAGGTATCAATATCCTTCTGAAGATAGGGTCTCCAGTACTGTGTACAGTACTCCAAGTGAGGTCTCACCAGTGTTCTGTACAATGGCATGAGCACTTCCCTCTTTCTACTGCTAATACCTCTCCCTATACAACAAAGCATTCTGCTAGCATTTCCTGCTGCTCTATTACATTGTCTGCCTACCTTTAAGTCATCAGAAATAATCACCCCTAAATCCCTTTCCTCAGATGTTGAGGTTAGGACTCTATCAAATATTCTGTACTCTGCCTTTGGGTTTTTACGTCCAAGATGCATTATCTTGCACTTATCCACATTAAATGTCAGTTGCCACAACTCTGACCATTTTTCTAGTTTACCTAAATCATTTGCCATTTGGCTTATCCCTCCTGGAACATCAACCCTGTTACATATCTTAGTATCATCCGCAAAAAGACACACCTTACCATCAAGACCTTCTGCAATATCACTAATAAAAATATTAAAGAGAATGGGTCCAAGTACAGATCCCTGAGGTACCCCACTGGTGACAAGCCCAAGCTTCGAATATACTCCATTGACTACAACCCTCTGTTGCCTGTCACTCAGCCACTGCCTTACCCATTCAACAATATTGGAATCCAAACTCAAAGATTGCAGTTTATTGATAAGCCTTCTATGTGCAAAAGTGTCAAAAGCCTTACTGAAATCTAGGTAAACAATGTCTACTGCACCACCTTGATCTATAATTTTAGTTACCCAATCAAAAAAATCAATAAGATTAGTTTGGCATGATCTCCCTGAAGTAAACCCATGTTGTCTATGATCTTGAAATCCATGTGTTTTTAGATGTTCAACAATCCTATCCTTTAACATGGTTTCCATCACTTTCCCCACTACTGAAGTAAGGCTTATTGGCCTATAGTTGCCCGACTCCTCCCTATTACCTTTCTTGTGAATGGGCACAACATTCGCTAACTTCCAATCTTCTGGGACTACTCCTGTTATCAATGATTGGTTAAATAAATCTGTTAATGGTTTTGCTAGTACACCACTAAGCTCTTTTAATCGCTTTGGGTGTATTCCATCAGGTCCTATTGACTTATTTGTCTTTACTTTTGACAGTTGAGATAGAACCTCTTCCTCTGTAAACTCACGTGTAATAAATGACTAATTTATCCTTTTTCTTAACTGAGGTCCCTTTCCTTCATTTTCATCTGTAAATACCGAACAAAAATATTCATTGAGGCAGTCAGCTAGACCTTTATCCTCATCTACATACCTTCCTTCTTTTGTTTTTAATCTAACTAATCCTGGTTTTACTTTTCTTTTCTCATTTATGTATCTAAAAAAAGTTTTGTCCCCCTTTTTTACCGACTGTGCTATTTTCTCTTCTGTGTGTGATTTGGAAGCTCTTATAACTTGCTTAGCCTCTTTCTGCCTAATCTTATAGGTCATTCTGTCTTCCTCACTCTGGGTTTTTTTTATAATTACTAAATGCTAACTTTTTGTTTTTTACTATTTTGGCCACATCTGCGGAGTACCACAGTGGTTTCTTGAATTTTTTGCTTTTACTGACAAGCCTAATGCAATTTTCTGTTGCCTTCAGTAGTGCAACTTTTAAATAATCCCATTTCTTTTGGACTCCATTTAAATTGCTCCAGTCTGATAATGACTCCTTTACACATATTCTAATTTTAGAAAAGTCTGTTTTTCTAAAGTCTAAAACTTTTGTTTTTTGTGTGGTGTGACTCAGTCACTGTTCTAATATTAAACCACACTGACTGATGATCACTGGATCCTAAACTTTCACCTACAAGCTTATTGGGCTGACTCAACTATTGCCTTGACCCGCATATTCTCTAGCCTTGTACCACTGTTATGTTATTTCTTGAATATCTAGGCCTGACCACAAGCCCAGTTGCAAACCCTTGTCATCAAATAATGTCATTTAAATGTTAAGTACTACAAAATCTGTGCCACTGTCTCATGCCATGTCCAAGTTTCTTCACTGTTATCATGGTTTGCCTATGCTGTCGTGGCATTGTGAACCCTTGTATTATTTTGTGCACAGAAAAAATAAAGAATAAAAAAAGAAAAATAGGCAGAAACCTTTAGTCCCATAAGATAAGCACTAGCTCAGACACCCAGGGAGGAGATATATATATATATATATATATATACACACACACACACACACACACATATTATTTGATCCCCATTAGACATTGATGTAATTACTGTGGCTAAATGCAAAAAACAACTGATACCTGTGTGTAATTGTGCACCCACTCCATTACTTGAAAGGACACTATAATCACCAGAACAACTACAGCTTATTGTATTTGTTATGGTGAGTATAATCATTCCATTCAGGCTTTTTGCAGTAAACACTTTTTTTTTAGAGAAAAGATAGTGTTTATATTACAGCCAAGGGATACCTCCACTCCACTGGCCTCTCCTAACTAAGATAGCTACTAGAGGTCTTCAGTGTCTCCATTCAATGCATCTATATGAGGAGATGCTGATTGGCCAGGGTTGTTTGACGTGTACTGTCTCTGCACCTGATCTGTCTCCTTGACAAGCTCAGCCAAGCCAGTGCTTTCCTATGTTAAAGCATTGTGATTGACTCAAATACTCACTTCTGATGATGTCAGCCAAACAGGCAGATCAGGGACAGAGCCAGCAGCAGCAGCCTGGAATAAAAGTAAGATTTCGCTATATCTAGTGGGGCAAGTGGGAACCAGGGGGGCTAGATGGTGGTTTTAACACTATATGGTGAGGAATACATGTTTATGTTCCTGACCCTATAGTGTTCCTTTAATGCAGACTGCACATGTAGACATGGACAGTGGGACAATTTGAAAAATGAATATTTCATAGCAGTATCTTTATGAAATACTCCAATTGACTGTGTTGGAATTTTACTGAAATTACAACCCGGTAAAGAGATATACTGAGATAAAGTAGGGACTTTGCAAAATGTGGCAAGTCCCCAGGTGGCAGCAATGCTGCTTTAAATTAGCATATTTTTAAAGTTTTATATTATACAGATTATTGAACTATACTACTATTAAACAGAAGCTAGGTGACGTAAATGTGTGTTTTCTCTAGAACAGGGGTATAAAGGGATTAAGGGAATTGCAGAGCATTCTGTGAGTTGTAATCAATCATCATAGGGCAGGGGATTGTTTGACACCCCCTGTTCTAAAAGGCAAACTTATGTGCAATGTGCTCATCAAACTATGTTTCCATAATAAACAAAATGGGCAGGATCATGCATTGGACAGCGCTACGGAATTTGATGGCGCTATATAAATAATAAAATAATAAATGGCACAAAACCGTATCAACTAGCACAGAAAGGATGAATCACTTGGTAATGTATCACAATGTAGGTCACACACACAAAAAAAAAAAAAAAAAAGACGTGCACAAAATGGGCAAATTGATAGGGCAAAGGTTCTGGAATCAAAACACAGAGGAAGGTCAAGGGCAAACTGCAAGGATAATAGAAATGCAGAAACAAACCTTATTAAAGTTTTTAGAGTAGGACAAAGATGAATAGAATCGGAAACCCTTTCGAACATGAACAAGCCCACACAAATGAGCAATAAAAGGAGAGTGAGGTTTAAATGAGATAATCAGGAGTCAAAGTTACAGTTTTTAGTGTAAATTCATTTTAATGAGGTAAAGCAATACTTAATTGCAACTAGCAGAAAACCAACATCAGTGCTATGATGGGTCAGAATAAACAGTTCGACTAATTAATATAAATACAGTGGTACCTCAGTTTACGAATTTAATGCGTTCTCCGGGACGTTTCTTATTGCAAAAAAATGTGTAAACCGTAACGCGGTTTCCCATAGGAATGCACTGAAAACTAATTAATCCGTTCTGGAGGTCAGAAAAAAGTCAAAATGAGCTGGCATGTAAACCAACCCACAATGCAGAACACACAGTAAAATGCATGCAAACGACGAAGCTCAGCTCCCTACCTTTCCACTGCTTGAGAAATGCACCAACAAAGTTTTTAAAAAGTCCCAAAACCACTGAAAGCTATTTCCAGAATGGCTCAAAAACTCAATGCAAAAGCCACTCGGACACCTCCACACTCGCCACGTGCTACCCACAGACTCCAGCATGCATGGCAGCAGCGCTATAAACCTCCCAGGCGCAATGCATCCTGGTGAAACTTGCTTTGTATTGCACAAAAAAATTGTAAACCGAGGCAATTATTTTCAATGGATTTTCATTTATAAATCGAAAATTATGTTAACCGAGGCGTATGTAAACCGAGGTACCACTGTATTGATAATACCTTGTTAATCCTGACAAACAGGATTGCCATTTTTGAATGCAGAACATATACAGTGATTTTGAACGTTTGTCCACTGACAAAGAAATGATCGGTCTATAATTTTAATGGTAGGTGTATTTTAACAGTGAGAGACCGAATAACAAAAAAAGAAAATTCAGAAAAACGCATGTCAAGAAAGTTATTAATCTATTTCCATGTCAATGAGTGAAATAAGTATTTGAACCCCTATCAGTCAGCAATATTTTTTAGCTCCCAGGTGTCTTTTATACAGGTAACGAGCTGAGACTAGGAGCACGCTCCATGCAAGATCTCACCTCGTGGAGTTTCAATTACCATGAGGAATCAGCCCAGAACTAGACGGGAGGATTTTGTTATGATCGCAAGGTAGCTGGGACCATAGTCACCAAGAAAACAATTGGCAACACACTGCGCCATGGAGGACTGAAATCCTGCAGCTCCCGAAAGGCCCCCTTCTCAAGAAAGCACATGTACAGGCCCATCTTAAGTTTGCCAATGAACATCTGAATGATTCAGAGTAGAAGTGGGTTAAAGTGTGGTGGTCAGAGGAGACCGAAATCGAGCTCTCTGGCATCAACTCAACTCACCATGTTTGGAGGAGGAGGAATGCTGCCAATGACCCCAAAAACACCATCCCACACCATCAAACATACAGGTGGAAACATTATGCTTTGCGGGTGTTTTTCTGCTAATGGGACAGGACAACTGCACTGCATCAAAGGGACTATGGACGGGCCATGAACCGTAAAATCTTGGGTGAGAACCTCCTTCCCCTCAGCCAGAGCATTGAAAATGGGTATTCCAGCATGACAATGACCCAAAACACATAGCCAAGGCAACAAAGGAGTGACTTAAGAAGAAGCACATTAAGGTCCTGCAGTGGCCTAGCCAGTCTCCAGAACTTTATCTCATAGAAAATCTGTGGAGGGAGCTGAAGGTTCGAGTTGCCAAACGTCAGCCTCAAAACCCTAATAACTTGAAGAGGATCTGCAAAGAGGAGTGGGACAAAATCCCTCCTGAGATGTGTGCAAACCTGGTGACCAACTACAAGAAATGTCTGATTACCAACAAGGGTTTTGCCACCAAGTACTAAGTCGAATGGGACAAATACTTATTTCAATCATTGATATGCAAATCAATTTATAAAACTTTTTTGACATGTGTTTTTCTGGATTCTGAATATGCGGACTAAGAAAGCAAAATGGGGTTTGTGAAATGTTTAACTTTATGAACACAATAACCACTACAACTTAAGGATTTTGTAGCACCTCTGCTGTGCCTTTTTTGATGCAATTCCGCATTGGCCATCAATAAATTAACGATGATAAATTAACGTTGGATAGCTAATGTTGAAGTTCATTGCGTCTGCAACAACAGAGGGTTGGTCTTTAGGCGGTGAGAGATGCCCAGCCTGTATCAAATCAATCAAAATCGGTTTGACCATTACTAGGTACAGCACCCCATAAACTCTTCGCACCAAAACCTCTACAATGAGCTGTAGTGTATGAGAATAACCGAGCAACCAAGCAACAGCTATTTTCTATTACACGGTGTGCAGAATTATTAGGCAAATTAGTATTTTGACCACATCATCCTCTTTATGCATGTTGTCTTACTCCAAGCTGTATAGGCTTGAAAGCCTACTACCAATTAAGCATATTAGGTGATGTGCATCTCTGTAATGAGAAGGGGTGTGGTCTAATGACATCAACACCCTATATCAGGTGTGCATAATTATTAGGCAACTTCCTTTCCTTTGGCAAAATGGGTCAAAAGAAGGACTTGACAGGCTCAGAAAAGTCAAAAATAGTGAGATATATTGCAGAGGGATGCAGCACTCTTAAAATTGCAAAGCTTCTGAAGCGTGATCATCGAACAATCAAGCGTTTCATTCAAAATAGTCAACAGGGTCACAAGAAGCGTGTGGAGAAACCAAGGCGCAAAATAACTGCCCATGAACTGAGAAAAGTCAAGCGTGCAGCTGCCAAGATGCCACTTGCCACCAGTTTGGCCATATTTCAGAGCTGCAACATCAATGGAGTGCCCGAAAGCACAAGGTGTGCAATACTCAGAGACATGGCCAAGGTAAGAAAGGCTGAAAGACGAGCACCACTGAACAAGACACACAAGCTGAAACGTCAAGACTGGGCCAAGAAATATCTCAAGACTGATTTTTCTAAGGTTTTATGGACTGATGAAATGAGAGTGAGTCTTGATGGGCCAGATGGATGGATTGGTAAAGGGCAGAGAGCTCCAGTCCGACTCAGACGCCAGCAAGGTGGAGGTGGAGTACTGGTTTGGGCTGGTATTATCAAAGATGAGCTTGTGGGGCCTTTTCGGGTTGAGGATGGAGTCAAGCTCAACTCCCAGTTTCTGGAAGACACCTTCTTCAAGCAGTGGTACAGGAAGAAGTCTGCATCCTTCAAGAAAAACATGATTTTCATGCAGGACAATGCTGCATCACACGCGTCCAAGTACTCCACAGCGTGGCTGGCAAGAAAGGGTATAAAAGAAGAAAATCTAATGACATGGCCTCCTTGTTCACCTGATCTGAACCCCATTGAGAACCTGTGGTCCATCATCAAATGTGAGATTTACAAGGAGGGAAAACAGTACACCTCTCTGAACAGTGTCTGGGAGGCTGTGGTTGCTGCTGCACGCAATGTTGATGGTGAACAGATCAAAACACTGACATAATCCATGGATGGCAGGCTTTTGAGTGTCCTTGCAAAGAAAGGTGGCTATATTGGTCACTGATTTGTTTTTGTTATGTTTTTGAATGTCAGAAATGTATATTTGTGAATGTTGAGATGTTATATTGGTTTCACTGGTAAAAATAAATAATTGAAATGGGTATATATTTGTTTTTTGTTAAGTTGCCTAATAATTATGCACAGTAATAGTCACCTGCACACACAGATATCCCCCTAAAATAGCAATAACTAAAAACAAACTAAAAACTACTTCCAAAAATATTCAGCTTTGATATTAATGAGTTTTTTGGGTTCATTGAGAACATGGTTGTTGTTCAATAATAAAATTAATCCTCAAAAATACAACTTGCCTAATAATTCTGCACTCCCTGTATATATTATTATGTTATTGTTCTTTAAATACATTGTTTAAAAAAATATTGTTTTGCAAATGACATATTAGCAAAACTACAGACTTTTTTTTACATACAATATTTGGCAATATGGATTAATTCCCAATCTCTGTATTGAGACTGCACTTGTAGACGTGCTATATGGTTAGAACAGTTTTCTTTGAATAATTAAAGGTTTGTTTTTTTTTGTTGTTTTTTTTTTTTTAAAGGGACACTGTAGGCACCCAGACCACTTCAGCTTATTGAAGTGGTCTGGGTGCACTGTCCCTTTTGCAGTTAGTGCTGCAGTGTAAAACATTGCAGTTTACATTGCAGCTCTAAGTCTGCCCTCAGTGGCTGTTTAGCTGAATTGAAACGGACCTTTGGTCTGGTATCTGACGCTGGACATCCTCACGATCTGCATGAGGACCTCCAGCGTCAGAATTGTTCCCGTAGGAAAGCACTGATTCAATGCATTCCTATGGGGAGGTCTAATGCGCGCAGCAAATGTGCATTAGTCCCCGCTCGTCATGGGGCAGATGGGGTGGTGGAGCTTTGACCCAGCACCGAGGGACATCGACGCTAGGAAAAGGTAAGTATATAATGGGTTTTTTTCTGTTACATGACTGGGTCTCCGGTTATACCTTTATTCAAAAGCTGCGTCAGGATGGAAAGTGATCCAAAATAGCATCCTCCATCCGATTTCAGGAATTTCTAGGAATTGCACTACCTGACACCTCCAAGTTCTGCTCAAAGGTAATAGCATCCATGTTGTGGTGATTGATATTCCTTGCAAACAATGACTATTGTTGGAAGATTTTTTAGTTCTAATTTCAAAACGAGTCTAAACACATCCACAGCCCAGTCTCCATTTTTCTATTTTAAAGTGTGATGCACTGGAGATAGTTCGTAGCTCTTAGATACCCTTTTATATAGAGTGGTATTTTCAGATACCAGTTATCATGTGACCTCAAAGGCATCAATATCATGGATGAGAGTTTAAATGGTTTGTTCAGTTTTTTTCCCCTTATTGAGATTGAGATAAAACTCTCACTCCACTATAGTTTTTTTTATAGTTTATATTTCTGCGTTAGATATGCTGAACAAGATGTTATACATAATGCTGATGACTAAGCATCTGCAGAATGGGACTAAAAATAAAATAAAAATATACTTGCCTGAAGAAAGCTTCCTTTGCTGCCGAGAGAAGGCAAATAATGAGGCAGTTATAAGTTCAGTATCCGCACCCTAAACGGATATGCATAAATATCCCACAATTCCTAGCTTGCAGTGTAACATAAATGCAAAGGCAAAATAGTAGATTGTTTTTGTAATGTAATCATTTACAGGCATAATGTATACAGAATGGTTCATTCCCTATAATGTGCAATTGTGTCGTTTTTCCATGACAGGTCCACTTTAAACAAATGTGCACTGCATGAGTTTGACGACTGCTTTACTTCTGCAGAAAAGTAGAAAATTGAGCAGAGGAAAGTCCAGTGGGCAAATGTAGGCAAAAACAGTCAAGTGTTGTCAGACAGATTGCAGATTATTCAACAAAGTACTAAAGCATTTAAAAAAAAAAAATGGAATGCGAAGATCAAGGACGGATACAAACATGTTCAATGGGACACTATAGGTAGCAGAATCACTACAAGTTAGAGACTTGAGATAACAAATAAACCGTGCTTTTATAGGCGCTCAGATTTGTAATGTAGTAAAGAGCCTGGTTCCACTAAGCAGCTCAACACACGTGAAGGTACCTCCAACCTTGACACAATAACATGCAGAATAGTGGGGTAATGAAAGTAGGAAGGTCACAACAAACAAGACCCAGTGGCGCTCCACTGGGTCTTGTTTGTTGTGACCTTCCTACTTTCATTACCCCACTATTCTACAAGTTAGAGACTGCCTGTATAATCATTCCCTTCAGGCTTTCAGCAGTAAACACTTTTTTTCCAGAGAAAATGCCACTGCGGACCTGGGAGAAACTAGGGATGAAGTGGCGCAGAAGCAGCGTAGACCCATAGGCAACCCGGTGCTAAAAAGGCTACCCAAGTCTGCACTAAGACAGAGAAACTCTTAGGCTCTCTCACATGGCAGCTGCCTTCTTCCACATGGCCTTTCGCAGCCGTAAATCTGAAACACAACAGCAAGCAGACACAGTGTAGTTGCTACAAATTCTATGATTCTCCTTGTACTCCATTGTTTTTGCTTAACTGTTCATTAGATATTGTACTTTGTTTTTAGTACCATATGTTCATGGTAGCTCTACTTACACATGTCAAATCAAAAGCCAACATTGCAGCCTCTAACAGTTCACAAATTACGGATGTAAACGTGTTACTACTTTTATACCACAAATATGCTGTATTTTGAGTGTTTAAACTCTAATTCAATACAAATTTTGAAAAAAATAAGTAAACTGGGTTTTTTTGAATGCACATGGGAAAGTGCAGAAGGAACACACATATTTGTATTCCTAATGCTAGTGTTTCTTTAAAGAAGGACTCCTAACATTCAGTAAGCACTATAATATGGTGTGGCTTGATGTAAATAATGCAAACACATATTTCGAGAAGTTAAATATACAAAAAATATTTTACAAAATGGAAAAACCAACAGAATGATGGTGAAAAGCTTTCTATTTGTTACTGTGATACTGAAACACAATGTCCGTATAAAGCCTACCATTTTTTGGTACCAGACACAGGTCAAACATCTTTTGATAAACACTAATCTAGGACTAAAAGCCAGTTTTGTAACATCATTGTCATCTCTTGGCAACAAGTATCAACTCTGTGATGTCACTTTCATTTACTGGTAACAATCACTAGTTCTACGAAGCCACACTTCTATTCTTGGGGAAATAAATGCAGAGCGCAACATCCTTCATCCCTGTCTTAAACAGGCACCTTCTCCCCTGCACTGTAATGTTAATCTCTTGGTAATAATGAACAGATATCAGACACCTCTCCTTTCTATTGCCAAGAGAACTCCAGAAACAACTATGATGTCACATACATTTTCTGGCAGCAGACATCAGCTTTGTGATGTCACTTCCATCCCTTTGTTAACTGGCATCAGGTCTGGAATGTCAACATTTCTTTCTGTGTTGTGACACCCATATCTTGGAAAGCATTGCCAGTGATGCCACTTCCCTTTCCTGACATGAAACATAAGCTTCGAGGCATCATGCCCGTATCTTCTAACCAAACCAGCTTTCCTATATAGCCCCTTCGTCCTTTTCAGCAATAACAGAGACTGCGGGGAACAGGTCAGCAAGCTGAATTTTACTTAATGCAAAAGCATAGTTTCTGCATTTAATGTGCAAGGTTGTTGAACGAGTACTATATATTTTGTTGCACTGCGTTCAGTACACATTCTAAAGGAATAGTTGCCCTCTTTAGTGGTCACCAATGACTGCAGGCCCTCTTACCAGGGCCATACAGGAATGCACTCATTGGCTGAGAGCACTTAGAGAGAACGCTTTAATTTGTCAGGAGTCACTTGGCAAGTACAAATTGTTATAAGGAGGGTCAAATGGCTAGTTCTTTATATATTGTTCTTTATATTGGAGAGATGGTGTTTTTAAAGAGATCAATTATAGAATATTTTGGTAATTATCTACCCAGATAAGTTAACTGGGAAGGAGCCCAAAAATGCATAGGTGTGGGGTTGTAGTAGTGGGTCACAGGCAAACTAACATCTGAGGACTTGTTGACATTATATATATATTAAGAAAATCTATATATTTACTAGCAGTTCTGCTAGCACAATATATAGAGAATGATTATTTACAGTTATATGCAGCACAGACAAAGTGGTGCTGGAGTACATTAGTACTGGTTGTACTTTAACATGCGTTCTTCTGTAGCAGCTGAACTTTATTTAGAGCATCAACACCTGGATAGGAGCTGGTCAGGTAGCCCATGCATCCCTTCCCCTCCCAAAAATGAAATAAGGCTGACAATGCACAGAATACTTCTAAAGTGCGCTGGAGAGATCATGCCCTTGCTCTGATTGGAGACTTTTATCTGGTGTCCCAGATGTGGAACACAAGGGAACAAATCTAGAATATACCAAAACATTAACAAGCAAAACAGGCGCTAAAAATGACGTGATAATGATAAAACACAGTGCAAATACCAGTGCACTATAAGGTGCTAAGAAAATAGTAACACACAAATGAGAGAGAGTGCAAAATATGCAAGTGCACATGAAAGATGGAAGATGGAACATGGAAGAGGGAAACGCCCTGAATTTGACCCCTGCAAATTTGCAAAAACCCACATACATTTGGGGCACTGTTGTACTCACAACAGAAACAAAAAAGCAAAAATTCACAAACTGAATATAATGCTGACTGGAGATAAAGATGTATGCACCAAATCATCCAGTGGTATGGAACAATGTAACCAGAGGGAGACCACTAAGTATCTGAAATAACAGATAGTATCAAAAAAACAAAACAAACAACAAAAAACTCCAAATAATAATAAACATTTATTTATTATTATTGGGAGTTAGTTTTTTTTTTGTGTGCGTGTGTTGATACTGTGTTATTTCAGATAATTAGTGGTCTCCCTCTGGTTACATTGTTCCATACCACTGGATGCTTTGGTGCCTACCTCTTTATCTCCAGTCAGCATTATATTCAGATTGTGAATTTTTGCTTTATTATTTCTGTTGCTAATATCACCCTTGGGTATTGCTGGAGTGCCCTCCTGGTGCATGGGATCAGGTGGTGTTTATTCCCTTTTACACCCATTTTCACACGGATCCCATTTCTTTCTATTTTTTCACTGTTGTACTCAGGAGATGTTGCTGAACACATATTGGGGTGTTCTTTGTCAGTAACACATAACAGGAACGGAGAATCCATGCCTAAAGTACAATGTGAGAGAAAAATAACAAAAAAATGACTACCCAAAAGTTTGACAAAGACTGTTGGTAGAATGAGTCCATGGAAAGTGTTAAAATACCACCATTTGAAATACCCTAGGGTGTCTACTTTTTAAAAAAATATATATGGTTTGATGGGCTTCACAAATGTCCCAAATTGGACATGGGTGCATGATGACCAGCTGTGAAAATTCCAAGTTGGAAAACTGGAATGAGCACCCTCTAAATAAGTTATTTTAGCCCCCAGAGAACAAGACACACCTATACATGGGTGGTATCACTGTACTCGGGAGATGTTGCTGAACACATATCAGGGTGTTCTTTGGCAGTAACCTTTAAAGTTCTCAATACATGTATTCTTAAATTGCTATGTGTTTCAAAAAAAATCACCAATTATTATTTTTTACATTTGGCATAGATTGGTGGTAAAATGGTTGCATGAAAAGTGTCAAAATACCCCAAGTTTCATACCTTAGGTTGTCGTCTGCTAAAAAATATATACATGTGAAGGGTTATTCAGGGATTCCTGACAGATATCAGTGTTACAATGTAACTTGCGTTAATTTTGAAAACAAAATTTAAAAAATGGTTTGGAAATAGCAAAGTGCTACTTGTACTTATAGCCTTATAACTTTCCAAAAAAAAGTTAAGAACATGCTAACTTTGGGCATTTCTAAACTCAGGACAAAATTTAGAAACTATTTAGCACGGGTGTTTTTTGTTTTTTATTCTTTTTTTATTCTTTATTTTTGCGTGCAGTGTTAAATTACAGGCTTTCTTATTGACTTCATGACTTATAACAAAAGTTGTAAATGACAACGTTAAACAAATAAGATCAAGATGTGCTGCACATTTTTTTGTAAGAGAACAACTTAGTCATAGTAAGGCATTACATTAGCATAGGGGTCATAAAAACATGCAAATTGGCAGTAGCTTAATCTAGAAGCAGGGATAGGAATCAATCATGCTTAGTGAACGAGAATATTATAGACAAACTTATGAGAGTTGCCAATCAAGGTTAGCATTTAAGATGTAAGCATTTCTTGCTGTCTGTGATGGTTGTGCAAGATAACGTTCTGTGATTATAGTGCATGCTAGGCAAATTAAAAGTCTAGTATCTATAGTATATTGTCAGGTGTGTGAGATAAGCATGATGCGAAAGAGAGGATGCTAAGTCTATTATGTAAACTGAGTGAATGACACTGGTTGTACCGAGTGCAGCTTAAACTTAACGGCTGATAAGTAAACATTAGTGCTACAAATCACGGAGCAATAATAATACTCTAGTCCAAATGCACATGACCAGAATTCTGTAGTTATTGAACATTATTGCCTGTATATGCCCACCGGACACCATATGATGGGGTTACAGCGCTCGTCGCCTTCAAGCTGAATGTCCCTGTAGGCTGCTTAACCGATGCCCCGCAGTGGGAAGCTGCCGAAGTACGTGTGCCATAGCTCAGCTTGCTGTATGTGGGGGCGCCACCAGTGCTGGGTTCTCGGTTTTGGGTCCGCATATCCTTCACGACGGAGGTCAGCCAGCAGGAGACGAGGTGGGGCTGCGGTAAGTGGGGTCCGCTGCGTCATCTTAGTCTGCCATCGTGGTGAAAGGTAGGGTGCTTCCTGCGGCTGTTTGGCTCGATCCAGGCCGTTGCTGGGTGTGTGGAGGGTTCGTAGAATCCGGTGTCCTCGCTTAGGTGTGTGCGGTCCCTTCGTGTGCTTGTTTGTAAGCGAGGGGCAGTTCCGCCTGCGGCACCATCTTGGTGCGCTGTTAGTGCGAGGAGTAACTCGCTTACGGCGGGGTTGCTTGGGTTTTTCTCTTCGTGAGTGTTTGCTTGCTTTGAGCTTCCGTGCTTGTTTCTTTAGTTTTGCCCAGAAGGCTTTAAATATAGCTGTGAGTCTTGTTGAGGGGTCCGGCACCTCTGTGTCGCACTCTGGTGTGCACGTGGCGTCCGCCATTATGCTGTTCCTTGTGTCTAGGTGTCGTGGCCCAGTTGCTTCTGAGTGGTGGACCGGGATAACCCCCGCCGGTCCTGGGGGGTGGGGGTAGGCTGATATTCTGTGTCTTCGTCTCAGTTACCTCGGTGCGGGATCGGAGAGAGCGGCCGCCTCTCCCATTCTCTGTCTCCCGTGGGCTGCCAAGTGCTTTATTCAAGTTGTGGTCGTCCAAGATGCCCATGTCTGGTATCAACGATTCGCCAGGTGTTTTTTGACGGTTGTAGATGCGTAACAGATTTTGGGGGTCAAAGTTAGAAAAGGTGTGTTTTTGTTTTTTTCATCATATTTTAGAAAAATAATTTATAGTAAATTATATGATATGATGAAAATAAGGTCATCTTTAGAAAACCATTTAATGACTAGAAAAACAGTATATAATATATCTGGGTACAGTAAATAGGTAAGAGGAAAATGACAGCTAAACATAAACACAGCAGAAATGTAATGTAAAAAGAGTCCTTACGGTAAGAACATTGAAAACGGTCTGGTCACTAAGGGGTTAAGCCAGATTGCAGATTTAAATTCCTATGTGCGGTGTAAAAAAAAAAAAAAAAAAACAGCCATAGGAAAACCATGCTCATGTCTTCATTTTATGTTACAACTTGTATCCAATATTTTATTTTATTTTTTTTACACTTAGTCCCTCAATGCTCTTTGGAATCAGAAGATGTCCAAAGACTTTGTGACAAGCACTTTTCTTCCCGAATCCACACCCTGTAATAAGGACACCCCAAAGAAAGTGTTATGTTTGCTATAAGAAAGGAGTTCAAATGGACTCCAGTTATTACTGACCTTTTCCATCTGCCCTCAGATTGTATCAGAGTCTACCATACAGAGCTGAACTATTTAATCACTCTGTATGTGACTTTGAAAGATTGTTTGATTACTCTGGATTTCTGACCTTGATTACTCTGTTAGCGGCCGACTACTCTGACTTCAGCATTTCCCTGACCTTGGCCTGTCCCTGTTTACGTTAAGCCCGGCCATTATAAAGTGGCTACTCCAAACAACTCAAAATACTACATTTAGAATACTTGTTAAAATGTTATGCCATCAAGGGGACTATTTTCTTTTTTAGGGCGACATGTTCCCTCAAATGTGACAGAGGCCAAGTAAATCACTATGTCAAATTGTGCATGTTGAAAATAGTATCTAGTATATATGGCAGACCAAAAAAAAAAAAACCTGAAAAACCGGTACATGGTGGTACGCTCATATTTGAGAGATAGTGTGTAATAGGAATTCATGTGTATGGAAAAAGGAAAAAAAACAAAAAACAGATAATATGACCACTAACTGGGGCCAGTATTTGTGATAAAGTGACTAGATCAGTGACAACTTAAATTGCACCATTTGGAATATCCTGGGTTGCCTACTTTTAAAAATGATATGCCATCATGAGGGTAGTTTTTACCCCCCACACTGTCTCAAAGGTGAAATAGGCCCAGAAAATCACGTTGTCAAATTTCCAAGTTGAAAGGGGCATCTAAATCGATATGGTCCTGTGATTTACCCCCCTCCAAAAAAAACTGGAAAGGGGTCATGGAAAAAATGGAAAATCATCCCCCCTTATCTCAGGATAGAAAAGGGGATTTCCTCTGGCCCTATCCCTGATCAGTCTCCTTGGCTGACATCAGAATTGATGTTCTCAGCCAATCACAATGCTTTCCCATAGAAAAGCATTAGTTTGGTTGAGATTGTCAATTCTGATGATTTTAGCCAAGGAGTCGGGGCAGAGATTGGAGTCAAACACCGTCCTGGCCAATCAGCATCACCTCACAGGAGTTGCATTGAATCAATGCATCTCCATGGGAAAAGTTCAGCGTCTCCATGCACAGTGCTGCACACAACATTTTTTATTTAGTATCCTTATGGCAATCCCACATAAGGATTAGGGAGCTATCTATAAGAAGCTGTAAGACCACAATTACAAAATGTTCTTCCTTTTCTTAAGTTTGGTCTTTCAGAATTCAGTAATATTACATATATTGAATTTGAATACTAAAAGAAAACAAAAACAAATCCACAAAGATCATCAACATTGCTTCTAAATAGAAGGTACCAATTTAAAAAAAAAAAAAAAAAAACCTTTGCAGACCCAATTTAAATGTTTTAAGTATATAAAGAATCACCCCAATACTCCTTTGTGTTACAGACATCAATAGTCTGGAAAGCTATCATAAAACTTAATTTATCTGTAAATATATCTATCCCTAGATCTATGTAAACACACACCTACAGCGCACCATAAATAAATTCTGGTAAAACTGTTTTAATCACTGTCAGCATATAACCAAGTACTAAATGAGTTGGATTATGTAATTGATTTCCCTATCACTTTAGAATATAGATATATGCCGACATATGCCTTCAACTCCTAGACCAGAACCAGTGCCATGCTGATGAGACTCAGAAGGTTGAAACAGTGCAGTCCATGATTGTATTTTGGTCATTGGGATCACAACCCATGCTTTCGTTTTAGAAGAAGATGTATTTAAAAGCATGCTCCACTGCAGGATGATGTAGGTGTAGAGCCAAGGGTGGAATAACCATGGAAAGAGCTATCCTTTAAACTCCTAGGTATTTGAATGCATTTTATGTAATATTTTTGTTCTTTACATGGTGGCTTTGGAAGAGAACTTGCAGATCTTAGGGATGGTTTTCAGATCTGTTCGTTAGTAATATGGGATTTTAATCTGATGTTCACTCTCCCACTTTTGTGGTCCAGCACAACTGCAGTGCCATTCCTATGGAGCCACAAGAGGCAAGGCAGGAATGTATGATACCACTGTCCTTACACAGCATGACCGATTGATAATACTATCAGCGTTTGGAGAAAGAAGAGACTTAAACTGCGGCTCCTACATTACCTAAGGAAACACTCCAAAACAAAACACTTTTGCTTGATGAAGTGCTTTGTGTGTGAAGGGTTTATTCTCTTTTTTATGTCCAAAAAGTGTAGATTTCAATAGAAATTTTCACTTTTTTAAATTAATCCTTTCACATCCCCTGGCTGGTCATCAGACAGCCAGTCCTGTTACTTCCTGGTCTGGTTAGCTCAGTGGAACAAAACTCAAGAGGCAGCAATAGCTCAGAGCACCTTTCAAAGACTTCTCATTGAGCTGCATAGAGAAGTCTGTGATTGGACAGCCATATCAGGGTTTGGGAAGAATGGGGGCTTGCAAAGGCTACAGACAAGAAATCTGTAGGTTTTGCAAACGTTTTTTAAGTATAAGAAAATAACGCATAATTAAATGCAGTCACGGTTTCATTGGGGATAAATATAAAAGGTGATTTTTTAAAATTAGGATTTAGGCAGTGGAGTGTCACTTTAAGTTGCAGAACTGTGCATGTCCACCTGCCTTAATGGCAGAAGTCCTCAGATACACCAAAGTAAAATTAGGTTTTCATAAGGGATGGAGGGGAGCTGCAAAGGGCTGAATAAGAAAGATGGAAATTTATGAATTAGAAAATGTGTTGTCCAAAGAGATAAAAGATAATAGATGGCAAGGAAAAACTCACTGATTGTCAGGACTGCTTAATGTGGCCTGCACAGTAATTTACTCCTCACTAGTTGAAGCTCTGAATCTGCCCTTGGAATAAAGTATAAACCACAATGCCTGTCTGTGTTCATTTGCATTTTGAACTGGGAATTTTGGGAGTGTTATGGAAACAATTTATTGGAATACATTTCCCAAAGTGAACTTTTTCCAAGATTAAACCCCCTCCCCCCGCCCCTCCCTATTGTCAGGATAGGGCATTGAAAGAGACTAAGTGACTAAGTGTATGAGGTACATCCATCATGCAAAAATGATATAATGGCATATTCTAAAATGTCATTAATGAACTGTGCTGACCAAAGAATTCCTTGTCAAAAAAAATTTATGATCGTTTCAAGAATACAAACATGTATTCCAAATACTGTAGTTCTAAAACCACTGTTTAGACCCTCCCATTAAGATGGTGTTTTTACACACCTTATTTTCAGAGCTGGGCTGGTCTTGTCTCGTTTCAGCCGGCTTGACCGCGCTCCGCTATCCTTGATTGATTATCAAATTTGACAATCTCAGCCAATCCAATTTTACATAAGAAAGCATTAGGACTGGGGCGGAGCCAAGCAGCCCAGACGTGCCCAGCGCGAGCTCCCACGTCTGGGTACTAAAAACGGGGTATCACACCCAGCCATAGACACCCACAAGCCGCAGACCACAATACCGGTAACCAGGAGAGGATGCTGCGTCGACCGGTGCCTCTCTCGAGCCTCTGCGCAACTTTTTAGACACACCGAGGTTTGCGGCCTACCTGAGCTACAGCCACGGAGAGACGGCCGCTCTCCAGGCACATCTGCAATAGACTGGGATCCCGGCGAAACACCTTCCCCCCCCCCCCCCCCGGGTCATCCCGGTCCACCTATAGCTGCCTGACTCACCCTGCCGACAACGGGCTGCTGATACTGCACAAGACTGAGAAGTGACTCCATCCCTCAAAATGGCGGACGCACTCTCCCCACGCGGCGAGCGAGACGGGTGCGCAACGATAGACCTTATGCTACAGCACCTGGACGAGTTCTTTGCCAAGCTATGGCAGAAGCTGGAGGTACGTGCAGCGGAGGGGAGTCAGAGAGGCAATCGGAGACACACACGAATTGGGGTGCAAGAGGCCCCGCCGGGCGCGACCACTCACCGAGCACTTGAGCCGTGCAAACACAGCCCACCCAGGCAGCGAGCCGGCGGGGTCTTTCAACCAAGGACTCTCTTGCTGGAACTGCAGCACAGAATCTCCACCACCACCGTTACCAACGAGCAAGGGGAGGGGGACGCCTGGCAACGACAAGTGAGGGTGCCTGCTGCCAGAACCGCACGGAGGGGAAAACTCACTCATCCCCCGACGCACACAGCTCTGAAACCTAGCACACGCTACCGGCCCACACCGATAGCGGCAGAAGCTACACACCAAAGGCTCCAAGCGAGGAAACTTAGGGAGACAAGACAGGGGAGAGCGGGTGGAAAGCGGAGGAGCCAAGCGGCAGCGAGATACAAGTCCCCACACGCATGGACCAGCACCACCAGCCACATAGCTTACCGCAGACCAGCACAGCTCTCTGCCAGACATCAGCGGGGAGTCCCTCCAGACCCCACGGGAGCTAAACCATGGCCGCAGCACCAACTTTACCTCTGCACATGGCCCGTCCATCAAGCCTCCAGAGTCGGTATTGGTTAAACCGCACGGACAGCACCGGAGGTGGACTATGCCCCTTTCAGCGTGCCGCCAACCTCAGGGCTCCAAGTACTAGCCTAAGGGACTGCTACAGGACGGAACTTTCTCCTACGTGCCCTGATTACCTAATTGAGCCTCTAATTGTCATAAGTAACCACTACTTGTTTGGCTAAAGTCTATCACAATCCTGTTTCTAGATAGCAGAGGACTAATACTTTGATTTATTACACGTTACATTTACTGTTTTTATATTAGTTTATTTGCTCATATACCAAGCGTATAGCCAGCCCCTGTATCACTCACTAATGACCAATATGTCGAACGCGCTCTGGGTGCTTGCATAGGGCGCACTATAGCCGCTACAGTGGCAGACTCTGTTTGAACGCTACAGCTGTGCTCGAGGTCCGCCATGCCCTTGATTGGCATATTTTAAGTCAAGCTTGCAGCAACACAATTGGCCTGCAGTCTAACTTTGACACACACACTTCACATAGCCTGCACAACGCCAGTTAGACAAGCCAGAAGTTTTGCATGTTATTTTCTTTAAGTGTGCCGCAGCTATTGCTCCTGTAATTAAATGTTTATACATGTTGCCCACCCAACCAAGCGTGAAACCTAAACTTGAATCACTCACCTTACTTTAACGCATGTGGTGACCTACTCACAGCTTCACTAGCCCTTACCACTGCAAAAATCACATGCCTAGAAAGTTAAACAATGTCACTATGTTGTGTTACCAAATACCTAAACCAGTACAGCTATACCATTTTTATCGTTATATATATATATATATATATATATATATATATATATAAAAAATGTGCTCGATCTACCATGAACAAATGTTCGTATTGTGCTAGAGGAATGCCTTTGGGGTACCTCAAAAGCAACTGTCATTTGCCTACGCACTACAAAAATAAAGAATAAAAAAAAAAAAAAAAAGAAAGCATTAGGAGGCTATAGCTCGTACGAGGCAAAACGCCACACTGCGTCAATCAGCATCTCTATGGGGAATGTTGAGCTACTACATGCAGAGTGTGGATACGCTGAACGTCAGTTACAGCAATTGCCCAATAAGCACCTCTAGTGGTCGTTTGAGTGACTGCCACTAAAGTTTTTACTAGGCAGTAATCTAAACAAGGTATTTTCTCCGAAATGGCAGAGTTTACAAAAAAAAAAAAGACAGGCTGTAGGCACCAGAATAACTACATTAAGCTGTAGTTGTTCTGGTGACTATAGTGTCCCTGTAAACTAACTATTTAGCTTACCAGCCCCCCTCAGATCGCTTTGATAATGTTTTAAACTTGCCTTTTCTCCCATGCCGGTCTCACCGTGGCTTGCCCCGCCTCCACGGCTGAGAGCAATCTTGATGATCTCCGCCAATCCAATGATTTCCCATAGGAAAGCATTGGGAGGCTATTGCTCATGCTAGGCAAAACAAAATTTAAATCAATTAATCCATTCAGATGGGAAGCATCTCTAGTGACCATCTGAGTGAATGCCACTAGAGGTGTTCCTAGGCAACAATATAAAAACTGCATTTTCGCTTAAAAGGCAGCATTCACATCAAAATGCATGCAGGGGGCAGGCTTTAGTTACCAGAACCACTGTGACTGTCACTTTTTTTTTCCATTCTTTATTCTTGTTGTGCATATATAACAAGCTTGCCTTGCCACAATCGCATCAACAAGCAGAATAATGACAGAGTATAAATCCCTAGTCTGGCATACAGCACAGTTTTTTTATTATTATTAATAAAGAAAAGACACTATATAAATAATGTTAAGCTACTGCAGGTTAGGTGTTCAATGGTGCCATCACTTAGGAAAAACAAATGTGAGCTAAACAGACTTGTGGTCAACAATTAAAAGTGTAAGGTGTGTAGATGATGGTTTAGGGTACACTACACTGCCCAGCTTGAGACCTGAGGCCTAAAGGGAGTAGTAGTCCGATCCTGCCCTCAAGAAGGGTGGTCAGCCTATGCCCACTAACCAATGCAGCATTTGTGGTGGTGTATTAAAAGGCTGTTTCCCTGCATAGCTACCCCACCAGCTCCAGTCCAGTCCCGTCCCGTCCCGTCCTGGGTTCTCCCACATCTGACAGCTGTTGATGGTCCGGACAGAGACTTGAAATCTGCTCGCGGGCAGCTTGGTACACACTACCCGAAGGTGTGAGCTGCGCTTGGGACAACATTGTTGTATGGACTGGGGTCCAGGTAAGCGTCTGCAGCTTGCATGGTTGTGTCTCCTGAGTCGGGGTGCCTTCTCGGCATTGCGCTTCAGTGCAGCCCTAGGTGCAGGCTTCTGTGCCAGCCTCGGTGCAGTCTTTGGTGCAGGCACTGCAGTGGGCTGTCAGGAGACATCCATAACTGCTTGTCTCTGCGTTTGTTCGGTAAGCTTGGCCTGTGACCAGAGGTGTTCAAAGGCCCACTCGATTCGGTCCTCGTGGGAGGCCCTGATATCATGTTCCCTTTTGGTTGCCATCTTTGCTGTGAGCATGAGGCCCTTTAGTTTTTGTCGCTTGGCACTGCTATTCTCCTCACACCTGGCTGATTGCAGGCTGACACTAAGTGGGGACCGGGATATCCACTGCCAGTCTAAAGGAGGGGGTAACGGGGCTTCGAGCGGTTTGTGATTAGGTGTGAGCCCAGGGAGAGGAGACCGGGCCGCTTCTTCCAGCACCAGGCCGTCATTCTCAGGCTTAGTTGCGGTGAGTATCCAATGTGCTCGGGCACTTCAAATCCCTCAAAATAAGTGACTACTGGCAACAAGAGTAGCCTGCTGTAGTTGCGGATCGTCCTGTGGCAGGATGAAAACAGATTGCTTACAAGATAAATTTAGGTCAGGAAGAGCTACCATGAAGCACGTCCAGCCATCTTGGGTGCCTCGCCCCACCCCTTACTATACTGTCCCTTTAATACACTATATGGCCAAACTTATTTGGACACACATACTGATTACGGAGTTCAGGCGTTTCAGTCTCACACACTGCCAACAGGTGCATAAAACCCAGCCATGAAATCACTACAGACAAACACTGGCAGTACAATGGGTTGTACTGAAGCACTCAGTGACTTTAAGTGTGGTAACTTTGCCACATATTAGGTTGTGACATTTCTGCCCTAATAGATCTGCCATGGTCAACTGTAATTTCTATTATTGTGAAGTGGAAGCATCTAGGAGCAACAGCAGCAGTCAAAAAGTGGAAAAGAATTCAGACTCACAATATGCCAAAGTATGTAACAATCACCTATCATCTGTTGCACCACTCAATACAGAGTTCCAAACTTCCTCGGAAAACCAGCAACGTCATGAAATGGGGGTTGCACAGCCAAACAGCTGCGCACAAGCCCAACATCAACATACGCAATACCAAGTGTCATCTGGAGTGGTTTAAAGCATAGCACCATTTGAATCTGGAGCAGTAGAAATGTGTTCTACTGGAGTGATAGTCGGAGAATCCAAGTGTGATGGATGGCAGGAGAACACTACCTACTTGAATGCATAGTGGGAAAAGTAGGGATAATTTACTGACCTACTGACCTGTTTTTTTCAGGATTTGGACAAGGCCCCTTAGTTCCAGTGAAGGGTCATCTTGATGCAAAATACAAAGAAATTTTAGAGCATTGTGTGCTGCCAAATTTATGGAAACAGTTTGGGAAAAGTCAATTACTGTTCCTCCATGACTGGGCTAATTGCGGTTATACCGAAAAACAGCTTGCAAAAGCTGTGGTTTTCTTATCTGCTGTGTATTTGCAAGGCAGGTGTGCTCTGGGCACTAAAGAACCCAGTAGTTTCAGGGCTGGTTGTCTGACAGCCTGGGAATGTAATAAGGTTAATTTGGAAAAAAAATGCAAAATTTCTATTGAAATTTGCACTTTTGTAAAATGAAGAAAAAAAATAATAATAAAAGGAACACTATAGGGTCAGGCACACAAACATGTATTCCTGACCCTCTTCCCGGGGTCTTGTGGTTGCTGCCGGTGTCATTGTGCTCTACTTGCACAGATCCCATATGCGTCTTGTAGTGATGCATGGGCAGGACTGATGACGTATACATCCTGTAACCATAACTCTAGTTATGTCACAGATACCACCCTCCTCCCCCCAACATCAATATGCCTTTTTTGCGCATTCAAATTCCGCAGTCCTTTCCCCTTTTGGAAAACTCTAAAGGGTACTGTACGCTTGCACCGGATTCCCATGATTTTATTGTGTGCAACAAATTTGCAGGGGGTGTGCCTTATAAGGAACACTAACATAAGGACTACGAATATGTAATCCTGGAGAGCTTTCCTGCATATTAAAATGTATTGACACCCCACAGAAGTAATAAAATAACTTTTAGTATACCAGTGTGCCACCTCTCCTCCTCTGGTTGAGATCATCATTGCTTATGATCACAGCCAATTCAGTGCTTGGCACTTGCCAATCAGCATCTCCTCAGAGATGCTTTGGCCCAAGATTGCAGTATTGCATCAAGAAAGGCCTCTAGTGGCTCTATGAGTGACAGTCATTAGAGAAGGCCTTAGGGACAAATGTACACATTGAAGTTTCTCAAAAAATAACCCGTTTACAACTGTCAGCCTGTAGGGACAGGCAGCTGCATCAGAACCATTATATTATGCTGTAGGGTTCTGGTACCTCGAGTGTCCCATAGCTTTGTATTCCTAATGGCATAGTGTGTTGCCCCCATCTAGTTTAGTATCCCCCATTTCCATAACAAGATAAAAAAAAGTTTTTACTTAACCTTTTCCAGCGCCAAAATGTGCTCAGCGCTACTGGCCTCTCGGTCTCATGCAATGTCATTGATGAGGCATGGATTCCTCCGGTGATGGTCCAATCCAATGCTCAACATAGAGGAGCACCTGGGACTGATGGGCATGCGCAGTGAGCGCCTCTTGCACATCCAATGCTTCTCGTAAGAAAGCATTAAATCCAATACTTTCCTACGAGTTGCAACATCACATGACACACAAGTTTTACTCTGTCAGTGCAGTGGAATCACCTCTAAAGGCCGTCAATATGAAAGCCATTAGAGGAGTGTTTAACCTTTCAAGGTACAGTTCGCCCTTTGTGCAACACGGCAATGTTTTATATTGAAGGATTAAACTTACAGGACCAATGCACCTAGACTTTAGTGGTCCTTTAAAGCTGTACAAGTGCCCAGAGTGTCTATTTAACTGAATGTAACATAGAGTGTGTGAAATCAGAGGGTTACAGCTTATTGTTCTCACTGTGAGAGTGTTCTAACAACTGCTAAGTCTGGCATTGTTATGGATTAACTGCATATGTGCAGTTTGGAAGAGAAATATATATATTACATTTAAAAAACAAAACAAAAAAAGTATGAAGAAGAGCTTTATACTAAGTTATTGCATATTTTTACCCTGATTTTTCCTACCACTGTGTTTCGTGCAGTTAGCCATCTTTGGAGTGTGATGCTGAGCCCATGTAGTTGCTTTCCTCTAGTCACTTCTACTATACAAAATCTCTGCTTCAATCAACAGACAGACTTGTAAGTGATATCCTTACTATGCGTCTGACTTTACGTCCCCTGCTTCTAATGCAGGCAGCTTGACTTCCAGCTCACTCAGAGCTGTCAATTGCTGAGCTGTGTACGTACACTGAAACGCTGCGTTTTCCTGGAATAAGGAGGCATGGCTAAAGAGGCAAATGCGAGTTGTAGTATTCTCCAATTTATTTAAATGTTTGTGAATGTAAAATATACAGCATATTAAATGAGACCAAAACTACCACCTGCTTTAAAGGAACACTCCATGCACCAAAATCATACCAGCTAACTTTGCTCTAAGCAGCAACATTCAACAACTGTACTACAAAAAGGGTTGACATCTTACTGTGCGATAGCGCAAGGGCACTCCTGGCACAGTAACCGTTATCAGCTGGCTGTAGAGGTTATGGTGCTTGGAGCGTTTCTTTATAGATTTAGTGGTGTCCGAGTGACCCTTTAACAATCAACATTAGACATATTGGTACAGATTTCTTTCAGTCAAGTCAGTTCACTTGAGAAATGTTGGCTCTAGATTTGAAATTCACTCTAATTTTCCCCACACTTCTCAGTGAATAAACCTAAAATCCAAAGGAGTATACAAGAAGAAGTCAGCAATATAAATGTAATTAAAAAAAACAAATTAAGTTATGTTATTTGAGAGAGTTCCATTGGTTTTTCACAATCTATTGGGCATCATTAAATGATTTAAAGGGACACTTTGGACCATTAAAGAACTTTAGCTAGCTGAAATGCTTAGTGCGTGAAGAGTTTGTCCTGCACTTTTTTCTTTAAATGGGATCAAAAAGATTTCAATACAGATTGGCACTTTAAAAATGTTTTACATTGTTTACACCTCCGGCTTTCAATCAGACAACCAGTCCTGTTTGCTTAGCTCAGTGGAGCTAAATTTAAGAGGCAACAACTGCTCAGAGCAAATTCTCATTGAGCTACATTTTGAAGTCTGTGATTGGACAGCCAAAGAAAGTCTTGGCTGGGTTAGAAGTGGGGAACTGCAGCTTTTGTAAGCGGTTTTTAAATATAGCCCCCAATGAAAAAAATGCATAATTAAATGCACGCCTGTTTTCATTTGGGGTATAGCTGCTAAACAAGAAATGTTTCAGTTTTTTTGTATTTGGGCAATGGAATGTCAGTTCAAGTTAGAATATTATTGAAAAGCCTCATATTGATTGAGTTGAAATTTAATTGGAATTTCTCGTGCATCGTTTTGATTTTGTCTACAGAGGATCCCACCATCCTACAGGATCCTCCATAGATGTACTACAGTATAACACTGGTGGAAGAAGAAGATGGCTGTGCCAATGAGAGATAATTTAAATACACAGCTAACCTATCTTTAAAATCATCCATTAGCTGCTGCACACAAAGTGGGGGGAGTCATTTTCGGTTTCTTTTCAAAATACATACTGCCGTAATACATAATAAAATTTAGCAATATTCAGATGGAAAGTTCACTATTAGGACTTTTGTGTCCCAATAACCTAGGTTTTAAAATAAAAACAAGAAAACAACATGGACTTGTGAGCTGTATATCCTAAAAATGGTACTGCTGACTCTTTAAAAATAAAAAAATAAAAATGGGGGGCGTGGCAAACTGCATTGCTAGACAGACATGTATTTGTGGAGCTCCGTACCAGCGTCCAGCAAAGTGAGATAAAATCCCGAAAAATGGCTAGCACACACACACACACACACACTTCCTCCACAGAGATAAATATGGGGGGCAAAAATAAGAAGTTTTGCCTCCCAGAGACACCCAAAATGTCCGATATTCACTCTCATTTGCGAGGCCTACACGACCGGCTTCCGGCAAGATGGTGCACGAGGCCTCAGAGGACTCCCAAGACAAAAGAGATAGTCTTACCTCACGTTGAGTGAGATTTGTATGAAGACTCATCCCCAGCAACGAAGAGGGACAGTCACCTGAACAACTTTAGCTTAAATGAAGCAGTTTTGGTGTATAGAACATGCCCCTGCAGCCTCACTGCTCAATCCTCTGCCATTTAGGAGTTAAATCCCTTTGTTTATGAACCCTAGTCACACCTCCCTGCATGTGACTTGCACAGCCTTCCATAAACACTTCCTGTAAAGAGAGCCCTATTTAGGCTTTCTTTATTGCAAGTTCTGTTTAAGATTTTCTTATCCCCTGCTATGTTAATAGCTTGCTAGACCCTACAAGAGCCTCCTGTATGTGATTAAAGTTCAATTTAGAGATTGAGATACAATTATTTAAGGTAAATTACATCTGTTTGAAAATGAAACCAGTTTTTTTTTCATGCAAGCTCTGTCCATCATAGCCAGGGGAGGTGTGGCTAGGGCTGCAGAAACAGAAACAAAGTGATTTAACTACTAAATGACAGTGAATTGAGCAGTGAAATTGCAGGGGAATGATCTATACACTAAAACTGCTTTATTTAGCTAAAGTAATTTAGGTGACTATAGTGTTCCTTTAACAGAAATGAGGGAAGTGTGGAGGGATGATCTGCCGTGTACACAAAAGGAGATGAGGAATCTCCAACAGCGGATTACAGCAGTGGAAACCAAAGTGCAAGAGACCATCAACTACAATACTCCCAGGACCAAATGCAGGATCTTACCTGACAGGTCCAAAAACTTACTCGGACCGTCACAACAACTGAATCTCGGCATAGAAGATGGAACATCCGCCTCCGAGGAATACCAGAACGCATTGGCATGCCTTACATCCAACTCCTGTCCAACTCCTGTCTGT
Source organism: Pelobates fuscus (assembly GCF_036172605.1). NCBI lineage: Eukaryota > Metazoa > Chordata > Amphibia > Anura > Pelobatidae > Pelobates > Pelobates fuscus. Next base: position 336,698,933 of record NC_086321.1, on the reverse strand, counting down.
AATGGGCATCAAAGGAGGCACAGAGCCAAGCATGATACTCTCTCCATGTTCCAAATCCATAAAGTTGCAACAGCCCCAGGAGACGCACCCAGAGACACTATAGCAGTCACTAGAGATGTAGCGACCCGCTCCACTATCATGTCCCGCTCAAGAGACTTGGGCACAGTGCAAATGGAAGAACTGTGGAACTATATGATCTCCCGTTCACAGCACTTGTGGAACTTAGACAGCTGGCACCAATTGCCAAACAACTAAGGGACACAGGAGTCAGATACCGGTGGGTAGCAGATGGATCCCTGGTGGTTCAACGGGGAGACCAGACACTTACCTTGTCCTCCACAGATGAGCAAACGCTATTCCTCCGGCAGCTGAACTTACACAATGTGGGCCAGGGAGAAACTAGGGATGAAGGGGCTTGGACGCAGAGTAAACCCAAAGGCAACCCGGTTCCGAAGAAAAGTCTACCAGAGTTTGCATTAACACAGAGACACTCATAGGCTCTCTCACATAGCAGCCACACTCTTCCTCATGGCTTTTCGCAGCTGTAAATCTAAAACGAAATGACAACCAGACAGTGTAGTTGCTACAAATGCTACGATTCTCCGAAGCACATCATTGTTATTGCTTAATCGCTCAGCTATTGTATCCTGTTTTTAGTGCCATATGTCTATGGTAGCTCTACTCTTATATGACAAATCCAAAACCAATATTGCAGCCTCTAATTATTGACGTAAAATTGTTACTCCTTTTTACCACGACAACGCTGTATTTTGAGTACTTAAACTCTAATAAAATACAAATTTTAAAATAAATAATAAATACAAATAGACTGTGAAGTATAAGGCGCTTAAAGATATTAGAGTACAGAACCCAATTGGAATGAGCAGCTCAACACACGTGTAGGTACCTCTAACCTAAACACAAGTACATGCAAGAGTGAGGAGTAATTAGAGTGAAACAGAGTTGTCACAACAAACAAACCCAGTGGAGCGCTAAAAAAATGGCTTACCTTTATACTAATATATACGATGAGATAAATATCTGGAGAAAGAGATAAATGGAAACAATTTGGTGCAGTATATCCAAAACTTAATAGGTGGTTAAAAAAGATCTAATGTAGCAAACTCACATGGCTTAGAGCCTTAAAGGACCACTCTAGTGCCAGGAAAACATACTCGTTTTCCTGGCACTATAGTGCCCTGAGGGTGCCCCCACCCTCAGGGTCCCCCTCCCGCCCGGCTCTGGAAAGGGGAAAAGGGTTAAAACTTACCTTTTTCCAGCGCTGGGCGGGGAGCTCTCCTCCACCTCTCCAACCCGTCGGCTGAATGCGCACGCGCGGCAAGAGCTGCGCGCGCATTCAGACGGTCGCATAGGAAAGCATTTACAATGCTTTCCTATGGACGCTTGCGTGCTCTCACTGTGATTTTCACAGTGAGAATCACGCAAGCGCCTCTAGCGGCTGTCAATGAGACAGACACTAGAGGATTAGGGGGAAGGCTTATCCAATTGATAAACATAGCAGTTTCTCTGAAACTGCTATGTTTATAAAAAATTGGGTTAACCCTAGCTGGACCTGGCACCTAGACCACTTCATTAAGCTGAAGTGGTCTGGGTGCCTAGAGTGGTCCTTTAAGAGGATAGGCTCAAGTCACAAGGGTGATGGTATTTAAAGAGAATACCAAACTTCTTATATAGTGACATCCAGGTACTCAGAAAGAAAAGAGAAAATAGGAACAAAGTCCTAGTGTATTATCCCTTTAGATCAATATCACAATATCAATTGGTGCAAGTACTTGCTCACCTTATTGAGAGCCAAAGATTACTGGGCTCTTGGTGTAATAAGCAGTGTGCCTTTAAGAGGGCACAATTCATCTTGTAAAGCAGGAAAAAAAATGCTGCAGCTCCTAGGACTCAATTCAAAATAAAAACAATTTAATAATAAACATACATAAAATATAGAAATGAAAATACCATGTAATAATGGTCAATTAAAAGTCCTAACTGCCCGAGACGCGTTTCACCTTGTTGCAAAGGTTTTTTGATAGAGATAGAGATATATCTCTATCAGGAGCTAGGCAGCCACAGCATCAAAACAATGCTACTGCTGAATCTTAAACTTAAGCGCAAAGAAGTCATGTCTAAAAAAAAAGAGGAAAAAAAAACCCACTTAGTTCACAGTGAGGTCTGCACTGCATTTAAAAATGATAATCTTAAACACCATAGCCACTTGCAAGGTTCCTGTAGTCCCCTGAGCCCACTCTCACTTTGCTACCACAATAAGACACCGACTAGAGTCAATCAGGCAGATGGAAAACTTGGTTCCAATTTGCCCTATGTCAATTTAGTCCACAAAATTGTGCAAGCTACACACAAAAAAAAAATCAAGGCCAAGAACTGTTCACACAGGGAGCCCCGCCAGTCCATTCTCTGGATATTTCAAGCCATGTATTAATTCGGTTTGTTTGATCTCTTTGAAATTACATATTTATACACAGGGTTACCACTGACATCTTCCATATTCTGCTCCAAACCATCTGATAGAGAAGCAATGTATTAGAGATCCACATGCATGGCAAGGCGCCGTGCTTCCCCAATGATTCCAGGACCAAGTTTCATTTGATTCTGGAGGAAGAGTCTATAGTGATTTGAAGCGGTCCTGGTGCCTGGAGTCTTTATGTGCAGTAATTCCCTAGGAAACGCAGAAAATACATACTTTAACCCCTTTGCTGCTGGAGGTGTTACACCACCAGGAACAAGAGTTCCAAGCTGGCCAATGTCATGTTGTGCATATTTATATGAAACTCTCAGCCAATCAATTAATGGCAGGATTAGTATTCGGCTTTGCCCGTCTGCAGAGGACACCGGACACTCAGCAGGGACCCTAGTAAGAGGTTAAACCCTTGCAAAACAGGTTGGCCCCATTACTAGGGAATCGCGCCAGCGTACTTCTTTCATCATAACCACTACAGTGGGCTGTAGTAGTTATGATGGTTGGACTAGTTTTCAATTTAATAACCCTGTAATTCTAAAGAACAGATCAGGAAATTGCAAATGCTGAAAATAGTGCAATTATAATTTTTTTTCAAATTCGGTGTCATGGCATACAATTTACAATTTACTTTGTCAAATCTTGAGTTACAATTAGTGAGCCCATTCATCTTTCAAGGACATCACAAAACTGTAACTTGGTCACTCTCCATTAATCTCCTAAGTGTGAGAACATTGTAGCTCTCATCTCCCTTCTTGTCATAAATATAGCAACAACACACACAATCTGTTGATTTGTAATTTCAAATCAACTGGAGAATTTTAAATTAGAATCACATTGGAAACTGTACGTGTACAGGCCAATAACCAAACAATTCCTAGAAACACATTTTTGGGTAAACACAATCTGCTTTGTACCTCTCCAGACACATCATGTAATTTAAGGGTGGGAGAGATATTACTTATTTTCCCACCACAGCACGAAATACCAGATTAAGCCAACAATGCTGCATATTATGTAATAATGGATACAAGTAACAGGACTCCGGTATATTTGTTGAAATTCCTGAGGGTCTCCCATAAAATAGAGTGGTGGTTTGTTTTTTTCTGTGAATTGCAGACATATGACGATAGTGTTGTACATTTCAGGGAAAAAAAAGTTTTTTAAAAAAACAAACACAGTTATGTTTACCATATTGGTCATTTTGTCCTAAAATTCGCAACTTCAATGTCAGTTCTTAGTTTTGATGAACAAATCCTTGAAAGAGATTACATAAAACTTCTTATGTGCCTCTGAGATACAAGGCCAAACCATTTACTATAGATTAACACATGGTTAAGCAACCTTCAGCACTCCAGATGTTGTGGACTACATCTCCCATATACGTGTGTGTGTATACACACAGACACACACCATCTAACAGCCACAATGCTGGCAAAGCATCAGGGGATATGTAGTCCCTGGCCTAACACAAACAGTGCAATGAATTTCAGCATCCAAACCAAGATATTCACGTATGACACGCATCGTGATTTTCTACATAAATAATAATACTCAGGAATAACAATTCTTATTTAGAATTCTTGACAATTCTGGATGTGATTAAACTGAATGCTTTAAACTTCTCAAAAGTATTTCTTAAGACGCTCAAGTGGATTTCACCCTCTGCCAAGGGGCCCTAAACTATGTACATGAAATGAACATTGATAGCTCATTCTTCAACAGAAAAAGTAAATCATAAAATTGTAAATTCTGAAAAATATTGTTAAACTCCTCACAGTACCATACAGTTCTTCCATTGCATTACGGAGATATATAGATATATATATAAAATTTCTTTCCACTCTCAAAAGGATCTTTATTACAGATAGTGGTCTGGGGTGTGATGTGCCAGTCCAAACCAACAGGCCCCACCTCCATAAATGACATGTGGACACCTTTTTGGTTCCCTAGGTGGGTCACCAACAGCTGCCCGGTGCTGTTGAGGTTTAATACTTGGCTGTTTACTATTTTCCCCATGATGCTCTGCCATAAGGTTAGCTTACATTGCATTATGGGAATCCTACTTCACAACATCAGAAGATCAGCCATTTCCACCCGGTGCTGTTAAACAAGGAAGACCAAAATGCAGCCCCCAGTTTAAGAACTCCCGTGACTCTTTGCCAGCCTTAAAGAGAAATTAAAAAAAAAACTAATCAAATAGAAGTTTCAGTTCTACAGCTACTGGGGGTCTGCCTTTTGGCCAAGCCATGCTATATTATTATTATTTATAACGCGCCAACAAATTCCACAGCATTCTACAGCGCAATATAAGAAGTGGCTCAGCACGCAATGTTTGGGTACACCCAGTTTTAGGATATGAATGCCCATTTAGGATATGATGATGATAATATGAATGCCCATTTAGGATATGATGATTATGATGATATGAATGCCCCATTAGGATATGATGATTATGATGATATGAATGCCCCATTAGGATATGATGATGATATGAAAGCCCATTTAGGATATGAATGCCCTATTAGGATATGATGATGATATGAAAGCCCATTTAGGATATGAATGCCCATGTAGGATGATGATATGAATTCCCCATTAGGAAATGAAGATATGAATGACCCCATTATGATAGCATGACCAAAGACCATGTGCACTAGCATGTGGGTAATACCCACACCCACCTACCAGCTAATGCAGAAATATATCATCTGCCCTTTTAGTAAACAGATGCCAGGTTTGACGTTGCATGCTTGGCAGAAGGACCTGTATATGGATGCCACCTGTACTGTAAACCACAGGGTTCTGTTATAGACACAATGTCACCATTCAGTATTAATATCTTTATTTTACTCCCCTCCTCTTCCCATCCCATATATACCCATTTCTCACCCCAGCAACACGCACTAAGGAACTGCCTGGGGGGAAACATCACAATCACCCTCTAGGTCTAGGTAAGCACCTCCATGCCCTTGTTCCCTACAGTGTCTCCACCCCCTTCTCCCCCACTTGGTACAGCCCACCGTACACGCTTTATTTCAGTGGGCAGAACCAAAAGGGGTAAAGGGGGGGGGGAGTGGAAATACACACCAAAAAAACCCTGTAGGGAGGGGAGGCCGGGTGGGATATAATAAATACATATAGGCATTGCATTCAATATTTTCAGGCGCTCGGTGTGCGGAGATGGACACGTTTGCAGGATCCCCCCCAGCCCCCCCGTGCAGCACACCACGCAAAAGGAGGAGAGGAAAAGCAAGGGGAAAAATCTCAGTTTCATTCATAAGAGATGCCCGGGGAATGGGATACATGCCGGCCCCAGGGCCAAGGGAGGGAGAGAACTCGCAGGAGATGCACCAAATTAAAAGTTAAGGGGAGAACTTACCTAAAATGGCCACTGCTGCAGCCAAAATACAAACAGCTATTATTTGGTGAAGTTTAGCACAAGACACCCTGCAAGGACACCCTAACATGGCTAGGGAACGCCTCCTCTCTGCTCCGATTGGCCGGCTTGTTGGCAGGCATGGGGCAGGCGCTTCGCTGATTGGCCAGCGACCTGTCAAACAAGTGGTGGTCGTTTCAAGTTCGGTTGCAGCGCGCTTATTGCTTTGCTCCATTGTGCTGCTATTTGCATGGATGAGATGTGCTTTCTGATTGGCTGAGAGAGGGAGGAAATGGGGGCTGTGGGAGAGGGAGGGGGGGAGTACTGAGTGAGAGACAAGGAGAGAGGGGGGAGACTATAGGGGAGGGGGGCTCCTTCTGCTGGATATTTGAGCTGCTTTTTCCTGCTGGCTTCACACTAATCTCTATTCTGCATTTCAGTCTATCCAGCCTCAGGTGTGATCCCATAATAGTGATGACACAGGATACAGAGTGGATAGGAATCCATATTCTACAATTTATTGTGCTCCTTAATTCTTAGAAATATACCTGATTATCTATCTGCCTATCGGATTATCCATCTGTCTTTAACTTTTAGCAACGCAAACTTGGAAAAAAGATTACGCAAGTTTAGCGATGCACTTAACGCTTCGATGAATTATCCTAAATTCTTAGAAAACTACCCGACGATGTATCAGTCTGTTTATCCATCTATTTGTCTCCCAACTTTTTATCTATGCAAGCTCAGAAAAACATTGCGCACACTCAGCGATTGTATGTAATGCGTCAATGGATTATGTAATTCATGATGAGATCAGGAAAAATAATTTTAAAACAACAGCAGAATATGGGTTATCGTGAGGTACGATAACTCACATGTATCAGAGCTATGTCAAGGCTCAGAAAGCAAGGGTTTTACAGGTAGCTAACTTTGATTGGCTTTTCGAAGATGAACAATGGGTAACAATAAAAAGGTGTACAAGTTGTTAAGAAGACCGCGCATAACTGCTTTTTCTCTTGTATCAAAAGTTGGAGAGAGGTGAACCACAAAATATGGAATAGAGGTGATGCCACCTAAAGCCTCAAAAATACAGAAGAAAAACAAAGATATTAAGGTGTATTGCTTGGCCTTAGGATGGCTACAATAAACATCTCAAAGGAGATGAAAGTGAGAGACAAACTATTTGGCAGAGTAGTGAAAGTCAGGATAGATAAGCAGGGTATATGTAGACAGTAACCAGCAATACAGAGTAAATGGTTCGTAATTATGCCCGTGGATAGGTATGGTAAAACTTTCTTTCAAATGCTCATGTGCAGTAAAATGTGTGGTGTAGTTGCAGGAGCTATAAAAGCATGCATCTGGCCATCATCCAGGACCACAAAGGCTTACGTGAGAGAGTAATGTAGCTTTGGCATGAGTGCAAAAAGCAGGAACATGCAGTTAACAGTAGAAGGTAGTGTCAGGAAGCAGTGCCTGTGGGGGTCTTCTCAAGCTCAGGGAAATATAGGGGAGAGAGGAGAGGACACGGATATAGTGTAGTATGTTAAACTGCTGAAAGAGGTAAATATTGAAAAATTGCACTTACAATTTTCTGGAGCTTGTATTCATCTCCAGATATATGCGCCTGGGCGGTACAATCCCCGTCTATGGATATGATGATGGTCCTGGTACACTCCCAGAGGCGTCTTCGGGGTAAGGGTGTTCAGGTGTCAAATAGTGCCAAAACCGGTGTCCTCGGTGTATAGGAGGAGAAATAAAAACGCAATATAGTGCTCTCTGTATGGTCTGGAATAAAACTAAGATAAAAAAGAGGAGGTATACTCACAAGCGGGGAGCAAAAGGAATATTGCTAAGTATAGGAAGCGTAGGTGGAATAATCCCCACCAAGGATATCACTTGCGAGTCCTCAGGTTCTTGATGTTAAAATTATGATGTTTAAAAGGATAGGCTGGGAGGCTCCAAATAGCTTAAATTCGCTATTTTTATTGGAGACAAATTAAATAAAAACAATATAGCAAAAGGCCGTATAAACACTAACGCGTTTCACCTGTTAGCAAGGCTTTTTCAAAGTTTTACAGCATACAAGGCCTATCCTCTTTAAATAGCATTGCAATTACTCACATCATTCTAATTAGATAAAGATAGCGAATTTAAGCTATTTGGAGCCTCCCAGCCTATCCTTTTAAACATTGTAATTTTACCATCAAGAACCTGAGGACTCGCAAGTAATATCCTTAGTAGGGATTATTCCATCTGCGCTTCCTATACTGAGCAATATTTCTTTTGCTCCCCGCTTGTTAGTATACCTCCTCTTTTTTATCTTAGTTTTATTCCAGACCATACCAAGCACCATATTGTGTTTTTTTTCTCATTTGGCACTATTTGACACCAGAACACCCTTACCCTGAAGACGCCTCTGGGAGTATACCACGACTATCATCATATCCATAGACGGGGATCGTAACGTCCAGGTGCATATATCTGGAGCTGAATATAAGCTCCAGAAAATTGTAAGTGCAAATTTTCTTTTATTTACCTCTATCAGCAGTTTAACATACTACACTATATCCGTGTCCTCTCCTCTCTCCCCTATATTTCCCTGAGCTTGAGAAGACCACCAAAGGCACTGTTTCCTGACATTTACCTTCTATATCTACTGTTCTGCCAGAAAAGAAGAGACTCTGGTTCCAGGGAAGTTCTAGCAGCAATATTACAAGCACTGATATATTCCACCCCTTATTTACATGCAGGTAACATTACCTGCAGTACCATGTCTCAAGGACTGTAGTATTTAGAGGAGAATCCAGTATGGACTCACCTTTTAAGAGGGGACTATGACCATCAATGAATGTGATAATCCACTGTTTTTTTTTTTTTTTTGTTTCTAAATATTTATTAGATATTTCAAATAAGACATACAAAAAGACCGAACAGGAAAAACAACACAATGCAATACATAGAAATCACCATGTAACATTAGTCTCGTTGTCTCTGCTATTGAGACCGTTTGAACACTTACATCTAATCCAGAATCACATCTAGTATTGCAACAAATTAAAACAAACATAAAAACATGATGGTCACAAACCTTGAAATAATAAACAAGATTGACAATGAGATTCCCATTAGGGATCCATATATATGATACAACATTTACGACCTAGGAATCCCAATATATATATACTCGCAGGGGAAGGAGAGACAGCATGCAGTGGGGGGTGTTTTGGGGGTAAATAAAACCCCTAGCCATTCAGGAGATCGCACCCATATTGTATTTTTATCCAATTCTTCCTGGATAAAATTCTTCCATTTATTCCATCCATATTTAACTAATATTAAAGGCAGAGGTTCCCTTTCCATTTTTAATTGGAACGAAATTTGTGCTTTAAGTGTTACCCACGATGGAGGGGTCTCCTTTTTCCAAAAGTTTACAATACATATTTTTGCAGCTATTAATATATGAGTAATTATATATCCATTTTTTTTTGACAGTCTAGACCAATCAAGATGTTATAATGCAAGTTGAGCAGAGGCTATCAAATGTATATCCAGCATATTTCTCAATATGTTGAATGTTAAATCCCAAAATGGTTTTAATTTTTGACAATTCCACCAGATATGTACATAAGTGCCTTCTTGAAGGCAGCATCACCAGCAAAGGGAAGAGTATGTTGGAAACATCTTATTAATTTTATTAGGGACTAGATGCCATTTAGTCAGAATCTTATATTGTAATTCTACAAGATTTAAACAATGTGAAAATTTCTTAACTTCGGGGATAATCTTATACCAGTCCGATATTTGTATCTCGATATCAAGATCCATTTTCCAATTATTAATAATAACCAGGACTGGATCTGTAATATCAAAGTCCTCATTATTAAAGATAGTGCTAATTAGCAAAGCTCTGGTGCTGTGTCCATACTTTAACAAAGGCTCCAGGCCTGGTATTTCAGTATCTTTTCTACATATAAATGTTCTCATATAGCTCTTAATCCTAAGGTATAAAAAGACATCTTTAGGGGGAGATGAAATGTTGAGGCAAGCTCCTGAAATGGTTTAATATGTGCCCCGTCATAAATGTCCACTATAGTCTCTATACCATTTCTTTTCCACCTTGATAGATTAATATCCTTCATATTGTATTCTAACAGACTCAAATTACTTTTGGCCCTAATACTGTAGTCCCATATTATATTATACTCTTTCTTAAATCTGGTCCAAAACTTTAAAACTTGACCAGAAAAAAAAAAGTTTCTCGCACTTTTTCTCTACAACCGTAACAACACTGAGAATTTTTTTGGTCAACCCATAAAAGCACGGAAAGGTCAGAAATACCCAACATAAATTCTTCAAGATAATACCAGGTGTCTTTATTTTCTGTTTTGAACCTTTTGTAGATGTGATTAATCAGAGCTGCATCATTATATTTCTTAATATCAGGGATAGCTAGACCTCCTCTATCAATTTTTTTGGGTCACATCCATGAGATTTCGAAAGATTTCCATTCCTCAAACATTCTGGTGGTCTGTTTAAAGAGAACCTCCCATTTAGCCTTATATATGTTTTTTTTTTATCTGAGAGGTAAGGAGTATACCTAAATATTCAATGCATTAAGCCCTTCGCAGTTTTATTTAAATTCCTGTACATAATGATTAACTTAGATGTATTCAATTTGTAATTTGACATTTTCCATATGTATCTATTTCCTGGAGGAGGCAATCTGATCTGTTAAAGTCAATAGGATATCATCCGCATATAAGTTTATTTTTGTCTCTCTCTGGTCATATTGTATTCTCCTAATATTTACATTTGTTCTGATGTATTGCGCTAGAGGTTCTAATGTAAGAATATAAAGCATAGTGGAGAGAGGGCATCCCTGCCTGGTACCGTTACGTACCTTAAACCAGGAAGAAATAATCCCTGAGCCAATAATCCTGGCTGAAGGATTGGTATAGAGGGCAGATATTTCTCTAAAAAAACATCTTCTAAAGCCTCTATTGATTAATGTTTGGTACATAAAATTCTAGCTTACACGATGAAAAGCTTTATTTGTGTCCAGCGAGAGCAGGATAGTTGGATCTATTATTATTCGTCAGGTCTATAAGGTCTACCACTCTTCTTATATTGTCCGAAGAGTGTCTTCCAACAACAAATCCGGTTTTCTCTGGATGAATTATAAATGGGATAATGGATTTTTTGTTAATCTTTCTTTTATTGAAGCATATCAGGTGGGGTACAAAACAGAAAGAGGGAAATGCAATATCTGGTTACATTAAATGGTGAATACAGCGGTAGCTTAAACAGTTACATTTCCTGGTAGGGGATGCTTCATTTTTTTATTTTTTAGTGTTAACAAAAGCGTGTTACAGTTAGCAGTAGTGCCCGTCCCGATAGGTCGTTAGAGGGTGACAGTAGGTTATGCAAAACTGAGGCACATAGCTAATTAGTAAAACAATAAGGTTGTATTATTTAAAATAACAGTATGAAATGCCATAAACGAAACATCAAGTAAGGCAAGGCAGGTACCAGTCAGAGGAGTCATAGCTTATGCTTTACAAATATAACATGGCAGTAGCTTATAATCGTATGCTTATCCAATCATGCTTGTTCTGCTACAAGAAGTGACAGTATACGAATATCTGGTATTATGCCCTCCGAGCAACCACCAAGCAGGGGCCGCCCACGCCAGGCAGCTGGAGACAGAGTAAAATTAAAACGATAAAGTTGCATTTAAGTTAAAGACCTGTGCATAAAAAATAAAATAAAGTACCATACAGTAAGGAAGGAGACATGAGTGGTATCAAGCTTCCAAGCAGTGTCCCCTACAATACCGGCAACTTGACTAACCAGTGCGTGGACCGAAGAGAGTCCTTACGGTGAAGGGTAAAAAATAAAAGGTGTCGTGAGTCCATAAGCCAGTCCCCTTCAACCCATGGTGGTTCCCGGCATGCAGGGTTTCGGTGCCAGTCTGCAGGTGTGCTTGCGGTGCGTGTCTGTGGCTGGCTTCTGTACCTCTCCGCAGAACGGGTGTTAATGAGAGTGACTCCCTTGTCCCGGGATGGTGTGCAGGCTTGCGGCCTCTTGCCCCCGACTCAGTGGTCGTCTGGGTCTGCACTTTCGAGAGGGATATAGGAGCGGGTCTGATATGATGGTCTTCTAAGTATGTAAGTACTGATCAGCTGGTACAGGTGGATAATCGCTGGTGTTTCAGAGCGAAGACAGATTAAGTGATAGGCATGGTCAGGGCCTCTGTTCCTTTGGCGGTCGCCGTGGGCGGGTGTCACAGCATCCTATTTCCTGCAGTGGCTCCTCTGCGTCCGAGGGCCGCTTGTCTTCGGCCTGAGGCCTGTGTAGGCGCTCGCGCCTTTCGCCATTGGACCCATCAACAAGTCCGTGGGCCCAGGGTTCTGCCGGGACCCAAGCTTCTCCCTGGGTGTATGGCAGGCTGGGGGGGGGGATTCCTCCCCGTGAGCGCCAGGCTCAGAAGAAGGGTGTGCGGGCCTCTCGGCAGCGGAGTCCACAGGTGAGGTTAGTGGCGTGTAGCATATGCCAAGTGTTTCTCCGGGCGTGTGAGTCTTAGCTTGGTATAACCCCGTGTGCCCGGGTATGCGATGGCTGCCGGCAGACCTGTGTTCAAGGTTACATGTTCTGCGCACATGGTCTCCGCCATCTTGCGGCGGGTCTCAGGCTGCATGTCGGTGGCGTCTCGGATGGCCGTTTGGTCTGGCTTGGTTTAGCTTAGCTTAGCTTGGACCGGGATCACCCCCCCCGGTCCAGTGGGGGGGGAACAGGACCAGGCCGGCAGGCTGTCAACGCGTGTCGGGCCCCGTCGGGCAGGATAGCGTTGCGGCGGCCGTCCGCTTCACTCACTGCCAGCATGGGTCCCGCCAGTTGTAGCAGGTCCCATCCTCCGAGGGACTAGAACTTCGGGAGCAAGCCTCTCCCCGGCTCAGGCAGCCCGATTACATCGAGGGTCACAGTAAGTCGCCAGTATTTCTCGCAAAAAGTCTCAGTTAGTAAGCTGTTTGGGACTCTGTTTGCAGGAGCCGAGCTGTCCTGCGACCGCTCAGCTCGGCGGCCCGGCCCCGCCCCCGGATAATGGATTTTAACCCCTTAAGGACACATGACATGTGTGACATGTCATGGTTCCCTTTTATTCCAGAAGTTTGGTCCTTAAGGGGTTAATCTTTCAGCTAGAACCGCAGAATATAACTTAATATCTGCATTAATAAGTGATATAGGGCGATAGTTTTCAGTTAAGGTGGGATCTTTCTTGTTTTTTAAAATAGGTATTATGTTGACCTGTAATAAGTCTGCGCTAATAACACCGGTCTCTGAAAAAGAATTAAATAGGTTTGCAAGATATTTACATAGATCTTCTTTCATAATTTTATAGAATATTCCAGGAAAGCCATCGGGCCCGGGAGCTTTATTTTTTTAAATTTTATCGATTGCTCAGGCCACTTTTCTTTCCGTTATCGGGTGATTTAATTCTTTAATTTAATTAAATTGAATCCACTGTCAATTGTACATTACATCATTCTGTAATTTTAAAACAGATAGGTTCTCGGATTGTATTATTCGTAGCATCTCTATCACAACGTAGATACTTCAAAAACGATGTATAGAAGATATTTATTATACTCGAGGCTGAGGGTAAAACATTGCTACTATGTTAACAGATGACTTTTATGTGCCAGGGCAATGAGGGACCAACTTATGCAATGGCACTTGGAGACAATTTTATTTCATAGAAAACCATATCCTATGAAAGACAGGAGCAGTTCAGTGTTTACTTACAGATAACTTATTCTAAAGCTCAGTTGTACCTTCCAAGATAGTCTGTACCAAAGGGGTTGGATGTCCATCAAAAGCAAAGTTGGCAAAGTAAAAGAGTGAAAACCATTATTCAAAGAGAATGGCTTATGATTAGAACTTCACCAAGGGTAACAGGTCTGATCAGTCATATTGGCAGTTAAAACAAGTAGTTATAAGAATTGCTCCAGAGATTGATTAGCATTTTCAGCAGCTCTGTCTTCGAGTAGTAAACAGAGAAGAATCAAAGAAAAGGACCCTTCTCTACACATTATTAATTTATCCTGAATTGTGAGATTCTGTCAGCTCAACCAGAAATTGTTATGAAACGAGTTATATGAAAGACTAAGGCAAATTTAAATTATGAGTAAACATAGAAGATAATAGGTTGACTTTCACATTACAGATAATATTTTTTACACAAGAAATGTATGCAGGGAGTTAGTAATCATTTTGTTAGATAGTTTGAGGAGTTCCACGTCCATTAAACAAAGCAGAGGTTCTGTGCCGTGTAGCCAGTTTGAGTGAACAATTTGTTTGACAAGATGTCAGTGCCATGTAATCGTCCAAAAATGGGGATAGTATTCCAAGAGGTGATGTAGCACATCGGTAATGAATGAAGGGTAAATCGTGAAACAAAGTCCTTGGTCAGAGCTGGGAAATCAATCTGAATCAAGAGAGTATGGTAGTCCTTTTGACAAGGCAATATGTCAAATCTGGTGTATACAAAGGGAAGAGAAACATAGAATATGACGGCAGATAAGAACCATTCGGCACATCTAGTCTGCCCAATTTTCTAAATACTTTCATACTTTCACTAGTCCCTGGCCTTACCTTAAGTCTAGGAGAGCCTTATGCCTATGCCACGCATGCCTAAACTCCTTCACTGTGTTAACCTCTGCCACCTTAGCTGGAAGGCTATTCCATGCATCCACTACCCTCCCAGTAAAGTAATACTTCCTGATATTATTTTTAAACATTTGCCCCTCTAATTTAAGACTATGTCCTCTTGTTGTGGTAGTTTTTCTTCTTTTAAATATAGTCTCCTCATTTACGGTGTTGATTCCCTTTATGTATTTAAATGTTTCTATCATATCTCCCCTGTCTCATCTTTCCTCCAGGCTATACATGTTAAGATCATTTAACCTTTCCTTGTAGGTTTTATCCTGTAATCCATGAACCAGTTTAGTAGCCATTCTCTGAACTTTCTCCAAAGTATCAATATCCTTCTGGAGATATGGTCTCCAGTACTGCGTACAATACTCCAAGTGAGGTCTTACCAGTGTTCTGTACAATGGCATGATCACTTCCCTCTTTCTACTGCTAATACCTCTGCCTATACAATCAAACATTCTGCTAGCATTTCCTGCTGATCTATTGCACTGTCTGCCTACTTTTAAGTCATCTGAAATAATCACCCCTAAATTCCTTTTCTCAGATGTTGAGGTTAGGACTCTATCAAATATTCTATACTCTGCCCTGGGGTTTTTACGTCCAAGGTGCATTATCTTGCGTTGCCACAGCTCTGACCATTTTTCTAGTTTACCTAAATCAATTGCCTTTTTAACTTATCCCTCCTGGAACATCAACCCTGTTACATATTTTTGTATCATCAGCAAAACGACATGCCTTACCATCAAGACCTTCTGCAATATCACTACTAAAAAATATTAAAGAGAATAGGTCCACGTACAGATCCCTGAGGTACCCCACTGGTAATAAGACCTTGCTTTGAATATATCCTATTTTTTTATTTTATTTTTTTATAATTCTTTATTTTTGCGGTGCATAAAAGGATATACATGCCAGTATGTGATAGATTATAAGAAACAAACGTTGGTTGCAAGACAGGTTGATAAAACAGTAAATTGGAGAATACTGTGCACACATTTTTTTTATTATAGACAAACAATCAGACTAGGTAGTGTCAGTTGAGGTTCTGATTTTGTCGTGAGACTAGGTATGGCTTTATGTGTTAATTAAAGGACCACTATAGGCACCCAGACCACTTCAGCTCAATGAGGTGGTCTGGGTGCCAGGTCCATCTAGGGTTAACCCTGCCTGCTGTTAACATAGCAGTTTCAGAAAAACTGCTATGTTTACATATGGGTTAATCCAGCCTCTAGTGGCTGTCTCATTGACAGCCGCTAAAGGCGCTTCTGCACTTCTCAATGTGATTTTCACAGTGAGAAGACGCCAGCGTCCATAGGAAAGCATTGAGAATGCTTTCCTATGGACTGACTGAATGCGCGCGCAGCTCTTGCCGCGCATGCGCATTCGGTTGAAGAGGGAGGAGAGTCCCCAGTGCGGAGGGAGCCCCTAGAGCCTGGCGGGAGTGGGCAACAGAGGGTGGGGACCTAAAGACCATATAGTGCCAGGAAAACTAGTTTGTTTTCCTGGCACTATAGTGTTTTCCTGACGCTTGACTGAAGGTATGTGGACCATGGGGGTAGAGGGCTTAAATTGTCTATATGGCATTGCTCAGTGAGTTGTCTTGTCCTGACTCTGTCTAACTGGGAGACTGTCAGAATGGGTTGGTGCCCCTACCTGCTGTCTGGTTTGCTGGGGTAGGGTGTGTGGGTTTGTGTGCTACATGCTGTGCAGCCTACTATTTCCGCCAGAAACCTAAAGGGGCCACAGAGTGGGGACTCTAGGTTGCTCGCTCTTGAGTCGTTGGTAAGAGAGGTGAGGCCCACTAATAAGGTCCCTTTTGTCTACGGGTTCAAATTGACATATCTGGTAAGTAGCAACTTAAACAAAAATAAACGCAACATGCATATAACTTAAACTATAATGTTAGGTGCAGGATGACTCTACTGCCAGTACAAGATTCATATAACTGCCTCCTTTCTCTTGTCTCCTCGTGGGATGAATGGGACAGTTCTGCTAGTGACCCAAGTGTGTGATAGTAGCGTTGAAGGGGTCGTAGCCCCCTGCGCTAGGCCCAGCGATTGGAGGAAGGACGGAACCTCTGATAACGAGGTGAGTTTCCGAACGACATTGTCCCGAGTAGCCGCTAGGGTCCTAGGCAGGAGCCATCTGTATTCCACTTTCTCATTGCGGAGTTGGGTGGTGAGTTGCGCCAGCTATTTTCTCCACTGTAGTGTGTTGCGGGTAATGTGTTGAAAAAAGTGAGCTGGCTAGATTCGAAAGTGTATGGGGTCTTGTCCCGTACTGCCGCTAGTAAGCAACGCTTGTCTAGCAGAGAATGGCATCTCGCGATGACAACCCTTGGCGCTGTTATGGGTGCTTGTTTGGCCTTGTTAATTCGGAATTGTCCATCAAACTCTAGTTTTTTGGCCTGTGTGTGTGGCAGGAGCTCAGCTGTGAGTCGTCTCAAATAGTGTGGTAGTTCGGTCGCCTATAGTGTCTGGGATCCCCCGGATTTTTATGTTTTTCTGCCTGCTGCGGTCTTCTATGGTGTCTAGTTTCGTTTGGACTTCTGTGTTAGCAGATTGCAGTTGGAGGAGGGTGTCCCCCATGCTATTCACCTCTTGGCGCATGTCCATGAGGTCATATTCTGTGGCCTGAACTCTCGTGGTCACGGCTTGTATCTCCGTCCAGACCAGGTTGATGTCGGAGACAAATATCAATTTTCATCTCAGGAGTTGCGGATATCGCGTTTAGTGGCTGGGGCTTGCTATGCATGTTGTGGTTGGGGCCACTGATATTCTCCATGGTCTCCTATATTGGTTTTTTTAAAGCTATTTTCTGTCCAATTTTGGTGTGTTGCTCTCAATAAGTGTGGTTATTTATTTTATTGGTTTGTAGTTTTTCATATTTGATTTATTAAATTCATGAAAAAGAATTATATTAATAAAATCATAGAAAAAAAAGTATTTTAAAAGTATTTGGGCAAAAAGGCAGTTTCGGTTTCGGTTTTCGGTCAAGGGCATCCTGAATTTTCGGTTTCGGTTTCGGCCCTGAATTTTCATTTCGGTGCACCCCTAGCTGATATATATATATATATATATATATGACCAATGGAAGGGTTCCATGTCATAATGAGGCACCAGATAACTAGGGATGAGTGGATGTGCATCAAAACACAGAAGAGCCATAATTTCTGTGATCGCATGGCGCCGCAAGGAACATGTCATGACCGGAACATGAACAAGAAGAAATGGGAGAGTTGAGTATAATGATCAGACTCAGTAATCAAGCGCTGATCTGTAGGATTACCTGGTTTATTTGGCAATCTGAGAAACAGAATCCACCCCTTGAGGGTAGAGAACCATACAATAACATACATATATGACAGATTCATCTCCTTCTCTTAGACCTGAAGCTTTTCATGTGAGCTCATGTGAAAATCTCCTTAATGAATATTTTAAATGAGAGATGATTTCATGCCTACATTGTTAATGTGTAGGAAGTCAGAGCTTGGTGGATTGTGGTGGTGCCCCTGGACCTTTGAACCAGGTATCAGGTATTTCACTAATCCTCACTTGGATTGGCTGGAAACCTCTCAAATATACCAAGCAATTCTTTGCAAATCTTTCCTTGTCCCTCTCCTACTTCAGGGGATTTACGGAAAAAAAATGTAAATTTTCCCAACATACGGTGTATTATTCCAGAGAAGATGGTCAATAGTCATAGTCTGATCCTGGAAGATGCAGTCTGTCCATCCCCTTTGGAGGGATCAATAGATCCAATTCTCCTTGTATCTACTGTACCTACTATCGAGATCGAATAGTGTGTCATGTAATACAAAAAAATATATAGACCTACATGGTTTGTATGTTCATATGCATTGTTAAGTTCTGCTCTGCTGAAAATAAAGAATTAAAAATGAAAAATATTGTGGTAGGGAAGCATTGTTTTGTTTTTCTATTGTGGTTTGATAATGTATGTATAGACTTATTCTTTACTATGTTCATTGCCATTAGCTTTACAGTGACCTTCGTCTTGTATACTTATTAATATAATCTTTGACTTTTGCGTCATGCCTGTCTTGAACAAAGAAACCTAAACACTGTCTTGAACAAAGAACATTAAACATAAAAAAGGAATAGATATTATATTGGAAAGCATAACAACATATGCTATTTTTGAAAAATGTTTTATTACTGTGAAGATTTTAGTTTGAAAGATCATTGATAGGAGTTCAAAACTATGAAGAGATGAGTCCATGGATGCAGAGATGAGTCCATGGATATGAATTTCAAGAATATGTATTGGGCTTACCATTAAGCTTTCATGCCATGTCTGAGAGATGACCACAGGAAAGAGAGTGGAATCAGGTGATGCTATTTTAGGCATTCAGTGATGGCATCCTATCGGTTTCAGGCATAAATACATTGTTAGGAAAACAGGATGTGCTTCCCTTGGGAATCATTTGTGTGCTCCTTTAGATATAAATTGCTAACATCTCTTAATTCCCAATGCTATATTTAAAGGGGCACTATTATTACCAAAACAACTTTTGCTTAATGAAGCTGTTTTTGTGTATATACTATGCCTCTGCAGTCTTACTGCTCAATTCTCTTCCATTTAAGAGTTAAATCACATTGTTTATGCAGCCCTAGACACACCTCCCTGCATGTGACTTGCACTGCTTTTCATAAATACTCCCTGAGTCATTTAATGTTTACACCTCCTTTACTGCAAATTCTGTTTAATTTAGAATTTCTTATGTCCTGCTATGCTAATAGGTTTGTAGACCCTGTAGGAACCTCCTGTATTTAATTAAAGTTCTATTTACAGAGCAGGAGAAAATAACTTTTAAAAGTAAGTTACATATCTGATTGAAAATGAAGCCATTTTGTTTTCATGCAGGCTGTTTGAGTCACAGCCAGGGTAGGTGTGGATAAGGCTCCATAAACTGAAACAGAAGGGATTTAACTCCTAAATGACAGTGAATTGAGCAGTGAAACTAAAGAGGCACGATCTATACACAAAATCTGCTTTATTAAACTAAAGTTGTTTTTGTGTCCTTTTAATTTCAGAGCTGAACTTTCCTAGAAACCTTAGAAAGGATACAAAGTAATAAAGAATTGTAAAAAGCATCAAAGCTTTTTGTCCAGACAAACTGTGCACTACAACATACATTACTAAGGGAGAGATTACACACTTCCCTCTACCCATACCAATTCATACCAGCAATGGGCGCTGTGGTAGGCTGAAAGCAGTCAGCTGACACTCTCAGCCAATCAGAGCCAACCATTGCTGTTTAGGATAATGCTTCCTCATAAGCTCAGGTAGCATGGATGGGATGAGCTGCCAAGGATTCTTGTTTGGCATTAAAACATTAGCAATTGTCTAAACTAACTTAAATGATACGAGCCGTAGCCTTCACAGCTCTTTATAGGATTTATATCAGTGTCCTGTTTTGTGCAGTGTGCCTGCGCAGAAATGATGAAACCTGATACAAGGGCCCGGGCCCATATAAACCCCTTTTATCTTTGGCCTAGTGCCTTTTCTTGGTTTCTTATAGCCAGTAAGCGCATGATTATTCATTGTTTCTGATTGTTCCATTAACAACCTGGCTTGCTTTTACTCTGAGTTAGTTCTCTTCCCCATTTACCAGACCCAGCTTGTCCCGAATTTCCAAGTTGTTCCTGTGTTGATATACTGTGTACAATACATTTAAGTCCCCAGCAGCCCTATCCACTTTGTGCTGCTTAAGCGAATGAGGAAGCAGTAGCTTGAGTAGCAGTGGGTGGTTGTGATCATTTTTGATGAGATCTGGTTGAGAAGGTAACTAGTTTTAAAGGGGACCACTGGGCACTACAACAATCTCTTTGGAATGAAGTTGTTATGGTGCCAATAGCGCCCTGGTGCCGATATGGGGTTTAACCGTTCACGAATGGTTTTACCCCAAAGTCTTGAATCCAGCACTATTTAGCTCTGCCTTTGTCCTTCTGCTGCTCTGAGATTCTTGAAACAAGAAACCTCAGACAGGGACACCACTGATTGCCTGAGTGTGTCATCTTAAACTTTAAGCCAATCCATACTCTCCCGTTCATGAAACGACTTGAGTAATGTATGTATTTTTCTCAAGCCATTGTTATGAATCGGAAACTTGCTTATCAACTTAAAGCGTCATGTTTCAAGAACCTGAGAGCAGCGAAAGGACAGGGGAAGAACTAAATGGCATTGTAAGCATTTAGGGTTAAACCATGCTTAAATGGTTTAACCCCTAAAGGTAAGCCGCTGCAAGGGTCCTCCTAATAGCATAACATCTTCACTCCAATGAAGTTGTTGTGGTGCCCTTAGTGTTTCTTTAACTTTTTTTTCCCCCATGCATAGTTTGTACTGAAAAGGTTTCAAATAATTACACTCTATGTGCATAAGCAGAGGACACACAATTACAAAGGTACAAATGTAAGGGTATTGAACACATTGAAGCATTCACAAAACTATGGGGAGCAGATTGGTCTGAGGAAAGTCTATCAGTAGAGAGGGCTGTTCCGCTCCTTTCGATGCTGCTCGTGGAGATAATGTGGTCCACTGCAAAGCACAAAATAGCAACAAATATGCATTAGTAATCCGTGGGTGCTAAATCAAAATAAGGGGGAAAATCAAAACCAACAAACAACATAATTAAAGGAGACCGATGGGGGAGGGGAGGATATGCTTTGCTTGAAATTCATCCCATGGACTCAAAACTTTCTGGAATTTTAGCCAGGAGCCCAAGAGTCTATGACATTTCCTCGAAATTGGGAGTGGACTGTAAAGCCTTGCGTATGAGTTTGTTTGGGTGACAGTCTGGGGACTTCCAGTACCTATCTGGGTTATTTTTGACTGTACTTGAAATCATATTTAGGAGGAAACAATGTGCTCCCCACAGGAGCTCCTGAGCTGTAATATAGTGTATGATCTGCTTAATGCTTCGCCTGTATAAGGAAATCTTTGTGCAGCATCAGAATATATGGGCCATTGATCCTGGAGCGTTGTGACATCGCCAACATTGGGCAGAGACACCCTTGTATATATAGGTACCATATAAATAGTTGTTTGGAACTCGTCTCCCAGTGTGACAAACATTATGAAAACACCCATAATTTGGCTGCGGACACTTTCTATTGTCAGAAATATTCCTTCTCCCATTTAATAGCATGGATGGGTTTTCCCAGGAGGGCTTGGTAGCAGGTGGACAGAGGCTTTAAAATTCTATTAACAAATAAAGAAGAGTTGCTATAAGAGGGTGCTTGCTGGAAACCCTGTATGTAACCAGTCTTAGTAAGAATGTCTGATGCATAAATAAGATAACATATCAGAGAGCTGTGGGGTGTATTCATTTAGTTCAGAGAAAGGGATAATTACTGTGTGGAACAGCAGCTGGGACACTTTTCTTACCCCTGCAGAAGACCGTCTAGAAGAGGATAAGTCTGTGGATAACAGTCGTAGGAAAGCCACTGGGGCATAAATGAGGGGGATGTCTTGTGGTAAGTGTTTTAAACCTCATGATCTCCATGGCTGCAGGGAGTGGCATGTAGTGGACAGAGACCTGGGTAGTATGTAACATAGATGAACAATATGCATAAGTGGTCAACAGTATTCACATAAGCTGATCACCCGTGAGGGGAGAGATGTATGTGTTCTCCTGTACGATCCACATTGGACCTGCCCAGCTAAATTAGAGTGTGAGAGCTAGATTGGTTGCCTAATGGTAGTAAGAGGATATCCAGCAGCTACCACTGATACAGTCCAACCAAAGTTACAGACCAACAACAATTATGTTACAAGGCATGACACTTCCCTCTGCCTGGGAGATAATTGAGTCAGATACTGTATTAACTCAATTATCTCCAGGCAGAAAAAACACATTTTTACAAAAACCCAAAAGTACCCCAAAACACATAAGATCCTCACAAATGTTACATCCCCTGATAGCCCTGATCTGGGTGACCAACATGTCCACAAATCACCCAGATTAGTTCAGGGGTTCAGGAATTCTATGGCAGTCCCATTTCTGACCGACTGCACAGGAAATTACTGTCCGAAAAGGGTTTCAGGAAATCAGGCTGTGTGGTTGGTCTACTTTGGGGATTCGTAGTACAGTACAAAATACAGAATGTATAGCTTCAGGAGTAGGCTTGTTTATGTCTCTTGTTCTGGAGTTTATACCCAACGAACGCCGTTCGATTTCCCATTCGAATAGCCGAACATCAGTGGAAGGTATGCGTCCAGCGGTGTTTGCGCCGTCGAGGGTCCGATTTGAGTTCCATACACTCGACGACTAAACACCGCTCATTGTGCTCGGGGCTTAAGATGGCCGCCGCCACGTGTTTGAAGTGCTGCTTCGAGAGTTCGAAGTGTTGCCATACAAGTCCAAAAGTCATGAATAGTAGTTTTAACCAAGGTTGATCACAGGGGCCATAGTCACAGGGTAGGAGGCAGGCAAACAGGCTCCTGCAAGAACCAGTGGCAAGGTTACTTTTCACCACAGCTGCCTTATGGGCAAGCCAGGTCATGGTCACATCTGTGAGCTGTGGGGATTTTTCAAAGAAGAACTGTTGGATAGTGTTAGTTATGGATGACATGATGGAGGGGTTAGCCATAAGGAAGTAGTTGACATTTCAGAGTCCCCGACCTCTAGCCGGGAAGTGTGTTGCAAAGGAGATTAAAATAAAACTGTGGGTAGACCATGTAATCTGGCTGATTGCCACCTGTGTCACGGTCTGGAGGGTTAGTGTGTCAATGCGTGAGTATCATTTGTGGGCTCTGAAATAGAAAGTGGAATCTCTCTCCTGGGGGTTATAATCCTGCCTAGCTGGGGAATATGCCATTTTTCCTGTGGTGTCCCAAGTGGAGTTTACTGTGCAATTAAAGTCACCACATAGAGAGAGTCTCCCCCTGGTCATGCCGGAAAGTCTCGTAAAGTATTTAGATAGGAAATCTATTTGATTTTCATTAGGGGCATAGATGGAGGATACAGTAATTTGTTAATTATTGAGCAAACCCTTGAATTAATAGACCCCCCGAGGGTCTGCATATTTCTTACTAAGAGACCAGTCTTTATTATTATGATATTTATATAGCACCATCAAATTCCAAAGCGCTTTACAATGGGTGGACGAATAGACATGTAGTTGTAACCAGACAAGTTGGACACACAGGAACAGAGGGGTTGAGGGCCCTTCTCAATGAGCCTACATGCTAGAGGGAATGGGCTAAAATGACACAAAAGGTAAGGATAGTATTAGACTAGTGACAGTTGCAGAAGAGGAATCAGTCAGGAGCTATTAACAGTTTAATTGATACGCTTTTATGAAGAAGTGGGTTTTATGGAAATTAATCACAACCCCCTTGATTTTGTATGCAAGTTTGCGTGATAGCTAACTGGAAATGTGGGCAAGTATAGTATGGATTGCTTCTGCAAAAATAGTTTTCCTGTAGGCAACATGGATGCTCCAAAACAGCACATGTCTTTTAATACCACGTGCCTCTTATGGGGGATGTTGAGACCCTTCGCATTAATTGAGTAGATACTGAAGGAACTATTCATGTTATTGATCAGTGGTTTTGCGGAAGAATCTGGGGTCCCTAGTGGACTTCTTTATAGAAAAGGAGTCTCTGGTGGGTCTAACAAAAACATCACCTCCCTTTCTAAAAGCAGGTGCAGGGTAGACTAATGTGCCACTCAAGATTAGCTATAGAACTGTTGAGTTTTTTTGTGTTTTTTTGCTTCATGCAGGAAAAAACCCCAGAGTGGATAGGTAGCCCAATGACTCTACTAACCTTGAAGATGGAAGGGGCTTCAGCTTTGTGTCAAATGGGTCTGCTTAGAATGGCTCTGTTTGCCCCTAAGGAACCTGGGGTTTCATGTTATTGGATAGTTAAACCAAAATTGGATTGAAAATTCTAAAGCTTAACTAAACGTAACATAGGATGAAAATAAGCACTTAATAAAAATCATACTAAATGAAACATATTACTGCCAGAGGTAAGGCATTGTGGTTGGCATAGGTTAAGAAACACTACTGAAGGCATAGATGTGGTAAGTAGGTCAGGGGTCACCAGTCCTGGGCGTGGAACCGACTCTTTGCCATGAAGGTAGTAGTTTGGAGGTGTTGCACCCCTTGGAGTGATGTTCCAGGACCGGAGCAGCTGGATTCCTTCTTCCAGGGTAGCCACAGGCTTCAGCGCACTTTTATTATTATTATTATTATTATTATTATTATTGCCATTTATATAGCGCCAACAGATTCCGTAGCGCTTTACAATATTATTTAACTATAAATAGGACAATTACAAATAAACTTACGGGAACAATAGGTTGAAGAGGACCCTGCTCAATCGAGCTTACATTCTATAGGAGGTGGGGTGTAAAACACATTAGGACAGGAATTTGCAGTCAAATAAGGTGGGCTGCCCTTTAGGAGAGGGCAAGAGACAGGTATGTGAGATAGGGGTTAGTCTTGGAGGCCATAAGCTTTTCTAAAGAGATGGGTTTTAAGGCACTTCTTAAAAGATGCAAGACTAGGGGAGAGTCTGATGGCAGTAGGCAGGCTATTCCATAGGAAGGGAGCCGCCCGCGAGAAGTCCTGCAAGCGTGAGTTGGCCGTTAGAGTGCGGACAACGGACAGGAGGTGGTCACGGGCAGAGCGGAGAGACCGAGAAGGGACATACCTATGGATCTGTGAGGAGATATAAGAGGGGCTAGAGTTGTTCAGTGCTTTATAGGTGTGAGTTAGTACCTTAAATCGACTCCTATAGCATACAGGAAGCCAATGTAAGGACTGGCAGAGGGGTGAGGTGTGAGAGAAATGACTAGAGAGGAAAATCATGAATGAGAAAATAGTGCAGCGCACTCAGACTACAAAAAATTCAAAAAACAAAGAAGGCTACTAAAATGCCTAACTAAGTATAAATATGGGGATTTGGTTCCACCATATGGCCATATGTTGTTAAGCCCACCACTACTTTCAAAGTACCCCATTATCGGAGGGTCCTACACTACAATGTGGGAGACAAATAAATAGTAATAGTGTTATAAATAAAATAGTGTTAAATACTAGTAAGAGCATAGTGAGTATACAAACAAAAGTGATGAAAGCAATTAAAAGCAGTGTTAAAACTAAATAATTAATGTATTAGTGCTGAAAATGAGTATACTCACTAATGCAGATGACTGTGTTCACTGGAAAAAATAATAAAAGTGACTTGACTAATGACAAACTCCTCCTTAATATACACACCTGTGGCCACCTCTAAAGGAGACTCTGAAGCTGGGGGGGCCTGGGCGGGGTGCTTAACCCCTAAGGAATCTAGTCTGGACTCCAAATATAGTATAAACAGAGAAAGGATAGGGGGCACTCCCGAGACCTGAATTTTGCATGAAAGGTGCTGCCGCTGTGACCAAAATTTCATGAATGAGAAAATAGTGCAGCGCACTCAGACTACAAAAAATTCAAAAAACAAAGAAGGCTACTAAAGGTGAGGTGTGAGAGAAATGACTAGAGAGGAAAATCACGCAAAGTAGATGGTGGGAACCGCACTCAATCCCAGCGGCCAAGGGTGCTCCGGATCAGGACCAGCAATCCCAGAATTATACACGAAAGAAGAAAGGACCACAGGCACTCCAAATTGAAACCGTATGCAGATTTATTAGGAAAAAATGCAACGCCAAGCAACGTTTCGACCAACAAAGGTCTTTTTCAAGCTTGAAAAAGACCTTTGTTGGTCGAAACGTTGCTTGGCGTTGCATTTTTTCCTAATAAATCTGCATACGGTTTCAATTTGGAGTGCCTGTGGTCCTTTCTTCTTTAGAGAGGAAAATCAGTCTAGCAGCAGCGTTCATTATGGACTGTAGGGGTGCAGTACGGCTTTTGGGAAGACCAATCAGGAGAGGGTTACAATAATCCATGCGGGAAATTACTAGAGCATGGACAAGCTCCTTAGTAGTATCTGGTGCAAGAAAGGGGCGGATGCGGGCTATGTTTTTAAGATGGAATCTACAGGATTTGGCAACATGCTGGATGTGAGGCTCAAAGGTGAGACCAGAGTCAAGTATGACGCCAAGACAGCGCGCTTGCAAGGATAGACTGATGTGGGTAGCACAAACTTGAAGGGAGAGTGAAAGAGGAGGATCAGTATTAGGAGGAGGAAAGACAAGGAGCTCAGTTTTAGAGAGATTGAGTTTCAGAAAGCGGGAGGACATCCAGTCAGAGATGGAAGAAAGGCAAGCAGTGACATGTTGCAGGACGGCAGGGGAGAGATCCGGGGAGGAGAGATATAGCTGGGTGTCATCAGCGTACAGGTGGTAGTGGAATCCAAAAGAGGTAATAAGTTTGCCAAGAGAGGCAGTATAAAGAGAAAATAGAACGGGACCAAGGACAGAGCCTTGGGGGACTCCAACCGAGACAGGACGAGGGGAGGAGGTATCATTAGAAAAAGAGACACTGAATGAGCGTTGGGAGAGATAACAGGAAAACCACGAGAGGACAGAGTCACAGAGACCAAGCGATTGGAGAGCATGATCAACGGTGTCAAAGGCCGCTGAGAGGTCAAGAAGAATTAGTATGGAGTAGTGGCCTTTGGATTTAGCTGCGATTAGGTCGTTAGTAACTTTGATAAGCCCAGTCTCTGTAGAGTGGAGAGGGTGGAAGCCAGATTGAAGGGGGTCAAGGACAGAGTTGGAATTGAGGAAATGACACACGGGTAAAGACAAGTGTTTCCAGAAGCTTTGAGGAAAAAGGGAGCAGGGATATGGGACGGCAGTTAGATGGGGTGGACGGGTCGAGGGATATTTTTTTTAGTATAGGTACTACAGTGGCATGTTTAAGGTCAAAAGTCCATTACTTTAACCCCTTAAG
Source organism: Pelobates fuscus (assembly GCF_036172605.1). Lineage (NCBI taxonomy): Eukaryota > Metazoa > Chordata > Amphibia > Anura > Pelobatidae > Pelobates > Pelobates fuscus. The sequence goes on along the minus strand of NC_086321.1, from coordinate 336,671,485 downwards.
GACCAAACTTCTGGAATAAAAGGGAATCATGACGTGTCAGACACGTCATGTGTCCTTAAGGGGTTAAACAGTGATTTGATGTTCTACTGACCCAACCAAAAAATGTTGCATGCTTTTTATGTTATTCAGAGTGGCTGGTTAAAACTTTTCCACCAGATGTGCAATCTTGTGGGTAACTGATGGACTCAGGGGCGTACCTAGAGCATATGGCACCCGGGGCGGGTCCTAGTTTTGGCACCCCCCTCCTCCCCCCTGCACTTTAAAATGTACAAAACACCCACAATTTTTTTAATGTATGTAGCATTGAGCAGTGCTTGCATGTTTCAATGTAAGCATGCTTTTGTATGGAGTAAGTGTGAGTGAATGAATGGGTGTGTTTGTATGTAGTGTTGGCATTTTAATGCAGGCATGCTTTTGTGTGTAGTGTTGGCGAGATGCAGTGGTGTGGTTATATATAATGGTGATGTTTTAATACAGAGGTGTGTTTGTATGTAGTGTTTGCACTGGAATGCAGGGATGTGTTTGTGTGTAGTGTTGGCAAGATGCTGAGATGTTGGAATGCCATATTTAAGGAAACCAAATAAGGGAGCTATCTGCTAAACAGCACCCTAATTTGATATCTTTACATATGGAATCTCACATAAGGGCACCAATTTAGGGAATTCTCTACTAAACAGCTAAAAGATCAAAATTTAAAAAGCCTTTTTCTTAATTTTAATCTTTAGGTTGTTTAGTAGATAACTCACTTATTTGTTATCCTTATGTGGGATTTACATATTTAAGGACACCAAATTAGGGAGCTATCTACTAAACATATACACAACCACAGATATACAAACGCATTTAGTTATTAAGAGGTCCAACCAACCTCCCTACCTTACTCTGGGAGTGACAAGCGGTTGCTGCTGGGCTGGGATCTCTGTGCTCTTCCTTCACAGCTCACTTGCACGACCAGTAGTGATGCCGATGCCAGGATGACGTCATACCCCGGCTGCCGGCTTACTGCAGTGCGTACACAAACTCCTATATGGTCCATAAAAATGTTTAATCTCACTGCCTTCCAGTATAGATCTGTCCTATTTGTCTGGGGGAATGTGACAACGTGGATGTATATGTAAGTGGGTGAGTATTACCAACAGGAGAAAGGTATATGGCAGGGTGGGACAGTAATTTAGGAGACAGACCTGTTGTAGGGGTGATAGGGATGTAGTATGGGTAAGACACATAGTGTGGGGGTGGGATAGGGATGTAGTGTGTGTAGGGCATTGTAAGGCACATAGTGTGCTGTGGGATAGGGTTGGCAGAGTGAGGAGGGGACAGGTGGCAGAGCGTAGGAGGGAGGGGCTGACAGAGCGTGGGAGGGAGTGACAGGTAGCAGAGTGAGGGAAAGAGAGAGTGACAGGTGGCAGAGTGAGGGAAGGAGGGAGTGAAAGGTGGCAGAGTGAGGGGGTGGCAGAGTGAGGGGATGACAGGTGGCAGAGTGAGGGGATGACAGGTCGCAGAGTGAGGGGGTGGTTAGTGACAGAGTGACTGAGGGAGGGGGTGACAGGGTGACAGTGACTGAGGGAGGGGGTGACAGGGTGACTGAGGGAGGGGGTGACGGACAGATTGACTGAGGGGGGGTGACTGGTGACTGAGGGAGGGGGTGACTGGTGGCAGAGTGAGGGGGTGACTGGTGGCAGAGTGAGGGGGTAACAGAGTGACTGAGGGAGGGGGTGACTGGGTGACTTAGGGAGGGGGTGACTGGTGACAGAGGGACTGAGGGAGGGGGTGACAGGGTTACTGAGGGAGGGGGTGACAGGGTTACTGAGGGAGGGGTTGACTGGTGACTGAGGGAGGGGGTGACTGGTGACTGAGGGAGGGGGTGACAGTGTGACTGAGGGATGGGGTGACAGGGTTACTGAGGGAGGGGTTGACTGGTGACTGAGGGAGGGGGTGACAGGGTGACTGAGGGAGGGGGTGACTGGTGACAGAGTGACTGAGGGGGGGTGACTGAGGGAGGGGGTGACTGGTGACAGGGGGGGTGACTGGTGACAGAGTGACGGGGTGACAGGGTGACTGAGGGAGGGGGTGACTGGTGACAGGGTGACTGGGGAGGGGGTGACTGGTGACAGAGTGACTGAGGGGGGTGACAGGGTGACTGAGGGGGTGACAGGGTGACTGAGGGGCTGAGGGGGGAAGACAGGGTGACTGAGGAAGGGGGTGACAGGGTGACTGGTGACAGAGTGACTGAGGGGGGGTGACAGGGTGACTGAGGGGGGTGACAGGGTGACTGGGGACAGGGTGACTGAGGGGGGTGACAGGGTGACTGAGGGGGGTGACGGGTGACTGGGGGGTGACTGGTGACAGGGTGACTGAGGGGGTGACAGGGTGACTGGGGGGGTGACTGGTGACAGGGTGACTGAGGGGGGTGACAGGGTGAGGGGGGTGACAGGGTGACTGAGGGGGGTGACAGAGTGACTGAGGGGGGTGACAGAGTGACTGAGGGAGGGGGTGACAGGGTGACTGAGGGAGGGGGTGACTGGTGACAGGGTGACTGGGGAGGGGGTGACTGGTGACAGAGTGACTGAGGTGGGTGACAGGGTGACTGAGGGGGTGACAGGGTGACTGAGTGGCTGAGGGGGGAAGACAGGGTGACTGAGGGAGGGGGTGACAGGGTGTCTGGTGACAGAGTGACTGAGGGGGGGGTGACAGGGTGACTGAGGGGGGGTGACAGGGTGACTAGTGACAGGGTGACTGAGGGGGGGTGACAGGTGACAGGGTGACTGGGGGGGTGACAGGTGACAGGGTGACTGAGGGGGGTGACAGGGTGACTGGGGGGGGTGACAGGGTGACTGAGGGAGGGGGTGAGAGGGTGACTGAGGTGACAGGGTGACTGAGGGAGAGGGTGACTGGTGACAGGGTGACTGAGTGGGGGGGGTGAGAGGGTGACTGAGGGAGGGGGTGAGAGGGTGACTGAGGGGGGGGTGACAGGGTGACTGAGTGGGGGAGGGGTGACAGAGGGAGGGGGTGACAGGGTGACTGAGGGAGGGGGTGAGGGTGAATTTACAATAATAATATTGTCTTACCATGATTCAGGGGCTGTCTCTCTCCATCCCAGCCCAGGCAGTGCAGGCAGAGTGGCCGCAGGGGAGAAACCTGGCAGAATGCACGCTCTGCGACCCCTGCTGGCACACTCCATAACAGCATCCCTGGTGCTCAGTGATGACTCAGAACACAGGCTGGGAATCCCCTCCCTGTGCTCTGACTCACTCACTGAGCGCCTGAGCCGCGAGGGAGAGGACGACCAGCAGGAGGGACAGAGTGTGGCACCCCCCTACTGGATGGCACCCGGGGGGACCGCCCCCCCCTTAGTACGCCACTGGTCACTGGTCCTGATATGTCTTTATCACACTGTGGAATTCGCTGAGTTTCATCATGGTCATTGCTAATAGATCTGTAAATGATGTGAGGTCAGTATATGGCTGCTGTGTTTTCACCCCTAAAGTTACAGTGGGTTTAATGTGGCGGTTAAGTGCCATGCTTGGTCACAACGGGATGGAGGGTGTAAAAATGCCTTTGATAGCAGAGTTTGCTTAGTGATCGTCGCTTTGGCATAGTTATTCGGCGGAGCCATGTTCACACTCGGCTTTTCATTCTTGCGTACAGGCGATACCCCCCTGTTTTTTTTTTTCATTTCTAATCAAAAGTCCATTACTTTAAACAGTGATTTGATGTTCTACTGACCCAACCAAAAAATGTTGCATGCTTTTTATGTTATTCAGAGTGGCTGGTTAAAACCTTTAAGGAAAAGTTTAAAGTGTTTAAATTTCCTGTGCAGATCTGAAACAAGCTGGAATAATTGCATGTCCTAAAGGCAGGTGATGACATCAGAATTAGAATCTTTTGTGCAGGCTAGTATCGGTTGCTAAGCGCATGTGATACAAGATACATAACGAGATTCTATTTTTAGTTTCTACATTTATATATAGATATTACATTCACCAGTGTGGTGGAATCTCGGTAAAAATAAATTTAGTAGGCCGAGATTACCACGTGGCATGTGTACGTGCATATGCTGACGTATCGATCAGTTGGTTGCACGAGGCAAGATACGATCAGTAGTGTACGGAGCATGTGCAAGAATACAGGATATAGTATTCCCCCTCCTCCATTGTGCTGGACAAGCCATGCGGTCAACAGGAAGTTAATTCTTATTTGTGTTGATTGGTTAAGAGAATGTGCGGGTGGAGCTTAATATGGGAGGAGTTATATGCCTATATAAGGAGCCTGCACTATTGTCCGGGGCTCAGAACTTGCTGTATTTTGGTGACGTTAGTCCCTCTGAGTCCCGATCGGTGATCCAATAAAGAATCTCTTCCTTCCTGAAGAAACCTGTGTCCATCTCTCTGTGCTTGGCTTCCGTCAGTTTCTCCGGTATCATTTGGTGCATTGGCCGGGAAGCTCATCGTTCAACGGTAGCTGAGAGGCAGAGGCGTGAGACGGTCTATCTTTGCCCACGTTCTCTACGGCTGCACCCCTGAACTTCTGCGTGGACCTCCCTTCGTCTCGGCGCCACTGGTCTGTTGTCCAGGAGATCATCGGCCTCTACGTGAGAAGTGCTGGGGTGTCCCCGTCGATGAGTGTGAACTCAGGTTCAGGAACGAGGAGGTAAGACAACTGCTGTTTTAGACGGCAGGACCCGCTAGGGGTATACCGATTGTGCGGTAGGCCCAAAGGGGTTTTTGAATCTGTATCTGCCCCCTCTGTCGGAGGGAAGGAGCGAAGGCGCACCGCTCGATCGAACGCTCTTTAGTCAGACCGTTTGATTTGGTTAGTCAGGCGGGGTCCTGGTGTAAATAGCCCTAGCCGGACACCGGTGTCTTGTCTAGACTAGCGTTCTAGGGTGTATATTACGTTCGCTAGGTCGGAGGGACCGGGAGACTAAGCGGCGCCTGTGTAAATTCGGTTCGCTAGTTCTCATCCTATCTGGGCTAAGTGGGAAGGCGTGTAAATTTGGAACCCACTAGACTTTTGATAGTACGACTAAGAGGCGCCTGTGTAAATTCGGTTCTCTAGCTCGTTGTATAGTGCGACTAAGAGGCGCCTGTGTAAATTCGGTTCTCTAGCTCGCTATATATGTGGTGATTGGGCAGTGTGGCTAACCAAAACGGGTGTATATAGTTTTAGGTAGTCCATTCAAGGTACTGGCCAATAGTTTAGTTGGGAATTGTAAATGTGTTAACGATTGTTTTAGTAAAGTGTATATCTTGTTAGATAGCGCGAGCTCAGCCGTCTAGCGAGAGTGTTAATAGTGTGTTGCTGTATTATAGTGCACGGTACCATAACCCTGTATATTTACTGACATTGTATAATAAGTACTAATCATTGTCGTCAATTGCATGTTTTAACACCATAACCACTAATAATTGTATTGTGACCTTAACTTGTACTTTGACCTATGCTAACCGTACTGTAACCGCTATTTGTAAAAGACGATGTTACTGGGGTGTGTTATAGACGGGTAATTCGTATATAGAGAATTATAGCGTGGGTGACTGTATAGTTACGCCAAAGGGCATAATATTAATTATATAGTGACTGGTGTAGCAGCTGTGTGTGTACGGGAATTCCCTGAGTGTTTATTGTTATTGTGTACGTTTCACTTGGTAACCGTACCACGTGGTGCTGTTGCCAGAGGAAACGGGTGTGACTGTTGAATAGTACGCGTGTATAGTAATCGTTGTCGACGACGTTCCATTGTTAAATATGGGTGCGTCGCAGTCAACGATTCCGGATCCCTTAGGATGTATGGTTAAGAATTTTAAAAAGGGATTCAAGGTTTGTGATTTTGGGGTTAAGATGTCTTCTGTGCGTTTAGTTACTTTGTGCACTAGGGAGTGGCCTACTTTGGTTGCGGCATGGCCGCCACGTGGCAGTTTGGATCCAACTCTGGTACAGCGCTTACACGTGGCTGTATCAGGTAGGCCTGAACTTTACGGCCAGTTTCCTTATATTGACTGTTGGAGACAGGCCGTAAATGACTCGCCAAAATGGCTCCAGACATGCCACGAGGAGCAGTGTCGCCTCATGGTAGCTAGGACTTGTTCGTCCACTAGGACTGGTGTTAGGCCCATTTTGGACACGCCCCCTGAGTCCGAGATCCCTTTGCCGCCCCCTTACTTTCCGTTAAGAGGAAGTGACGCAAACGCAGGAAGTCCTGCACCCCTCCCCTCATTACCCTCATCCACTTCCGCTTCCTCCTCCAGTACAGGATCCACACCCCCTCGTACTAAATCTCCCCTTCCGGAACCAGAACCCACCCCCATTAGAAACGAATATCCTGATTTGGCGCCACTTCAGACTTCCGGTCAAGCTTCATCTAGCTCGGCCCGAAGTGTTTTATTTACGACCTTTTCCCAAAACCAACCTCCCACATCCCCATACCCTATCTCTCCCCGACCGGAACCCATGACTGACGCCTCCCTACGTAGCCCCATCCAAACCCGACAGTTGACTGGTGCCCAACAATTAAAGCACTATCAGATGCCTCTTCGCCTAAATCCCGGGTCAGCTTATATTGATGCCGCAGGTCAAATGGCACACGCTGACCCAGTCTTCGTATATGTCCCATTTACCACTACCGACCTTTTAAACTGGAAGACCCATAATTCCTCGTATACTGAGAAACCACAAGCCATGACTGATCTGTTCACCTCAATAGTACAGACGCATAATCCGACATGGGCTGATTGCCAGCAGTTACTAATGACTTTATTTAACAATGAGGAAAGGACAAGAATAAATCAAGCAGCCATTAAAGCACTAGAGGATAGAGCCCGTGCTTTGAACCAAGCTAATCCAGCAGCATGGGCCGCAACACATTATCCCAACACTGATCCCGATTGGAACGTAAATGGTGCTGATATGGTTCAACTCAGAGCCTATAGAGACGCTATAATTGCTGGCATGAAAGCCGGAGGAAAGAAAGCCATTAACATGTCGAAGACAGTTGAGGTGATTCAGAAAAGCGATGAAGCGCCCAGTGTCTTTTATGACCGATTATTGGAGGCATACCGCTTGTATACCCCCTTTAATCCGGAAGACGCAGATAATTCCCGAATGGTTAACTCCGCCTTTGTCAGCCAAGCTTACGGAGATATTAAGCGCAAGCTACAAAAGTTAGAAGGGTTTGCAGGTATGTCCATCACCCAACTAATGGAGGTAGCAAATAAGGTCTATATGAACAGGGATACAGAAAATAAGAAAGTGGAAGAGCGCAAGATGCGTAAAAAGGCTGATATGCTAGCGGTAGCAATCGCAGGCGTAGATAAACGGGGCCCAGATAGAGGCAATAATAGATGGAGTAGGGAGCCTTTGAGTAGGGATCAGTGCGCGTATTGCAAGGAAGAAGGGCATTGGAGGAACGAATGTCCGCAAAGAGAGCAGTACGAGAGAGACCTACCCAGGGCAGGCTACGGAAACTTTAGAGGCAGAGCGAGAGGTAGAGGAGGTCCCGGAGGGAGTAATGGTTATAGAGGGAGTAATGGGAACAGAGGAAGTGTTAGGGAAGACAGGTATATTCCAGCAGCGCAAAGGTTCCGCGATAGAGAAGGTAGGGACTTCGTAGGATTGGCTGACACGGTCATGGAGGACTATTGATACCGACCGGGCTCCATCCCCCTTGGTCGAGCGGAGCCTATGGTCGATGTATCAATAGGGGGGAAAAGGAGTGCATTCATGATCGACACTGGTGCTGAACATTCAGTGGTGACTAATCTAGTTGCTCCTCCATCTGGAAGGATTATTACTGTGATAGGAGCAACTGGAAGAAGTGCTGAAAGACCGGTTCTTAAAAGTCGACTCTGTACATTGGGAGGCCACGTAGTAAAACACCAATTCCTTTATATGCCTGAATGTCCAGTCCAATTGCTGGGACGTGATATGCTATCAAAATTACAAGCGCAGATTACGTTCCTACCAAATGGAACAACATCTTTGAAGTTTAATGGACCTTCAGGTATTATGACTTTATCCGTACCAAAGGAAGAAGAGTGGCGACTTTATACAGTGTTGACTAGCCAAAACCCTAGGAGTGATGAGACATTGTTTAACATACCAGGAGTTTGGGCAGAGAACAACCCACCAGGACTGGCCCGCAATATTCCACCAATAAAAATTGAACTGAAACATGGGGTTTATCCAGTGAGCCTAAGACAATACCACATCCCACAGAAGGCTAAGAAGAACATCCAATCCTATCTGGATAAGTTCATACGGTATGGTATCCTAAAATTCTGTACTTCCCCCTGGAACACCCCATTGCTGCCTGTTCAAAAGCCCGGTACAGATGAGTATCGACCTGTGCAGGACTTAAGAGCAGTCAATGATGCGGTTGTTAGTATACATCCAGTTGTGCCCAATCCATATAACCTGCTTGCTTTAATTCCGGGCGGGGCTACTTACTTCACAGTCTTAGATCTCAAAGATGCCTTCTTTTGCCTCCGAATTGCCGCAGAAAGTCAATGTATTTTCGCTTTTCAATGGGAGAACGCTGTAACGGGCTCAAAACGCCAAATGACTTGGACAAGACTGCCCCAAGGGTTTAAAAATTCACCTACCCTATTTGGCTCAGCCCTAAGTCAAGATCTACTGGATTTCGAGTCCATCCCAGGAGAGTGTGTCTTGTTACAATATGTAGATGACTTGTTGATAGCAGCAGTTACAAAAGAAAAATGTCAGCAAGCAACGCACGATCTACTACACATTCTCTGGAAGGCAGGATACAAGGTGTCTAGAAAGAAGGCTCAGTTGTGTTTGCCAACTGTCAAGTATCTGGGATTCCATATCTCTGAAGGTCAAAGGATTATGGGGCCAGAGAGAAAAGAAGCTGTCTGCCAAATACCAATACCCAAGAATAGAAGACAAGTGCGAGAATTCTTGGGGGCAGCAGGCTTCTGTAGGATATGGATTCCCAGCTATGCGATACTAGCAAAACCTCTGTACGCAGCTATCAAAGGTACAGAGCACGACCCCTTCTTATGGACCCAAGAACAGCAAACGGCATTTGAAGATGTGAAGAAGGCTTTGATGAGTGCCCCAGCATTAGGTCTACCTGATCACACACGACCATTCTACTTATATGTACACGAGCAAAGAAGAATGGCTGTGGGAGTATTGACACAGTACTTGGGATCATGGCAAAGACCTGTTGCCTACATGTCTAAGCAATTGGATGCAGTGGCCAGCGGACTTCCACCTTGTCTGAGAGCCGTAGCTGCAGCCGCCCTGCTAGTAGCTGAAGCCGATAAACTCACTCTGGGTCAAGAACTTTATGTACGAGTCCCACATGCAGTACAGACGTTGTTGGATTACAAAGGAAATCATTGGTTTAGTAACAGCCGTATGACCAAGTATCAAGCAATGTTGTGTGAAAACCCAAGAGTGCATTTAGAGACTGTAAACACCTTAAATCCAGCTACCCTTTTGCCACAACCTACTGAAAGTCAACATGATTGTTTGGAAGTAATGGATGAAGTATTCTCAAGTAGACCAGATCTTCGTGATTTTCCCATCCAGAACCCCGATGTTCAATATTATACCGACGGCAGTAGTTATGTAAAAGAAGGGATCCGCTATGCAGGATATGCAGTGACAACAATAGACAAGGTGATAGAAGCTCGGCCACTGGCGAAAGGAACATCAGCACAAAAGGCAGAATTAATAGCACTAACACGAGCGTTACAATTGGCTGAAGGTTTAAGAGTGAATATCTATACGGACTCTAAGTATGCGTTCTTAACCACTCATGCCCACGGAGCTTTGTATAAAGAAAGAGGACTACTGAATTCAGAAGGCAAAGAAATCAAATACGCAGCTGAAATCCTACAACTATTGGAAGCAGTGTGGGAGCCGAAAGAAGTCGGTATCATACATTGTCGAGCGCATCTGAGAGGAGATGGTGATGTAACCAAGGGAAATCGGATGGCAGATAGTGCAGCTAAGCGTGCTGCTGAATCAGGAAGACAGGAGTATGTGGGGCATATAGCTGCTCTAATACCAACCCCACTGTCTCAATGGACTCCAGTTTATACAACTCAAGAAGAGGAGTGGTTAAAGACTGAACCGGGAAAGTATCTGGAGAACAAGTGGTATCAGCTAGAAGATGGAAGAATAGTTATACCAGCATCGCTAGCGGTAGAAATTGTCCAAAATTATCACAACGGGACACATTCTGGGAGAGACAGTACTGAAGAATCTCTCAGGAAACATTTCTACATACCAAGATTGTCCAACTTGACTCAGGCCATTGTACGCAGATGTGTAACGTGTGCTAAGAATAATGCAAGACAAGGACCAGTAAAGCCACCAGGAGTCCAGTTTATGGGGGGACTCCCCATGTCCGATCTACAAATAGACTTTACAGTGATGCCTAAATCGGGTGGACATCGTTACCTGCTGGTAATTGTGTGCACCTATTCAGGCTGGGTAGAAGCATGTCCTACTCGTACAGAGAAAGCAGGAGAAGTTGTGAGATTCCTGCTACGAGAAATAATACCCCGATATGGACTACCCTGTTCTATAGGATCGGACAATGGTCCAGCTTTTGTTCACCAGTGCCTACAACAACTGACTCATATGCTTGGTATAAAGTGGAGGCTTCATACTGCATATAGACCCCAGAGTTCTGGTAAGGTAGAGAGAATGAATAGAACTATAAAGAACCAGTTGGCTAAAATGTGTCAGGAAACCCAACTTAAGTGGAACGTTCTCTTACCTATAGCTCTATTGCGAATCCGCAGTACCCCTACCAGAAGGATGGGCCTCTCTCCTTTTGAAATCATGTATGGGCGTCCACCTCCCGTACTTGGTAACTTAAGGGGGGACTTGAGTCAGTTGGGAGAAGGAATTACCCGGCAGCAGGTTGTAGAGTTGGGTAAGACTATGGAGGAGGTACAGAAATGGGTACAAGATAGATTACCTGTGAATATTTATCCCCCTGTTCATAATTATCATCCAGGAGACCAAGTGTGGATTAAAGAGTGGAATAATGTACCGTTAGGGCCCAAGTGGAGAGGTCCTTATGTTGTTCTTTTGTCTACCCCTACAGCGATAAAAGTAGCAGAAGTGACTCCGTGGATACATCACTCCAGGGTTAAACCAGCAGCAGTCGATTCTTGGCAAGTTACAGCAGATCCAGAGAATCCCTGCAAGATCCGGTTGAAACGCACTACTCAGTCGGAGTAACGAGGAATTATTGTGGATTACAAATTTTATTGTTACAGGTGTGAGTGAGGAGGCCATAATAAAGCCTGTCCGCTTACCATCACATAGTGTATAAGCCAGGAAAGTCCCGAAGGGACACCTGTGAAGACGAGCAGAACTCCATTCCCTGCAGCCCTCACATCCTGGAAGCTGAGGTTCCATCGCACGGACGAAGACTGAGGATGACGGCGAAAGATGTGCTTTTGATTGTGTTTATTTACATGTGTTTTTATATTCAGGAAGGCAGAGGTACCGACACTCCTAGCTGTGAGGTATGCATTAAGACTACGAGAACAGGTAACCATATTTCCCAAACCCTAATCTGGCATTCACAATACGAGTGTAAAGGAGATGTATCGAGATGTAGATACTTAAATATAGATTATAGTGTGTGCCATTTAGGAGTAGGAGAACCTAAGTGCTTCAGTCCGGAGTATCAGCCTCGTACAATTTGGTTGACTCTCAGGAATGGAGATCCTCAGGGGACCCTAATAAGACGGTGTTAGAATCCGTACATTCTTCGGGTGTTCTGCTATTTGATGCGTGTAAAGCGATATCGAGTGGTAGAAAGCCGTGGAATGTATGTGGGGATCTTAGATGGGAGAGGACGTATGGGTCTAACGATAAATACATTTGTCCCAGTAGCAAAAATAAATATGTGAGTCCTAGATGCCCAAATAAAGACTATAACTTCTGTCCATATTGGTCTTGTGTGGGGTGGGCGACTTGGGGACAGACAGTAGACAAAGACATGATAGTGACTAAGTTGCCGACTAGCCCATATTGTAAGTCTATGGAATGTAACCCAGTCCATATACTTATTAATAACCCCGACAAATTCTTAGATAAGTATGGCAATTTATTTGGGTTTCAGATATACGGGACGGGTTTAGATCCTGGGACATTATTGTTTATAGGGATAGAGACTGATACGGTATCCTCCCAGACTCATCAAGTATACCATTCCTTTTATGAAGAGATGAGCATAGATAATAAGATCCCCCATAATGCTAAAAACCTGTTCATCGATTTAGCTGAAAGTATTGCCGGTAGTCTTAATGTTACCAACTGCTATGTGTGTGGAGGTACTAACATGGGAGACCAATGGCCTTGGGAAGCAAAGGAGGTAATGTCCGGTTCTGAGGCAGTTGACCAACTAATATCTACACAAGCCGATTATCATATGAGTGTTAGAGGTAAATCTGAGTGGAGATTAAAGACCTCTATCATAGGTTATGTTTGCATAGCAAGGAAAGGAATAATGTATAATACTTCTGTAGGAGAATTAACTTGTCTAGGGCAAAAAGCTTATGATGATGATACAAAGAATACAACTTGGTGGTCGGCTTCAAATGTCTCAGAACCATCTAACCCGTTTGCTAGATATGCCAATTTAAAGGATGTGTGGTTTGATCTATCCATCACATCTACCTGGAGAGCCCCAGCAAATTTGTACTGGATCTGTGGTAAGAAAGCCTATTCGGAGCTGCCACAGGACTGGGAAGGGGCATGTGTGTTGGGTATGCTCAAACCATCCTTCTTCTTGTTACCGATTGAAACAGGTGAGACTTTAGGTGTTAAAGTGTATGATGTGAATCATAGGAAGAAAAGGGGACCCATAGAGATAGGCACCTGGGAAGATAATGAATGGCCTCCCCAGCGTATCATAGATTATTATGGGCCAGCCACGTGGGCTGAGGATGGTACCTTTGGTTATAGAACCCCTATTTATATGCTCAACCGTATTATAAGATTACAGGCGGTGGTTGAGATTATCACTAATGAGACATCACAAGCGCTCAATCTTCTAGCAAAGCATAACACCAGGATGAGGACAGCAGTCTACCAAAATAGATTAGCCTTGGATTACCTTTTGGCAGTAGAGGGAGGTGTATGTGGGAAGTTTAACCTAAGCAATTGCTGTCTTCAAATAGACGACGAAGGGCAAGCAATAGCTGAGCTTACTAGCCATATGGTTAAACTAGCGCATGTGCCTACTCAGGTATGGAAAGGGTACAATCCAAGTAGTTGGTTTGGTAGCTGGTATGAATGGTTTGGAGGGCTTAAGGCAGTGGTAGGTGGAGTCCTACTGATTTTACTGTTGTGTCTACTCCTACCGTGTCTTATACCCTTAGTAGTTAGATCTGTGCAAAGCCTGATAGGAAGTATAGCAGAGAGGAAGGCTGCTGCACAGATAATGGCGATATATAAATATAGGGCTCTAGATCAGGGAGAACCAATGCAGGAAGATGAATGTTGAAGATTCACATCATAAGATAAGTCTGGTCTGGTTCAAGGTAACTTGCGGTGTAAGCAAAACTAAGGTTATGTGATGCCTCAAGTAATTGTAAAATATCAAGAGGCATCAAAGGGGGGAATGTGGTGGAATCTCGGTAAAAATAAATTTAGTAGGCCGAGATTACCACGTGGCATGTGTACGTGCATATGCTGACGTATCGATCAGTTGGTTGCACGAGGCAAGATACGATCAGTAGTGTACGGAGCATGTGCAAGAATACAGGATATAGTATTCCCCCTCCTCCATTGTGCTGGACAAGCCATGCGGTCAAACAGGAAGTTAATTCTTATTTGTGTTGATTGGTTAAGAGAATGTGCGGGTGGAGCTTAATATGGGAGGAGTTATATGCCTATATAAGGAGCCTGCACTATTGTCCGGGGCTCAGAACTTGCTGTATTTTGGTGACGTTAGTCCCTCTGAGTCCCGATCGGTGATCCAATAAAGAATCTCTTCCTTCCTGAAGAAACCTGTGTCCATCTCTCTGTGCTTGGCTTCCGTCAGTTTCTCCGGTATCACCAGAGCATGTTTTGGGGTGACTTAGATCACCCAATACTGAATTATAGCTAAAACAGTTAAGTTTTATGCTAACATAATCCCTCACAACTAAGATATTATTATAACCTCGATATTATTAATATTGTTTATAATAATATTCAAATGATTTAATATTTCTGGATAATTGTTTAACCCCTTCCTGACGTTAAGAAGTTTCATGCCATCCTCCACAGAGTGGGCTTTAACCTTCCTGCAGTTTTGGTGTGAGCAAGGTTAAATCTCTGCTCACACTAGGAAGTCCAAGGTATCAACCATTTGTAGTGTCCCCAGACTGACAGATGAGCTGTATGCAGTGCTCAAAGTGAGTGCTGCATACAGCTCTTCAGATATAGATTTAAATCCACATAGACTACAATGCAGTCTAAACAGGGTTAAATCCATGCTTACATTATAAAAACCCAGTTGTGAATAGGTAGATATCAGTCGATACGTGGGGTCTCCACTTTCAGCTGGGCCATTTTTAGTGGCTTCAGACTGACAGTTGAGCTGCATGCTGTTTTAACTAGGAAACCCATCTGGTGATATCAGCTATTTATTAGCAGATGATTTCTGTAGTATAGGGTTAGGGGTAGGGTTATGTTTAGCTGTAGGGTTAATGCTGGGTTTGGGTTAAAGCTTTGTTAGGGCTACTGATAGTGTAGGGTTAAGGGTAAGTTATGGTAGGTATATGGTTAGAGTTAGCATACACACATACAAGGGGTATGGTTGGTATAGCATTAGGAAGTGGTTGGTATAGGGTCAGCATTAACAGCCAAAAATTAATTGAGATCCTAGACATATTAGGCATTTAACAATCAGGACTGAAATGTGAATCTATTTTGCGTTCTGCGTATTTAGTTGCATTGGATGTGTAAAAATTATTATTAGTAGTAGTAGCAGCATGATAAGCAAAAGGACGCTAAACAGAGCTGCTCCTGCTCCTCTGGACAAATCTCCCGGGTCATAAGCATAAAAAATACCGGAATCAACTCACACGAGCACCTAACGGAAAGGGGATACCGGAGGCTACCTGCGGACACCAAACATGTGGCCCGACAAGCAGGAACCACTGAAGCACACCTCAAGGCCTGCAAGTATGGTCGGCGTGGGGGAGACGGACGCTCCCCTGCGCCTGCAACAAATACAAGCGTGATCGTGGGCCCTATTCCCCCCCATCATGGACCGGCGGGGGTCATCCCGGTCCCGGGAGGACCACACCAGAGGCTGTGGCAGCAGCCCCAACAGAACCGAGCTGACCCCAAAATGGCGGAGACCACACTCGGAACAGTGGGCCCTACACAGGAAACAGACATTCTGGCGCGGCTGGACGCTGCATTCAAAGCATTTTGGACAAAACTCGCTGACCGACTGGGTTCCCCACAAGCTCGGGTCTCAGACTCACCTTCAGAGCCATCAGGACCCTTCCGTCCATACTACTCACCCAGGCAGACCAAGCGCGCCAAAATAAAATGGCGCAGAAGAAGAATCCCTCTAATGCCGGCAGGGAAAAGCACATGGCGGCGCCCGAAAGCGACAATCACCCGGCGCAAAAAACAGCCAGCCTCAGCCAAGCAAACAACCAAAGTGCAACTCGCTGCCAGAACCTGTAGGAGCCAGCGTCCCAACACCAGAGAGACCCATACCGCACTGGCAAGTGTTCCAGAGGGGACAGCAACCTGCCACTATCTAAGCAAGCGGACATGGAGATCCTTGTGGCACCCAGACCAGACACCCGGGATAGGTGAGCCCCTAAGTGGAAAACACAGCATGAAAGACATTCTCGAAGGCATAGGATAAAAAGGGACTCTTTGGGACATGGGGCACGAAGCATGGAATGCGCAGCCTCTCGCAGTGGCATACAATAGTTCCCACTTTAAGAACCTACCGACCCACTTTTCCACAGCGGACCCCCGTATTTTACCTACCTAGCCTATCCGGGCTGACCTCTGCGGGACTTCCTAGCCTGTGAAACTCGGATACTGGCAAGCTTATATTGATCTGTTCTCTATGCCTGGCCAGATAATCCTGGTCATTAACATTTCTATTACATGGTGGCATGGGCCTGAGCAACTAGCCTGCAAGATTATCTACTCTTATCGTGGCCTGTCTTAAGCTGATCCTGTTCCTTACTTTTGCTAGTAATCAGTTTGAATACAACTCTGTGTCAAGCGTTAATAACCCCAAAAATGTGCAACGTTTTTCCACTGCCTAATTGATGCGGTTCTTTGTTTGACTCTGCATGCTCTGACTGCTGTGGCAGGGTGCACTATATGTGATCTTCCGTGCACAAATAAAATAAAGAATTAAAATAAAATTTTTAAAAAAAAGTGTAAAAATGTGTATTTTACCAATTTTTTTACATTTTATTCACACTATATGTTGTGGTAGGTATACTTATAGGTTATTAAAAGAAAGCCCATTGGGGGCGGAGCCGAGCAAGCAAGCTGGCTGGTCGCACTTCGCATGGGCTCCAGCTTTCTGGGCTCAATAGCACTGCCAAATCGAGACACAGCAACCAGAGAGGCGAACAACCAAGCCTATTGGACTCACACAATGCCTGTGCATTCAGCGATACCCATATCGAACCCCGGCATGCCAGGGAAAAGCTACAGATGGCTTGGGCCTACCGGAGGAGGTGAGGGGGAAGGACGGCCGCCTTCCCGCCCGACTCAAAGGCCCTCAAGCGTACGAAAATCGCTTCCCCCCCTCCTAAGAGAACCCATTTTTAAACAATGATGCCGATACTTACAGATACAGTGCTTAATTTAACTAATTAGCCGATTATCCTACAGCAGGATAATAACTCGATTTTGAAATGGCCCATGCAGACTGCAGACGTAAACCCCGCTGGGCTGGTTTGGGGTGAACTGAACAAAAGGGTGAAAGCATAGCATCCTTAAAGTGCAACATATTTGTGGGAAGTCATTTCATTTCTATTGTAGAAAGAATACCACAAGTGTGTTTGGCTGTTATAGCTGCAAAAGGTGGCTACTTTGAGTACATTTATTTTTTAACCTCAATTGTTTATTTCTTGTATGCTTTAATAACAAAGTAAAGGGAGTAAATTTAAGAAAAAATAATGTGTTCTAAAATGTCTGGCCGGCAGTTGTGTATTTAAATATATTTGTCAGTCTGAATGTGATTGTATGGGAGTCTCTCAATGTGCTGGCCCTGGGTGTGCAAAGACAAAATCTAATGTGAACCACACAGTTCTGTCTGCTGCATTTTAAGAGCCGAAAAAGTGCTCTTACAATGCAGCAGAGGGGAGGGGGAAGGCCTAGCCACGGACCTGAATGGCCGCATGCAACCGAAGCTCTGGGCTAAGCCACCACAATAAACCCTCAGACACCGCACAAAAGGTACCAAATGGCACCACTAACTAGGTGTGAGGAGATGGGCTGGAAAACGAAAAAAGCCTGCAGAAACACAGGCTCAAACATGGCCGACTATGCCGACGACTACTCAGAACTGTCAGAGACTTCACATGCGGGGCTGAACTACACTGCCCGCCCGTCTTTTTTTTGTTTTTTTTAATTCTTTATTTTTCTTTGTGCATGTGAGAACAGATAACGTTAAATCTTGCAGTGCCACAGCAGCGACTGCAGGCTTATCTTGAACATCAAGTTGCCATGGCATGCAGTTATAACAGCACAATTTTTGTTATTTTCCATGCGAGGTCAACATGCTATGTATGGCAAGAATACTAGTGCATATAGTACGTTGCTAGACAAAAATAAATAAATAAATAAAGACACTCTACCAGACATTCTAATACCTTGCCAAAAGATCATTAACACGAACAACTGCAAAATATGGATCTGAACTAAAAGCTGGGATGTGTAGCAGTGATTTAAATGCTTCAGGTTACACACTCTATGCCCTCCTACAGAAACAAACGTAGTGTAAATTGCAGACGTTAAGTTAAATGCAGGCTGGACATAACGTTTGCTTAAATAAGTAACATAAGATTATTTTGCCCCAGAGACCTCCCCAATTTTATATTAAGCTGAGTATGCAGTGGAATACTCCCCCCCCTGATAGGTTTTCCCTCAGTGTACCCCCTCCTAGTTTGCGTCCCTCTCCCCTATCGCCTCTCCCCTGTTAAAGCGTAGCGAGGGCTATCCCCCCGTTCCCTACTTTGGGGACCTCCGATTCAGAATGCCGTTGGCTCTGTGTGTTCTGCTTGCTATCGAATTGCTAGTTGCCTATGTGGCTTCTGCCAAGGCAGCGTTCCCCTCTAGCTTGTGGTTCTCTCGGTCTCGTTTGTTCAAAGCTTTCTGGCTTTGTCTCCGTCCCCCCATCCGTTGTAGCGTGTGTGATATTATCTCTACTACCCTCCATGTTGTGATTAGTTTCCTGTTTGCGTTTGCGTGCCTTTCTCCTCTGCTGTCTGAATGTCCCTTGTTTGTGTGTCAGTCCGCTTCTCTTGTCTTCCCATCCTTCCTCCCCCCTCTCTCCTAGTCAACCTCTACTCCGCCGGCCCTCCTCCCCTTGTTTGTTCCTCGGCCCGACACCATGTCTCGGTGAACTCCTCTGCATGTACCCCTCCCCTTCCCCGTGTGCCTATTGTATGGGTATTTGTCCAGCGCTTCCCCTCCGTTGGTGGAGATCTCTCCCAAGTGACAATAAGGGGGAAGGGGAGGCAGGGAAAAAGGTCAACACAGGGTGAAGGCCGAGGGTGAGCTTGCCGGCCGCGCCGTCCCCCAGACCCCCTCTTTTGTCTCGCCCCCTCAGGCCTGACACCCCCCCCCCGGAACTCCGCACCCCCCCCCCCCGCTTCCCTCTCTAGCCACCTCGTCCAGTGGTACCATGTTTGGTGGTATCTCTGCCTCTTGCCCGCTGCTGATAGTATGAGTTCCTCAGCCTCCCGTATTTCTTCCACTCTGTGTATCCAGTCTTCTGTTGTGGGGACCGTCTTCCTTTTCCAGTGGCCGGGTATGAGGCTTCGCGCCGCATTAAGCAGATGCGGCAATACCGTCTTCTTGTATCTTGCCAGGGACAATGTAGTCACATGAAGGAGGTAGGTTTCTGGCTGAAAATCAATGCTGCCATCCGTAATCTCCTTGATGATTTCGTGCACTCTCTTCCAAAAAGGTTGAATGTTTGGGCAGGTCCACCAGATGTGAAACTGTGTGCCCAGTGCCCTGTCGCATCTCCAGCACTCCGGGTCGTTGGTGCATCCCGCTAAGGCTAATTTTTCTGGAGTTCGATACCAATGCGTGAGCATCTTATACCCCGACTCTTGGTGTTTGGTGCTGATCGAGGCTTTGTGGGTGTTCAGAAAAACCTCCCGCCATTGGTCTTCCGTCAGGGTAGGACCCAGATCCCTCTCCCAGTATTTAGTGAAGTATGGTGTGTGATTTCCCCCACTGCTGATAAGGAGCAGCTGATACAGGGTGGAGATGCAGTGTGCCGGAAGAGTGTCTTGATCGCAGAGCTTTTCATATGTGGTGGGTTGCCTAGTTGCTGTTTCCACCTGAGGTATGGATTTGACGTGCCGCACCAGTTGGTGATATCTGAATTGTGTCATGAAGCTCGCGGCGTCCTGTGCCGGTAGGTCCGTGAGAGGTACAATTCCCCTTTCCTCGCTTACATGTTTCAGTCTACACTGCCTCGGTAGCCCCAGCGATGTCAGGAATAGTGGAGATTCTGCTGGTTCGAATTGAGGATTTCCCGCAATAGGGTACATTGGAGACACCTGCGGTGCCAGCCCCGTCCTCCGGGTCGTTACTCTCCATACTTTCAGTGTCCTTACCTTTCGGGATCCATGGCACCGCTGCCAGTGGCGCCTTGACAAAACGTCCTTCCAGTCGTATCCACATTTTCTCCTGAGGTGCATGGGTCCACTCGAGGATCCTCTGGAGATGTACCGCCTGGCGGTATGTGTTCAAGTCCGGTAATCCCAAACCTCCCCTGTGTTTCGGTTGTGTGAAAATCTCATATCGTAATCTAGCCTGTTTTCCGTTCCACACATAGCGGGCGAACAATTTGCGCACCTGGAGAAAGTACTCCTTGGGGATAGCAATCGGTATTGTTTGGAGAAGATACAGGAATCTGGGCAAGGCGTTCATCTTCAGGACATTTATTCTCCCCAACCATGTTATGTGTGGGAGCGTCCATTGTTGGAGGTCCTGCTGAATTCGACCCAGGAGTGGGGCGAAGTTGAGCCGGTATAGATCGGGCAATCTGGCCGATATCCTGATCCCCAAGTACCCCAGTGCTTCCTTGCACCAGTAGAGGAACTCCTCTCTGAGCTCTCGCACCGCTCGTGAGTTGCAGCCGACATTGAGAATTTCGGATTTCCCATAGTTAATTTTCAGATTGGACACACGGTGGTACACGTCAAATTCCTGCATAATCGTTTTCAAGGATGTATGTGGGTCCGTAGCGAAGAACAGGAGATCATCTGCATATGCCGATATCTTACTTCCCCCCGGGAGCCCCCAATCCCCCTCACCCCTTCATTTCCCCTTATGGCGTTGAGAAATGGCTCCAGACTGATAACAAAGAGCAGGGGCGAGAGGGGGCACCCCTGCCTGTGTCATGCCTTAAGTCTGGTATCCTCTTACTTCCGGGTTCCACGGAGCTTAGCCACACCCCCTTATGACACGGTCTCCTTACTTAATGCGACCGCACCAGCTGATAGACGCTGGATTATTGAACTACGTACCGCACTCACGAACCGGCTACAAACTTCTCCGTGAAAGCCATCTGTTACCGGACCGGACCGGAAGACTACACACGTCCCCTGCACCTCTCCTCATCCTCGACTAAAGCCTGAACTCTCTACACACATATCATTGGATATAACCGCCTCTGAGGAGAACTAGGGAACCTGTTTTCTCTTTACCGGAAGCTAAGTAACATTAAACCTCTGTGATAAGAATTACATATCTAAAGCCTTTATTTCCTGTTACCAAAGTCTTATTATCAATCAACCCAGCTACAGCTATCTTCAACCTATCCACTATTCAAGTTAGCTGCACCTGTCTTGCTTCAGAACAAACTATTGTAATTGCTTATCACCTAACTTGTTAACTCAACTAACAGACTCTAAATGATTCAGAACCTGCTAATTGCAACCGTTTATTATTTAAAGCTACAGTGCCTGTAATTCTGGACTTAAGCAACCGTTTATTATTTAAAGCTACAGTGCCTGTAATTCTGGACCTAAGCAACCGTTTATTATTTAAAGCTACAGTGCCTGTAATTCTGGACTTAAGCAACCGTTTATTATTTAAAGCTACATTGCCTGTAATTCTGGACTTAAGCAACAGTTTATTATTTAAAGCTACAGTGCCTGTAATTCTGGACTTAAGCAACTGTTTATTATTTAAAGCTACAGTGCCTGTAATTCTGGACTTAAGCAACCGTTTATTATTTAAAGCTACATTGCCTGTAATTCTGGACTTAAGCAACCGTTTATTATTTAACCCCTTAAGGACCAAACTTCTGGAATAAAAGGGAATCATGACGTGTCAGACACGTCATGTGTCCTTAAGGGGTTAAAGCTACATTGCCTGTAATTCTGGACTTAAGCAACCGTTTATTATTTAAAGCTACATTGCCTGTAATTCTGGACTTAAGCAACCGTTTATTATTTAAAGCTACAGTGCCTGTAATTCTGGACTTAAGTCACAATATCTTCTAATTGTTCTAATAAATATTCAAGCTCTAAGAAATCTGCAGTTGTGTTCCTTCATAACAAATGTTAAACGTGACAGAATAATCCAGCCCTTGTAATGGATCCAGCAGATTTCGATTCTACGATAACTACGCTGAATCAACGAGTCGATACACTAGCCCAAGGTGTGCAAGACCTGCAAGTTACTAATGAAAGAATTCTCACTTATGTCAAAGACTTACAGACACATCCTCCTCATACTGTTCTGCACTCACTTAGCGATCCTGCTGTATGTAACCCTGAAAAATTCTATGGTGATCGTTCCAAATATAAGGAGTTTTTTTATTCCTGCAAATTATTGATTGCTTTAAAACCTAGATCTTATCCCACAGAAAGATCTAAGGTTTTTTCAGTTCTCATTTCTGAGAGGTGAACCTATGTCCTGGGCCCATTCCTTTTTGGACAATGATGACCCCATCTTAGATTCACTGGAGGAATTCCTTAAAGCCATGTCTCTTCTCTATGAAGATCCATACAAACAAAATACTGCTGAATTAACAATTAGAACCTTGCTACAAAACCATAGACCCGTTGAAGATTATATTGCTGAATTTAAAAGATGGGCAGTAGAAACGCAATGGAATGACATCGCATTGCGCAACCAGTTTCGAATCGGCTTATCTAAAGCTGTAAAAGATGAACTATCCAGAATAGAACTCCCTACTACTTTGAATGCTCTGATTCATCTATCGATCCTCCAAAGCCTCCTGACAACTCATCCGTACCAATTGAACCTATGGAAATAGGGGTAATAAGAAGTCCCCTCACTCCTGAAGAGAAAAATCGAAGACGTATATTAAACCTCTGCATGTATTGTGCCTCTCAAGTTAATTTAGTCTCTGATTGTCCTTTATTGAAACGGATAAAAGGCAGTAGGCAGACTCATGCCTCTTCCATCCTAAGTGTACTTCCCTCTACAGCAAATACTCAAATGTCCCCTATCATTCTTGTATTACAGTGGGACAATAAAAGAATTATGACCAAGGCTGTTATCGATTCCGGTGCAAATGGAGTATTCATCGACTCAGCCTTTGTAACAAAGAATAAAATTCCTTGTGTTCGTAAAAGAACTTCTGTGCCTGTTAGAGTGATTGACGGGTCCCTCATTTCATCGGGACCAATACTTCATGAATCCATCCCTCTAAAAGTAACCATCAATCATACTCATACTGAAAATCTTATATTTGATGTTGTTATCTCATCACCATTTTTTCCTATTATATTAGGGATCAACTGGTTAAGGAACCACAACCCTCAAATCTCATGGTTTCCCTTTTCTCTTGCCTTTAATTCCGATTATTGCAAGAAAACTTGCTTGCAACATATTCCAATTCTTCAGTCTACTAAAGAACCAGCTAAAACCTCGTGTTGTTCTGACACCGAACTGGAATTTCCTCCTCCTACAGTCGTTGGGACTTTATCTTCCCTTCTCGACAACATAAAAGGACTCAGTAAAGATACTCTTAATCTTCCTACATCAGTTAAACTATCGAAGAAAGACGGTCTCTACTATTTCAAAGACCGAATTTATGTACCTCCCGCTTTCAGAACTAAAATACTCGAAATTATTCATGATTCTCCTCTGGCAGGTCATCCAGGTATAAAAAAGACCCTTGAATTGTCTAAAAGATACTATTGGTGGCCTCGCCAAGACAAAACCATTGAATCTTATGTTAAATCTTGTTCTACCTGCCAAAGATCCAAACATGAACATCATCACCCATTCGGTCAATTATTGAATCTACCGATTCCTGAAAGGCCGTGGCAATCCATTTCTATGGACTTCTTGGTGGAACTACCCCCTTCTCAACATCATACCACCATTTTAGTGGTAGTTGACCGCTTCACGAAAATGTCTCATTATATTCCTTTAAAGAAGTTACCCTCATCCTCTGAACTCTCAAAAATATTCCTCGACAATATAGTGAAACTTCATGGACTGCCAGACGAAATCATTTCAGACCGAGGAACTCAGTTTATCTCCAAATTTTGGAACGCATTATGTGCTTCTCTTCATATCCAACGTAAACTGTCATCCGCATATCATCCTCAAACTGATGGAAAAACTGAAAGAGTCAACCAATGCTTAGAGCAATATCTACGATGTTATTGTTCTCACTTACAAGATGATTGGATAACATGGTTACCCATGGCAGAAATTGCATACAACAACTCTTTTCATACCAGTAGCAAAATGACTCCATTTTTCTCCAATTATGGAATTCATCCCTCCTCATTTCCTGCTCAGACAGTTTCTTCATCTAACCCCTCCGTTTCGAATCAAATCTCTCACATGTCCTCTTTACTCAAGAAATTACATGAAAATCTGGAATTGGCGTCATCCAATCAAAAGAAGTTTTTTGATACAAAAAGACAACCTCCTCCCGCTTATGTAATTGGTGATCTTGTCTGGCTTTCCTCAAAAAACTTCTCCACAATCCGTCCATCAAAGAAGTTAAGTTCCCTTTTTCTTGGTCCTTTTCCAATAATATCGATTATCAACCGTAATGTTGTTAAATTAAAGCTTCCATCTACTTTGAACCTCCATCCTGTTTTCCATGTGTCCTTGCTTAAACCTCATCATCCTGACCCTTTCTATAGAGATGTCACTACTTCTCCTGATCCTGTATTAGTCCAGCGTGAAGAAGAATACGAAATTAAAAAAATTCTGGATTCAAGGATTCATCGTGGCTCTTTACAATACCTCATTAGATGGAAAAGATATGGAATTGATGAAGATACTTGGGAAAACTCCTCTGTCATTCATGCTGACAAATTGATTTCCGCTTTCCACAAACGCTACCATTCTAAACCATGTTAATAGCACCCAGAGGTTGCTCATTACGGAGAGGGTACTGTCATGCCTTAAGTCTGGTATCCTCTTACTTCCGGGTTCCACGGAGCTTAGCCACACCCCCTTATGACACGGTCTCCTTACTTAATGCGACCGCACCAGCTGATAGACGCTGGATTATTGAACTACGTACCGCACTCACGAACCGGCTACAAACTTCTTCGTGAAAGCCATCTGTTACCGGACCGGACTGGAAGACTACACACGTCCCCTGCACCTCTCCTCATCCTCGACTAAAGCCTGAACTCTCTACACACATATCATTGGATATAACCGCCTCTGAGGAGAACTAGGGAACCTGTTTTCTCTTTACCGGAAGCTAAGTAACATTAAACCTCTGTGATAAGAATTACATATCTAAAGCCTTTATTTCCTGTTACCAAAGTCTTATTATCAATCAACCCAGCTACAGCTATCTTCAACCTATCCACTATTCAAGTTAGCTGCACCTGTCTTGCTTCAGAACAAACTATTGTAATTGCTTATCACCTAACTTGTTAACTCAACTAACACTCTAAATGATTCAGAACCTGCTAATTGCAACCGTTTATTATTTAAAGCTACAGTGCCTGTAATTCTGGACTTAAGCAACCGTTTATTATTTAAAGCTACAGTGCCTGTAATTCTGGACTTAAGCATCCGTTTATTATTTAAAGCTACAGTGCCTGTAATTCTGGACTTAAGCAACTGTTTTATTTAAAGCTACAGTGCCTGTAATTCTGGACTTAAGCAACCGTTTATTATTTAAAGCTACATTGCCTGTAATTCTGGACTTAAGCAACCGTTTATTATTTAAAGCTACATTGCCTGTAATTCTGGACTTAAGCAACTGTTTATTATTTAAAGCTACATTGCCTGTAATTCTGGACTTAAGCAACCGTTTATTATTTAAAGCTACAGTGCCTGTAATTCTGGACTTAAGTCACAATATCTTCTAATTGTTCTAATAAATATTCAAGCTCTAAGAAATCTGCAGTTGTGTTCCTTCATAACAAATGTTAAACGTGACAGCCTGGTCCCGTTGCATATGTCAAATGGTTGGGACAGGATCCCGTTCACGCTTACTCGAGCTGCCGGTTTACTGTAAAGCGCCTGCACCCATGCCATCATGTGAGGCCCCAGGCCCACCTGTCTGAGCACCATCATCAGGAACGACCAATCTACCCTGTCGAACGCCTTCTCCGCATCTGTTGAGCCAAACAGGGCCGGGAGCGACCGTTTCTGGGCTGCATGTATCAGGTTGATCACCTTGACCGTGTTGTCCCGTGCTTCCCTCACTCTGATGAATCCCACTTGGTCTGGTTTTACGAGCCTCGGTAGGAGGGGTTGGATGCGGAGTGCCAACATCTTTGTAAAGAGTTTCAGATTGTTCAACAGGGAGATCGGTCTATAGCTGGCGCATTCTTGCGGGTCTTTCCCATCTTTCGGGAGCACCACCACATGGGCCAGCAGCATGTTGGGCTCCAGTGTGCCCCCCTCTCTAACTGCATTGAAGACCCTCACCAGGTATGGTGCCAGTTCCCTGGCGAAGGTCTTATAAAAATGTGCAGTGAACCCATCCGGACCTGGGCTTTTCCCGGCCTTTGCTAACTTCACCGCCCGAAGCATTTCCTCCAGGGTGATGGGTTCATCCAGGGCGTCTCTCTCTTCCTCTCCCAACCGGGAGGTGAGGTGGCGGGCCACGTATTCTTGTTTCTCGTGTAGCAGCCTCTTCTTATCTGCTTCCAAATCTCCCGTCGTGGGTGGTAAGTTGTAGAGGGAAGCGTAATATGCTTTGAAAGCTTGCTATTTTTCATATGGTATTTGTTGAACAAAACATTTTTGCCTCCTGGCCCTTAAGGCCCTTGCCAATAGTTTACTGCACTTGTTGCCGTGTTCATAAAAGGCTTTCCGGACTAGTCTGAATTGAAATTGTATTTTAGATGTGAGACATGACTGCAGTTGTGCCCTGACCGCCGTCAGGCGTTTGTAGACTTCCTCGTCCATGGTGCTTTTATGTTGCGCCTCCAGATCCGCTATTTGGGTCGTCAGCTCGGAAATTTCTAGGGTGCGTCGTTTTTTTTTGTTGTGCTCCATGTTTAATCAGAAGCCCTTGGATGGTGCACTTGTATGATTCCCACACCACGGACGGGTTGGTCTCCGGAGTGTCGTTCTCTAGGAAGAATTGTTCTGAGGCTGCGGCGAGGTCCGCCCGTATCATTGGGTCCTCCAGTAATGCCTCAGTCTCCAAGTCCACTGCTTTTTGGACGGACATGGATGTTTAAGGGCCATGATGACCGGCGCATGATCTGACCACGTCATCGGCGCGATATTTGCCGACTGAAGGTCATCGAAGTGTCTATGCTGTAGAAATAGGTAGTCCAGTCTGGAATAGGACTTGTGCGCGTTTGAGTAAAAGGTAAAGTCTTTGGTATCGCAGTTGACTGCTCTCCAGCAGTCTATTAGCATATGGTCCCGTAGCAGAGCCTTGGTGCCCCGTATCACATGATCTGGTAGCGTTGTTGTAACGGATCACCTGGCACCCCGACTTGGTACCTCCGTTAATGGATGCTCCTAGTGCTTCCTGAGGACTCCAAGCACTCTGGCAGACACCACAATCACCGAATCCGAGAAACCTTTTAAATTCTCCCAAGCATATGAATGCTGTAGACCATTGAATAGGAACCATACGAATAGGCTTGTACTCCTAGCAGTCAACTGGAACAGCATGCAATAAATCCTTCCCCCCAATAATGAGACGACACATCACTTTGAGGGTAAAACAGGAACTCTGGACTGGCTCATCCAGCCTGGCTTTTATTTCCAACTCACACATACAGGCCACACCCAGGGGGAGGCATAAAAGAACCAATGACATAGATGTTACCTCCCACACATCCCCTCCCCTTAGTGTGACACATAATCCCATTATGCATACAGTGTAAAATATACTTTTACACAACTTTCATAACTTTAAAACCATACATCACATTCACATAAAAATACATATCCACAATCAATCCATTCAGGGGAACAACATATTAAAAAATGGCATGAATCCGACCAGGGGTTCAAAAGTTACTAAAAGTATTTTTTGTTCCTTTCTGGCTGGCAGAAAAACATCCCCACAATGCACCCTGGTTTCCTCCCTTCTGCCCTGGAGTTAATTGGAGAAGTAATCCAATTACCCAGGACTAAAGGCAGACTCCATTAACCACATGGTTGCAAAAGAACATAAAACACTTTAAAATACATAAAGTCACATTTACACATAACACACAGACATTTCACCTATCCCCAGATAGCTGGGATCTGCACGCACAAAACTACCGAATAGCGCGCAGATCCTACTCACACAGTACAATTGCCATGGAGCTAAAGTCTTTCCCATAGTCTTTCATTATATGAATAGGCTCCATGGTATGGCTATCTGGGGTATCACATTCCCATAAAGTCTGGTCCAAAGGCAAGAGGCGGGCAATCAGCCCCCTCCAAGGACACGTGGCGAGGTCGGTTTCGCCACACTTCTCCCCTTCACCCCCCAGACTAACAGGGTACTTGACCTCCTGCCGGTCAGTGCCCTTGTTAGTCCAGCAGCCCACCCACAAGACAGAAACAGCAGAGCAGCCCACCCACAATAAACAGTTACTACACCTGGGTGAGGGAGAATCTTGTCCAGGTTCAGGTGCCTCACCACGGCTGTGTGGGGGACTGGTAGGCTGCCTTGGTAGGTTGCTGAGGGGGCAGAGACCAGCGGTACTCTGTCCTGTTGCCAGCACTACCACGGGAGTAGTCTGGTTGGAGCCTGGTTGCTGGAGACCGACTGTCTCCCCTTTAAATACACCGCTCTGCTGCTGGAGACCGACTGTCTCCCCTTGAGTTACACCGCTCTGCTGCTGGAGACCGACTGTCTCCCCTTGAGTTACACAGCTCTGCTGCTGGAGACCGACTGTCTCCCCTTGAGTTACACAACTCTGCTGCTGGAGACCGACTGTCTCCCCTTTAGTTACACAGCTCTGCTGCTGGAGACCGACTGTCTCCCCTTGAGTTACACCGCTCTGCTGCTGGAGACCGACTGTCTCCCCTTGAGTTACACAACTCTGCTGCTGGAGACCGACTGTCTCCCCTTTAGTTACACAGCTCTGCTGCTGGAGACAGACTGTCTCCCCTTTGGCTAAACAGCCCTGTTGTGGGGGGGCAGGACCGACCGTCCCTACCCCCTGTGCTGGAAGTGCAGAGACCACGGTCCCATCTGCACAGGTGTGGGGCTTACAGTCTCCCCCTGGTACATTAAGCTGCCGCTGGGGAGAGGTGGTAACCAGCTCCTCTCCCATTAGAACACTCTGCCGCTGGGGAATGGAGACTGGGCTCTCTATTCCCTGTACATTAATGATCCGCCGCTGGGGAGAGGTGGTAACAATCTCCTCTCTCTGAACTGTAACCTGCCGCTGGGGATCTGGGCCGACTGCCCAGCATCCCTGTAGGGCCGGTAGAGAGACCTCGATCCCATCTCCACCTGCCATCTGTGGGTCTCTCCAGGACCAGTCTATGAGGTCCCCTACTTCTGCAACTGGTAGTGAAGCAGGGGGTACCTCTGCCGCGTTTTCCCAGCTATAGGCTAGCAGGTCTGGGTCTGCCACCCAGTTTTCCCGGTCTGCGTCCCTGCTCTGCGGCTGGCAGGAATTTAATAGTTCTACATAGTCCATCTCCAGCTCTCGTTCCATGGCAGCAAAACGGCGGAGGTCTTCTCCCAGTCCAATAGATCTCGGGCCCTGTATCATCTCACCTCGGTAATGAAAGATAGCCCAGTACCGTGACTCTGCTGGACTGCCAAAGTCGACATCCTCCACTAAGGCTTTCCACAACAGGCCAGGGCTTGTGTAGTTCTCCCCCTCTGGCTGGATGCCCTCTGCCCTCCACGTCTCTGGCTGGACAGTGCACCACCACAGTGCCCGGTATGAGGCGTCCAGGCTCAGTTCCCTTTCCACGAGGTACTCGAGTTGTCTTAACCGCTGCCCTCCAGGTTGATCTCCCAGAAGTGGCATCCGCCAGGCCATTTGTTCCTCCAACTGGTATGCGACACCAGGAAGGCGCTGCTGCCGTTGATACTGGACTTCCTCCAGGGCATCGTACCATAATTCTTTCCGGGCATTATCTCTCCATTCTAATTCACTCTCTTCCTCAGGTGTGTGTGTTGCCCAGGGGTCTACGAAACCCATTTTCCCAAATCTTTGTGTAGACAGGGACGCTGTAGGCACACTAGCGTCGCCCTCAATTTGTAAATCCAAATGTACTGTGTCTCCGAGCTGCTTTACCTCGCACTAGGACGCCATCCCACCGCTGCCACCAATGTAACGGATCACCTGGCACCCCGACTTGGTACCTCCGTTAATGGATGCTCCTAGTGCTTCCTGAGGACTCCAAGCACTCTGGCAGACACCACAATCACCGAATCCGAGAAACCTTTTAAATTCTCCCAAGCATATGAATGCTGTAGACCATTGAATAGGAACCATACGAATAGGCTTGTACTCCTAGCAGTCAACTGGAACAGCATGCAATAAATCCTTCCCCCCAATAATGAGACGACACATCACTTTGAGGGTAAAACAGGAACTCTGGACTGGCTCATCCAGCCTGGCTTTTATTTCCAACTCACACATACAGGCCACACCCAGGGGGAGGCATAAAAGAACCAATGACATAGATGTTACCTCCCACACATCCCCTCCCCTTAGTGTGACACATAATCCCATTATGCATACAGTGTAAAATATACTTTTACACAACTTTCATAACTTTAAAACCATACATCACATTCACATAAAAATACATATCCACAATCAATCCATTCAGGGGAACAACATATTAAAAAATGGCATGAATCCGACCAGGGGTTCAAAAGTTACTAAAAGTATTTTTTGTTCCTTTCTGGCTGGCAGAAAAACATCCCCACAATGCACCCTGGTTTCCTCCCTTCTGCCCTGGAGTTAATTGGAGAAGTAATCCAATTACCCAGGACTAAAGGCAGACTCCATTAACCACATGGTTGCAAAACAACATAAAACACTTTAAAATACATAAAGTCACATTTACACATAACACACAGACATTTCACCTATCCCCAGATAGCTGGGATCTGCACTCACAAAACTACCGAATAGCGCGCAGATCCTACTCACACAGTACAATTGCCATGGAGCTAAAGTCTTTCCCATAGTCTTTCATTATATGAATAGGCTCCATGGTATGGCTATCTGGGGTATCACATTCCCATAAAGTCTGGTCCATAGTCCAAAGGCAAGAGGCGGGCAATCAGCCCCCTCCAAGGACACGTGGCGAGGTCGGTTTCGCCACAGTTGTCTTGCCCGTGGACGTGTCCATCTTGGGATGCACGGGTATGTTAAAATCCCCCCCTAATACTACCTTACCTTCCCCAAATTGTTCAAGGGCCTCGAGGGGTGCTTTCAGGAAGGCTTTCTGCCCCTTGTTTGGGAGATACACGTTGGCAAAAGTGTACGGCGCCTGGTGGATTGTGCCCTTCAGGAAGAGGTACCTCCCTTGCGGGTCTGTGCGTTCCGCCACCCTTTGGAAGGGCACGTCCTTTGCAAAAAAAATCGCCACCCCCTTTGTTTTTGTGTCAGGGTTGTTAGCAAAAAAAAAAAACACTGGGTAGTGCCTGTTGGAAAATCTTGGTGCCTGGTTTGATCGGAAATGGGTCTCCTGAAAGAACAACACAGAGACCTTCAACGCCCTGAGTTCCCGCATTGCCCTGGCTCTTTTCTGTGGGGAGTTAAGCCCCCTCGCGTTCAGGGTGTACACCACCAGCCCCCCCATTCCTCCTCTGTCCCTGGGGAAGGGATGTTCCCCCCCCCCCCGCGTCATGTCCCCCCCCGTTAAGCAGATCCCCAGAGTAAGGCCCCAGGCACGGCACGGCAGTCCCGCTGACCACAGGGTCCACGAGAGGGGGTAGAACAAGAGGGGCAGAGTCTACAACACAGAGGGCGAGGGTGAGATCCGACCAAAGGTGTTGCCGGAATGTGAGGTCGCCTACCGCTCAGTAGGCCTGATAGTCGTTGTATGATGTCAGGTGCTCCGCTGTCAGCAGGTAAGATAAGGGCAATGTGCCTCGAAACTCAACAGTGAGGGTTTGTGTCTACCCCCCACTCCTCGAGTTTCAATTTCCTGGCAGTGCGCCCGCGGGGGTCGTCTGTGTCCCTGAGTTGAACACTAGAACCGTCCATCCCTGTTGCCCTATGTTGGTAACTTCAGGTCCCCCAGCTAATGATTTGTTGTTTACCTATGAAAGGGGGCCTCTCTGGTCTTCCATGTGAGTAGTAGTGCAGGTATGCCCTTTCGGCCATCCAGTATGCGTATAGTGAGTGCTGCTTTTGCAGGTCCGCGCGTGTGCCTGGTTTCCCTATGTAGTTGGTCCCCCCTAGAGTCCGACGTCCTTGTCCCATAGAATCCCCACCGATGTAATCGTCTTTTGAACCCAGTCAGTAGTGCAAGGTGCTCATATTCGCCCTAGTATGTGACCGTGTGTGTATCTCTTAGTACCCTTCCCTTCCTCCTCAGGATGCCCCCGCATGAGGTGTCCTCAAGCACTGTGAACCTATAATGAGCTCTTCCTAGAACCCTCGTGCCCTCCCCTGTGTGTAGGCCTGTGGGCTATCTGCGTCAGAGCCTAGCTCTGTGGGGCTAGCTGTGAGTCCTGATCCGGGGAGTCCCGTTGTGTGGGAGAGCCCAGGGGTGTTGCTTTTGGGCGGAAAGGGCCAGTACGACCTTGAGGGCCCATGAGGCCGG
Source organism: Pelobates fuscus (assembly GCF_036172605.1). Taxonomy (NCBI): domain Eukaryota; kingdom Metazoa; phylum Chordata; class Amphibia; order Anura; family Pelobatidae; genus Pelobates; species Pelobates fuscus. The sequence continues at coordinate 336,639,085 of NC_086321.1, read as the reverse complement.
CCCGTCTTCCCTCCCCCCCCTGTAGCTCCCCCTCTTCCCTGTTAACCCGTCCTTTATCCCCTCAGCTCCAGCGCCCCCTCCCCCCCCAGCCCCGTGCGTATTGTTCAGGCCTGGGTCTCGAGTCCCTCCCCTCCCTCTTCTATATACCCTCCATGAGGACTTGTGTTGCTCAGAGGATGCCTCCCTCCCCCCGTCTCCCTGGACCGTTCTTTCTCCTCCACTGTAAATTATGCATTTCAAGACCTTGAGTCCCCATATCTCCCCTCCCCCACCCTCACTCCACCAGGAGGAGTGAGAAAGAGACCCCTTCCCCCCGAGGAAAGAGAAAAAAATAAAAAAGGGGGGGGTGGAAGAGGGGGCCAAAGCCGGACTGTGCGTGCAGGAGGGAGAGTTCGATGCGGAGCCAGGGAGAGTAAAGGAGAGTAGAGACAAAAGAAAAAGGAAAAACCTGGGTATAAAAGTGCAGGAAGAGTTCACAGTCTCGCATCAGTAAACCCCGCATTTGCATGCCGGGTTACGTTACCAGTTCTTGGTTCAAAGGTCTCAGTCCACTCTCACACCAGGGCACCCCACCGCCTCTCCTCCTATTCCTCTGGACCAGCCTGTATGTGAGAGGGCCCGTCCAGTCCTGTTTCTCCCTCCCGTGGGTATCTTCTAGCTGCCGGTTGCCCCATGTTCCTCTCGTTAAGGGGGCAGGTCATCCAATTGGTGATTTGGATCCGTGGGAGCCACAATGCCTCCGTGAAGGTCGGGACGTCTTCCGGTGTGCGGATGACCGCTTCTGCATTCCCCCGTCTGGCCAGGAGAGCGAAGGGAAACAGCCATCGATACCTGATCCGCTCTTGTTGCAGTGCCTGTGTGACCGGGCGTAGAGCTCTCCTTGATTGCAGTGTAAGGTGTGAGAGATCATTATAGAGCTCCACCATCTGACCTTCAAAGCGCCAGGCCCGCTCCGCCCACGCCCGCAGCATGATGTCAGCTTTAATTTGATAGTCTTGAATGCGGCAGATGATGTCTCTCGGCAGGGCATCTGGTGGCGGGCGCGGGCGTACGGCACGGTGGGCTCTATCCATTCCAATTCTTGCATCTGGTGGGCGGCCCAGGAGCATGTTAAAAAGGCGGGTGAGGAGTGCTTTGAGATTTTCCTGGTCAGGGGGTTCCCTTATCCCCCTCACCCGTATATTATGCCTCCTGCTCCTATTGTCTAAATCCTCCAGGTGGAGCCTCATATCAGTGATCTGTGCTGCTTGCTGCTGGGAGGCCGGTGAGTTGGGGCCTGCTGCGCAAGAATCTCTCTCCTCCAGGGTGCTGACTCTCTCTTCCAGACTTGAAATCGTAGCGTGTACCGTCGCGATCTCTGTCTGCATCGCGCTCTTCACCTCCTCTACCATATGCTGCAGATCTTCCTTCTTAGGCAGGGAGGCAAAGAGCGCATACCAGTCTGGGGTCGGAGGCGAAGGCCTCACCTCGAGTTCCGGCGTGGATTCAGCTTCCGATATTGAAGAGCTTGGGGAAGCCGGCGCCATGTTGGAGGCCTCGAGGCGGGCCGCCAGGACCGCCGGTGTTTGGAGGTACCCCCTGATGGACTCTGTGAGGGTCTCCCCCTGGGTTCTAGGGGTTGAGGGCGTCATCTGGGTGCGTCTTGTGCGACCCATGGAAGCCATATATTCGGGTATGTTGCTTATTTAGGGCGGCCAGGGACGGAGCCACAGAATTAGGCGGCCATCTCAGTTCAGCGCCAGGCCACGCCCCCCGTTATATAATATGTAACAATCTTAATGATTTTTTAATGATTTTTAGACATTGTAATATTTTATAAAAGGGATAAATCTCCCTCACATCTATCTATAAACCCTTAATAACAATATGGAGAATCATTAAGATTGTTACATATTATCGTTAAATTATTTTTCTCATTCATGGTTGTTTCCTGCTCTCAACGAGCGGTGGAACGCATATCAGGTGGAACGCACAGATGACTCCGGAAGATAGACGTGAGTCGCATATCCGGTTGCGTCATCAGTGCGCACCCGGAAATACTGCAGACGGACGAACCCGGAAGCGAATTAATAATTGGAGGAGACCACGGGCGTGCCGCAATCAGATGGATTTAAAAAGGGCCACCAGCACTACATGGACGAATATACCTACAACAGAAGGACGTTTTGCCCCTGAGGAAGTTCAAGGACATTTGGACGAAACGCGTAGGGCTTTTTATAGTGTTTCAGAGTTTTTTATTGTTTGTATTAGGCTGTTTTATTTACTTTTACTACTCCAACTGGGAAAAGTTGATCCTGTGTTTCATCCTGTGATCCTGAGACCGGTTGATTCTATATGCCTGTTTGCCACTTCAACATTGTAAGTGTGCCTTTATATTAAAGTGTATTCTTTTACCAAGATACTCTGCACTATTTTGTTGTTTTTTATTCCTTTCCATGTATATGATGATGGTCCATCTACCCTGAGATACTCACCGTCTTATATGATATGCCTACAATCAATTTTGGTTTGTGAGTGTGAACTATTATTTAATTTCCACTCCCCCTTAAAAGTTAACAGTATTATGCTATGTTTGTTTCTGTTATTATTGTATCGTAGATCCATTTTTACCCATATCTATTGAGGACCTGGAGGAGTCCTTATCTACCATACATTTAGTGCAAGGGTAATTTTTTGTTGTTAACTATTACCCACTAAAAGTGTGTCCTATCCACTAGGAGGTGTATCTGTACTTTCTATATTTTGCTATACAATTTTTCCTCTATATAGATTCACCGTTATAACTGTTTTTTCACAATAAGAACAATGAGCATGTTTTCAGATCTGAGAGAACTCAGAGAGGCCAAACTGCAATCTTTATTTAATAATACTATTACCACTTGTCAAAAACAAAATGTCACATTGGATGACTATTTCCATGAACTAGAGAAATTTTCCTTCAAGGAAACAAAAAAGTGGTGGGAAATATCCTTCCTGGAATCTTACATCAAGGAAGGATTAATCCCAAGAGGCCTTAGACTTGATAAAAAACCTGCTAATGGGTTAGAAAAATCGAAACATATAGAACGTTGGGACTCAGCTCTTGAAAGATGCTCTTTGACTCTTATGGAAATAATTGTCGATTTTGAAAAAGATAATTTAATTGTGGTTTCTAATGAAATGACAAAATTGACTGAAACTAACACAATTGATAAAGACACTCCTGAATTTAAAAGGAAGGAGAAGATTCTCTTTGATAGAATAGAAAAGCTGGATGACAATATTGCCCAGACAAAAAAAATAAAAAATATCTAAGAGATAAGAATGACAAAGTTAATAACACATTTTCAACTTTGAACAAAATCGATAGGAAATTAAAATATAGAGAAAGTGGTAGACACAATTATAATAATCATAACAGAGAAAGATTTGATCCAAAAAGAAATCGATCAAATTCTAGATTTACACGGCAAACATCTCCATAAAAAAAAACCGAAAACAATAGATTTAAACCAAGAACGAGAAATGAAAGTCAAACTCAATCTGTATCAGTATCCAGAACAGAGTACAGTTACCCCTCTGCAGAAAGACCCACCGCCTCCGCACAGGCTCATGACAATCATGTAAACAGGGATTTTTTAGAGAAGGGGCGAGACCGAAAGAAAACGATAACGGAATTCTTTCCCCCCAGATCCCAAGAACTACCTCTAACAAATCGATTCATACCCCTAAGAGAAAGAAATACACCGGGGAAAAGGAGGAGAACGAGCGGAGAAATAATGGGTGTTTAAAGCTCACTAGATTGCAGGAAGAAAATTTGGGCGTGTTCAATATTTCTGAATATCCTATAACATCTCAAGAGGTCTATCTTTTAAGCAAGGGTTTGAAATTTGTCCCAGAAGAACCCCCTAACCTTTTTCAACTCTTTATAGATACTCAAAAATTTGTGAGGAAAATGTCTATCAAGAGATTCTTTATTAAAAAGAATAGTGAAGGGCCAATAAATGAGACATCAAGTACGGCAAGACCAATACAGAGGTTCAAACCGAAATCTAAATTTTGCCCAAACGAAAAAGGTAGTCAGATTGAAGCCTTTAATAAAATGATTCTGAGAGATTTCGAGAGGATGGGGAATAATTTACGTAGAGACAATAAACGTAAAAACTTGAGTGAATCAGAAAATAACATTCTGACTAAACTAAAAGACAGAAAGGAGTTAACCATCAAAAGCGCAGACAAGGGAGGCGGTGTGGTCGTTATGTCTACTGAATACTACGTAACAGAGGCATATAGGCTACTTGATGACCACCTCACCTATAAGAAATTGTCATACAATCCCAACCTAAAGTTCAACCAGGATTTGAAAGTTTTTCTCAATGATGCTAAAGCACTTGGTACTTTGGAAGAAGCCGCTTTTTCTTTTATTTACTCAGAGTTCCCGAGAGTCCCCACTTTTTATTTCCTCCCTAAGATCCACAAGTGTAAAGAAAGACCCCCAGGAAGACCAATAATCAGCAGTATCGATTCCCTGACATCTAGGCTCTCTGAGTTTATAGATTTCCATCTTCAAAAATACGCTCAGGGAGCTCGGTCTTATATTAAGGATACGAAACATCTCATCCAAGAATTGGAATCGATTGAATGGGATGTGGATTATGTATGGGCCACTCTGGACGTAACTTCCTTGTATACCGTGATCGATCACGATCTGGGTATAGAAGCAGTACGAAGGAATTTAGAGAGGGACTCTGATCTCGAACCTCCTTTTTGTTCCTTTTTAGAAGAAGCCATACGGTTTATTCTCACCCATAATTTTTTCAGTTTCAACGAGGAATTTTTCTTACAGGTGAAGGGCACGGCAATGGGCACCAAGTTTGCACCAAGTTATGCCAATGTGTTTATGGACCATTGGGAACAAACATCCATCTGGTCCAATAACCCTTTTGGTGCAAACTTGGTGCTCTGGAGACGTTATATAGATGACGTCCTCGTCATCTGGCGAGGTTCTCTAGAAGAACTAAGGGACTTCTTCACCTATGTTAACAACAATTCCTCATGTTTGAACTTTACCCCAAAGATCGGTATCTCGAATATAGACTTTCTGGATCTGTCTATTTATATCGAAAATGGAGCCATCAAAACCAAAACTTTCTTTAAGAACACAGATATCAATAGTTTTATTGATATCAACAGTGGGCACCATCCTAATTGGCTTAAAGGGGTTCCCAAAAGCCAGTTTATTAGGATGAGGAGGAACTGTAGTGACCTAGACTCATTTTACACACAAGCTGAAGTTTTGAAAGGCCGTTTTCTAGAAAAGGGCTATGATCCAGAGAGTTTGGAAGCGGAAATTAATAGGGTGGGAAGTATCAGGCGTAGTGATTTGCTTATAGACAAAAGGAAGGATATCTCTAGGAATTCCATTTTTGACTTTTCTTTTAACACACAGTACAGCTCCAAGGCCTTTGACATCCAAAGGATTATTAAAAAACATTGGGGGTTGCTGAGGGAGGATGAATATCTCAACCAGCAGTTTCCCCATCTCCCCAAAGTTATTTTTAGGAGAGGAGTCAATTTAAAACAAATTTTGGCACCAAGTACCTTCAGATTGGGAAAAAGTAAACCAAAATGTAAAGAGGGTTATCATACATGTGGGAGTTGTGTCAGCTGTAATCAAAAAATCAAGAGCACCACAAGCTTTGAGAGTACAGTCAACAAGAAAAAGTTTAAGATCAAAGGCAGTCTGTCCTGTTTTTCGACACATGTTGTATACCTACTCACATGTGGGTGTGGGATGCAGTATGTGGGAAGGACAGGAAGAAAGGCCAAAGTTAGATTCCAGGAGCATAGACGTAACATCAGAAATCATTTGTTAACTCACTCAGTGCCGGTGCACTGCAACAAATGCCCACTTTTCAACTTTAATACCCTACAATGTACCATCATCGAACAAGTAGCTCTAGATGATAGGGGAGGTGATTTGATGCTATTATTGAGAAAAAGAGAGGGATATTGGATACATACCCTGCAAACCATGCAACCAAGGGGACTTAACGTTGATTTTGATTTGGTTTGTTTTCTTTAATAATATTTTATTTTTTATATATACACATTTTTGTACCTCTTTTGCCTTTAACCTGCATTATGATGGATATAGGATGGGTCAATAAGTATATATAAACATGGAGGTATACAATGCACTCTTAACTGTATTTTTATTTGTAATTCCATTTATTCATTTATATATATTTTCTCCATATTGTTATTAAGGGTTTATAGATAGATGTGAGGGAGATTTATCCCTTTTATAAAATATTACAATGTCTAAAAATCATTAAAAAATCATTAAGATTGTTACATATTATTGTTAAATTATTTTTCTCATTCATGGTTGTTTCCTGCTCTCAACGAGCGGTGGAACGCATATCAGGTGGAACGCACAGATGACTCCGGAAGATAGACGTGAGTCGCATATCCGGTTGCGTCATCAGTGCGCACCCGGAAATACTGCAGACGGACGAACCCGGAAGCGAATTAATAATTGGAGGAGACCACGGGCGTGCCGCAATCAGATGGATTTAAAATGGGCCACCAGCACTACATGGACGAATATACCTACAACAGAAGGACGTTTTGCCCCTGAGGAAGTTCAAGGACATTTGGACGAAACGCGTAGGGCTTTTTATAGTGTTTCAGAGTTTTTTATTGTTTGTATTAGGCTGTTTTATTTACTTTTACTACTCCAACTGGGAAAAGTTGATCCTGTGTTTCATCCTGTGATCCTGAGACCGGTTGATTCTATATGCCTGTTTGCCACTTCAACATTGTAAGTGTGCCTTTATATTAAAGTGTATTCTTTTACCAAGATACTCTGCACTATTTTGTTGTTTTTTATTCCTTTCCATGTATATGATGATGGTCCATCTACCCTGAGATACTCACCGTCTTATATGATATGCCTACAATCAATTTTGGTTTGTGAGTGTGAACTATTATTTAATTTCCACTCCCCCTTAAAAGTTAACAGTATTATGCTATGTTTGTTTCTGTTATTATTGTATCGTAGATCCATTTTTACCCATATCTATTGAGGACCTGGAGGAGTCCTTATCTGCCATACATTTAGTGCAAGGGTAATTTTTTGTTGTTAACTATTACCCACTAAAAGTGTGTCCTATCCACTAGGAGGTGTATCTGTACTTTCTATATTTTGACTATACTGAGCAACCTGCCCACGAAATCGGACCTCAAAGAGGCCAATGAGGCCCTCCACAAATCAATCGCCGGGGAATTGCAGGCCCTGAGGGAAGACTTGCAGGGGATACACAGCAAAGTGGCACAGCTAGAGGCAGACTGCGACCATGTCATATCAGCGCAGAATGCAACCGCAGACACCCTAAAAAGACAAGAAACACAGCTCCGCCAAATGGCCCTCCATATGGAAGACCTAGATAATAGAGGGCGAAGACAGAATCTCAGAATCCGGGGCTTACCCGAAGAACTGGACCAGACCACGCCGATCCGTGAAACTCTCACGGAAATATTTAATGCCCTCTTGCTGAGGCCGCCCAATACGCCCGTCGAGTTCGTCAGGGCACACAGGGCACTTAGGCCCCGAGGCCCACCGGAGTCCCCCCCACGGGACGTCATCTGTTGCCTACTACACTTCCAAGTCAAGGAAGATATCTTGAGAACCGCCAGGGACCAACGGCAAATACTACACAAAGGCGCGGAATTGCAACTTTACCCTGATTTATCTCCGGCAACCCTAGCGTACCGCAGGGCCATGCGCCCCCTCACGAGGGTATTACAAGCCAACAAAATTAGATACCGTTGGAGCTTCCCTAACGGATTACAAATCACTACGACTACAGGCCCCTACATGGTAAAGAGCGAAGACGACCTTAGAGACATTATACGGGAACTTCAACTGCCACAGATACATCTGCCTTGGCCAGACCCGATGGCCTTTTACACCTTCTCACCCGACACACAGAACAGGCCGCAGCAAACACCGAGACCTCGGAGAACAAGGCAACAAACCACGCGCCCCTCAGGCGCCAACATGTAAAGGACTGAGCACTTTGAACCCCCCATCCTGAGGCCCACCACCGGCACCACTAACAAACTGAGCACTCAATCCCATCACCGACCCGAGAAAACAGAGACCTTGGACACACCAAATTGATCCCGCTACGCTGTCACTAACCACTCCAGAGAGAGACTCGACCCCCTACGGAGACAAAGAAGCTACGGAGACCGAGCACACTACACAGGCTCCACGGCTCAGTGGAGCAGGGTAACCTAACGGACTAAACGGGCATTGAGGGGGCTCTCACTGGGGGGGAGGGGAGTAACGGGAGGGAATCGTAAGCACTGTGATGTCTCATAATTTCAAATGCGATGTTTATCATGAGCTGAGGGGGGCCCTGATCGCCGGCTGGGCCCAGCTGCTGCCACCCGCCTGCCCTGTGATGAACTCCGGGGAGCAGGCGGGCGGTGGCACCGGCAGGGGCCCACCTGGGGCGGGGACCCCAGCCAACAGACGTGTCAGAGGGATAATAGCCAGGAAGAAAACACTATCAGACACAACGCACCAGTTAGCTCAGCCGGGGAGACCGAGGGGGAGGGGGTAGCGACACACTTGATGTTTTTTCTATGTTGCAAAAATAATGTTTGAAATGCCAGTTAACTGTTTATACTTGTTCTGCTGAATGATTTAATGCTAATACCGTTGTTTGTGCCACACTTAACAGTAGCGACCGGACATACTACGTACGTGAGTTGACCAACACGCACAAACCCATTGAAAGGAACACCTCGAGACGGGGAAGCCGAACACATCCCATCAAATCACCTCTTAAGAGCCGCACAGGGACACCAGGGGACATGTCACTGAGACGCCGACACTGACGCCCGGACACCCGACTTACGCCTAGTAGGAGAGACGCCGACCAAACGGTGAGCAACCCACGTGCACCACAGGTGGTGCCGCGGACTGTGACTCCCTGACGTCTACACCTAGCGGTCGCGAGACCGAGACATACCCTATATCATACCCTACCTCCCCCCCTCGTACACCCTACTACCACCCATACTTGACTCCGGACATCCCCACCGACCACGACACACGTACTTCTATTGCACCTCCCATACAGGAGAGACTAGGAACTAGACGAGACGCCCACCTGAGACACACAAGACGAGAGAAATGGCCCTGACACCTGCACCCCTACACGTCATCACTATCAACGCAAAGGGACTAAACAAACCGGAGAAAAGATCCGGAGCGCTAAGGGACTTTCACAAGCAGGGGGCCTCAGTAGTTATGATACAGGAAACACATTTTAAAAAGGGAACCAGACCCAAACTTACTAACCACCACTACACACAAGGCTACTACAGTGACTATCACGGGGGTAAGGCTAGGGGAACAGCGATTTTACTACACAAGAGCGTGCCGTTCCAGGGGGAGCATGCATGACGGATGATGAAGGCAGATACTTGTTCCTTAAGGGGAAAATAGCTGAGCGCCAATACACATTCGCAACAGTTTATACCCCCAACACACGACACTACCGCTTCCTCAAGCAAACACTCCGCAAACTCATGGAGTTCAGGGAGGGGACCCTCGTACTGGGAGGGGACTTCAACATCGCACTAGACCCAACATGGGACACATCATCAGGCTCCTCTCATATTCCCACGCAACAACGGCAAAACATTAAAACCTTACTCCGCAGTCACCGCCTGGTTGACTGCTGGAGAGCCCATCACCCAGATACAAAGGATTTCACCTTCTTTTCCCACCCACACAACTCATATTCCCGGATAGACCATATATACACCACACAATACGACCTCTCCCTAGTCACCGAAGCCACGATTGGAACGGCGACATGGTCAGACCACGCAGCAGTCACCCTCAAATTAAAATCGCCACTTTTTCGCCCCACTACCCCGAAATGGAGATTAAACGAATATCTACTCACTAACCCGGAGGTCGTAACCCATATAGGCGACAAAATTAGAGACTACTTATCCCTCAACACTGCCGAACACACATCCCCGACAGTACGATGGGAAGCGCACAAATCCGTAATAAGGGGACATTACATTCAACAAGGGGCGATCATAAAGAAACGAACTGAAATGAGACAGGCAAGCCTCCTCGAAGAAATCCACAACACAGACGACCAAAACAAACTTGACCCAGACCACACACTCCAATCCCGACTCTTGCAACTGAGAAGAGAGTTAGCTACGTTAATCCACTCTAAACACCACAGAGACGCTGCTAGACATAAAGCTTTCTTTACCCTACACGGGAATAAGAGCGGCAAGCTTCTGGCTGCTATGCTACGGAAAAGGAGGTTACACACATATATAGACAGGATCAGGGACAAAATGGGGACCCTACACCGACTCCCATCGGATATCATGAACACAATCCGCGCATACTACATGGAACTATACACCCTCCCGCAACCACAGACCGAACCGGCGAAGGCCCGCCTTCGCCACGCGATCCAAACATACTTGACGAGGTACCCAATGCCGACCCTAGACGCAGAAATCGCCGAAGCGCTGGACGAGCCCATCACAATAGAGGAGCTATCGATAGCAGTCAAGAACACCAAACCCGGTAAAAGCCCAGGGCCGGACGGCCTGCCGGTGAAATATTATAAGACATACGCCGAGGAGCTACTTCCACCAATGGTGGAGGCGTTCAACGCGGTACGGGACGGGGAACATATCCCCAAGCAGGCCCTGACAGCCCACATAACTGTTATACCCAAAGATGGCAAAGACAGGGAACATTGTGGGAACTATAGGCCCATCTCGTTAATTAACTGCGACGTCAAACTCTTGGCGAAGGTCCTCGCCACGCGCCTCACGAAGCACATCCCATCTCTGATCCACCCTGATCAAGTGGGATTTGTGACGGGGCGCGAGGCCCGAGACAACACCATCAGGGCACTCACCCTCATGCATGGCGGCGGGAAGGCCGTTGGAGGCCTTCTCCTGCTGTCCACGGACGCGGAGAAGGCCTTCGACAGAGTACGCTGGGAGTACCTTTTTGAGACGCTCGCACACATGGGACTGGGCCCCCACTTAAGACAATGGATAGAAGCACTATATCGAGAGCCCACTGCCCAGGTACTAGTCAATGGGGCACTGACTAACGCCTTCACCATCCATAACGGCACCAGACAGGGGTGCCCCCTGTCGCCGCTCCTGTTCGCTCTGGCACTGGAGCCGTTTCTCACACACATCAGACACAACGCAGACGTGACAGGCCTGACGACAGGCCCAGTGCACCATAAGGTAGCGGCTTACGCTGACGACCTGCTCTTTGTGGTGACCAACCCAGTCATCACACTACCAAACATAATGAGAGAACTACAGGCATTCGGGGACCTATCAAATATGAAAATCAACTACGGAAAATCGTACATCCTAAACGTTAGCGTACCCCACACGAGAGCGGAAACCCTGAGATGCAGCTTCCCCTTTCAAAGGGCCGAAGACAAGATTAAATATCTTGGAATCTGGCTAACCAAACGCACAGAAGACCTGTTTAGGGACAACTTTGCGGTCATCCTACAGACATTTCAGAGAGACATGCGGGAATGGTCATACCCCCATATCTCGTGGCTAGGGCGAGTACAGGTCATAAAAATGAACCTCCTCCCGCGCCTCTTGTACCTTTTCCAAGCCATCCCCACTGTAATCCCGAGACCCTTCTTCATCACGCTCAGGAAAGAAATGACCAGATACATATGGGGCGGGGGGAAACCTAGAGCAAAATTATCCACACTGACCAGACCCAAGGACAAAGGGGGACTGGCCCTCCCAGATTTTCAACTTTATTATATGGCCACGCATCTACAGAGGGTTGTAGAATGGTCCAAGGACGGGGTCCACAAGCTGTGGAAGACGGTAGAAGAGACGGAGGCAGGTAGACCGATCGCGGGACTTCCATGGAGACGCGACCAGACGGTAGGACATGTCATGTCCGTATATACGAAAAACACCCTGGGAGTATGGCGGAAGGCCAAACGACAGGGGAACTTATCTCCATACCCCTCCCCCCTTATGCCTCTGACACATAACGAAGACTTTCCCCCAGGACTAGACCCACGGGCCCTCAGAAACATCATCCCAAACTCATCCCCGCGCCTACATCACACTCTCCAGGGTGGGGTCTGCAAACAGCTAACAGATATGCTAGAGGACACGCCCCCCACATTTATGCACTGCTTTCGTTATGCCCAACTTATAACCTACATTCACACCCTGCCACAGGGGCCAGCGCTTGGCAGGGAATATACCACAATAGAGAGGATCAGCGCACAACCGGACCCACTCCCACACGGGATATCCTCCCTGTACTCCATGCTACAGACGGAACTCCCGACCGAACCACCCCGTTTCATGGGTAAATGGGAAGCAACCCTAGGAATCACACTCACGGAAGGGGAATGGGAATCGGTATGTTACCTAACACACCACTGCTCCACACACAGTAAAACACAGGAAACGGCCTACAAACTCCTGACGTACTGGTATAAGACACCACATCTCCTACACCGAATGAACCCAAGTCTATCCAGTCTGTGCTGGAGATGCGAAAGAGAGGAAGGCACACTGAAACATATCTGGTGGGATTGCGCACTGATCACCCCATACTGGCGGGGAATACACAAAATGCTAGGGAAGTTCACAGAACGACCACCCCCCCTGGAACCGGCTCCGATGCTCCTACACCATACACCAGTTCCCCACTCAAAATATAAAAAATCTATGACTATCAGAATACTAAATGTAGCCAAACGAGTACTCCCCCAATTCTGGAAGAAACCTGTGACACCATCACTGCTGTCCTGGTTCAACCAAATGGAGGAACTAAGGATAATAGAGGAACTCACACTGACGACAAATACTACCCCGACGACATACACTGACATATGGACATACTGGATCCTAGAGACAGCGAAACCGAAATTCCAACAAGACCTCAGGACAATCACTGACGCTCACCTCCAGAGCCCAACTTAAAAACGGAAATTAAACACCCAGGGAGACGGAGGACTACCGACTGACGACGGACCGGACCACCCCACCCCCACCTGCCTACCCTTCCCCAATTCCCAAAGAGAAAACACCGACAGACCCCACTTAACAGTATGAACACACCGAAGGTCAATACTACCCGACACAAAGACACCCCAGAGGCCACTTGCAATGCCGTGGACACTTAGAGACCGCACCCTTAGAGACCCAGAGAAAGGGACGGGTGACTACCCTGGACGAACCGAAGGCCCGATCTGGCGGAGACAAACAGACCATCATAGGCAGGGAATCCCAGCCTCCCATACTCAGATACGCCCCCACAAAACCAGGACACGAAACCGGCACAGGGAAATACAATAGCCCGACGATAGCACTATTACACACACCCACGATAGGGTGCCGTATGGCACATTTAAGAACGCATATCAGTGGAGGGTATCACACACACCATGGCTCATAATGAAGACGCAGACCACCAACGCCACACAACCATGGCAAGGTGAAAAACAGACACCAACAGCTAAGACACAGCCGAAAATACACTAAACACACGCTAGAGACAACGGAAAGAGACACCCACTACACTAACAAATAGGGACACACGTATCAGTCATTGAAGTGGACCTACAAGCTTGAACTAAGGGTATGACATAAAGTGGAACTCACCTGGCTAACCCAGCTGAGAAATGACCTACCAAATACAACTATCTACTGTTAAGGATGGAGGGGGTAGAATCTTAGAATGCTAGGATGTTAAATATCACGATAAAAAGTTAAAGATGTACATCCACGACATTAGCCTAGAGCCACAGGGCTCCTGAACATTATACATACTTGAAGTTGTAAATGTCACCAACTGGATCTGCGCATCCACGAACGTCCAGTACAGTGAGAGACCTGCGAGTCTCACCTTCAAGATAATTAATGAAAAACGACTCTAAACACATTGATAACAAAAAAGAGACCTGCGAGTCTCTATGGTTTATTGGGGCCCGTGAGCCCACCAGCAACTATTACTTGTTATTGTTTCCAGGGACCTGCGAGTCCTATTCCTTCTTGCTTATCTCTTATTGCAATGACATTGAAAATACGTTAATAAAAATTATATTTACAAAAAAAAAAAAAACAACAACACTCTGAGCTTGGAAATTCAAGACTGCTAAGTCAAACATCCCTCGCAGGAATGCAGTTTTAAGGGTAAGAGACTCTATCCAGGCAATAGCTTATGCAACAATGATTTTATGTGTAATAGGGCATGTCAAACTAATTTACATTCTTGTGAATACGTAAGTCACATTATTGACCAATATGTTGCAGTGAATGTGATCTGGTTGCTGAACTGCTTCGTAGGTTAACAGCATGTCTCTCTGGGTTTATTTTATAAACATACTGATTTCAAGAGATACTGGCATTTTGTCAATCCTCTTAGTGTAACTTTCCTGTCTCACTCGCTTTGAACTAGTTCAAGGTGGACGCAAACACTGGTTTTGAATCCTTTTCTTTGAAGCATTTTTGGTGAATCACGTTGATTGCCGCTCATCCGCGTGGTGTCCCAATCTGTTTGGACTCAAGCCACCAAAAATGATGACTTCACACGAGGTGGACCAATGCTGCAGTAAGGAGATTTTCCTAGTGCTGGAATAAAGGGAACAGTTCAATCCAGGATTGGTAAGCATCAAAGGATCACTCCAATAAAAAATAAATAAATACAAATTATATATATATATATATATATATATATATATATATAAAAATTGAAGCTTATATTAGCTTTAGTGTACTAATAATCTTAATTTTAGTAATGACAGGAGGCGAATATTTGCATATCTTTCTTTACTGAAAACTCCAGCAGCATAGAAACAGTAACAACCAGGTGTCCTGAGGAAAGCCTGAGTATATCGGGCTGAAACGTTGACCGTTTTATTTTGACCGAATAAAAGTTATATTTTAAGAAGTCCTTGGAGTGCTTTCCGTTTGCACTTTGCTTTATATATATATATATATATATATATATATATATATATATATATATATAAAAAATTGAAGCTTATATTAGCTTTAGTGTACTAATAATCTTAATTTTAGTAATGACAGGAGGCGAATATTTGCATATCTTTCTTTACTGAAAACTCCAGCAGCATAGAAACAGTAACAACCAATCAGAGAAAAGATATGCTGCCCATAAAAGGGCCTGTCTATGACATCACTTCCTCTTTCTTTGAGGCGAAAAAAATAACAGTCAATACACAAAAAGCACCAATACAGATTAACAATTCAATAACATATAAGGAGAATAAACTTTGGTAGAAAAAAAAAACTTTGGTAAAGAAAAAGGTGAAAGGTTTCTGGCGTGGCGGCATGTCTGCATATCATAACCATTGCATATCTGAACATTAATATATCGTAAGATGCGTAGTCTTATACCTAAACATAGGACATCAAAATCAGAACGTGAGAGAACCTAACAATCACAACCAAAATTTAAGGAAAACTGATAAATTATATAATCCATTCATGATAACAAACAACGTATCTAATATGCTAACATATACAGCAATAACCTGCATGCTTACCTGAGCACTAGGACCTAATCCTGAAAACTAAATAACCTGGGGGGGGGAAAAAGCTCTAGGGCGGGAAATATTCGCCTCCTGTCATTACTAAAATTAAGATTATTAGTACACTAAAGCTAATATAATCTTCAATTTTACCACATGACAGGAGGCTTCATATTTGCATTTTTAAAGCTTAGGCCTAACCAGTGTGAAGGAAGCATGCGAAACATGGCGAAATGTACTTTCCCGAGACCAGTCCGCACAACGCATAATGTCGGCTAGGGAGGCGCCTGCCAAGAACGCTTGGGATGCTGCCGCCCTTCTGACCGAATGAGCTCCAAAACTAGATTCGATTCCTGCCAGCTGTAGTAACCACCGAACCCATCTGGCCAGGGTGGTCGTAGACACTGGGCCGTGAGGCTTCACGTAGGAAATCAGCAGTTGACCCGTCAGGGAGCGCCGAAGGGTGGCTGTGATTTCTACGTATCTCCTAAGTGTCTTGACGACGCACAGTTTGGAGTCTGATTCGAAATATGGATAGGACACAGAGGACGTATCTGATTTAGTCCGTCTTGCAATGGAAAAGGTGACTCCCTCTGTAGTGAGAGAGAAACCGTCCACATCAAAGGCCCTAAAGTCGACACCTGTCGGAAAGAGACGAGGCATAGCAAAAGGGCCAGTTTTGCTGAGAGTTGTTTCAGTGATAGAAACGGATTGTCCGGCCAACCTCGCAGGAAATCCAGCACTCCATTCACTTGCCAGAGGTTGGAGTATTTGGGTGCTGGGGGTCTCGTCAGTCTGGCACCTCGCAGTAGACGACATACCAGTGCGTCTTGACCCACCGGTCTGCCTTGCACTGGGATGTGTGCCGCTGAGATGGCCGATCTGATCACGTTATGGAATCTATACGATCTACCTGTCGAGAAAAGATGGGCAAGGTAATTGAGTATCAGCGGGACAGGGGCAGTAAAGGGATCGGAATCCCTTTCCATGCACCAATCACTCCTGGCCGACCATGCGGAGATGTAACATCTCCTGGTGCCCGGAGCCCATTAATCCCATAGGAGGTCTTTAGTAGATTGCGATAGGCCGTGGACCGACCAGGAACCCCTGAAATCGTCCAGGCCACCAGTTCCAGTTGTCCTTCCAGGATGAGCGGGTGAGGTTCCCCTCGAGGTCCTGACAGGAGAAGTGGAAAAATTGGAAGCAGAACAGGATTGTCGTGGGACATCTCCAGGAGGTCCGGGAACCATGGTTGACTCTGCCAGAGAGGCGTTATGAGCAGGAGCGATATCCTGTGGGTGCGTAGGTACCGTAGTATCCGTGGAATCATAGCGAATGGAGGGAAGGCGTAGGCCCCGTGAGAGGGCCAGTCTTGAAGGAATGCGTCCGCCGCTTCGCCCATCGGGTCCGGAAGCCAGCTGTAGTATCTCCGTAGTTGGTGGTTGGTCCTTGAGGCGAACAAGTCTATTGATAGCGGGCCCATCCGCTGTCGTAGTGTCTGAAATACCTCCCTGTTGAGTTTCCAATCGCTGGTGTCTCTCCAGTGTCGGGAGAACCAGTCCGCCGTTAGGTTGGAGACCCCTGGGAGTTATTCCGCCTGTATCATGATGTTCCTCCGTATGCAGAAGCTGTAAATGTCCTTCGTGGCTTCGGTCAGGTCTTTGGACCTCGCTCCGCCCAGGCGGTTGATGCATTGCACCGCTGAGACGTTGTCCATGCGGAGTAGGATACAGCAATTCGACTTGTCTTTGGCCAGGCTGCGTATGGCGAAGGAACCCGCAATCAACTCCAGGCAGTTGATGTGCAGGTCGGTCTCCTATCCTTGCCATGGGCCCCCCGTGGAGGCCTCTGAGCAGTGAGCGCCCCATCCCCACAAACTGGCGTCCGATTCCACGACGAAGTCCGGGGAGGGGCCGAAGATCGCCTTGCCATTCCAGGCTTGTATGTGTAGCAACCACCATCGCAGTTCCGATCTCACCTCCTGAGTGAGTGGGATCCAGTGGTCGTAGGAATGTCCGGCGCGCAGATATCCCGCTTTCAGCCGTTGCATGGCCCTGTAGTGTAGAGGGCCCGGGAATATCGCTTGAATGGATGAAGACAGGAGTCCCACAATCCGAGCGAGCATCCTGAGCGGTATCGAGTCCATCTTCAAGACTCGCCTGATTTCCTTCCTTATCGAGGCAATCTTTTTCGAGGGGAGGCGCAGTACGCATTCCCTCGAATCGATGTCGAAGCCCAGGAATTGTACCGACTGGGATGGAGAGAGAGACGACTTTTGTCTGTTCACCACGAATCCCAGAGACTCCAGTAAGTGAACTACAAATCTCGTCTGTGATCGTAGCCTGGACGCGGATTCGCAGAAAATCAGCAAATCGTCCAAGTATACAAGACAGCGTATGCCCTTTGTACGGATGCGAGCCATCACCAGTCTCAACAGCTTCGTGAAGCACCACGGAGCCGAACGGCAGGCAAGTAAATTGGCATACTTGTCCTCTCCAGCTGAAACGGAGAAATTGACGGTAACTTCTGTCCACGGGGACCGTGAGATACGCGTATTTGAGGTCCAGGCACGTAAACCAGTCGTTCTTGACGAGAAGGTCTTGTAGAAGATGGCTACCTTCCATCTTGAAGTGTCTGTAGATCATGAAAGCGTTTAGCTGTCGGAGATTGATAACCGGCCGATACTCGCCTGTCTTCTTCTTGACTAAGAAGATATTGCTTATAAAGCCTCCCCCGTCTGGCGCGTATTGAATCGCGCCCTTCTCAAAGAGCGTGTGGATCTCTTCGTCCACCAGTCGGTTTTGATCTGATGACATGTGGATCGGGGGGGGGGGAGAGGAGTGGTCTGGACGGGTTGCGCGGCAAAGTCTATTACGAAGCCGCGTACCGTTTGGAGGACCCAGGCGTCTTTGGTAATCTGTTCCCAGTTCTGGAAGAAAGAAGACAGGTTGCCTGCAATAAACTTTGGGACATTGGTTTGTACGGAAGGACTCACCATTATTGAAGCGGCCGCGTCCACGGCCTCTGAAACCTCTGGTCCTCCCTGCACCTCGGAACGTTGAGGGCCTTTGTGATGAGGACGGGAAGAAGGTTGAAGTCTGTGGAAACGACCTGGAACCTGAGGTCCAAAATCGGCTGGCGGCACGATTCCGCTGTCGGCCAGCCCTTCCAAAAACACCTCTTGTGGGAGGAGAGTGGAACACTTGCTTGAGTGAGGTTTGAGCCTTGTTTAAAGTCGTGAACAGGTTCACATGCCTTTTTAGTTCTGCGATGAAGGCATCACCAAATAGTAGACCCTGGGCCTTCGGTCCAAATTCTTTGGCCCCCAGTTCTAGGAGCTTGCTATCGATCCTTATCAGCGCCGATCTGCGTCTCTCGACGCAAAGCGCGGCGTTAGCGTTGCCCAGTAGACATATTGCGTGTTGGGCCCATTCGCGTATGACATGAGGGTCCAGTTGCGAGTCTTGGCTGAGGGCAAGATCAGCGAAATACAACATCTTAGCTATGGGTCCGAGGAGATCCAGCACTTGGTCCTGTGCCGCTTTAATGCCCTTTTCCACCCCTTTTCGTGGGTCTCTGCCCGTGCGCGACATAAACACCACCATTGTGTCATTGAATTCAGGCGTTAGTGCCACTTTGTTGGGGGATCAGCGGCCTGGGGCATTCGGGCCGGAGGCGCGCCCGTACCTCCTTTTCCAATGGCTTGCGCAGCCAGTAATGGATGAATTTCGCCAGATGCTCTGGCAGTGTCCATTCAGAGGAGCGTGGGTGTCGGATGGTACGCGGATCAAATAATAGCATCCCCTGGTCATCCAAAAACACACCATCTCTGGACGGACCGGTTTGGCGGTCGTCGTCTTCTTTGCCTAAGAAGGTCTCCTTGACGTAGGCCGACGAAGTAGGTGGTAGGTCTTGCCACTCCTCGTCGTCTGAGGGTGTGCCGTCCCCTTGCCATTCGTCCACCACGCTCAGGGGGTGTGGGCCATAGGCCTCGTCCGAGGACAGGGTTGCGAAGGGTGCTGGTTGTCGGTCCGCGCTCTTCACCCGCTTGACGGGCATCTTGCCCTTCGCTTTGGCGGAGGGGGGGCTCGAAGCCTTTCTGTGCCTCTTGGCCTTGGACACCTCTGAGCCCGACGCTTCCATGCATTCTGGCGGGCTAGTGTCGCCTTGACTGTGGGGGAGGGCTCGCAAGAGGGCCTTCTCCACAGAAGCCGCCACAGCGGCATTGATCATGGCTTGAAAGTCTGGGTTATTTTGTGCATCCTCCATGACCTGTGGGGCGAAAACAAGTTTCAGTGGAAAAAACGTGGTGGTTTAACGTATTGCAAATATATATCTATAGGTCGGTTCCCGGGTTACCCGGCGTAGGGGTATATGTATAGAAGGCTTTATGCACGTAATATAATCAGGTAGGGCTAAGCAATTATAGAATTAGGTAAGCCCTCGTGCATATTCTCGGGGTTCACCCCGGGTGGTGTGCCGTGGAAACCAGAGGACACCCACATCAACCAAAAAAGTGGTCCGTATCGCCCTGCATGCGTATCTGGGGGGTCACCCCAGGTGGTGTGCCATGCAAAAATACCCAGAGGACACCCACATAAATTTCACCCTTGGGTGCAGTAATGAAATATGACCCTGTGTAGGGTAACCATATGAAATACCCTGAACGGGTAAAGTAATACCACCAAAATCCCCTGAGGGATGCAAATATTAGCATATGTCTCTTTATATTGCTATGTATCCTGTCAGTGTAAGGACAATGCAAACTTGTATAATGAGCCTTCAAATACATATGTATATATGTGCATGCACTTTTTCTTGCCTCACTGAGGCAGATATACTGAAAAAAACGAAAAATAAACTTCCACCCTCTGGGGGTAGTATGTAGAACGTGACTTTCCCCTGCGCCTAAACGAAAGTGGCTAGGGGAGAAGGCGGGGAAGCACCCTGAGGGCAATCCCCGGTATCGTGGCGGCGGTCGGGTGATTACCAGACCGCCGTGTAGGAGAGAGACGGCCGCCGCGGATCTCGCGATAACCGTGAGATCCAAGATGGCCGCCAGCCGCGTGAGGAAGGGGTTCCCGCTCGCGGCCGCGAGCGAGATGCTGAACGCGGTAAACACTAAGATAACACAATAACAAACCCCGGCTGCCCTCCACCCGTCCCCACCAGCCCCTGTGTGATAGAAAAAGCAGGTCCGCGCGGCGAGCGAGGCACGGGAAGCCGCGCCGCCCGCGGATCGCCGAGAAAAAGTGAAAAGACTTCAAACAAAATACAGGGACAGTTAGATATAGAGAGGGGAAAACGGGTACAAGTAGTCAGGGCAGTAATAATGTTAAACTAAAATAGAACAGTACACAATAATGAATATCAAGAAAATAAACGTAAATGAAGCAGTAGGAAAAAATACTCTGACCTGTTGATGGCTGGAGCAGCAAAGAAAGAGGAAGTGATGTCATAGACAGGCCCTTTTATGGGCAGCATATCTTTTCTCTGATTGGTTGTTACTGTTTCTATGCTGCTGGAGTTTTCAGTAAAGAAAGATATGCAAATATGAAGCCTCCTGTCGTGGTAAAATTCTTCTTTCTGCAGGGCATGGGAAATGTCATGAGAATATCATGAGAATGTCAGGGTTCCAAGTTTGGCAGCAGGAAAGTTCTACCACAGACTGGCACCAATCCTAGGTGAGGCTGTATAAGATGAGGATATCTATCTTCCACCCATTTGTGCAGGAATCCCACAAACATCTGTGTTTCTGTATATGTGATTGTGTGTGTGTGTATCTGTGTTTGTCTGAATGTGTCAGTGTATGTCTGAGTTCATGTCTGCATGTATGAGTGTGTATCTGTGAGTGTGCATCTTGGTTTGTGTCTGTATATATGAGTGTGCGTCCTGTGTGACAGTGAGTCTATCTATGTAAGTGTGCATCTGTGAGCATGAGCATCTATGCTGTACGTTGTATCTGTTTGTGCCTGTGTATGCCTAGGAATCTGTGAAAGAATGCCTCTGTGTGGCTGTTTGCGGTGTCAACTTGTGTGGGATGCTGAAGTCGTCTTCTTTCATTTTTCATCTGAAAGAAAGTTCTTAACAACATCCACCTTGGCTCAGAGCATCAGCTCAGCGCGCTCAGCCACTAAATGACCATGTGTGCAAAGAAAATGCACAATTGACATTTAGCCAGGCCAGCACATTTATTCTGGGCTAGCAAAATACATACTATTGATGCTGCTGCTGGTGGAGTTACATGTACAACAATATAATAAAATCTGAAACATTGAATATACAGACTCCACCATGACTTGAAGACTTTAAGGTTAAACTCATTCAGGTAAGCTGGCACAAGATTCTATCTTTGTGTAATACTCATTTTTCAGGGGGTTGATGGTACCGCTTTAACCATGGCAGCATTGAACAGTGGATAATACCCATGAACCATGAAATAAAACAAGAATGGGGCAGCTAATGATACAAAAGTAGAGAAATTTAATTTATTAAGAATGGGAAACTGATTGTAAAACTGAAGGTCATGCTGAGCCTGAGAGGAATAAGAAATATCCAAATAATAATTCCTTACGAATGTATTTACGTAATAAAGACTACTTTACAGCTCTTTAAATGTTCTCTGGAAATCTGTGCATCATGAACTATGGAAATGGAGGAAACTCTCCAGCTGTGAACATTTGAAACACATTAAGTTTCTCCTTTATGGGTTCTTCAGGAAATCATGAGCAACTATGAAGATTTCCTCAGTTATACTGCCCTTCGACAAATAGGCACCATACCAATCTGCTCCATTAAATTCTTCAAGTGCTGCTGTTTCGAGATGGAAGAAAGGAAGTGCTCAAAATCTGTTGGAAAATGCCTGGTTTTCAACCTGACTTTGACCCGTCTGTCCAATACAACACCAGAAAAGCAGTTTGACGTTCCCTGAGGTACGATTGAAGGTGGGATTTCTAATGGCCACTGTGCTTGAAGAAAGTATTTGGCAGAGAGTGTGTCCACCAACCTACTTGCATCTAAAAGTAAATATGAATCATTCTCAAGGTTTTTTACTAAAATAAGAATTAGTGAAGTCAAAGTCCATTTCTAATGTTAGCCTGTCAGGATCGGGACAGGGATCCAACACGCAGAGTACAAACAGTAGCCAGATACGTATACCGGACCTTAGAATGGCCGGACTAACGTAAGTAGTACCGTATAGAATGGTCAAAGACAAGCCGAGGTTGAGGGTAACAGAAGACAGGTAAGCGAGAGACAAGCCGAATCAAGGGTAACAGAGATAAGCAGAGTAAGGTAAACAAGCCGGGTCAAAACCAAAAGGGATAATAGAATACACAAGCACTGAGTGACTAGAGCAAGCTAGAACCACGACAGGGCAATGAGCTAATGAAGGAAGCTCTGTTAAATACCCTGTTCAGAGCAGTAACCACACCTCCGAGACGTCCTGATTGGTCCTGCAGCAATTGACTGACAGGTCGATCCGGGGGAGTGTCCTGATGATGACTTCCTGCCTAGATGGTGTAAAAGGCAGTCACTCCCTCGCGGCCGGCCTTGCATGACCGGATAGACCGCGGGGAAGGGAGTCATCAGACCGTCTGGAAGGTGGAACAGCTAAGTCTCTACCTCTTTTGGAGGTAGAGACCACAGGTACCCTGACAGTACCCCCCCTCTCAGATACGCCCACCGGGCAGAATGAACCGGGACGAGATGGGAAGCGAGAGTGATACGCCCTGCGGAGACGGGGAGCATGAACATCCTCCTGAGGTACCCAACTCCTCTCCTCAGGACCATATCCCTTCCAATCAACCAGATATTGTACTCTCCCCCGGAAGATTTGAGAATCAATAATAGAGTTGACCTCATACTCCTCCTGACCCTCCACCTGAACAGAGCGAGGAGGGGCTATTGTGGAGGAAAATCTGTTACATATGAGTGGTTTCAGCAATGAAACGAGTTCGGAATGCGTAAGGTATTAGGAAGAGCTAAACGATACGCAACCGGATTGATACGGGTCAGCACCCTGTAGGGTCCAATATAATGATGAGCGAACTTCATGGAGGGCACTTTTAAACGGATGTTCCTCGTGCTCAGCCATACCCTATCACCTGGAACAAAGACCGGAGCCGCCCTTCTACGTTTATCAGCGTGTTTCTTGACCAACATAGAGTTGTGCACAAGGATTTGTCGAGTTTGATCCCACAACTTCCTCAAATTGGCAACATGAACATCAACCGACGGCACCCCCTGGGAAGGAGAATCCGAAGGAAGAATAGACGGATGAAAACCATAATTCATGAAGAAGGGGCTTGAATGAGTAGAATCGCAAACGAGATTGTTGTGTGCAAACTCCGCCCAAGGAATCAAACCGACCCAATCATCCTGGTGTTCAGAAACAAAGCATCGTAAATATTGTTCAATTTTCTGGTTGGTACGTTCAGCAGCTCCGTTAGACTGAGGATGATAGGCAGAAGAAAAGTTTAATTTAATACCAAGTTGAGAGCAGAAGGACCTCCAAAAGCGGGAAACAAATTGGGAGCCTCTGTCCGATACAATCTGAGAGGGTATCCCATGTAGGCGAAAAATCTCCTTGGCGAATATCTCTGCCAATTCGGGAGAAGACGGAAGTTTAGGCAGGGGAATGAAGTGTGCCATCCTAGTAAACCTGTCAACCACGGTGAGGATAACAGTCTGTCTTTTAGAGATAGGTAGATCGACAATAAAGTCCATGGCCAAACAGGACCATGGTTTCTCTGGAACCTCCAAGGGTTGCAGGAGTCCACATGGAAGCGTATGGGGTTGTTTGGTTTTAGTACAAACTTCACATGCAGCGATGAACTCCTCAACATCCCTCCGTAAAGTAGACCACCAGAAGTCCTTAGAGATCAAGGCGTAAGTTTTGCGAATACCAGGATGTCCCGCCATCTTGCTATTATGTAAACACTGTAAAAGTTCCAGTTGAAAAGCAGGAGGAACGAAATGACGACCCGCAGGGGTCTGTTTAGGTGCGAGATGTTGCAACTTAATGATCTCGGCCAGTAATGGAGAATGAATCCTGAGATTCGTATTAGCAATGATATTGCACTTCGGAACTATAGAAGAAAGAACTGGTTCAGGTACAGTAGAAGGTTCATATTGGCGAGATAATGCATCGGCTTTAGAGTTTTTAGAACCAGGTCTGTAAGTCAGTACATAATTGAGGTGAGTCAGGAATAAGGACCAACGAGCTTGTCTAGAGGATAAGCGCTTAGCCTCCCCAATATATGACAAGTTTTTGTGGTCTGTCAAAATCGTAATAGGGTGTAGGGTCCCCTCCAACAAATGTCTCCACTCCTTTAAGGCTTTAATGACTGCTAACAGTTCCCTGTCTCCGATGTCATATCTGCTCTCAGCCCCAGAAAGTTTCCTGGAAAAAAAAACACACGGGTGTAATGGTTTATCTACCGCTAATCTTTGTGACAGAACCGCACCTACTCCTGTCTCAGAGGCATCGACCTCGAGTAGAAACGGCAAAGTCGTATCAGGATGGACTAATATTGGAGCAGAAGCAAAAAGTTCTTTGAGCCTCTTGAAAGCAGCGAGAGCTTCAGGAGACCACGTCTTAGTTTCTGCCCCCTGTTTGGTCATATTGGTAATGGGCGCAATAATAGACGAGTAACCCTTAATGAAGCGCCTATAATAATTGGAGAAACCAATAAACCTCTGAATAGCCTTGAGTCCCTTAGGTAATGGCCAATCTAAAATAGACTGGAGTTTGTCAGGGTCCATCTTAAAACCTTCCCCAGAAATCACGTAACCAAGAAAATCTATCTGAGACTGATCAAAGCTGCATTTTTCCAATTTACAGTATAGACCATGTTGCAGAAGTTTCTGTAATACCGCTCTGACCTGTCTATGGTGAGTTTCAATCTCCCTAGAGTGTATCAGTATGTCGTCTAGGTAGACAATGACACAATCATGTTGAAACTCCCTAAGTACCTCATTAATCAGATCCTGAAATACTGCAGGAGCATTGCAAAGTCCAAACGGCATAACTGTGTATTCATAGTGACCGTACCGAGTATTGAACGCCGTCATCCACTCGTGTCCCTGCTGGACTCTCACCAAATTATATGCCCCTCTGAGATCTAACTTGGTGAAGATTTTGGAGCCCTTAAGACGATCAAATAACTCGGTAATAAGTGGAATAGGATAGGCATTTCTGCCAGTTATTTTATTCAAGCCTCTGTAATCGATACAAGTTCTCAGCGTGCCATCCTTTTTCTTAACGAAAAAGAACCCAGCCCCGGCCGGGGAAGAAGACCTCCTAATGAATCCCTTTTCTAAATTCTCCCGAATATACTCCTCTAGAACCAAGTTTTCCTGAACAGACAAAGGATATACATGGCCCCTCGGAGGCATAGTCCCAGGTAGAAGCTTAATTTTACAATCAAATGGCCTGTGTGGCGGCAAAGAATCGGCATTCTTCTTGTCAAATACTGCCTTTAAGTCTAGGTAAAGGTCTGGTATCTGTCTTTCTGTGGACTGAATAGGAGTCTCAGGTATGTTAACATTAGCTAATGGAGAAACCTTGCATAAACACCTATCCTGGCAACCCTGGCCCCACGAGAGTATCTCCCCTAACTCCCAATCGATAATAGGGTTATGTTTCTTCAATCATGGGTACCCCAGAACTATGGGAACGGAAGGGGATGAAATGAGCAAAATAGATAAATTCTCCACGTGTAGGATACCAACATTTAAACTAATGGGTATGGTTTCACGAAAGATAACAGGGTCTAGTAGTGGTCTACCATCTATGGCCTCAACGGCCAAGGGTGTCTCCCTTAGCTGGGATGGGAAATTGTTCTTAATAGCAAAGGCTTGGTCGATAAAATTCTCAGCAGCACCGGAATCTATCAATGCCATAGCCCTTACTACTTCCTTCTCCCAAGTTAAGGAAACTGGTAGCAGAAGCCTGTGATCTTTATAATTAGGAGTAGAGGACAAAATAGAAACACCCAAGGCTTGTCCTCTAGAGAGACTTAGGTGCGAGCGTTTCCCGGACGGTTAGGACAGTTCGAGAGTAAATGACCCTTGGCTCCACAATACATACACAAACCCTCTCTTCTCCTGTACTGTCTTTCCTCCTCAGAGAGGCGGGTATAACCTATCTGCATAGGTTCAGGAAGCAAAGATACCGTGGAGTCAGGACTTGGAAAAGCGGGGGCTAACCTAAAAGAAGGTCTCCGGTTCCTCTCTCGAGTGTTCTGTCTCTCTCTTAAACGTTCATCTATACGAGAGATGAACGAAATTAAATCTTCTAAATTCTCAGGGAGTTCTCTGGTAGCAACCTCATCAAGGATTACTTCAGATAGGCCATCCAAAAATACATCCATATACGCCTGCTCATTCCACTTGACTTCTGATGCCAGAGACCTGAACTCTAGTGCATAATCCACCAGTGTTCGGTTCTCCTGTCTCAGGCGCAACAGTAATCTGGCTGCATTAACCTTTCTACCTGGAGGATCAAATGTTCTTCTAAAAGCAGCTACAAATGCATTATAGTTATACACTAATGGGTTATCGTTCTCCCATAGTGGGTTGGCCCATCTCAGAGCTTTCTCAATAAGTAGGGTGATAATAAATCCTACCTTTGCCCTATCTGTAGGATAAGAGCGGGGTTGCAATTCAAAGTGGATACTAATTTGGTTTAAAAAAACACGACACTTCTCAGGAGCCCCACCATAGCGTACTGGGGGGGTAATGCGAGAAGAAGCACCCACTGTGGCTACCTCTAGACCTAAACTGACAGGAGAAACAGGGGTATTACGTATCTCCTCTGGTGGGTTATTGGCATGAGATAATAGAGCCTGTAGCGCAAGCGCCATCTGATCCATTCTGTGATCCATGGCTTCAAACCTAGGATCAGGAGAAGCCAGCTGACTCTTTGTACTTGCAGGATCCATTGGCCCTGTCGTAATTTCAGGATCGGGACAGGGATCCAACACGCAGAGTACAAACAGTAGCCAGATACGTATACCGGACCTTAGAATGGCCGGACTAACGTAAGTAGTACCGTATAGAATGGTCAAAGACAAGCCGAGGTCGAGGGTAACAGAAGACAGGTAAGCGAGAGACAAGCCGAATCAAGGGTAACAGAGATAAGCAGAGTAAGGTAAACAAGCCGGGTCAAAACCAAAAGGGATAATAGAATACACAAGCACTGAGTGACTAGAGCAAGCTAGAACCACGACAGGGCAATGAGCTAATGAAGGAAGCTCTGTTAAATACCCTGTTCAGAGCAGTAACCACACCTCCGAGACGTCCTGATTGGTCCTGCAGCAATTGACTGACAGGTCGATCCGGGGGAGTGTCCTGATGATGACTTCCTGCCTAGATGGTGTAAAAGGCAGTCACTCCCTCGCGGCCGGCCTTGCATGACCGGATAGACCGCGGGGAAGGGAGTCATCAGACCGTCTGGAAGGTGGAACAGCTAAGTCTCTACCTCTTTTGGAGGTAGAGACCACAGGTACCCTGACATAGCCTAAATTATTAGGACTTTATCGACCCTGCGTTTTTGACAGGTTCCATGATCTCTGTTTCTAAATCATGCCTTAGGAAGTTCTGAACGCAAGTTTTCAGTCTATTAGTTATCTCTAGTGATAATTACTGCTCGCTATGTATTGAAACTTACTCAGAGTAAGAGGATATTGTGTGTTGGTTCTAGTTGATTTTTTTAGAATTGATAACCCACCCGAATAGCTTATGAATCCTACCAGCTTCTTGACTTTGCTGCAACATTGTTAGCCTCTCTGAATCCATAATTAGAATATTGTCCAGGTAATAGAAAATGGGTATTCCCTTGGTTCTCATTTCTGCAATTACAGTTGTCATGGATGGATCCTCTCCACATTTGTAAAATATTCAGGAATTTGTTTAGCCAATGTCGATCTAATATCATCATATGCCACTTCCTCAAAGGCTTGCAGACTGAGAACATTGGAGAATAATATTAACCTTGATGTTTTTCTTTGGCTGGTATTCGGATGATGACTGTTTCTGTTAGAAGAGAGAAGATGTTGTGTACCGGCAGAGCTTTTACCTTTTCTCTGTCTGCTGGAAATTCAATCTGGCATTCATGTGGAGGAGGATTTGGGTAGGAATTTTAAATGGTAGCTGGATCTCATTATAGATCTTACAAGACTTGGGTATTGCAAAAATTTGTTTTGGCCAAGCTAAACTAGAAAGATTTTTGGGACACCCTTTTGGCTATATGTTGACTCAGCAGAATTTAGCTACCGAAAAAACAATTCAGAAGGAAATCATGAGAAACAGAAGGGTACAAAAAAGTTTACTACAAAATACATACTAACAGGGGTATTCACTAAAATGAGAATTCAACGTGAAAATAAATGTTAAATTTAAGGTCAAACAGCTAAACTAGAAAAAAAAATGTTCTGAGTCTACTATGCTTTCAATTCGGCTACTATGGACTTAAATTTGAAATTCACTTTTAATTCTCACTTTAGTAAATAACCCTAATAATGTACTATATAGATGAGCATTTTCCCACCATTTGGTTCACCGATCAAATGAGAAAAAGTGACCCATAGAGGGAAAAACCAAGAGAAGCTCCTCTTTTTCCTCTCTATTGCTCACTTGATCCGTATATAAAAATCAGTGTTTAGTGACTGTGTTTAAGCCATCAATCATTGTTTCTTCCCATCAATCATCTTTTTTTAGCGCCATAGGTGTAATTCAAAATCACAAATCACCCTATCGCCCCGAATTGCAGTTTGGATCTAAACAAATCTCCATGTTTTATGGTCACGGCTTACCTGAGGTGAGAGTCTGGTAGGCAGAGATATATGCTCACCCTTGCAATTAAACACAGACCAAGGTGGTCAGGTAAGAATTCACTTGGCCTGTGAGTTTGTGCAGGGATATACTCCCAAGTTGCAGTACAGGCAAGGACAAGCAGAAGAGTAGTCTAGGAAAGTCGTAGTCAGGGGAAGCCAGAAAGAGAAGAGAAATCGATAAGAAGAGCTGAGGTCAGGAGTCAGGAACAAACGATCTGGATACTCAGAAAGAGGAACCAATCAGCAGAACCAGAATCAATGAACTGACAAAGTTCCCAGGGTGAGGCAGTGCTTAAATACCCAGCTAATACTGATCTAATTCAGGTGGGCTTAGATAGGCAGGTGAGAGCCACTGGATAAGTCCAGCCCACTAGTGCTGCAGATAAGACAAGATCGGACTTCAGGCTGATACATGACCTGAAATGGTGGCTTAGAGGCAGGAATGCAGGCTTGGGATGCATAAGGCCTCAGGTTCAAATCCCCTGTTGGGAACTTTTGGGGCCTCCATGTCTGGATGTCACAGTGAGAACTGTGGCACTTACCAATACACTTGGAATTTTTGCCTAGGTCTTTCTTAAAGTGTGGAACTTATGGTAGGAGCCAAGTTGAGAATGTTTTTATTTTTCCAGATCGAAAAATTATATGAGGACTTGTTCTTGTCTGCCTTGGAACACTAGCTTCCTCTCCATGATGCTGTTATAAGACTGGCTATCTCTGTGTCAAGGTGAGTATACCTGAACAGCAAACCTAGGTAAAACAGTAACATAGTGAACATTATAAAGAAAATGAATAGTCTGAGAATAGATTGAGAGAATAGTCAGAGCCAGACTGGAGTCAAGATGTTACAGAACAGCACAAAATCGGTGAGCAAGACAAAGTCAGGGAGATAATCAAGAGAATAATCAAGGAACAAAGCCAGATCACAAGCAAAGAAACCAATTATATAAATAACAAAGTCTTGGGTAGCAAAGACCATGACAGGGCAAGAAGATAACGGAGTCATGGTCTTATGTAGCCCCATAAATTACCCCATTTTCTAGTGTCAAAAGTAACATCACTACGACACAGATTCAAGGAAGTATAAGACTTTAGAGTAGGAAAAAACATGATGCACATCTACAGCCATCTTTATAGAATTATTACAGATATTCCAATCACAACTTCATCTTAAAAGGGGAGAGAACATAGCTGTGCTTACACAAAATGTCTGCACCCCAGGTTCATAACCATAGTGCCCGTCTGGTCGTAAAAGACAAGGCCATAGTTCTAGCGATAGGATAAGATCTGGTGAAGCCCCTCTGCATAAACAGAAACAAAAGTGATTTAACTACTGGCAGAGGATTGAGCAGTGTGACTGAAGGGTCATGATCTATACACCCAAACTGCTTCATTTAGCTAAAGTTGTTTTGATGCCTATTATATCCGTTTAATTTAATATTTTTGGATTAGCTTTTAAAATGATTTAAAGGAACACTATATCGATAGGAATACAAATGTGGCTAGGGCTGCATAAACAGAAACAAAAGTGATTTAACTCCTAAATGGCAGAAGATTGAGCAGTGAGACTGCAGGGGCATGGTCTACACACTAAAAATATCAATGCAACTAAAGTTGTTTTGGTGACTATTGTGTCCCTTTAATTAAGCTGGCTGAGAATCTAAGGGGTTGGAACCATAACTGAGGTCTTGTTCACTGGATAAGTAGGGGTATTTTATTTTTCTGTTGACTGTAAATCTTGCATATATTTCTCCCTGATGAATATTACTCCACCATGAATGACTCATACAATACCTTCTGCTTGTGATATTGAGCTCATAATATTTGGAGGAGGTGCAGCGGTACTTCTTTGTAATTGGAATTTTTGATCTCCAGTTGCCAGGAGTAGACATTGGCTACAAAGTCTGTAACCTCTGCTATCTTCCAAAGGCTTTGCCCTAAATCTGGGAATAGACCGGGCTTAAAAGCTGTAAAATATAAAGCTGGGAAAATACAGAAGTCATCATAAATAACGCACTGTTTTATCAGTATAAATTAATCATTTAAAAAAATGATACTGGCGTGACTGTAAGACTTTGCTGAAGCAGGTGAGAGCTCTATAAAAATAAACTGAGATAGAGCTAAAAGCAAGGTTAAGTACAAAGAAAGTTATAAACAATAAAGACACAGTCTAGTAAGAATGACTTGCAAACTAAAAAAAATAAAAATAAAAAAAAAATCCAGAAGAGATCAACAATTAAAAAGGAAAATAGAAAACCAAATTATACCTACAGAATGCCAGAAGCAAGTGTCGGAGAGCACTCTTTGCTGAATAACACTCTCAAATTACAGAGTTCTCAAAAACTCCATCTTCCCAATAAAAGGTTTACCATTTGCCACAATTGCTGCTATTAGGCAATGCTAATAGGTCCCCCTCTTGAAAATAAAAAAAAAAAAGTTAAGACTTACCTTTAATTCAGTGCCAGACGAAGCTCCTGTGACATCAGCAGTGGTCCTTTCACATTCCAATCACAGAGAAGCCTGTAATTGGACTATTTTGCCATCTCAGAGAGCATGCACTCGCTTTGAGCCAGTGAAGGGAAGAGGGGGAGGGAGATTGGGTATTTTAATAAAAAAAAAAATACAAGCAACGGAGGGAGACGGGAAGGAGTGTAGCTGTAACTAGCCCCCAGCACACAAGTGCAGATATCTCTGAATGTGCAGCGTTTCAAGCAGCAACACTGCACATCCAGACTCCTACCACCACAACCACTTCAAATTACTGAAGTGGTGATGGTGGTTGGTGTAACCATTTAAATAGTGCCCCTTTACTGAAAAAAAAATGGTGTCTGCATATGCTCTGACGAGGTTCCAATATTCTTTCCTCCATACCCGAGAATGGCAATCTCAATCATATTAAAAAAGTGTAATAACATTTAAAGGTGATTTTCAGTGTTTTGTTCAATGTTAGGAATTTCAGACAAGGGGCAATTCCACTTTAAAGTGATACTAAGTGTACTAACGGTTAATTAGAATATGTAATATTACAAGGAGCACGGTTCTGTAAATAATACATTTTTTTTAATAGAGGTCACTAATTTAAACATAACCGTCATCTACTGTGCTGTCAGACTATGGAAATTATATTCTGACGTTTTTACAAATACAAAAAGATAAGTCCTGCGCTCACTCCCATCACTCCTGGGCGGCAGCAACAACCACGGTACACATCAGCCCCAATATATAGTAAAAACCAAAGGGGAAAAAAGCTCTCTCTTTAATCCCTATGTATATTTAGACAAATGGAGGTCATTTAGTTACTCCAATGGCCATTGGAGGGAATGCCCGTCTGCCTTGTCTAAATATATAGGGATTAAGGAGAGAGTGCAGGTAACTTTTTTTCTTTGATTCTGACGTTTTTGAAGAAATTTTCTTTGTTACATGTTATATGGTCACTGATTTATATTATTTTTGTATAGATTGTTGTTGTCACAATAAATTCTATTTCTAAGTAATATAGCTATTGTTTGTGTTATTGTATTGAAATATACAATTAGGTTGTACTACAAGAATTTAGGATCAGAGAGAAATTATTAGGTATCTCTTTAAATCAAAATTCTGAGCGTGGTTCTATAATAACTAATATTACCATATTAATATTGATATTAATAATAATTAATATTTTTTAATATTAACCAAATTATTATTTTTTTCATAATCTTCACAACATATTATTTGCAATATTTTGCTCTACAATTATCCCTACTAAGCTCACCACTATTCTTTTCCTTTTGAAGCTAAAAGCAGATGCAAGATTATAAGGACTGTTACACTGTATTGCTTAAAACATGATATACTTTGATTAGAGATTATTGATGATATTTTAGAAATTTGTTGGACCCGGTAATTTCAAATGGTTATTAATATTTTTGCATACACAAGTGACATAATGGAATATATTTTCCAAAATGTAGAATGTCAGTTTTATTGACTCTAAAACAGCTGACAGAAGTCCTTTTTTGCTATCGCACTATTCCATCTCCGAATCCCTGCACCTTCTCTTATTCATTGATGTATCACCTCCTCGGCAGCACTGTATTGTCGCGCTTACCGAAAGGTCAAGGTCGCTGATATAAAATAATGCATCAATACTAGACATAGTACCATGGCTGTCCTTTCGGTACCTATCACAAATAGTGCCCTAAGCTACCCTTTTAAAACATTATCTGTGATTGGCAGTTGGACGGGGAAGGAAAATGGATAGTGCGTTAGATTCAGTGTTCATTTTGTCGACTAACAATTTTAGTCAAAGTTTAGTCGAATGAATATTTTTGAGATTTAGTCGACTAAAACTAGACGAAAACTAAAACAAGTCAGATGATTAAAATACGACGAAAACTAAAATGACTTTTTAGTCAAAAGACAACGACTAAAACTAAATTGAAATTAGCTGCCAAAATTACCACTGCACGGAGGGGCTGTGGAAGGGGCAAAAGAGACAGACTAGAATTTGGGAAAAACACCTAGATTGGCTGGGAGGACACAAAGAGACATAGAGGGGCTGGGAAAGGGGCAAAAGAGACAGACCAGGGCTTGGGAAAGAGACACCCAGAGGGGCTGAGAGGACGCAAAGAGACATAGAGGGGCTGTTGAAGGGGCAAAAGACAGAGGCTTTAACTAAACCCATTCAATTTTAGTCATGTCGACTACAATCTACTGGAGATTTAGTCGACTTAAACTAGACTAAAACTAAAACAATGCAGATGACTAAAATACGACTAAAACTAAAATGGATTTTTAGTCAAAGAGTATGACTAGAACTAAATTGAGGTTTGTCGCCAAAATGAACACTGGTTAGATTTCAGGATATAAAGCTAAATTTGTAATTTGCTTCCCATCACAGTATCACAGTATGCCGTAGAGCGCTTGCAGTTTTTTCTATATGGGGGTCTGTAATCGCCGTGTTCTAAGATTTATCACTTATGTTCAGCTGCATCACTTTTTGTTCCTGTTCTGGTCACGTGCCTCGCTTTTGTTTTTACTCTGGGCGCACATCCTTGGCAGCTCAAACAGAACAGAACTATCCAGCTCTGCATCTGTCTCTCTCCTCTGTGCTGGGATTTTATGCAGAGCCGGTGACTCGGATTTTCCCTGAAAACTTATACTGCAGAGGAAACCATTGTGCCTGATCTTTGCTTGACTGGACATGCAGAAATACAATACATACATGTACATAGAGCCCGATGCATGATCTGGATATAAAGAGAATGTATGTTTATGTGCATTTTTATATAGTATTCCTGTGTTGTGTGAATTCATTTTTTTAATTTTTTTATGGAAATAAAATCATGATTCAGCACAATCAGATTTTCTGCTATATGACGAGACGGTGGTTTAGCATCTACCCCTACAGGGATTCACTTTTGCAGTAGTGAATGGGAAAAGTGACTCACTATTGTTGAAGTCTTCACTGAAGGATTATAAAAGATAACACTAGGGATTATAAAAGATAGCACCAAATAAGTACCTCTATTGTGTACTCGTACCATAGTTTTTTAGAATATGCAGCGAACATAGTTCTTCAAATCATCAATTTACTTGCAAAAAGCAAGTGAATGATCATTTGTAAATGTTTATCCCGCCACAAGGATTTAGTTTGTCTCCGGCCGCCATGCGGTGTTTGATAAATCACCAATTCCTGTGCTTTAAATTGGTTCGGAGGTGAATATTGGTGATTTCCTGAACACTTCCGAATTCATTTTACAGAATCAACATTTGGGTTTAGTAAATCTGGGGGAAATTGCCAATGCGGTCGGAATTTGGTCATTATAATCAGGTTTTGTCCATTCGGACAAAATCCGATGTTTAGTGAATAACCCTGTTAGATTATAGAGAAATAATAAGCTCAATGGGCTATTTGAACAGGTCTAAAGGCCTGGCAAGTGCTTCTCTAGTATAGATGAGCCAATCTCATTGCTCTCTTGCACGCCCTAGTGAGTCAGAATGCTGCATCAGATTCCTCTGGCTCATTCAGACATGCAGGATGCAATAAATATGATCTGTATACCTACAGACCACTAAAGAAGTTCACCATCTCCCTGTCTGAATGGCCGTAAGAAGTGGTTAAAAGTGATACATTTATATTTACTTTAATTTGTTACAACAAAAAACTACAAAAAAAGGGAAATGGGGCAAACTGTGTTCAGTGAAAAAATTATAGTAAAGAATACATAATATAGTAATACAGCAATACAATATAAAAAAAAAACATTATGATGTGTGCACTTTAGCAAGAATTAAGAAAATGTAAATACGCTTGCAAATCATAGAAAAAAGAAAAATGATAAAAATGGAAAGACGAAGAAAGAATAATAGAAAAAAAAGAGATGCTAAGAGGGAAGGAGAATTCTGGCAGAGAGTAATAGTCCCAATTTTAGGATCATGTCTCGCCGTCCCAACTTTGCTCCTTGGTGTCCCGCTTTTGGAGATACCAGGGAACTATCCCCAAAAAGCGAAGATGCACTCCTGCTATGCTGAACGCACTAGGATGCTGCCGAGAGTTTTAAATCAGTGCTTTCTGCATGGTCTGCCCTTAGTGAGCTGGCCTGATTGATGGCAGGCAGGCTGGAAAGCATTCACGCCTTGCTGACCTGCCATTTCTATGGTGAGCACACACCTTGAGATGGTGCCACTGATGCAATTCACGTCACTGGCCCGCCCCCATTTTACCCCGCCACACGTGTCCCTCTTCATGGGATGCCAGTATTGGGAGGTATGTAATCATACTTGCATTATCCCGGGTTTATAATGTAAAAAAGGAAGTCATTCCCATATCTTGGAGGATTGTAGGATGTCCGCAATAGACAGGAGCCTGACACGCTGATCTCAATGAAGAGAAATGGCAGGATAGTAATATATTACTGGTCCTTAGAAAGGACGGACTTGAGGGGCGTGGCTTGAGCGCCGAGCGGAATGGCGGCGTGAACCAGGAGATCCCTGCAGGCTAAGCTAAAGTACCCGTCTCCACAGCCTCAGCACACAAAATATGGGGAAGAACAACCGGTCCCAACACGCTACCACGGCCACCGACACCCCGAAGGGGTCACAGACGGCGAACATGCGCAAATTCCTCACGGCCCAAGCAGACCAGGCCTCTCAGGCCTCCGGGGAAACGGAGACATCAGGCGCAACCCACCCGGCCTTGCCATGCGGCGGACACCATGAGCAGGTACCAAAACCACCCGATCTGCCCCCATCCCAGCTGGACTGGGCAACTATACTGAGCAACCTGCCCACAAAAACAGACCTTAAAGAGGCCAATGCCGCCCTCCATAAATCCATCACCGGGGAATTACACGCCCTGAGGGAGGACATGCAGGGGATTCACAATAAACTGGCACAATTAGAAGCTGACTGCGACCATGTAACATCGGCGCAGAATGCAACCACGGGCATAATAAAACAACAAGAAATACAGCTCCGCCAAATGGCCCTCCACATGGAGGACCTGGACAACAGGGGGCGACGACAAAACCTCAGAATCCGGGGCTTACCCGAAGATCTGGACCAGACCACGCCAATCCGTGAAACCCTCACGGAAATATTTAATGCCCTCCTGCTGAGGCCGCCCAATACGCCCGTAGAGTTCGTCAGGGCACACAGGGCACTCAGGCCCAGAGGCCCGCCGGAGTCCCCACCACGTGACGTAATATGTTGCTTAATGCACTTCCAAGTGAAGGAAGACATCTTGAAAAGTGCCAGGGAACAACGGCAAATCCTACACAAGGGTGCAGAAATACAACTTTACCCAGATTTATCTCCAGCGACCCTAGCATACCGCAGGGCCATGCGCCCCCTCACACGAGTACTACAGACTAACAAAATTAGGTACTGCTGGAGCTTCCCTAACGGATTACAAATCACTACGAGTACAGGCACCTTCACGGTGAAGAGCGAAGAAGACCTTAGAGACATTGTACGGGAACTCCACTTGCCACAGATACAACTACCATGGCCAGACCCGATGACCTTCTACACTTTCTCACCTGAGGCACAGAACAGGCCGCAGCAAACACCGAGGCCTAGGAGAACAAGACAGCAGACCATGCGCCCCTCAGGCGCCAACATGTAAAGAGCCGAGCACTTTGGGCCTCCCAACCCGGGGTCCCCCACTGGCACCACTAAAGGACTAAGCAGTCGCTTCCATCTCCGACCCGTGAAATCAGAGACTCTGGACACACCAAGTAGACCCCGCTAAACTGCAACTTAACACCCCAAAGAGAGACACAGTCCCCTACGACGACGAAGAAGCTACAGAGGTCGAGTGCACAACACGGGCTCCATAACTCTGTGGAGCAGGGTAACCCAACGGACTAAATGAGCACTGATGAGGTTCCCACTTGGAGGGAGGGGGGAAGCGGGATGGGAACATAATCACTGTTTTTCCTAATTACATCACCTGCGCTATTTAATAAGAAATGTGGGGGGCCCACTACACCGGCTGGGCCCGGCCGCCGTCACCCACCTGCCCTGTGACGAACTTCGGGGAGCAGGCGGGCGGTGACGCCGGTGGGGCTCACCTGGGGCGGGGACCCCAACTAACCGATGTGTTTATGAGAAAGTAGTCAGGAGGGAGCCACTCAGCCCACAACCACCAGTACGGTAGACACCACAGGGCATAGGGGAGGCGGGAGCCTAGGCCCTGGGGGGTCCGCTACCTTAGCTACACCCAAAACGCTCACAGCGAGCCTAACAGCTTCAAGGGGAATAAGATGGACTCAGAACTGACCCCACCCTAGGGGGCCCTAGCACTTAATCAGTTTCAAGGTACGCTGTCCACAGGAACGGGGACCACGACACAGCTCACCAGTTAGCTTAGCCAGAGGGACCAGGGGGGGGGGGAGCGACACATTTGATGTTCTTTAAAAATGTTTGAACTGCCAGTTAATTGTTTGCACCTGTTGTGATGAATAATTCACTGTTAATGCTGTTGTTTATGCCGCACCCAACAGTAGCGTCCGGACATACTACACACGGAACGAAACACCTCGAGACGGGGAAGACGAACACAACCCCATTATACCATCTCCTAAGAGCCGCACAGGGATATCAGGGGACATGTCACTGAGACGCCGACACTGACGCCCGGACACCCGACCTACGCCTAGTAGGAGAGACGCCGACCAAACGGTGAGCAACCCACGTGCACCACAGGTGGTGCCGCGGACTGTGACTCCCCGACGTCTATACCTAGCGGTCGCGAGACCGAGACGCAACTCCCGCATTACCCTATCCCCCTCGTATACCCTACTACCACCCCTCCTAGACACCAGACACCCCCACCGACCACGACACACGGACTACTATAGGACCACCCATACAGCAGGGACTTAGAACTAGAAGCGACACCCACTCGCGACACACAGGACGAAAGACATGGCCCTGACGCCTGCTCCTCTACACGTCATCACCATCAACGCGAAGGGTCTAAACAAACCGGAGAAAAGATCCGGGGCGCTGAGGGACTTTCACAAGCAGAGGGCCTCGGTAGTTATGATACAGGAAACACATTTTAAGAAAGGGGCTAGACCCAAATTGACTAATCACCACTACACACAAGGCTACTACAGTGATTACCACGGGGGAAAGGCTAGGGGGACAGCGATATTACTCCACAAGAGCGTGCCGTTCCAGGGGGGAGACTGCATGTCGGATGATGAAGGCAGGTACTTATTCCTCAAAGGGAAAATAGCAGAGCGCCAATACACATTCGCGACAATATACGCCCCCAACACACAACACTATCGCTTCCTCAAGCAAACACTTCGCAAACTCATGGAGTTTAGGAAGGGGACCCTCATACTAGGGGGGGACTTCAACATGGCACTAGACCCAATATGGGACACTTCATCAGGCACCTCCCATATTCCCACGCAACAACGACAAAACGTTAAAACCTTTCTCCGCAATCACCGCCTGGTCGATTTGCTGGAGAGCCCATCACCCAGATACAAGAGATTACACCTTCTTTTCCCACCCACACAACTCATACTCCCGAATAGACCACATATACACTACACATTACGACCTTTCAATAGTCACCGAAGCCACGATCGGAACGGCCACGTGGTCAGACCACGCACCAGTCTCCCTCAAACTAAAATCGCCACTATTTCGCCCCACAACCCCGAAATGGAGACTTAATGAATATTTACTTACTAACCCGGAGGTCGTGACCCTCATAGGCGACAAAATCAGAGACTACCTATCTCTCAATACTGCCGAACACACATCCCCGACAGTACGATGGGAAGCGCACAAATCCGTAATAAGAGGGCATTACATTCAACAAGGGGCGATCATAAAGAAACAAACTGAATTAAGACTGGCAAGCCTCATAGAGGAAATACACAAAACAGATGACCAAAACAAACGCGACCCAAACCACACACTCCAAGCCCGGCTCTTACAATTGAGGAGGGACTTAGCTACGTTAATACACACTAAACACCACAGAGACGCTACTAGACATAAAGCCTTCTTTACCCTACACGGGAACAAGAGCGGCAAGCTTCTTGCCACAATGTTGCGGAAGCGGAGGCAACACACATATATAGACAAGATCAGGGATAAAAAGGGTACCCTACACCGCCTCCCATCGGAAATCATGAACGCAATCCGCGCATACTACACAGAGCTATACACACTCCCGCAGCCACAGACCGAATCAGCGGAGGCCCGCCTCCGCCACTCGGTCCAAACATACCTGACGAAATACCCAATGCCGACTCTAGACGCAGGAACCGCCGACATACTTGACAAACCCATCACAATAGAGGAGCTGTCAATAGCAGTCAAGAGTACCAAACCCGGTAAAAGCCCAGGGCCGGACGGCCTACCGGTGAAATACTATAAGACGTACGCTGAGGAGCTATTCCCACCAATGGTGGAAGCGTTCAACGCAGTAAGAGAAGGGGACCATATCCCCAAGCAAGCCCTGACGGCCCACATAACTATCATACCCAAAGACGGCAAAGACAGGGAATATTGTGGGAACTATAGACTGATCTCGCTAATTAACTGCGACATTAAACTCCTAGCTAAGGTCCTCGCCACGCGTCTCACGAAGCACATCCCATCTCTGATCCACCCTGACCAGGTGGGGTTTGTGACGGGACGCGAGGCCCGCGACAACACAATCAGGGCACTCACCCTCATGCATGGCAGTGGGAACGCTGGCGGAGGCCTTCTCTTGCTGTCCACTGACGCGGAGAAGGCCTTCGATAGGGTACGTTGGGAGTACCTCTTTGAAACGCTCGCCCACATGGGCCTGGGCCCTCACATTAGACAATGGATAGAGGCACTATATCGAGAACCTACTGCCCAGGTACTAGTTAATGGGGCGCTAACTAATGCCTTCACCATCCACAACGGCACCAGGCAGGGGTGCCCCCTGTCGCCGCTCCTATTCGCTCTCGCCCTGGAGCCGTTCCTCACACACATCAGACACAACACAGACGTGACTGGCCTGACGACAGGTCCAGTGCACCACAAGGTAGCGGCGTACGCTGACGACCTGCTTTTTGTGGTGACCAACCCAGTAATTACCCTACCGAATATTATGAAAGAACTACAGACACTTGGGGACTTATCAAATATGAAAATTAACTATGGAAAATCATACATCCTCAACGTTAACATACCCCCCGCGAGAGCGGACTCAATACGACGTAGCTTCCCCTTTCAATGGGCCGAAAACAAAATTAAATACCTAGGAATTTGGCTGACCAAACATACAGACGACCTGTTTAGGGACAACTTCACAGTCATTCTACAAACGTTTCAGAGAGACATGCGGGAATGGTCATACCCCCATATCTCGTGGCTAGGGAGAGTACAGGTCATAAAAATGAACTTCCTTCCACGCCTCTTGTACCTTCTTCAGGCCATCCCCATTGTAATTCCGAGACCCTTCTTTATAACACTCAGGAAAGAAATGACCAGATACAGATGGGGAGGGTGGAAACCTAGAGCAAAATTCTCCACACTGACCCGACCTAAGGACAAAGGGGGATTAGCCCTCCCAGACTTTCAACTATAGTATGTGGCCACGCACCTACAGAGGGTTGTAGAATGGTCTAAGGACGGAGTACACAAACTGTGGAAAACGGTAGAGGAGACGGAGGCAGGTAGACCGATCGCGGGACTCCCATGGAGCCGCGACTCGGCGGAGAGACACGACATGTCCATATATACGAAAAACACCCTGAGAGTTTGGCGGAAGGTCAAGCAGCAGGGGAACATGTCACCCTACCCCTACCCCCTTATGCCACTGACACATAATGAGGACTTTCCCCCCGGACTAGACCCACGAACCCTCAAAGACATCATCCCGAACGCATCCCCACGCCTACACCACACCCTCCAGGGAGGGACCTGCAAACAGCTAACAGACATGCTAGAGGAAGTGCCCCCCACTTTCATGCATCACTTTCGTTACGCCCAACTCATTAACTTCATACACACACTACCACAGGGACCAGCGCTCACCAGGGAATGTACCACAATAGAGAGGATCAGCACACACCCAGACCCGCTCCCACACGGGATATCCTCCTTGTACTCCATGTTACAATCGGAACTCCCAACTGAGTCACCCCGTTTCATGGGAAAATGGGAAGCAGCCCTAGGTATCTCATTCACGGAAGCGGAATGGGATTCAATATGCTACCTCACACACCACTGCTCCACACACAGTAAAACGCAGGAAACGGCCTACAAGCTCCTGACACACTGGTATAGGACGCCACATCTCCTTCACCAAGTAAACCCTAGCCTGTCCAGTCTGTGCTGGAGATGCGAACGGGAGGAAGGCACACTGAAACATATCTGGTGGGATTGCGCACTGATCACCCCATATTGGCGGGGAATACACAAAATGCTAGGGAAGTTCACAGAAAGGCCACCCCCCCTGGAACTGGCAGCGATGCTCTTACACCACACACCAGATCCCCATTCAAAATACAAAAAATCCATGACTATCAGAATACTAAATGTAGCCAAACGAGTACTCCCTCAATTCTGGAAGAAACCTGTGACAGCATCGATGCTGTCCTGGTTCAACCAAATGGAGGAACTAAGGACAATAGAGGAACTAACTTTGACGACAAACACTACCCAAACGACATACACAGACATATGGACATATTGGATCCTAGAGACAGCAAAGCCGAGATTCCAACTGGACCTCAGAACAATCACTGATGTACACCTCCCAAACACTA
Source organism: Pelobates fuscus (assembly GCF_036172605.1). Lineage (NCBI taxonomy): Eukaryota > Metazoa > Chordata > Amphibia > Anura > Pelobatidae > Pelobates > Pelobates fuscus. The sequence goes on along the minus strand of NC_086321.1, from coordinate 336,596,374 downwards.
GATAGGACATAGAGACTAAACACCCAAGGCGACAGAAGACTACCGACAGACGACCAACCCGACACCCCCACCCCCTCCTTCCTACCCTTCCCCAATTACCAAAGTGAGAACACCACCAGACCCCACTCAACTGCATATACTTACAGTAGGTCAATGGTACCCGAAACGAAGACACCCAAGAGGCCACTTGCAGTACCGCTAACACTTAGAGACCACACCCATAGAGAACACGAGAAAAGGACTGGTGAATACCCCGGACGATCTAAGGCTCAACCTGACCGGAGATACAACCTACCACTACACGACGGGGAGTCCCACCCTCCACACTCGGACATACCCCTACACAGACAAGAAACACAAGTATAACGGTAAAGGGAAATACAATAGCCCGACAAGAGCACTATCACGCACACTCAGGATAAGGGGCCATACGGAACACCTAACGACTCAGAACGGTGGAGGGCTTCACACATGCTAAGATTCACAATTAGGACACAGGCCACCAACGCCAAATAAACATGGCAGAGTGTAAACCGCCACCAACTACTAAGCTGGAGCCATAAAAACACACGACACACACAAGAGACAGCGATGAGAGACACACACCACACCAGCTAATGGGGACCTACGAGTCCGTCAACATAGTGGGCCTGCGAGCCCGATTTAAAGGTATGACATAAAGTGGAACGCACCCGGTTCAACCAGCTGGGACATGACCTACCCACCCCAGCATTCTATTGACAACTATAGAGGGGGTAAAATTAAAATGAAAACATATCTGACATCAGTCGAGAGCCACATGGCTCATGATTATTATTGCATACCTGTAGTCGTATACGGCACTAACTGGATCTGCGCATCCACGAACCTCCAAAAAAGTTAAGAGACCTGCGAGTCTCACTTTGATGATAGTTATTAAGATATGCATCTACAAAAACTACATTGACAACAAGAAAAAGCGGGACCTGCGAGTCCGCACAGTTTATAGGGGCCTGCGAGCCCAACTGCAATTACTTTCTGTTGCTGTTCCCAGGGACCTGCGAGCCCCATCCCTTCTTGCTTATCTCTTGTTGAAAATACATTGCAAATACATTAATAAAAATCATATTTACAAAAAAAAAGAAAGGACGGACTTTACCAGGGATGATAAAAATGGTCCAGAGAGTAAACAAGGACAGGCCAAGGTCATGGGCTTACAAAAGGTTAATGTAACAAATAAAGGAGTCAAGGTTTGGAGTAACAGAGAACAGGGACGTTAAGATCCCAGTCAACGTCAAAGACCATAAATATACTCTCTGGTAACAGGAGACCAAACCAGGTCAATTACTCTCTAAACATCATAAACACTTAGGCTTGCTCAAGACTGCAGCACCTAATAATCATGTGATACCCTATCTACTCTTCAGCCCACCTATATCTGCTGTATTCTCTTTATGCCAATTGCTATTCCTTCGTTTTTTATTATTATTTTTGTACTGGAGTTCTATGTTGTATGCTTACAGATAGAATATTTCAGCCCAAGTATCTCACAGCAGGGCTATATCTATTCCTTCTCAACTCCATGGGCAATTAATTCCCAGTGCTTGCCCTTTCCCAAGTCGCACCTCTCACCCTCTAATCACTTCTCTTACAGCCTCTTATTTGCACACAAGCCTGGTAACATCACTCTTTTTTCCCTCCCAGCCTCCCATCACCCACGCACACTGTTCTACTTTAATATATTGACTTCCCTAAATACCCAATAATGGTAATTAGCTGCTAGCCCCTCTCTGCAGACAACACTCTTACAATCTCCCACATTGTTTACTCCATCTCTCATTCTCAACAATTCCGGTCTTGCTGACAGACAACTACACTACATAACACTCCTTGCCCCTGTCTTTAAAAAGCTGCTTATCCAAAGTTATAATTCTTACTTTTATCTCTTTCTATTTTTTTATTTTTCAAAAAGCACACCTTTCTTTCCATCTACCACCTCCGAGTAACTCAATCTGTATTGCTCCTTCTATACTTCCTTCACCCCTTGTTTCATCCCATGCCATCTTATTACACATGCGTCTCCTCCCCTCCCTACTCTAAATCCCAATGTCCAACACACACATACAAGTCCCATTCCCACCTTCTTTCTCTGGCAACCCATTTTCTTTTAGCAGTTGGGATTGTGTCTTCTAATCCTGTCCCCTATGCAGCCCACCTTAAGCACCACCAGAACAACTAAGAATCTCTTGTATACCCTGTCAATCCACTGCATCCCATCTTTTACTGTATGCACACTCTGTAACACCATAAAATCTACTGCCATTCACAATCTCCTCATCTCCTTCTCCTTACACCTCTTGGCATTGACTAAAACCTGTCTCTTTACCTTTCACACTGCTATCCCTACCTCCCTATCTTATGGTGGATTGCACTTATCCTACTTTCTCAGGCCATGTGATGCTAAGGGTTGTGGTGTAGGGTTATTGCTCTCCCCTCACTGTTTCTTCGAACCTTTTCCCCCTTGTTCTTCTCTCTCATTTTTATCTTTTGAAGTCCACTTCATCAATGTCTTATGTACCTCACTCAGCCAGTACTGCCATTTTCTACCGTCCTCCTGGCTCTCCTCCTTTTTTTTTGTCTGCTTTGCTTCCTTACTTTCTCTCGTCTGACATTCCTTCACTCATCCTTGGTGTCTTCAACCAATCTAACAATTCAACAGCATCTAGACTTCTATCTATCACCTCATCCTGTGGCCTTACTCAAAGGACCAACTACTCTACTCACAAAGCCAACAATACCCTTGACCTTATCTTTTCAAACTTTGTTCTGGCTATAACTTTTCTAATACACCTTTCCCTCTGTCTGACCATTGTCTTCTAGCTTGTGCTGTGAATGTGCCCCTCACCTGACCATTATCTTCTAGCTTGCGCTGTGAATGTGCCCCTTACTCAACATATTAAACCTAGCTTATCTTGGGCTATCAGAAAATAGGAAACATTGTACTTGCCTGATTTTTATCCTGTCCTTCTGAATGCTCATTTAGTGACTCTTTCTTTGACTGCACCACCAAGCTTAACTCAGATAGAGAGTGAATTATTGGAGATAGGGATCAGCACCCAGTGGAACCCAGGTCAGACTGTTCAGAAATAGTTTGACTCCTTACAATGGTAGGTGCCAAGGCAGTTCTTTATTTCTTTCTTGTGTGTTACTGTTGGTGCAGGACTAATGGAGTCTTTGTGTCAATTTGGTTATATTAATGGAGCGGTTCTCGTCAGAAATGCTGGCAAAATGACACACATGACACATAATCTTGGAGCAGTACAATTTGCACACCAGTGCAGAATTGGAGCAGAGACAGCAAGTAATGTGACAGTTAGTCAGTGTTTATAAACATTCCCTTTCGTCTTCCTATGAGAGAAGAAAGATGGTCAATGTTGGACAAAAGGAAGTAGAACCGACTTTAGAAAGGAATAGAACTCTCCCGCGCCTCCAAGAACCTCAAAGTCAAACTAAGCAGGTTTCCTTGTCATGGTTATAGTGGTGAACTTGGAGATGTGTATACTTAACAAATATCTCACGCTTCGACTGCATATTATTTACTGGATACATTTTCGATTTCATCTCTGATTTGCATGAAAAATCTTAATAAACAGTGACAAATTAAATCTAATTGAGAATGTAGCAGTATGAGCCTTACAGAGAAACAAATTGTATGATGTTTCTAAAACAAGCACATGAATTAATCCACCCTATACAATAATAATTATTTACTTGCATATTGAGTTAATATAATAAAAGATCAGCAGTGGTGTAAGACCGTTTACCCTTTATCAATTTTCTCAGTTAAATTAATTATCTCTAAGACTCATTATGTTTAATTTTTCTTTCCCTGGAAATCTATCAACTATACAGTGTAAATGAGTAGAGTGACAATTTGCATTGTATAAAAAATAAAAAGGCAAATAATCTAATTAGATCATCTTTTCTTAGCTCTTCGTTAATGAGAGGGATACACATATTGAGATGTTAAGATCAGGAAAGATTTTAATTATTGCATTACACAATACAGAGATTGATTTCCAAACATTTCCTTATTTAGCAGATAGAAAAATAGGGTATCTACAAACCATTACACAATTCAGAGATTTCCAAACAGATACATAGTTTGCAAGTGTCTTTATTTAGAAGATAGAGAAATAGGGTATCTACAAACCATGCCTCCAGTCCAGAATAGGGACTGTCCCCCCTACATAGGGTCACTTGGCAGATATGGATTGACACCTGTCCTCAGAGACCCTGATACACACTGACACAGAGCAGAATAGGGAATATTCACTAAATGCCAAACATTGTTATACAGGGGAATATTCAGTAAATAAGGATAAGGGGGGGGGACCTACTGTCCTCTCCCCTGGCCCCCACCTCTGCGCGGTGGGTGGGGGCCATAAATCACAATGGGGGGGGACCTACTGTCTCCCGCCCGCCCCCACCCGTGAGCGGTGGGTGGGGGCCATAAAAATAATGAGGGGGGACCTACTGTATGATGTTGTATCGATCAGGTAGTGTAAGGGTTACGCCCGCTTCACAGTGACAGACCAAACTCCCCGTTTAACGCACCGCAAACAACAACAACTGCAAACAGTCCATTTGCACAACCGCAAACTCCCCATTTGCACAAGGTTGGATACCAAGCTAGCCATGTCCGTTCCTTGTCCTCACTGATGTCATTGAAGGTCTCTTCCTCCACCCAGCCACGTACAACACCAAGGGTCCCTGAAAGTATGCTAATAAACTGAAAAAAGAAAAAATCTCCCAAGAAGGAGATCTAAAACTGGCATAGGAAAAGGTTAGACAACTATAATAAAGTGATACCTACAAATCCTAGTGAGCATAGGTGTATAATAGAGGGAGAAAGGGAAAGCAGAGTAATGCTTCCTAATACCGTGGTTAGTACCCTTTGTTAAAGTAAATTGATTAATGGACAAAAGTCTTTATTGTATCATGTATAAATAACAAAGGGATACTATACTCATTCCCCTATAGTGGCTAATTGTGTAATAATGGTAATACTATTACCTATTATATAATATTGGCAGGGCCAAGGAAATTCCCTCTAAATAGATGGGTATAGGCAGAGAGTATGGAGACCGGAGTGATAAAGTGTCAATAAGGTGATATAATGTTAAATGTATCACAGACACACAGCCACCCTTTCTCTTAGCTAGTTTCCAGAAATGCTGGATAGGTAGAAGGGCTATAAAGACACAGAGAGGTCTAAGAAGAATCCTCTAAACTAGCCCTAATCTCCTTAAACACCTTCAAGGGTGTTCTAAGCTAAAGCTCAATCTAAACGTTTGGATGACTGCCTGATTTCCCATCACAGATGCTGGCTAGGAATAACACTGTGCAAGACAAAGAGTGGGTCTAAGTGCCCATAGTGCAGTAAAGTGTCCCTAGTGAAGTGAAAAAGAGAATAACGAGCTGGCGCCCAAGAGAATAACGATCTTTCGCAATTCGCAGCCTAGCCGAGGATCTTACCAATTAATGCATTCTTTTGTGGATTACAATGTCTCTGCGGTCCAGTGTAGGAACGCCTGGGCGGAGAGAGAGATCACAAGCTTTTTCAGAGATTACGAAAGACATTTATCAGTTTTGCTTCAAGTGCAAGGGATATATATATATATATATATATGATGTCATATTCCAGCTCCTAGGACCTTTACAGGGGGAGCTATACAGGAAATGCGGATCTGGATCAGAGCTCACTCGCGCTCCTTCTCCTCCTGCGCCGGGCTGCGGAGGTACTGGCGCTCGGCCACGCTACAGTAAATGACCATCAGGAGAGGCGTGCTGTGCACTTCTCTCCCGCCGGTCAACTGAATAATTTGCGCCCCCTGGGTGCCGTCTTATGATAGCACCGGCCATGGTTCATAGTATATCATGAGTTGAACAACTGGGAATAAAAGACACTACACACAGGTAAAAAGGTACCAAACATATACCTTTACATTCACAGAGCATATTATCTAAAGTGAAAGAATCACTAATTCACAAACTTTTCTATTTTATTTTAATTTGTACAAAATTTTCCTGGTACACAAAATATCTGCATCTATGTGTGGCCTAGAACAGGGCTTATCTGAGAAATTTTAGGTGACTTACGAATAACAATTAATGCAACTAAAATATAATCTAGTATAATAAAAATTGATCTTTTTACTCAGATTGATTTCTAAACACATTTATTGTAGTTTAAAGACACATATTCTAGGTATTATTGCTGTGGAGCTCTGTTATACACTCAGCCACACTAACAATATGGAGCTTCTCGAAAAGAGGGACATTATGAAAGAAAAGGAGGACACAGGTATTTGGTCCCAAAATAGGAACTGTTCCTCTTAAACTGGGACACTTGGGAGGTATGTATTAAATCAGTGCACTGTGTTGTACAACCTTTTCCCATTTGTCATGGGGATATTAAAATGCTGTCAGTGTAACAAGTTCTGTATAAATATCAGCAACAGTGCCTTTGGGCAACATTGGTGTGTGCATGGAAGATAAATTGATTTTATTAATTTCCACAGACACCATATAAATCAGCATTCGAATTCTTATGTAGTTATACGCACAAAAAACTATACATGTAAAATAATTACTATGCTTATATAAAAATCTTTTTGTGATTTTAAATAAAAATCAAGATAAATCAATACTAAATGCATTACTATTTCATATAACAGCAACATTATATGTGTGTGTGTGTATATATATATATATATATATATATATATATATATATATATATATATATATATATATATAAAATGTTGCTGTCGTCACATTGAATGGTAATTTCTTTAATATTGAATTATCCAGCTTTTTAGTTACAATCACAAAATGTACAGAAAAAGATTTAGATTGTGTCTTGCATTGTGCAACCTCAAAAACTGTGTATATTTAGATTACACAAATATACACAATATATACACGTAGACACAGCTATATCTGTGAGTGTGTGTAGAAAAGTCTCAGCATGGATGTACGTGGTCATGTTGCTGGGATACTAAACTCGTGTGTTCCTTTCCACGTGGTACCAGTTGCCTTGGTAACACCTCCCTTGGTATCCTGATACTCAGCATGTCTATGGCGCCTTGCCTCTGGCTTCAGGAGAAAGTGCCCACGAAAGAGGGGAACAGAAGAGGACAGAGAGATTTAGACACTGTGAAAGATGATTCGTGTTGCAGAAACGAGAGAGAGAGAGCTCTCTCTTTATTGTGACTAGTTACATAAAATGTTACATTATTTTACGTCAGTTTACTTGTTTTTGCTTCATGTACATTCTGAAAGATTATGTTAATCATACAAAATTAGAGATAAGTGTATTCAATCGTGTGTCTTTTAATACATAATCTGCCTTTTCCCTACAAGCTATAAATGATATGACTATGCTTAATTATGACCAGCATTGCATAATGTTCATGTCATGCCTTTTTTGTGGTTTGTACAAATAGGTAGGTAAGTGAGCAGGATGGTCAAATAATTGGCATATTTTTATTACCTACCTGGTGAAGAATGAAGGGCTGCATTAAAATGTTAGGCTCCGAGTTTCCTAACTATACCATTCACAGGCATGTCCACAAGCTGTCTATCCTATAAATGTATGGCTACATTCTATTAATTCTGCTTATTGCAATATATGATGTCACACTCCCTGTAACACCTCATACTGCTTACAATATTCACCCTATAGATCCTATTATATGATAAGTCATGTATTTAGCACCTGCTATTGCTGCATGTACTCTTACTCATCCAGTTGCTCCATACAGCCTTCCCGATAACTCATATAACTTTCTCTAGAACTCTTCCTGTTCTTTTATATGACCGCATCTTATATGGCTTTCAATAAACGTCTTCAGATGTAATTATAGTGTTAAAATTTTGCCCATAATCCCTTATACTTATCCGTATATGCCTTACTTATGGAAAATGTAAGATTTCCCTAGGCCTGGGTCGACAGAAAATATGAGCTGTATTAAAGACAGGAGGTGAGTGTTATGCTTTTTACTTTTCTTTAGTACTCACAGCTGCAAAAGGGTTAACAACAATATAGTAGAACAAGAGGGAAAATAATAATAACCTAGACATCGTAACTCTCCCGGAGTGAATGTCAGATTGTGTGATTTTCAGGATATTGTATCATCTGCGGCCCCCCGATAATACTCGCTAAGCAAGCCCCTGTAGCGTCGGCTAGCTCGGAGGTAGTGACAGCTGATAATTTCCTCCCAGCTTCTTGCCGCATAGGAGGGAGGTAGGAGGAGGCTGGAGACAGCGGCGACACCACAGGCAGCATGGAGGCAGAGGAGAGGCTGGAGTGAACTGCTGCATGCTCACTCCCATCAGCCCCAGCCAGCATCATCGGGACCCCAAGCAAGCCACCCTACTGGACACAAAAGGTTTTCTAACAGGATGGTGGCTGCAAATATAAACATTATAACATGTATATGTGTGTTTATCTGTGTGTATGTCAGTGTGTGCATCTGTGAATATGTGCCAGTGTGTGTATCTGTGTGCCAGTGTGTGTATATGTGTGTCAGTGTGTATCTATGTATGTATATGTATGTCAATGTGTGTATCTGAGTGTATGTCCCAGAGTGTGTATCTGAGTGTGTTTCAGTGTGTATCTGTATGTCAGTGTGTATATCTGAGTGTATGTGCCTGTGTGTATCTGTGTCAGTGTGTATCTGTATGTCAGTGTGTGTATCTGAGTGTATGTGCCAGTGTGTGTATCTGTGTCAGTGTGTATCTGTATGTCAGTGTGTGTATCTGATTGTATGTGCCAGTGTGTGTGTTTGAGTGTGTGTGTATTTGAGTATGTGTATCTGTGTGTCAGTGTGTATCTAAATGTGTGTGTGCCAGTGTGTATCTGTGTGTATGTGCCAGTGTGTGTGTCAGCATGTGTATCTGTGTGTATGTGCCAGTGCGTGTATCTGTGTGTCAATTTGTTCATGTATGTTTGCTGGCTGTGTGTGTGTGTGTGTGTTGTTTTTTTTTAAATTTTTTAAATCTTTTTTGAGAGGGTGGGGGGGAGTAGCTGGGGAAGCCAACTCCCTGAAATTTATTTTTGCTTGTTGGAATGTCTGATAGCCAAACATGAACAGGTAAAGGTCTTTGTCCAATCACAGAGCAGAGAATATATAACAGGTAGTGTAAAGTAATTTAAAGGCTGTTTGGATGTATTGAGTTTAGGACTAGAGGTGGATTAAATTCATTATTTGGGTACACAACATGAGATGTTTAGTTTTTTATTTAAGACGAGTTAAACATATCATTAAGGTAAAGTGTTTGTTTTCAGGTTTAGGCTGTGAGTGCTGGAGTTTGAAGGGTTATTTGCAAAGTAGATCAGTCACATTGATGATATTAGAGCTGCAAGAGCTGTTATACATTGTGCACTACTCAAAGCTTTCCCTGCTCCTCCTGCAAGGCATTTCCTGTGTGAGAAGTAACTAGTGGGCAGATGGGAAGTGATTCCTTCCTCTTCCTATCCAACCTCACACACAGACACTCGAGGGACAGGGATAGTGTTTTTTACACCCTCTATGACTCCTGCAGCTCTGCTATTAAGACTGATTGGACTACAGAGGACACTGACCAAGGCTCTTGGTACTTATCTCTCACCAACAGTCGTTACACCTCTAGTGGCAGTCACTCAGACAGCCACTATGTCAGGGCTCCGCGGGCGGCTGTGAGGGGAGGCTGCAATCCTCTCGCAGCACTCACCCTCAGTCCGTTGCGGTCCCCTCTTCCCCTAGCTGTCGGCGAGCGGCGTCCTTTCTGCTTGACGCGCCGCTCGCGTCCGCCTCCTCTCCTCCCAGTGGCAGCATGTATAACGCTGCACGCTGGGAGCCGGCACATTTATCCAAACGCCAGGGTCACTCACGTGACCCAGCGTTAAAGCAACAGCACAATAATCACAGTGGGAGGTATAGATATCCCCCACGTGTGATTGTTAATTCTGATTGGAAGTTATCCAATCAGAATTAAGCACAGGATTTAAATACTTACCTATCCTGTCTCTCAGTGTCTCTCCCTGTTGTGGTCTTATGCTACCTGTATTGCTATTTGCTTGTGTTTCTCTCTGGTTACCGAATATTTGGCTTGTTATTCCGATTCTCCTGCTTTCTCCATTCCTTTGACCTCGACTTGTTTCTCGTTCTCCTGTTTTCTGGCTCCCTTTACTTGGCTTGTCTCCTGACCAGTGGCGTACATACCGGGGTCGCAGGGGTCGCGGCTGCGACCGGGCCCGGCCCACCAGGGGGCCCGGCCGCCCTGCGACCCAGGTATGTACTCACTGGGCCAGCCTCTTCTCCTGGGGGGCCCAGGAGCCGGCCACCTCCGGGCCCCCCGAGGCTGGCCCTGCTTACACCCGGCGGGCAGTCAGGCTGGCGGGCGCGCGAGGGAGCACTCTCCCCTGAGTGCTCCCTCTTCAGCTCCCTCGCGCACCGCACTGAAACCGGAGCCGGAAGATGACGTCATCTTCCGGCTCCGGCATCAGTACGCGGCGCGCGAAGGAGCTGAAGAGGGAGCACTCAGGGGAGAGTGCTCCCTCGCGCGCCCGCCAGCCTGACTGCCCGCCGGGTGACACCACTGGACCCCAGGGAATCCCCTCAGCTCTCCCACAGGTAAGGAGGCTGGGGGGATTAAATAGAAAAAAAAAAAAACCAAAAAAACGCGTGTGTGTGTGTGTGTGTGTGTGTGAGAGAGTGTATGTTAGTGAGTGTGTGTTAGTGAGTGTGTGTTAGTGTGAGTGTGTGTTTGTGTGAGTGTGTTAGTGTATGTTAGTGTGTGTGTGTGTGTGAGTGTATGTTAGTGAGTGTGTGTTAGTGAGTGTGTTAGTGTATGTTCGTTAGTGTGTGTGTGTGTGTGAGTGTATGTTAGTGAGTGTGTGTTAGTGAGTGTGTGTTAGTGTGAGTGTGTGTTTGTGTGAGTGTGTTAGTGTATGTTAGTGTGTGTGTGTGTGTGAGTGTATGTTAGTGAGTGTATGTTAGTGAGTGTGTTAGTGTATGTTCGTTAGTGTGTGTGTGTGTGTTAGTGTGTGTGTGTGTGTTAGTGTGAGTGTGTTAGTGTATGTTAGTTAGTGTGTGTGTATGTTAGTGAGTGTATGTTCGTTAGTGTGTGTGTGTGAGTGTGTGTTAGTGTGAGTGTATGTTAGTGTGTGTGTGAGTGTGTTAGTGTATGTTAGTTAGTGTGTGAGTGAGTGTGTGTTAGTGAGTGTGTTAGTGTATGTTAGTGAGTGTGTGTGTGTGAGTGTATGTTAGTGAGTGTGTGTGTGTGTTTGTGTTAGTGTGTGTGTGAGCGTGTGTTAGAGTGTGTGTGTGTAAGTGTTAGAGTGTTTGTCTTAGTGTTAGAGTGTGTGTGTGTGTTAGTATTAGAGTGTGTGTGTGTTAGTGTGTGTGTTGGAGTGTGCGTGTTAGTGTTAGAGTGTGTGTCTGTGTGCGTCTGTTAGTGAGTGTGTATGTATGTTTGTCACTGAGTGTGTGTCTGTCAGTTAATGTGTGCGTGTGTGTCTTAAGCACTTACCTTTCTCCAGCGCTGGACTCCCTTGGCGCTGGGGATCTCTCCGCCCCGATCCGCCTCTCAGCTCCGAATGCGCATGCGTGGCAAGAGCCACGCGCGCATTCAAACCGCCAATAGGAAAGCATTACTCAATGCTTTCCTATGGACGTTCAGCGTCTTCTCACTGTGATTTTCACAGTGAGAAACGCAGAAAATCCTCTAGCGGCTGTCAATGAGACAGCCTCTAGAGGCTGGATTAACCCTCAGTGAAACATAGCAGTTTCTCTGAAACTGCTATGTTTTCAGCTGCAGGGTTAAAACTAGAGAGACCTGGCACCCAGACCACTTCATTGAGCTGATGTGATCTGGGTGTCTGTAGTGGTCCTTTAAGTGTATGTGTTTATGCATGCACTGGCGTACATAACGTGGTCGCAGGGGTCGCAGCCCTGCGACCAGGTGCCCGCCGCCATGTGTTGCGGCCCCAGCCCGCGCAGAGTAAGCGCGCGCGCGGGGGGGGGGGGGGCCCACGGATCAGTTTTCGCACCGGGGCCCCATGGGTTGTGTGTACGCCACTGCTCCTGACTATTCTTAGTGTGCTTAACCCAGCCATTCTAAGGACCGGTATTGCACCCTTTACTATCTGTGACTTGTTAGCGTGTTAGGTTCCCTTACGTCCTGCATGGAGATGCATTGATTCAGTGCATGAGGAGATACTGATTGGCGCAGTGCGGCATCTTGCCATGCATGAGCAATAGCCTCACAATGCTTTACCATGGGAAAGCATTGGATTGTCTGAGAAAATCAAGAGTGATGATTTCAGTCATGGAGGTGAGACAAGCACGGCATGGGAGAAAATATATGTTTAATACCTTTCTAGAGCGATCTTGTCACGTATTCATCCGCATATAAAAATGTGATTAATGACATTTACTGTTCTGACAGGAAAAGTTGTGCCGAGCTGCAATCAAACCCACAGGAGGGTTTGTGCTGAGCAGCAATTATGCAAATGGAAACCTGTTAACTGCCTTTGGGGTCAAAGGCCAATTACAGCCTATCAGATCCAGAGATGGGGTATTTATGCCCAATTCTCATCCTGCCTAGTGCCCTGTCGTGGTTTCCCTAGTGGTTGTCCGAGAGTACGTTCCTGATTCAAGTTTCTTCTGATTTTTGACTTTGGCTTTGATTTTGACTTCCCTGTATTCTGGTATCCCTGACTTCTGGCTTTCCCTTATCGTTGTGTATCCCCTGACCTCGGCAAGTATCCTGACTACTCTTTGGGGAGATCACTAAGCGGCAGGAGAGATCACTAATGGACAGGGGGCAGGGGAGAGCACTAAGGGACATGGGGGCAGGGGAGAGCACTAGGTAAGCGACAGGTGGGGATGGGAGAGCACTAAGGAACAGGAGGGGATCAGAGAGCACTAAGGGACAGGAAGGAAGGGGAGAACACTAAGGGACAAGAGGGGAGGGGAGTACTCTAAGGGACAGGGGGAGAAGAGGAGATGAGACCACTAATGGACAGGGGGAGTGAAAGAGATCATTAAGGGCCTCACGCATAGACACACCGAAACATACAATGCATTCTACACGCACACATAAAGACACCATGCTTTCCTTACAGGGAGGCGGAGAAGGGAGGAGAGGTCCAGGCAGACACTACATTCACAAAATGAGGGGGGAGAGGGCACACATCTGCATATACAGGCACAATACATGAAACACATAATACAAAGGGGAAACCATGAACAGTCGGGGTTCCATCACACAACTCCCCTTTAACCACTAGCCAGCATACGCGGCCAGATCCCCAACGGATCGGCTTGTGGATGTCCGAGGAAGGGCTCACAGATCACTTCTCCAGTTCCGTCTGTCTTGACAACCCATCAGCGTTCCCATTTTGCCCACTGGGTCAGTAGTGTATGGTGAAGTCATAGGGCTGGAGTGCTAGGCTCCATTGCAACAGCCTAGCATGTCCATGGCTGCCCATAGATGTCCATAGCTGTCCAAACATGTAGGGTTGCAGCTTCTTAAGTGCCCACACCACCGCCAGACACTCCTTCTCGATGGTGGCGTAGCTTACCTCCCTGGGTAGTAGCTTCCTGCTGAGGTAAACTACTGGGTGTTCTCCGTCATTGTCCCTGACCTGGCTCAGCACAGCTACTAATCCAAACAGAAGCATCTGTGTCGATGAGAAAACGTTTGCAGGGATGAGGAGCAGCTAGGAGAGGGACATTTACCAGGGCGTTCTTAAAGACTTGGAATGCCTGCTCACACTTTGGGGCCCAGTTTACCTGTCTGGGTAGGTTCTTTTGGGTCAGGTCAGTGAGGGGCTTGGCTATGGCACTGTAATTGGGGACAAATTTTCTATAGTATCCAGCGGTTCCTAGGAAGGCCAGCACCTGAGTCTTAGTGTGAGGACGGGGCCAGTTTGCTACTGCCTCAACCTTGGCTGGCTCAGGCTTCTGCTTCCCACACCCTATCCGGTGGCCCAGGTACAGCTACCTTGGCCATCCCTATGTTGCATTTACTTGGCTTTAGGATTAACCCTGCCTCCCTAATCTGATCTAGTACCGCTCCTACATGTGTCAGATGCTCCTACCAAGTGTCACTGTATATGGCGATGTCGTCCAGGTATGGACAGACGTAATCCTGGAGGCCATCCAACAGCTGGCCCACCATCCTTTGGAAAGTGGCCTGGGCATTCTTCATCCCGAATGGCACTACCTTAAATTGGTATAGGCCAAAGGGGGTGACGAAGGCCGACTTGGGGACAGTATCTACCTCTAGGTGAATCTGCCAGTACCCCTTGCACAAGTCTATAGTGGAGAGGTACTGGCCCCGAGTCATCCTGTCTAGGAGCTTGTCGATGCGGGGCATGGGGCAGGCATCGGAGACCGTCTTGTCATTGACCCTCCTGTAGTCCACACAGAACCAGGTGGTTCCATCCTGTTTCGGGACCAGGACTACTGTGAAAGCCCAAGAGCTTTGGGACATTTCGATCACATCTCCTGGATCTCCTGCTTCATGTTTTCCCAGACTGGATCCGGTATCCGGTACGGGGTCTGCCTCAGAGGTAGCTGGTCGGGGGTCTCTACCCGGTGGGTGGCTAGGGGGGTACACCATGGCAGGTTTGAGAGTGGAGCTCGTCTATGGACCCTGCCTGAGCTCCATGCTCCAGAAGGTCGGGGCAGGGGAAGATTTTTAAAATCATATCGCCGCGACCTCCTCTGTCCGCTCGTGGTAGGGCTTCAGCATGTTAACATGAAACATGCGTCTGGCTCCTGTACGTCTGCACCACCTGGAGGTTCCCATGCATCCGGTGAGTGAGATCCTCCAGCTGGTCCCTAAACTCTAGCACATATGGGACGATGGGGGTCCCTTCTTGCTCCCCCTTTCCCTCCCAATGCTCCCTGACAAGGTCTAGGGGTCCCATCACCCTCCGTTCGTACATCAGTTTGAAAGGGGAGAACCCTGTGGATCCTGAGGCACCTCCCGATAAGCGAACAGGATATGCGGCAAGAATCTCTCCCAATCCTTGCAAGTCGCGGTAAAGGTACCGAGCATCTGCTTTAGCATGCCATTGAAGCGCTTGCACAGGCCATTGGTCTAAGGGTGGTATGGAGAACTCATGATCGGTTTAATGACGCATAACTTTCACAGCTGGTGGGTTACCTCGGCAGTAAACTGGGTGCCCCCCTATCCGAGACAATCTCCCAGGGACAACCCATGCAGGAGAACACTCACATCAGGGCTTCGGCTGCAGTCTGTCATGATCTGCTCTGCTCTGTTCTGATGTCTGGACTTGGCTTCTGGTATCCAGTACTCTTTTTGCTATTCTTGCTTAGCTTTCTTGGTTTTTGATTTTCTATTCTATGTCTGGTTTTCTTTATGCTGGGATTTCTGGGTTCATTCCTATAGTCCGTCCCTAGATTTCCCAGTCTCCAGGTTTCCTTTAAATGTTTGTTTTATGTTGCCACACCCGTTTGTTTTCCATCATTCCTTTCTGTTTCAGAGTCCTGCAGGCAGCTGCTCAAAGCTTCTGCCCTTTCTTGCAGGTAAGTGCTATATATGTCTAATTAGGATGTTTTAGCATACATTAGGCAGTGTAGGACCTGCCAGATATGGGGTACATTGGCGTTGTTGGCAGGCTTATGCAATGTATGATCATATAGTGTGACTAAATCCCCATGATTTTCATATGTAGTACTTAGTTATTTCTCCTCTTGTTTTGCCTATGTTATCTTGTCTTGTTTTAGTTTGTATCCCAGTCCATGTATAGTCCTGTCTAGTGATGCCCATGTTATGTTTGTTTTCCTCATGTCTTGTGTATATGTTCTAGGTTGAGCTTTCTATCCTTCTCTGGTTCTGGGTTCTATAAGTTCTGTCTTGTTTTTATGTTTGATGTGTATATCTCTAGTCTTGCCTTGTTTCTAGTACTGGATACAATCTTGCTGCAGAGCCTCCCTATTAAGCTCCTGGGAGGTCTGCTTAATTTCCAAGTTCCTGGTATTCGCTGAAGCTGATTCAGGGTCTTGGTATGTGGTTGCACAAACGCTGGTGCTCAACACCAGGGGGCGTGCGGTTACCCTGCACCAGACCCTGCTAATCCACCTCCACACTGTGACTCCTACTTAACATCAGGCATAATGGGTCCCGGTCCACGCGCCGCCACCTGGACACTGTGCCTGGGTCCCGGGCACCGGACTACCACCCTGACACAGTCTCCGCCTGAATATTGCCCAGGGCACCGAATCACGTAGTCTACGATGGTCAGAATGCATTTCTTCCCAGAGAGACTAGGCTTAGTCAGGAGACCTATGATATCGACAGCTACTCTGCTGAAGGGGCCTTCAATGATGGGTAGGGGATGGAGCGTGGCCTTGTGTCGGTCGCCCCTCTTCCCCACCTTCTGGCATACATCGCAGGACCGACAGTACCGCTTCACGTCCGGGGAGATGCCTGGCCAGAAGAGGCTTTGGGTGAGTTGGGCGTGTGTCCAGCCCTGTCCCAAATGCCCTGCCAGGGGGACATCGTGAGCTATCTTCAGTAGCTCCTTTCGATACTTCCTGGGTGCCCCCAACTGTTTGGTGGTGGTAAGAGCGGTCCCTGATTTTCTTTTCTCTACTAGGCGATTCAGTAAACCCTTTTCCCATGTGAACCACTCATTATCCAACCCAGCTCGACTAGTGCCCACCTGATTTCTGCAGGACTTCAGGGAAGGGTTGGATACTACCTCCCTCTCAAATTTAGCAGGGGTATCCCAGGGTAAGGGTGTCGGGGTAGGAGAAGGGCCAGGGGGAATAGGATCAGGGGGACTGGCACAGGGTTGTGTACTCCTGGGACGGCTATGGGAAATTGGGGCATGGGGATGGTTGCGTGTGCCTACCTGAGCCTCGGGGTGTGAGCTGCCTTGGGTGGTGCAGGCTTGCTGCCGGGTCGTCACTGGATAGGCCTCCTCAGGTTGGTGGGGACGTAGGTGGAGGTGAGCTGGCCCAGGTCGTTGCCCAACAACACATTGGTGGGTAGGTTGTTCATGAGCCTGACCTCCACTATCCGGTTCTCAGTGCCCCAATCGAGATAGACCCGGGCTATGGGCAGGTGGTGAACTCTTTCCCCCGCTACTCGGACAGCAACGGTTCCTCAGGTCTGCTCCTTCTCTGCGATGAGCCATAGGTTGGGGCTGCCTCATAATAGTGGGCATTGGCTTGCGGTGCCAGAGGGTCCCCTTGACGGATCCACGTGGACCGGTACCTCATCTGGGGGCAATCCCTCTTGTAATGGCCCCACTGGTGGCACTGGTGAGTCGGACCGGCTGCCTGGCTTGGGGCTCTCTGGGTTGGTGGGGGAGCTGGAGAGCCTCGGGTTGGGGTGGCTGCAGGGGTGGTGAACTGGGTGTCAGAACGTAACTATCGGCTTCTCCGATATCCAACACTTCCGGGTTCACGGACCAATGACACACCCCCTTCTCTGACGTGGCTTCCTCACGCTACATAGAGGAACCGCGCCAGATTCAAAGGGCTTGGTTATTTTGAAGCTTCCTATCTTTAGACCGGCTACAAACAATCTCTCATTATACTAATTACACGTGTACCGAACCTGGGCTGTTTATACCGCAGATCTCCTTTCTCCAACGCTTTGACTTCGGATTACCTTTGGAACCTTCCGGCTTCGTAAAGCCTCAAAGTAACGGCAAGTTATAAATTGGATTAATTCCTTATTACTGGCACCTCTATTCATCGGAAAAATTATCATATTATATTCCCTACATGAACTCATCTCATCTACTATCTTCATATTGTATTCCTTAAAAGCTGCAGGAACTCACCTCATCAAAACTATATTCATTCCTTAAGCTGCAGGAACTTATTTCATCAAACTATCCTGGAGGTTACAACACTGACTGACTGTTTATTTTGTCACACATGGTTTTCATGCACAGAGCCCTAGATGGGGTTTTTAACACAATACACCAGGGGTTTCAATCCCAAGAAGCTGATGGGGGGATGGAAGAGGGAAAAAGCAGCCAGTTCAAACTGGGCTGGCAGTGTCCCTGTGACCACGTCCTGCTGTGACAGGAAAAGATAGGTGGAAAAGGGGGGAGAGGTCCAGGCAGACACAACGTTTACAAAAGGAGAGGGAGGGGGCCCACAGCTGCATATACAGGCTAAATACATGAATAAAGGGGAAAACCACGAAGAGCCGGGGTTCCATTACACTCTCATCTGCCCCCATGTTGCCTGTACAGCTTCTGCCTCCTACTTCCTCCATTCTTCCTGTGTGGCTCTCTGTGAAGCAGGGAGGAAGTGACAGGCTGTCATCACTTCCTCCCCGCCAGCTGATACTACAGGGGCTCGGTCGGCTCTCAAAGTGAGTATGAGGGAAGGGGCCGGGGGGCACAAATCATGTATAATATCCTGGAAAACAAGCACACACAATCTGATATACATTGTATGTTCTGCGGGTGTCAGGGAGCCTCATGAAAAATGTGGGAGTCTCCTGGAACTACGGGGAGACTTGGGATGTCTGATTATAATCGCCCAATCTAGATAAGGAGCATTGGGAACAAGATGTGTGGGCGAGTCCAATCGAATGCTTCTCATAGGGCAAAATTGAATCTGTTTCCCTAAAACTGCATTTTAAGACATTCAATGCCCTCATGGATGTCGAACGTTGCGTCACTGATTGAAACTTGGAGGTTGCAGCACAAGTGCCTCTAATGGTTTTCAGGAAGGCTGCCACTAGAGGCATGCAGGGCCAGATTAAGAGCCCTTTGGGCCTGGTGATGACAATTATGAATACAGAATATTATCGACAGAAAATACTAAAACATATACCTCCCAAACATCATGTATCTAGTGGAGGCAGGGGCAGATCCAGAGTCTGATCTCGGGAGGGGCACTAAATAAATAAATAATCGAGACACAATAACCACTACAGCTCAGTGTAGTGGTTATGGTGCCAATAGTGCCGGGACCCCCTCCCAGAGTAAGTAGTCAAACCGTTTAAGAACAGTTTGACAACTTACCTGAGGTCTGCTGGGAAATGGGGCTGTCATAGGGCATAGGAGCAGTGGTGTGTGTGAGTGGTGCAATGTGTGAGGGGTGCAGTGTGTCTGTGTGAGGGGGATAGTGTGTGAAGGTTGCAGTGTGTGAGTGAGGGCTGCAGTGTATGTCAGGGGTGCAGTGTGTGTGTGTTAGGGGGGCAGTGTATGTGTGGGTCAGTATGTGTGTGTGACAGTTGCAGTGTATGTGTGTATGGGGGCAGTGTATGTGTAGGGCAATGTGTGTATGGGGGCAGTGTGTGTGTATGGGGGGCAGTGTATGTGTGTCTGGGGCAGTGTATGTGTGTCTGGGGCAGTGTGTGTGTATGGGGGGCAGTGTGTGTGTGTGTATGAGGGGCAGTGTGTGTGTGTATGGGGAGCAGTGTGTGTGTATGGGGGCAGTGTATATGTGTCTGGGGCAGTGTATATGTGTCTGGAGCAGTGTATATGTGTCTGGAGCAGTGTGTGTGTATGGGGGGCAGTGTATGTGTGTATGGGGGGGCAATGTATGTGTGTATGGGGGCAGTGTATGTGTGTATGGGGGCAGTGTATGTGTGTATGGAGGCAGTGTGTGTGTATGGGGAGCAGTGTATGTGTGTATGTGGTGGCAGTGTATGTGTAGGGCGATGTATGTGTGTCTGGGGCAGTGTATGTGTGTCTGGGGCAGTGTGTGTGTGTATGGGGGCAGTGTGTGTGTGTATGGGGGCCGTGTATATGTGTCTGGAGCAGTGTGTGTGTGTGGGGGGCAGTGTATGTGTGTATGGGGGCAGTGTATGTGTGTATGGGGGCAGTGTGTGTGTATGGGGGCAGTGTATATGTGTCTGGAGCAGTGTATGTGTGTATGGGGGGCAGTGTATGTGTGTATGAGGGCAGTGTATGTGTGTATGGGGGCAGTGTGTGTGTATGGGGAGCAGTGTATGTGTGTATGGGGGGCAGTGTATGTGTAGGGCAATGTGTGTATGGGGGCAGTGTATGTGTGTCTGGGGCAGTGTGTGTGTGTATGGGGTCCTGGGTCCTCCCTCTCCCTCCCCCCGCCGGCTGCCAGCATAGTGCCTGCGGACGGGAGGGAGATCTCTGATTTCCCTCCCCGGTCCGCAGGCACATTGCAGGGCTAGTGCCTGCATGTGCTGGCAGGGGAGAGGGAGACCGTCGGTTTTCTCGGGGGGAGGGGGGGCAATTGCCCCGTTGCCCCCCCCCTGGATCCGCCACTGAGTGGAGGTGGTGCTGTAACTCCCAGGATATAGCTATCAGAAAACACATACCCCCTAGCAGCAGTGTCCAGTGAAGTAGGATTTTAGTGGGCGGTGTAAAAGGGTGTGCCACTGATGTGAATCAAGTAACGAGAACCGCACAAACATGCCCCCAAAAAAGTGTATCTGCATGAGGATTTAGATGGACAGCCTGGCGTGAATGCACGCCAGGCTCCCTGCCAATCATGCAAGATGACCAGCCAAGGGCCTACTGTGCAGACAGCATACTTAGCTTGGCATAAATGCGTCTAATGATGCACTAGCTCTACGCTTTCTAAGGACTTTCCCCTAGCACTTGCTGGTCCATTCCTCTACTAACCTTCTTACTAGCAGGGAGAAGCTCTTGTTGTGCAGTCTGGGAGCAAGCAGTGCGCAAAATCAGCTTTAACTCAAGTAACTTCATTGTCAGCCTTCTTGAGTTTCCATACTTAAGCAAGAGCATGTAAAGAGCAGCCCAAAGAAATTCCATAGGCATGGGCCGGAGCTGCAGCTCCATCAGCCCCTATGTTAATCCGGCCTTGGGTACAATAACCATGCTGTAGTGGCTCTAATGTTTGAATTATGTTTGAAATATGTAGTAAATGGGCCATGGAGTTGTTTTACATTGAAAGAACATGATCGACAAAAAAAAAATCTAAAAAAATATTTTTTGTAAATTGCATTATTAGCACTCTTTTGTAAAATGCATCGTTGCATGTATAAAATTTCCGACATTTGCTCACCACAGAAACCTCCTAAATATCACCTATTTGTTAGAAAGAACATGCCATTCGTCACCACCAGTGGGGGAAGGTTTTAAACAAACCTACTGCATACCCATGTAGTCACCTTATGGATATACTGTTTATTGGGTCGTCAGGGATAAGAGACTGAACCCTAATTTGACCTTGTGTATGCAGTGGACCACTGTCATCCCGTGAGAGAGAGAGTTGGGTCAGAGCCCCATTAACTAAATGGGGTACCCAGGCTGGCGGCTCAGGGAGATGGGTCTTCAGGGATAAGAGGCTGAGCCCTGGCATGTATGCAATGAACTGATTTAATCCCCTGAGGGAGCGATTGGATCTCACCCCCGGTCATGAAAGGGGGTACCCAGGCTGGCGACTCATAGAGATTGGTCTTCAGGGATAAGAGGCTGAACCCTGGCTGGGCCTCAGGTATATGGTGGACCGCCTTCATCCCCTGAGGGAGAGGTCAGACCCCCAGTCACTAAAAGGGTTACCCAGGCTAGCGACTCAGAGATATGCTGTTGCTGGGTCTTCAGGGATAAGAGGCTGAACCCTGGCATGGCTTCATGTATGGACTGCGTTCCTCCTCTGAAGAAGGGAATTGGGTTCGACCCCGGGTCACTAAAGCGGTTACCCAGGATAGCAACTCATAGACATATGCTGTTGTTGGGTCTTCAGGGATTAGAGGCTGAACCCTGGCATGTATGCAATGTACTGTTTTTATCCCCTGAGGGAGCGATTGGGTCTGACCCCCGGTCACGAAAGGAGGTACCCAGTCTAGCAACTCATAGAGATGTGATGTTGCTGGATCTTCAGGGATAAGAGGCTGAACCCTGGCATGTATAGAGTGGACCGCTTACATCCCCTGAGGGAGAGAGTGGGTCTGACCCCTGGTCAGTAAAGGAGGTACTCAGGCTGGTGACTCATAGAGATGTGCTGTTGCTGGGTCTTCAGGGCTTAGAGGCTGAACCCTGGCAGGGACACAAAAATACTGGCCTGGTGAGCATAGAAGAAAAATCTAGGCCTGCTTAAGCAGACTCCTTCCAAACTGCTATGAAGGACAGGAAAAAAAGACTGCCTATTGGAGAGGGGTCAATCTATTTATACAAATTTCAGAGTTCTATTTCCTGTCCTTTCTGCTGTGTGGGGAGGAGCTAACTCATGAGTAAATGCTGCCATGTTTGATCATAAAAAATATATATAGTGCAAAACTGTGGTTTAAAATGTGATGAGATGTGGTCAGAATGGACTTATTATTATTATTATTTTTATTATTAGAAAGCATAATATGCTTTTTCCCTACTATTGGGACATGGCACTATATTTGTGACTGCATATTTACAGAAGCATGAGGATAATATATATTTAGTGTCAGTTTTATATGGCAATGCATCAATGAAATATTATTTCCCATTTTTAAGGTGTTTCAAATGTATTTTGTTTATCTTTGTATTTTTGTAACCTACGTAATTAAATAGTAACTACCGGTATATAATGAATCCAGTCTTCTCATTTTATTTTGAGTGTTTGTCTTTAACCCCTTAAGGGCCAAACATCTGGAATAAAAGGGAATCATGACATGTCACACATGTCATGTGTCCTTAAGGGGTTAATACATTTGTACCAAGCTTTTATATATTATTTTAAGAGTTACAAAAATACAAAAACACATGCGGATAAAATTTAGTGTTTCGTGAATAACCTGGTCAGATAAATTTGCTACAATTCAATATTTAGTGAATTAGTGATCCAGAGGAAGGCGAAAAAACTTGGACATACAGTGGGTAAAATATCCAAGTAAAAAATTCCTTCTTGACCCCATATTAAGGCGATCGGTTACAAGTCTGTCCCTGGATCTGTATTCAATGTATTTCATATGGATCATTTACCCCATACATTACCATCCTCTTCAGATCCTGTTTAGGTCCATGCAGCAGATTATCCAGAAGGCTTTGGTTTGTTCTGATGAGTTTCTGTTTACCCTGTAGTCCCAGCTCCACACTGACTGGCTTCAGATTGTTACAACTCTTGTTAGATACTCTCAGACTATTATGATGCATGGTGACATCACTGCTTAGTGGTATCCTTATAAAGTAAATAGGCACATCAAATGTCTTGGGTTTATTTATCCTTAATAGTTGTCTATAACTTCAAATTGTATATAAAAATAAGTCTGTACAATATTGTTTATTTTATGATTTTATTTTTCAGTGACAATTACTCTAATTGTTTGAAATGGTTTGGGAGATGCTGTACGTATTCAAAGACAAATAGTTTTAACTATCCAAACATGAACCAAAGATAATCATCTATAGTCAAGGCAAGATTAAGAGCCCAGTGGGCCTGTTGCTGACAATTATGATGGGCCTAATTACAAAATCTTATCAACCAGAAACACTAAAACAGTCCTACCTCCCAAACGTCATGTATCTGATGGAGATGGAGCTGGATTCAGCTATTCGTAAACACATACCCTATGCTAATCTCATGCTTTCACCTTTCAAGTAAATCAATACCCCCTAACAGCAGTGTCCAGTAAAGCAGGAAGTCTATGGATGGGGTAAAAGGGTGGGCCACTGATGCAAATCACATAACCAGGACTGCCGAAAAGGGCGAACATACCCAAAAAGGGGGCATGTCTGTGTCCCCATGTCTCCCAGTTTCCTAGTGTCTGCGTCCCCATGTCTCCCAGTGTCCCCATGCCACTAGGACACTATGGGACATTGAGAAACATTGGGACACTGAGATACTAGGGAACACTGTGAGACCTGGGGACACAGACACTTAAGGACACTGGGAGACTTTGAGACATGAGGGGACACTGGGAGACCTGGGGCACTGAGACACTGTGATACATAGGGGACACTGGAGACTTGATAAAGACCTGGCTACAGGTCAAAACGTTGCAGTATCTAATAAACCTGCTTAAATCTATCACAGTGAGTGCCTGAGATTTTTTTCTTTTATACTAGGGGACACTGAGACTCTTGGGGGCACTGTGAGTCATGGGGACACTGGGAGACTAGGGGACACTGAGACACACCAGGGACACTGGGAGACATGGGGCACTGAGACACTGTGATACATAGGGGACACTGGAGATTTGATAAAGACCTGGATACAGGTAGAAACGTTGTGGTGTCCAATAAACCTGCTTAAATCTATCACAGTAAGTGCCTGAGATTTTTTCTTTTATGCTAGGCGACACTGAGGCACTGGGAGACATGGGGACAGTGGGAGACATTGGGACACTGAGACACTGGGAGACTAGAGGACTTTGGGAGACTAGGAAACACTAAGACACTAGGAACACTGGCACACTATGGACACTGAGAGACACCAGGGACACATGGGGACACTGAGATACTAAGGACAGTATCCCCATGTCTCACTGTTTCCCATGTCGCCCAGTGACCCCTAGTGTTTGTATGCCCATGTCTCCCAGTGTCCCTTAGAGTCTGTGTCCCCATGTCTCCCAGTGTCCCCATGTCACTAGGACACTAGGGGCTAAAGAGGGTACAGGAGGAAGGGACCTACATAATGGCACAGGAGGAGATAGGGCAACAGAAGAGCACAGGAAGGGGGCTAAATAAGGGGATAGGAGGGGAGGGGGGCTAAAGAGTGCACAGTAGGGGAGGGCAACTAAAGAGGGCACAGGTTAGGGGAAGCACAAAGAGACACACAAAGGTGCTGAGTGGAAAAAGACACACATATGGGCTGGGGGACACAAAGACACACAGAGGGGCTGATATAGGACAAAGACACAGACAGAGGGCAGGGACACACATAGACACGCAGAGGGGATGTGGGTACAAAGAGGAACCTGGAAGCACTGCGGGGGAGGGGCAAAGAGACCCACAGAGGGGCTGGGGAAGGGGAAAAAGAGGCACACAGAGGAGTTGGAGGAGAAACAGATGCACAAAGGGCTAGGGGAAGAAAGAAACACACAAAGGGATTGGGGGTAGAAACAGACACCTGTTGGCGGAAGAAAGAGGCCTGCCAGCCACAGCTGCCAGCAGCAGCCAGCCCTTCTACCAACCAACCACAGCAGCCTGCTTGCTGGCCACAGCAGCCAGCCTGGATCGGCCCTGGCGAGACACATGGTGTGCAGCTCTGCACCCGGTGGAGCAGCAGACTGAATATCATGGCCACCAGGGAACAGATTTCTTTAAAAAAAAGTTATTTTAGTGTTACCCTCTACACACACAAATACACTGTCACCCCCTACACACACTGTCACCCACACCCATACACTGTCACCCCTCACACACACAGACACACACATACTGCCACCCCCCTACACACACGGTCGACCCCCTACACATACACGGTCAGCGCCCTACATACACACTGTCACCCCCTACACACTCATTGTATCCCCTTATACACTCAAACACTGTTACACCCTCCACATACACTGTAACTCCCCCTACACACACACTGTCACCGCTTACACACACATTGTCACCGCTTACACACACACACACTTTTTATTTTTTTAGTTGTATAATTTAGTGATGGAAGTTATTAGTTTTGACTGTGTTACCTTATGTGCCCCCCCCCCCTATATATTATTCCAAGAGTCGCCACTAAATAATCCCCCATGTATCGCTTCCACGTGTTTTTTTTCATGTGGTTGCATACAGCAGAGGCCAAATGGCTGAACTAGCTCCAGTGAGCAGAAAAATACAAGGTTGAAATGATATCTGCATGCAGAGCATCTTGCTCATACCATCTGTTCTTCACTGACTCACCTCTTTCTACTTACTGGAGACCACTAGAGAGCGCTGCACAATCAGAAATAACCCTTTAACAGCCAGGGGATTTTGCCGATCCATCACCCATCATGGCTATTTGTAAGGCAAAATGTTTGATTTAAAAAAATATATATACTTTTCTCTAGTTAATATTACTAATAATTGACTAATAATAAATAGTTTTCAGTTAGATTATTTTAAAAAATATATATTTTTATTGAATGTTTAAAAAAAAATTACTATACCTCCCCACTTTGCAGCATTCATTTGTCACTGTAGTAGTGCTGGGTTCCATGTTAGATGGCCTCATTAACTCTTTCGTAGCATGTTTTTAAAACATTTTCTCTCTATACAACTATATCAATTTTAATTAAATAGACTGAGAAAATAAACACAAATAAAAGCAAAACACACAATACAAAACTAACAATTATACAAATGAACGTCCCATTTTATAAAAAAATAAAAAAAAATAATGCTTACATAGATGACAATAGCATGGTTTCCTGTAAGAATTTTGTTTTAGACTTATTTATTTAAACAAAA
This sequence comes from Pelobates fuscus, assembly GCF_036172605.1. Taxonomy (NCBI): domain Eukaryota; kingdom Metazoa; phylum Chordata; class Amphibia; order Anura; family Pelobatidae; genus Pelobates; species Pelobates fuscus. The sequence continues at coordinate 336,570,021 of NC_086321.1, read as the reverse complement.
TCTCAGGTGACTGAATCACTTTAAAGAAAAATTTAGAGAATGATTAATTCAACAGTTTACAGAGCATTAATGTAATAGTTTTCTATGCTGTATTGAATAAAATAAAGGAATCAGATCCTCCTTTGTTTACTAGCATTGAGAATAAAGTTAAAAGTTCAGACATAAATATCCGCTGTTTTTTTTTTTTTTTTTATCTCCTACTTATTCTTTTGTATCCTCAAAGGAGACAAAAAACACTTTAGCGCACAATCTCAGATTTAACCAATTCCTTAAGTGATAATTTGATATTATGACAAACTACTGGTTGGTTTGTTTGGAAAGAAACTCAGTTGCATTGGAACAGCAACCCATTTCAAACATGACTTTCCCAGGTGCCTGAGAGTGATACAGAAACCTGGGAGATCTAAGACATGGGTGCCTTTGTTTACAGAGAAAGCAAAGTAGCAAGAAAGGAGCAGACAGGAAGCGGTGTCAGGTGGTCATGGATGGAAGCAAAGTAACAGTGACAGACAGATCAAATAGCCAATATTTTCTGGCAAGGTAAGGTACCAGGCATTGTAACCATATGATGGGGGGGCTCACACCCAGTAATATTAGTATAGAAGTATTTCAGTAAAAGCAGCAACTAGCATAAGCTAGTGTACATTTATAAATCAGGGGCTCACCCCTGTTTAATTGCTTGCAACCGGCAAGGGTTTCATGGCTGCTGCGGATCTCGCGAAGTGCGATCCAAAGTGGCTGCAGAAAAAAAATGTGAAATGCGTTCGCGGGAAATCTGTCGAATGGTTGCTTGAAATAAAGTGAACAGAGACAGAACAGTAATACATGAAAAAACTGAACGGAAGAAAAAACGAACACAGAAAACTCACAAACATGTAGGTTCGCGATTCGAACAACCCAAAGGGAAACTACCGAACGCGTTTGGGAGTAGAACGGTCCAAAGGGTCGACCAGGATGGAATACAAACCACCGAACGTGCATTGGTTTGAATATGCGTTCAGTAGATTGAAGGACAAAAACAGGCGTATGATAGAAAATACAAACCACCAAACGCGCATACATATACGTGTTCGGTAGATTAAAAAGGAAAGGATAGGCGAACGCGGGCGCACGTTTAAAGTGCGCAGATGCAGAAGCCTGATAGGCGGAAAATCTCCACAGCACCACACGCTCTCCCTGAGGAGAGCGTGTGACGGAGGGAGATGGCCTGTGGAGTGGCGAGCGTAGCCACAAGGACAACATTTTATGAGAGGCGCTCACCCTCTAATAATGAAATCAGTATCATGTACTGACATAAACTGTAAGATAAACAAACAACTGACAGGGAATAAAAGGGTATAAAGTAGGTACACAACATCCCAAGGCTATACCCTACAAAACAAAAAAAACAGCGTCTGCACTATCAGATAAAACCCTACATACATACATATACAGTAAGAAAAGAAAGAAATCAATCAAGTAAATAAGTAAAATTAAGTAAATATAACAAGACAAGCCAACAAAGTGTAGACACAATATTCTGACCTGACTTGTGATGGAGCAGCAAAGAAAGAGGAAGTGACTCAGTGGGAGGCGTATCTTATAATCTATGCCTGTCTCTGATTGGTTCCTTTTTACTCTGTATGTCTTTGCTGCTATGGAGTAGTAAAGGAAGATTATGCAAAATATGAAGCCTCCTGTCATGTAATAAAATTACGAATCCCCCCCCAAAAAAATTAAGAATCCCCCCCCTCAGACTAAAGACAAATTTAAAATTAAAACTCATCTCAATTGTAATACCACAGGATTAATCTATATGATAAGTTGCCCTTGCAATAAATTATATATAGGAGGAACAAAAGGAGCTTTTAAAACAAGAATAAGCGAACATATTAGAAATATCAAAAAAAGGACTTTATTCACATAACTTATGCAGACATTTTGACATGGTCCATACGAGAAATCCTAAAGGTCTCGCATTCATGGGAAGACAGAAAATAAATATCCCATGGAGAGGTGGAGATTTAGAAAAAGAATTGGACAAAGCTAAAAGCCAAATGGACCTTTCAATTAGACACTTTAGAACCTAAAGGGTTAAACGTAGATTTCGAATTAAATGCATTCTTGTAATCCAATATTCTCTATATCTCTTCAAATCCATTCATTTTCAAAAAAAATGTAAGAACTTTTTTTATAAAAATGTTTAATAATTTAATATTTTATTTTTATTTACTATTTTTCCATCCCTCATAATTCAAGTTTTACGGTTATTAATGAATATGTGTCATCATACACATTTTCTAAAATTAATACTTTGATAACATCTATTTTCACTTTATTTCATTTTATAATTTTTTTCTATAATGATAATACTAAATATATGTTTATCTGATAATTGTGCAGTGAATTGTAAAATGTTTTATTTCAATGTTTTATTGCAACTAACATGTTTGTTTTAATATGTATGTTTTAAATATGTATACATATTATATTTCTTAAATTATTATTTATGTCTTCTAGCTTATACAACAATCCCATGCAAAATACATGGTTGTACTCACTTGTATCTCAAAGCGTTAATAAAGACACCCAGATATATCTCTATTCTTCTGACCTCTCCCCTGCTGTCCACCAACGTGTCAACAATTGCCTTTCTTCTATCTCTGATTGGATGTCCTCCCGCTTTCTGAAACTCAGTCTCTCTAAAACTGAATTTCTTATTTTTCCTCCTCATAACTCTGATCCTCCTCCTTCACTCTCCCTGCAGGTCGACGGTACCTGCCTCACCCCATCCTTTCAAGCTTGCTGTCATGGTGTAATTTTTGATCCTTTGTACCTCATGTCCAGTCTGTTGCTAAAACCTGCCGATTCCATCTTAAAAACATTGCCCGCATATGCCCCTTTCTTACGCAAGATGCTGCCAAGGAGCTTGTTCATGCTCTAGTAATCTCTCGCATGGATTACTGTAATTCTCTCCTAATTGGTCTCCCTAGAAGCCGTACTGTCCACCTACAATATGTGGTGAATGCTGCTGCCAGGCTTATCTTTCTCTCCTGTCGCTCCTCTCACACCTCACCCCTCTGTCAACATTGGCTTCCTGTCCCCTACAGGTGTCAATTTAAAATACTAACCCTTACCTATAAAGACCTAACCAACTCTAGCCCCTCTTATATTTCTTCACTGAGTCATAGGTATGCCCCCTCTCGGTCTCTCCGCTCTATTGGTGACCTCCTCCTTTCTGCTGCTCACACCCGTACTGCAAATTTCACGCCTGCAAGACTTCCCTCGGACGGCTCCTTTCCTTTGGAACAGCCTGCCTACCCCTGTCAGACTCTCCCCTAGTCTTCAATCCTTTAAGTCGTCCCTCAAAACCCATCTTTTCAGGATTGCTTATGGCCTCCAAGAGTAAATTCTATCTCTCAAACCTTCCTCTCGCTCTCTCCTATAGGGCCACACTCCACTCTCACCTCTAGTTCTGCAACTTTCCAACCATGTTTATTTGCTGTCTCTCTCAACACCCTTCCTATTGTGTTTTTATACCCCACCTCCTCCAGACTGTAAGCTCGTTTGAGCAGGGTCCTCAACTACCTATTGTTCCTGTTACATTTTGTTATTGTCTCATTTGGTACATTCCGCTTTTTTTGTAAAGTGCTGCGGAATAAGCTGGTGCTATATAAATACTACTACTACTACTAATAATAATAATTATAATAAACAGCCGCAAGAACTCTGCCGGCTATTTAAACACAGAGACTTCGTACAGATGCCAGCCTCTGATGAAGTGAGTTTGAACTCACAAAACGCATAAGGACTTTTGGCATCTGCCGCCAAATCACTTCACCACCGAGTCATAGTGGAACACAGGAGGAGAGAGCAGTGGAACGCACGTGGCACTTCATACAAGTTATTACCATTCTAACTATCTCCAAGCTGGCCCGGAGTGAAGGAACGTGATAGCCACTCATCACAGCATTGTCATGATATGCTTGTTTTCTATCTCCAAATTGTGAGTGTTTTTAATCTATTACAACTTAATAAATCAATTGCAAACAGTGAGCACTATGGTTTTCTATCATACTGTCTTGTAGAACGGCGTGACTTGAGACCAATATATATGATCTTTAAGTAATATTATGCCCAGCATTGTACAATACATATTTTGGACCGACTACAAAATTTTCTGATAGTACTATATCAAATATACTGTTTTAACAAAGCCAGCCAAACTGGAGTTCTTTGATACAGATAGACACTTAGTATCTACAAATATTGTATCAATTGCAACAAAGTTTTATATCCACGTGGTGATATTTTTTTAAAGACTGAGATCTATATACAAACTCTGTTTTTTATATTGGAACAATTACTATACGATTCACTGATTTGTATACTTCTGAAAGGAACATCACACACACCATAACTACTCCTGGAAACCTATTAGATTTAATCTAATAATCTTAATTTTTCTATATTCTGGCTTCTAGTGAGGGCCTGTCCTTCCAGTAGAGTAGTACAGTACTAATATTCTGCAATTATTGTCTATTCTAATCTGAGGATTTTATTCTCAAATATATTCTAAGATTGTATATGGTTGGAGGTGTGGTAAGCATAATGTCGGCGGATCCGCGGACCGCAAGGGTAAGTACAGAGGGGCTGACACTTAAAGGGACACTATAGTCACCTGAACAACGTTAGCTTAATGAAGCAGTTTTGGTGTATAGAACATGCCCCTGCAGCCTCACTGCTCAATCCTCTGCCATTTAGGAGTTAAATCCCTTTGTTTATAAACCCTAGTCACACCTCCATGCATGTGACTTGCACAGCCTTCCATAAACACTTCCTGTAAAGAGAGCCCTATTTAGGTTTCTTTATTGCAAGTTCTGTTTAATTAAGATTTTCTTATCCCCTGCTATGTTAATAGCTTGCTAGACCCTGCAAGAGCCTCCTGTATGTGATTAAAGTTCAATTTAGAGATTGAGATACAATTATTTAAGGTAAATTACATCTGTTTGAAAGTGAAACCAGTTTTTTTTTCATGCAGGCTCTGTCAATCATAGCCAGGGGAGGTGTGGCTAGGGCTGCATAAACAGAAACAAAGTGATTTAACTCCTAAATAACAGTGAATTGAGCAGTGCAATTGCAGGGGAATGATCTATACACTAAAACTGCTTTATATAGCTACAGTAATTTAGGTGACTATAGTGTTCCTTTAAGAGATCCCCGAAGCCAGTAGCGCTTATAGGCCACACAGAGTAGGAGGATGGCTATCTGGACAAGAAAGGTTCTGATTCAGGTTTATCAGGGTCTCTGCCACATGGTCTATGGTGCTGTGCTGCTGACCAACTGAAAATAAACAAAGAGGGGCGGAGCCAAGCAGCCATGCTGAGCAGTTGCCCATGAGAAGGGCTCTGTGCAAAAACGGTCACAATTAGCTAAAATTGGGGCAAAAACCTACCAAATTGACAGCTAAGCGACCTGGAGAAGGGAGTCCAAGACTGTGAAGTCAAGCACCAAGTTTCCCGACTGACAGCAGTGGCTTCTACCCGGGGATAGACCTGAGGCCTACTCAGAAAAAGCGAGGGAGGCGGCCGATCCCTACGCTGACTGCAGCCACACACCTGGAGGTCACCCCGGTACACTCCCTCCCCCCCTGCCGGTGAGGGATATCCCGGTAACCAAAGCCTGAGACACAGCGGCAACACTACAACAGTGACTGTCCCACGCTGGGAACAGCACTGACAAGCATGGCGGCCACCACTTGTAACCCTCTGAACAGCGCCCCACTACCCCCTCTCGAGGAAAGGCTGGATCGCCTGTTTGTTGCTTTTTGGGCCAAAATCTATCACCAGGAGGGCACAGGAGTGGAGACCCCACCAGCAACAACCCAGAGGGTGCCCGGGCAGAGGTCTGCAGTTCCCGACCGGGGCAAAGACAAAGCCCGGATGGCGGGAGGGAGGAGGCGGCGACCCGACACAAACCTCGAAACCACAGACCAAGACCAGCGGTGAGTAGTTATACTCCCCAACAGGGACTACCCCTTTGCAGCCTCACCAACCTCCGGCAGACCAGCTCCCACCATGTGGGTAACCCACACAAGAGACCCAAAGCTGAATCATGCTGCACATCCACAGCACCCCTGAGAACACTTACCCAAGAGACTGAACTGCCACACATGATTACGACCAAAGCGGCCCTCAGTAAGACACCCTCTCCAGCTATGACACCACTGCGCAAGCAGGGCATCGGCTGAAACGGTCACACCATCGACGCATCAGCCCTCCACCGGGAGGTGCACGCAGGCCGGATGACTGTAGCATGAGCTCTACACATTCGCATGCCGGGACTCTCTCCTGCAGATGCCTAGTATGCACCCCTAACATGCCTCTGTGCTAATTAACTAGCTGGCAACCCAGACTTGTGCCTGGAGGGACTAAAGTTTTTACAATACCCTCAGTTGATATACCTTGTAGACCAGCATGTCTCCATATTATACCCTGCAGGCTAGCATAGTTTGAGACTAGTAATCACACTAATAATTGCACTAAGCCGTACATACCTTTGACAAATGTGCCTAGCCTCAGTATACTACAGAGCATTAACCCAATCTAACTTGAACCTTCAAAGCATGTATGTTACACACAGTGGTTTGTCCGCTGGCCTAGTCAACACTTAATGCCAAATAGATATATGTTTAGCTTGTTCTCTAAGAATCTATTCTCCATAATCCTGCCTCGTAAGCCTGTTTTGCCATTTATTTTCTTATACTTTTCAACATGTCTAGATAAGCGATGATTTCTAAGAGGCTTTTCCCTATACCCCAGACAAAAATAAAGAATAAAAAAAAATAAAAAATAAACAAATACAATTTGCGTGGAGCCCATGAGCTCAGTCAACATGCTTCCATTCATCTAGCCAATCAGGCCCCACCCCTCGATTTACTAGTTTTTCATAAATTCATGCTTTCATGTCACGTGACTGTGACATCCCTCAACCGTTTTTTTTTTCTTTCAATTTGTATGCTATTATAAACAGGTAAACTCCACATGACTGCAACACTTTGATAAAGCCTATTGTCTGGCAAAACGCATCAGTGTATTTTTACTTTGCCTGTTTTATATAAGTATATTTTATATACTTTATACTTACCTTGGACCTTCCTGACTGTTAGAATATTTTATCAAGAGGACTCTAACTTCTAAATCCTTGCCGGGGATACTACCTAAGTTATAAGGACTGAGCAAAACCTATTTTTATTCTCCTCTTGTGAGTATCTCTTCGTTTATACTGTTGTATCTCTTTTTAGCACAGAGCACTATTTTTGTTTTATTTTTATATAACATTTGCATCTGTGATTTGATGCTACTACGCTTGGAAGCAATGATTCCTATATGCTACAACCGGGACCGGATCTACACACATCTTATGCTGAATACCAGTTCAAGACTCCACCATACCAGCATATCCACAGGCGGAGATTGTACCGTCCAGGCGCAAACATTTGGAGCTGATCAGAAGCTCTAAATAACAGTAAATTGCATTTCTTTACTTACCTCCCGATTACCTATGTTGTGTTTCCTCTTTTTTGCATATTGACTTATTTTGTTTTGGATCTGAGGACACCTACAACGCTGCTACCCTGCCACCATGAAGCAATTTTGGTGTATAGATCATGCCTCTGAAATCTCACCGCTCAATTATCTGCCATTTAGGAGCTTAAATTTAAGCTAAAATTGTTTTGGTGCCTATAGTGTCCCTTTAAATTTAAAGTGCATTTTGAATTCTCATCAGTGAATATCTCTGATAGGCTTCATCACATTATAATGTCACTCCTGAATCATGTAGTCAAACAGAGAGCTATTCAGACACACAAATAATCTACAGCCATCTTTTATGGGAAGGAAGTAGCAATGTTTGGGCTCTAAATTAGAGCTTTCGATACCACTAGCCAAGGTGGGGCTCAAACGACGCTGCTCTGTTCCAATTTTATTGCATTATTGGGTGTTTTGTCCACTTCAGTCTGCATGGCAAGATAAGGAATAATTCCATTACATTGGCATGTGCAGTCCTATTCCCAATGCTTCTACACTTGAATCTTTTTGACGGTCACCCTCTTATATTTTTACACGTGTTATGTGTCTTGATAAAAGTCTCTGTAGTAGATTAAAATGTTTGATTTAATGAACCCACTGAAAATTAAATCCAAATGCACCTTTCCTTTGATACTTTCTCTCTCTCTGTCTAAAAGTTTACAAGGGAACTCTCATTTTTTGGAGACCAATACATACCCAATAGCCCAATTTATTATTCAAGAATATCAAATGATACAGTCTTTTAATTTGAGGAAATTTACACTACAAACTACTGTAGATTGTTCTGGTTTATTTTGCAAGATCGCCACCTAGTGGCTTTATTAAAGGAAACATTTCATTTGTTTAAAGTTAATCAGTCCAAAAACATGTCATCATGCAAATTAACCACTAGAAATGAACAATGGTCGCAGTGCATCAGACAGCTCCTAAAATGTGGGCGCAAGCTAGAAGCGGCAGGATGTCTTGTGGAGTTGCCTATCAAAACCATATTTGTAGTTTTTACTGCAATGCACACGATATAACAGTAAAGGGTACGGAAGTAAAAAAAAAAAAAAAAAATGGACATAATGTCCTCGCTCTAAAATGTATAGATAAGATTTTAATTATGCAGTACATGATTTAATGGAAAACTGTCATCATCTTACTTTATTACTGCAATTAAAAGATTCAGTGTGCATTTTGTTTGTAATGAATATATGAATAACTTATTAGAACATCTTGTGACTTACACTTGCCATGGTGCCCTGGTGTCATGGTGCAGAGATCTTTAGCACTCTTTGGTCAGAATAACTGCGTATCTGCTTATATCATGTACAATTTGATGATGTGAAAGCATCCTGCAGGCCATGTTGTAAGTGCCCTTTCCTTACTCCAATAATTCTAGGTTTTATGAACACACTAGCACTTGATCAGTGGCGTCTCTAGGATTCATTTTTAGGGGGGGCACATGGCGGGCCAGGGACAAAAGTAGGGGGGCACATTTAACCCCGCCCTCACCGCAGTTTGACCCCGCCCCTGCCGCATGTTAAGCCCCGCCCCCGACACAATGTTTTTTTTTTTGCTTTTTTAAAATAATCCCTGGTGGAGAATTCATTATTTTTCACCAAGGATTATTAAAAAACAAACACATTTCCCTTGATACAGTCCACACACACACACACACACACACAGACTGCTGAGTCCTTACACACACAGAGACACAGACTGCTGACCATACACACACACACACAGACTGCTGATTCCACACACACACACACACACACACACAGACTGCTGAGTCCATACACACATACAGACTGCCAGGGGAGGGCTGGCAGCCTTAGGCCTGGGGGGCAAAACCAGTCAAGTGGCCCATTGCGCCACCAAATCAGTTCACCATCCATGCCCACCTTTTTCTGGTTTTATAACGGATATTGATGTTATGCTAATCAGTAGCTCTTTGCCATACCCGCTCCTTCACGGCTCTGACTTTCAATGTTGTCAGAGCACAGGCTGAGAATCTCTGAGCCTGTGCTCTGACTCACTAACTGAGCGCCGGAACCACGAGGGAGAGGATATGATCTGACTGCACCTACTGCTGGTGCGCACCAGTGGACCACCAGCGAATCGTTTAAATTAAATATGCTGGTGTACCCAACTTGTGAGCTGGCCCTTGTGGGCTGGCCCTGCTGACACACACTGATGTTACTACTTAGACATCCCTCAATATTAATATTGAGATGAGAGTAAATACCAATAAACTGTGGAAACAGAGCTGATCCCCCCAAATTTATAAAGGTTTGCTTAGAGGATTTATTCAAGATTAAATCATGCCTCTTCCTCTCTCCCCCATGTGCTGCTCTGTAGGCTGGGAGGAAGTGAAGAGTAATCACAGTCTCCCAGCACAACGCCACCTGTGGCTGCATGGGGAACAGCTGTTTAATGTAATGCTTGCAGGACGGCCAGCTGCCGCAGAACCTCTTTGTTTCCGTCTCTGCAAAGGGCTCCAGGCACTGCTTGTTGTGAGTGTGAGCCACTGTAAATTAGGGGCAGAGGGCACTTGCACTGCGGTCAAGACGGGTCTGGGCAGGAGGAGAGTGCAGTGCAATCAGTGCACTCCCCTCCTGTGGGTCACCAGTAGACTGGTGCACCTGCCCAGGATCAGAGCCGGTGCAAGGATTTTTGCCGCCCTAGACAAAATATAAATTTGCCGCCCCACCCCCATGTGACATCACAATGCCCCACCCATATGATCTGCCATATGAACTAACGCCAGTGCTGCACACAGTGTGTGTTTACATTAAAAAGCCTGCAGGGACCAGCTATTGACACCAGAACCACTTCATTAAGCTATAGTGTCCCTTTAATGTGAGGTAAATTATAGATTAGTGTCACTAATAATATACTAGATTGCCTACTTACAATTAGAAGAGGATGATGATGGGCTGCAGTTTGGCTCCACTGGTCTGGTGTAGAACAGGACCTCTGGAGGCTGTTTGCAACTGTGGTCACAAAATTCAACGTTCTGGGAGAATTGGAAGCAGCTCCATTTTTTGGGGGCCTCTTACACAGCTCATGGTCTGGGCCCCAGTGCCTGACGGTGAGTATGCCCATAAGGCCCGCTCATAAGTCCACTTATATGTTCCACCCACCCATGAGCTCGCTCACAGGGAGTGGAGTGTGTAGGGGATGTGTTATGTGTTATCTAATATGTGTGCTTATGGTATGTAGTGTATAGGGATACCAGTTTGTGCAGGTGATGCAGTGTGTTTGTGTGTAGTGGAAGCAGTGTGTATTTGTGTATAAGGGATGTATTATGTGTTTCTGGTTGTGTGTGAGGGATGCATTGTGTGAATCTGTGTTTGTAGGCATAAGGGATGCAAGGTGTGTGTCTGTATGTGTGTGCATTGAGTGTAAGAGATGCATTGTGTTTCTGTGTGTATGTAAGAAAACAGTGTGTGTGTGTTTGCATGTGTGTGTAAGGGTTTGCATTGTATGTTTCTGTGTATGTGTGCAAATGATGCATTGTCTTTGTGTGTAAGGGTTGCATTGTGTGTGTGCAATGGATGCATTGTGTGTTTCTCTGTGTGTAAGGGAAGCATGTTCTGTTTCTGTGTATGTATAGGGATGCATTGTGTGTTTCTGTGTATGTATAGGGATGCATTGTGTGTTTCCGTGTATGTATAGGGGTGCATTGTGTGTTTCTGTGTATGTATACGTATGTATAGGGATTGTGTGTGTGTGTGTGCGCGTAGTGTTAAAGAGCTCCCTGTCTTGCCCCCTGTCCTATAGAGCTGTCCCTTCTGTCCCTTAGAGCTCTCCCCTGCCCCTTAGTGGTCTCTCCTCTCCCCCACCCTCCCCTAGCGGTCTCTTCTCACACTCACCCACCCTCCCTGTGCTCTTCTCATCCCCCCTCCACCCTCCCTGTGTTCTTCTCACTCCTCCCTCTGTGTGTTCTCACCCCCCCTGTGTTCTTCTTACACCCCCTCCTCCCTGTGTTCTTCTTACTCCCCCCTTGTTCTTCTTACCCCCTTCTTATTATTAATCCCCCCTTCTTCTTACCCCCCTTCTTCTTCTTAACCCTCCTACTTCTTCTTACCCCCTCTTCTTCTTCTTCTTACCCCCTCCTTCTTCTTCTTACCCCATTCTTCTTCTTACCCCAATTCTTCTTCTTACCCCTTCTTCTTCTTACCCCCCTTCTTCTTCTTACTCCCCCCTCTTCTTCTTACTCCCCCCTCTTCTTCTTACTCCCCCTTCTTCTTCTTACCCCCCTCTTCTTCTTACCCCCTCTTCTTCTTACCCCCTTCTTCTAATTACTCCCCACTCTTGTTCTTACTACCCCCTTCTTCTTCTTACCCCCCTCTTTTTCTTATCTCCCCTCCTTCTTACTTCCCCCTTCTTACTCCCCCCTCTTATTATCCCCCCTCCCCTCTTCTTACTCCCTCTCTTCCATCTTCTTACTCCCTCTCTTCCCTCTTCTTACTCCCCCCTCCCCTCTTACTCCCACCTCTTCTTACTCCCTCTCTTCCCTCTTCTTACTCCTCCCTCCCCTCTTACTCCCCCCTCTTCTTACTCCCCCTCCCTTCTTCTTACTCCCCCTTCTTCTTACTCTCCCCCCTCCCCTCTTCTTACTCTCCCCCCTCCCCTCTTCTTACTCTCTCCCCCTCCCCTCTTCTTGCTCTCCTCCCCTCCCCTCTTCTTACTCTCCCCCCTCTTCTTACTCTCCCCCCTCCCCTCTTCTTACTCTCCCCCCTCCCCTCTTCTTACTCTCCCCCCTAACCTCTTCTTACTCTCCCCCCTCTTCTTACTCTCCCCCCCTCCCCTCTTCTTACTCTCCCCCCCTCTTCTTACTCTCCCCCCTCCCCTCTTCTTACTCTCCCCCCCTCTTCTTACTCTCCCCCTCCCCTCTTCTTACTCTCCCCCCTCCCCTCTTCTTACTCTCCCCCCTCCCCTCTTTTTACTCTCCCCCTCCCCTCTTTTTACTCCCCCCTCTTCTTACTCTCCCCCCTTCTTACTCTCCCCCTCTTCTTACTCTCCCCCCTCCCCTCTTCTTACTCTACCCCCCTCTTCTTACTCTCCCCCCTCCCCTCTTCTTACTCTCCCCCCTCCCCTCTTTTTCTACCCCCTCTTCTTACTCTCCCCCCTCCCCTCTTTTTACTCCCCCCCCTCTTTTTACTTCCCCCCCTCGTTTTACTCCCCCCCTCCCTTCTTTTTACTTCCCCCCTCCCCTATTTTTACTCCCCCCCCTCCCTTCTTCTTACCCCCTCCCCCCCTTCTTCTTACCACCCCCCCCCCCTTCTTACCCCCTCCCCTGTAGGTGGCCGAGCTGCACTCCGGTCCGCGGTCCCGGCCGGAGTGATAGGATGGTGCTCAGTGTGCACCTTCCTGTCAGTCCGGCCGGGTACAGGAAACAGAAACTCCTGTTCCGCGCGGAACAGGAGTTTCTGTTTCCTGTACCCGGCCGGACTGACAGGAAGTGCACACTCAGTGTGCACCTTCCCATCACTCCGGCCGGGACCGCGGACCGGAGTGCAGCTCGGCCACCTACAGGGGAGGGAGGGAAAAGCTGTTGCAGCCGTCTGAGCGCTCTTTACAGAGCGCTCGGCGGCTGCAGCATTTAAAGGGCCGGCCCGCCGCGGCCGGTCCTAAAAGAATTTCGGGCGGCCTGGGGGGCAATTGCCTCCCTGCCCCCCGGCCCAGCCCGCCCCTGCAGACTGCTGAGTCCATACACACAGGGGCGGACTGAGAACCCTCAGGATCCCCAGGCAAAATAAATCAAGGGCCCCCTTACAGGCCCCACCTATACTCCGCAGCAAGCACCACCCATGTCCCGCCTCCATGCACCGCCTCCAGCCACACCCTACACAATCTTTAGACACAAGGAACAAAAGTGTAATAATCCCTTCAAGGCCCCAGTAGAGACTACAATTGAGGGCTAATGGGCCATGGAGGGGGGTCTTTCTAGCAGAGGCTATCTCAGTGTCCTTTAGAGAGTGTGTTAGAAAGAATCCCCTCCAGGCCCTATTAGAGACTACAATGGAGTCTAATAGGCTTGGAAGGGGGTCTTTCTAACAGAGGCCATCTCAGTGTCCCTGCTGGAAACAGTCGCCTCCAGGCCCCAGTAGAGACTACAATTGAGGGCTAATGGGCCATGGGGGGGGGGGGGGAGCATTCTAGCAGAGGCTATCTCAGTGTCCTTTAGAGAGTGTGTTAGAAAGAATTTCCTCCAGGTCCCATTAGAGACTACAATGGAGTCTAACGGGGCCTGGAGGGGGTCTCCAACACTCTGGTTCCTATTCACAATATAGCAACACAACATAGCTCGCTGATACCTAGGCCAAATTGGCTCCTCTTACCTTAATTACTGTTGCTGGCTGGCAGTCTGTGGGCTTGCTGGAAGGCTGTGGGCTTACTGGCTGCGGCTGGCAGGCTGTGGGCTTGCTGGCTACTGCCGGCAGGCTGTGGGCTTGCTGGCTGCGACTGGCAGGCTGTGGGCTTGCTGGCTGCGGCTGGCAGGCTGTGGCTTGCTGGCTGTGGCTTGCTGGCTGTGGCTTGCTGGCTGGCAGGCTGTGGCTTGCTGGCTGCAGTTGGCAGGCTGTGGGCTTGCTGGCTGTAAGCCTAACTGGTGGCCTGTGGGCTGGCTGGCTGGCTACTGGCCAGCCTGTGGGCTGGCTGGCTGGCCGGCCTGTGGGCTGGCTGGCTTGCTGGCTACTGGGGCACTTGTAGATTATTTAAAGAAATAATCCATGCACAATAACCACTACTGCTCTGTGTAGTCGTTATGGTGCCAGGAGGGCCGGGCCCCCCTCCCAGAGTAAGTAGTCAAACCGTTTAAGAACAGTTTGACAACTTACCTGGGGTCTGCTGGGATGTGAGGCTGTAGTAGGGTATAGGAGCAGTGTGTAATGTGTGTAAGGTGCAATGTGTAAGGGGTGCAGTGTGTGTGAAAGGTTCAGTGTGTGAGTGGGTGTAGTGTGTGAATGTGTAGGGTGTGTGGGGCAATGTGTGTATGAGGGAGCTGTGTATGTGTGTGGAAATTTTAGTATGGGGGGCTGTGTGTGTATGGGTGGGCAGTGTATGTGTGTGTGAGGAAAAAACAGGTTATGCAGACCACATAGCTTGCAAGAAGCAGGTATATGGGCTGCAAGGTGTCTGGAAATCGTCAAGTAATCAAAAATAGTAATAATGTAATGATAATATCCCCTTTAACCCCTTAAGGACCAAACTTCTGGAATAAAAGGGAATCATGACATGTCACACACGTCATGTGTCCTTAAGGGGTTAAATCAACAATATATTGGTATCTTAAAAATAGATAGGGTAAATCTAATTCTTCCAAATAATATTCGTGTAGAGTCTATCTATGCATATCATATATCCAATGAACTGAGCTTTAATGTGTCAGGCTCAAAATGGTCCTTACTAGATATGCTGACTCATGAATTTAGAAGTAGGAAGAAAAAATGCAAGCTTGCCACTTAGTTAGAGTTGCCAGAGTGGATACTTCTATCTGTGGATACAACTGTATGTGCATAAATATGCCTCCATTATTTAGAATAAAGCCGATTTAAGGAGTACATTTAAGGAGTACATATGTATGCTATACGAGTTCCACCTAGGACCCAGAGTAGTCGCTGTATATATCAAGAGAAAGTAAAAAGATATTATGGATATCGTGATGCTTAGAATGCCCACGGCATATCCATGTATAGTATAGCAGTAATAAAGAAAGATATATATACAGATTTAGTCCCTTAGAGTTGCTAGGTTTGTAATACAAAGTAATATTCTCAATGGCAACACAGTCTCCAGTACATATAAGTCTGCTTGGTCAGACCTCCTCAAGTGGCAAAAGTTTGCTACTATCTATCAATACCAAACATGAAAAAACAAAAACATAAGTGCCATAATTATAGTGTCATACTGTGAATAAGTGAAGAGAAGTGTGTGCTGTCTATAAATAAGACAGACAGGCGTTATGTACTGGAGACTGTGTTGCCATTGAGAATATTACTTTGTATTACAAACCTAGCAACTCTAAGGGACTAAATCTGTATATATATCTTTCTTTATTACTGCTATACTATACATGGATATGCCGTGGGCATTCTAAGCATCACGATATCCATAATATCTTTTTACTTTCTCTTGATATATACAGCGACTACTCTGGGTCCTAGGTGGAACTCGTATAGCATACATATGTACTCCTTAAATGTACTCCTTAAATCGGCTTTATTCTAAATAATGGAGGCATATTTATGCACATACAGTTGTATCCACAGATAGAAGTATCCACTCTGGCAACTCTAACTAAGTGGCAAGCTTGCATTTTTTCTTCCTACTTCTAAATTCATGAGTCAGCATATCTAGTAAGGACCATTTTGAGCCTGACACATTAAAGCTCAGTTCATTGGATATATGATATGCATAGATAGACTCTACACGAATATTATTTGGAAGAATTAGATTTACCCTATCTATTTTTAAGATACCAATATATTGTTGATTTAAAGGGGATATTATCATTACATTATTACTATTTTTGATTACTTGACGATTTCCAGACACCTTGCAGCCCATATACCTGCTTCTTGCAAGCTATGTGGTCTGCATAACCTGTTTTTTCTATATACAATTTGGGGTTAAGCCCCCTGAGATCTCTGGAGTCTCTAATAGGTACTAAACAAGTTTATTGACACCGGTAGAGCCAACCTTGTCAGGCACTACATGGTAGAAGTTTACTTGTTACATGCATGTTATGTGTGTGTGAGGCAATGTGTGTAAATGTGTATGGTGTGTGTGGGGGCATTGTGTGTGTGTATGGGGGGCAGTGTGTGAATGTGTATGGTGTGTGGGGGCAGTGTGTTTATGGGGCTAGAGTTCACTCTCACCACTGCGACCACCAGGAATCCCTGGTGGTCACAGTGTTGAGAGTGAACTCTAGCCCGTAGCTCCAGGGCTAGAATTTACTCTCGCAAGAGCCGTAACGTTGCCGTGGTAACCGCGGCAACGATCTGTGCTCGCGCAAGAAGGACCCAGAGGAGCTGCAGGCTGAGCTCCCGGGTCCTCTCTTCCTCCCTCCCCTGCCGGCTGCCCGCACGGTGCCTGCGGACAGGGGAGGGGGCAATTGCCCTCCTCTTACTCCCCCCTCCCCCTCTTCTTACCCCCCTTCTTACTCCCACCCTCTTCTTACTCACTCTCTTCTTACCCCCCTTCTTACTCCCCCTCCCTCTCTTCTTACTGCCCCTCCCTCTCTTTTTTATCCCCCCTCCCTCTCTCTTCTTACCCCCCTCCCTCTCTTCTTACCCCTCCCTCTCTCTTCTTACCCCCCCTCCCTCTCTATTTTTACCCCCTCTCTATTTTTACCCCTCTCTCTCTTTTTACCCCCCTCCCTCTCTCTTTTTACCCCCTCCCTCTTTACCCCCTTCCCTCTCTTTTTACCCCCCTCCCTCTTTACCCCCTCCCTCTTTACCCCTTCCCTCTTTACCCCCCTCCCTCTCTCTTTTTACCCCCCTCCCTCTTTACCCCCTTCCCTCTCTTTTTACCCCCCTCCCTCTTTACCCCTTCCCTCTTTACCCCCTTCCCTCTCTCTTTTTACACCCCCTCTCTCTTTTTACCCCCCTCCCACTCTCTTTTTACCCCCCCTCCCACTCTCTTTTTAACCCCCCTCCCACTCTCTTTTTAACCCCCCCTCCCACTCTCTTTTTAAACCCACCACTCTCTTTTTAACCCCCCCACTCTCTTTTTAACCCCCCCTCCCACTCTCTTTTTAACCCCCCACTCTCTTTTTAACCCCCCCCACTCTCTTTTTAACCCCTCCCACTCTCTTTTTAACACCCCCCACTCTCTTTTTAACCCCCCCTCCAACTCTCTTTTTAACCCCCCCACCCCACTCTCTTTTTAACCCCCCCACCCCACTCTCTTTTTAACCCCCCCACCCCACTCTCTTTTGAACCCCCCCTCCCACTCTCTTTTTAACCCCCCCCACTCTCTTTTTAACCCCCCCTCCCACTCTCTTTTTAAAACCCCCCACTCTCTTTTTAACACCCCCAATCTCTTTTTAACACCCCCACTCTCTTTTTAACCCCCCCACCCCACTCTCTTTTTAACCCCCCCACCCCACTCTCTTTTTAACCCCTCCCACTCTCTTTTTAACCCCTCCCACTCTCTTTTTAACCCCCCCTCCCACTCTCTTTTTAAACCCCCACTCTCTTTTTAACCCCCCCTCCCTCTCTCTTCTTACCCCCCTCCCTCTCTTCTTACCCCTCCCTCTCTCTTCTTACCCCCCCTCCCTCTTTACCCCCTTCCCTCTCTTTTTACCCCCTCCCTCTTTACCCCCTCCCTCTTTACCCCTTCCCTCTTTACCCCCCTCCCTCTCTCTTTTTACCCCCCTCCCTCTTTACCCCCTTCCCTCTCTTTTTACCCCCCTCCCTCTTTACCCCTTCCCTCTTTACCCCCTTCCCTCTCTCTTTTTACACCCCCTCTCTCTTTTTACCCCCCTCCCACTCTCTTTTTACCCCCCCTCCCACTCTCTTTTTAACCCCCCCTCCCACTCTCTTTTTAACCCCCCCACTCTCTTTTTAAACCCCCCACTCTCTTTTTAACCCCCCCACTCTCTTTTTAACCCCCCCTCCCACTCTCTTTTTAACCCCACTCCCACTCTCTTTTTAACACCCCCCCACTCTCTTTTTAACCCCCCCTCCAACTCTCTTTTTAACCCCCCCACCCCACTCTCTTTTTAACCCCCCCACCCCACTCTCTTTTGAACCCCCCCTCCCACTCTCTTTTTAACCCCCCCTCCCACTCTCTTTTTAACCCCCCCTCCCACTCTCTTTTTAAAACCCCCCACTCTCTTTTTAACACCCCCCCACTCTCTTTTTAACACCCCCACTCTCTTTTTAACCCCCCCACCCCACTCTCTTTTTAACCCCCCACCCCACTCTCTTTTTAACCCCTCCCACTCTCTTTTTAACCCCTCCCACTCTCTTTTTAACCCCCCTCCCACTCTCTTTTTAAACCCCCCCTCCCACTCTCTTTTTAACCCCCCCCTCCCACTCTCTTTTTAACACCCCCCCACTCTCTTTTTACCCCCTCCCATGTAGCGTGGCCGAGCTGCTGTGCGGTCCGCGGTGCCCGGCCGGAGTGATAGGAAGGTGCACACTGAGCACCTTCCTATCACTCCGGCCGGGCACCGCGGACCGCACAGCTACAGGGGAGGGGAGGTGAGAAGCTGCAGCCGCCTGAGGCTCTTAAGAGAGCGCGCAGGCGGCTGCAGCATTTAAAGGGGCGGCCGGGCCCCCTGATGGCGGGCCCCCCTCCCGGCCGGGCCCTCGGTCAGTCCGCCCCTGCATACACACATATAGACTGCTGAGTCCATACACACATACAGACTGCTGAGTCCATACACACATACTGCTGAGTCCACACACACACACACTGTAGCGGTACTTACCTTATCCGGGGGCCGGACGCGGTCCTCTCTTCAAGCCGCGCGCGGTCCTGCGGCTGCACGAGCCGCGCGCGGCTCGTCCGACTGTTCTGACAGGAGGGCGGGCAGTGACCGCGAGAAGCGGTCACGTGTCCCGCCTGCAGCTAAGAGCGCGCCGCGAATCTCGGGCGCGCTCTTAAAGAGACAGTGGGAGCCTAAATTGCAAAAAGGCTCCCATTGGCTCCTGTCATGCCAATCACCCCATACACTTACCTGTTGGGGGAGTGGAAGTGACAGGAGCCAATCACATTAGTTTGAAGGCTACTTATACTTACCCTTTTCCCTTAGTTCCTTGCCCTATCGTGGTTTCTGCTACAGTTCCCTTTAGTGCTTGTTGTGTTCAGTTGTGTTTCTCCGTATTTGACCTTGGCTTTGTATTCTGACTTCGTTTTCGCTTTATCCTATTCTGTACTGTTTGCCGGCTTGCTGATTCCTGTGTACCAGTCCCCGGCTAGTTTTCGTTTACGCTGTCTCTTTGTGCCCTTGACCTCGGATCGTTCCTGACTCTGTCTTATCCTATTACGTCGAGTCCGGCCACTCTAAGGTCCGGTAGACGTATCTCTCCTCTGTACTGTCATCTGTTAGGGCTGGATCCTGCGTGTAGGGGTATATACTCGTTACATTACGATAGGGCCATGGACCCAGCAGATTTAGCTCAACAGATGGCGACCCATGAGGCTAGATTTGTAGAGCAGGATCACCGTATGGATCAAATAGCTCAGGCTCTCCAGACGCTCTTAGCTAGAACCATTCCAGCAACCGCACCTAACCCTCCTGCTTCCTGAAGTATCGACTATGCCTAACGCTACAGCACATTTAACGCCTCCTCCTAGGTATGGAGGGGATTCTAAGACATGCAGAGGGTTCATTAACCAAATAGAGTTTCATTTTGAAATGTATCCACGTTCATTTCCCACAGAGAGGTCTAAAGTTGGGTTCTTTATGCACCAACTTACCGACAAAGCACTTGAATGGGCAAACCCTATTTGGGAGGCTAATGGACCTATGGTGCATAACTTTCACAGTTTCCTAACAGCTTTTCGCAGAACTTTTGATACTATGAAAAGGTCTAAGAATGCCGCTAGAGCATTAATGAGGGTTAAACAGGGTTCTAGGTCTGTGGCTGATTACGCTATACAGTTTCGTACCCTTGCCTCACAGGTCGATTGGACCAATAATGGGTTAACTACGGCCTTCATGGAAGGTTTATCAGACTCTATATTGGATGAGGTAGCAGCTAAGGAGCTTCCTATTGCCTTAGAGGACCTTATTGACTACCTCATCGATATAGATAATAGGATTCGTGACAGGCTCTATACTAAGAACAGGAATAGACGTTTTGTTACACCTATTCAACCCAGAGTTAATATACCGGAGAGTGTTAAAGTACCTGAAGAGGAACCTATGCAATTAGGGGTTGCCAAACTCTCAGATACTGAGAAATTACATAGGAGAAGGGAGGGACTCTGCCTATATTGTGGTAAGAGAGACCATATGGTAAAGGAGTGTCCTCTGCTCCCGGAAAACTCTCGCACCTAAGACCTTATAGGGGACTGGCCTTGGGTGTGATTTCTAAGTCTCCTACATTGCCTCCTAACCGACTGCTTCTCCCTGTTTCTTTACATATGGGAGAGAGTTGTATAGTTGAAAACATAGACGCCCTGGTTGATTCTGGGGCAGCCGAGAACTTTATAGACTCTGGTTTTGTAAAGAGAAACAATATTCCCATCAGAGAGAAGGAGATACCCTTGGCCGTTGAGGCCATAGATGGTAGACCATTGATATCTCCAGTTGTTACTCACGAGACTGCACCGCTACACATGTACACAGGGGTTCTACACTATGAAACCATTCGGTTCCAGGTCATCACCTCTCCCTCTTCACAGTTGGTGTTAGGGTATCCATGGTTACGTGCCCACAATCCCATTTTTGACTGGGAGACAGGGCAGATAAAATCATGGAGTGAAGCCTGCTGTCACGATTCGGGGAACCCAACACGCTAACATACACACAGACACACACACAGAAAGTGTGCAGTACCGGTCCTTAGAGTGGCCGGGCTAAGCACACACAGAATAGTCAGGAGACAAGCCGAGTAAGGGGAACCAGAAAACAGAATAACGAGAAACAAGCCGAGGTCAAAGGGTAGGAGAAAGTCACAAAGTCAGTATAACAAGCCAGAGAGTACGTAACCAGAAATCACACGTTCAGAATCAATACTATAAAGCAAAGACCACAACAGGGCAGGGAGGAACAGGAAAGGTAAGTATATAAACCAGAAGGTTAATTCTGATTGGCTAATTTCCAATCAGAATTAACAATCACACGTGGGAGATATCTAAACCTCCCACTGTGATTGAGGCACTGTGCCTTTAACGCCGGGTCAGGTGACTGACCCCGGCGTGTAACAAATTGGCCGGTCTCCCAGCGTGCAGCGTCATGCATGCTGCCACTGGGGGACCCGGAAGAAGACGCGGACGGCACCCGTGGCTGGGAGGATGCCGCCCGCCGAACACCTGGCAGGAAGGGGACCGTGGACGGCTGGAGGGTGAGTGCCGCGAGCGGACTGCAGCCTCCCCTTGCAGCCGCCCGCGGGGTCCTGACATTACCCCCCCCTCGAAGACCGCCCAGAGGGCGGGAAGCAGAAGGCTTCAAAGGAAACCGGGCATGAAAGGAGCGGATCAAAGAGGGAGCGTGCAGATCAGAGCACGAAACCCACGACCGGTCCTCAGGGCCGTACCCCTTCCAATCCACCAGATATTGCAGCCGACCCCTAGAAACGCGAGAGTCGAGAAGGGCAGCCACTTCGTACACATCACTGGGGACAGCGCGAGGGGAAACAGGCCGCCCGAGGGGACGAGAGAACCGGTTGCAAAGCAAGGGCTTCAAAAGCGAAACGTGAAACGTGTTCGGAATGCGCATGGAAGAGGGCAAGTCCAGGGAGTAGGAAACGGGGTTAACCCTACGTAACACCTTGTAGGGACCAAGGAACCTGGGAGCGAACTTCATCGAGGGAACCTTGAGGCGGAGGTTCCTAGAGGACAACCATACCCTATCACCCGGAACATAGGAAGGGGCCGCACCCCTATGGCGATCAGCAAACTTCTTCTGAGCAGCCGCTGAACGGGACAGCGCAACATGGACCTGATCCCACATCTTCCGCAAAGAGGCGAGGTGCTGGTCCAAAGCGGGCATGCCCTTGTCGGAGAACGCACCGGGAAGGACGGAAGGCCGAAACCCATAAGCAACCTCAAAAGGACTTAAGCCAGTAGACGAATGAGACACCGTATTCCTGGCAAATTCAGCCCACGGAAGGAGGCGAGACCAGTCATCCTGGTGCGCATTAGTGAAGCAGCGCAAATACAACTCCACAGACTGATTAGCACGTTCGGCTGCACCATTAGACTGCGGGTGATAGGAGGAAGTAAACGACAAGGAGACCCCCATCTCAGCACAAAAACCCCTCCAAAACCGAGAGACAAATTGAGGACCCCTGTCAGATACAATATCCTCAGGTACCCCATGCAAGCGGAACACTTCCTTGGCAAACACCTGAGCAAGCTGAATCGCAGAAGGCAGTTTCTTAAGCGGAATAAAGTGCGCCATTTTAGAGAACCTATCCGTCACAGTTAATATCACTGTCTGACCATCAGAAGGAGGAAGGTCTACAATAAAATCCATGGATAAGTGGGTCCATGGTTTCTTGGGTATCGATAGAGGCATCAGGAGACCCTGGGGTCTCACATTAGGGGACTTACACTGCGTACAGACCCGACAAGCCTGCACAAAATCCACCACGTCTCGTTTGAGTGAAGGCCACCAGAACTGTTGAAGGAGGCCCTTATAAGTCTTGGTAACCCCTGGATGACCAGCAGTTTTGGCGGTGTGAAATAAAGTTAATAACTTCTTTCTGTCATTCACTTTAACGTATAGTCTGCCAACAGGCGTCTCAGGGGGTGCTTGAGTTTGGTATGTTTTAATATTATCAAGAACAAGAGACGAAACAACCAAACGGGTAGCAGCTATTATCTGAGACGCAGGTACAATAGGTTCAGGGGTCGGGTTAACAGATTCTAGAGGTTCATACTGTCGAGAGATAGCGTCAGCTTTGGCATTACGGCAACCAGGTCTATAGGTAATCACGTATTGGAAGCGTGAAAGGAATAGAGACCATCTAGCCTGCCGGGCGGACAACCTTCTAGCATCAGCTATATAGGAGAGGTTCTTATGATCTGTTATAACCATAACTTTGTGTCTAGAACCCTCTAATAAGTACCTCCATTCCTTAAAAGCCAACACAATAGCTAATAGTTCCCTGTTCCCAACATCGTAATTCTTTTCTGGATCAGATAACCTTTTTGAAAAGTAGCAACAGGGATGGAGGGGTTCGTCATACGATGATCTCTGTGACAGTACTGCTCCCACGCCTGATTCAGAAGCGTCCACTTCCATAACAAAGGGAAGGGAAGGATCAGGGTGGCGTAGTACTGGAGCAGAGGCAAATGCCTTCTTGAGAGTTTCGAAGGCCTTAAGGGCTTCAGGAGTCCAAACCCTAGGGTGTAGACCTTTCTTAGTCAGCTTCGTTATAGGGGAGATAAGTGGTGAAAAGTTTCTTATAAATTTCCTGTAATAGTTGGCAAATCCTATAAAACGCTGGATAGCCTTAAGACCTTGGGGAAGCGGCCAGGATAGTATGGCTTCTAACTTAGCAGGATCCATACTGAAACCCTGTTCGGAAATTATATATCCTAGAAATTGCACCGAGGTCTGATCGAACAAACATTTTTCTAATTTACAATAAAGTCCGTTCTGTAATAACCTTTTCAGCACCATCCTAACATGATTATGATGTGTCTGCAAATCAGGGGAATATACAAGGATGTCGTCAAGGTACACCACGGCACAGACATGCAATAGATCCCTGAGGACATCGTTTATTAGGTCCTGAAACACAGCGGGAGCATTACACAGTCCAAAAGGCATGACTAGATACTCGTAATGTCCGCTACGTGTATTGAATGCTGTTTTCCACTCATCATTCTCCTTTATACGAACAAGGTTATAAGCCCCCCTGAGGTCTAATTTAGTGAAGTATTTAGAACCTTTGACCCGGTCAAATAACTCCGTGATGAGGGGAATAGGGTAGGCATTTTTAATCGTTATATTGTTCAGGCCCCTGTAGTCTATACAAGGCCGTAGGTCACCCTCCTTTTTGGCAACAAAAAAGAAACCAGCCCCAGCAGGAGAGGAAGACCTTCTGATAAAACCTTTACTTAAGGCTTCCTTTATGTACTCCTCCATTACCTGGTTCTCTTTTTCAGAAAGAGGGTATACCTTACCCCTAGGCGGCATAGTACCAGGTAAGAGGTTTATGGCACAATCATATTCACGGTGCGGTGGTAGTTTATCTGCCTCCCTTTTTTCAAACACCATAGCTAGGTCCGCATACTCAGGAGGAACATTAACAGAAAGTGGCTTGGCTGTGGGTACATTAAGCAAGCCAACAGGACAAACACGAGTCATACATTCCCTTTGACAAGATTTCCCCCAGGAGAGAATCTCCAAACAACCCCAATCAATCATCGGATTGTGTTTAACCAACCAGGGGAAGCCCAAAACGACAGAGGCTGTAGGGGAGTTGATTATTTGAAAGGACAATCTTTCCTTGTGCAAGGCACCCACAGACATAACCAGTTCTTTGGTCTCATGGGTCACCAGAGGTTTCTCCAGTGGTCTACCATCTATGGCCTCCACAGCCAAGGGAGTGACCTTTTGGATCAGAGTCAAAGATGCGGTTTTAGCAAAACTCTCATCCATAAGATTGTCAGCAGCCCCTGAATCTATCAAGGCTTTGGTAATCACGGTAGTATTACCAACAAAAAGGGTAACCGTAATAAACGGTCTAGTAATGGGGACGTGAGGGGTAAACGACATAACACCCGAGGCCGACCCCTCTATAGGCCTTGGGTGCTGCAGTGTTCCCCGCAATTCAGGGCAGGTTCTTAGAAGATGTCCCCTTTTCCCACAGTAAAGGCATAACCCTTCCCTTCTTCGGTATGATTTTTCTACCTCAGTTAACCCAGTAACACCCAATTGCAAGGTTTCAGGGGGAGGTTGGCTAGAAGGGGGTAATGCCAGTAACGCAGTACTGGGTAAAGCAGGTAACATCTGAGTATACATACGCCTCTGACTACGTCTCTCTCTAATACGATTATCAATACGGATGATATAATCTATAAGATCATCCAGAAGGACAGGCAATTCCCTGGAGGCTATTTCGTCCAGGATGTAAGCGGCCAAACCCTCCTGAAAGGCTGTAACGAGGGCATCATTATTCCAAACCACCTCAGCTGCTAGAGTGCGGAATTCGATAGTGTAATCCGCTACAGATCTGTTAACCTGTCGGACCCTAAGCAGAGCTTTGCCAGCAGAAGCAACCCTGCCGGGTTGATCAAATGTGCGTTTGAAAGCGGTCAAAAAGTCTGCAAAGGACATTGGGGAAGCATTCTCCCACATGGGATTAGCCCATGCTAAAGCTCTCCCTGACAAGTGGTTTATCAAAAAGGCTATTTTAGATCTGTCAGTGGGATAGGAACGTGGATTCATCACCAAATGGATGTCAATTTGGTTGAGGAAACCACGACACAATGCCGGGTCACCGCTGTAGCGCTGTGGCGGCGTCATATGCACTACATGGGCAGGAACGGGTGCCGGAGTGGGAATGGGCTCGGGCACAGCAGCAGCCACCTCCTGAACGGCAGGCTGCAAGTGTGCAGTGCGAGCCAGTATGGTTTGCAAAGCTGGAGCAAACTGATCCATGCGGTGGTCCAAGCCATCCATTCTAGCCTCCTGATTAACTAGGAGCTGTGGTATGTCAGCAGGTTCCATTATGGCCCTGTTGTAATGTCACGATTCGGGGAACCCAACACGCTAACATACACACAGACACACACACAGAAAGTGTGCAGTACCGGTCCTTAGAGTGGCCGGGCTAAGCACACACAGAATAGTCAGGAGACAAGCCGAGTAAGGGGAACCAGAAAACAGAATAACGAGAAACAAGCCGAGGTCAAAGGGTAGGAGAAAGTCACAAAGTCAGTATAACAAGCCAGAGAGTACGTAACCAGAAATCACACGTTCAGAATCAATACTATAAAGCAAAGACCACAACAGGGCAGGGAGGAACAGGAAAGGTAAGTATATAAACCAGAAGGTTAATTCTGATTGGCTAATTTCCAATCAGAATTAACAATCACACGTGGGAGATATCTAAACCTCCCACTGTGATTGAGGCACTGTGCCTTTAACGCCGGGTCAGGTGACTGACCCCGGCGTGTAACAAATTGGCCGGTCTCCCAGCGTGCAGCGTCATGCATGCTGCCACTGGGGGACCCGGAAGAAGACGCGGACGGCACCCGTGGCTGGGAGGATGCCGCCCGCCGAACACCTGGCAGGAAGGGGACCGTGGACGGCTGGAGGGTGAGTGCCGCGAGCGGACTGCAGCCTCCCCTTGCAGCCGCCCGCGGGGTCCTGACACCTGCCATGAGTCATGTACTATTGAAGTCACGCCTGTGAATTCTATTAACGTTCCTACTGTTCCTCCTTTATCTACGACTATACCCTCTCAGTATTTAACTTTAAAGACTGTCTTTGATAAAAGAGAGGCTGACAAATTACCGCCTCACAGACCCTACGATTGTGCTATTGATTTGTTGCCTGGTACTATACCTCCTAAGGGCAGGGTGTACCCCCTATCGGTTCAAGAAAACCGTGTCATGGAGGAGTACATTAAAGAGTCATTAGACAAGGGATTTATTAGAAGATCCTCTTCTCCGGCTGGAGCGGGGTTCTTCTTTGTATCAAAGAAAGAAGGTGATTTAAGACCTTGCATTGATTATAGAGGTCTTAACAAGATCACCATCAAAAATGCTTACCCTATACCTCTAATAACAGAATTGTTTGACAGGCTCAAACATGCTACGGTATTCACCAAATTAGATCTTAGAGGAGCATACAATTTGATACGTATTAAAAAGGACCACGAATGGAAGACAGCCTTTAACACTCGGTCAGGTCATTATGAGTATACCGTCATGCCATTTGGGCTTTGCAATGCCCCAGCAGTGTTCCAAGAATTTATTAATGATGTCTTAAGGGATTTTATTCACTCATTTGTTATTGTGTACTTGGATGACATTTTAATATATTCTACAGACATTCACGCTCATCACAGACATGTTACAACAGTTCTGAAGACCCTTCTTGCTAATGGTCTTTATTGCAAATTAGAAAAATGTCTATTCGACCAGTCCGAGGTCCAGTTTTTAGGGTATTTGATTTCCGCCGAGGGTTTTCGGATGGATCCCCAGAAGCTCGCTGCAGTCATAGAATGGCCTCTGCCGCAAGGTCTGAAAGCCATCCAGCGTTTTCTGGGGTTCTCTAATTATTATAGACGTTTTATCAAAGGTTTTTCGTCTATAGTAGCGCCTATAACTCGTATGACTAAAAAGGATGGCAATACACGTGTCTGGTCTACTGAGGCACTTCAGGCTTTTGACTTTCTTAAGACTACGTTCGCCTCTGCCCCTATTTTAGAGCATCCTGTCCCCTCATTGCCATATATACTTGAGGTTGATGCTTCCGATATAGGGGTAGGTGCTGTCTTATCCCAAAGAGAGTCTCCTGACAAGCCATTGCATCCTTGTGGCTTCTTTTCTAAACAAATGTCCAAGGCAGAGAGGAATTATGATGTGGGTAATCGCGAACTCCTTGCTATCATTTTAGCACTCAAAGAATGGAGACATTTGCTAGAAGGAACTAAGGATCCTATTCTCATATTTACAGATCATAAGAACCTATCCTACCTTAGCGAAGCTAAAAGATTGTCTTCAAGGCAGGCTAGGTGGTCACTGTTCTTGTCTCATTTTAATTATATAATCACCTATAGGCCAGGTGACCGGAACACTAAAGCGGACGCTCTGTCCAGACAATTCGAGACTATTGACAAACAGGAGATTGATGTCACTCCTGTCATTCCCCCAGACAGGATAATAGCAACTACTATATTGTCTATTTCCTCGTCCCTCTTGCAGGCCATACAAGCGAAACAAGGCATGGCACCCAGCGAGAGGCCTAATGATAAATTGTTCGTTGACATTCCCGAGAGACGGGATATTCTGTCACTTTATCACGATACTAAGACTGCTGGACATCCTGGTATTTCCAAAACAGTGTCAGCCGTTTCTCGGTATTTCTGGTGGGATACCTTACGTAAGGATGTTACTGACTATATAAGTGCTTGTACTACTTGTGCATGTATGAAAACCTCTCGTAGAGTTCCTTGTGGGCTGTTGCATCCGTTGCCCGTTCCCGAGAGACCTTGGTCTAATCTATCAATGGATTTTATTGTTGAATTACCCCCTTCGAATGGTAACACAGTCATCCTAATGATAGTAGATCGATTACATGGTATTCCCTTATCTATTGTATCCGATAGGGGTAGCCAATTTATTTCCAGGTTCTGGAAAGCCTTTTGTTCGGAGATGGGTATTTCCCTCTCATTTTCTTCCGCTTACCATCCCCAGTCTAATGGAGCTGCTGAACGTGCCAACCAGTCTCTAGAGCAGTACCTCCGTTGTTTTGTGTCTCACCATCAGGACAATTGGTCTGACCTGCTTCCTTGGGCTGAATTTGCTCGGAATAATGCCACTCATGATTCTTCCGGCAAAAGCCCTTTTTACGTTGTCTATGGCCAGCATCCCGTTGTTCTTCCGGCTGCATTCTCCTCTCAGGGCATGCCAGTTCTGGATGAGCATTTGGCTGGTTTGCGTAATACTTGGGAGCAGGTTCAGCGTTCTTTGGTGGACTCTGCTGCCCGCCAGAAGGCTCAGGCTGACAAGCATCGAAGAGCGGCTCCTTCCTATGTTGTGGGGGACAGGGTTTTGCTTTCCACACGGAATATTCGCCTCCGGGTGCCTTCTATGAAATTGGCTCCCCGCTTCATTGGTCCTTATCGCATTATACATAAGGTTAATCCCGTTTCTTATGCCTTGGGTCTGCCTAAGAATCTGCGTATACCCAATGTATTTCACACCTCTTTGTTGAAGCCTTACGTACACAACCGCTATACCCGGCATACTCCCCCTCCCCCTCCTGTCTCTGTGGAGGGTCATGAGGAGTTCGAAGTATCTGCTGTTATTGACTCTCGTTTTCTTAGGGGTCGGCTTCAGTACTTGGTACATTGGAAGGGTTATGGGCCTGAGGAGCGCAGTTGGATTTCTGCGGACGCTGTTCATGCTCCCCGCCTTGTACGTTCTTTCCATTCGCGTTTTCCTGCCAGGCCTGGTCCTGCCCGCCCGGAGGGCGTGTCCTCAGGGGGGGGTACTGTAGCGGTACTTACCTTATCCGGGGGCCGGACGCGGTCCTCTCTTCAAGCCGCGCGCGGTCCTGCGGCTGCACGAGCTGCGCGCGGCTCGTCCGACTGTTCTGACAGGAGGGCGGGCAGTGACCGCGAGAAGCGGTCACGTGTCCCGCCTGCAGCTAAGAGCGCGCCGCGAATCTCGGGCGCGCTCTTAAAGAGACAGTGGGAGCCTAAATTGCAAAAAGGCTCCCATTGGCTCCTGTCATGCCAATCACCCCATACACTTACCTGTTGGGGGAGTGGAAGTGACAGGAGCCAATCACATTAGTTTGAAGGCTACTTATACTTACCCTTTTCCCTTAGTTCCTTGCCCTATCGTGGTTTCTGCTACAGTTCCCTTTAGTGCTTGTTGTGTTCAGTTGTGTTTCTCCGTATTTGACCTTGGCTTTGTATTCTGACTTCGTTTTCGCTTTATCCTATTCTGTACTGTTTGCCGGCTTGCTGATTCCTGTGTACCAGTCCCCGGCTAGTTTTCGTTTACGCTGTCTCTTTGTGCCCTTGACCTCGGATCGTTCCTGACTCTGTCTTATCCTATTACGTCGAGTCCGGCCACTCTAAGGTCCGGTAGACGTATCTCTCCTCTGTACTGTCATCTGTTAGGGCTGGATCCTGCGTGTAGGGGTATATACTCGTTACACACACACACACACACACAGACTGCTGAGTCTATACACAAACACAGACTGCTGAGTCCATACACACACACACTGCTGAGTCCATACACACATACAGACTGCTGAGTCCATACACACACATAGACTGCTGAGTCCATACACACATAGACTGCTGAGTCCATACACACACATAGACTGCTGAGTCCATACATACACACACAGACTGCCGAGTCCATACACACATACAGACTGCCAAATCCATACACACACACAGACTGCTGAGTCCATACACACATACAGACTGCTGAGTCCATACACACACACTGCTGAGTCCATACACACATATAGACTGCTGAGTCCATACACACATATAGACTGCTGAATCCATGCACACACACACACACTGCTGAGTCCATACACACACACACACACTGCTGAGTCCATATAGACTGCTGAGTCCATACACACATACAGACTGCTGAGTCCATACATACACACACACACAGACCGCCAAATCCATACACACACACAGACCGCCGAGTCCATACACACACACACACACACCGCCGAGTCCATACACACACACACACACCGCCGAGTCCATACACACACAGTGGCGGATCCAGAGCCTGATCTCGGGAGAGGCACTTGTAGATTATTTAAATAAATAATCCAGACACAATAACCACTACAGCTCAGTGTAGTGGTTATGGTGCCAATAGTGCCTGGACCCCCTCCCAGAATTGCCCCGTTGCCCCCCCCATTGGTACGCCAGTGTACACACACACACACATACTGCCGAGTCCATACACAAACAGACTGCCGAGTCCATACACAAACAGACTGCCGAGTCCATACACACACAGACTGCCGAGTCCATACACACATATAGACTGCTGAGTCCATGCACACACACACACACTGCTGAGTCCATACACACATACAGACTGCTGAGTCCATACATACACACACACACAGACTGCCAAATCCATACACACACACAGACCGCCGAGTCCATACACACCGCCGAGTCCATACACACACAGTGGCGGATCCAGAGCCTGATCTCGGGAGGGGCACTTGTAGATTATTTAAATAAATAATCCAGACACAAAAACCACTACAGCTCAGTGTAGTGGTTATGGTGTCAATAGTGCCTGGACCCCCTACCAGAGTAAGTAGTCAAACCGTTTAAGAACAGTTTGACAACTTACCTGAGGTCTGCTGGGAAATGGGGCTGTAGTAGGGCATAGGAGCAGTGGTGTGTGTGAGTGGTGCAATGTGTGTGTGTGTGTAAGGGGGACAGTGTGTGAGCAGTGTGTGTGTGTGAAGGTTGCAGTGTGAGAGTGAGGGGTGGCAGTGTATTTCAGGGGTGCAGTGTGTGTGTGTTAGGGAGCAGTGTATGTGTGGGTCAGTATGTGTGTGTGGATTGCAGTGTATGTGTGTGTGGGGGCAATGTGTGTGTAGGGCAATGTGTGTATGGGGGGCAGTGTGTGTGGGGGGCAGTGTATGTGTGTATGGGGCTGTGTGTGTGGTGGGAAGTGTATGTGTGTGGGGGGCAGTGTGTGTATGGTGGGCAGTGTATGTGTGGGGGGGGCAGTGTGTGTATGGTGGGCAGTGTATGTATGGTGGGCAGTGTATGTGTGTGGGGGGCAGTGTATGTGTGGGGGGCAGTATGTGTATGGTGGGCAGTGTATGTGTGTGGGGGGGCAGTGTGTATATGGGGGGGCAGTGTGTATATGGTGGGCAGTGTATGTGTGTGGGGGGCAGTGTGTGTATGGTGGGTAGTGTATGTGTGTGGGGGGCAGTGTGTGTATGGTGGGCAGTGTATGTGTGTGGGGAGGCAGTGTGTGTATGGTGGGCAATTGCCCCGTTCCCCCCCCCCCCCCGGATCCGCCAGTGTACACACACACGCACATACAGACTGCCGAGTCCATACACACACACAGACTGCAGAGTCCTTACACACACAATGCTGAATCCATACACACATACAGACTGCTGAGTCCATACACACATACAGATTGCTGAATCCATACACACACACACACAAGCTTCCTCACTAGCTGTAACGAGAATATACCCCTACACGCAGGATCCAGCCAAACAGAAGACAGCACAGAGGAGAGATACGTCTACCGGACCTTAGAGTGGCCGGACTCGACGTAATAGGAGAAGTACAGAGTCAGGAACGATCCGAGGTCAAGGGCACAAAGAAACAGCGTAAACGAGAACTAGCCGGGGTCTGGTACACAGGAATCAGCAAGCCGGCAAACAGAACAGACAAGGATAAAGCGAAAACGAAGTCAGAATACAAAGCCAGGCGGGCAGGACCAGGCCTGGCAGGAAAACGCGAATGGAAAGAACGTACAAGGCGGGGAGCATGAACAGCATCCGTAGAAATCCAACTGCGCTCCTCAGGCCCATAACCCTTCCAATGTACCAAGTACTGAAGCCGACCCCTAAGGAAACGAGAGTCAAGAACAGCAGACACTTCGAACTCCTCATGACCCTCCACAGAGAGGGGAGGGGGAGGGGGAGTATGCCGGGTATAGCGGTTGCGTACGTAAGGCTTCAATAACGAGGTGTGAAAGACATTAGGTATACGCAGATTCTTAGGCAGACCCAAGGCATAAGAAACGGGATTAACCTTATGTATAATGCGATAAGGACCAATGAAGCGGGGAGCCAATTTCATAGAAGGCACCCGGAGGCGAATATTCCGTGTGGAAAGCAAAACCCTGTCCCCCACAACATAGGAAGGAGCTGCTCTGCGATGCTTGTCAGCCTGAGCCTTCTGGCGGGCAGCAGAGTCCACCAAAGAACGCTGAACCTGCTCCCAAGTATTACGCAAACCAGCCAAATGTTCATCCAGAACTGGCATGCCCTGTGAGGAGAATGCAGCCGGAAGAACAACGGGATGCTGGCCATAGACAACGTAAAAAGGTCTTTTGCCGGAAGAATCATGAGTGACGTTATTCCGAGCAAATTCAGCCCAAGGAAGCAGGTCAGACCAATTGTCCTGATGGTGAGACACAAAACAACGAAGGTACTGCTCCAGAGACTGGTTGGCACGTTCAGCAGCACCATTAGACTGGGGATGGTAAGCGGAAGAAAATGAGAGAGAAATACCCATCTCCGAACAAAAGGCTTTCCAGAACCTGGAAATAAATTGGCTACCCCTATCGGATACAACAGATAAGGGAATACCATGTAATCGAAACACTTCTCTAGCGAAGATAAGAGCCAGTTCCTTGGAAGTGGGCAACTTGCGAAGAGACACAAAGTGAGCCATTTTGGAAAACCGATCTACTATCATTAGGATGACTGTGTTACCATTCGAAGGGGGTAATTCAACAATAAAATCCATTGATAGATTAGACCAAGGTCTCTCGGGAACGGGTAACGGATGCAACAGCCCACAAGGAACTCTACGAGAGGATTTCATACATGCACAAGTAGTACAAGCACTTATATAGTCAGTGACATCCTTACGTAAGGTATCCCACCAAAAATACCGAGAAACGTCTGACACCGTTTTGGAAATACCAGGATGTCCAGCAGTCTTAGTATCATGATACAGTGACAGAATATCCCGTCTCTCGGGAACGTCAACGAACAATTTATCATTAGGCCTCTCGCTAGGTGCCATGCTTTGTTTCGCTTGTATGGCCTGCAAGAGGGACGAGGAAATAGACAATATAGTAGTTGCTATTATCCTGTCTGGGGGAATGACAGGAGTAACATCAATCTCCTGTTTGTCAATAGTCTCGAACTGTCTGGACAGAGCGTCCGCTTTAGTGTTCCGATCACCTGGCCTATAGGTGATTATATAATTAAAATGAGACAAGAACAGTGACAACCTAGCCTGCCTGGAAGACAATCTTTTAGCTTCGCTAAGGTAGGATAGGTTCTTATGATCCGTAAATATGAGGATAGGATCCTTAGTGCCCTCTAACAAATGTCTCCATTCTTTGAGTGCTAAAATGATAGCAAGGAGTTCGCGATTACCCACATCATAATTATTTTCTGCTTTGGACATTTGTTTAGAAAAGAAGCCACAAGGATGCAATGGCTTGTCAGGAGACTCTCTTTGGGATAAGACAGCACCTACCCCTATATCGGAAGCATCAACCTCAAGTATATATACTTAGAAAGTCTCACTCTGCATCTGACTTTGTCCACTATAAATTTATGCTGCGCTCCTACAGCATGGCTCTTTCCTCTGCAAAAGTAAACTACTTCAAAACCCTCATAAGCACACTGTCCCATCAACCCAAACACCTGTTTCACACTTTTGATGCTCTTCTTCGCCCTGTGACTACCCCTCCTTCCACCACCTTGTCCGCCACAAACTTTGCATCTCATTTCACTGAGAAGATCTCTACAATCAGGAAAGAGATCTCTAATCTCTCTCCTTCCCCTATCATTATATCACCCAACCCCACTCCCCCTGCCATCCTATGCACATTTGCACCTGCTACAGCACAAGAGGTTTCTGCACTGCTCCTGTCCTCCCGCCCCACCACCTGCTCTCTCGATCCTATTCCCTCGCATCTCATCCGCACTTTGTCTCCCTCTCTTGCTCTTCCTCTCGCTAGCATTTTCAATCTCTCCCTTTCCTCTGGCACATTTCCCTCACCCTTCAAACATGCAACCGTAACCCCGATTCTGAAAAAGCCCAACCTTGATCCCAACTCCCCATCCAACTACCGCCCTATCTCGCTACTCCCATTTGCCTCCAAGATCCTCGAGAGAGTTGTGTACGCCAGATTGACAGACTTTCTCGAATCCAACTCTCTGCTTGACCCCCTTCAGTCTGGATTCCGCGCTGGTCACTCTGTCGAAACTGCTGTGACCAAAGTATCCAACGACTTAATTGCCGCTAAATCTCACGGCCAATACTCTATCCTAATCCTCCTTGATCTTTCTGCCGCATTTGACACTGTTGATCATCAACAGCTTCTTCACATTCTTCGTAACTTTGGTCTACGGGATACTGCTCTCTCCTGGTGCTCCTCCTACCTCTCCCAGCGCTCTTTCAGTGTTTCTTTCTCTGGTTCTGCCTCTTCTCACCAACCCCTCTCTGTCGGCGTCCCCCAAGGATCTGTCCTCGGCCCCCTACTGTTCTCTATCTATACTGCCTCCCTTGGTAAACTCATCAGCTCCTTTGGTTTCCAATATCATTTATATGCAGATGACACGCAAATCTACCTGTCCTCCCCTGATCTCTCTCCGCCCACCTTGACTCGTGTTTCTGACTGCCTCTCTGCTATTTCCAACTGGATGGCTGCTCACTTCCTTAAACTCAACCTGTCCAAAACAGAACTTCTAGTTTTTCCTCCCTCAAGTGCTGCTACTCCTGTTGTCTCCATCCAAGTCAACGGCGCTACTATCACCTCTACCTCGCAGGCTCGCTGCCTAGGGGTTCTTTTCGATTCTGACCTCTCTTTTACTCCCCATGTCCAATCGATAGTCAAATCCTGTCGCTTCCAACTCAAGAACATAGCGCGCATCCGCCCATATCTAACGCCGGACGCGGCTAAGATATTGGTTCATGCTGTTGTTCTCTCTCGCCTCGACTACTGCAATCCCCTTCTGACCGGTCTTACATGTTCCCAGCTTGCACCGCTGCAATCTGTAATGAACGCGGCTGCGAGGCTTATTTTCCTGTCCGGTCGCACCTCCCACGCCTCCACGCTCTGTCAGTCCCTGCATTGGCTTCCAGTTAGATATAGGGCCCAATTCAAAATTCTGGCACTTGCTTACAAATCCCTACATAATGCTGCTCCAACATACCTATCCTCCCTCATACACAAGTATGTCCCGTCGAGACCCCTGCGCTCATCCCAAGACCTACGCCTATCCTCTGCCCGGATCCCCACCTCTGACGCTCGCCTTCAAGACTTCTCTAGGGCTGCACCTATTCTGTGGAACTCACTTCCCTCCTCAATCAGACTTTCACCCAGCCTCCACTCCTTCAAAAAATCTTTGAAAACTCACTTCTTCGTTAAAGCGTATCAATTAAACTGTCAGCAGGCTTCTCATCCCCCACCCCTTGACTCCTTCCCTGCAACTGTCAAAAATGACCTACCAAGCACTCAATAAACCCTTCTCTAACAAACTATTTAATTCCCCTACTTTAACCCGTTTGTGTCACTATACCCCACTCCCTCTAGCATGTAAGCTCATTGAGCAGGGCCCTCAACCCCCTCTGTTCCTGTACGTCCAGTGGTCTGATCTCAATTATGTGTCTGTTAGTCCACCCATTGTACAGCGCTACGGAATTTGTTGGCGCTATATAAATAATAAAATAATAATAATAATAATAATATGGCAATGAGGGGACAGGATGCTGTAAAATAGGTGCAGAGGCGAACGTAGTCTTAAGAAAGTCAAAAGCCTGAAGTGCCTCGGTAGACCAGGCACGTGTTTGCCATCCTTTTTAGTCATACGAGTAATAGGTGCTACGATAGACGAAAAACCTTTGATAAAACGTCTATAATAATTAGAGAAACCCAGAAAACGCTGGATGGCTTTCAGACCTTGCGGCAGAGGCCATTCTATGACCGCAGCGAGCTTCTGGGGATCCATCCGAAAACCCTTAGCGGAAATCAAATACCCAAAAAACTGGACTTCGGATTGGTCGAATATACATTTTTCTAGTTTGCAATAAAGACCATTAGCAAGAAGGGTCTTCAGAACTGTCGTAACATGTCTGTGATGAGTGTAAGTCTGTAGAATATATTAAAATGTCATCCAAGTATACAATAACAAATGAGTGAATAAAGTCCCTTAAGACATCATTAATAAATTCTTGGAATACTGCTGGGGCATTGCAAAGCCCAAATGGCATGACGGTATACTCATAATGACCTGACCTAGTGTTAAAGGCTGTCTTCCATTCGTGGTCCTTTTTTATACGTATCAAATTGTATGCTCCTCTAAGATCTAATTTGGTGAATACCGTAGCATGTTTGAGCCTGTCAAACAATTCTGTTATTAATGGTATAGGGTAAGCATTTTGATGGTGATTTTATTAAGACCTCTATAATCAATGCAAGGTCTTAAATCACCTTCTTTTTTTGATACAAAGAAGAACCCCGCTCCAGCCGGAGAAGAGGATCTCATAATAAATCCCTTGTCTAATGATTCTTTAATGTATTCCTCCATGACACGGTTTTCTTGAACCGATAGAGGGTACACCCTGCCCTTTGGAGGTATAGTGCCAGGCAACAAGTCAATAGCACAATCGTAGGGTCTGTGAGGCGGTAATTTGTCAGCCTCTCTTTTATCAAAGACAGTCTTTAAAGATAAATACTGAGAGGGTATAACCGTAGACAAAGGAGGAATGGTAGGAACATTAATAGAATTCACAGGCGTGACCTCAATAGTACATGACTCATGGCAGGCTTCACTCCATGATTTTATCTGCCCTGTGTCCCAGTCAAAAATGGGATTGTGGGCACGTAACCATGGATACTCTAACACTAACTGTGAAGAGAGGTGATGACCTGGAACCGAATGGTTTCATAGTGTAAAACCCCTGTGTACATGTGTAACGGTGCAGTCTCATGAGTAACAACTGGAGATATCAATGGTCTACCATCTATGGCCTCAACGGCCAAGGGTATCTCCTTCTCCCTGATGGGAATGTTGTTTTTCTTTACAAAACTAGAGTCTATAAAATTCTCAGCTGCCCCAGAGTCAACCAGAGCGTATATATTTTCAACAATACAACTCTCTCCCATATGTAAAGAAACAGGGAGAAGCAGTCGGTTAGGAGGCAATGTAGGAGACTTAGAAATCACACCCAGTCCCCTATAAGGTCTTAGGTGCGAGAGTTTTCCGGGAGCAAAGGACATTCCTTTACCATATGGTCTCTCCTACCACAATATAGGCAGAGTCCCTCCCTTCTCCTATGTAATTTTTCATTATCAGAGAGTTTGGCAACCCCTAATTGCATAGGTTCCTCTTCAGATACTTTTACACTCTCCGGTGTATCAACTCTGGGGTGAATAGGTGTAACAAAACGTCTATTTCTGTTCTTGGTATAGAGCCTGTCACGAATCCTATTATCTATATCAATGAGGTAGTCAATAAGGTCCTCTAAAGCAACAGGAAGCTCCTTAGCTACTACCTCATCCAATATAGAGTCTGATAAACCTTCCATGAAGGCAGTAGTTAACCCATTGTTGGTCCAATCTACCTGTGAAGCAAGAGTACGAAACTGAATAGCGTAATCAACCACAGACCTAGAACCCTGTTTAACTCTCAATGCTCTTGCGGCATTTTTAGACCTTTTCATAGTGTCAAAAGTTCTGCGAAATGCTGTAAGAAAACTGTGAAAGTCATGCACCATAGGTCCATTAGCTTCCCAAATAGGATTCGCCCATTCAAGTGCTTTGTCGGTAAGTTGGTGCATAAAGAACCCAACTTTAGACCTCTCTGTGGGAAACGAACGTGGATACATCTCAAAATGAAACTCTATTTGGTTAATGAACCCTCTGCATGTCTTAGAATCCCCTCCATACTTAGGAGGAGGTGTTAAATGGGCCGAAGTAGTAGGCAAAGTGGATACTTCAGGAAGCAGGGGTGTAGGAGGGTTAGGTGTAATTGCTGGAATGGTTCTAGCTAAGAGCGTCTGGAGCGCCTGAGCTATCTGATCCATACGGTGATCCTGCTCTACAAATCTAGCCTCATGGGACGCCATCTGTTGAGCTAAATCTGCGGGGTCCATGGCCCTATCGTAATGTAACGAGAATATACCCCTACACGCAGGATCCAGCCAAACAGAAGACAGCACAGAGGAGAGATACGTCTACCGGACCTTAGAGTGGCCGGACTCGACGTAATAGGAGAAGTACAGAGTCAGGAACGATCCGAGGTCAAGGGCACAAAGAGACAGCGTAAACGAGAACTAGCCGGGGTCTGGTACACAGGAATCAGCAAGCCGGCAAACCGAACAGACAAGGATAAAGCGAAAACAAAGTCAGAATACAAAGCCAAGGTCAAATACGGAGAAACACAACTGAACATATAACAACCACAATAGGGCAAGGAACTAAGGGAAAAGGGTAAGTATAAGTAGCCTTCAAACTAATGTGATTGGCTCCTGTCACTTCCACACCCCCAAAAGGTAAGTGTATGGGGTGATTGGCATGACAGGAGCCAATGGGAGCCTTTTTGCAATTTAGGCTCCCACTGTCTCTTTAAGAGCGCGCCCGAGACTCGCGGCGCGCTCTTAGCTGCAGGCGGGACACGTGACCGCATCTCGCGGTCACTGCCCGTCTTCCTGTTAGGAGAGTCGGATGAGCCGCGCGCGGCTCGTGCAGCCGCAGGACCGCGCGCGGCTTGAAGAGAGGACCGCGGCCGGCCCCCGGATAAGGTAAGTAACGCTACACTAGCAGACAGTCAGACAGACACACACACACAAGCACATTAAAGGACCACTATAGTGCCAGGAAAACATACTCGTTTTCCTGGCACTATAGTGCCCTGAGGGTGCCCCCACCCTACCCCCTCCCGCCGGGCGCTGGGGAGAGTAAAGGGTTAAAACGTACCTTTATTCCAGCGCCGGGCGGGGAGCTCTCCTCCTCCTCTCCGCCTCCGATCCTCCCTTTCGGCTGAATGCGCATGCGCGGCAAGAGCTGCGCGCGCATTCAGCCGGTCTCATAGGAAAGCATTTACAATGCTTTCCTATGGACGCTTGCGTGCTCTCACTGTGATTTTCACAGTGAGAATCACGCAAGCGCCTCTAGCGGATGTCAGTGAGACAGCCACTAGAGGATTTGGAGGCTGGATTAACTCTAATATAAACAAAGCAGTTTCTCTGAAACTGCTATGTTTATAAAAAAAAAAAGGGTTAATCCTAGAGGGACCTGGCACCCAGACCACTTCATTAAGCTGAAGTGGTTTTGGGTGCCTAGAGTGGTCCTTTAAGCCTACCTGTCACTGGAGCCTGTTGCTGGGGGTCAGGCAGCCATCTTCCATCCTTTCCAGCAGCAGCATGGGCTGCTGCTCAAGGCGGGGCTTATGTGCGGGAAGCGGGGCTTCGTTTGGGGGCGGGGCCTGTGCCAGGGAAGCTGCTGGGTTCTGAAAACACCCAGCACTGTTCCAGCTGCTCTGCCCTGCATTCCCTGGGGCTATAACAGACTGTTACAGCTCCAGGGAATAGAATTTAAACACATGGCCAGCAAGTTGCTGGCATTTGGGGGGCCCAAGGAGGGGCACAGCATGATGTAGGGGGGGGGGGGGGGCATGGCCCCCTCCCCCCCCCCCTAGCGACGCCACTGCATTTGATTACCTGCATGTTTTTTTGATTGGATACGCTCTCCTGCTGATCAAATGGGCTTTAAGATGGCTGCTCTCTGTCATGATACCGGTCCATCGCGGAGCTGTGCAATCACAGATGATGCACACCCACTCATCCCTAGCTTCCTGGTGCCTCATTATGACATGACATAATACATGGAATCCTTCGATTGGTTTTTTATAATATCAGTCTATGTGGCATTTGTGACATCATGATCCTCTGTAACCAATCACAACCCAGTATAGGGTATATATACTTCCTGGTTGTCTTTGTTTCCTTGACCTGTTGTGGTTCTTGTGTTTTATATTGTTTATTGGATTTACTATTTTCTGACCATGGCTTGACTATTCTTCTTCTCTGTTATCCTACACCTTGGTTTATCTCTAGTTTATTCTCTGTCTGCTTGCAGTCATTTAATTTACCTGTCTTAAGCACTATCCCGACCACTCTAAGGACTGGTACATGTTCCTTTACGGTTTCCTTTGGCTTTGCATGTTAGGGCATCTCCATTCCTGATACCCCTCCTGATACAGGGCCGCCACCAGAAATTTTGGGGCACTAACTCAGCTCAGGGTCTGGGCTCCCTTGGGCCCGCCTCCAGTGCTACCCACAGGGTCCGCCTCCAAATCCCACCCACAGGAATACACACACAGACACAAACACACACACACACACACACACACACTGATACCTACACACAAATACATACTAACAGACACGCATATAGGCATACCTACTGACACACACATACTGAGACATACACACATATACAGACACACAGGCATACATAGTGACAGACAGACAGACACATACTAACATACATACAGACATACATGCATGAGGACATACAGACACATACATAGAGACACTGACATACACATATGGACATATGGATTGACACCTGTCCTCAGAGACCCTGATACACACTGACACAGAGCAGAATAGGGAATGTTCCCCCTACCTAGGGTCACTTGGCAGATATGGATTGACACCTGTCCTCAGAGACCCTGATACACAGCAGAATAGGGACTGTTCCCCCTACATAGGGCCACTTGGCAGATATGGATTGACACCTGTCCTCAGAGACCCTGATACACACTGACACAGAGCAGAATAGAGACTGTTACCCCTACATAGGGTCACTTGGCAGATATGGATTGACACCTATCCTAATGATCCATGATACACACTGACGCAGAGCAGAATAGGGACTGTTCCCCCTACACAGGGTCACTTGGCAGATATGGATTGACATCTGTCCTCAGGGACCCTGATACACACTGACACAGAGCAGAATAGGGACTGTTACTCCTACATAGGGTCACTTGGCAGATATGGATTGACACCTGTCCTCAGAGACCCTGATACACACTGACACAGAGGGCGGACAGGAGTGCTTGTCCGGTGTGACTCTCTGCTTTCAAGCAAGTCAAACCCAAGACGGCCGTATCCGGGATGTGGAATAGTACCTGGGGAGCTGGGGGGTGCCGTTGATGTGGAGCAAGACGCAGCAGCAGAAGAGGACTCAGCCGAGGAGGTTATGGAAAAGGATGGAGTAGGAGGAGTAGAGGAGGGTAAGTAGAGTAGAGTAGGGGTAAGGTTAGAGGAAGGTTGGGGTAAGGGTTAGATTCCTATCATCATTCCCTTAATTTTACCTCCCCTCTCCTGTTTTGCCACTTTTCATAAATCCAAAGCACTTTGGCAATTCGGTTCATATCGGGGCTTCCGAAATTCGGA
Organism: Pelobates fuscus; assembly: GCF_036172605.1. Classification (NCBI taxonomy): domain Eukaryota; kingdom Metazoa; phylum Chordata; class Amphibia; order Anura; family Pelobatidae; genus Pelobates; species Pelobates fuscus. Next base: position 336,527,897 of record NC_086321.1, on the reverse strand, counting down.
AGCATCCGAATGTCTGAATTTAAATTCGGACCGAAACAAATTGCACATATCTAGTCCCTACTTTTTATTAGTATATCTTTTGACTGGGCTGGAATTTCAGTGAAATTCCAACATAGTCAATGAGTATTTCATAAAGATTTTGCCTTCTAAAGACATTTTTGATTACATTAAAATTAAGGGATTTCTAGATTCAAACCTATACACCAATAACTGCAATAAAAAATTGGAGACATTTTTTAACGATAAATGCCACTCAAAATATTTACGAAATGCTTTAGACCATTTACCTCAGAAAATCAAGAAACACCAAGTCCTGTAAGCATAAGGTGGTCTCAAGTTTAAAATATTCCCATTGATTATAAGGAATGGTTGATATCTATCAGATTAACCAACAATCTAATACATTGTATGAATATCATAGAAGCTACATAGGTGGTATCTAGTTCCTTCCGAACTTGCTGTCATGTACCCTTAATATTTTAACAGATGCTGGAGGTGCAGAACCAAGGAAGGTTTTCTTTTGCACATTTGGTGGGAGTGAGATTTAAAGGACCACTATAGGCACCCAGACAACTTCAACTATGAAGTGGTCTGGGTGCCAGGTCACTCTAGGTTTAACCCGCAGCTGAAAACATGTTTCACTGAAGGGTTAATCCAGCCTCTAGTGGCTGTCTCACTGACAGCCGTTATAGACGCTTATGCGATTTTCAGTGTGAAAATCAGTGAGAAGACGCTGGACGTCCATAGGAAAGCATTGAGTAATGCTTTCATATGGGCTGTTTGAATACGCGCGCGGCTCTTGCGTCGGTAGGGGGTGGAGAGTTCTCCAGCACAGAAGGAGCCCGGCGCTGGAGAAAGGTAAGTGGCTGAAGGGGTTTTACCCGTTCAGCCCAGCGGGAGGGGGGGCCTAATGTCCCTATAGTGCCAAGAAAACACAGTTTGTTTTCCTGGCACTATAGTGCTTCTTTAATTAAACCCTTATGGTTACTAGTATTTGATAAGTTATAATTACTTACTAAACTCAACTTAGAAAAGACCAGAAACTGCTTTGCTCCAATTAAATTGGTACAGAGTCTCTAACCTAAAAACAATGGATAATTATACACTTTTTTGCTGCTACAATTTTTTTTTGATATCCAGAAACTGGAGTGAAACTAACCCTATAACCTGGTTACACCTAAAAATCAAGTCCTATATTAACACAGGCCTTAGATGGTTAAAACTTCAGTCATCACCAAAAGCAATTATGCCTAAAAGTGGTGGGAGTATTATCAAAAACAATAATATTCTCTTTATCCATTCACTTACTTATCTTTCCTTTTTTCTTTCTTTATCAGGAGATGTCCTTCTTATGGTTCATAATTTGTCTTATAAAAGTTTAACAGTATGTTAGTAAACCAATAACATTGAGTATTGCTTGTGTATATGTATTGTTATGATTATGTTAAAAAAAAAAAAAAAAGGAAAAAATGTGATATATATGAAAAAAGTTTTTTTAAAAATATTTAATCTTTACAAAATACTAATTTTGCAGGGGGGGTTACAGTGCTACTTTAAATATAATTTATAAATATCTATCTATATCGAAATAGTCTGGATAATTAATACAATGTTAAACAAAAATCTGCACACCAGTCAAGTCATAAGACTTGCTTTTCCCACAGAAATCACAAATCTGCAGTGATGTTACTATTGCAAAGGGTTCTGGGTGGGCATATGCAAATAAGTTTAACAAGGAATCACATTTTTACCTCATTCAATTTTAAACATGGGTGTATATATAACACACCTCAATCTATAAATTAAAATGTTTTTTTGCGTAACTATGTTGACTGACACCAAAACACCAGATTAGAGATGGGGAAAAAAGACAAACAAAATAAATAACACAACAAGTACTTAAATAAGAATGTTCTTTAAAATTTATTTGACTAAATGTGTTACATTCAATATTTGATGTGATCCTTTATGGAGAAAGGAGATTGGCATGAATAGAAACCATTTTTCGTGGCCTAACAGGAAAGAGGTAACAGGAAACCCGCAGCACGGAGCCCAAGTCTTTCTATATACAGTGACTTGAAAATTCTGTGCCTACGTCTCTTATTTACATTAAAATACAGAAAGTGGGGAAGGTTGTGCGTTTGCAACACACAAATATTCATATAGTGTATATATGATTACAGAAGTGGGACATTAAAAATTACATACACATAAAGCTACATTCTATAGTAGCAAACCGTGAGCTACTAAACATAAAATTTCGCTGAGATCTGAAAAAAAGTAATTGCTTTAATAAAACGTTTAATAGCTTAAATTAAATGTGAAATGCTAATAATATACTCAGAGTTTCAATTAATCAATTAAACGGGGAGAATACGTCCGTGCACAAATCTTTTGATCCGCACTAAAATATGCAATGGGTCAAATTTGGGAAAAGAAGACTTTTTTTTTTTAAAAAGGAACAATATGAAATATATTCGGAAACAAAATGCCACGTGCCTAAATTTTAAGTGAAAAGTATTTCAGGCAAAAAATTAAATAAAAAATAAAATAAAAAATTGAAGGCTAAATCTAACAAAATGTATGTACATTTAAATGTCAAATATGCTTAGACTATTTACCCTTAAAGAGGGACCAGCCCCCTGAACAGCAAAAGTGTGAATTCCTGGCATTTGGCTCTGCATGTACATAATTTGGATCACCCTAGATCGTTGAAGGAATTTAGGAATTTTTTTTGTAAATCATGTAGGTTTGAAAAAAAAAAGACTTTTATTTCAGATTGCATTTATTAATAAATACGATAAAGGCTAAGCAGGCTGGAAATTTGCATGGGGAGTCCAGAGCTACAGTGCAGAGTACAGGGACGGAAGGATTTGTTTTGAAAATGGTGGGTCAAGTTACAGGTGTCACATCCAGAAGTGATTGAACCATTGCCTAGGTTGGTGCAACCATGACCACATTTTATGTATTTTTCTAGATGTGATCTTCGGATATGAGCCTATATTAGAAAGAATGCTTGAATGTGATTTTATAGTAGGATGCAAATAAGTAGCTTGGCTGTGCTTAGTACAACTGACTCTGAAGAAGACTGCTGGAGAGGTAACAGAACAAGGCATTGTTCAATTGTGGAGTTTTCTATATAATGTCAAATCCAGAAAATACAAAAGGTATAGTGATTTCAAGTAATTGAAAGCATCTAAAAGATATATTAGAGAAATATTTCTGGCTTGATACAAGTATAAGCCTTATATAGAGTGTTTTCTTGTTGAACAGCTGCAGTAAAAAACAAACAAAAAAAAAATTGGAACTTGAAAGGCAGACACATCTATTTAAGATTGTCACAAAACAATTTCCAGAGGTTCACACTTCCCAAAATATTTAAAACTTATGGGTAGTGGCAGAAGCATGAAAAGTGCAGTCCTACATTTTTCTCTTCATTGACAAATATCGACTGATATTATGACCTGGGCATTGCCTACATCAGGCCTACCCAAACTCCGGACCTCCAGATGGTGCTGAACTATTTATAGAATCATGGGAGTTGTAGTTCAGCAACATCTGGAGGGCCAGAGTTTGGGGAAGCATGCCCTACATGATAGAGAAGATGGCTTTCTAGAATGCAACCACTTGTGATCCAGAAAAATGTGTTTCATCAACCATTACACTACTCAAAAATGACCAATGGTTTAACAGAATAAGCAAACACATAAAACATTATCAGTCATAACTAAACACACAAAAAACAAACAAACAAAAAAAAAACAGTTCTTAGATTAAGAAGAGTGAAATTAAAATACACAAACACACACACATAACTGCAGTGTCAGACTACTTAAAATATAAATATGCAGAAGCCATGTTTAATATGGTAGTCTCTTTAGAGGCACTGCCCAATAATAACCACATACATACTTCCAGCAGGAGATAAATGGAAATAACCCTGAAGATTACAAATATGTTCTCATATCATTCGCTAAAGTGAGATAAAGAAATAGTTCAATTGAAGTGTAAGGTGCATATGGTCTGCTGAGAAATTACTATGGCAGATATGTTTGTCTGTGAAAAACAAGGATTGCATACATTTTGTGAGTACTGAACTTTAACCTCAGCTAAAAAAAGTTTCCTTACGATCTCCTTGGTTGCTAGCAGAAGACTGCAAATTTACCAACAGGCTGCCCTTCTCCTGCAGAACAGGTGTGTTATCTACACGATGTGGTCTATTAACACAGTGCATGTTTGCATGGGATATCATTCCTTTTATACCCTACCTAGATGGACTCCTCTCATATCAATTTAGTCAGTCCTTTCAATTAATGGATTCAGTAGACCATTAGCCATTAAAGGACTGCAAATGCATCTACAATACAAGATTCAGTAAACAGGTTCATCTTGGTTCTCAGGTAGCCCAGAAGGCAAATGATTGTAAGATGATCCACATGCGGCATAACAGATGAATCTACAGAGGGTGGTTGGTGCCAAATTCATTGCTAGCGCAAGCCTTTATGTTAATCCAGAGAGTCAATTTCAGTTTGGATTTCTCGGTGGTGTGTTACAGAGGCTTCTCCATGACACATTCAGTGCATCAGCTCTTTTTTTTTGGTTTCCAGATACTACTGGAGATGTCCATTCAGTGTAATCCCTTTTCACGTGGAGCCCCATTAGGGGCTGTGGTTTAAGGGGTGCAGCTTTTCAGGCCAACATCGTGGAAAAGAGATGTGTAAAACTCAGGTTCTAACTGTCTGTTTCTGTATTTGTTGACTATGTCTGTGATCTTCTGCTTTCGTCGCACATGTGGGGGGTTGTAGGAGTCACTCTCTAATCTTTTCCTCCGGCATATATTGATCACTGTCTGTCTTACTAAAAAGCCTAAAAAGAAGAAAGAAAAACATGTTCAGTTGGACTATGAAAACCCATAGAAGAACTGGTCTAATTTTCTATTTATGAGTTTAAAGTATTTGACTTTTCTCAGATTTGATTTAGATTTAACCGCGTTTGTCAGATGGGAGGCAAGACAATTCTGAAAAGCAACTCAAACACCAACTACCTAGAACAAGAAATAAGGAGGCAAGGCATTTAATGTAGGAGACAGAGATTTAGATAATTATAGCTAGAAGGAAGACTAAAACTTGGGATGACCATTGAATGATAGGATGATTATAAACCCCACTTTCCCCACTCTTTTCCTCCAGCCCCCTAAGAAAGAAAAACAACTCACCCAAGGCTCTTCTGCTAACCACCATTCCATCGACCAAGGGAATCACCATGTTAAATTTCCCCGAAGCTCCATGCACCTTGACCCGAAAAAGACCAGTGTACAAGGGGTGGATGAATATCACTGGCACTTCTTTCTCAGGTGCACTGTTTCTGAAAAACAAACAGAAAACATTTCAACTAAAAGCCCCAGTACAATATACCAAGAACAACATGATGTTTTGACTCTTACTTGAGAGAGGTGCTGCTGTTTGTAGTGGTTTCAATCCCAGTGCTGGTTTCTGCCACTAGGTCAGACAATGGGAAGTTGTCTGCATGGACAGGGTGTAGAGAGACACAAAGAAAGAGAAAACACAATATAGTATTACCAGACTGGTTTTACCTGACCATTATCCACAAAGTAATGAAATGTGTATATGTCCATAAGGTAGATATTTTATAGGATGAGTGCCGTTTTGAATGATGTATGAAGAGCTAGGAACCAGCATACAGTCCAAGTTCTGTAGAGTGTCCATACCTAAATCATCATACTGCTCTAGCCACACAACTGCCACCTTGGTCTCTGGACCCATGGGAGGAACTGTACGTCCCTGTGGTAATTTCTTAGTGCGAGATGTTGGACTCAGCTAGACAAAGAAAAGAAACATGTATTGTGATCTTTAAAATAAGGTTTTAGGCTTACCAATACACTGCTCATCATTTGTAACAGTGCAAGATAGTCCATAATGATTGGTTTTCTAGGCTCCTCTGATATGAAGAACACACCTAGAAATGCCAACACTAATCTTTTTTACACACTTATGATTTAATGAGACCCAAAAGGTTGAACAATTAAAGAAACAGATTTGGAATGAAGGATTAGTCCACACGTGCAGTCACTATTTGGAAAGAAACTGATCGATAAACAGAAATATTTTATTTTTCTGTAATAGTGGCAGCACGCACAGCATGTCTTCAGATGGACTATGAGCATCAAAACCACTACAGTTGGCTAATAATGCTTCTCTAGAAAGAAGCCATGAACTGAAAAAAGGAAGAAAAAAAAAAATTCACTGAATTCTTTTTATTTTACCCGATGTGCAGAGTTCAGGGTTTCTGTGTGATTAGGGAATAGTTCAAGGGTTAGAGGTTGCTTTAGTATCCCAGGCAGAAGATCCATATTTGAGTCTCCATCAGTTTCAGACACAGTACTGTCCAAGGAGTCCGCTATGAATTAAAAAAGTAAAGCATTAATTAGTTTATACTACTGCAGACCTTTTTGCTGTGAGGGTAGCATTTGAATGTAAAAACTAGGGATACGCCGAAATAAAAAAATTCCTTCACGATTTTCGGCAGATTTGACCCATTTTCGGCACATCCCTAGTAAAAACAAACCATTTTTTTCTCTTTCAACATACAGTATATAAACCAATATACACTATATGGACAAAAGTATTGGAAAATGTGACCATTACGCCAACACAGACTTTTATAACATTGCATTCTAAATACATAGACCTTAATATGAAGTTGCAGCTTCAACTCTTCTGGGAAGGTTTTCCACAAGATTTTAGAGTGTTTCTGTGGGAATTGTTGCCCATTCATCCATTAGAGCATTTGTGAGGTCAGGCATTGATGTTGTATGAGAAGGCTTGGCTCGTCATTTCCATTCCAGTTCATTGCAAAGGTGTTTGATGTGGTTGAGGTCAGGGCTCTGTAAAAACCAATCAAGTTCTTCCACACCAAACTAATCCAACCATGTCTTTATGGACCTTGCTTTCTGCACTGGGGCACAGTCATGCTGGAATCAAAAAGGGCCTTCCCCAAACCATTCCCACAAAGTTGGAAACATAGCATTGTTCAAAATGTCTTAATATCCTGAAGTATTAATACCGATGTTCCCCCACGAATATAAGAAAGAGGCATATTAATTTTTGCCCCTAAAGCAGGTCTATGTTCGGGGAAATTCTCCCGAACATAAACAAGTTCACTAGGGCATGAAATCCCGCAAATCTAGGTTTGGGAAAACTTCCCTGAACATAGATGAGCTTACTAGCGCAGGGAATCCCGCAAATCCATTTTCGGTGGAAACTTCCCCGAACATAGATTAGCGAACTTGCGACTGGGCTTATTTTCAGGCTAGGGCTTATATTACGGCTATGGCTTATTTTCGTGGAAAAGCTATTTCCCTTAACTGCAAGTAACCCCTGAAAAAAAAGCCCCGTACATTTCCCTCCTCCACCAAACTTTAAAACTTGGCTGTCAGGCAATGTTCTCCTGGCACCTGCCAAACCCAGACTCGCCCATCAGACTGCCAAACAGAGAAGCGTGATTTATCACTCCACTGCTCCAGAGTTCAGTGCCGGTGTACTTTACACCACTCGAACCGATGCTTAGCATTGTACTTTGTGATGTGAGGCTTGCATGCAGCTGCATAGGCAGCAGATGTTTGGAACTCTTCAACTATGGTATCAGCGTTTTGGCAATTTTTACGTACCACACACCTCAGAACTCTGACGCCGCTCTGTGTCTTTATGTGATCTTCTGTTTCATGAGTTGCTGTTCCTAAACGCTTCCACTTTGCAATAATACAACTCACAATTGACTGTGGAATATTTAGCAGTGAAAAAAGGTCACAAACTGACTCATTGCAAATGTGGCGACCAAGCTCTTCAGAATGACCCATTTTTATAACAAATGTAATTAAAAGCAGATTGCAAGGCTAGGGGCTTGATTCTCTACACCCTTGGCAATGGGTCTGATAGAAACAACTGAATACAATAATGAAGAGGTATGTACCAATACCTTTGTCCATATAGTGTATTTTCAGTACAGTGCTTCCTTACCCCAAATAAAATCCATTAGCCTAACAGCACATATCAATCTTAGAATGGCAAATGTCTGAAATGACAATTGCACGATTATCTCTTCCTTTCTTAAATAAAGGAAAACATGCATATAAAATATTTATAGATAGGACATTGTTTTTTTGGACAATCAAGATAAAAGTTTGGATGAAAATACTGACGCAGAGACTCTGTGGGGGATGGAACAACAAATGCAATCTCGGTCAATGCATCCGCGTAGTATAAAACTTTCTTCTCTCCGTTGAAAACACTTCCACCGGTTTCATTTGTGGAAGTAACATCCTCTGAAAATAAATCACAGCTTTAGTTGCACAAATAATATAGATGGACCAGCCAGTTTTGTGAACAAGGAGCAGATCACCAACTGCAATTCACGCTGGAAGTTACCAATCATCATGTGACAAAAGCAGAATCATCAATATATTAAAGCAACACTATAGTGTTAGGAACACAAAAGCTGTATTCTTAACAATATAGTGTTCCTTTGACTGTGGAACCATTATTCTGAACTTCCATTGTAACACAATATTACCAGCAGATTGCACTTGGGACTTAAAAATGACTGGAGGGATTTAATCCTATAGCATGCATCTGTAAACATTGCCACTTTCCATCAACTATATTTCAAAATAATGCACTCCATGTTGTAGTTATTGTTTAATATTAATCAAACAAACCCCTCTATAAATGTTACATACTGATGGAGAGTATGTGGGGGCTACCCATTTCAAGTTGGAAGTGCTAATTCACTCTACTGAAGAAGCATGAGAATGGCACACAGTAGGTGAATATGCATTTCTTGTTTTGCAATGCAATAGTTAAATATTCCAGTTTATTCTAGATAAAGTGCAGATGTTTGTCGTCTCTAGTATTCAGAATGGTTTCCTGCTAGCCTTGATGAATCAAGCACAGGTTTACCCCTTAAACCTCCATTTTTGTTCTAGTAACAGCTGCATTAGAATTTAACCAGGTCTATCAAATGTATATTGTGTTTATTTGAGATGAGAATGCATAACTCACCCATAAGACTTGCTATACACCCATGATGACAATCTGATAATTTGGATATCAACGCTATGCGCTTCAGACAAAAAAAAAAAAACACCAAACAAAACACCTTCACGAATTTAGTAGAATCTACACATTTTATGATCTGCAACATATATGGCCTAACACCAAGAGCCGACTCGACTGCTAGGCGGATTAGGCTGTGACCTAGGGTGCACCTGCCCATGGGGTGCATGTTCGGGTGACCGGCAGGAGAAGAGCGCACAGCGCAGTGCTACCCTTCTGCTGATCACTGCATGCAGCGTGGCTGAGCTGCAAACTGCGAGCCCCTTGGGAGAGGGGATAAAGTGTCCCACAAACGGGCTGGGAGACGGTGGAGAAAGAGACCCACAAAGGGGCTAGGAAGGGGGAGAGAGACCCACAAAGGGGCTAGGAAGGGGGAGAAAGACCCACAAAAGGGCTAGGAAGGGGGAGAAAGACCCACAAAAGGGCTAGGAAGGGGGAGAAAGACCCACAAAAGGGCTAGGAAGGGGGAGAAAGAAACCCACAAAATTGCTAAGGAGGGGGAGAGAAAGAGATCCACAAAAGGGCTAAAGAGGGGGTGAAAGAGACCCACAAAAGGGCTAAAGAGGGGGTGAAAGAGACCCACAAAGTGGCTGGGGGCGGGGGAAAGAAACACAATGGGGCTTGGAGAAAAAAAAAAGACACACAAAAGATGGCATTTTTTTGGTTGGGGGTAAGAAGCTGTCTTGCCTAGGGCATAAATAGGCTTGCACTGGCCATTCTAACACCCTTGTTATATATTGCTAATCCTTTATTCTCAGCAGTACTGTCATACCTTGATCTTGCTGGTCATTTTCCCCATTGCAGTTTATTGACCAGCTGGTAGAAACATGACCAGTCCACCCTGGGTGTTTCCCTACATCCACAGGCCAGCCCAAGGAAAGGAGGAACTCCAGAAAGTGCAGCTGAACATTACTGGCATACTCCACATTCTTTAGTATCTGAAATGACATCTCTTAATTTAGCCTTTAACACCTATATCCATTAGTTTTGGCATGCAAGGACTAGAATTGGATCATAAGGAGCAATGGAAATACTAGCCGTCCTTGCCACAATATACCAATAAAAACTTGACTGTACATAAATATTCAAAAACAGAGTTTGTTTAGCTGCCAATTCAGAGGAAAACCTCACTTGGCCCTCCATAATGTATCTATTTCTTTGCTTGAGAAAGTTTTGGTATCTTTATTTACATATACTAGAACTTTAAAGTCAAGCAGAATGTCCAGTATAACAAAGACATAACCAGCATACAACATTTCTCACAGAAGCAGTCCATGTATAGGATATTATATTTATTCACATTATTCTGCAGTGCTTTACAATACTATAAAGATAGATTATATATACATACACACACACACACACACACACACACACACACACATACATATATACACACACACACAATTCCATACCTCTTGGCTGGTTTTCTGACCAGCCTTCATGTAGAAAATAAAAACGGTGTCAAAAGGGCGGCAGGGCAACAAATCCAAATACCCAATGTCATCAAAAAAACCAGGCATGTGTGAGTCAAGTGCAATGAGGTGAGGAGGTAGACGACTATTTGTAGACTCCTAAAAAATCAGAAAAAGTTTGGATGTTTAGATTATAAAATTTGACCAAAATACAAGGAAAAACAGACATTAAAGTTCTAATCGATAAATAAGAATAAAATTAGTTACTCGGATACCACTCACTACATACGACCACTTCCGATACCTTCAGATAAGACATTTCTTAGATACCACTGAATATAAAAGAGCAGGGCAAACCCCCCCTCAATGCTTTCGAATAAACATGCATCCACAACCCCATACAGAAAAATCAGATCTCCATGACCTACTCCCTACTGGTCAAAGCGACACAAAACACGCAACTGTCTTACGTCTCGGCTTGGGAGAGGGACCTGGGCCCCCCTGATGAACCCACGGATTGGACAGCCATCTGGGAGGCCAGTGCAACCGTTACCATCTGTGTTAATCACAAAGAACAGGCCTATAAGACACTAATGCGGTGGTATCACACTACCCTAAAGTTAAAACAGATGGGACTCTACATCAGACCGGTGCTGGAAGGGATGCGGACAAAAGGAGACATACTACCACCTTTGGTGGGGCTGCCAACACCTAACACAGCTATGGTCAGACTTGACTACCTTCGCATCTACAATTCTACCTACTAACATCCCCGGGGACCCCTGGCTGCTTTCAACCAGAGCACAAAACAAGTTACTGGTCAAACAAGCCTTAGTAACCAGAAGATCCATTGCCACACACTGGGGCGTATCCACAGTCCCGACAATAGACGACATTAAAAAAAAAAAAAAAAAAAAAGGATGGACAAAGCTAGGAAAATGAACAGCATGTCAGCTCTTATTTATGACACAATCATACATTGCGACAAGATATGGGACCCTTGGCTCATCGAATTCCCAACTTCCACCTAACACCAGGAGGGCTGCGAGAGAGCGACCCCAACAAACCCCAAACCACGCAAGACGTGCACACACAATGCTACTACCCTGTAATAGGACTCTGATAACGATATATTTGTTCTGTATCACCCCTGTTTTCCCCCTTCTCTTTTCTGTAGCAAACTGTTTTAACGGTGCATTCCCACAGTCTACACGCAACATATGTAATATTTGCGAAAATCAAAATAAAGAATGTTAAAAAAAATAAAAAATAATATATACATATACACACACACACACACACCGTTATATAGTTACTCGGTGCGTTTATCCCATCACACAAATGTTTTCATAGTTCAGGTAACAGAACTACATAGGCCATAAGCTATGTAATATGTTCACGCAATACGTTAAAGGGTTACTCCAGTCAACATATTGGGGAAAAGACCCTGTTGATGCCATGTTTCAGCATAAGATGCCACCAATACAGACATGTTTTGCATTTGTTAGCAGGGTGTAAGGCCACTTCTGGATACTGCCAATCAGCCATTCAGAATTGTTCAACTGGACTAGATATGTTAATTATATTCAATTCGCAAATGCTGAAAACAGGCTTCCCTACTTGCATATTATCTCGTCTAAACAGACCAGCAAGTAAAGGCTGCATGTGCTTTGTGGATGCACAGCTTAATCCTCCCCCATAATGCTCTGAAACTTCTTGCATTTTTGATTGTGCAGATTGCCAGATCTGCTCACTGTGTCCCCAAAGCTTTTAAGAACGGATTGTACACTGTCCAACACAACCATGGAAATATGAGTTAGCCTGGAAACTGTGCAGGCAAATCTGCATTAGTTTATGTTAACACACACAAAAAAAATTAAGATTTTAAAGGCCATCATCGAATGTCATTTAAGTAATTTATCTAACCAGTCATTGCCTTGATGCTTACCTTCAGTGCTTCAAGAGATAGGAATCCAAAGTGTGAAAGCAGCAAGCGTGCGGTCTGGAACTCCTGTGCTGGAGATGGAGGCTTGCACTCAGTGACTGGGTCTGGATAGTTTTTCTTCCTCCATTCCTCCTCTTTCGCCTTGTCCAGTGTTGTCTCATATTGGATTTGGTTCGACATTCCAAGCCTCAGTTTTTCATGCCTTAATTCTAACTGATAAAACCAGACAAAGAACATAGCATAAACCGTTATGAGTGCATACTTGTCTAAGAGCAGATAGCCAGGTCCATTTCCGGAGGGAATTACAAACCATCTATACAATTTGAGAGACATATGGAGTACTTGCTAATCTTACAGTAAGTTTTTCTCTTTTCTTGGCCAATGGGTTGCACTCTGGGATCACAAATGGTTTAACGCCTTAAGGACATGTAATTTTTTCTAACTATAATGGGCTTTAATGCCTTTAGGGCGCATTGACAGATTTGGTGTGAGAAGGGTTAAATCCCTGCTAAAACCAGAGAGTTCCGGGTATTAGTGGATACATGGGCACCCCTGTGTCACTTTGGGTAATTTTTTGTGGCCCAGGACTTTTTGATGAGTTCTTTGCAGTGCTGGAAATCAGAGCTACAAACAGCTGTTTAAATAGGCATTTAAATGCCTTTAACTAGATCGTGGTTTTAGCATAGTTAGATCACTTCTCACACCTGGAATACCAGAAATCAATAGATTCCAGGGGCTCCCCTCTTACAGCTGTGGCCATTTTTAGTGTCCCCAGACTGACCGGTTAGCTGCATGCAAAGCGAGATCAAAATGCAGCTTTTTCATTGGGGATTAAAATGTAGTGTGATCAGAGTTAAACCCCTGCTCACATTTGGAAAAACTGGTATCAATGGATACTTGGGGCTTCCCTTCTGTCAGCTGGAGCAGATCCCTCATTGTAGTATTTGTAGATTCACAACTGCAAGCATGCTTCCAGGATGACGCAACCCAAGGAGGGGATCGTGGCAGTGCCAAGGGAGATGATGCCATTTTTAGTTTAACAGTAATCAATCTACACAGATCCTGGTCACTGACTGATTAGCTGCTATAGAGATGAATGAAGATTCTGACAGTGATTAAACATGTCCCCCATATCTGAATTACTACCGGGATTTCACTTCATTTGCATTCCAAATCATTTATAGTACTGATTAAAAAGTGAAATCCGTGTCCTAAATATTACACGCCTGCATCTTAACTGGTGACTGCACTGGAATTAAAGAGCTCTCTCTGCCCCCTGATTAAGCTTACAGCATAAGGAGACAATGGTCTCCCTGCTTTTGGAAATGCAATTTGTGATTGGTATTTAATTTATAAGGGTCGAATTGTTAGGATTTTTTTGTAGACTGCAAAATCGTCTCATTTGGATGTGAATGGTGAGCTGGAGTATGCATTTCATTAACCTTACTAGCAACTTTTTCCAGGCTTCTATGAATAATATTTTGTCAATGTAATAGATCTAGCAGATGTGCGCCTATACTGGCTAGGGAAGCTGCACTTACCTCTTCTGTAACAATCTCATGCAAGTCGGGAATGCTTAGGTCAGCTTTAACAAAGGGGATCTTATCCACCTCTTCTGGAAATGGACGATGCTTCACATTGTACTTAATGCCAACATTGCTTTTTGGCTCCGGCCTGCTCTCGGGAATAAACATCTGATAGGGAGAGAGATAAGATATAGATATATATATATATATATAGATATATATATATATATATATATATATATATATAAATACACACACAAGACTCACTCAATATAAGAACGACTCTAGCAAGATGGCAGTTTTTGATTAGTGAGGTAACAGAAGGGTTAACATGTGCAGTGATGACTAAAACATGAACAGGAACACTCCACACTAAAAATAAAATCCCCATCTAGTACCTCCAGAGAAAAACAAGCAATCATTTTAGTTATGCATTTTATGTTTAGGGGAATATTTAAACACAGCTTGCAGAAGCTGCAGTTCGTATGTCTGCAGCCTTTGCAATCCCTACCCTTTTTCCCCTAGTGCAAACTTCTCATTGAGAAGCCTCTGCTTCTCAAACACAAGCTTTGAAAGTGTGCATACAGCGAGGGGGAAGCAGAAGAAAGCTAGGGGAGAACACAGGAGCTGGGTTGCTGTACAATATTAGTTCACTCTATTATTAACATTCACACTGCTCCCTATGCTCTTAACAATAGGAATGACCACATATTTGGGTACCTCTTGGTTAACAGAGGATCCAAATTATTTAAGGAACGATTTGTCGGTAAGATGCAATCATATCTAATCTATTTTAATAAGATCCTTGTTCAGAGATAATTTGGTAATTTTGCACTGCTGGCTAAACATCTGGATCCTACATGCAAGATTCAGGACATGCCCAATTATTTTTTTACAATACACACACTGCATTGTTCTGAACTTATGTGCATATTTGTTACCACTGTATTGCCTTTAGCGTCTGATTTTCACACATACCTTTGGTGAATAACCAATGTGCGCTCAGAGAGTGCAATATCTGCTTGCAAAGCATATGGTTGTAAAAAGTTGCTATTCATTTTAATTTGCAGCAAAACAAAACAAAAAAATAAAAATAAGTCTTATCCCAAGATCAGTATCTAATTGATTATTATTTACCCTCTGACTGGCTCTTGCTGCTCTGGGAAGGTGACACAGTTGCATGGACCAGGCGTGGCGTCCTGACATGCCTCGAATCAGAACAGTGATGGATGGACTGGGATTGCCTGCCAAATAAAAACAAGGAAAAAGTCTATTTAATCTCTATCTCACAGACTGTCAGACATCTCAATGGATGAATTAAGCAAGGTAAACACGCACGCACGCCAAAGTTATTTGGCAAAACTGCCAATAAATGGCTTATAGCAACACAGCCAACCAAATTGAAAATGTTGCTTTAAAAACATTGAAATGTTGGTGCAACTTGAATGGTAGTTTACGCCCATGTTTTTGTATGTACAATATGCATTGCACAATGCCTTAATACTTTGTTAATTTGCTGGAGTGTCTGATTCTTGCTAAGGATGTTTCTAAAGTCAGTCTGTTTACAATGTGCTTCTTCAGTAAAACCCACTTTTTTTTTTACATGTAATCAGCAGAATGAAATGAACTACATATGAACTAGGGATCGACCGATATTTGATTTTTAGAGCCGATACCGATAATATGTGAACTTTGCAAGCTGTTACTTACCTTTCCAGCAGCTCCCTTCATCTCGCTGTGTAAATCGCGATATTTACACTGGGAGCTGCTAGAAAGGTAAGTAACAGCTTGCTGCCGGCCCCCCAGGACCGCCGGGCTTGTAATGGGCCCGGCGGTCCTGGTATGTATTATCGGCAATATCGGTATCTATATTGGCCGATACCCATATTGCCGAAAATAGAGAATATCGGCCGATAATATCGGTAAAACCGATAATCGGTCGATCCCTAATATGAACGTATGCTTCTAACATGGCAGCGGTGGACAGTGGCTGAATTTGGTTATTGTGACTTGAAAGTGGAAATTTACCATGAATTCCTAACAATTTAAACTTTAGATTAGTGCACAACCTTGACACTAACAGGATGCGTTACTAAAGGGAAAATTGTCAGGAATTTTAAGTAAATTACAAAGTTAAGGACATGTTAAATTGGCATTACATTTAAATTCAATTTGAATTCTCAACAATTCTCAATATAGTGAGTAACCATGAGAGGCAGCTACTAGCTGTGAAACCGCATTCATTTTGACAAAAGCATTCAGTTTTCATTTGTTAAAATAATCCAAATAATCTATTTAAAAGATCACATAATCCTATCATGTTCTGTGGTTCTTTCCCTTTTAATAGAACCTGCAAGTTTTTGTTCTGCTACAGACGACAAAGGGATAAAGGGATCTTTGAACCCACACACAGGATGTCACAGTACTATTTGCTTAAGCAGTCTAAGTAGTCAAACTACCAACATGGAATGGTCTTCTTACTCTGTTCGTTGCCAAGTGGTTGTTCCAACATTGCTAGGATGACACTGTTGTCCAAGACAAAATAGCGGAAGCTATACTTGCTCACAGTGGGCAGCCTGGAGTAGGTAATCAGGGTCCTCTCATTCACTAGGCTGCAAGGGGAGGCTGGACCACTTGGAGGTGGAAATGCCCCAAGCAACTGCATGATACTACGAAGTAGGTCAGAAAGAAGAGCAAACCGTTACATTCAAACTATTACTATGGCAGGGATCTGAATTTCCACTCATCGGTAACCATCGGCGAGTGCAAATTTAACATCGGCCAATACAAAGTCTCACAGATTTTTTTCAGGCTTGCAGTGGCAAGTAGCATTTAAAGCTTGGCTAGTAGCATAAGACTTGCAATTTGATTTTGGTAAACATCTGTATTTCAGAAAAAAAAATGGTATAGTACACCACAAAGTAGCGGCTTATGGCTGGAGAGATCATTTTCACATCCTCAAGCCCAGGAAAGTTTCTTCATGTTCCTTTTAAAAGGTTAATGAACCCTTAAACCTTCCATATGAAGTTCTAGAGTATGTTTAGTACAGCAAGAATATAGAGAATATAGAGAATATAGATAAAGTGAGTAATGAAAACTATAGGGTTGAAGAAGAAGAAAAAATATATATAATAAAATATTTTTTTCCAGTCAAATGTGCACTTAAGTTGGCGTGCACTTGCTGCCTTTTAGCATATGGCAACAATTAAAATTACGATCGAAAGCTAATAAAAAAATATATATAAATAATAATAAAAACAAAAAAAACTGTAAAACCTGTACATGTATTTTGACATATCTATATGTTTATACAAACAAATCTTGACACATCACAATCTCAAAAGTATAAATATTAGTTTGCCCATGGCCATAATCCGCCAGTGCTTAACATGGAAGTATAGGAGCACTTACCATGTTAATGTGGCTTCTGCAGCATCCTTCACCCTCATAGAGGCCGGATTGTGCTCCTTGTCACCTTTATAACGTACCTCCTGCTGCTCAGATGTTTTTGACTTGCTGCCAGAAATACCCAATTCTACAATCTCTAACACCTCCTTCAGGCAGTCCTACAGAAAGGGTGGTGTTTAAAGTTTGCGTGAGGTTTCATTAAAGAATCAGGAATGCTAAATCAACAATTCTTTAGACTAATAGGAAGTATTATAGAGCAGTGAATCATGTGTACTTAAAGGAGTCAGATAGAGAAGAAGACAGAGTAATATGAGCTATGGGGAGAGGTACAAAGAGCAATATGAGCAGTTACTGGGAAAGGTTATTGGAGCAATATGAGGAGTTATAGGGAGAGGTAGACAGAGCAATATGAAGGTTTATATGGATACATGGAGCAATATAATGAGTTGTATGGAGAGGTAAATGGAACATTATGAGGAAGTATAGGGACCAGTGGGATTCAATGAGTATGTTACATAGTGCAGTAGGAATCGTTAAAGCAGCATACTCCTCTTACACTTTATTGAACAGCCTACAGATGTTAATGCAAACACAATTAGTCACCTTTTCATTTAACATGTCTGGATGCTCTGTGAGCCAGACACACAGGCACTGGAATGCAGCTACAATCATGGAGTGCAGATCGCGGGAGTGATGCGGGGCTGGTCGTGAACACTGGTATACAATGTATGTACATACAGAACTCACAGCTCCCTTCCTGTCTGAGGAGTCTATAGCAACCTTTACCTGTGAAGGAGAGAAGGAATAAAGGAATAGAGTAGAGCTTGCGGAAGTGAGTTAAACAAAACAAAACACAACTATATACTTTAACTCCATGCCTAGCATGTCATTGGGCCTTAATGGATTGAATGAATACACGCAGACCAAAGAAGACAGAAAAATTCAACCATTGTGCTGTCACTATGCTTTACCTTTTCCTTAACTAACCAAAAAACTGCATGTTAGAAATACAGACTTCAATCTGCTAGCAGGGAAATGACCAAATAGAGAAAACGACAGCAGCAGTTAATACCTACCTGAGTATTTTTAAAAAGGTGTCCCCTAGACAGATACTAACACAACATCTTATAATTTCTGAGTCTCTGATATTGTTAGAGGACTTGCGTGTATTTTACGGATTAATTTTAAATCAGCCTATTTACCACCAGTAAGCTCAAATATGTACTTTAACACTTTCAGATCTAAGGTGATTTACCGTGATAATTTCTTTGTTGTACATTTTAAAAGGTTCAATAAAATTTAAATTGCAATAAAAACAAAAACAATATATATATGAAGAATGGGCCATCTATTCGATCATAAGGTTCACTTGTTACATGAAAAAATAAAATAGATATTTTATAGTAGCCATTTAGTATTTATAAGTGCTTCTAAATAAATACTACAATTGCATTTGCAAAGCTGAATTTTACTATTCCATTAATAGTCGGCACTCACCTTGGCCAAACCGGACAGTAGTTCTAAGGCTGCTAATGAAATGCTCATGTCCGACCTCCATTGAGAGTTGAGCCTCTGGGTGACCAGATGAATACTGCGCTTGAGCAGACCGGCAGCTGTATCTGTATGAAGAGCTAGTATGTAACCGTAGAACGAATGCAAAGCAGGGGAGGGAAAACAACCAACCTCTTGTTAGTAATGGAAAGCGGACAATTCAGGCGCAGGACGCAGCCAGTGAGCACAGAAAAATACAAACCAGGGGCCTTCACCAATCCCTCTCCCTTGGATCACCATTAGTTGATACAGGTTGGTGTTAATCAAATAAAGTTAGAGGTAAACAAGACAAGTAAATTCACAGCAGGTTCACCTTGAAAGCACTGATTGTAAGTGCATATTTTGCAGGACTAACACCAACACAACATGAGAAGCACCCCCCAGAATCTAATCTCACACATTGGTTTTCTTCACACCAGTTACAAATCACCTGCAGATCTCCAGCTACCGCAAAGCTTACATCAGTTGGAGAGCTGTACGTTGGCAATCACAGGCAATGCGTGAAAAATAGGATCGTATCTGGGGTACCAAATTAGCCATCGCTGCCATATACATATCAAATGAAAGGTGTAAAGGACCAATAATACATAAATTATATAAGTGCAAACTGTGAGGCTAGTAGCCTCTCAACTCAGGGTAATATGACTTCAGCTGTGTGTCTTCCATATAACTGCATTTCAAGAAGTAATAAACTATGCAATAAATCAGGGCTCAGAATTTCCGCTCACGATTGGAAAGTGAAAATTTAGCCCTGGCAAGTAAGAACTCACTGGATGGTATACTATCGATAACAGTGGTGAATAACGTTTAAAGCCTGGCTAGTAGTATAGGACAACTAATTTTACACCCTCAATATACAAGTATAATTCACTTTTAATTTTGTTTCAGTCTATGTGAGAATTGAAATCAATATCTTGAAAGAAAAAAATAAAAATATAAAAATACATCCTAAAAATAATAATAAATCCACTCAGTATGCATAACAAACTAAGAATTAGATAAACACCAATATTCTATAAAATGCAATGAAATGCAGTGGTCTATGTACTCCTATAAAGGGGCACTCCAGGACTGATTTTATCCTCATGCTCCTAAAAATAGAAAATAGTTTTTAATTTTTTATTTTGCAGAATTGCATTAGTTCTGAGGCTCTGAGTTGCACGCAGTCAACGTAGTTTCTCGTATACATTCATATAGGCAAGTTACTAAGCATGCGTGTGTGCATGACAGCAAACCAATGCATGCTTAGGATCTGCTTCAACTGAGGAGTTGTTTTGTGGGCACCCACGGACTCCAGACACTATAACCATCTCTAATTGCTTACTCACGGTTTAACAGAAATTCTCAATCCCTGGCCACCTGCAGCTCAACCCCTTCCACCATACCATTGATTTGGGCAGTGGCTGACAGCAATAAGCTGATGCTCTCAGTTTATCACTGCCAACTACCCCTGGTATGGCGTGAAGTGGCGCATAGCTCCAACCCACCCCTTTTTCTTAATTGGAGGCAGTGAATAACTCCTATATGATGAACCAACAGTTACGGGATCCGACACCCACGGATTCCAAGAACTACATCTCCCAATAGCTGTACATAGAATCACAGAGTATAGTATTACCAAACTACTTTTGCATGCTTCTTACTAGATGTCATGACACTTCCTGTTGGAAGTGAGAGACAATGTACTTGAAGTTACAGTGCACTGATTTCCCCAATCCATTCATCTTTCATCACCACCTGCAAAGGACTGATCCAGGTACCAAAACATCATCCAAAAAATAAAAATAAAAATATACTTATTTGGAAATCTGCTGTGAATTACCTGAACTTTGTAATCAAGCATATACTATGAAAAATCATGCAACATACATTTAATGGGATTTGAGATAAAATGGTATACAAAAAGATTACAAATGTGCATTCCTGGTATTTAACCAAAAGAGTCCTTGTGGAGGTTAGTAATTAATTTGCACTTGAGAAGTACTGAGTGGATTGGTGTCATGAATAGAGAATTAAAAGAATTACAATATTGTGTGGTTCGACTGATACCTGGATATCCTACGGGAAAAACAACAGCAAAGAGAGGAGTTATTGTTTTCCTATGAGACTCTTGGGATATGGTCTGCCGCACTAAAAATCTCAACCCACACGAATTAGCAGTATTTTAAAACGAATTGCATCAGTTTAAAACAGAGGTGTAATTATCAACAACTACAACTCTCTCGATGCTTTAAGAGGGATGTCATTTAAAACATCTGGAATGGCATGCATTGTCCATTCCAGGTTTAGAAGCTTCCGATTTTATGTTTTGTTACTCAAACAGGAAAATGTGCATAAAAGGACATATGGGCAAAATAAAATAATAATAATAATAATATGAATTAATAAAATGTAAAAATTTTAACCAAAAAAAACAACCAAAACCTTTTTTACAGCATACTGTAAACGTGCATGTAATGGGTGTCCATTACAGCAAAGAGGAATTCCGGGGAAGACATGTTAAAGTTTGTCCACACTAGCTTACAGAATAGCTCCTGCTTTATAAATAAGTAAAAAAAAAAAAAAAAAAAAAAAGCAGCATTTTGCATGATGTCTCATTATGTCGGGCTATATTACACTGCATGGCGTGTCATGAAAGATATTTCTAAGAATGTTTAAATAATGGCATCAAACATGGCACTAATCATTTTGCACAGGAGGATTCATGCGTACTTTGTTAATGAAAAACAGGAAAGTTTCAAGGCTTCACAACAGCGTATCACGCGTCTGAAAAAGGAGTTCATGAACAGCCAAAGTGCAGATCTATATACTGCAAACGTCAGTCCGACTAGTTACTCTATATTATTTATATCCGCACATCTGCTCAGCATGCACATGCCCTAAGACAAGGTTAATTATCCAATAGTTACAAGATTTGTGCATACACTTCATTCCTACAGCACAGTCCAGGGGTGATTACATAAGCCTTAACCAAATTACTGGGTGTGAATGGTCAGCTATTTACAGGATAAAGTATCATAAGCCTGTTAAAGCTTTAGTTTCTAGCAATGGAGTGTTATTTCTGATTTCTTTATCCTGATCTTTAAAAGGTAATCAGAGAACACGTTTTGCTTAGGACATACAAGTAAATATGTATGCAATATATGCATGAAAATAGCTCCCAATATCACCTAATCTGATACTCGATTTGAAAAGACAAAATAAAATATAAAAAGTATTTCTCTCTTTTTTTTTTTTTTTAAACAAAATTCTCAGAGAAAAGAGATTTACTCCTCATTGCTCAAAGGGAATTTTGTGATTTCCACACCCTTCTGGTTTTGTTTGAATGACAAGCAATTAGAATAAAGCTTTGCGAATAGAGTACTCTGACAAATTGCCGAGAATCTACTTCAGGCTTACCATAGTCCCTCATTAGTGCCTGTGCTGGTCTGTCACTGTCTGGTGTAGTGGGTTCAGTGCTGCCACCACTCGCTGTGCTTATTCCACTGTTGGTCCGACTGTGGCTTTTCAGCAGATTATTTTCTATCTGAAATACATCCCCACAAAACAAAAACCACCCAGAATTATTCATTTGTATGTAATGTGCTTAGCATGCAGTAATCACTCCTTTGAACATCTACAGAAAATAACTAGCACATGCCATGCATCTACAACTGAGTGGTAAATTGTTAAACAAATTTTATTGATAAAAGTGAGTATTTATTTTATGAGGAATAACTTCAAGTGTAGCCATTGAGGTGGAACATATGCATTGACACCCTGACTTTATTACATTTCAGTAGTAAAATGATTTAGAAAACCAAAATATTTTATTTACATATTGCGTAGTTTGTGTAATTTAAACATACGTTGCTGTGCATTTATATTGATGCAGAGCTATGTAATATACACAAACATTTTAAGCTCCTGAAAAAAAATAATAATAATTTCAAAGTAAAAACAATAAATCAAAAAAATTAAATGGTTATGGAGAAAATGACACCCTGGTTTCCCCATTATTCTAAGTAACCAGGGCAAACCCGACAAGTGCAGGGTATAAGGTGTTTATATAGATTTAAGAACCAAGTCTATAAAGGAAACTAGCTCAACAATCCGTCCTTGGATGTATTTGGTTGAGTTTAATATGCGTCTCCTGATTGGAGGATGGCACAATGTTATGACCAGTGGGGTTGGGGGCCATCTCGCTCCAGGCCTGTATATTAAGGTAGCACTTAGGACCACGTGACAAACATCCATGGTGTTTGGGGGAGTGGCTTAGCAGGGGGCCATGGGTTATGGTTCAACTTTAACACTCAATTCTATAGCACCAGGGGGATCACAGAAAGGGTTACGAGCATTGCACAACTCGTGCAAAATTACCTTATACTGGAAAAAATTATACCCAAAGCAGTACAATTTTCATCTGTAAAGAGGAGACCAATCATGGGCCCCCAATCACTTTTCAGTTTATTTAGTTTCTGTGTAGTGGGAGCCAAGATCTCATAACATTCTGCTAAATATCTTTTGTGCAAAAACCAAAGGTTTGAGCATTGAAGACATACAGCATTTCAATGAGAACAAAACCAATCAAATACACTAAAATTTGTATTGATGTTCGGAGTGTCCTTTTATCATCACTTGTAAGTATGTTAAGTAAAATTCTCAAAATATATACATCCTTTAAAAAAAAAAAAAAAAAAAAAAAAAATCTTTAAGTTCATTAAATGTGATAAACTTAAAAAAACAAGAAATGAATATCAGATGACAAATTGTCCTTTAATATAGAAAAAGCACTACCATACATTGAGATATATATAATATATATCTATATATCTATATCTATCTATCTATCTATATTTATTGTTTAAAGACACACACAATATACCCTCAAAGACTCCCCCCTGCTGGATGCCCTTATCACAGGTGGGTTACTCCATACGGTCTCATTCTGGGCATCTCAAGTCAGTCCTGACTGAATTTCATTGCAATTCATACTTAATCACAAAATAGTAATTGCAGTGGTGGTCCATGAGGACTGGTTTCTAGAAGCATTGGACGTTATTTTCTATAGGCACCCAGACCACTTCTTTTCATTGACTAGAGGAACTCCCTGCTTGTTACGCGACTTTTAGTCAGCTTTGTATTCCTAGCACTATATTATCACTTTAATTAGAGTTCTAATTTGTAAAATTTGAATATGTTCTATATCATTATACGGTGTGGATAAAACATACAAATAAATTCAACATGACATGTCTGACATCAGTAAGCAATATGCAAAAAAAGTAAATTATACAAATCTGCTAAAAACTCTTACCATTTCAACCTGGTTGCCAGTTGCTTCCAAAAATGCAGAGTCTTGAACAATGTTCAGCATGGCTCCTAAAAAGCAAAGCATATATTGAACAAAATTGACGCTACAGATTACTCTCTGGTAAGGCTGTTGGAAGTACAGTAAACCTAACTTTAACAACAAATTAAATCCCTGTCTTCTCAAAACTTTAGTATGAAATAGTCTGCTTCAAAGCAAAACTTCCTTTCTTTCTCACAGAACAAAATGGCACGTAAGTAATCATTTCAGAAGAGAGGAAAAAAAAATAAAAAATCACGCATACATGAGCTATCACTGCCTATATAACTCACTATTCTCAAATGTCAAATCAGACGATAGGATAGATCTATATACTTGCATATAAAGAGTAGATTGGATTAGCCGTATTAGTCCAGTAGACAAGATGCTAAAATACCAGATTATTGCAGTATGCAATGATACCATTTTTTATTGAACTAACATAATATTTCAAAGACAAGCTTTTGAGAGTTTTCCTCTCTTCCTCAGTTCTGAAGCAATACTGATCATTCTGATATACCGTATTTATCGGCGTATAACACGCACTTTTTCTCCCTGAAAATAGGGAGAAAATCATGGGTGCGTGTTATACGCCGATATCCTACATTTACTTACCTGTCTTGAAGCGTGGGCCGGCTTCACAGCGCGCACCGCGGAACTGGAACTTAAATTTCAGGTTCCGGTTTCCAGGGGGACTGAAAGGAAGTGTGCACACTATTGTGTGCACACTTCCTTTCAGTCCCGCCGGTACTGGAACTTAAATTTCAGGTTCCGGTTTCCGGCGGGACTGAAAGGAAGTGTGCACACTATTGTGTGCACACTTCCTTTCAGTCCCGCCGGAAACCGGAACCTGAAATTTAAGTTCCAGTTCCGCGGTGCGCGCTGTGAAGCCGGCCCACGCTTCAAGACAGGTAAGTAAATATGGGACAGAGGGAAAGTGCACTAGGGGACACTATGGGAGGGGGGACACACTATGGGGTTGGAGAATACTATGGGGGGGGAGAATACTATGGGAGGGGGGAGAGAATATTATGGGGGGGAATACTATGGGAGGGGGGAGAGAATACTATGGGAGGGGGGAGAGAATACTATGGGAGGGGGGGAGATTACTATGGAAAGGGGGGGGGAACACTATGGGATGAGGGGGGGGAATACTATGGGAGAGGTGGAAATTTCCTGGAATTTCCTTCTGGAAATGAGGTGCGTGTTATACGCCGGGGCGTGTTATACGCCGATAAATACGGTAGTTTATTACTTAAAACAACTGATGCTAGAGAAGGGGAGGGGCTGGGGGTGAGTGGGGTGTCATAAATAACAGAAGATGGGCTTAAAAGTGAAAGGTGCAGGTTGGCTGAGAATAGCCAGAAAAAGAAAACAGCATAGCAGGGCATGCAAGTATTTGGCTGCATTTTTTATATAAATTGATCCAATAAAAGGTGAAACGAGAATATTGAAAAAGAACTAGATCAGACATTAAGATGTGTGTTTAAAAAAAGTTTTGGTAGTGTGTGAGAAAGCCAGAGTCTACATTAAGTCCTTTATTTCTGGTGTTGAAAAGTGTGATCGTTTTTTCATCTTAAATGTCTTTCTTTCATGGGAGTCTTTAATCCTGAGGTTTTGGATGGAGTGACCAGTCTGAGTGAAGTGATGGCCAACAGGGGTACAATATTTGTTTCCTTGTGGTTCTTGATTGAGTGTCTGTGTAGATTCATTCTGAGATGCAGCTTAAGGCCACTTTCTCCAGTGTAGCAACCTTTGTCACACACTGTACACTGTATCATGTACACCACATTCACAGATGTGCACGAATATGATCCCTTAATGTTGTATGATTTGTTAGTGTGTCTGGCTGTGCTATTGCCACATATATGTTGACACAGTTTGCAGAGTGATTTGTTGCATCGTACAGGGCCATTTTGTGTGAGCTCCTGTTCTGTGGTCAATTTGCTGCGGACCAATCTCAGTCTCAGGTTAGGTGGTTGTTTGAATGCAAGTATGGGGGGTTCAGGAAATATTTTTTTTGAGTGTGGGGTTCTCTGAAACTAATGGTTGCAGCCCTTAAGTATGAAACTTATCTTTTTTCCAGCACCACGTTGTGCAGCACCTGTAGTGGCCATCTGAATAACTGCCACTGGAGGTATCCATAGGCAGCAATGTAAACACTGCCTTTTCTATGAAAAAGCAGTCTTTACTGCCTGTCCCTGCAGGTATTGTAATGTAGATACCAGAACAATTATATTAAGCTGTAGTTATTCTGATGACTAGAGTGACTCTTAACTATTTAGTATAGGATGAATTGTAGAAGACAGATGTGCTAATTATTGTCCAGTAGTGGTCCTTCATGTACTAGTCACACAACTTGCAAAGGTTTCAAAAGCAGTATTTCCTCTAGCCAGTTTCTAGGCTGTGCACAGTTATTTAGTTGGAAATGTGACTTTTTGATAAGGACATCTAAATACAATTTCTAGACCACCTGTGTGTCAGACCCCACCTGAAAGGAAAAGTAACTTGTGAGTATTGTACCTAGAATCATTTGAGTGTTGTTGGGATCAGTCTCTGTCTGTAGCGCTCCTATAAGAATATTGACCAGTCTCAACTTCAGGGAAAGAAAGGTCACTGGTTTATCACTGCCCATGCTATCATCGTTGCTAAACTTTCCCTCCAGCAGCACCTTTAAAATAAGAGTAACACATTAATGTATACAGAACCAACTTTAAAGTTGTATTTTTCCCCTTCATTAGCCCTTTTACAGTGGAAACATTATACATTTATATAATGCTAATGACAAAGTAGTAACTAGTTGATCCATTCATTGTAAAAACATGCATAAGTTACTCTCAGATTTAGGTCTGTGGCCCACCACCCATCCTTTAGAGGTCAAAGATGGACTCCTGGTTTGTTCAAAGCTGGAGAAGGGACACGTAAAATGCACGTAAAATGCAATTTTGTAAACTTTACTGGAAATCAAGCTATCATTCTGTCATTTTTCTGTCATTTTTCCCTTCCTCGAAGAATAACATGGAAGGAAAATGTATGTTCTGATATCATTCCACTAAAACTGTGTCACTGGTCTATAGTCTGCAGAGCTGGATTGGAACATTAGAAACACAATATGAAGAATTTTACTATGCAAAGCAATTGAATGTTCCAGACGAACGCTCCATTTTTACCACTATTGCTCAAAGTTGCTCGATATGGTTTATATAGTGTAAAAAAAGCGGGCAAATATCCATCGTAAGCAAAAACATTAAACACGAGTATTCACTGCAGGTAACACATCTAGAAATTACGGTGATGTTATTCATAAAATACTTTAGAAGATTTTACACGCAAGGGAAGAGCGAAAAAAAAAAAAAAAAAAGCATAATTAAGTAGTAAGAAAAGACAAGTCCATCAAGTTCAGGTCCTCACATATGCATTTAAGACTTGCTAAAAATGATCTTCCAATACTTCCTAAGCCTTAATTTTCATAAAAACATAGCCCAATGTTTTTGTATCAATAGCCTAGATTCCACTAAACCGTATACTTCTTCAGAATAAAATCACGTTTAAAACATTTAGTGTGTGTTTGTTATAGTATGGATTCAGATATGTCCGTAGGGGACCTAAACAGAGGCCAGAATGTCATGATATCAACGTATAATGACTAAGATTTGGCACTGCCACCCACACTCAACCCCCAAAAAACTAAAATAAAAACAAAAACAAAAATCCAAAAAGTATTGGAGAAAGTGTGAGAGAGAAACAAAAAGAAAATGTACAGAAAAGAAGAGTCAGTGACGATTACCTCAGACTTAACAGTTCCAAAGTGGTGTGGTAGAGGCAACAGTGATACCAAGATGTGTATACTAGATCTCCTCAGTTCTGTCGCATTTACATACGATTTAAACCTTGAAAGTTCCCTGTAAAAAAAAAAAAAGTCAAAATTCTAAGTTTTGAGACTATGTTTGTTAAATATTTCAAAAAGAATTGTTCAAAATTATACAGTCAATGGAAAATTCAGGTTTGTGCTACGAAACTCAAGGTCGATTGTTTGAGCAGTAATCAACTGGAGTGCGGAAACACATGAATTAAAATACATGCTTATTTAACATTTCTATACACTTTCCTGCATAAAAGGTAAGTAAATGAGCTCAAAATGTATACTACAGATACGTCATCTTATTTCAGTGGTTATAGTATCTGAAATCTCATTGGTGCCATCCTATTTAGCCTTAATTTTTAATGTAGCAAATCCCCTCTGTGCTGCTTGGGCTAATGAGGAAGCATTAGCCTAAGCTGCAGTG
The DNA here is from genome assembly GCF_036172605.1 of Pelobates fuscus. Taxonomy (NCBI): domain Eukaryota; kingdom Metazoa; phylum Chordata; class Amphibia; order Anura; family Pelobatidae; genus Pelobates; species Pelobates fuscus. The sequence goes on along the minus strand of NC_086321.1, from coordinate 336,499,306 downwards.
GCTGGCTGTGAATGTTCAAGAGTGTCAGCTGACCACTTTCAGCCTATCACAGCATCCATTTATGGTATAAATTGGTATGGCCAGAAGGAAGTGTGTCATCTCCTCCTTTAGCCATACCTCCAGTAGGGACTGAGCTATGGGCAATCAGGGTCTCCATATTCTATGTTAAACTGCTTGAAAATTGTTGAATATTGAATGGAGGGATAGCACCAGGAAACTCCGGGCACTATATCCAATTCAATTAGATTCAACTACGACCGTCCTATTTTTAAAAGCAGTAACTATTTTCTGAACTTTTTGTCAGAGAAACTTAAGTCCATCGCACACTCCCTTTTTTATAAAGGTTTTCACATATAAAAGTTTACAAATGAGATACAAGAAGTAGTGTTACATCTCATAACATCGGCAGAAAATAAGCTGAGTTAGCATTCACACTCACCTTTGTAGAGTGGATAAAGATTATATTTGAAATATTTGTGCTTTACAGAAAAAACTTGAGTGCAACCACTAGAGGTTTGAGGCACTTGAGTGATACATTAGGTGGGTCTGGCACACTCAGCTCGAACATATTACCTTTTGTTCTGGATTTCTATTCTATAGTATTAGGAAGAGATCTCTTACAATAGCAAATTGACATTATTGCACATTCATCCCTAGCAGATTTTACCTGTCTGGCAAAATAGTTTCAAGTGCAGAAATGAAGTAAGGAACCACCACGTTAATACCCTTGAGATCACAGCAGAAGAGAGGAGGGGAGTTCAGGATGATGCTTGCAAGTACAGGATGGCAGATAGAGTCTCCTATTTGCAGCCCCTGGACCAAAACCATGTAAAACCTTAAAAGAGGAAACAAATTAACAAAATATGAAACAAGATAAAGCATAATGGGGTGGTTTATAGTGATGTATGAAACCATTATGTTTTCAGAAGATCATTACTTCTGCAAAAAGTGTTGCGTTCAAATCAAAATAAGGACAGGAACTGCTACATAATGAACTCTCTACATGTCTTCTAGAGAAAATAACTGGCCACCAATGTTGCTTTATACTGTAAGTGAAAACATACTTAAGTATGCTTCTCCAAACTTGCAAGTATTTTTCATTCCCCCCTACCTCCCCCAATAAAAAAAAAATTTCTGCCCATTTAATTCACTGACAACACTATTACATTCACTATTTATTCGAGGAGTATGCTAAAATGGCAGTGTTGGACTGTAAACAGTTGATTGAATTTTTTTTATTTTTTTTTTTTACTTGACTACAGGAGACAGGATTACCCCAACTCATTATCCAGGCTACCTGCTTGTCCTAGAATGTAAATAACTCACCTATCAAATTCATGTTAATCAACGCAGGCATTGAAAGGAAATAAAATATTGACCAAAAGTCTTGGCCTTGAAAGGATACCTGGAAAGGTAAGCAGACAATATCTCCTCCCCAGTCTTCTTGCTGCAGAATATTCTACACAAAGTGCCGCAGGCCTCGGCCCGTCCTGCCTCGTAATTTTCTGGGAATTCATTAGCATCAAACATGGTGTTTGAGCTCATTGTATCTGTGGACAACTGGGATCCCTTCCGACGAAATTCCACTGTGGCCTGTGTGGCTATTGCTGCAATAAAGAAAGGTACGTTATTTAATTGGTCAACACAGGCAAGGCAGAGTGCAGGGGCTCATGGGAAACAAGTGCACAAAGATTTAGAGTGGAATTAAAGGAATCTGTAGCATGACATAGGGCTTAGGCTACGCCAGTAAGTTTTCACTATCATACACACGGGTCAGTGATGGGTAAACTTGGCACTATAGAGAACTGAACTAAACCATCCTTGATGGCCAGCCAGATATTATAAAATAAGCTTCAAATCACACAAAATTAGCAAGTCATACGTTTATGGTTCACAAATTTGAATATACAAATCTTGAGTGTCACGTTATTGTCATTTCTATAGCGCTAACATATTGCACAGCACTTTACAATATTATAAAGGGGGAAACTGAACAATGCATGAGACATTTACAAAATGTTACAGTAACAATAGGATGATGAGAACTTTCAATCTAGACTTAAAGGACCACTCTAGGCACCCAGACCACTTCAGCTTAATGAAGTGGTCTGGGTGCCAGGTCCAGCTAGGGTTAACCCATTTTTTCATAAACATAGCAGTTTCAGAGAAACTGCTATGTTTGTGAATGGGTTAAGCCTTCCCCTATTTCCTCTAGTGGCTGTCTCATTGACAGCCGCTAGAGGCGCTTGCGTGATTCTCACTGTGAAAATCACAGCGAGAGCACGCAAGCGTCCATAGGAAAGCATTATGAATGCTTTCCTATGTGACCGGCTGAATGCGTGCGCAGCTCTTGCCGCGCGTGCGCATTCAGCCGACGGGGAGGAGAAGAGGAGGATCGGAGGAGGAGAGCTCTCCGCCCACCGCTGGAAAAAGGTAAGTTTTAAACACTTTCCCCTTTCCAGAGACGGGCGGGAGGGGGTCCCTGAGGGTGGGGGCACCCTCAGGGCACTCTAGTGCCAGGAAAACGAGTATGTTTTCCTGGCACTAGAGTGGTCCTTTAAGATGATGAAGGGAATTTGGACACAATATAACTGGTTGGACCATACTATCCCAGGTCTCAAAACCAAAAATGTTCCATTCAATGTTTATATTGGTGCAATAATTTCTAGATCTCCTGGTTTGACAGTTTATGCATCCTCTTTTTAAAAAATAAAAAGAAATTCTCCCCGTAAAGGACATAAGATTAGGATATATTACTGTTCCCAATTCCCGATTGTGTCTCAACTAGAGCTTAAAAAAATAAATAAAAAAGTGTAGGTTGTTACTTTAGCTATTTGATCTTGAAACTTAAACTCCTTGACAATCCACAGGGTATTACAGAAAAACAAGAAGGCATATAATGGGTTATTAAGGAGCCAGCAGCCCAGAACAAACTCCACTATGAAAAAATAAATAAAAATAAAATATTTAAATGGACTGGGCACCGTGTTCAGTCAGTCATTTTCTTGTTGGACTGAAAAACAAAACTAAAGTGTATATAGTTTATTTTCTTTTTTCTTTTTACCAATATGCCTTTCTAAAGTACATTTAACTGCACTGAAAACGTTCCAGTTTCAAATAGTATTAATTCATAGTGTTGTTCCCCCTATTACAATATTACCAATTTAAAGGGACAGCATAAGCTCCCAATCCACTTTAGTTTAAGGAGGTGGTTTTAAACATAAATCATGCTTTTTTAGTCTCACGCAACATTGAACATATTAAAAAAAAAAAAAAAAAAAGGACTGACAAGCACAAAAGCAATGGGAGGAGCCCGTTTTCATGAAGGCAAAAGCAATTCGGACTAGAAGCAGGCTAACAGTCAAACTATGAGCCATGGTCATGGGCATAGAAAACAAAGCAGACTTTGTGTTCGAGCCAAGGTCAGGAGCATTATAAACACACACTTACTTGAAAAGTTAGTTGTCACTGTAAGCAAGGAGGGTTCATGGGACACTCACAGCAGTTAAATTCTACTCGACAAGGACTATAGCTAATGGAAATATAATACACATGCACGCCCATACTTTGGTAATATTTTAAAAAGGTTTTATTGCCAACGGTATCTACAGAAATCTACGTCTGTGCTCCTTTGCAGGTCAAGTTTGGAACTCTGGGATAGATGTGGAAACGTGATTTCTTGAGTTTGAACCCATGGGCAGGGGTCAAGTCCTGGGTAAAAAAGTGCAGGAACTCACCCCAGATCCAGATCCACACCCCGCCCCCCCCCCCCCCTCCCCCCCAAAAAATTATACGCATGTATGCAGGGGCTGAGTAAGGGCACGGGGCTGAGGAGGGGGACAGGAGCTGAGGAAGAGGGACAGGAGCTTAGGAGGGTGGGGGGGGGGGGGGGGGGCATGGGCTGAGGAAGGGGACATGGGCTGAGGTAAGGGATAGGGGCTGAGGAAAGGGACAGGAACTGAGGGGCTGAGGAGGGGGACAGGGGCTGAGGAAAGGGACAGGGGCTGAGGAAGAGGGACAGGGGCTGAGGAAGAGGGACAGGGGCTGAGGAAGAGGGACAGGGGCTGAGGAAGAGGGACAGGGGCTGAGGAAGAGGGACAGGGGCTGAGGAAGAGGGACAGGGGCTGAGGAAGAGGGACAGGGGCTGAGGAAGAGGGACAGGGGCTGAGGAAGAGGGACAGGGGCTGAGGAAGAGGGACAGGGGCTGAGGAAGAGGGGCAGGGGCTGAGGGGCAGGGGCTGAGGAAGAGGGGCAGGGGCTGAGGAAGAGGGGCAGGGGCTGAGGAAGAGGGGCTGAGGAAGAGGGGCAGGGGCTGAGGAAGAGGGACAGGGGCTGAGGAAGAGGGACAGGGGCTGAGGAAGAGGGACAGGGGCTGAGGAAGAGGGACAGGGGCTGAGGAAGAGGGACAGGGGCTGAGGAAGAGGGACAGGGGCTGAGGAAGAGGGACAGGGGCTGAGGAAGAGGGGCAGGGTTGAAGAAGAGGGGCAGGGACTGAGGAGGGGGACAGGGGCTGAGTAAGAGCACTGGGCTGAGTAAGGTGGAAAGGGGCTGAGTAAGGTGGACAGGGGCTGAGTAAGGTGGACAGGGGCTAAGTAAGATGACAGTGCTGTGGAAAAGGGACAAGAGCTTAGGAGGAGGGGGGGGGGACATGGGTTGAGGAAGGGGCCATGGGCTGAGTAAGGTGGCAGGGCTGAGGAAGAGGGACAGGAGCTTAGGAGGAGGGGGGCATGGGCTGAGGAAGGGGCCATGGGCTGAGGAGGGGGACAGAGGCTGAGGAGGGGGACAGGGGCTGATGAAGGGAGCAGGGGCTGAGGAGGGGGACAGGGCCTGAGTAAGAAGACAGGGACTGAGGAGGGAGACAGGGACTGAGGAGGGAGACAGGGACTGAGGAGGGAGACAGGGACTGAGGAGGGAGACAGGGACTGAGGAGGGAGACAGGGACTGAGGAGGGAGACAGGGACTGAGGAGGGAGACAGGGACTGAGGAGGGGGACAGAGACTGAGGAAAGGGACAGAGACTGAGGAAAGGGACAGGGACTGAGGAGGGGGGCAAGGACTGAGGAGGGAGACAGGGCTTGATGAGGGGGGCAGGGACTGAGGAGGGGGGCAGGGACTGAGGAGGGAGACAGGGACTGAGGAGGGAGACAGGGACTGAGGAGGGAGACGGGGACAGGGACTGAGGAGGGGGACAGGGACTGAGGAGGGGGACAGGGACTGAGGAGGGGGGCAGGAACTGAGGAGGGGGGACAGGGCCTTAAATAGGGGGACAGGGACTGGGGAGGGGGACAGGGACTGAGTAAGGGGATAGGGCTTGAGGAGGGGGGCATGGACTGGGGAAAAGGACTAAGGAGGGAGACAGGGACTGAGGAGGGGGGACAGGGCCTTAAATAGGGGGACAGGGACTGAGGAGGGGGGACAGGGCCTTAAATAGGGGGACAGGGACTGAGGGGGGGCAGGAACTGAGGAGGGGGGACAGGGCCTTAAATAGGGGGACAGGGACAGGGACTGAGGAAAGGGATAAAAAAAAACACACAAAAAAAACCTAAAGTGCCTTCCCCCCTCCCTGAGGCTTACCTTGGGCCAGGAGGGGTGGGACAGGATCTGGAACCTGCAGCCTGCAGTCAGTGGAGTAAGCCGGCCTCTCCTGATGATGTCAGGAGGAGGGGGCGTGGCTTCCTCTGCTCCCCAGCGGTCCTGTGAGAAGAGCAGAGAAAGTCACGCCCCCTCCTACTGACATCATCAGGAGAGGCTGGACGACTCCACTGACTGCAGGGGGAGAGGTGAGTTTAGAAATCCGAGTCCCCAGTCAGAGGCAGGGGATTCGGATTTGTGCTCCCCCTGCTCTCGCAGCCGCTTGTGCCAGCCCTGGGTCCTGCAGGACTAGTAATGGGAACGGCGTTCCTGCTGTGGAAAAAGTGCAGGAACGCCGTTCCCACGCGTTCCTGCAGGACTCGAGCCCTGCCCATGGGGAACTTTGCAAAGTACACAAAAAAAAAAAAAAAGAGCTTGTGTGGCTACTGTGGGAACATGGCGGATGGCGAGTGAGGAATCTGAAGGTACAAGAGAGCACCATGCATGCAGTACACCTGACAATTAGAACCATTCAAATAAATGGTTTGAAGCAAGGAATGCATTGCATGTTGTATACAGTGAACTCTGCTTAGATGGACAAAGTGAGAGAAAGTGAGGAATGGCAACTAAAGGGGTGGAGTTTCTCCTACTTTTTCTTTTTTACTAGAATGAAAATAAAAAACTAAACAAGTAACATTTATTGAAAGACTATCTTTAAACGATTAGGAAATATTTTTTTTTGCTTGTATTCGTCTTACCAGGGCACTAGATAGTAAGTATAGAAAGCCTCACCTACACATCTAGCTTCTTAACTTGGTAAGCAAATGAATATACTTTGTACAAGTTATGTGAACAGTTTTCATAATTTTTATATACAAATGATAACGAATAAATGTAGCTGTATACAAATATTAATAGCAAAATAATAAAATGTCAATACGAAAAAAAAGAAAAATGCAATCTAATCAAGACCCAAAACATATTATTTAACTTTTTTTTTTTTTTTAAATCAAATATATTACTACATTTATTCTTCCTACATTTTAATTGTATTTTAAAAACAAACTTCCAAGAAACCACGGGGTACAATGTGCCTGTAGAATGATATAAACTATCAAACCATTTTCTGTTCCTTGCTTCCATTTCATATAATAACTATTTAGATCAGCTTGTAACAGATGAAGGTACATTCTATTGTTAATGAAATGAATGCCAAACCCGGACTTCTGTGTCCAAGGTGTGATCTTGGACAAAAAGTATAACTCATGACAATGAAGTCATACCTGGATGCTTGATGCCCAAAATGTAATAAGTATGTAATATTGCTTAAAGGGGAATAAAACTAATCCAGAGATTGTGCTATGGGAGGAATCGCATTGATTTGTCTGCTTCCAATTAATCCTTTGCATTTTTCATTCATTACACAGAATGGATCAATTAAAATGCAAATATTATATTAAATTATAATAAGAACATTGTTATCTGGTTCAAGTCTATTTCAAGTAAGACAATGGAGGAGAATGTGGCCTGAAAGCGGTGGATGAAACTTGTTTTCTCAAGCCAGTCAAAAGGAGGTAGGGGTATATATATGAAAAAAATGTCCTGGCACTCAGCCTTTCTCAAGCCATCACAGATAGCGACAGAAACATTGCCTGTGTGATATGTTCCATTAAAAAGTGGTCAGAAAGCTTAGAACTCCAAATGCATGGACATATTCATTTACATACTGTAAAAAAAGTAAAGCCAAGACCATCCTTTGGTCTGGAGCATTGCACTCTTCGCGGTTATGTTGGCAGTATTGTGATTGGAGGTGATGCCGATGAATGGAGAGCAATTCCCTATATTGGATATTAATAAGGGATTAGGGGGGCAGATTTAGGTTCTTTCAGATTCTGCCATGAAACGGTAACGAAGAACAAAGCTACTTCAAGAATCCAAAGTACATGGACACTTTACAGACGAACAGAGACTGGTAATCCACACCCTGTTCGACCCTTGCAAGTCAACGCAAGAACCTGCTGAAATTTTAGGAGATGTGAAATGTTTACGATATGTGCTACATATAGAAACCGAAAAAGAGCAGTAAAAAAAAACAACAAAAAAAAAAAAACGAAAAAAAAACCCCTAAAATAAACTTAATTGTATTACTGGTTCAACCTAAACATACAAATAGATAGACTGTATCTTCGCCAAATCAAGGGTTACTCCAAGCATCATAACCATTAGCATCCACTGTAGTGGATATGATGCCATGAATACCCTGGCACTGTTCACCGGTAAGTGAGCAAAGCATTTTCAATGGTCTTCTGCTTAACAGAGTCCCGCTGGGCACTGGACCACAATGAATGGTGTCTGAGGGACTTCCAGCTTCTGCAGCCATTGAGCATCTATGCATAGAATATGTACAGAAATATCGTTAGCAAGCTTAGAACTCTTGCTAATAATAGAAGTTGCCGGAAGTAGAGTTACATCTCTTGTAGCTAGCTGCAATATCTCAGTAGGATACACTGCACATAGAGGGCCCTTACGCCATGATCACTTTAAAACACTAGAGTGGTCATGGTGCTTAGAGTAACATTTTAACACTCCCAACAGTATCAAGCACACACCCACTCTTAGCTTTTTCTTTCAACACAATCAGATAAATCAAAGATAAGTGGACAGCAATTTTAACCATTTACCCGAACAACACTAGTGAACCATTTGTTAAATTTTATTTGGCAGATAAAATATTTTTTTCAATTGAACATTGAGAACTATAAGGCAGGGTATTGATATTAAACAAAATCTTTATGCATTTTCCCCCATGAGCCACTTCAAATTTAAGTATACCAGAAATAAGCTAAATTTAATGAAATGTCTACTAAATAAAAAAAAAAACACATGCACAAATACCAAACATTACATCCATTTAGAACAAAACATACAAAAAAAAATTAAATAAAAAAATTCAACAAAAGTGAAAGTAAAACATGTTTAGTGCAAAAATCCTGAAATTCATGACATGACACAAATGGGGAAGATTGAAAACAGATTAATTTGACTGTGACAACAATCGTTCCCATTCAGGCTGAAGAAATGAACCGTTTCCTCCCCACACTCAAAAAGCAGTAACAGAAAAGGATTTCTTTAAATAAATATATTCAAAGTATAAGAAAATAAAAACATAAAAGGAAAGCAACAAGACAACAGATGTTAGGAAGAAACCGAAAAAAAATACGAGCGGTTATGAAGAAATGGAAAAAAAATAGTAAAAATGATGGCAATTGAGGAGAAGCTACCGATTCCTACTTACAAGATTTATAAGAAAGAAGAATTTGGATAAAAGATGCTGCAAGAACAGAAATAAAATGGAAAGAAATCAAAGGACAGAAATAGTTACAAGAAAAGTACTTTAAATATGGTGAGAAATTCACATAAAAAAGGAAGGATTGTTTCTAATTTTGGTTTTAAATAAAGAAGAAAAAAAAAAAGAAATAAAGAAAATATATATGAAAAGGGTTGTGTAACAGCAAATAGTGAGTTTAGACGACATTGTGCACCACAGTGGGTAAGGAATTACCGAATGGATGAGAATGATTTTTATTTACAGGGCTTCATTGATGTAATGAAATGCATTGAACCTTTCCCAGCTTTATCCACAAGTTAATCTCACTATGCTGAAAACTGCGCACACACACAAATCTTTTCAAAGTTGGCAATTTTACAATCTTTTTCTTTCGTTTAAGAGAACAGTGAAAGTGATTTAAGTTCCAAAAGTAGGGTCCCCCCTCCTCTTAAATTAATTTGCTGCAGAATGCTTACTATAGTCTGAAATTAACAATATTTCCAAACTGCATTACTGATTTAAATTGTGCTGCGTTACGCTTTCCTAACAAGAGATTTTTTTTTTTTACTTTCTCTTTGAATAAGAAATGCTTAATTATAATGTTACATCTAATATGGCCTTTTCTCCCACAATTTTGTTTCTAAACAGAGCGTGCTGGGCAGGTAGAGACTAAGGAGGATGAATGACCAAAAGAACTTCAGCTTAATGAATCAATTTTGACGTATAGATCATACCAATGCAGTCTTTCTGCTCAAGTGCTTGCCATTTAGGAGTTAAATACTTTGTTTTAGCCACCCCTTGCAGTAAAACACACAGCCACCATGAAAAAAAATAAAAATATAGTTTTCATTTTAATTCAAGATCTTACAGCACAATGTGTTTCCTTTACAATTTCTTATCTCCAGCCCTTTTAGTTAAACTTGAATAATAAACAGGTGGCTCCTGCAGCTATTAATAAAGAGGGAAATAAATTCTAAATTAAATTTTTTTTTTAAACTTTTTCAGGAAGTGTGTAGAGAGTCAGGGAAAGGTTGTGCTACTTACCTGAACCTGTCCCTTGCAAGCGCCACCTTCTTCCGGCGATTCTTCTTCAGCACCAGGAACAGACGTCACTGCTATATGCTCTCTCACATGTGCAAGAATGCAGCATTGAGGTCTATGGAGGATCCCAGGAGATCCTGCATAAACAGAGCCAATTCCCTGCAGCAGCCGTCTGACCCAATAACTGTCATATCCAAATACCGTCTGACCCAATAACTGTCAAATATTCAAACACCGTCTGACCCAATAACTGTCATATCCAAACACCGTCTGACCCAATAACGGTCATATCCAAATACCGTCTGACCCAATAACGGTCATATCCAAATACCGTCTGACCCAATAACGGTCATATCCAAATACCGTCTGACCCAATAACTGTCATATCCAAATACCGTCTGACCCAATAACTGTCATATCCAAATACCGTCTGACCCAATAACTGTCATATCCAAATACCGTCTGACCCAATAACTGTCATATCCAAATACCGTCTGACCCAATAACTGTCAAATATTCAAACATCGTCTGACCCAATAACTGTCATATCCAAACACCGTCTGACCCAATAACTGTCATAACCAAATACCGTCTGACCCAATAACTGTCGTATCCGAATACCGTCTGACCCAATAACTGTCATATCCAAACACCGTCTGACCCAATAACTGTCATATTCAAATACCGTCTGACCCAATAACTGTCATATCCAAACACTGTCTGACCCAATAACTGTCATATCCAAACACTGTCTGACCCAATAACTGTCATATCCAAACACTGTCTGACTCAATAACTGTCATATCCAAACACTGTCTGACTCAATAACTGTCAAATATTCAAACACCGTCTGACCCAATAACTGTCATATCCAAATACCATCTGACCCAATAACTGTCATATCCAAATACCGTCTGACCCAATAACTGTCATATCCAAACACTGTCTGACCCAATAACTGTCATATCCAAACACTGTCTGACCCAATAACCGTCATATCCAAACACTGTCTGACTCAATAACTGTCATATCCAAACACTGCCTGACCCAATAACCTTCATATCCAAACACTGTCTGACCCAATAACTGTCATATCCAAATACCGTCTGACCCAATAACCGTCATATCCAAACACTGTCTGACCCAATAACTGTCATTTTTGTTTTCCTCAGAGGAGGAGTGGTTTTACTGCATGAATACTGTTGCTTTGTGTGCCAGTAAACAGACCTGCTTGACCCTTTCTTGAAGCCTTGGCTCATGCTTGGGGGATGGGATAACTCCACTCTGGGGATTGCTATAATCACACTATACTCCCCAGGGTAAGCTCTTGTAAAAGTTGTTCGTGTTCCTGCTATGCTCTCTGGAGGAAGAGAGGTCTGCCCACTGGAAGCTGGATCCTGGCCTTGGGTCCATGGTGGATGAAGGACAGCGAGACCCCGGCGCAGCTGCATCGCTGGAAGTGAGGTCAGCAAGGCTGACAGTGTCGGAGTGCTTGGAGTCCTCGGCAAGCACTAGGAGCATTGATTGGCAGAGGTACTAGCCCCCCCCGCCATGCCTCCCTAAATATAGCTAAATCTTACTTGTATTCAAGCCTGAAGCTGTATCTCTGCATGCGATTTGTCTCAGACTAGCAAGCAGTATGCTGACATCATCAGAAGTGGTAGCCTGATCCAATCACAATGCTTCCTCATAGGATTGGCTGGGACTGCCAAGTGTATTTCTAGCTGCAAATAAATTGTAACATGGACTGGCGTAAGGATAAATGGAGCCCAGCGGAAGGTGCTAGTGCCAAGCAACTACATTCAAATCCATGTTGATTGGGAGCATTAATGGGCATTTAGTGGTATGTCATGACTTTACTACTTCAGTGCCCGATGGCTTCATTTGCTAAGAGCCATGACATTCTAAAATAGGGGTCTATCACAGGGGGTTCACAGATGATCTGCCAAATGCACAGCATTATGTCAGATGCATCCATTGCGCCCTGCTCAAGATGGTAAAATGTGGCAGTGGACACTCCACTCAACATTGTGCTCAAAGACAGTCTAGTCCATAAAAAAATGTATATTATTTTGTTATTATATCTCCAGATTGAGTCACAAATGTAATAAAATATCAACATAATCTTTGAGTTGTCCTATCAAGATTGTGGTTTTCTGTTGCAGAAAAAGCACTGGTATGATTGTGCTTTATTGTAACCTCAATTTAAGGCATAACCTATAGGGAAGCTAGAGATTTTCTTATCTGTAAGTAGACTTTTCATCCACACATTTCATAGATAATAGGTTCACTTTAATCATTAGGAAATCTCAAATGTACTTTTTACATTGTATTTGAGCCTGTCAGGCAAAGACTAACAACTGAAATTCATTGGGATGGGGGCAAGCATATCTAACTGTGCCATAGCACTGAAATAACAGATTTACAATGGTTAGAGAACTACAACTGCCAAAAAACCTTTGCAATTTAACAAGAATACTTTCACTTATAAAATGCTCGGTGGATGTAGCTGAGAAGGTTTAAACAATGGCCATTTCATTAATGTGGTTAAAAACAGATGAATTAAGTTATGTACATCCTCAGAAGATCCCTCCCAACCTGCCCATTCATTCACAATTTTAATCTTGCAGGTAGGAAATATTGATTTTCAGAGATGATAAAAGGAATCCACTTTGAATGTACAGGTACCTACCAGTCATGCTGCTGTCCCGGTTAACTCCATTTTGCAGTTTACAATGAACCAAAGCAGCATCAAATAGCCAGGAACCAAACAGGTTCAAAATACTATTAACTTTGGGCCTTGTAGGGGCTGGTAGAGGACGGGGCTCAGAGCTGGTTTGGTTTGGGCTGGACAGAGGAGAGGTGGAAGTGGTCTGTTGTTGGACTCTTGTGCTGTGTGTAGTGCTAGCCTGAAAAAGAAGAACAAAGAACAGATATTTCAGTAGGTAATTTGGTATTGGCAATACAGTTAATATTGTAAGATGTACATCCATTTTACTGTTGGAATCAAGAGCTGGAGTTAGGGCTTTGCAGCCAACGTAAGGTTGGTTGAACTCCTCCAAGAAGACATAATTGATTGAAAATGTCAAGACAAGGAATTGTCTAACTCTTTAGATAATATTGTATTTAAGCAGCTTTTTGTGTGTGTCCCACCCTCCCCATTATAAAAACGAGGCACTACCTATCTGTATGTATACTTACCACATACTAATACGCTTTGACAGTTATTGTATTGGCTATATTGTTTGCTAATAAAAAAAAATAAAAACACACTTTTATAAAACATATGGAATACAATAAACACTAAATCCATAAATGAAAAACAAACTACAATCTAAATAATAAGTTGGGTAAATTACAAGAAAAGACATAGGTTTTCAAACCTATGTTTGTGGCCAATAAATTCTATTCATATAAAGCAAATCCTTTTAATATCTACAGACGGGACAAATATGCTTGTGGTTACAAACACGCATTACAAGATACTGCAATACTCCACTATTTTAATCTGCTTTACTGGACTAATAAAAATCAGTGAGGTAAAGGAATTACCCCTTTAAATAAATATTTAGACTAGGCAAATGACTGTGGTATGCCTTTAAAATTAACAAACACATTTTAGATATTTTATTATTTCTTGAGATACACCTCAAGCACAAGAACTTACTGAGCTGGGTTTCACAATGGTCCTGTTCACAGTGACTGCACGATGCCTTCTGTTGTGTGGTGGGGTGGTATTGGCGACTGTATTTTGAGGCATGCTTAGCCGGTTTACTGGCGTAGGAGGGGCACTGTCTGCCCTGGGACGAGAGATACCTGATGAGAGACAGACAAGTCACCGGAGGTAAGCCTCATTCCTGCTGCCCCCAAGGAGTAAAAACTTTTATAATAAAGTTGATTAGTGCAAGATTGAGTCCCACATACAGCAATGGATGTTAAATTTACAAAAGCAGTTTCTTTCTGTTCAAACAAATCTAATCACTTTGGATTCCACTGGGTGAGGCCAATTGGGTTAGAATTGATGTAGCTTAGAGACCATCACGATATGTACTTCAGCAATGTGCTCTCTGCTTTAGCTTTCCCATAACAATGAGTTGTGGGCAACAAAGTTAAAAATAGTAAAATAGGAGAGGTTTTCTGATCTGGATATTTTTGCATAAATTGTGCTGTACTTCATTGCAACTGGCTCAGTCATAGGTTCACAAAGTCCTGTCATACAAATGGACTAGAATGTATTATTCCTCAGAGCCAGACAACTACGGGTACTACCAATGGCCTTGGATAATGTAGGAGAACATAGCCTTGGACCACAAATCAGAACTGGGCTGCAAGCATTGATATCTTTAAAAGACTTTGGTATTTTCACATGAACTGAAGATGGGCCATTAACCATCTTTCGTCGGACACTCTACATTCTCAATCAGGTTCTGTTAAAATGTATCCAGCATGGTTCACCAGCTTTACAGTTGGGAATAACTACGTGCATAGCTCCTACATCTCTGGAACACTGAAGGACAGTCATGATTTGAGACCTTAGGTTCTCTGTTTTTATATAAACTTTCTCATTCTTTCTCTGGGATCCTGATCTTGGGGAAAACAAAGTCTCTACTGAATGCTTTAAGACATTAAAAGTCATTTGGGCTGCATGAAACTGGCATTGAAAGCCTTTTTGTAGCACATTGCACACCTAGTTGGCAGGCCAACAAGAGGTGCGTCAGCAAAGTGCCCATGCACGCCAAGCTAAGTTTCGCCCTCTATGGCTGCACATCTTCCAGTTTCACGAATTATCCAAGCATGAGTTTTGTATCATACAGTCAATTAATTTTAGCATCAAACACATTAACATTGCCAACATAGCAAAACAGAGTGCAAGAGAAAGCGGAGAATGGGTATGAATTTTAAAAGCTTGTTCTACAGTGGGTCCATCCTCTCCTGCACTCTGTTTAGATGGATTCCTGAAACCATAACATACCCTGCACTAAACTAGAATTATTTAAACTTCAAGGTAGGAAGTTATAAATATGGCATTGCCAACTCATCCTTTCATAATTTTGATGATGAAAATAGGAGTACCACTGAGTGGGTACTCCGGTACCGATTCATTTAATTATGATAAAGTGTGCCAAGATCATTGAGACTCATTAGGGGAAAACAAAGCACAATATGTATAGTAATAACTATGAGAGCTACATTGTCAATCATGAATGGTTTCAAACTCATGACAGCAATGAGGCCCCTGAGTGCATATCATGATTGTATAATTCAGTTTAACAGAAATAAATTTGACATGTCAAATCATGAAATGGAATGCTTATAACAAATTGGACCATTCACAGTGAAATCTAATTTCGGAAAAATCTGTGCAGATTACAAAAATTGCCCGTCACCAACACCCCCAAGAGATAACCTACTTTGAGGTGCAAAATGAGTTTGTATAATCTGTATAGAAACATGCTTCACAGCTAGTTATTTTAAACAAATCAGCTCTACACCATGATAGCAGCATTCTGTTTTCAACAGTCATGTAATATGGTGGTAGTTTTATTTTGAAAACCCCTTGTGTGTTCTATATTAACAGCTGGGTGGTAAATTGTTTGAACATGACAAATTCGCACAGATCTGTGTAATACCATTTTTACATAATTCAAGGGGGAATCATATAGTGAGAATAATAAATTTAGAGTGAACTACTACGGTGATTTTAGAGAAACTGATCAGATAATAGACGAAAGCCAGCATTAAATGCTTTGACAGCAACACCGAAATCCGGAAAGTGGCACTATTTTACATTATTTTTTTTTATAAAAAACAGCCAAGGATCTCTAGTCTAAATACTTTATATTTCGCAACCTAAAATATTTGCCTTTTGCCAACTTACTTCCTACAGAGCAAAACTTATTATATTCATAAGAAATAGAAATGACCCTAAACAAGTTTCTCCATAAATTTAAAGGTAAAATGAAGACTTCATTCATGATGTCATTGGTCACCAGTCACCTTGCAAACCACCACTACAGATTAGCTGGTGTACATATTACTGTGCAACGATCAGTGTAAAAAGGTGCACAATGATATCGGTTGCCAAGCTTACAAGCGTCATGATTTAAATAATGTGCAATAATGTGTGTTATTAGCTGTATTTACCAGCACAGCTAACCGATTTAAAGACTGCAAACAGAATGCTGCATATTTTTGGAATAGTAAATTGTGTCCCCAAAGGTTAAACAGAATCAGTGGTTATTAACAGACATTTTCCCTGATTCTTTGTACCCAACTAAGTGCATGTTAGGAAGGAGGCTTGGATACCATAGTAAGGTAATCTTTGGAACCCAATTTTCTTAAAAACCGCAACTCCTGAAGAAGAAAGATATTTTTTTTTACTGCTGTTAAGTCTGAATGCTGGTGTTTATTCCATATGCTGCTGCATTAACACATCCCACATGCAAGATGCTTACTTCGGGGATTGGGAGCACACCCCCTTGAAGAGAAAAAAAACAAAAAAAAACCCTCACCAATCCACTGTATGCTGCTCGTTTGCTTTTTATATAAAATTTCAATAGATGCACCTAATCAGAATACGGAATTATAACCTTGCTATGAGTTTCACTCTAACATGAAAGCGGCTATCACTTTCTGGGTTCTTTGCAAGACCGCAGACTGACTGCTCCACTTGCAGTGCAGTGGTCTAGGGAAAGTTCGTTTTCACTTATATGAACCGGTCTCTCACAGCCTCCACCATCTGCCAAGAGCCAACGTTACCACTGTACTCTTGGGAAGGTGCTAGTGATGGTGAAGGGCTTGACAACAGTAGCTCTACCTTTTTGTCAAGCGTAGGAAAAACAAAAAACACATAAGACAAAGTAGTCCCTACTTTGCCTTATATCTTTTGACTGGGTTGGAACGTCAGAGAAATTCCAGCACAGTCTTTATGAGCATTTCATGAAAAAAATTCTTTCTGAAATGCTCCTTTTTTGCGAGGGGGTGACAGAGCCGTAGTATAAATTTAATAAGTCCGGTTTAAAAAAATAAAATTATATATTTAAACACAATATGTTTTGATTTTCCCTTAAATTGATGTCAAAACCGTACACTTAAAAAAACACAATAAATACACGCACGATTCAGTCAGCATAGAGGACTTTTATCAGCATCACTTGATATTGCAACAAGTGAAATACTGACTTTGAAATCTGAACATAGCAAAAAGAAGTTTGTTTTTAAATATGTACTGTGTTTCATAACATTTTAAAGTTATTTTTGTATGAGGATTGTAACAAGACAATGAACATAGTTAAGGCTGAGAAATGGGGAAAACAAATTTAATAGTAACAAGGAGGAGAGCATAAAAAAAAAAAAAATATGGTTTATATGGTTTTATAAAAATATTTGTACTTTACCTAAGAAAGCATCCACTAAGCAGCTAACCCCACGCATGGCTCGGAAGAAGATATGGGGCAATTGTTTAAGACAGGAATACTGGTTCAGTTCTTGAGTCATCCCGCTGACGTTTAGGAACTGCTCCTGAAATTTGGGTGTTGTGCCTATAATACTTGGGTTGCTTAGATCCACAGGATTACTATGACAGATACAGATTAAAAAAAAAAAAAAAACCCATAAGAACTCTGTGAAGGTACTTAGACAACACATGGGGATTATATATAAAGAACAAATCAGGGCAATCAGCAGGACGATCTTAATTGTTTCCACAGCAATTGCTTCACTTTAATAATGTTTCCTGATAATATTCTTTATACATTACCCTAATAACATAATTACTATATAGTATTAGTCATGTAAGGCACAACTTGCCTTGTGAGCTATAAAAAAGAAAAGCACAAAATAATAAGCACACAAACAATAATAAATATCGGTAACTGGCTGGCGGGGCCAGACTGCAAATGCGACAGGACATGCTACCTATGATTAATTCCTAGCAAACTGCTCTCCTAGACTTCATTCTGGGGCAGGCATCATCAGCCTAGATCCCCGAATTGACTGACTGCCCTTGGCAGCTGTCCATCCGAAATTCTTTGTCGCCACTTGTATGGCCTGGCAGGAGCAGTGGAAGGTAGAGGAGGCGATCTCCCAGTGCGCCACAGGCAAGATATCGACAGACTTGAGATGGTGCCCATTTACCCCCCCGCCCACCACTGGACCAGCGAAGCTAATCCCGATCCCCTCCCCTAGCAGTGCCACAATCATAGACTATTGTGACAATGGTACTACCAAGATGGCAGACCCCACATCTACCCTTGAACAAAGCATATCCCCTACTCTACATCGCCTGGATGCAATATTTCATATAGCAGAAACTGAACTGCAGGAGACCATACCTGCTCCATGAACTGACCGAGTGCTTGTGAGTCCTAAGCATTTTTACTTAAACTAGATCTACGCTCTGTTCAATCACTGCAGGATAAGGCCATCTACAAATTAATGCTACTTTCGATTTTTAGTTATATGTGTGCATAATCTCTATGAGGAGATGCTGATTGGTGCAGCGCAGTGTTTCGCCGTGCATGCACAATAGCCTTCCAATGCTTTCCCATGGGAAAGCATTGGATTGGCTGAGTTAAATCACTTCTGATGATCTCAGTCAAGGAGGTGGATCGAGGGCAGAGTCAGCGCCTGCTTGCACTGGAAAGGTACGTTATCTACTTATCTAAGGGGGCCAAGGGGAGGCGGGGGAGCAAACGTGTTAGTGTTTGTAACATTATAGGGTCAGGAATACATGTTTGTATTCCTGACACTAGTGTTCCTTTAATTTTGGGAGAGGGAAGGGGAGAGTATTATTATTATTTTTTTTAAGTGCATCTTATGTTGACATTACAGGTTCTACTCACATACCTATCTTCAGTGTTCAAATTCACACCATATATCACTGCTAACTTATGTATGTAGCACTGCACTGCACAAAAAATAAAATAATAATAATAAAAAAAAATTATAGATTCCTTCTCAATGCACAAACTCACTAACATTCACTAAACTGAGAACTGCCAGGATTTTGAAGTGCATTTCAAGAATTTAAAATCCAATGTCAATTCTGTTTTCAGTTCGGCTATTTTGACCTTGCATTTGAAAAATTCACTTTTAAGTCCCGACAATTCTCACTTAAGTGAAGAACCCTGTATGTGTCACATGTTCTCTCTCCAGTACAGTATAATGGAAACATCCTTCTCTCCAAGCGAATAGAAATAGGTTGGTATATTTAGGGAGATTGATCAAGCACACCAGTGTGATCCAGTGTTCTTGTCCCAATTTCTCACCAATACTTAATTTCATTATTTCCCCTTTATTAGCAAAAGAGTTAGTCAATGGCTCCTTAGCAATAATCTCACATTCTGGTCTGCTGGTGGGTCCCAAAGACAGATGCTGCCCAATAGCACAAAAAAAAAAAAAAAAAATACACATAATTTTTTTCTTTTTGCATTAACAAATGAAGATACACCCCTCTGAATGTCCATTGTTTGTTACACACTCCAATGAAAGTACTCAGCAAGCTACTATCAGCGGACTTGCAGATTCACTTTGCTTGCAGAGTTGCTTTATCCATATCAAAATATCCATATTCCTTCAAATTTTAATTGTAAAAATAATGCAATACCTTTGATCAGTCACGTGAAACAGCATGAAAATGTTCATTTTTAATATGCATCTGTAAATTGCAAAATATAGTACCAATTTCATTACTCTAACTACATTATACATGCATAACTAAACATTAATGCAAAATTGTGCACTCAGTTAATGCAGAAAAATCAGAAGCATTTCAATAAGTTACGGTGCCACTGTTGTCGCTAGTAAAATTAAGGCTTAATTTTCATTATTTGAAGATGTTTAAGTAGCAGATTTACACTTGACCCCTGGGTTGGGTTTTAAATCAGGCTCTCCATTCTAAATTTCCGTGAGTACATGTGGCTGGGCCAACATCACACATTTCGTTAAAGCAACGGCCGACAGTAAAACGGTTTACTGTAGCAACAAAGGAGAACTCTTTCATTTCTGTAAGAGTTTCAAGGGAAACTATAGTCCCAGGAAAGCAAAGTTGTTTTCCTGGCACTATAGCTCCCAATATTGCCCCCTGCGTCACAGCTCAGCCCCCCACGCGTTACAGAATGGCTTCTGTCACTTACCTGATACCTTTGCCTCCGCTCCTCCCTAGCCGTTGTCAGCTGCAGAGGAGACCTAATGTGCATGTGCAGAGAGGGTCGTGTTTGCATTAGGACATCCCCCATAGGAAAGCATTATACAATAGCAGACAGCAACTAGAGATGGAGTTAACACTCATAAGGTAATTATTGCAGTTTATACAAAACTGCAATAATTACCTTTGCAGGGTTAAGGTACCTGAAACACTGCACCCAGACCCCTTCATTGAGCTGAAGTGGTCTGGGTGCCTACAGAGTGCCTTTAAGGCAGGCTTTCCCAAACTCCAGCCCTCCAGATGTTGCTGAACTACAACTCCTATGATTCTCAGCCTATTTCATTCATAGAATCATGGGAGTTGTAGTTCAGCAACATCTGGAGGGCCGGAGTTTGAGGAAGCCTGCTTTAAGGAATATATTTTGGTATATAATGGAGAGAAAAAACAAGGTCTCATGACAAATGTCATACATACATGTCAAAAGATGCTAAAGGGAACCTATAGTCCCAAAAATACCAATAGTTTTTTCAGGACTATTGGTTCCCTTCTGTCTATCTCCCTTTTATTTTATAAAAAATAAATATATTTAAAGAATGATTACTTACTTTGTTTCCACCTTCAAATAGGTCAGTGGTCTGCTCCAATCTAATGCTTGTCATAGAGAAGCAATGGAGATGAAATAAGCACGTGCGGTCAAATAGGGTGCTCCTCCAATCAAATGTTGCTATCAGCAGCATTTGATTCTAGGACCAAGTTTGACTCTGTTCTGGAGGAGAAAGTGTCTCTAGTGGCTGGATTGCAGGGTTAAAATAAAAGGATCACTGTAGATAAACCATTTCATTGAGATAAAGTGGGCTATACGTTTCTCTGACAAAACACTGCATTTAGTTTAGAAGGGCAATATTCCTGGCTGAAAACAAACGGTCATGTAGCCTAGTTCACTGAACCATTAATGCAATTACTAGGGAAATGCCATGAGTGGACTCCACAAGCTCCTTTTTTGAGCTCCCTGCTAATCAAACTAGTACTTCAAAACCACATAGAAGTTGATTTAGATGCTTAGCATTCCACAGAACGGAGGGGAAACAATTGATGTTGGCTAGTTATAGCAAATTAAATTCTCCCTTTGCTTTAAATTGTAATTGCAGTTCTGCATTGATTTTCAAACCTTAGCATGTGAAGGAATCGGAACCATGTCTGTGTCACACATTCATTATCCATTTCAGCTGGGATGAGGCTGGCATCTTCTTCAGGAATCTTAAAAGGAGGAAATGATGGTCCGTAGGTGAAACGCAGCAACCTGCACAGAAGCCATGAAAATTCAAGTCACACAGGATAGGAAGGAAACATGACTGCCAAGAAAAAATAAATAAAAAAATTTGCTTCACCACATAAAATAAATCAAAGTGGCGATACCCCAAGGTTTGAAAGACAATCATTTGAAATTGTAGACATAGTGAAGAAGTCTTCTTTAGTTTTCTTATTTGACGCCAGGGGTGTTGCTAGTTAGAAATAAAAAAGCCCTGGGGGTCTTCAGTCCAAGGATAAACCGCATGCTCCCTCCTCCCTTATATATGGAAGTACAAAATTCACCCAAAATTGTGTCCTAAGGCTACAACCCTAAACCTTAACTAATCTTTGTTATACATAATTCTATTTAATAGAAACCGCAGAAATCACATCTACTGCATTAACCCTACACCTGCAGCACTAACCACAAACGTGAAGGATTAAACCTGCACCCTACCCAATGCATTAAAACCTTGCTCCCACAGTAATACCCCAATTAACTCCAAAAACAGTGCTAATGTTAAGTAGGAACGCCACAAATTATGTAATTGGAGGTGATCGTACATCAAACCTGGGGGATTCAAGACTCCGTTTGGGGATGCCCTGGCTTGACACAGGGCATGATAATTTATTTGCTTGCAGTCAAGGTTTAGCTTTCCAACATTCTGACAGAGTTTGTTGGACCAGATCCCTCTTCTTAAGTAGTCTGTAATCTTAACTGATATTTACCATTCACCCATTCTGACTATGCACCACATCAGATGCACTACGACCTCAGCTTGACAGATACTTTGCATAGGATAATATCCAGAATGTTCTTCTAAACCTGAAACCACTATTTTTCTAATGTCCTCCTTTCAGTGGCGTACTAAGGCCCCCTCTTCATCATGCTAGAAGACACAGGGGCTGCGAAATGTTTTGTATGCAGTGTCTGTTTGTGTAGTGCATGTACTGTGTTTGTTTATTGTGTGGGATAAGTACTGGGGGTAGGGGGTGCAGTTTTTTTTTTAATTAGTTGGGCTTATTTCCCCTCTCCCTGCCTCTTGCCTGTGAAGGGAAGGGGGAGAATAAGCCCAACTAATTAAAAATCTGCTTTTTCCAGTACTTATCCCACACAACAGACACTACATGCAATATACAAACACACTGCATCGGCTATATAAAACACACATACTGTGTACCTATCTATCTGCATATGTATCTGTGTGTGTTTGCATCTGTATGTCTGTATTTGTTTGTGAGAGTGTTTGTATCTGTATGTACGACTGTGTGTCTGTATTTGCATGTGTGTACCCGTGTGTCTGTGTGTCTATGTATCTGCACGTGTGTACCTATGTGTCTGTGTATATGCATGTGTGAGAGTGTGTGTCAGTGTGCATCTGTAGGTCTATATTTCTGCAAGTGAATGTGTGTGGGTATATATATATATATATATATATATATATACACACACACACACACACACACCTCAACATCTTGCTAACACTACATACAAATACACACCTGTATTCAAACCTCAACACTACAAACACAGATAAGTATTAGACCACCACCATTATATATAAATACACCACTGTATTTATTAAAAAAACAAAAACAAAAAAAAAGATGCACGCCTGCATTTTGTATGTAGTGCCAACACTACATACAAACACGCAACTTACATTTACTTACGTACTCCATAAAAAAAACATGCTTACATTCAAACAGTGCAAAATACATTAAAAACTGTTTGCGTTTGTTTTTTTACATTAAAATAATAAAAAAAAAAAATCTTTATTTTGTCGTGCATGAGATAAACAAGGAAGCATGCAATGCCACAACAGCGATTGCCAGACAGTCAGTCAACATAGAAAAACAATTATTTGGCATAAAATAACATTGCACATTTTATATTATAGCGGAGAATAGTCAGCTCTGAGACAAGTTTTTGTGGGACTGAGTCAGATTAATCATACTGACATTTGACGTAAGGATTTTATATAAACAAGCTTGAATGGGACATTTCCTACTTAACGAGTTGTGAAAAGACAAGGTTTTAAATGTCTACAGATTATCTGCTACATCCAACTGGGAGTGAGAGTATAAATATGGTCAGCAGGGTAGTATGTTGGGAGTGTGCAGTAACTAAAACAGAAATGCAAACAGAAGAAAGAAAAAAGGATGCACAATAGTCACACTGTAATTTTACTCTCATGTAGGTGTATAGCTGTGTTGCTTTCTGCTAGTACGGCCATGTGAGAGGTAGCCAGTTATAGGTCACGAGTCCCATAGAGTCCTGTAGTGTCTCCTTGGTCAGCCTATGCCTTCAGGAGTCGTAGGCCAGACCTGCAACAAGCCAACCAGGTTTTCAAGCCAGGGTGGAAGTCGGCGGACCTGTGGGTGCAGGAGGCACGCAGGTATTCCATTTAGACCAGAAAGGGATTGCACCAGAGTGCTCTGGCTGGGTAAACAAAGTGTGTTCCTGTTAGATATTGTAGAGAGGCAGTTGAGCCTTGAGGCCTTTACCTGGCAGGTCAGGGCACTGTGCCTGTGTGAGGGGCGGCACTGCTGCTTAAAGTTACGCAGGCGCCTCTTCTGTCTCCTCTGTAGGGTGCGAAATTGACATGTGCGTTGTAGCCCCCATCTCCCACGATTTTCAACCCCGAAAGAAGTGTTGCTACCGTTTACGGGGGTCCATTAATCCTGTACGGCATGCGGTGCTTAGGAATGGATGTGTTAGATTTCACGGTTCGTGCGGTCTGCAAGGTGGGGGATGCCGCGGCTTCTGCACGGAGTCTTATCTGCTCTTAAAAAGCTGCACAGATGTGATCGAAAGCAGTCATTAGGCCCCTCAGAGTCGTGCTCCGTCTCATTGTGAGGTGCCGACCTCGAGTCCTAGCGGGTGTACTGTGTGTACAGGTCAGTCCCAGGGGTAGAGATGCAGCATTGGGCGCCGGGTTATCCCTCACCGGCAGGGGGGGGGGGGGGGTAGAATTCGAGGTATCTCACCAGGGCGTTCTTGGTAGTTTGTGGGTAGAGGGATCGGCCGCCTCCCTCACTCCCGTGGTAGGCCACAACTAGGCCTCAGGCTTGCTCCAGTAAGATGCTGACCAGTTGACGAGGTGCCAACAGCCAGATTGGTAGCCCGGGGTTGCAGTGTCACAGCAGGGTCTTCTGGTGTCAGGTTGGCGTAGCAAGAATCAGCTTAAGAGATTATAAGAAATCTTCAGGAGCTCATGCCAGTCAAGCCCCGCCACCCCTTTTCTTTACATTTTTTGGGGAGTACCAAATTAGAATCCGCCCCGGGTGCCAAATGCTCTACGTATGCCCCTGCCTTCTTTATTATCATACATACACACAAACCACAAACAGCAGATCACACACTACAACTTTACTCTGTCTTCTTTCAATCTCAATTGTTTTGCAATATTGCTTTGGTTTCTGTTCTCAAATTTATTGTTTTACATTTTAAAATGAACCTATATAACTTTCTTGTTCGGGAGAGAAAAAGATATAAAAATCTACAGAATAAAACGATATTCCATTCACTTATATATACACACACTTTAAGCTTATTTATAAAAACTAATCTCCTGCCTTCTCCCTTGTAAACCAGCATGTTCCTTACCTAGAAGTAAGAGCACATATGGCTTTATTCCACTGCTCTACCACAGCAGGATGGTGTCTCCAGTTGGCCACCATTTCTTTGGCTGTCTTCCAGTAGGGTGGAGTGGGAAAGCAGCGTGTGCAGGCCAAAAACCAGACCTCAAAGAGCACACCAATCAGCTTATCAGCCAGGTTCTCTGCAATGCCACCTTAGGGAAACAAAATCCAAAGTGTTACCAACAAGTAAAAAAAAAACCCCCAAAAAACGGAACATATGCTTTGACTGGAATAGCTTTTCATATTGTAAACTCTTCAGCGTAACGGCTCCCCTTCTTCTGTAATGTAACCTGTCAAATACATTGTAGGAATATATAAAAAAAAAAAAAAAAATCTACCCATAGCTTACCAAACTAATAAATCTGAAAAAGCCATTAATTAAACAGGAAAGCTTCTAAACCTGACATATACGTTGCCATTAAGGGCACATCTAAATGTACCGGCTTTACAAAGATGAAGAAGCAGAGAAAAAGAAAGCCGGAATCTCAAACATCTCTGGGCTTGATAACTGTTCGATGTTGTTTCAATGAGTAAGTTCCCCATAGATACTTTATACCACTCTTGTAAAGTAAATCTTTTGTCCGTTCTCATAATCTCCGTTTTTGTTACAGAGAAACCTCTATAGCTTGTCCTTCGGTTAGTTCACACTCGGATCTCAAACACATTTTTGCTCAGTTGAGTCCCAACAAAGATAACCTATACCATTTGCAAATTAGACTGATCTCAGCTATCAAGGTAGTCCAGATCTGAAATGCTGGCAAGTTCCTTCTGCATGAGTAATACAGCAACCCTGGACAATCATTTCAGACTTCTTTGGGCCTAGTCTGCAAGGTGTAGTTGATAACCCTCTAGGCACAGTGATCCCCCTTTCTTCCTTTTTTTTTTTTTTAAAAAAAAACATATAGGGTTGCTATAACCCTTTTCTCCATAATCTATTTTTAGCTCTATTATTTGCCATTATTAACCCACCACACCACCTTATTTGATATAAAAAAAAATAAAAAAATAAAAAAAGAGCACACAACCTCTTTACCCCCCAAAAAACAAACAAACAAACAAAAAACGGTTAAATGATCAAGCATTTGATTGGACAGTTTTCCCTGGTTCATAGTGCATGCACACACTCTGAGCTGGGGAGGAATTAAAATACTACACACACACACACACACACACAGCAGAGGCCAAACAAAGCCTGTGTATCTTGGCAGAATTTTTTTTTAAAAAAGTTTTATTTTTTAGTTTTAAAGAAATGCATTTGCTTAAAATATAAAGTTAACTATAAAAATAAGTAGTACAATTAAATATAAAATCTATCTTTAAAATTGTAGACATGGTCTACCCTGCGGTCTCTTCACAAACCAAAGCAAAACCCACAAGGGGCAAAATGGAACAAGTTAACATTGTTGTCAGCTTTGCTGCAGAGGAAATCAACAAAGGGTGGAATTCTATTTCACAAAAGGAAATGCGAGAACAATAAGTCATGTCCTGAAACTGGAGGATCATGGGAATTAAAAATAGCACTTTAAAAACATGCTACAAAATAAATGCTTTTTAAGAATGCAATGTAGTCTGCGGATTAAGTGTGGACATGTCTATTCTAAGTGTAAACAGGAACTCATGGTTTAACTCCTTTGGGAACAGGGCTAGCCAAATCCATTTTTATCATGACAGCAGTGACATGCCTTAGTCCTGAAGGAGTTAGAGTACCAAATGGTAGAGGGAAAAGAACAAGATGTGATTCTAAATTATACAATGAAATGCCTTTGCAGTAAGGCAATGCATTTTCAGCATTAGGGATATTCAAGTAGTTAGGAGAACATATATAAAACCCAGCAGAATCACAAATACAGAAATACTCTTTCCAATGTCATTGCCACATAAAACTTCACCACCACAAGCATTAAGAGAGGAGCACTCAAAACCAGTGCAGGAGCTTCCAGGCCGCACAGAAGGATGTGACTCACCCCCACAGTAAATTGGTTTGGCTTCACACGGTGGGAGGGAGCCAGGGCAATCCTGGCACCACAAGCACTACAGTGGGCTGTAGTGGTTATGGTCTTCCTTTAAAATTTCCCAATGATTTACCCTTTAGTAAACAACCCTGATAGTTTGAACTTAGCAAACCTGTCACCGTGGGAGCAGCCAGAAGGGTGTCATTTATTTGCAAAAGAAACAGGAGCAGAACCTCCCAGGTCTCACGGGTCATGCTTGCTGAATCCCTGGCCAGCTTCTGGACAGATCGTAGAACTTGCAGGCAAAGTCTACTTTGACTCCCTGCTGAGTCCTGCCTATAAGAGAAGTAAAAGAGGAGTTTAAACATAAATCTATTTGCTTTAAATTTTTTTTTTTTTTTTTTTTTAAACTTCACATTAACTGTACGCTCTGCATAATATTTGCAAACAAAAATAGTATCAGCAATGTTAAACAAGAAAGGAACAACCAAGTATTCAAACAATAAAACACCACTATTCTAATTCTGAGTGGATGTGCGCATGTTACCAACTTCCTGGGAAAAAAAAACAAAAAACCGCTTCTCTTCATGTATAAATGGTTCTGATAAGGACAACCATTTAGACTTTAACCCCTTAAAACCAAACTTCTGGAATAAAAGGGAATCATGACATGTCACACATGTCATGTGTCCTTAAGGGGTTAAGAAAGGGAATTTTACCTGCATTAGTGGACAAGGTTAAATGATCTTTACAGTAAGAACAATAAAGATGTGGAATTATCTGCCTAAAGAGGTTGTCTTATTAAATTATAAACATAGTTTAAACAAGTTGCAACAGGTTCGTGCATAGTGGTAACAACCGTTTGCACTGCCACAACAGCTGGTGCAGACAAATACGTAAACATCTTAAAACATTGGTATGGCATCAAAAACAGTGCACATTTGATTTTTGAGAGTCAAGACATACGGATTACAAGCACGATTTTTTAGTTTGCGCATGCGTAGTTACTTAGATCATTCTTTAA
Source organism: Pelobates fuscus (assembly GCF_036172605.1). NCBI lineage: Eukaryota > Metazoa > Chordata > Amphibia > Anura > Pelobatidae > Pelobates > Pelobates fuscus. The sequence goes on along the minus strand of NC_086321.1, from coordinate 336,471,309 downwards.
TTTTATATAACGAAGTTTCCTCAAGCTATAGAGCAACCTGTCAGTTATAAGTGACTATTCATTAGGTACACAGTGTGATTTTCCGACTGACTATGGCATATAATTAGAGGGTTACAAGCTTATTAGAGTACGTTTAGAGTAAGTTTCCACCAGGCATAGTGCGCCATCGGCATCTTAATGCAGAAAGTCAACACCAAAGTGGCATTCACATTGAACATTAGCTTAAGCATTAACATTATCCTGAACATTAGCCTTAACTTTAGCTCTATCAGAGAGGGTGTGTGCGTGTCGATGTCTGCAGCCACCGCGGCACCAGGTGGGGTTAACTCAGAGATATGTAAGCTGTGTGTGCCTTAATAGTGATATACAGGCTGGGGTCACTGCCAGCTCCGACTATTTGCGTTCCCTGTGCGTGGGAATAGTCCCTGTGTGATAGCTATCATGGCTACAGAGTCCCAAAGTCCCACTGCTGAGTGCAGTTATTGAGGTCCGTTCCCATCATTTCTCCTTGCTGTTGGGTGAGTATGGGTACGGTACCAGAGGTGCCCCCATGCCATGGAGCGATCTGCCGCGGTGTTGAGTGGGGGCATGGGAGTGGTGTCACTGGGTGCCCTCCAGGTGCAGGTCCGTGGTGCAGGCTTCAGGGTAGTTGATGGGTCCTGGGAGTGCCACTGCTTTGTGGGAGTGCAGGAGTATGCAGGCTTCTTTGATGCTTGGGTGTCTTGGGGTCTTTGCCAAGGCTGGTTAGCGTGGAGGTCGAGAGCTTTTCGTGGGATCTCCCACCTTGCCGGTTCGGGCTGGGTGAGTCTTGCACGCCACTCTGGTCTCTGGAACTGCTGCACTGCTGTCGGCCATTTTAGTGTGGCCTCGCGGGATCTGTCTGCCTTTGTCGTGTGACTGCATAAGAGAACAGTGCAGACTTGCCTGGTGGGGACCGGGATAACCCCCACCGGTCCCAAGGGGGGGGGGTAACGGGGCTCTTGGAGGCTTCAGCACCAGCCTAGGACCCGCTAGATTGGGAAAGCGGCCCTCCCTCCCGCTCCACAGCTCGACTAGGCCGCACCGTCCCCTCCGGTACCTTCTACCTCGGAACTCGGCCCCCAGCCGCTGCCACTCGAGCCTGCCCCGTTGTAGCTCCGGTATGTGTTCACCGGGTGCATTTCAGAGGCGAGATGTGGCCAGAGTCCGGGCTAAGGTTGTGTTCAGGCGAGGAGCCCATGCAAGGCACATCCGATCGCCATGAGTGTCAGGCCCCCCCACCCCCCGCAACAGGTTGCTTTTTTTGGCAAAAAAAACAAAAACACAAACTCAAGGATGTAATCGTTAACATGTAGGGGAAGAAGACATGCCATTTCAATTTTCACCTCAAGAAATAACAGAAAACAAAAAAAAAAATGAGTTTTCCAGCTTTTTTAGCTTAAAAGTTGTAACAAAAATGTACAAATGACTGAACCTTAAAAATACACTATAGTCACCAGAACAACTACAGCTTATTGAATTTGTTATGGTGAATAGAATCATTACCTTCAGGCTTTTTGCTGTAAACACTGTCTTTTCAGAGAAAATGCTGTGTTTACATTACAGCCTAGTGATAACTTCACTGGACACTCCTCAGATGGCTGTTAGAGATCCTTCCTGGATCATGGCTGCCTAAAATGCATCCAAACATTCAGTATCTCCTCCCTCTGCATGCTGACACTGAATTTTCCTCATAGAGATTCATTGATTCAATTCATCTCTATGAGGAGATGCTGATCGGCCAGGGCTGTGTTTGAATCATACTGGCTCTGCCCCTGATCTGCCTCCTTGTCAGTCTCAGCCAATCCTATGGGGAAGCATTGTGATTGGATCAGGCCACCACTTCTGATGAGGTCAGTAGACAGCTATTTTTTCTGAGGCAAACAGCATGCAGATCTACAGCATCAGGCTTGAATACAGTAAGATTTTGCTATATTTATGGAGGCATGAGGGGCCCAGGAGGGCTAGATGGTGGTTTTAACACTATAGGGTCAGGAATACAGGTTTGTATTCTTGGCCCTATAGTGATCCTTTAAGGACTGTATTTGTATTATTATTTTTTAGCCAATATATATGCTTTAGCAAGCAAGGAGTGTTCTAGTGCACTTTAACCCCTTAAGGACCAAACGTCTGGAATAAAAGGGAATCATGACATGTCACACATGTCATGTGTCCTTAAGGGGTTAAAAAAAAAAAAAAAAAAAAAAAAGTAATATTCTTTATTTTATCCAATCACTCAAATATACATATATTTTGCGAGGTTTACACCACAATACAGTACTTTGGACCGTTTTGGTTGTACATGGTCAAATCAAGCACAACGCATCAACGTAACATAGTATGTTTCGAAAAGGGAGAGAGGGGAGAGAGGGGGGAAAAAAAGCTCCTTGTGAGGAGTACTAAAAGAGAAGAAAAAAGTAAGAACATTAGTGCATCTCTTTAGGGTTTAGGATAAAGTAGAGAAGAATATAGTGCTGTGATGGGGGGAAAAAAAACCAAAACTGTGTGTGGCCTCCCCCTCCCACCGCCGCCTTTTCTCTCTAATGTGGATTATAAGATTCCAGAATAAGTGTAAGGCATACGTAGTTAAGCATTTAGTAGCTATTCTGTTTATCATATGGGATGAATGGAATGGACATATAAATGGATGGCAGATGTAGAAGCAACTATCAGTTTTACGGACAGCTACATTCAGATGATATAGTATAGCATCTTCCTCTGAAGTTAGGAACTGAAGCAGCAGGTTTATATCTGCTGTTCTAAGTAAATGCACAGTATACTGTGTTAAATCATCAGTTATGCTGCTTGGGATCTTCCTTTAGCTGAAAATGCTGGACTGCTTACACACGTGTCTTGTATCTACTTTAAGTAAATTAATGCTTTTCATGATGCCATATGAAAGGCATTCCACAATCGTCTCAGGTTGATTTGATGTTTGTTTTAAATTTGTTTATTGATGTCGCAAATAAAAAGGCGTGAGCAGACATTTTATGAATCTGAAAATAACAAATGGTTGCCTGCGCAGAGGCATATAAATCGGAGTAATCAAGCAAAAGAATAATTTGGATGTACATTGACTTTGCATCATATGGTATATCAAAGGCATTAGACAGGTATATTAATGCATTTTACTGGCTTATTAGTCATCTGGGCAATACCCATGTCTAACTACGTGTGTGATGGCGCTTTCAGCGCGTGTAGCCACATATGTAATTTAATAAACATGCAAATAAGTAGATCAAGAGTATATAAACTTCGTAACAGTTTTTTTTTTTTCCCAGATAACACCTAATTTATGTCAGTACTGCGCCTGATAATATTGCGCCTGGCTCAAAAGCTCTTTTTATATCTAGTAGCATGGTTGCATGAGCGCGGTGTAAACACTTGTCCTAGACCAGTTGTCACCCGTGCATAAGCACGTCTATCAAGTCAGTTAATGTACGGCGACCTGACTTAATATATCTAAGTATATGTGTCATAGAAGCATCATAAGGCTGTGGTAGGTCACGGCCAGCGAACTATGGCGTAGGCCTGGGACAACAATCTACGCAGGAGAGATGAACATAATAAAAGCTGAGCTGATAATAATATGCAAAGTAAGTGAAGGAATGTATAAACAGGTGATTGCTGTTTCAAACGGAAGAACTGTAAATCCCTTTATGGTAAAAGCGGTGCCTCCATCTGGTACCATGAGGCTATAATAAAGCTTAGCTATTAGCAGTGTGGCCTTAACTTAAAACGTACACACATTTAAGAGCATGTCCCGTGTATATGAGCTCATGTACGAAGGAACATTAACATGGTAGGCCCTTGCGGAGCAGGGTCTAAATTTTAACAGACAAGTCACTTCACTGGAGGGGGCGTAATGGCGCCCGGCATGGTGAAACCGTCCGATGTGCATTTGGTGGCATTCTTCATGGCTTTACTTCGGGGCTTCCCTCTGGTGTGACCTTCCCATAGCTACCTCGGAATGGTAGTGCACGTGGTGTGTCTGTCGTACCCCCCTGAGTCTCCCCGGTTCCCCCGGGTATGGCAGTTCCCCTCCCTTTCCCCTCCAGGCAGGTTACCGTGTCTTTAGGGGGCCCCACCCCGCTGTGGGCACTCGGTGACCGGAGCTGTCCGGCGGCCTCCCCATCCTTAGAGTCCGCTGTGTGCTCGCCTCCTGCACCTCCCCAGCGTCAGCAGGGCCTACCTGGGGCCCCAGCCCTGTCTCGCCTCACCCTCCTCCGGCCACTGACATGTTGCCGGCTCGTGCCCTCTAGCCACCGGTCCGCCAGAGGGCCAGCGCTTCACAGCCCCACCGGGCTCGCAGAGTTGGGGGCTAGTACCTCCCGGATCACCACCAAGTCCGGGGTACAGGGCTGGCTCTCCATCGACCCGTCCGCCGCCCGGGGGAGTCCAAATGTGAGTTCCACCGCCCCGGGGGTCCAGGTACCCCAGCATGGGGTTCAGTTTCGTGCGTGAATGCTGTGCATCTGTCGGCCTGTTTAGCCCCGTGTATTGGAGCGTCATGCACCGGGTGTGCCACCTCCTCCTCCAGCCTCTGAAGTTCTGACTTTTGGGCCGGGATCACCCCCCCGGCCGGGTGGGGGGGGTAGCAGGGCCGGGCCAGATCATCCGCGCCTTACTTGCGCGCCATGTGTCCCGCTCAGGCAGCGTGGTTCAGGCCTCGGGGGTCGCTGTGTGCGTCGAGGGTTTCACTCCCCGGTTCCTTTCCACCCGCTCTCCTCTTCGATTTCTGTGTTCTGCAGGTGCCGTGAGTTTTTCCATACGGTTCATGTTGTTTTTATGTTGTTTTTAGGCTCTTCGCCACCGGAGCCGGTGTGAGGTGCGACCGCTCGGCTCGGCGGCCCGGCCCCGCCCCCCTGATTTGATGTTTGTATATATGTGAAAGTACCAACCAATTTACATATCTGAGAAATATTCTCACACTTTTTAAACATGTAGTGTATTTGCAGAGTCATAATTAAATGCTCAAGGAGAAAATGTCTGCTGATCCACGCATAAAGCAATGATGTGACCTTTAAAGTGACAGTGCTGCCACTTACCTGGTGAGAAGGATAATTTCAGCCTGGCTATAAATCGTATTTATAATTTACAAACGATTAGTGTAGTACCTATGGATGTGGTAATTGTGAATGTTTTGAGAAAGTGCAGCAAAATGTTATATAAAATACACAAAAATAAGTCCTGTGCTCAAACTCCTGGGCGGCAGCAACGACCATAGCACATTTAACCCCTTAAGGACCAAACTTCTGGAATAAAAGGGAATCATGACATGTCACACATGTCATGTGTCCTTAAGGGGTTACATAAATTGAGGTTATTTAGTAACTCCAATGCCCAAAAAGTTATATAGGATACAGCAATAGATATATAGACTGAAATACAATAATATAGCTTATTCCTCGAGTATTATATAAGGTTTTCTAGAATTATTGTACTTAAAAGGTGAAGAAAGAACCATTTTTGAAAGAAGTCAGTATTCAGCGAGCAAGCTGCATGGTTTACATTAGCAGTGTTAATGTAAGACATACACTTTACTCCTTCACCGCAAGTCAGACAGGAGCCACTGAACTCACAGCTTTATCTTCAGTATATACAGACAAAATCCTATTTTAAACATTTTTGTTTATTTTTTTATATAGTGCTTCTGATTTTCTACTCAACTGACTGCCAATTACGTAGGAGAATACATTTTCACTCTCCTGGAGCTGTGACATCCGAGGAGCTGGTTGTAGCACTAGGAACTTTTTTTTGGGGGGTGGGGGGGTTGGTTTAATGAAAAACGCAAAAACTCAAACCCTTTTTGAGCATTCCCATACAGGATCTCAAAATATATATATATATATATATATATATATATATATATATATATATATATATATATATATATATATATATATATACACACACACACACACACACACACATACATACATACATACATATATACATATATACACACACACAGTGCAAATGGGGGCGGGGCCGGACCGCCAACGGGATCAGACGCGCTCTGTCTGAGCTCCCGCTTTGGGGGACCGAAAATCGGCGCAAACTGGAGGCAAACTCTCCCTATCAACCGGCAACGGAGATCAAGCGGAGCCCCAGACCCTGGGGTACGAGGAGATACCCCTCAACGGCAGCACCCTCCCAAGATGGCCGCCGCACGCCAGCCACATGTGCGAAGTACCCACGGACTGGAACTTGCATCCAGAGGAAACCATCCAGCGCCATCTGAGCACCACAGTAACCTGCTACAGAGCAGGGTCAGCTCACTACACTACGTTACACAAAGTGAGGTTAGTGGTGTATGTGTGGGGCGGAAAAATTTCTTTATGCGAGTGGAAAGCCTGAACACAACCGCAGGCCACACGTCTAAAATGGCGGCAGCCCTCATCGTGAAATCTCGCACAGACAAAGCTGACTCAAATATCAGTGCAGCAAGCGGCTTTCATGAGCTAGGCAGCGACCGAGCAGCTGAAACTGAAGAGGCTGGTGGCAACCAAACCACAGAAGCAATCAGGGGAGAATGCCCTACGTCAAGAAGCCTCACTCACTCCCCTAAATGCCAAGCACCGGCACACAGAAGGGAGCAGACTGCTCCAGCGCCTCATAGCCTTCACCCAAGACGGAACATGGAAGTACCTTTGAAATTAATGGGCGGGCATAGTAAACTCGGTGGCTGAAGGCAATGAAAACCAGCTGATTGTAAGTACCACATGATTACATGTCCTATATAAGTCTTTTCAGTTTTATAAATGTTTGTGTCCTGATGAAAGCTCCCCAGTGGAGCTGAAACGTCAAATTTTTCTTCCGCAATAAATGGAGAAGTTATCTTCTGGAAAACCTTGAGTGCCGGTATTTTCACTTTGTTTATGATTAAGCCACCAGAGCACCAGGTACTGTTTTTCTTTAGTTGGAGTGCAGGGGTATTTTGTGTGTGTATGTATATATATAATCCTCTTTGACCATTCTCATCCAGAAAATACATATATATATATATATATATAAAATTTATTTTCTGGATGAGAATGGTCAAAGAGGATTAACTTTTTGCTGTTTTTTTTTCACTATCCACCAACCCCCTCTCAATCTCTCCTACTTACATAATATAAAATGATTTCAATATTATGAAGTGGGGAGTAAAATAAAATGTAGGATCATCAGGAATTCCCACAGTTCTACCATGATATATCTGCTAGCAGCTCATACTTTATTTTAATCCAAATAAAACCGATCCGATATGTACACTGCTAGGGCATACTGAACGGGTGATGATCAAATTCAAATATAGGTTTCATCTGTCAGCTACAAATGCTATTTCTTACCTTGGAACAAAGACATTCTGTAGATGTTTGAGAATGATTTGGACATACATGTTGGGCTCTCTGACAACTGGCTGCGGAATGGAATCCTTTGGAGACACGAGGGCCATCATCCAATCAGTGTAAACATCAACACAAAACTTTACAGTATCCCCTTCCAATGGCAATGTGAGCCCATAACATATCACCTCCATGGTCCATTTTACCTGGTAGGTTTGACACAAACATTAATTACTAGAAATTGCATATGAAAAACAAGTGTTTTCAATTCAGGTATTATCTGTAATATAACAAACATACACTACAAGCTCATGCTCACACTCTCTTTAATTGATGAGTAAATGGGAGAGATGTCACAGCTTGGTACATTTCACATGTGCTGCTAAATGAACACCGCAAGCTCCATCGCCACTATAGCTCCCTGGCCGCTTCACCTCCAATGCCAGTATTCAAACTGTTTTAGAACGTTTAGACTTATATAGGATATGCCAGGCGCTGATCCCACTCTCTCAGCCTGGAGAGCCCAAAGCTACTTCCATTAGCTCTCTTGATGGTTAACTTATCAGCTGAGAGAGTCAGAGAAAGTCCAGCTCTCTGGCTGAGGTAATGCAGGCAAGGAGCAGCAGCCATCATACACAAGGAAATAAGTCAAACCATGGCAGTTGCATAAATGTCCTAGTTCCAAAACTTCTGTAGAAATTACTTTATTAATGTGATGCTATTTAGGTTTTTCCAGTTTACGGTGTCATAGGGTAAATTTTGACAGCAAATTTTGATTTAGCTTTAGTCTTTTGACTTAAATGCCATTCAGCTTAAGTCATGAATTGTGTTAGCCAACGAAATCTACTGTATAAAATCTAATGGGTTTAGTTAAAGTGTAATGCATTATTTAACCCCTTAGTGACCAGACTGTTTTTCAAATTTCTTACCGTTAAGGACCAGGGCTCTTTTTAAATTTTTGCGGTGTTTAGCTGTAATTTTCACTCATTTACTGTACTCACAAACATATTATATACCGTTTTTCTCTCCATTAAATGGTCTTTCTAAAGATATCATTATTTTCATCATATCATAATTTACTGTAAAAAAAATGTAATATGAAAAAAAAAAAAACACTTTTTCTAACTTTGACCCCCAAAATCTGTTACGCATCTACAACCGCCAAAAAATACCCATGCTAAATATTTTCACAATTTTGTCCCGAGTATAGAAATGCCCAATGTTAACATGTTCTTAGCTTTTTTGGGAAATATATAGGGCTAAGTACAAGTACAAATTTGCCATTTCCAAACCATTATTTTTTTCAAAATGAATGCAAGTTACATTGTAACACTGATATCTGTCAGTAATCCCTGAATAACCCTTTACATGTATATATATATATATATATATATATATATATATATATATATATATATATATATATATATTTTTTTTTTTTTTTTTTTAAAGAAGACAACCTAAGGTATTAAACTTGGGATATTATGACACTTTTCATGCAACCATTTTACCACCAATCTATGCCAAATAAAAAATAAAAAATAAAAAAAATTGACACAGCAATTTAAGAATACATGTGCCAGGTCCCTCAGGTTTTAACCCTTCAGATTTAAACATAGCAGTTTCAGAGAAACTGCAATGTTTACACTGCAGGGTTAATCCAGCCTCTAGTGGCTGTCTTCCTGACAGCCGCTAGAGGCGCATCTGCGATGCTGGATGCGAAATTCGCATTCAGCGTGCAGAACGTCCATAGGAAAGCATTGAGAAATAGTTTCCTTTGGACTGTTTAAATGCGCAGCGGCACTTGCCGCGGATTCGCATTTCGCTCCACTCGGGAGCTGACATCGGCGGGGGAGGAGAGGTCACCAGCGCTGGATTAAGGTAAACTGCTGAAGGGGTTTTAACCCCTTCCTGACACTATAGTGATCCTTTAAGGGTTACTGCCAAACACCCAAATATGTGTTCCGAAACATCTCCTGAGTATAGTGATACCCCTTATGTATAGGTGTGTCAGGTTCTCTGGGGGCTATTCCACGAAAAAAATAAAACCAATTCACATAAAGAAACAAAATATGGCTATGCTTTTTCACAAAAGACCAGTAATTAGATCTGTATAGATTGTATCAAGTCGCGAATGACATTCATTCTTTCAAGAAGTGCAACTCTAAAATATGAAAAATAAATAAAAAATAAATCTGTATTGGCCAAGTAAAATGCTATTGCACATATTACCTCTACCTGAATATAGGAAATTAGAGTTATCTGTTAAAGGGACATGCATCAGCAAGATCCACCATAGACAGAGCCTTTACCCCTCAACTGTCACTAGTCACTTGACAAGCTTCGACAAGGCTTGATGCTGCCTTTTGTCAAGCAGAGAAATTTATGTCAATATATATTAATTTAAAAAAATTACATTATTTATTTTGATAAAATACAAATTTTGGAGGGGGTGGGGACATAGTTGACAGGGCCACTTTAAAAATATCGTCCCTTCCCCACCTTGTCAATCAGTAGCTGGCATAGAAGTTTACACCTCTGCACTAACAAGTGACAGGGGAATGATAACCCTTCTAAGGGCTATTCTCCTGCTCTTCGGTAGAGCAACTAGAGTGCAAGCTCTGTAGCTGCTGTGATAGTACTCTGACAACTGAGTCTCCATTCTGACACGGATCTGGTGGCAATGTGTTAAGCGGTAGAATAGCCCTGCTTGCGGAAGCAGAGGAAAGACAGAAGCTGGGACTTGTGTTACACCCACAATTGACAATATGATCATGGTACAGGAGAGAAGGCAATAGGTAAAATTAAATATTCAATGTTTATGGGAAGGGGGGCTATATACGTAAACCTGTCATGACATGGTTTACTTTAACAGAGCACAAGAGATAGGATCACTCTCGATTTCGATGACTTCTAATCTCATATAAATCAGAATTATGAGCATTTCAATGCAGCTGAATTATGTCTCAATGACATAAGCAACAACTGGCCCATTATTTCCTGTTTATACATAAAAACAATCTTTGGATAATTCAGAACACTGTTTTTAAAGAAGAAAATCTGGACATACATATATAACAGGAAAAACCTCTTCTACATATTCATAGATATTAATAGAACAATATCCAAACACAGAATTCATGGGAGGAGCCCTTTTCCCAGAGCATATTTTTAACTAACAAAAGAAGCTGCAGCTGAGGAGCTTACCTCCTTGTCGGTTTTTAAAATGCTTTCATTTCCGATGCTCGAGGGAGTATTAAGTACTTGTCCCAGTGGTCGAACCACTGAATTTGCAACTTCTCGGCCCACGTTCTCAGGATAGCAGTGAAGCACACTGGTGTTACCCTGGTCATTTTTTATGACGAGGTGCAGAGTCCTCCACTCAGAGTACATTATGAGTGCTTCTTGCAGCTCGATGTCTGAAAAGAGAAGAATTGCTTAGAAGATGGCAAACGTCTGGAACAATTAAACAGTTGTAACCTTTTGAATAAAAAGGGTGAGGTGGCGAAGTGATAAGCATTCAGAACACTGAAAGGGGTGCGTGCGCACGCTCACGCACGCACGCACACACAAAATTATTCAACCACCATTGAAAAATCAGGATTGTCAAAATTCAGACTTTCAACTGTTTGCAATTAACAAAATCAAACACCAATTGAGCAAGTTTAATACAACAAATGCTGCGGTTTCCCCAAATCCAATTGAAAATGCCTCTTATAATGACTTCTCACAATTATTCAACCCCCTAAAGAGAATCCATAACAACAGCACAAATAAGCAAAACAGGTGTTGTGTCAATCATACCTGATGCACCTAATGAAGCCTTTGATTGTTTGCACCTCGTGTGCTTAAGCTGGAACACTTAAAATACCTGAACTAGCTAGGGGTTTGTTGAGGTTCATGTTTGACTGCATGTTAGAAATATGGTTAAGTCAAAAGAATGTCCCACAAGGTTAAGAGAAAACATAATTCCCTTCACAAACAAAGAACAGGATACAAAAAGATAGCGGAGGCACTGAATATTCATAGAGATACCGTTGGAAGCAAAGTTGAAGGAATGGTGGTTACCTGGACAGGGCAGAGAAAATGCTTTGTGGTATTTTCAGACATTCTATGGTAATTTTGCCTAAATTTATGTGATGCATATGAGATCTACAAGGAAGGTATTCCAAAAGACATGTGATTAACACTGGGTGCATGTGATTTCCACATACTTCTGGGGAGCCCTTTCATGCACGAACACTGGAGGATTCAGAATTCCACATATGCATAATCACAATGCAGACTTAAATTTGATGCAGGGGGGCTGCTGATTGGTCAGGAGTGGTAAACTGACACTCTCAGACAGACAACCAGTAATTCCCCATTCACAAAACTGGCTTGGAAAGAAACGTACCTTTTGCCAAGCCAGTTTTGTGAATGGGGAGTCACTGATTGGATGAGAGTGTTAGTTGACTGAGCACTGCCGATCAGCAGTGCTCCTGTCAGTTGACACCTCCCACGTCCTGGATCTAAAGTTTCAGCAGCCGGATGCCGCCTTGGTGGGAGCTGAGATCAGCGCTGGAGGCAACTTCGGGGTTAAACCGTTCAACAACAGTTTAACCCCTGAAGGTAAGAATGCACCCGGGGGCTTCATTTAGATTGGGCTGTTTTGCCTTGAGTGTTCTTTTAATATAAATTAATATTTCCACCTACTACCTAATAACCCTATAGTGCCAGGAAAACTAGTTGTTTTCCTGGCACTATAGTGCTCCTTTAAGGGTGCTGGGACAGTGCACCCAGGCCACTTCAATGAGCGTAAGTGGTCTGGCTACCTATAGCCAGTGTTTGTGACTAAGTGGCTACTAAAAAAGACTGAACATACCCCATTTGCAATACCTTGGGTTGTCTACTACTGCCATCATGGGGGTAATTTTCATTCCTGGGCTACCATACGGTCTCAAAGGCAACCTGGCGAATTTTAATGTAAAAAAAACTGAAACGCAAGCCTTATATTTGACTCTAACTTTTGAAAACACCATAAAACCTGTACATGAGGGGTACTGCTATACTCGGAAGACTTTGCTGAACACAAATATTAGGGTTTTAAAACAGTAAAACGTATCACAATAATTATATCGTCAGTATAAGTGCCATTTGTGTGTGAAAAATGCAAAACATGTCACTGACGATATCGTTGTTGTAATACATTTTACTGTTTTAAAAAAAAAACACTAATATGTGTACAGCGAAGATCACTGCTTAATAGATATACTCCCAATGAAAATATCACTGCATTTCATCATGCATTTTTTCCCATTAGAGGTAAATCTAAAAAGAGCCTGCATAAGCTGCAAATATCTTGTCTGAAGCCTTTGCAAGTCACCCTTCTTCTCCAGACAGACTTCTTTCCAATGCAGCTCAATGAAAAGTCTTTGCAAAGCAGGTACACTGGGCAACTGCCTACATCTTGAATTTAGCTTCACAGATCTAAACAACCTGGAAGTAGGAGGACCGGATGTCTGAATGATAGGTTGTCTCACTTGTGGTTTAGAAATGTTGAGTGTCCCTTTAAGGTCAAATTAAGATTAAGTAGTCAAACTAGATGCAGTTGACTTAGATTTGGCTATTTTGGCCTTTAATTAGTAATTCACTCTGAATTCCTGATATTTAGCACTTTTAGCTCCCCACTGCCAGGGATGAAAGGTGATTTGAATTGCCTTTTCTCCCACTCACCTTCATTCTCCTTTTTGTCAGAGATCATCGAGCTTCTTGATCTCAGCCAATCCTATGATTACCCATAAGAAAGCATTGGGAGGCAATTGCACATGCGCAGTAAAATGCTAGGCTGTGCTAAACAGATGGTCTTGCTAAGACCATCTGATTGAAATAGTAGCGGTCAATTCGACAGCCAACCCTGACATGAAAACATTGCTGTTCCTGCAGTTATTTTTTTTCAAAAAGTATACAGTAATGTACTTTGCAAGCTTTTCACCTAAACAATTACATTATACAGTTTTTGTGTCTCTGAAATTCTTTCAATTCTCGGTCTTATTTTTAGTGGATACAGTAACACACCAAGGGAATAAACAAAAACACTGCAAAAAACTGTCCTGGGTGACTTTGTAAGTACCAAACTACATGATCTATTTTAGGAATGTTAGCCCTTTGTTTACAGCAGCAAAAGACTGCTATGCAGTTTCAAATTATAGTATGTTTATCCAATATTTAGCATGTTTGGTAAATGTTTAATAAAACAACTAAACACATTCAACATTCCAGCATTTTAACTTAGCAGCTGAAAGCCACTTTATACGGAATTGTACATTTGGCAATTCTCTTGAATGTAAGGACCAATACTACCCATTTTTCAAGGGTTATACCATTAACCCCTTAAGGACCAAACTTCTGGAATAAAAGGGAATCATGACATGTCACACATGTCATGTGTCCTTAAGGGGTTAAACTGTGCCCATAATTTCCTCAGTCTTTTTGCATCCCTTGCCAGGAAATGCTCTAAAGGAAACCGCTTAAGAAGTGGATATGATTATTGGATGAACTGAAAGATTAACAGTGACAGATTTTTGCACAAGATGAAAACTAAAAGTTAATGTAATATTTTTATTTATTTTTTTAAATAAAAAAAAACAAAAACTCACTAGTCACCTGTCTCCCTGCTTTTCTTTTTTTGAAGGGACATGAGCTGAGGTCATGCTCGACAGCTCCAATTGCATAAATGAGCATAAAGCCATCTATAAAACTGATAGCAGCTTCAGTGTACTTGCTCTTCACTCATCCATTGTGAACTAGAATTGCTGTGAATGCTAACTT